>NW_027362761.1:501100998-502487243 GCF_046119375.1 Phyllobates terribilis | reverse complement strand
TGCCCTCAGAGGGTTCATGTGAGTTCATGCTTGACTGCATGAACTCACATCAACTTTCCCACGGCCGCACAGGTCAGCCTCACCTCCCAGACCATCAGCCCGTCATGATTAGTGTGTGTGCGGGGTGTGTGTGTGCGGGGTGTGTGTGTGCGGGGTGTGTGTGTGCGGGGTGTGTGTGTGCGTGCGGGGTGTGTGTGCGGGGTGTCTGTGCGATGTGTGCGGGGTGTGTGTGCGGGGTGTCTGTGCGATGTGTGCGGGTGTGTGTGCGGGTGTGTGTGTGTGCGGGTGTGTGTGTGTGCGGGTGTGTGTGCGGGTGTGTGTGTGTGCGGGTGTGTGTGTGTGCGGGTGTGTGTGCGGGGTGTCTGTGCGATGTGTGCGGGTGTGTGTGTGTGCGGGTGTGTGTGTGTGCGGGTGTGTGTGCGGGGTGTGTGTGCGCGGTGTCTGTGCGATGTGTGCGGGTGTGTGTGCGGGCAGACATAGGCCGATGTGACACTACTACTCCCATCGGCCTATGTCTGTCCCCCGTCCACTCCTGCCAGCAGGATCAGCTCGATGGGAGCAGTAGTTCCCATCAGCCTGATCCTGCTATTTAAATTGCCCTACTGTGTCCCCAATAAATGTTAGATACATGTCATTGGTGGCCAGTGGTTACCTAAAAGAAATTAGTTCATACATTACCTGTCCCCGCCGATCGCCACCTAAAATAAAGTAAAAAATAAAAAACTACACCTATACTCACCAAGACACCTAATTCCCCGAAGCCATCGATCTCCTGTAATAAAATATAAAATAATAAACCACAACCTTATCCTTACCCCTCCGTAGCAGTCCACGAGTGTCCCACGAAGATCTCCAGTTCAGAGCAGCCACATAGAATGTGACCGCTCTGAACCGCTGCCGCCGCTAGAATGACGGGGCCGTAAGGGTTCACCGGAGTTCAGGCAGCGCTGCTCCGGTTAGCTCCTTTACGGCACTGCTGTATCGTGAGAAATTCCCACGGTACAGCACTGCCGTAAAGGAGGTCTCCGGAGCTGCGCTGCCTGAATGCACTCCGGTGACCTCAGTCAGTGGCTCCCGCTGCCGGGAGCGGACGTGTTCCCGGCAGCGTGAGCTTACAGCAGCCATGCACAGCTGTCACCATCTCCAGATGTGACAGCTGTGCATGGGAGATCAGCGCAGGAACGTGGACAGGTAACTATTTTTTTTTTAGTAAACTAAGAATTAAATAAAATGGTGTTTTATTTCAAATAAATTATTTTTTTCTGGGTGTAGTGTGTTTTTTCTTTTTAACACTTTGTAGGTTAGTAATGGGGGTGTCATATAGACGGCCATCATTACTAACCTGGGCTTCATGGCAGCTGGCGCTGACATGAACCCCACCACTATTACCCCCTGCCACCGCACCAGGGCAGCGTGGAAGAGCGAGGCTAAGTGCCAGAATTGGCGCATCCTATGGATGCGCCATTTCTGGGGCGGCTGACGGCTGGTGTTTCTAGCCTGGGAGGGGGCCAATATTCATGGCACCCTTCCTGAGCTATTAATATCAGCCCCCAGCTGTCTGCCTAGCCTTTGCTAGCTATTAAAATAGAGGGGACCCCACGTCATTTTTTTTTGGGGGGTCCCCCATTTTAATAGCTAGTAAAGGCTAGGTATTCAGCTGGGGGCTGATATTAGTAGCCTGGGAAGCTCCGTGGGTTTTACCCCCTTCCCAGGCTTCAAACATCTGCCCCAGCCGTCTGCTTAACCTCCGCTAGAGACTAAAATTATGGGGGATCCCACGCCATTTTTTTTTTAAATAAATCCTTTATTTTAACACTAAATGACATTTGAGGACTTAATAAAGATGCAGTCCCTAAATTATTATTTATTTTTTAATAAATTTTTCCCAAAACTTTTGACGTGGGCTTCGCCATATTTTTGTATGCCAGCCAGGTACAGCATCCAGCTTCTATGAACGCGCCATTTTCCGGGGCGGCCGCGGACTGCAATTTTCAGCGGGGGGGGGAGGGCAAAAAGCTTGGGCCTCCCTGCGCTGCAGATTCCATCCCCCAGCTGCCTAGTTGTACCTGGCTGGACACAAAAATAAGGAGAAGCTCCACGTTTTTTTTTTTTTAATTATTTCATGAAATTCATGGAATAATTAAGAAAAAAAGGGCTTCCCTATATTGTTGTGTCCGGCTAGGTACAAATAGGCAGCTGGTGGTTGGGGGCAGCCCATTCCTGCCTGCTGTACCTGGCTGGACACAAATATAGTGTGAAGCCCCACGTCAATTTTTTTTTAATTATTTCAGGAAATTCATGAAATAATTAAAAAAAAATTATGTGGGGCTTCGCCCTATAATTGTGTCCAGCCAGGTACAGCAGGCAGGAACGGGCTGCCCCCAACCACCAGCTGCCTATTTGTACCTAGCCGGACACAACAATATAGGGAAGCCCTTTTTTTCTTAATTATTCCATGAATTTCATGAAATAATTAAAAAAAAAAATGTGTGGCGCTTCGCCCTATTTTTGTGTCCAGCCAGGTACAACTAGGCAACTGGGGGCTGGAATCTGCAGCGCAGGGAGACCCAAGCTTTCTGGGTCCCACCCGCTGCAAATTGCAGTCCGCAGCCGCCCCGGAAAATGGCGCGTTCATAGAAGCGCCATCTTCTGGCGCTGTACCCAACTCATCCAGGGCCCTGGTGCGGTGGCTCACTGGGTAATAAAGGGGTTAAGGCCAGCTTGGCATTATCAGCTGGCCCTAAGCCCGAAATTCATGGGGTCACGCCAATATTAGACATGACCGCCATGAATTTCTAGTAAAGTATTTAAAAAAAACACAAACACCCAGAAAAAAGTCCTTTAATTGAAATAAAGACGCAATTCTTTATTGTTCTAAATTAAACCATACTTACCGCCACACCCATTCCAGCTGAAGCCAACGATCTCCTGCAATAAAAGTAAAATAATAAAGCAACCTCATCCTTACCTTTCCATGGTTCCCAGGACAGCTTCAGCTCTGCTACATCGAGATGACAGGCTGGACCGCAGCAGAACGCTGCCATCCAGCCTGTCATCCCGCGGACACTGAGAAGCGCAGGCATGCTTGCGCTCCTCAGTGTCTTTCTGTGACGTCATCCAGATGAGCCGAGGTCATGTCCAATGAACTCAGCTCACCTCATGCACGTCACTGACAGCGTGGGAAAATTCTCCTGCACTCAGCGCTTCAGCGTGAGAATTCTCCCACGCTGTCAGTGACGTGCATGAGGTGCGCCGAGTTCATGGGACATGACCTCACCTCATGCACGTCACTGACAGCGTGGGAAAATTCTCACGCTGAAGCGCTGAGTGCAGGAGAATTCTCCCACGCTGTCAGTGACGTACATGAGGTGAGCCGAGTTCATTGTCGGCTCATCTGGATGCCGTCACAGCCAGACACTGAGGAGTGGAAGTATGCCTGCGCTTCTCAGTGTCTGCGGGATGACAGGCTGGATGGCAGCGTTCTGCTGCGGTCCAGCCTGTCATCTCGATGTAGCAGAGCTGGAGCCGTCGTGGGAGCCATGGAAAGGTAAGGATGAGGTTGCTTTATTATTTTTCTTTTATTGCAGGAGATCGTTGGCTTCAGCTGGAATGGGCGTGATGGTAAGTATGGTTTAATTTAGAACAATAAAGAATTGTGTGTTTATTTCAATTAAAGGACTTTTTTCTGGGTGTTTGTGTTTTTTTTAAATACTTTACTAGAAATTCATGGTGGTCATGTCTAATATTGGCGTGACCCCATGAATTTCGGGCTTAGGGCCAGCTGATAATGCCAAGCTGGCCTTAACCCCTTTATTACCCAGTGAGCCACCGCATCAGGGCCCTGGATGAGTTGGGTACAGCGCCAGAAGATGGCGCTTCTATGAACGCGCCATTTTCCGGGGCGGCTGCGGACTGCAATTTGCAGCGGGTGGGGCCCAGAAAGCTTGGGCCTCCCTGCGCTGCAGATTCCAGCCCCCAGCTGCCTAGTTGTACCTGGCTGGACACAAAAATAGGGCGAAGCTCCACGTTTTTTTTTTTTTAAATTCATGAAATTCATGGAATAATTCAGAAAAAAAGGGCTTCCCTATATTGTTGTGTCCGGCTAGGTACAAATAGGCTGCTGGTGGTTGGGGGCAGCCCGTTCCTGCCTGCTGTACCTGACTGGACACAAATATAGGGCGAAGCCCCACATCAATTTTTTTAAATTATTTCATGAATTTCCTGAAATGATTTAAAAAAAATTGACGTGGGGCTTCGCACTATATTTGTGTCCAGCCAGGTACAGCAGGCAGGAACGGGCTGCCCCCAACCACCAGCTGCCTATTTGTACCTGGTTGGACACAACAATATAGGGAAGCCCTTTTTTTCTTAATTATTTCATGAATTTCATGAAATAATTAAAAAAAAAAAATACGTGAAGCTTCTCCCTATTTTTGTGTCCAGCCAGGTACAACTAGGCAGCTGGGGGATGGAATCTGCAGCGCAGGGAGGCCCAAGCTTTCTGCCCCCCCCTCCCCCCGCTGAAAATTGCAGTGCGCAGCCACCCCGGAAAATGGCGCGTTCATAGAAGCTGGATGCTGTACCTGGCTGGCATACAAAAATATGGCGAAGCCCACGTCAAAAGTTTTGGGAAAAATTAATTAAAAAATAAATAATAATTTAGGGACTGCATCTTTATTAAGTCCTCAAATGTCATTTAGTGTTAAAATAAAGGACTTATTTTAAAAAAAATTGACGTGGGGCTTCGCCCTATGTTTGTGTCCAGCCAGGTACAGCAGGCAGGAACAGGCTGCCCCCAACCACCAGCTGCCTATTTGTACCTGGCCGGACACAACAATATAGGGAAGCCCTTTTTTAAAAAAATTATTTCATGAAATAATTAAAAAAAAATTGACGTGGGGCTTCGCACTATATTTGTGTCCAGCCAGGTACAGCAGGCAGGAATGGGCTGCCCCCAACCACCAGCTGCCTATTTGTACCTGGTTGGACACAACAATATAGGGAAGCCCTTTTTTTCTTAATTATTCCATGAATTTCATGAAATAATTTTAAAAAAAAATGCGTGGGGCTTCGCCCTATTTTTGTGCCCAGCCAGATACAACTAGGCAGCTGGGGGCTGGAATCCGCAGCGCAGGGAGACCCAAGCTTTCTGGGCCACCCCCGCTGCAAATTGCAGTCCGCAGCCGCCCCAGAAAATGGCGCGTTCATAGAAGCGCCATCTTCTGGCGCTGTACCCAACTCATCCAGGGCCCTGGTGCGGTGGCTCACTGGGTAATAAAGGGGTTAAGGCCAGCTTGGCATTATCAGCTGGCCCTAAGCCCAAAATTCATGGGGTCACGCCAATATTAGACATGACCACCATGAATTTCTAGTAAAGTATTTAAAAAAACACAACACCCAGAAAAAAGTCCTTTAATTGAAATAAACACACAATTCTTTATTGTTCTAAATTAAACCATACTTACCATCACGCCCATTCCAGCTGAAGCCAACGATCTCCTGCAATAAAAGTAAAATAATAAAGCAACCTCATCCTTACCTTTCCATGGCTCCCACGACAGCTTCAGCTCTGCTACATCGAGATGACAGGCTGGACCGCAGCAGAACGCTGCCATCCATCCTGTCATCCCGCAGACACTGAGAAGCGCAGGCATACTTCCACTCCTCAGTGTCTGGCTGTGACGGCATCCAGATGAGCCGAGGTCATGTCCAATGAACTCCGCTCACTTCATGTACGTCACTGACAGCGTGGGAAAATTCTCCTGCACTCAGCACTTCAGCGTGAGAATTTTCCCACGCTGTCAGTGACGTGCATGAGGTGAGCTGAGTTCATTGGACATGAACTCGTCTCATCTTTATGCCGTCACAGCCAGACACTGCAGAGCGCAAGCAAGCCTGCGCTTCTCAGTGTCTGCGGGATGACAGGCTGGATGGCAGCGTTCTGCTGCGGTCCAGCCTGTCATCTCGATGTAGCAGAGCTGGAGCTGTCCTGGGAACCATCGAAAGGTAAGGATGAGGTTGCTTTATTATTTTTCTTTTATTGCAGGAGATCGTTGGCTTCAGCTGGAATGGGCGTGATGGTAAGTATGGTTTAATTTAGAACAATAAAGAATTGTGTCTTTATTTCAATTAAAGGACTTTATTCTGGGTGTTTGTGTTTTCTTTTAACTTTGACTATGGGGTTAGTAATGGGGGTGTCTTATAGACGCCTCTCCATTACTAACCTGGGCTTGATGTCAGCTGGCATTATAAGCTGACATCAACCCCAACCCTATTACCCCCTGCCACCGCACCAGGGCAGCGTGGAAGAGCGAGGCTAAGTGCCAGAATTGGCGCATCCTATGGATGCGCCATTTCTGGGGCGGCTGACGGCTGGTGTTTCTAGCCTGGGAGGGGGCCAATATTCATGGCACCCTTCCTGGGCTATTAATATCAGCCCCCAGCTGTCTGCCTAGCCTGTGCTAGCTATTAAATTAGGGGGGACCCCACGTCATTTTTTTGGGGGGGTCCCCCATTTTAATAGCTAGTAAAGGCTAGGTATTCAGCTGGGGGCTGATATTAGTAGCCTGGGAAGCTCCGTGGGTATTACCCCCTTCCCAGGCTTCAAACATTTGCCCCAGCTGTCTGCTTAACCTCCGCTAGAGCCTAAAATTAAGGGGAACCCCACGCCAATTTTTTTTTAAATAAATCCTTTATTTTAACACTAAATGACAAGTACAGTAATCAACACTGTCACTGTACTTCATATATATGTGACTGACATGTTTCTATCTATCTAATCTATGTGTGATTCTCTATTCCTTCTATTCTAAATTGTCGGGTACAGATGCTGAATTGCCGGCCGGCTTTCTTAAAGAGACGGTGCATGAAAACACTATTATTTTTTTAAATAAATCCTTTACACTAAATGACAAGTTCTGTAAGCAACACTGTCACTGTACTTCATATATATGTGACTGACATGTTTCTATCTATCTAATCTATGTGTGAAGCTCTATTCTGTCTGTTATAAATTGTCGGGTACAGATGCTGAATTGCCGGCCGGCTTTTTTAAAGAGACGGTGCACGAAAACACTAATATTTTTTTTAATAAATCCTTTACACTAAATGACAAGTACAGTAAGCAACACTGTCACTGTACTTCATATATATGTGACTGACATGTTTCTATCTATCTAATCTATGTGTGATTCTCTATTCCTTCTATTCTAAATTGTCGGGTACAGATGCTGAATTGCCGGCCGGCTTTCTTAAAGAGACGGTGCATGAAAACACTATTATTTTTTTAAATAAATCCTTTACACTAAATGACAAGTTCTGTAAGCAACACTGTCACTGTACTTCTTATATATGTGACTGACATGTTTCTATCTATCTAATCTATGTGTGAAGCTCTATTCTGTCTGTTATAAATTGTCGGGTACAGATGCTGAATTGCCGGCCGGCTTTTTTAAAGAGACGGTGCACGAAAACACTAATATTTTTTTTGATAAATCCTTTACACTAAATGACAAGTACAGTAAGCAACACTGTCACTGTACTTCATATATATGTGACTGACATGTTTCTATCTATCTAATCTATGTGTGAAGCTCTATTCTTTCTGTTGTAAATTGTCGGGTACCGGTGAATGCCGCTGATGAATTGCCGGCTTTTCATGTCATTCTACATTATTCTTAGTTGTTTTACTTCATGTAGAATTAACCTACAAGGAAAGAAAGGGTTTATTTTCATTCCGATATTTGTGTCCCATTGACTTGCATTGGTTTCCGGTATCGGAATCGGCGATATCCGATACTTTTTGGGTATCGGCCCGATCCAATCCGATACGATATTTCCTGATATCGGAAGGTATCGCTCAACACTAATTACTACATCACCCCTGTATATAGATTATGTTGAATCATATGAGGCTTATTCTTATACGCTACTTAGAGGTGCCATCTAGAAATCAGTACCCCAAAGTTTGTTAGTAGTGTTGAGCGATACCTTCCGATATCAGGAAATATCGTATCGGATTGGATCGGACCGATACCCAAAAAGTATCGGATATCGCCGATTCCGATACCGGAAACCAATGCAAGTCAATGGGACACAAATATCGGAATGAAAATAAACCCTTTCTTTCCTTGTAGGTTAATTCTACATGAAGTAAAACAACTAAGAATAATGTAGAATGTATTACACGAAAAGCCTGCAATTCATCAGCGGCATACACCGGTACCCGACAATTTACAACAGAAAGAATAGAGCTTCACACATAGATTAGATAGATAGAAACATGTCAGTCACATATATATGAAGTACAGTGACAGTGTTGCTTACTGTACTTGTCATTTAGTGTAAAGGATTTATTTAAAAAAATAATTGTGTTTTCATGCACTGTCTCTTTAAAAAAGCCGGCCGGCAATTCAGCAGCGGTACCCGACAATTTATAACAGACAGAATAGAGCTTCACACATAGATTAGATAGATAGAAACATGTCAGTCACATATATATGAAGTACAGTGACAGTGTTGATTACTGTACTTGTCATTTAGTGTTAAAATAAAGGATTTATTTTAAAAAAAATTGGCGTGGGGTTCCCCTTAATTTTAGTCTCTAGCGGACATTAAGCAGACGGCTGGGGCAGATGTTTGAAGCCTGGGAAGGGGGTAATACCCACGGAGCTTCCCAGGCTACTAATATGAGCCCCCAGCTGAATACCTAGCCTTTACTAGCTATTAAAATGGGGGACCCCCTCAAAAATATGACGTGGGGTCCCCCCTAATTTAATAGCTAGCAAAGGCTAGGCAGACAGCTGGGGGCTGATATTAATAGCCCAGGAAGGGTGCCATGAATATTGGCCCCCTCCCAGGCTAGAAACACCAGCCGTCAGCTGCCCCAGAAATGGCGCATCCATCGGATGCGCCAATTCTGGCACTTAGCCTCGCTCTTCCCACTGCCCTGTAGCGGTGGCAGTGGGGTAATAGCGTTGGGGTTGATGTCAGCTTATAATGCCAGCTGACATCAAGCCCAGGTTAGTAATGGAGAGGCGTCTATAAGACACCCCCATTACTAACCCCAAAGTCAAAGTTAAAAAAAACCCCACAAACACCCAGAATAAAGTCCTTTAATTGAAATAAACACACAATTCTTTATTGTTCTAAATTAAACTCTACTTACCATCACGCCCATTCCAGCTGAAGCCAACGATCTCCTGCAATAAAAGAAAAATAATAAACCAAACTCATCCTTACCTTTCCATGGTTCCCAGGACAGCTTCAGCTCTGCTACATCGAGATGACAGGCTGGACCGCAGCAGAACGCTGCCATCCAGCCTGTCATCCCGCAGACACTGAGAAGCGCAGGCATGCTTGCGCTCCTCAGTGTCTCTCTGTGACGGCATCCAGATGAGCCGAGTTCTTGTCCAATGAACTCAGCTCACCTCATGCACGTCACTGACAGCGTGGGAGAATTCTCCTGCACTCAGCGCTTCAGCGTGAGAATTTTCCCACGCTGTCAGTGACGTGCATGAGGTGAGCTGAGTTCATTGGACATGACCTCAATTCATTCACGTCACTGACAGCGTGGGAAAATTCTCACGCTGAAGCGCTGAGTGCCGGAGAATTTTCCCACGCTGTCAGTGACGTGCATGAGGTGAGCCGAGTTCATTGGACATGACCTCGGCTCATCTTTATGCCGTCACAGAGAGACACTGAGGAGCGCAAGCATGCCTGCGCTTCTCAGTGTCTGTGGGATGACAGGCTGGATGGAAGCGTTCTGCTGCGGTCCAGCCTGTCATCTCGATGTAGCAGAGCTGAAGCTGTCGTGGGTTTAATTTAGAACAATAAAGAATTGTGTGTTTATTTCAATTAAAGGACTTTTTTCTGGGTGTTGTGTTTTTTTTAAATACTTTACTAGAAATTCATGGTGGTCATGTCTAATATTGGCGTGACCCCATGAATTTCGGGTTAGGGCCAGCTGATAATGCGAAGCTGGCCTTAACCCCTTTATTACCCAGTGAGCCACCGCACCAAGGCCCTGGATGAGTTGGGTACAGCGCCAGAAGATGGCGCTTCTATGAACGCGCCATTTTCCGGGGTGGCTGCGGACTGCAATTTGCAGCGGGTGGGGCCCAGAAAGCTTGGGCCTCCCTGCACTGCGGATTCCAGCCCCCAGCTGCCTAGATGTACCTGGCTGGACACAAAAATAGGGCGAAGCCCCACGTATTTTTTTTTTTAAATTATTTCATGAAATTCATGAAATAATTAAGAAAAAAAGGGCTTCCCTATATTGTTGTGTCCAACCAGGTACAAATAGGCAGCTGGTGGTTGGGGGCAGCCCGTTCCTGCCTGCTGTATTGGCTGGACACAAATATAGTTCGAAGCCCCACGTCAATTTTTTTTAAATTATTTCATGAAATAATTTTTTAAAAAAAGGGCTTCCCTATATTTTTGTGTCCGGCCAGGTACAAATAGGCAGCTGGTGGATGGGCGCAGCCCGTTCCTGCCTGCTGTACCTGGCTGGACACAAATATAGGGCGAAGCTCCACATCAATTTTTTTTTAATTATTTCATGAATTTCCTGAAATAATTATAAAAAAATTGACGTGGGGCTTCGCACTATATTTGTGTCCAGCCAGGTACAGCAGGCAGGAATGGGCTGCCCCCAACCACCAGCTGCCTATTTGTACCTGGCCGGACACAACAATATAGGGAAGCCCTTTTTTTCTTTATTATTTCATGAATTTCATGAAATAATTTAAAAAAAAGATACGTGGGGCTTCGCCCTATTTGTGTGTCCAGCCAGGTACAACTAGGCAGCTGGGGGATGGAATCTGCAGCGCAGGGAGGCCCAAGCTTTCTGCCCCCCCCCCCGGTGCAAATTGCAGTCCGCAGCCACCCCGGAAAATGGTGCGTTCATAGAAGCTGGATGCTGTACCTGGCTGGCATACAAAAATATGGCAAAGCCCACGTCAAAATTTTTGGGAAAAATTAATTAAAAAATAAATAATAATTTAGGGACTGCATCTTTATTAACTCCTCAAATGTCATTTAGTGTTAAAATAAAGGATTTATTTAAAAAAAAATTGGCGTGGGATCCCCCATAATTTTAGGCTCTAGCGGAGGTTAAGCAGACGGCTGGGGCAGATGTTTGAAGCCTGGGAAGTGGGTAATACCCACGGAGCTTCCCAGACTACTAATTTCAGCCCCCAGCTGAATACCTAGCCTTTACTAGCTATTAAAATGGGGGACCCCCCCAAAAAAATGACGTGGGGTACCCCCTATTTAATAGCTAGCAAAGGCTGGGCAGACAGCTGGGGGCTGATATTAATAGCCCAGGAAGGGTGCCATGAATATTGGCGCACCCTCCCAGGCTAGAAACACCAGCCGTCAGCCGCCCCAGAAATGGCGCATCCATAGGATGCACCAACTCTGGCACTTAGCCTCGCTCTTCCCACTGCCCTGGTACGGTGGCAGTGAGGTAATAGGGCTGGGGTTCATGTCAGCGCCAGCTGCCATGAAGCCCAGGTTAGTAATGATGGGCGTCTATAAGACACCCCCATTACTAACCTACAAAGTGTTAAAAAGAAAAAACACACTACACCCAGAAAAAAATAATTTATTTGAAATAAAACACACCATTTTATTTAATTCTTAGTTTACTAAAAAAAAATAGTTACCTGTCCACGTTCCTGCACTGATCTCCCATGCACAGCTGTCACATCTGGAGATAGTGACAGCTGTGCATGGCTGCTGTAAGCTCACACTGCCGGGAACACGTCCGCTCCCGGCAGCGGGAGCCACTGACTGAGGTCACCGGAGTGCATTCAGGCAGCGCAGCTCCGGAAACCTCCTTTACGGCACTGCTGTACCGTGGGAATTTCTCACGATACAGCAGGGCCATAAAGGAGCTAACCGGAGCAGCGCTGCCTGAACTCCGGCGAACCCGCTTATGCAATGACTGGGCTGCTTTACGGCCCCATCATTCTAGCGGCGGCAGCGGTTCAGAGCGGTCACATTCTATGTGGCTGCTCTAAACTGGAGATCTTCGTGGGACACTCGTGAACTACTATGGAGGGGTAAGGATAAGGTTGTGGTTTATTATTTTATATTTTATTACAGGAGATCGATGGCTTCGGGGAATTAGGTGTCTAGGTGAGTATAGGTGTAGTTTTTTATTTTTTACTTTATTTTAGGTGGCGATCGGCGGGGACAGGTAATGTATGAACTAATTTATTGTAGGCAACCACTGGCCACCAATGACATGTATTTAAAATTTATTGGGGACACAGTAGGGCAATTTAAATAGCAGGATCAGGCTGATGGGAACTATGCTCCCATCGAGCTGATCCTGCTGGCACGAGTGGACGGGGGACAGACATAGGCCGATGGGAGTAGTAGTGTCACATCGGCCTATGTCTGCCTGCACGCACACACCCGCAGACACCGCACACACACCCGCACAGACACCCACACACACCAATCATGACGGGTCTGGGAGGTGAGGCTGACCTGTGCGGCTGTGGGAAAGTTCATGTGAGTTCATGCAGTCAAGCATGAACTCACATGAACCCTCTGAGGGCACCGCGGCTACTTCAAATGAAAAGCTGATCAGCATCACCTGATACCTCAGCTGTTCATTTGAAATAACCGGCGGGAAAGCGCAGCACAGAACGGGAAAGCCGGCGGTGAAGTCTTTTCACTGCCGGCTTCCTCGCCCAGGTCCTTCGCTCCCCGCTCCTTGGTGCTGCGCTCCCCGCCCGGTCCTAACTTACGATCGGGATGGGAGGTGGCGAGGGGAGCGGAGGATCGGGGTGGGAGGCTGCGGGGGAGCAGTATGGGGCTGTGTGATTGTTTAAAAGCCGGCGGCTTTTTACCGCCCGCCGGCTTTTAAACAATCAGGAGAATTCTCCCACGCTGGGATGGCATTCTGATGACAGGCTGGATCTCAGCTGAGCGCTGCCATCCAGCTTGTCATACTTCAGAGACACTGCAGAGCGCAGGCATTATGGGAACTTCCGATTCCGGTATTCGATATTGTAAAAGTATCGGAATTAAGTATCGGAATTCCGATACAGCGAATATCGGCCGATACCCGATATTTCAGTATGCTCAACACTATTTGTTAGTCTATCCCTAATGCAACCCTTCAGCTTCTAATGTTTCTTCTATATCTTTTATGTATGTTAGTTAGTGCCCAGCTTAAAGTGTCATATTCCTTACATCAGTTTTGTAAAGCACCCCATGAATCCAAATCATATAGTGACACATTGTGGCCACATATGGCCATACAGTGTCCACATAGTTGGCCATTTAAATAGGGAAAATTCTAGATTGTTCATGTTACAACTTTCTCGCATGACGTAGTCTTATGACTAGAGATGAGCAAGTTGTTTAACCCCTTTACGACCTTGGACGTATCCATGCGTTCAGTTTGGTAGGTACTTACCGAACTTGGACATATAGATACGTCATATTTTTGAGACCACAGTCATGGTGATGGCATCATGGTGCCGGCACCATCTCGAAGCAGAGAACATGGAGTCGTCATCCCGGGGGATTTTCACTGTTTAGGCATATCAGTTGTTCTCCAAACGCGACATGACGCCACAGACCATTCCATCAAAGTATGCATTCCAAAACGTCACTCCTTTCATTTCAAGCCCTGCCGTGCACCCAAGCAGTGATTTTCCCCCACGTATGGGGTTTCCACTCCTTAGCACATCAGGGGCTCTCTAAATGCGACATGGCGTCCGCTCTCAATTCCAGACAATATTGCGCTTAAAAAATCAAACGGTGCTCCTTCCTTTCCAAGCCTTGCCGTGCACCCAAACAATGATTTTCCCCCACATATGGGTTATCAACGTACTCAGAATGAATTGCATAACAACTATTACGGTCCATTGTTTCATATTACCCTTGTGAAAATATACAATTTGGGGCTAAAAATAATTTTTTTGTGGAAAAAAATAATTTTTTTATTTACCCGGTGAATTTGATGGAATTCAACTCTTTTGTACATACTACTATGTGTTCATCTGTGCGCCGCTGGGAACCACTGATTTTTGAAGACCCGGTGATGTACTAACCACCACTGTACAAGGTATGATAAACCGCTTGATAAACTGGGATGTGATGTCATAGCTGTTTGGCATTATAGGCAAGCCAGCTTGGCTGGCTGAACAAAACATTACCCCACTTTCTGACGCTTCACCAGTGTGGGAAATAGTGCCGGGCAAGTTTTTTTTATTTCTGAATCATGAATTGAATCTCAAAATGTTTGAATATGCAGGGAACTGCAAATTTCATGAAATTTGGCTCAAATTCGATCCTCTGTTCCTCTCTGCTTCAATCCACTCATCTTTACTTCTGGCCCATTTAGTTGGCTGTTAAATAACCTCGAACAGGGGTGAACCATCCATAGCGGCAGCCCATGTGAGGGCCCTCATAATGAGTGGGATGTTATACGGAGTGGGGGAGTGGTGGGGGATATTATACTGAGTGGAGGACTGTGAGGGCCCCCATACTGAGTGGTAACCCACATATTGAGTGGTGTGCTGTGAGGGTCCTCATTCTGTGTAGGGGACTGTGATGGCCTATATACTGTGTCAGAGGCTGTTGCGGCTCTTATACTGAATGGTGTGCTGTGAGGAACATTATACTGTGTGAGGGACTGTGGAAGCCATCATACTGTGTGTGGGCTGTGGGGGGATCCCATATTGAATGGGAGCCCTAAATTTGGCAGCACATGTCTTGTTTACACATGAAGATGTGCTGAATATAATAATGATTTTTCTGCTTGCGTTTTACTCAGGATAATTGGGAATGAGTATTCTGGAATGCCATGGTATGTCTTTACATGGTATAGGAAACAGAAGTTTAAAAAAAAAAAAAGCTATACTGGCATATTTCACCCCAGTGGAGGCCAAAATAACACTGTTTTAGCCTCCATTGGGTGATTTAAACACTATGGACACATTCCGCATTTGTGTCATGAGATTTTTCAATAAAGACAGAGACCAGGGCCTTACCCTAATGTTAGAACCATAGGGTTAGAACTAGAGATGAGCGTTGTTCTACTCGAACTGTTCGCCAATCTCAAATTCGAGCTGTTTTGGGCGGTGTTCGAGCCGGTCGGCGAACACGAACAATTTGAGAAAAATTCGGCTGTTCGAGGTTATGTTCGATAACTGTTCGTGCACCAAAATCATAACTGGATTTTTTCTCAGTAATGATGAAAATTAATGTTAATACGCAGTTTGAGTGTACAGCGGGGCGGGGGGAGGGGCAGGGGATGGATCTCTGCAGGAACAATGAAGATCTCCATTTTTTTTTCTCTTTCCCGCATTTGCAGTGGGGAGGTGCAATCTGTCAGCCTATCAGCAGCGCACACACGGAGCGAAGTGCTTTTTTTCACACAAGCAAGGGCATGTGTGATTGGCAGTGTATGTCACATGTCCTTGCCCTATAAGACCAAGCCATTTTCCCCGTCGCCACCATTTTCTCACTGCTGCAGCTGCGTGTTAGACGGCACCGCTGTTGCTGTGTGCGCTATACCTTGTTAATTTCAAGCCAATTTTCGCACAAATATACAGATAGCTTGGGAGTAGGGAATAGTTGTGATTGCAGTCCTTTTAAGGACTAGGTTACAGCATTTCCTACGACTTTTATCAGGCAGGTCTGTGCTCTTAAATAGATAGATTGTGGGAGTAAAGACTAATTGTAATTGGAGTCCTTTTCGGGACTAGGTTACATCAGTTCCTATCAGTTTTTGCCAGGCAGGTCTGTGCCAGTGCTGTGCAAGTTTTTTTCACAGCATTTGGCTGAATCTAGCAAAGCTAATCCTTTTTGGCCTATTGCAGAGTGTGTTAGTCAGTGGAGTAGCCTATCTGTGTTGCAAGATATACCACCTGTGTATAGAATACCAATTTTTTTACTGCACCTAGTGAAGTAAAATCTTTTGGGCATAGCATCATTCTATTAGTCCATCTATACTGACCTCCATCAGGTTGCAAACTGAATATAATTTTTTTCTGCATCTAGCTCTGAAAAAATATTTGGGCTTCTAGCAGTGTGTGGGACTTGGTCTATTAGTCCATCTATACTGACCTCCATCAGGTTGCAAATTAAAAATAATTTTTTTCTTCATTTAGCTCTGAAAAAATATTTGGGCTTCTAGCAGTGTGTGGGACTTGTTCTATTAGTCCTTCTATACTGACCTCCAGCAGGTTGCAAATTGAATATAATTTTTTTCTGCATCTAGCTCTGAAAAAATATTTGGGCTTCTAGCGGTGTGTGGGACTTGGTCTATTAGTCCATCTATACTGACCTCCATCAGGTTGCAAATTAAAAATAATTTTTTTCTGCATCTAGCTCTGAAAAAATATTTGGGCTTCTAGCAGTGTGTGGGACTTGGTCTATTAGTCCATCTATACTGACCTCCATCAGGTTGCAAATTAAAAATAATTTTTTTCTTCATTTATCTCTGAAAAAATATTTGGGCTTCTAGCAGCGTGTGGGACTTGTTCTATTAGTCCTTCTATACTGACCTCCAGCAGGTTGCAAATTGAATATAATTTTTTTCTGCATCTAGCTCTGAAAAAATATTTGGGCTTCTAGCGGTGTGTGGGACTTGGTCTATTAGTCCATCTATACTGACCTCCATCAGGTTGCAAATTAAAAATAATTTTTTTCTGCATCTAGCTCTGAAAAAATATTTGGGCTTCTAGCAGTGTGTGGGACTTGGTCTATTAGTCCATCTATACTGACCTCCATCAGGTTGCAAATTAAAAATAATTTTTTTCTTCATTTATCTCTGAAAAAATATTTGGGCTTCTAGCAGCGTGTGGGACTTGTTCTATTAGTCCATCTACACTGACCTCCATCAGGTTGCAAATTAAAAATAATTTTTTTCTGCATCTAGCTCTGAAAAAATATTTGGGCTTCTAGCAGTGTGTGGGACTTGGTCTATTAGTCCATCTATACTGACCTCCATCAGGTTGCAAATTGAATAAAAAAAATTTCTGCATCTAGCTCTGAAAAAATATTTGGGCTTCTAGCGGTGTGTGGGACTTGGTCTATTAGTCCATCTATACTGACCTCCATCAGGTTGCAAATTAAAAATAATTTTTTTCTGCATCTAGCTCTGAAAAAATATTTGGGCTTCTAGCAGTGTGTGGGACTTGGTCTATTAGTCCATCTATACTGACCTCCATCAGGTTGCAAATTAAAAATAATTTTTTTCTTCATTTAGCTCTGAAAAAATATTTGGGCTTCTAGCAGTGTGTGGGACTTGTTCTATTAGTCCTTCTATACTGACGTCCAGCAGGTTGCAAATTGAATATAATTTTTTTCTGCATCTAGCTCTGAAAAAATATTTGGGCTTCTAGCGGTGTGTGGGACTTGGTCTATTAGTCCATCTATACTGACCTCCATCAGGTTGCAAATTAAAAATAATTTTTTTCTGCATCTAGCTCTGAAAAAATATTTGGGCTTCTAGCAGTGTGTGGGACTTGGTCTATTAGTCCATCTATACTGACCTCCATCAGGTTGCAAATTAAAAATAATTTTTTTCTGCATCTAGCTCTGAAAAAAAATTTGGGCTTCTAGCAGTGTGTGGGACTTGGTCTATTAGTCCATCTATACTGACCTCCATCAGGTTGCAAATTGAATAAAAAAAATTTCTGCATCTAGCTCTGAAAAAATATTTGGGCTTCTAGCGGTGTGTGGGACTTGGTCTATTAGTCCATCTATACTGACCTCCATCAGGTTGCAAATTAAAAATAATTTTTTTCTGCATCTAACCCAGCCAATAGTTTTGGCCTAATACCACAGTTTGGCCACTCAGCTCTGCTCGGTTACCATCCATTGTTTTTTTGTGCAAACAACTCCAGAGTTGTGAATTAGTTAACCACCAAAATGAGTGGAAAAAGGCCTGCTGCTGGTGGAAAGGGGAATAGGCGTGTTGGGAAGGGGAAAAAAGGTTGTGTCCATTGGGTAGGTGCAGAAGAAAGACCATCTTCCAGCCAAACTAAAATGTCTACTTCTTTTAGCGGACAATGTGATAAGATCCCTTTCTTACGGCCACGCCAATCGCTACAAATTCCAGATGAGGCACAAAAACAGCAGGTGCTTCAACGGATATCAAGTGCTCCTTTAAGTGGGCTCTCCTCCACATCAACTTCAGCATCACAAATACTCCAGTCCTCAAAGGTGTCACCCAAATCGCACTTGCTTCCTCACAGCTCCCAAATCTCCAGCTGCCCGTCTGAGTATGAGGTAGAACAGATGGTTGAGTCTGCAGAGCTGTTTACTCATACTATAGCCTGGGAATCAGAGGTCGACTCCAGCGCTTCTGTGAATCCAGACGAGGAAATGATCTGCACTGATGCCCAGAATCTTTATGAGTCGGATCCAGGACCAGACGCAGAAGGTTCTGACCATAATGTAGACCCTCATTCCCAAACTGTAACTCCTGTTGGTGGAGACAATGAGGAAGACGATGATAAGACTCAAATACCTGATTGGAGCGACAACTTTAGTTTTTTGTCAGGGCAGGAACAGGTTGGCTCTGAGGACGACGGGTGTGATAACGCACAGGGTGATGATGATGAGGTCGGAGATCCCACTTACTGTCAACCCACAGTCAGCCAAGAGATGAGGTCAGCAGAGGAGGTGGAGGAAGATGCTAGTGACGACGAGGTCAGGTTGCGCCTTCCTGGACAGAGACGTAGTACTGGAAGCACGTCAACAACTGCATCCTCAAACACAACTCTGCCTCTCACCACAAGTCGTGGTGGCTCTTCAGGTCGCATGGGTGCTAAGCCTTGCATAGCCTGGGCATTTTTTCAGATCGATAAAGATGACCCAACTCGTGTTATCTGTAACATTTGTCAGCAAAAGCTAAGTAGAGGCCAAAAAATACATAGTTTGAGTACTTCATGCATGAACCGGCACATGGACATGAAGCATAAGTTGCAGTGGGAAGCTCAGTGTGCTACAATGCGGTCTAGCCGGCCGGGCCAACCACCGTCTGCCATATCTTGTGCATCCGCGGCCTCTTCATCCTCTGTGACTGGGAGGACAGCAGTCACACCTGTTTTGGGGCGCAGACCTGCCACCTCTTTGCCCGCAACAGCCAGCGTGATTGGCAGGTCATCATTTTCTTTGGAGGTGGTAACACCAGCTGGTCTTGAGCGCTGTCCGACATCGATAGCACCACCTTTGGATCAAGGCAACCTAACATGTCCGCCTGCATCTTCCTCACAGACCGGCAGTTTGCCGGGGACACCCTTATCAACCCCGTCTAAGCACAATAGCCAGCCCTCGGTCCCTCAGATGTGGACAAGTAAAAGACCATTTCCTCCTAGCCATGAGAAAGCTAAGAGGTTGAATTTCACCATCTGCAAGCTCTTGGCTACAGAAATGCTGCCTTTCCGCCTGGTGGACACAGAGGATTTTCGAGACCTTATGTCCGTCGCAGTGCCCCAGTACCAGATGCCCAGTCGGCACTACTTCTCAAAGAAAGGTGTGCCTGCGCTCCACCAGCATGTCGCACACAACATCACCGCTTCTTTGAGAAACTCTGTGTGTGACAGGGTGCATTTCACCACAGACACTTGGACGAGTAGGCATGGACAGGGGCGTTACATGTCGCTGACTGGGCACTGGGTAACTATGGTGACAGCAGGACAAGGGGCTGCTGTCCAAGTCTTGCCGTCCCCACGAGTTGTGCGTCAATCCTCTTTATGTCATTTTTCCTCCACTGCTTCTGCCTCCTCAACCTCCTCTCGGTCTTCCACCTGCACCCAAAGCCTGTCTGGTCATGCCACAAGCTTTCTAACTGCGCAGAAGGGATCCTGCACACCTCCTTACTATGCTGGCAGTAGGGCTCAACGTCATCAGGCGGTTTTTACATTGAAATGTCTGGGAAATGTGAGTCACACAGCTGAGGAGTTGTGGTCAGCTCTGGAGAACCAATTTCATGAATGGTTGTCTCCACTGGACCTGAAACCAGGGAAGGCCGTGTGCGACAATGCTGCAAACCTGGGTGCGGCCCTTCGCCGGGGCAATGTCACACACGTGCCTTGTATGGCTCACGTGTTGAACCTGGTTGTCCAGCAATTTTTAGCCCACTATCCCAGACTAGATGGCCTTCTGCAGAGGGCACGGTCGCTGTGTGCTCACTTCCGCCGTTCGCATCCCGCAGCTCAGCGACTTACATCTCTACAGAAGTCGTTGGGCCTGCCACTTCACCGGCTAAAATGCGATGTGCCTACCCGGTGGAATTCAACTCTGCACATGTTGCAGCGACTGTGGCAGCACCGACAAGCCCTGGTGCAATATGTTCTGACGTATAGCCTGGGCCAACGAGATTCAGAGGTGGGGCAAATCACGCTGGAGGAGTGGTCTCAGATCAGGGACCTATGCACCCTTCTGCACAGTTTTGAAATGGCGACGAAGATGTTTAGTGCTGACGATGCCATTATCAGCATGACTATTCCGGTGATTTACATGCTGGAGCACATGTTAAACAGAATTCGGAGTCAGGTGGTGGCACAAGAGGAGGTGGAGGAAGTAGAGGAGGAGGAGTTGTATGCGGAAGGGCTAACATCTGCAAGGTCCAGACGGTCGGCAGCACCAGGGCGGCAGGCATGTGAGGGTGGGGGAGATGATTTTACCAGGGCGCATGGTAGCAGCCAAACTAGTGAGGAAGGTGCAGGAGCCCAGGAAGAAGTGGAGGACGAACTGATGGAAGACTCATCAGATGAGGGAGACCTTGATCACATTTCTGTTGTGCGAGGTTGGGGGGAGAGGACAGAGGAAGGAAGCATGATTGTTACCTCGCCACCAACACAACAGGGACTTGGTGCTCCTGGATGCGCAACACACATGAGTGCCTTCTTGCTGCACTACCTGCAACATGACCCTCGAATTGTGAGAATTAGAAATAATCCTGACTACTGGGTTGCCACACTGTTAGATCCCCGGTACAAAAGTAAATTTGCAGAAATTATTCCTGCCATAGAAAGGGATGCACGCATGCAGGAGTATCAGCAGAGACTGTTGCAGAATCTTACATGTGCTTTTCCACAAAATACCAGTGGTGCACATAGTGAATCTCACAGTTCCAACTTGCCAACCGTGGTCTGTATGGAATTGTTCAATAAAGGGCCCAAAATTAAGATAACATAGATGGGAGAGGTCTCTATGAATAGGAATTCCTAAGTATTTGATACCCTGTGAGGGCCAGGCAAAGGGAAAGTTGGACTGGATGGAATCCTATATGGATTTAGGGAGGGAGACATCGAGGGCCTCAGACTTCGCTGCATTGATTTTAAAATTTTACCATGTAACAAAGTGATCTATTTCAGCCATAACAGCAGGGATGGATATATGTGATTGAGTGATATATACTAGGACATCATCAGCAAATAGAGAGCACTTGTACTCGGTGCCTCCCACCTCAATCCACCTAATATTGGGGTTATGGCGAATTGATGAGAGCAGGTGCTCCGTCACTAGGATGTATAAGAGAGGGGACAGAGGACATCCCTGCCTTGTCCCATTGGTGATTGTGAAAGGTGATGAAAATGTTCTGACGCACCCCCTGGGCCTTGGGACACCCGGAGCCGGACCCTTTTTGGTGGATGCTGGTGGTTGTAGTCTTCGTGGCGGCGATCCGGTTCCGTGGCTCAGGGCGGTCAAACCAGTGGCGGAACTATTTATGTGGTTTTGATGTTTAAATGTCCGACTACGCCACCCGTGGATTGCGGTCAGAGTGAACCGCCGCTACAGGGCAGACCGCTAAGGCTGGTGTTGTGGGTGCAGCAGAGCGTAGCATAACTCCCCACGGGAGGAGTATAGCCTCAGGGCAGTGTATGCGGAGGATGGGGGTGATGGTGCAGGGCAGCAGCAGTAACGACACGGAGTCAGTGATGCAGTTCAGGGCCTTTACTCACAGTTCTTATTATCCAGACCACGTCTGCAGGTAACGGCTGCCCACGTCGTACTGTGCTCACCAGGTGAGGGGCTCAGACAACTCCCAGATAACTTTGGAGCGCTTCACAGGACCCCCTTTGTGTGTCCTTTGTCTGGCCTTTCTTACCAACACTTCTGTCCGGCTGCCTCGGGCCTCCTCTTGGTAAACTTGGCGCCAGTTTCCCTGACCCTATGTGGTGCCTTCCTAGCGGGTGGAGCAAGGGGCTGCGCCACATAAAATGTCAGAGCCTCCGGTTTCTAGCTGAGGGTCGTTTCCTGCCTCCACTAGTTCGGGGACCGGTCTCCCCCTTTGGCCTGACCCCTCCACGCAGGTGGATTCGGGCGTGCAGTGGCGACTCGCCCGTCCGCACCCCTGGGATCCCTTCATTCCTCGTTCCTGGAGCCTTCTCCGCTCCTCTTCCTTCCTTCTCCCTCTTGCAGGCCTGGGCCTCTGTTACTAGGCCCGCCTCCGGAGCAGAGCTCATGCAGAGCCCCTGCTCCCTGCCACTTCTGCTCAGACTTCTCTGCACTGAACTAAGATGGTGCCCACCTTTTATACTCCCTTCTCAATGCACCCAGGAACTGCTTCCTCCCTGCTCCTGCACTGCAGGGTTCCCCTTCCTCAGTGTTCCCTCCCCCCACTCCAGCCAGGGACAGGGACTGTCGTGCCCATCTCAGGGGCATATTGGTCGCCCTGCCCCACGGCAATGTGGTGTAATGCATGCAGGTGTCGGGTCCTGATCCACACTCCATCCTTATCTGAGAGTGAGATATCACACCTCTGGGTGAGGTGCAATACGTCTGTAGCAACCGAGCCCTCGGTGCTACAGTTCCATTTATCTTCAGCCTAGGTGACGTATTGTGATACAGGGCCGTGATTTTGGCTATAAAAGGGTCCCCTAGACCCCTACCCCAAGCTTTTTAAGAGAATCATATATGGCGTGCCAGGAGACTCTATGGAATGCTTTCTCAGCATCCAACGAGAGTATCTACTTACAAATTTTTAACTGCATCTAGCCCAGGAAATACTTTGTGCCTAGTAGCAGTGTCTGCTAGTCAGCGGATTATCCCGGCTGTTAAGCAAGCTACACCACCTGTAGTTTGGACACTTAATTTTTTCAAAGGAAATGCTTCGGGACCACGGGATACTTAGTGAAGAGCATCAGGAGGCACCCCAAGGCATAGGGGCTGGGACTGGCACTAGGATGCCTTGCGGTGGACAGCCGAGCTCGATCCTTATAAAAGCTTTTTAACTGCAGCAGCTTTAGTGGACGCTACTGGAGCTGGAATTACGCGGCTGCTGGCATGAGACTTGCCCTCCAATAGATCCTTGTAAATGGATTTAAAGTGTATTCATTCAAATTAGAGGGACAATTTAAATTAAAAAGCTTAGAGCTGCCTCCACCACAGGGGGGCTCTCTCGACCCACCAGCGGACAGGCACCAGTATTGGGAGAGGGGGGCTGGCCGTCAGGGTTCACCGCGGCTCTGGCACAAACCCGGCGACACGGAGGTGGCACGGGCAGGAGCGGACTGGCCGTCTCGGCTTCTCACTTTTTGGATTTTAGAAGGGCATGACATGCCTATATCTGTGTCTCCCCCTCCTTTTACTCCTCCACCTCTTTTCTTTTCGCATGACTATATGTACTTGTCACTTTTCCATGTGTTAGTTGTGTCTTCTGAGCAGTTTGTCAGCTTTTGGACACCTTTGAAGGTGTTTTCTATGTGTTTCTATGTGTTTTTGTTTGCCTGCCATTGGTTTTAACGGTGTTCGAAGGTGTTCGACGAACAGTTCGACGAACAGTTCGGCGAACACACGGGTGTTCGACGAACCGAACCGAACTCGAACACTACGGGGGTGGCTCAACACTAGTCCTGATCCACACTCCATCCTTATCTGAGAGTGAGATATCACACCTCTGGGTGAGGTGCAATACGTCTGTAGCAACCGAGCCCTCGGTGCTACAGTTCCATTTATCTTCAGCCTAGGTGACGTATTGTCATACAGGGCCGTGATTTTGGCTATAAAAGGGTCCCCTAGACCCCTACCCCAAGCTTTTTAAGAGAATCATATATGGCGTGCCAGGAGACTCTATGGAATGCTTTCTCAGCATCCAACGAGAGTATCTACTTACAAATTTTTAACTGCATCTAGCCCAGGAAATACTTTGTGCCTAGTAGCAGTGTCTGCTAGTCAGCGGATTATCCCGGCTGTTAAGCAAGCTACACCACCTGTAGTTTGGACACTTAATTTTTTCAAAGGAAATGCTTCGGGACCACGGGATACTTAGTGAAGAGCATCAGGAGGCACCCCAAGGCATAGGGGCTGGGACTGGCACTAGGATGCCTTGCGGTGGACAGCCGAGCTCGATCCTTATAAAAGCTTTTTAACTGCAGCAGCTTTAGTGGACGCTACTGGAGCTGGAATTACGCGGCTGCTGGCATGAGACTTGCTCTCCAATAGATCCTTGTAAATGGATTTAAAGTGTATTCATTCAAATTAGAGGGACAATTTAAATTAAAAAGCTTAGAGCTGCCTCCACCACAGGGGGGCTCTCTCGACCCACCAGCGGACAGGCACCAGTATTGGGAGAGGGGGGCTGGCCGTCAGGGTTCACCGCGGCTCTGGCACAAACCCGGCGACACGGAGGTGGCACGGGCAGGAGCGGACTGGCCGTCTCGGCTTCTCACTTTTTGGATTTTAGAAGGGCATGACATGCCTATATCTGTGTCTCCCCCTCCTTTTACTCCTCCACCTCTTTTCTTTTCGCATGACTATATGTACTTGTCACTTTTCCATGTGTTAGTTGTGTCTTCTGAGCAGTTTGTCAGCTTTTGGACACCTTTGAAGGTGTTTTCTATGTGTTTCTATGTGTTTTTGTTTGCCTGCCATTGGTTTTAACGGTGTTCGAAGGTGTTCGACGAACAGTTCGACGAACAGTTCGGCGAACACACGGGTGTTCGACGAACCGAACCGAACTCGAACACTACGGGGGTGGCTCAACACTAGTTAGAACCACTATATACATTAAACTAAAATTGGACGATTCCACTGATTGCGGCTTGGGCACAGTCTAATGTGTGTGGGGGCTTCATGACTCTCTTCTGACAGATAGTGTTGGGGGAGATAAGGATCTGGCAGGCCCACTTTCCGATGGCTGAACCCTTTGTTCTTGATAAGGTAAGCCACCAGAGGAGTTTGGCTGTAGGCTTTTCATAGAGAGTTGTGGGAGTTGGGAAAGATATTTGTCAGTCAATTAATCGTTTGACAGCTAATGTATAAGGTGGTCTGTAGTGACTTGCACAATGCTTCTAATTAATTGTAGTACTGGAAATGCTGCTCTCCTAGTGTGGCTGCAATTATTGTGTTCTTCAAGTGACAGGAATCAAAACCATATATATTGTAAATTGCAATAAAAAGTATATTAGCCAATTGCTAAAGTGCTGGAGGGGAGATATGTTTCCCTGAGGCTGTTAGCCTCAGTGAACTAAAACCAGTAAGTTTCCTCCAGCATGGTATTTGTTGAGAGGGGTTAAGTCCATTTGTAAAGGGAGTGGTTTTTGTGAATGGCCATTGTGAAGGGTGGGAGGTCATTCACCATATCTCCGCCTCAGGGTGTGGTCTGGGGGAGTTTAAATAGTCGGCCAGCTGAGGCATTCAGATTTCAATGTCTGGAGAAGTAAGCTCCAGAAGGGTGCTTGTGTTTATTCCTGAACCATGTGGAGTTACTGAACTCTCAGCAGGAGAATCCCTGCTACTACAAGGACTGTGTTCTTAGTGTTACCATTTTTGCTTTGGTTTTCCTGTTTTGCCCAGAGGGCTGTGTTTATTTTCATGGACTAAAGGTGGGTTTATGCCACATTATAATAAACCAACCAAAGATTTAAAGACACTGCGTACCTGTGTCTACCTTCGTGTGCAGCCGAGTGAGCGATCTACCAAACTAGAATAAAATATTTATATATTATAATGTTCATTAAAGAGGATGTTTCACCAGATTTTTCATGTTGAACTGTACACATAATGTAAAAGTGGCTGCAGAGAAGAATAAAATGTTTTTTTAATTTTTTTATTTATTTTGCATCTCCATTGCGGAGATATTTGCAATCAAAGTATTTGGCACCTAATTGGTTAACTTTTGTTAACCCAAAGTGGCTGTTTTCAGATAGTTTTCACTTCAATGTAGTTCTTCTCCCTGTTTGAGTTGCACAATCATAAGCAGGCAGCAACACAGCATAAAAAGAACATGCCCCCACCATAGGTTAGGTTTCTCAGTGTGTGAGATGTGTTGTCTAACTTCCTGCCTGATTAGAAAGTGCTGGGAGTAAAGCACAGGTAACTTACCCCTTTTATATAAGATTCCTGCAGTCAGTGTAGGGAAAGAGACAGCACAGCTGAGATTAGCTGTGTCACATTACAAACCATTTCAGCTTTCCTTCTCTCATACCACTGTCACCTCTGCTGTACTTCCCCTCTCCTATAGTGCCTGTCTGTAGATGTTTCACACTTATGTCTGCTATGCTCAAAGTAACTTGTAATAGTGCTGCAGTGAGAAAAGAGCAGGCTACTACTGATGTCTCAGCTGTACTGACAGCCTGCCCTGCTCATACACCCAGCACTTTCTAATCATGCAGGAGGCTAGGCCAAGAGATCAGGGCTGTATTCTTATATCTCAAACACTGAGAAACCTGCTCTAAGCTATGGTGGGAGTGGGTTCTTCTTTCTCCAGTGTGTTGCTGCCTGCTTATGATTGGGCGACATCATACAGGAGGGCAGAAGTACACATCCTCAGTGAAAACTATCAGATAACTTTTGTTAAGTCCAAGTGGGTGTTAGGTGCCAAATACTTTGACTGCTAATATCTCCACAACAGAGAGGCGAAATTTAAAAAACAAATGACGTTTTATTCCACTCTGTAGCCACTATTACATTGTGTGTCTGGTTAAGCATAATAAGTTGGCGAAAGGTTCTCTGTGTCAGTGACTAGCTAGACATCTGTAGAGGGGGCATATCTAATGGTCTAATACATGATAATAATATTGTGAATTCTAAGAAGAGTCTAAAAGAAACCAGACACCTGGATTCAGCAGGACAGTCCCACACTTCTGGCATTGTCCCAAGACACGCTATAATTTAATGGCAGAGGAGATCAGTAATAGATGACTATTCCTAGACAGACTTCTGTTTTCTGTCCTGTTCAGTGGTGTCCCTGTAACTTCCTGTAAGTGAAGGACTGCAGAGGAGTAGCTTCTAGAAGGCACGTGTTTGAGCATTATGGCACTATTTTGGCAGCTAAAGAAACCACCTCTTCTTAGTTGAACATTTTCAGTAGAACATTTCAGTATTAATATGCATTTGTTACGTTGATTTTGCATTAATTTGATTCAAATTCAGTGCTGACGGCTGAGCACACATAACTGCATAACTGTGGTGTATTTATGTATATACAGCATTATATCATTCAACCCCCTAAGTCAAAGGGGCTAGACATGGAGGCCCTCGTTCCTCAATGTATTTTGTTTGTTAATTTTGCCTTTTTTAAAATCAGGCAAGATGAGGAAATTAGGGGCTTTGGCAGCGGTGAAATTGCAGATAAAAAAGTATCCATGCAGATGATACTCTATTGTGTTTAACAGAGATGGGAAAAATCCCTCCCGTGGACCATGGAGATGATTAGGTCTTTTGGTGCCAACTCTGACTTGGATATCAACTGGAGTAAATGGGTTTTGCTACCACATAATGAAAAACTTAGAGAAATTTGGGGAGATTTATAGATTTTAGTAAAAAAAAGATAGCTTTGAAAATTTAGGGATTATCACAGGGGATTATTTAGTTTTGTATCACTTAACAATATATCATTAATTAGGAAATTAAGACAGAAGATTTTAGTGTGGTTTAAGTTGTCGTTATCCAGTGTGGAGCGCCCTTATTAGGATGATGGTCTCTCGCATCTAGTTCTATATATCTTAAGTGTCTGCCTAATATGGGTGAATGTGAGAATTTTTTAATTAATAGAAACACTTTCAAGCAACCTGATTTGGAATTGAAAGAGGTTGTGAATAAAAATAAAATATTTTCTGAAGTCTGAGTCAGTAGGATGCTTGGTCATCCATTTTTACACTGGTATTTCTGGGCAGCCTAATTAGTTACTGATTTGGAAAAATCAGATAGGTCTGCTCATCACCTCTATGTAGCAGAGGTGATCAGACAAGTGCTGCTTCTAGTCTTCTATGGAGACTATAGAAGCATGCAAAAAGTGAAGAAAAAAAAAAGTTTTTAAAAATATTTAAAAAATTGAAAAAATATAAAAGTTTAAATCACCCCCCTTTCGCCCCATTCAAAATAAAATAATATAAAAAAAAACCACATACACATATTTGGTATCGTCGCGTTCAGAATCGCCTGATCTATCAATTTAAAAAAAGAATTAATCCATTCGGTAAACGGCGTAACGAGAAAAAAATTCTAAGCTCCAGAATTACGTTTTTTGATTGCTGTAACATTGCAATAAAATGCAATAACGGGCGATAAAAACATCAGATCTACCCCAAAATGGTATCAATAAAAACTTCAGCTCGGCGTGCAAAAAAATAAGCCCTCACCTGTCTCCAGATCACGAAAAATGGAGACGCTACGGGTCTTTGAAAATGGCACCATTTTTTTTTTAATATATATAGCAAACTTTGGAATTTTTTTCCCCTCTTAAATAAAAAAGAACCTATACATGTTTGGTGTCTACGAACTCGTAATGACCTGGAGAATAATAATTGGAGGTCAGTTTTAGCATTCTGTGAACGTGGTAAAAAAAAAAAAAAAAAAACATCTGCGGTATTGCACTTTTTTTGCAATTTCACCGCACTTGGAATTTTTTTCCTGTTTTCCCGTACATGATATGGTAAAACCAGTAATGTTGTTCAAAAGTACAACTCATCCCGCAAAAAATAAGCCCTCACACGGCCATATTGACCAAAAAATAAAAACGCTATGGCTCTGGGAACAAGGGGAGCAAAAAACGAAAATGCAAAAACGGAAAATCCCAGGGTTGCGAAGGGGTTAAAACATTTGAACTTAACTAATTTTATGGTGCTGAAAACGAATATAATGCTTAAATTTGCTGATTGGCTCTAATTTTCAAGATCCAGAGGAGGTTGTAATTAGTTATGGCAAGTTTCATAAAGGCTTGTAGAAAAATTGCATTTGTATTATTTCATCATAATTATTACATTGTTTGTAGCTAGTCTATTATATCATCTTGGTAGCCTATTGAGCCTTCAGTATTCTATCATCTTAGGGTGACCAATCATGAAACGCCAACTCAGCTCCAATGACTTAATCCTAATTACAGTTGCATCACCTACTTTCATAAATGCTCTCTGTGTAAGGTATAGCATTTTAGGATTTCTTAACTTAATTTCTTAGCATATTGACATGTTTCTACATGTTTTTTCAGATATGCTTCATTCTTGAATTAACAAAGCGGATACTGTAGTTTTTGCCGCATATGCGAAGAAGTCACTTTTGCATCACAAAGGTGAAACCTGACTACCATGATAAGGAAAGTCTACAACCTGTATTTTGGTTGCAGAGATCAGGACAAGAGTTGGGCTCCACACATATGCTGCAATAGATGTACATCACATCTTACTCAGTGGTTGCATGGGAATAGGCAATACATGCATTTTACAATACCAATGATCTGGAGAGAGCCAACCAATCACACTACCAATTGCTATTTCTGCATGATGCTCCCCATTAGGAAAGGAGTTTCAAGGAAGAAGTGGACCTTACAGTATCCAAACATTCCATCTGCAATATGCCCATTACCACATACAAATGAACTGCTGGTTCCAAAAGCACCAGAAATATTTTCAGTCGAGTCAATTAAGGAAGAAGAGGGCGCTTGGTGTTAGGAAGCATCTTCCTTTCATGACCCAGACTTTCTGTGATCAACCTCAACTGAACCACACCTTATAACCAAATGTGAACTGAACAATCTTGTTAGAGATTTGGATCTGCCCAAGAGTAAGGCTGAGCTCTTAGGTTCCAGGCTACAGCAGTGGAATCTCCTAGCGGACGATGTTCAGATTCCTTTGTTCTACAACAGTAATAAAGATCTTGTCCAATACTTCTTCATGGAGGGCGATCTTGTGGAATGCAACAACATCAACAGTTTAATGGAAGATAAGTCATAATCCAGAGGAATGGAGTCTTTTCATCGATTCGTCCAAAAAAAAAGCCTTAAAGCCGTCTTGATGCATAATGACAATGTGCTACTTTGTAGTTTGTTATGCAGCCCACATTAAACAAACCGATGACAACATGAAACAGCTGTTGAGGTGCCTGAACTATGACCAACATTTGTGGCCCCTCAGTGGTGACTTAAAGGTGGTTGCCCTGTTACTTGGTCTCCAGGGTAGATACACAAAGTACTGCTGCTTTCTGAGTGAGTGGGATAGTCATGCAAAAGAATATCATTACAATAAAAGAGACTAGCCTCTCTGATATTCACATCAGCCAGGGAGTAAAAATGTCCTGCATCCAGCACTTGTTGACCCACATAAGATTTTGTTACCACCATTGCATATCAAGTTGGGCCTAATGAAGAACTTTTTAAAGGCAATGGATAAAAATGCAAAAACATGCAAGTATCTCATTGATAAATTTCCAAAGTTGAGCTAAGCAAGCTAAAGGAAGGAGTCTTTATTGGACCTCAGCTTCGTAAGCTTCTTCAAGATGAGGAATTTCTCAGTTTGTTGAAGGATAAAGAAAATGCTGCATGAGTAGCTTTTGCATTAGTGGTAACTATTTTTTGAGGAATCTCAAGAGCAGCAAACGAAGAGTTGGTTGAAAATCTCCTCAAAACATATAAGGATCTTGGCTGTAACATATCCGTAACGATTAATTTCTTAGATTTGCATATAGACTTTTTTTCCACCAAACTGTGGAGCAGTGAGAGACGAGCATGGTAAGAGATTTCACCAAGATTGAAGCAATGGAGAAAAGATATTAAGGAAAATGGAATCCATCAATGTTTGTAGATTATTGTTGGACAATTGTAAGAGATGTTCCAATGCAGGAGTACAAGAGACAAGCAAAAAAGAGTTGTCACTGTATGAGGAAAATTTTGTAGTATAATTTCTGTAACTGTTTGTAATTCTCAATAGTGTTTAGACATGTTTTAGTTATTAAAATTGTTGCTAAGTTTCCTCTAAATAAATATCTAAAAATTATTGGCATAATAAAATATTCTGCATCTTTATATTTACCAAAATAATGAAGTTTCATTGCATTAATTATATGTAGCTGTAAAAGGAAAACTCTTTGATATCATAGAAACAAGGGCCACCTAAAAATTTTCACTGTCAGACTTGAATTCAAAAGGTCAAAATTAGTGTTGAGCGAGCACTAAAATGCTCGGGTGCTCGAAGCTCGGGCCGAGCTCACCGTGATACTCGGGTGCTCGACACGAGCAACGAGCCCAATGTTAGTCTATGGGAGACCCAAGCATTTTTGCGGCGGCACCCCCGGCAGTCTGTAGAAAGCCTAAAAAGTGCCCAAAACGATAGTCACAGTGCTCAAAAGACATGGGGACAGCATGGGCATCGCCCCAGGAAGCATTTCTGACCCCCAGGTCACTGCTGTCAACAACGTGGTCAGAGGTATTAAGCCACTTTTACGGGATCACAATAAAACGTTCAAAAACTAAACTGAAACAGTTTTCCTGTGAAATATGTTAAGGAACTTCCTTTCCAGGGTAAAGACTTGTGTATAAGGTAAAATAAATAACAAAAAACAAAAATACTCCTCCACACCTTGGGCTATGTTCACAAGTAGCATTTTTTATGCGTTTTTGCACTTTTGTATTGCTTTCAACCATGACAAATGCATTCACCGGGAAATGTCATTTTAACATTTTACAATCTTATCTGGCCATGTGCTGTGTGACACATGCATACAGTGCTGAAAAGACATGGGAACAGCATGGGGAAGACCCCTGGAAGCATCTCTGACACCCAGGTCACTGCCTAAAAGTGTGCCCATCAGAAGTGATCCTTTCCGCATCAGAAGATGCAGACTTGCAACTATCCCCGTGCAAGTCCTTGTCCCAGGGCAGTGTTCAATTGTACCGCCCCCATTCCTTGCAATGCAAGCGCAAGTATGTAGCCTGCCACCCACCCACCCCCAGGCTGCAATACCATACTGCTAGCTTGCACTTGAAATGGGGCCTTTTGGTTTGCAGGAGACCAAAGCTGGCAACTACCTCATGGCTGCTTCGGCAGCGAGGCATCCATACTCAGTCCCCAGCCGCCTGGTGGCCGGGTGTCCACGCTCGGTCCCCAGCCACCAGGGAGCGGCCGGGTGTCCATACTCGGTCCCCAGCCGCCCCGCGGCCTGGTGTCCACACACGGTCCCCAGCCGCCTGGGGGCGGCCGGGTGTCCATAAACGGTCCCCAGCCGCCCCTATTTCTCCTTGGAAGTTCCCCCACACTTTTCTTAGCCTGGCCTGCTTTAGGGCAGCATTGGACGAGCCCACCAGAGAACCAGAATCCTCCGGTGGGCCCTGGCTTCTCCATCAGGGGAGTTGAGAGTGCCAAGGTGAGGAGCATGATGATGATGATAGAAGTTAGCGTCTGCTTTGTTTTCTTGGAATGCAAGCGTAAGTGTGCAATATGCCACCCACCCACCCCCAGGCTGCAATACCATACTGCTAGATTGAACTTGAAATGGGGCCTTTTAGTTTGGAGGAGGCCGAAGCTGGCCACTACCTCATGGCTGCTTCGGCAGCAAAGTATCCATACTCAGTCCCCAGCCACCTGGCGGCCGGGTGTCCACGCTCGGTCCCCAGCCGCCAGGGGGCGGCCAGGTGTCCATACTCAGTCCCCAGCCGACCCGCGGCCGGGTGTCCATAAACGGTCCCCAGCTGCCCCTATTTCTCCTTGGAAGTTCCCCCACACTTTTCTTAGCCTGGCCTGCTTTAGGGCAGCATTGGACGAGCCCACCAGAGAACCAGACTCCTCCGGTGGGCCCTGGCTTCTCCATTAGGGGAGTTGAGAGTGCCAAGGTGAGGAGCATGATGATGATGATAGAAGTTAGCATCTGCTTTGTTTTCTTGGAATGCAAGCGCATGTATGTAGTAGTGGCTAGGCCTAAGGTGGTCAGCGTTTTGGCGCATATCCTACCTCCTCCGAGGATAGCTGGATGTTTTCCTGCTACTATCCCAGTTCTATGACTCCCGTTAAAACAAAGCTTCAGGTGATGAATGATGGATGAGGTGGTGGCAAAGGAGAAAGAGCAGGAGGAACAGGGACCATTCACATCAATATCAGGCCAGTCAACCACACATGTCTTGTATGATATGTTTATGTACCAAAAGGAGCGGTTCGGCTACACAGTTATAGGGCATGCAGTGAGTGCAATGCCTACCAAAAATTTCGAGGCAGTCCAATGCCCCTTGGAAGTGACATGGAGGTCACAGGGCCTAAACTAAACCGTTTTTTCCATTTATAGCAACTGGGTCTCCTGTGCACTGTTGGCCTAAGCAGTGAATGGAAGGCTTTCCAAAAATTATGAGGGACTGCAATGCCCCTTGAAACAGATGTGGATTACAGCATACTAAAAACCTTCAACCCATTTTTGAGGAGTGAGTGTTAGAACCTTGCTCTTAGGTTTTTTTTCCTTTGCTGGTCACATGACCTTGTTGGCCTATTTAAGCCTGCTCCGCCCTTCTGGCTTTGCTGGACTTCATTGTATAACTACTTTCTAGCTAGCCTGTGCTCTGTATCTTACTCTGTTAGTTTGCTTGGTCTACGGACCTCTATGTTCTATATATTTTGTTTGTTCGTCTGTCTGCTACTATTTCTGTTAGGAGGTGTCCCATATTCCTCCCAGTCCTTAGTACTTGTAGGGATTCCTTCCCCACATCTATAGGTCTGCGTACAGACTAGCTTAGGACTTTAGCAGGTCTGATCGCAGGATCAGGTTCCCTGTTACATCGTAGGGATTCAGCTGAGTTCTATCGTAGGGACAGATCTCCTCTCTTTCCTTAGCTCTGGTAGCAGAACATAACAGTGAGTCTCCCTTAGTGTTCGCCTATGCTTTGAAAAGCAAAATCTGACTAAAATTAGGAGGAAATGCAATGCCTGTAGGAAGAATGGTGGAGGTCGCAGTGGAATAAAAAGACAATATCAATGCCCCTTGGAAAAGTGGTGGAGGTCGCAGTAGCTTAACAAGACTGTTTTAATGCCCCTTGGAAGAGACGTGGAGGTCGCAGTGGAATAAAAAGACAATATCAATGCCCCTTGGAAAAATGGTGGAGGTTGCAGTAGCTTAACAAGACGGTTTTAATGCCCCTTGGAAGAGACGTGGAGGTCGCAGTAGCTTAACAAGACGGTTTTAATGCCCCTTGGAAGAATGGTGGGGGTCGCAGTGGAATAAAAAGACAATATCAATGCCCCTTGGAAAAGTGGTGGAGGTCGCAGTAGCTTAACAAGACGATTTTAATGCCCCTTGGAAGAGACGTGGAGGTCGCAGTAGCTTAACAAGATGGTTTTAATGCCCCTTGGAAGAGACGTCGAGGTCGCAGTAGCTTAACAAGACAGTTTTAATGCCCCTTGGAAGAGACGTGGAGGTCGCAGTGGAATAAAAAGACAATATCAATGCCCCTTGGAAAAGTGGTGGAGGTCGCAGTAGCTTAATAAGACAGTTTTAATTCCCCTTGGAAGAGATGTGGAGGTCGCAGTAGCTTAACAAGATGGTTTTAATGCCCCTTGGAAGAATGGTGGGGGTCGCAGTGGAATAAAAAGACAATATCAATGCCCCTTGGAAAAGTGGTGGAGGTCGCAGTAGCTTAACAAGACGGTTTTAATGCCCCTTGGAAGAGACGTGGAGGTCGCAGTAGCTTAACAAGATGGATTTAATGCCCCTTGGAAGAGACGTCGAGGTCGCAGTAGCTTAACAAGACAGTTTTAATGCCCCTTGGAAGAGACGTGGAGGTCGCAGTGGAATAAAAAGACAATATCAATGCCCCTTGGAAAAGTGGTGGAGGTCGCAGTAGCTTAACAAGACGGTTTTAATGCCCCTTGGAAGAGACGTGGAGGTCGCAGTAGCTTAACAAGACGGTTTTAATGCCTCTTGGAAGAGACGTGGAGGTCGCAGTGGAATAAAAAGACAATTTCAATGACCCTTGGAAAAGTGGTGGAGGTCGCAGTAGCTTAACAAGACGGTTTTAATGCCCCTTGGAAGAATGGTGGAGGTCGCAGTGGAATAAAAAGACAATATCAATGCCCCTTGGAAAAGTGATGGAGGCCAAAGTAGCTAAACAAAATGGTTTTAATGCCCCTTGGAGGAGACATGGAGGTCGCAGTAGCTTAACAAGATGGTTTTAATGCCCCTTAGAAGAGAAGTGGAGGTCGCAGAGGAATAAAAAGACAATATCAATGCCCCTTGGAAAAGTGGTGGGGCCGGAGTAGCAAAAAAAGACGGTTTTAATGCCCCTTGGAAGAGACATGGAGGTCGCAGTAGCTTAACAAGATGGTTTTAATGCCCCTTGGAAGAGACGTGGAGGTCGCAGTGGAATAAAAATACAATATCAATGCCCCTTGGAAAAGTGGTGGAGGCTGCAGTAGCAAAACAAGATGGTTTTTATGCCCCTTGGAAGAGACATGGAGGTCGCAGTAGCTTAACAAGACGGTTTTAATGCCCCTTGGAAGAGACGTGGAGGTCGCAGTGGAATAAAAAGACAATATCAATGCCCCTTGGAAAAGTGGTGGAGGTCGCAGTAGCTTAACTAGACGGTTTTAATGCCCCTTGGAAGAGATGTGGAGATCGCAGAAGCTTAACAAGACGGTTTTAATGCCCCTTGGAAGAGACGTGGAGGTCGCAGTAGCTTAACTAGACAGTTTTAATGCCCCTTGGAAGAGACTTGGAGGTAGCAGTGGAATAAAAAGACAATATCAATGCCTCTTGGAAAAGTGGTGGAGGTCGCAGTAGCTTAACAAGACGGTTTTAGTGCCCCTTGGAAGAGATGTGGAGGTCGCAGTAGCTTAACAAAATGGTTTTAATGTCCCTTGAAAGAGACGTGGAGGTCGCAGTGGAATAAAAAGACAATATCAATGCCCCTAGCAAAAGTGGTGGAGGTCGCAGTAGCTTAACAAGATCGTTTTAATGCCCCTTGGAAGAGACGTGGAGGTCGCAGTAGCTTAACAAGACGGTCTTAATGCCCCTTGGAAGAGACGTGGAGGTCGCAGTAGCTTAACAACATGGTTTTAATGCCCCATGGAAGAGACTTGGAGGTTGCAGTGGAATAAAAAGACAATATCAATGCCCCTTGGAAGAGTGGTGGAGGTCGCAGTAGCTTAACAAGATGCTTTTAATGCCCCTTGAAAGAGACGTGGAGGTCGCAGTAGCTCAACGAGATGGTTTTAATGCTCCTTGGAAGAGACGTGGAGGTCGCAGTAGATTAACAATACGGTTTTAATTCCCCTTGGAAGAGACATGGAGGTTGCAGTGGAATAAAAAGACAATATCAATGCCCCTGGGAAAAGTGGTGGAGGTCGCAATAGCTTAACTAGACGGTTTTAATGACCCTTGAAAAAGTGGTGGAGGTTGCAGTAGCTTAACAGGACGGTTTTAATGCTCCTTGGAAGAGATGTGGAGGTCGCAGAGGAATAAAAAGACAATATCAATGCCCCTTGGGAAAGTGGTGGAGGTCGCATTAGCTTAACAAGACGGTTTTAATGCCCCTTGGAAGAGACATGGAGGTCGCAGTAGCTTAACAAGAAGGTTTTAATGCCCCTTGGACTAGACGTGGAGGTCGCAGTAGCTTAACAAGACGGTTTTAATGCACCTTGGAAGAGACGTGGAGATCGCAGTGGAATAAAAAGACGATATCAATGCCCCTTTAAAAGTGGTGGAGATCGCAGTAGCTTAACAAGATGGTTTTAATGCCCCTTGGAAGAGACGTGGAGGTAGCAGTAGCTTAACAAAACGGTTTTAATGCCCTTTGGAAGAGACGTGGAGTTTGCAGTGGAATAAAAAGACAATATCAATGCCCCTTGGAAAAGTGGTGGAGGTCGCAGTAGCTTAACAAGATGGTTTTAATGCCCCTTGGAAGAGACGTGGAGGTCGCAGTTGCTTAACAAGATGGTTTTAATGCCCCTTGTGAGAGACGTTGAGGTCGCAGTGGAATAAAAAGACGATATCAATGCCCCTTGGAAAATTGGTGGAGGCCGCAGTAGCTTAACAAGACGGTATTAATGCCCCTTGGAAAAGTGGTGGAGGTCGCAGTAGCTTAAAAAGACAGTTTTAATGCCCTTGGAAGTTTGGAAGAGATGTGTAGGTCGCAGTAGCTTAACAACACGGTTTAATGCCCCTTGGAAGAGACGTGGAGGTCGCAGTGGAATAAAAAGACAGTATCAATGCCCCTTGGAAAAGTGGTGGAGGAAGCAGTAGCAAGACAAGATGGTTTTAATGCCCCTTGGAAGAGACATGGAGGTCGCAGTAGCTTAACAAGACGGTATTAATGCCCCTTGGAAGAAACGTGGAGGTCGCAGTGGAATAAAAAGACAATATCAATGCCACTTGGAAAAGTGGTGGAGGTCGCAGTAGCTTAACTAGATGGTTTTAATGCCCCTTGGAAGAGACGTGGAGGTCGCAGTAGCTTAACAAGATGGTTTTAATGCTCCTTGGAAGAGACATGGAGGTCGCAGTGGAATAAAAAGACAATATCAATGCCCCTTGGAAGAGTGGTGGAGGTCGCAGTAGCTTAACAAGACGGTTTTAATGCCCCTGGGAAGAGACGTAGAGGTCGCAATAGCTTAACAAGACGGTTTTAATGCCCCTTGGAAGAGACGTGGAGGTCGCAGTAGCTTAACTAGAAGGTTTTAATGCCCCTTGGAAGAGACTTGGAGGTAGCAGTGGAATAAAAAGACAATATCAATGCCCCTTGGAAAAGTGGTGGAGGTCGCAGCAGCTTAACAAGACGGTTTAATGCCCCTTGGAAGAGATGTGGAGGTCGCAGTAGCTTAACAAGACGGTTTTAATGTCCCTTGAAAGAGACGTGGAGGTCGCAGTGGAATAAAAAGACAATATCAATGCGCCTAGGAAAAGTGGTGGAGGTCGCAGTAGCTTTACTAGATCGTTTTAATGCCCCTTGGAAGAGACGTGAAGGTCGCAGTAGCTTAACAATAGTGTTGAGCCACCCCCGTAGTGTTCGAGTTCGGTTCGTCGAACACCCGTGTGTTCGCCGAACTGTTCGTCGAACTGTTCGTCGAACACCTTCGAACACCGTTAAAACCAATGGCAGGCAAACAAAAACACATAGAAACACATAGAAAACACCTTCAAAGGTGTCCAAAAGCTGACAAACTGCTCAGAAGACATAACTAACACATGGAAAAGTGACAAGTACATATAGTCATGCGAAAATAAAAGAGGTGGAGGAGTAAAAGGAGGGGGAGACACAGATATAGGCATGTCATGCCCTTCTAAAATCCAAAAAGTGAGAAGCCGAGACGGCCAGTCCGCTCCTGCCCGTGCCACCTCCGTGTCGCCGGGTTTGTGCCAGAGCCGCGGTGAACCCTGACGGCCAGCCCCCCTCTCCCAATACTGGTGCCTGTCCGCTGGTGGGTCGAGCGAGCCCCCCTGTGGTGGAGGCAGCTCTAAGCTTTTTAATTTAAATTGTCTCTCTAATTTGAATGAATACACTTTAAATCCATTTACAAGGATCTATTGGAGGGCAAGTCTCATGCCAGCAGCCGCGGTAATTCCAGCTCCAGTAGCGTCCACTAAAGCTGCTGCAGTTAAAAAGCTTTTATAAGGATCGAGCTCGGCTGTCCACCGCAAGGCATCCTACTGCCAGTCCCAGCCCCTATGCCTTGGGGTGCCTCCTGATGCTCTTCACTAAGTATCCCATGGTCCCGAAGCATTTCCTTTGAAAAAATTAAGTGTCTAAACTACAGGTGGTGTAGCTTGCTTAACAGCCGGGATAATCCGCTGACTAGCAGACACTGCTACTAGGCACAAAGTATTTCCTGGGCTAGATGCAGTTAAAAATTTGTAATTAGATACTCTCGTTGGATGCTGAGAAAGCATTCCATAGAGTCTCCTGGCACGCCATATATGATTCTCTTAAAGAGCTTGGGGTAGGGGTCTAGGGGACCCTTTTATAGCCAAAATCACGGCCCTGTATCGCAATACGTCACCTAGGCTGAAGATAAATGGAACTGTAGCACCCTGAGGGCTCGGTTGCTACAGACGTATTGCACCTCACCCAGAGGTGTGATATCTCACTCTCAGGTAAGGATGGAGTGTGGATCAGGACCCGACACCTGCATGCATTACACCACATTGCCGTGGGGCAGGGCGACCAATATGCCCCTGAGATGGGCACGACAGTCCCTGTCCCTGGCTGGAGTGGGGGGAGGGAACACTGAGGAAGGGGAACCCTGTAGTGCAGGAGCAGGGAGGAAGCAGTTCCTGGGTGCATTGAGAAGGGAGTATAAAAGGTGGGCACCATCTTAGTTCAGTGCAGAGAAGTCTGAGCAGAAGTGGCAGGGAGCAGGGGCTCTGCATGAGCTCTGCTCCGGAGGCGGGCCTAGTAACAGAGGCCCAGGCCTGCAAGAGGGAGAAGGAAGGAAGAGGAGCGGAGAAGGCTCCAGGAACGAGGAATGAAGGGATCCCAGGGGTGCGGACGGGCGAGTCGCCACCGCACGCCCGAATCCACCTGCGTGGAGGGGTCAGGCCAAAGGGGGAGACCGGTCCCCGAACTAGTGGAGGCAGGAAACGACCCTCAGCTAGAAACCGGAGGCTCTGACATTTTATGTGGCGCAGCCCCTTGCTCCACCCGCTAGGAAGGCACCACATAGGGTCAGGGAAACTGGCGCCAAGTTTACCAAGAGGAGGCCCGAGGCAGCCGGACAGAAGTGTTGGTAAGAAAGGCCAGACAAAGGACACACAAAGGGGGTCCTGTGAAGCGCTCCAAAGTTATCTGGGAGTTGTCTGAGCCCCTCACCTGGTGAGCACAGTACGACGTGGGCAGCCGTTACCTGCAGACGTGGTCTGGATAATAAGAACTGTGAGTAAAGGCCCTGAACTGCATCACTGACTCCGTGTCGTTACTGCTGCTGCCCTGCACCATCACCCCCATCCTCCGCATACACTGCCCTGAGGCTATACTCCTCCCGTGGGGAGTTATGCTACGCTCTGCTGCACCCACAACACCAGCCTTAGCGGTCTGCCCTGTAGCGGCGGTTCACTCTGACCGCAATCCACGGGTGGCGTAGTCAGACATTTAAACATCAAAACCACATAAATAGTTCCGCCACTGGTTTGACCGCCCTGAGCCACGGAACCGGATTGCCGCCACGAAGACTACAACCACCAGCATCCACCAAAAAGGGTCCGGCTCCGGGTGTCCCAAGGCCCAGGGGGTGCGGCAGAACATTTTCATCACCTTTCACAATCACCAATGGGACAAGGCAGGGATGTCCTCTGTCCCCTCTCTTATACATCCTAGTGACGGAGCACCTGCTCTCATCAATTCGCCATAACCCCAATATTAGGTGGATTGAGGTGGGAGGCACCGAGTACAAGTGCTCTCTATTTGCTGATGATGTCCTAGTATATATCACTCAATCACATATATCCATCCCTGCTGTTATGGCTGAAATAGATCACTTTGTTACATGGTAAAATTTTAAAATCAATGCAGCGAAGTCTGAGGCCCCCGATGTCTCCCTCCCTAAATCCATATAGGATTCCATCCAATCCAACTTTCCCTTTGCCTGGCCCTCACAGGGTATCAAATACTTAGGAATTCCTATTCATAGAGACCTCTCCCATCTATGTTATCTTAATTTTGGGCCCTTTATTGAACAATTCCATACAGACCACGGTTGGCAAGTTAGAACTGTAAGATTCACTACGTGAACCACTGGTGTTTTGTGGAAAAGCACATGTACACCGCGTTCCAAATTATTATGCAAAAAGTGTTTAGGAGTGATAAGGGAAGAATTTGTTTGTTTGTCAGTTAAACTCATTGATGGTGATGTGTGTCAGGGCTCTTTATATCACTGTAAGCAATTGCAGACACCTGTGCTAATTAGTTTGGCAGGTGTGTCCAATGAAAGGCAAGACTACTTAAGAAGGCTCTCTCACATTATTAAGCAGCCTACATTTTCTGCCAAAATGGGAAAGAAAAAGGATGTGTCGGCTGCTGAGAAGCAACAAATTGTGGAGTGTTTAGGTCAAGGCATGACTACAATCAACATTGTGCGATGATCAGGATGAAGTGTCTTGGCAATCAAGAAGTATGTAGCTGATTCACAGTACACACGTGTGCGTGCTGATAAGGGCAAATTGAGGACTCTTTCCTACAGGCAATTACGTCAGGTTGAAAGAGCAGCGGCAAAAAAGCCTTGTCATAGCAGCAGACAAGTTTTTGAAGCTGCTTGTGCCTCCAACGTCCCCCGAACAACAAGATGCAGGGTCCTTCAGAGGTTTGCAGCTGTGCATACGCCATCCTGTCGACCTCCTCTATCCACTTCACACAAGCAGAAACGGCTCCAGTGGGCCAAACATTACATGAAGACTGATTTCAAAACTGTTTTGTTCACGGATGAGTGCCGTGCAGCGCTCGATGGTCCAGATGAATGGAGTGGAGGATGGCTGGTTGATGGACACCCCACGCAAACACGGCTACAGCGCCAACAAGGAGGAGGTGGAGTAATGTTTTGGGCTGGAATCATGGGGAGAGAGATTGTCGGCCCCTTTAGGATCCCTGAAGGTGCTAAAGATGAACTCCATAATGTATGTGGATTTTCTCAAACAGCACTTCCTGCCATGGTTCAAGAAGAAGAACCGTGTATTTCACAGCAAGATCATTTTTCTGCATGATAATGCACCATCTCATGCTGCACATAAAACATCTGCATCTCTGGCTGATATGGGCATAAAAGGGGACAAACTTATGGTGTGACCCCCATGCTCCCCTGACCTCTACCCCATTCAGAACCTTTGGAGCATCATTAAAAGGAGTGTCTATGATGGCGGGAGGCAGTTCACATCTAAGCAACAGCTCTGGGAGGGTATTCTGTCCTCATGCAAAACAATTGAAGCAGAAACCATCCAAAACCTGACAAATTCAATGGACGAGAGAGTTCAGAAGCTCCTTTCGAACAAGGGGTCCTATGTGAAAATGTAACATCACCTAGAATAAAGTTTTGAGTTGAAAACTGTTTGATTTCAGTTTCTAACAACCTGCTAATGCTTATAATTTCAAAAATGACCATTTTTTTGGTCTTTATTAAAATGAAAAGGTTGATCGAAAAGTTTGGGGGATCTAAGAGTGTGGCAACCCAGTAGTCATGATTACTTCGAATTCTGACAATATGAGGGTCATGCTGCAGGTAGTGCAGCAAGAAGGCACTTATGTGTCTTGCGCATCTCGGAGCCCCAAAATTATTTTCCGGGCTAGATGCAGCTAAAAATTATTTTTAATTTTAAATCTGGTGAAGCTTATTATAGATGGCCTAATAGGATCAGTGCTGCACACTGCTACAAAGCCCAAATTATTTTCCAGTCAAGATACAGATAAACATGATTAGTAATTTGAAAGCTTAAAACGGTTGGTAGGGTGATTTTAACCAATCATCAAGCTTTTACTCTCCCCAGGATGACACAGGGGTAGAAAAGTCGTTTCGGATCCATGATTTGTTCATCTTTATGAACGTGAGTCTGTCTACATTATCAGTGGAGAGCCGCGTGCGCTTATCTGTCAGCACACCACCAGCAGCGCTGAACACACGTTCAGACAGAACGCTGGCTGCGGGGCATGACAAGATCTCCAAGGCGTAAGTGGCTAGCTCCGGCCATTTATCCAGATTGGAAGCCCAAAAAGAGCAAGGGTCCAGTGACACAGTCGTGGCTTCAATGTTTACTTGGAGATACTCCTGTACCATCGTCTCTAGGCGTTGACTATGTGTCAGACTTCTTGTCTCCTGTGGCCTTGCAAAGGATGGGCTAAAAAAGTGGTGAAATGATTCCGCAAAATTGATGTTACCAGCAGATACTGTGGTTCTGTTAGGGTTTGAGTGCTGAACACTTGACGGTCCCACGGTTGGCAAGTTGGAACTGTGAGATTCACTACGTGCACCACTGGTATTTTGTGGAAAAGCACATGTAAGATTCTGCAACAGTCTCTGCTGATACTCCTGCATGCGTGCATCCCTTTCTATGGCAGGAATAATTTCTGCAAATTTACTTTTGTACCGGGGATCTAACAGTGTGGCAACCCAGTAGTCAGGATTATTTATAATTCTCACAATTCGAGGGTCATGTTGCAGGTAGTGCAGCAAGAAGGCACTCATGTGTGTTGCGCATCCAGGAGCACCAAGTCCCTGTTGTGTTGGTGGCGAGGTAACAATCATGCTTCCTTCCTCTGTCCTCTCCCCCCAACCTCGCACAACAGAAATGTGATCAAGGTCTCCCTCATCTGATGAGTCTTCCATCAGTTCGTCCTCCACTTCTTCCTGGGCTCCTGCACCTTCCTCACTAGTTTGGCTGCTACCATGCGCCCTGGTAAAATCATCTCCCCCACCCTCACATGCCTGCCGCCTTGGTGCTGCCGACCGTCTGGACCTTGCAGATGTTAGCCCTTCCGCATACAACTCCTCCTCCTCTACTTCCTCCACCTCCTCTTGTACCACCACCTGACTCCGAATTCTGTTTAACATGTGCTCCAGCATGTAAATCACCGGAATAGTCATGCTGATAATGGCATCGTCAGCACTAAACATCTTCGTCGCCATTTCAAAACTGTGCAGAAGGGTGCATAGGTCCCTGATCTGAGACCACTCCTCCAGCGTGATTTGCCCCACCTCTGAATCTCGTTGGCCCAGGCTATACGTCAGAATGTATTGCACCAGGGCTTGTCGGTGCTGCCACAGTCGCTGCAACATGTGCAGAGTTGAATTCCACCGGGTAGGCACATCGCATTTTAGCCGGTGAAGTGGCAGGCCCAACGACTTCTGTAGAGATGTAAGTCGCTGAGCTGCGGGATGCGAACGGCGGAAGTGAGCACACAGCGACCGTGCCCTCTGCAGAAGGCCATCTAGTCTGGGATAGTGGGCTAAAAATTGCTGGACAACCAGGTTCAACACGTGAGCCATACAAGGCACGTGTGTGACATTGCCCCGGCGAAGGGCCGCACCCAGGTTTGCAGCATTGTCGCACACGGCCTTCCCTGGTTTCAGGTCCAGTGGAGACAACCATTCATGAAATTGGTTCTCCAGAGCTGACCACAACTCCTCAGCTGTGTGACTCACATTTCCCAGACATTTCAATGTAAAAACCGCCTGATGACGTTGAGCCCTACTGCCAGCATAGTAAGGAGGTGTGCAGGATCCCTTCTGCGCAGTTAGAAAGCTTGTGGCACGACCAGACAGGCTTTGGGTGCAGGTGGAAGACCGAGAGGAGGTTGAGGAGGCAGAAGCAGTGGAGGAACTTTGACATAAAGAGGATTGACGCACAACTCGTGGGGACGGCAAGACTTGGACAGCAGCCCCTTGTCCTGCTGTCACCATAGTTACCCAGTGCCCAGTCAGCGACATGTAACGCCCCTGTCCATGCCTACTCGTCCAAGTGTCTGTGGTGAAATGCACCCTGTCACACACAGAGTTTCTCAAAGAAGCGGTGATGTTGGGTGCGACATGCTGGTGGAGCGCAGGCACACCTTTCTTTGAGAAGTAGTGCCGACTGGGCATCTGGTACTGGGGCACTGCGACGGACATAAGGTCTCGAAAATCCTCTGTGTCCACCAGGCGGAAAGGCAGCATTTCTGTAGCCAAGAGCTTGCAGATGGTGAAATTCGACCTCTTAGCTTTCTCATGGCTAGGAGGAAATGGTCTTTTACTTGTCCACATCTGAGGGACCGAGGGCTGGCTATTGTGCTTAGACGGGGTTGATAAGGGTGTCCCCGGCAAACTGCCGGTCTGTGAGGAAGATGCAGGCGGACATGTTAGGTTGCCTTGATCCAAAGGTGGTGCTATCGATGTCGGACAGCGCTCAAGACCAGCTGGTGTTACCACCTCCAAAGAAAATGATGACCTGCCAATCACGCTGGCTGTTGCGGGTAAAGAGGTGGCAGGTCTGCGCCCCAAAACAGGTGTGACTGCTGTCCCCCCAGTCACAGAGGATGAAGAGGCCGCGGATGCACAAGATATGGCAGACGGTGGTTGGCCCGGCCGGCTAGGCCGCATTGTAGCACGCTGAGCTTCCCACTGCAACTTATGCTTCATGTCCATGTGCCGGTTCATGCATGAAGTACTCAAACTATGTATTTTTTGGCCTCTACTTAGATTTTGCTGACAAATGTTACAGATAACACGAGTTGGGTCATCTTTATCGATCTGAAAAAATGCCCAGGCTATGCAAGGCTTAGCACCCATGCGACCTGAAGAGCCACCTCGACTTGTGGTGAGAGGCAGAGTTGTGTTTGAGGATGCAGTTGTTGACGTGCTTCCAGTACTACGTCTCTGTCCAGGAAGCCGCAACCTGACCTCGTCGTCACTAGCATCTTCCTCCACCTCCTCTGCTGACCTCATCTCTTGGCTGACTGTGGGTTGACAGTAAGTGGGATCTCCGACCTCATCATCATCACCCTGTGCGTTATCACACCCGTCGTCCTCAGAGCCAACCTGTTCCTGCCCTGACAAAAAACTAAAGTTGTCGCTCCAATCAGGTATTTGAGTCTTATCATCGTCTTCCTCATTGTCTCCACCAACAGGAGTTACAGTTTGGGAATGAGGGTCTACATTATGGTCAGAACCTTCTGCGTCTGGTCCTGGATCCGACTCATAAAGATTCTGGGCATCAGTGCAGATCATTTCCTCGTCTGGATTCACAGAAGCGCTGGAGTCGACCTCTGATTCCCAGGCTATAGTATGAGTAAACAGCTCTGCAGACTCAACCATCTGTTCTACCTCATACTCAGACGGGCAGCTGGAGATTTGGGAGCTGTGAGGAAGCAAGTGCGATTTGGGTGACACCTTTGAGGACTGGAGTATTTGTGATGTTGAAGTTGATGTGGAGGAGAGCCCACTTAAAGGAGCACTTGATATCCGTTGAAGCACCTGCTGTTTTTGTGCCTCATCTGGAATTTGTAGCGATTGGCGTGGCCGTAAGAAAGGGATCTTATCACATTGTCCGCTAAAAGAAGTAGACATTTTAGTTTGGCTGGAAGATGGTCTTTCTTCTGCACCTACCCCACGGACACAACCTTTTTTCCCCTTCCCAACACGCCTATTCCCCTTTCCACCAGCAGCAGGCCTTTTTCCACTCATTTTGGTGGTTAACTAATTCACAACTCTGGAGTTGTTTGCACAAAAAAACAATGGATGGTAACCGAGCAGAGCTGAGTGGCCAAACTGTGGTATTAGGCCAAAACTATTGGCTGGGTTAGATGCAGAAAAAAATTATTTTTAATTTGCAACCTGATGGAGGTCAGTATAGATGGACTAATAGACCAAGTCCCACACACCGCTAGAAGCCCAAATATTTTTTCAGAGCTAGATGCAGAAAATTTTTTTATTCAATTTGCAACCTGATGGAGGTCAGTATAAATGGACTAATAGACCAAGTCCCACAAACTGCTAGAAGCCCAAATATTTTTTCAGAGCTAGATGCAGAAAAAAATTATTTTTAAGTTGCAACCTGATGGAGGTCAGTATAGATGGACTAATAGACCAAGTCCCACACACCGCTAGAAGCCCAAATATTTTTTCAGAGCTAGATGCAGAAAAAAATTATATTCAATTTGCAACCTGCTGGAGGTCAGTATAGAAGGACTAATAGAACAAGTCCCACACACTGCTAGAAGCCCAAATATTTTTTCAGAGCTAAATGAAGAAAAAAATTATTTTTAATTTGCAACCTGATGGAGGTCAGTATAGGTGGACTAATAGACCAAGTCCCACACACTGCTAGAAGCCCAAATATTTTTTCAGAGCTAGATGCAGAAAAAAAATATTTTTAATTTGCAACCTGATGGAGGTCAGTATAGATGGACTAATAGACCAAGTCCCACACACCGCTAGAAGCCCAAATATTTTTTCAGAGCTAGATGCAGAAAATTTTTTTATTCAATTTGCAACCTGATGGAGGTCAGTATAGATGGACTAATAGACCAAGTCCCACACACTGCTAGAAGCCCAAATATTTTTTCAGAGCTAGATGCAGAAAAAAATTATTTTTAATTTGCAACCTGATGGAGGTCAGTATAGATGGACTAATAGACCAAGTCCCACACACCGCTAGAAGCCCAAATATTTTTTCAGAGCTAGATGCAGAAAAAAATTATATTCAATTTGCAACCTACTGGAGGTCAGTATAGAAGGACTAATAGAACAAGTCCCACACACTGCTAGAAGCCCAAATATTTTTTCAGAGCTAAATGAAGAAAAAAATTATTTTTAATTTGCAACCTGATGGAGGTCAGTATAGATGGACTAATAGACCAAGTCCCACACACTGCTAAAAGCCCAAATATTTTTTCAGAGCTAGATGCAGAAAAAAATTATATTCAGTTTGCAACCTGATGGAGGTCAGTATAGATGGACTAATAGAATGATGCTATGCCCAAAAGATTTTACTTCACTAGGTGCAGTAAAAAAATTGGTATTCTATACACAGGTGGTATATCTTGCAACACAGATAGGCTACTCCACTGACTAACACACTCTGCAATAGGCCAAAAAGGATTAGCTTTGCTAGATTCAGCCAAATGCTGTGAAAAAAACTTGCACAGCACTGTCACAGACCTGCCTGGCAAAAACTGATAGGAACTGATGTAATCTAGTCCTGAAAAGGACTCCAATTACAATTAGTCTTTACTCCCACAATCTATCTATTTAAGAGCACAGACCTGCTTGATAAAAGTCGTAGGAAATGCTGTAACCTAGTCCTTAAAAGGACTGTAATCACAACTATTCCCTACTCCCAAGCTATCTGTATATTTGTGCGAAAATTGGCTTGAAATTAACAAGGTATAGCGCACACAGCAACAGCGGTGCCGTCTAACACGCAGCTGCAGCAGTGAGAAAATGGTGGCGACGGGGAAAATGGCTTGGTCTTATAGTGCAAGGACATGTGACATACACTGCCAATCACACATGTCCTTGCTTGTGTGAAAAAAAGCACTTCGCTCCGTGTGTGCGCTGCTGATAGGCTGACAGATTGCACCTCCCCACTGCAAATGCGGGAAAGAGAAAAAAAAATGGAGATCTTCATTGTTCCTGCAGAGATCCATCCCCTGCCCCTCCCCCCGCCCCGCTGTACACTCAAACTGCGTATTAACATTTATTTTCATCATTACTGAGAAAAAATCCAGTTATGATTTTGGTGCACGAACAGTTATCGAACATAACCTCGAACAGCCGAATTTTTCTCAAATTTTTCGTGTTCGCCGACTGGCTCGAACACCGCCCAAAACAGCTCGAATTTGAGATTGGCGAACAGTTCGAGTAGAACAACGCTCATCTCTACTTAACAAGACGGTCTTAATGCCCCTTGGAAGAGACGTGGAGGTCGCAGTAGCTTAACAACACGGTTTTAATGCCCCATGGAAGAGACGTGGAGGTTGCAGTGGAATAAAAAGACAGTATCAATGCCCCTTGGAAAAGTGGTGGAGGAAGCAGTAGCAAAACAAGATGGTTTTAATGCCCCTTGGAAGAGACATGGAGGTCGCAGTAGCTTAACAAGACGGTATTAATGCCCCTTGGAAGAGACGTGGAGGTCGCAGTGGAATAAAAAGACAATATCAATGCCCCTTGGAAAAGTGGTGGAGGTCGCAGTAGCTTAACTAGATGGTTTTAATGCCCCTTGGAAGAGACGTGGAGGTCGCAGTAGCTTAACAAGATGGTTTTAATGCCCCTTGGAAGAGACATGGAGGTCGCAGTGGAATAAAAAGACAATATCAATGCCCCTTGGAAGAGTGGTGGAGGTCGCAGTAGCTTAACAAGACGGTTTTAATGTCCCTGGGAAGAGACGTAGAGGTCGCAATAGCTTAACAAGACGGTTTTAATGCCCCTTGGAAGAGACGTGGAGGTCGCAGTAGCTTAACTAGACGGTTTTAATGCCCCTTGGAAGAGACTTGGAGGTAGCAGTGGAATAAAAAGACAATATCAATGCCTCTTCGAAAAGTGGTGGAGGTCGCAGCAGCTTAACAAGACGGGTTAATGCCCCTTGGAAGAGATGTGAAGGTCGCAGTAGCTTAACAAGACGGTTTTAATGTCCCTTGAAAGAGACGTGGAGGTCGCAGTGGAATAAAAAGACCATATCAATGCGCCTAGGAAAAGTGGTGGAGGTCGCAGTAGCTTTTCTAGATCGTTTTAATGCCCCTTGGAAGAGACGTGGAGGTCGCAGTAGCTTAACAAGATGGTCTCAATGCCCCTTGGAAGAGACGTGGAGGTCGCAGTAGCTTAACAACACGGTTTTAATGCCCCATGGAAGAGACGTGGAGGTTGCAGTGGAATAAAAAGACAATATGAATGCCCCTTGGAAAAGTGGTGGAGGTCGCATTAGCTTAACAAGATGCTTTTAATTCCCCTTGGAAGCGACGTGGAGGTCGCAGTAGCTTAACAAGACGGCTTTAATGCCCCTTGGAAGAGACGTGGAGGTCGCAGTAGCTTAACAATACGGTTTTAATTCCCCTTGGAAGAGACATGGAGGTTGCAGTGGAATAATAAGACAATATCAATGCCCCTGGGAAAAGTGGTGGAGGTCGCAGTAGCTTAACAAGACGGTTTTAATGCCCCTTGGAAGAGACGTAGAGGTCGCAATAGCTTAACAAGACGGTTTTAATGCCCCTTGGAAGAGACGTGGAGTTCGCAGTAGCTTAACTAGACGGTTTTAATGCCCCTTGGAAGAGACTTGGAGGTAGCAGTGGAATAAAAAGACAATATCAATGCCTCTTGGAAAAGTGGTGGAGGTCGCAGTAGCTTAACAAGACGGTTTAATGCCCCTTGGAAGAGATGTGGAGGTCGCAGAAGCTTAACAAGACGGTTTTAATGTCCCTTGAAAGAGACATGGAGGTCGCAGTGGAATAAAAAGACAATATCAATGCGCCTAGGAAAAGTGGTGGAGGTCGCAGTAGCTTTACTAGATCGTTTTAATGCCCCTTGGAAGAGACGTGGAGGTCGCAGTAGCTTAACAAGACGGTCTTAATGCCCCTTGGAAGAGACGTGGAGGTCGCAGTAGCTTAACAACACGGTTTTAATGCCCCATGGAATAGACGTGGAGGTTGCAGTGGAATAAAAAGATAATATCAATGCCCCTTGGAAAAGTGGTGGAGGTCGCATTAGCTTAACAAGATGCTTTTAATTCCCCTTGGAAGCGACGTGGAGGTCGCAGTAGCTTAACAAGATTGTTTTAATGCCCCTTGGAAGAGACGTGGAGGTCGCAGTAGCTTAACAATACGGTTTTAATTCCCCTTGGAAGAGACATGGAGGTTGCAGTGGAATAATAAGACAATATCAATGCCCCTGGGAAAAGTGGTGGAGGTCGCAGTAGCTTAACTAGATGGTTTTAATGCCCCTTGGAAAAGTGGTGGAGGTTGCAGTAGCTTAAAAAGACTGTTCTAATGCCCCTTGGAAGAGACGTGGAGGTCGCAGTAGCTTAACAAGACGGTTTTAATGCCCCTTGGAAGAGACGTGGAGGTCGCAGAGGAATAAAAAGACAATATCAATGCCCCTTGGGAAAGTGGTGGAGGTCGCAGTAGCTTAACAAGACGGTTTTAATGCCCCTTGGAAGAGACATGGAGGTCGCAGTAGCTTAACAAGATGGTTTTAATGCCCCTTGGAAGAGACGTGGAGATCGCAGTAGCTTAACAAGACGGTTTTAATGCCCCTTGGAAGAGACGTGGAGGTCGCAGTAGCTAAACAAGATGGTTTTAAAGCCCCTTGGAAGAGACGTGGAGGTCGCAGTGAAATAAAAAGAAAATATCAATGCCCCTTGGAAGAGTGGTGCAGGTCACAGTAGCTTATCAAGACGGTTTTAATGCCCCTTGGAAGAGATGTGGAGGTCGCAATAGCTTAACAAGATGGTTTTAATGCCCCTTGGAAGAGACGTGGAGGTCGCAGTAGCTTAACAAGACAGTTTTAATGCCCATTGGAAGAGACGTGGAGGTAGCAATGGAAAAAAAAGACAATATCAATGCCTCTTGGAAAAGTGGTGGAGGTCGCAGTAGCTTAACAAGACGGTTTTAATCCCCCTTGGAAGAGATGTGGAGGTCGCAGTAGCTTAACAAGACGGTTTTAATGCCCCTTGGAAGAGAATTGGAGGTTGCAGTGGACTAAAAAGACAATATCAATGCCCCTTGGAAAAGTGGTGGAGGTCGCAGTAGCTTAACAAGATCGTTTTAATGCCCCTTGGAAGAGACGTGGAGGTCGCAGTAGCTTAACAAGACGGTCTTAATGCCCCTTGGAAGAGACGTGGAGGTCGCAGTAGCTTAACAACACGGTTTTAATGCCCCATGGAAGAGACGTGGAGGTTGCAGTGGAATAAAAAGACAATATTAATGCCCCTTGGAAAAGTGGTGGAGGTCGCAGTAGCTTAACAAGATGCTTTTAATGCCCCTTGGAAGAGACGTGGAGGTCGCAGTAGCTTAACAAGACGGTTTTAATGCCCGTTGGAAGAGACGTGGAGGTCGCAGTAGCTTAACAATACGGTTTTAATTCCCCTTGGAAGAGACATGGAGGTTGCAGTGGAATAAAAAGACAATATCAATGCCCCTGGGAAAAGTGGTGGAGGTTGCAGTAGTTTAACTAGACGGTTTTAATGCCCCTTGGAAAAGTGGTGGAGGTTGCAATAGCTTAACAAGACTGTTTTAATGCCCCTTGGAAGAGACGTGGAGGTCGCAGTAGCTTAACAAGACGGTTTTAATGCCCGTTGGAAGAGACGTGGAGGTCGCGGAGGAATAAAAAGACAATATCGATGCCCCTTGGGAAAGTGGTGGAGGTCGCAGTAGCTTAACAAGACGGTTTTAATGTCCCTTGGAAGAGACATGGAGGTCGCAGTAGCTTAACAAGTCGGTTTTAATGCCCCTTGGAAGAGACGTGGAGATCGCAGTAGCTTAACAAGACGGTTTTAATGCCCCTTGGAAGAGACGTGGAGGTCGCTGTAGCTAAACAATACGGTTTTATTGCCCCTTGGAAGAGACGTGGAAGTCGCAGTGGAATAAAAAGACAATATCAATGCCCCTTGGAAAAGTGGTGGAGGTCGCAGTAGCTTAACTAGATGGTTTTAATGTCCCGTGGAAGTGACGTGGAGGTCGCAGTAGCTTAACAAGATGGTTTTAATGCCCCTTGGAAGAGATATGGAGGTCGCAGTGGAATAAAAAGACAATATCAATGCCCCTTGGAAGAGTGGTGGAGGTCGCAGTAGCTTAACAAGACGGTTTTAATGCCCCTGGGAAGAGACGTAGAGGTCGCAATAGCTTAACAAGACAGTTTTAATGCCCCTTGGAAGAGACGTGGAGGTCGCTGTAGCTTAACTAGACGGTTTTAATGCCCCTTGGAAGAGACTTTGAGGTAGCAGTGGAATAAAAAGACAATATCAATGCCTCTTCGAAAAGTGGTGGAGGTCGCAGCAGCTTAACAAGACGGTTTAATGCCCCTTGGAAGAGATGTGGAGGTCGCCGTAGCTTAACAAGACGGTTTTAATGTCCCTTGAAAGAGACGTGGAGGTCGCAGTGGAATAAAAAGACAATATCAATGCCCCTAGGAAAAGTGGTGGAGGTCGCAGTAGCTTAACTAGACGGTTTTAATGCCCTTTGGAAGAGACGTGGAGGTAGCAGTGGAAAAAAAGACAATATCAATGCCTCTTGGAAAGTGGTGGAGGTCGCAGTAGCTTAACAAGACGGTTTTAATGCCCCTTGGAAGAGACATGGAGGTCGCAGTAGCTTAACAACACGGTTTAATGCCCCTTGGAAGAGACGTGGAGGTTGCAGTGGAATAAAAAGACAATATCAATGCCCCTGGGAAAAGTGGTGGAGGTCGCAGTAGCTTAACTAGACGGTTTTAATTCCCCTTGGAAAAGTGGTGGAGGTCGCAGTAGCTTAAGAAGACTGTTTTAATGCCCCTTGGAAGAGACGTGGAGGACGCACTAGCTTAACAAGACCGTTTTAATGCCCCTTGGAAGAGCCGTGGAGGTCGCAGAGGAATAAAAAGACAATATCAATGCCCCTTGGAAAAGTGGTGGAGGTCGCAGTAGCTTAACAAGACGGTTTTAATGCCCCTTGGAAGAATGGTGGGGGTCACAGTGGAATAAAAAGACAATATCAATGCCCCTTGGAAAATAGGTGGAGGTCGCAGTAGCTTAACAAGACGGTTTTAATGCCCCTTGGAAGAGACGTGGAGGTCGCAGTAGCTTAACAAGATGATTTTAATGCCCCTTGGAAGAGACGTGGAGGTCGCAGTGGAATAAAAAAACAATATCAATGCCACTTGGAAAAGTGGTGGAGGTCGCAGTAGCTTAACAAGACAGTTTTTATGCCCCTTGGTAGAATCGTGTATGTCGCAGTGGAATAAAAGGACAATATCAATGCCCCTTGGAAAAATGGTGGAGGTCGCAGTAGCTTAACAAGACGGTTTTAATGCCCCTTGGAAGAGACGTGGAGGTCGCAGTAGCTTAACAAGACGGTTTTAATGCCCCTTGGAAGAGATGTGGAGGTCGCAGTAGCTTAATAAGATGGTTTTAATGCCCCTTGGGAGAGACGTGGAGGTCGCAGTGGAATTAAAAAGACAATATCAATGCCCCTTGGAAAAGTGGTGGAGGTCGCAGTAGCTTAACAAGACGGTTTTAATGCCCCTTGGAAGAGATGTAGATGTCGCAGTAGCTTAATAAGGCGGTTTTAATGCCCCTTGGAAGAATGGTGGTGATTGTAGTGGAATAAGAAGACAATATTAATGCCCCTTGGAAAAGTGGTGGAGGTCGCAGTAGCTTAACAAGATGGTTTTAATGTCCCTTGGAAAAGTTGTGGAGGTCGCAGTAGCTTAAAAAGACGGTTTTAATGCCCCTTGGAAGAGACGTGGATGTTGCAGTAGCTTAACAAGATGGTTTTAATGCCCCTTGGAAGAGACGTGGAGGTCGCAGTGGAATAAAAAGACAATATCAATGCTCCTGGGAAAAGTAGTGGAGGTCTCAGTAGCTTAACAATACGGTTTTCATGCCCCTTACAAGAGCCATGCAGTACAGCATATTAAAAACATTATTCCCATTATTGGGGAGTGGGTCTCCCATAGTCTTTGCCTATGCCTTCCAAGCAAAAGCTGCCAAAAATTAGGATGGAAGAGCTTGCAATGCTGGCAAGACGGACCACGGTCACCCTGGTGGTATATTGGTGGTGGAGGCTGAGGATAAGGAGAAGAACAAAATACAGCCAAAATGAGGAAGTGTATACCCATGTGTGGGTTTGAAGCGGTGCATGGGAATACACCTCCCGAAATAACACAGTGGATTTGACTTTATGTTACTCTGCTGTCATTTGGTGGTGATGAGAAGTCTCTCCCAATCCAGCCCTTGTTCATTTTGATAAGGGTCAGCTTGTCAGCATTGTCAGTTGACAGGTGAGTGCGCTTATCAGTTATAATTCCCCCAGCGGCACTGGGGGAAAAAACGCTCCGATAACACTCTGGCGGCAGGGCAAGCCAGGACCTCCAAGGCGTACAGAGCGAGTTCATTCAAAATGTCCAGCTTGGATACCCAATAATTAAAAGGCACAGAGGAATCACGGAGGATGCTGTTACGGTCGGCAAGGTACTCCCTCACCATTTTTTTAAACTTTCCACTCCTTGTGAGAGTACCCCGCGACTCAGGGCCTGTAAGCTGGGTGGGTCTCAGAAAACTGTCCCATAATGTTGACAGCATTCCGCTGCCTCTGCTGGATTGGAGTTGCGTCTCTCTCGCCTGTACTCCTTGGTTGGTCAACGAACTGTGACCTCTGCTGGTATCGTGTTCAGATGGGAATTTTTTTAACAGTTCTGCAGCAAGGGCCTTCTGGTACTGCCCCATTTTTGTAGACCTCTCCACATCAGGAATAAGAGAGTGAAAGTTCTCTTTGTAGCGGGGGTCTAAAAGTGTCATCAACCAGTAATGACTGTCTCCCAACATTTTGACAACGCGAGGGTCATGGCTAAGGCAGCGTAACATAAAGTCAGCCATGAGTGCCAGACTGGTAACGGCAAGACTTCCGTGTCCTCACCAAGATGACGACTGACCATGCTCTCCTCCTCCTTCTCCCCCCTGTCCTCGGGCCACCCACGCTGGACCGACGGTATGACTGTTGTACAGGTACTACCGTCTACAGCGCATGATACCAGCTCCTGTTCTTCCTCCTCCTCCTCTCCCTCATTGTCCCCCAATGCACGTTGGGATGAGATGAGGCTGGGCTGTGTGTAATCGCCCATTACGGCTTCTTGATCCATCTCATCTTACTCTGGCTACAATGCCTCCTCTTTAATTCTCTGCAGAGAGAGTTGCAAAAGACAGACAAGTGGGATGCTGACGCTAATGATGGCGTCATCGCCACTCACCATCTTGGTGGACTCCTCAAAGTTTGTCAGGATGGTACATATGTCAGACATCCAGGTCCACTCCTGAGGTCTTATGTGTGGAGTCTGACCTGAATATCGACAGCCTTGTTGCAGCTGGTACTCAAAAACTGCTCTCTTCTGCTCACAAATCCTTTGCAACATGTGGAGGGTAGAGTTCCAACATGTGGGGACATCACACACCAGTCGGTGTGCCGGAAGCTGCAAAAGCTGCTGCAACACAGCAAGGGCGGCGGAAGCTGTAGCCGACTTGCGAAATTGAGCTGACAGGCGGTGTACTTTGACGAGCAGATCTGGCAACTCGGAGTACGATTTAAGAAACCGCTGAACCACGAGGTTAAGCACATGAGCCACGCATGGTACGTGTGTGATCTCGCCTCGCCTCAGAGCCGCCACCAGATTATGGCCATTGTCACACACGACCATGCCTGGATGTAGGTTCAGCGGTCTCAGCCACAGATCTGCCTGCTCTTTCACAGCTGTCCACAACTCACAAGCAGTGTGAGGTTTATCACCTAAGCTTATGAGTTTCAGCACAGCTTGTTGCCGCTTGGCTGAGGCAGTACTGCAGTGCTTCCAGCTTGTAACTGATGTGGTGATATCTGAGATGGAGGCTGAACATGAGGAGGAGGAGGAGGATGATGCGCAGGAGCTGTACACTGTGGGGGCAACTCTGACTGACATAGGGCCCGCAATCCTCGGTGTGGGGAGGATGTGTTCCGTCCCAAGGTCCGACTGGGTCCCGGATTCCACTATGTTTACCCAGTGTGCCATCAGGGAGATGTACCGTCCCTGTCCACAAGCACTTGTCCACGTGTCCGTTGTCAGGTGGACTCTCCCAGTAACTGCGTTGTTGAGGGCCCGGCAGATGTTTTGGGACACCTGCTTGTGTAGTGCGGGGATGTCACAATAGTGTCGGCTGGGGACCGAGTACCGAAGGACGGCCACCGCCATAAGGTTGCAGAAGGATTCCGTCTCCACCAGCCTAAAAGGCAGCATTTCCAGTGCAAGCAGTCGTGAAATGTGCGAATTTAGGACTGTGGCCGGTGGGGCGTTGGCTGCAAATTTGCGCTTTCGTTCAAAGGTCTGGGATATGGACAATTAAACGTTGCGGTGGGACGTGGACGTTGATGCTGTTTCTGGAGAAACTGCCATAACAAGTGAAGACTGAGAGGAGGGGGCATCTTTGCATGCAGTATGGACAGGGGATTGCCTTGCACGCACAGCAGGGGGTTCTATTACACGCACAACACCGGAAGAAGCAGTGGTGACACCCGCTGACACTGGTCGTGGACCCTGGGGTTCACCCCACAAAGTTGGGTGCTTTGCTGCCATGTGCCTGATCATGCTGGTGGTGGTCAGGCTGGTAGTTTTGTCACCCCTGCTGATGCTGGCATGGCAGGTGGTACAAATGGCCTTTTTGGGGTTATCAGCAGAGTCTTTAAAAAAATACCAGACTCTGGAAGACCTACCAGTCGTACTGGCAACGTCGCTCGTGTTGGTGTTACGGGGATCTGTTGCCCGCCTTCTGTCTGCGGCCACCACACTGCTTCTTCCTGCCTGTTGGGGTACTCTGCCTCCCTCCCCCTGTGTGCTGCTGGCCTCGCTCTGCGTGTCCTCCTGCCACCTTGGGTCAGTTACTAGATCATCCACCACCTCCTCCTCTTCCACTTGCGCACCACAATCCTCCTCCTCACTTCGTGGCAATTGTGGCTCGTCATCGTCCACCTCTTGTGACAAATTGCCAGCGTCGACTTCCTGTGGCCGTGGCTGTTCAAATATTTTGGCATCGCTACATGGGATCTCCTCTTCCACCACTTCAAGCGGAGCAGGCGAGGGGCACAAATATGGAAATGGACCAGTGAACAGCTCTTCAGAGTGTCCAAGTGTTGGATCAGTTGCTGTCTGACGACACTCGACATGGTGGGAGGAAGGAGCATCAGGGTGAGGAGGAGTATGCGGTCGAGACTCACGGCTACTAAAACTTGACCGTGTGGAAGACAGACCAGAGGTGGTGGTGCCCAGTTAACTGGAAGTATTATCTGCTATCCAATTAATAACCTGTTCATACTGATCAGTTCGCAATACTGGTGTTGTAGTGTGCTTCCCTAGTAATTCGGTCAAGAAGTGGGAGCGAGAAGATGTGGCTGTTGGTTGTGGCACATTTTCACCTTGGCCACGACCCGTCCTCTACACGCACCATCACCAGAACGTCCAGTTCCACGTCCCTTGCCACGCGCCTTGCCCATTGTAAATGAAGTAAAATAGCTTACACTCGCACTATCAATGGAAAAAGGGTAATAACAAGGAGATTAGAACCGTGGAAGAGGAAAACCACAGTTCTATTTGAATCTTTTAAACAGATATACAGTTATATGAAAAAAGTTTGGGCACCCCTATTAATCTTAAGCTTATTGTTTTATAAAAATTGGTGTTTTTGCAACAGCTATTTCAGTTTGATATATGTAATAACTGTTGGACACAGTAATGTTTCTGCCTTGAAATGAGGTTTATTGTACTAACAGAAAATGTGCAATCTGCATTCAAACAAAATTTGACAGGTGCATAAGTATGGGCACCTCACCAGAAAAGTGACATTAATATTTAGTAGATCCTCCTTTTGCAAAAATAACAGCCTCTAGTCGCTTCCTGTAGCTTTTAATGAGTTCCTGGATCCTGGATGAAGGTATTTTTGACCATTCCTCTTTACAAAACAATTCCAGTTCAGTTAAGTTTGATGGTCGCCGAGCAAGGACAGCCCTCTTCAAATGATCCCACAGATGTTCAATGATATTCAGGTCTGGGGACTGGGATGGCCATTCCAGAACATTGTAATTGTTCCTCTGTATGAATGCCTGAGTAGATTTGGAGCGGTGTTTTGGATCATTGTCTTGTTGAAAGATCCATCCCCTGCGTAACTTCAACTTTATTACTGATTCTTGAAGATTATTGTCAAGAATCTGCTGATACTGAGTGGAATCCATGCGTCCCTCAACTTTAACAAGATTCCCGGTGCCGGCATTGGCCACACAGCCCCAAAGCATGATGGAACCTCCACCAAATTTTACTGTGGGTAGCAAGTGTTTTTCTTGGAATGCTGTGTTTTTTTGCCGCCATGCATAACGCCTTTTTGCATGACCAAACAACTCAATCTTGGTTTCATCAGTCCACAGGACCTTCTTCCAAAAAGAAATTGGCTTCTCCAAATGTGCTTTTGCATACCTCAGCCGACTCTGTTTGTGGCGTGCTTGCAGAAACGGCTTCTTTCGCATCACTCTCCCATACAGCTTCTCCTTGTGCAAAGTGCGTTGTATAGTTGACCGATGCACAGTGACACCATCTGCAGCAAGTTGATGCTGCAGCTCTCTGGAGGTGGTCTGAGGATTGTCCTTGACTGATCTCACCATTCTTCTTCTCTGCCTTTCTGATGTTTTTCTTGGCCTGCCACTTCTGGCCTTAACAAGAACTGTCCCTGTGTTCTTCCATTTCCTTACTATGTTCCTCACAGTGGAAACTGACAGGTTAAATCTCTGAGACAGCTTTTTGTATCCTTCCCCTGAACAACTATGTTGAATAATCTTTGTTTTCAGATCATTTGACAGTTGTTTTGAGGAGCCCATGATGCCACTATTCAGAGGAGATTCAAACAGGAGAACAACTTGCAAGTGGCCACTTTAAGTAGCTTTTCTCATGATTGCATACACCTGGCTCTGAAGTTCAAAGCTCAATGAGGTTACAAAACCAAAAAAAGTGCTTTAGTAAGTCAGTAAAAAGTAGGTAGGAGTATTTAAAACAAGAAAATTATAAGGGTGCCCATATTTATGCACATGTCAAATTTTGCTTGAATGCAGATTGCACATTTTCTGTTAGTACAATAAACCTCATTTCAAGGCAGAAACATTACTGTGTCCAACAGTTATTACATATATCAAACTGAAATAGCTGTTGCAAAAACACCAATTTTTATAAAACATTAAGCTTAAGATAAATAGGGGTGCCCAAACTTTTTCATATAACTGTATTTGTGACTGAACAGACAGGGAGACACTATTACTGTTTTTTTTTTACGTAAAACAGGCCTTTTTTAAATAGATATATTTGGGGCTGAACAGTCAGCGACACACTCAAACTGTTTTTTTAATGTAAAAAAGACCCAAAAGTGTATAATACAGATATTTGACCCGTGGAACTGCAAAACCACAGTTATAGTTATGTGGCATACACCAAAATCTTTCAAACAGATATATTTGTGTCTGAACAGTCAGGGAGACACTATTACATTTTTTTTTATGGCAAAAAATGCCAAAAGCAGGATAATACAGAGATTTGACCCGTGGAACTGCAAAACCACAGTTATAGTTATGTGGCATACACCAAAATCTTTCAAACAGATATATTTGTGTCTGAACAGTCAGGGAGACACTATTACATTTTTTTTTACGGCAAAAAATGCCAAAAGCAGGATAATACAGAGATTTGACCCGTGGAACTGCAAAACCACAGTTATAGTTATGTGGCGTACACCAGAATCTTTCAAAAAGATATATTTGTGTCTGAACAGTCAGGGAGACACTATTACAGTTTTTTTTAAGGCAAAAAATGCCAAAAGCAGGATAATACAGAAATTTGACCCGTGGAACTGCAAAACCACAGTTCTATCTCTCTGGCCTACACCAGACTCTTTTAAACAGATATATTGGTGTCTGAACAATCAGGGAGACACTATTACAGTTTTTTTTTATGGCAAAAATTGCCAAAAGCAGGATAATACAGAGATTTGACCCGTGGAACTGCAAAACCACAGTTCTATTTTTCTGGCCTACACCAGACTCTTTTAAACAGATATATTGGTGTCTGAACAATCACAGAAACACTCAATTTTTTATTTTTTTTGGGGGGGGGGGGATACCAAAAGGTTAATAAGACGCGTATTTGTACAGTCTGACTGAGGAAAGAAAAAATACAGGATTTAGATGAAAAAAAAAAGGATTTTTCCTTGCCCCGGAGACCGGGGGATAAGTCTAGCAATTTGACCAACAGGAGCACACAGGACTGTAATGCAGCGTTTGCTGGTATAACCACTGCATCTCCTATACAGCCTGCCTGCCTGCCTGATATCTGGGATGGATATTAGTCCTGAGAAGGACTGTTTGTTTCATTTGGCAGGCTTTAGAGACCCTACACTGCCTATTTTGCACTATATATCTCTCCCTAACTCAGCAGCACCCTCTCTACATTGTCTGATCCAGAGCGACTGTGTCCAAGATGGCGGCGCCCGGTTTTAAATACTCGAGGTGATGCTGTGCGGCCAGCCAATCACTGTGATGCCCACAAACAACATAGCTGCGGCATTCCAGTGACTTGCTGGCAATCCCTGCATGTTCATTGGCTCTGTAAAGAGCGCCAAACGTGCAGGGCGGAGACCCGAGCTCCCGCCCGAGTAACCCGGAAATGCTCGGTGCTCGCCGAACATCCCGAGTAGTGAGATGCTCGGCCGAGTAACGAGCAGTGATGAGCATGTTCGCTCAACACTAGTCAAAATCTTTAAGAAATGTCTCATTTCATAACTAAACCTGACAACTTTTGAAAATATGTAGAACAGTGTAATCCGACAAAGAATGTTCAAGCCTTCAAAGATATACTGTATAAACTTTGGTGAAATCAGGCAGCAAGTGTTCATAAATGAATAACAGCAGTCTTTCTGAGTATGCCAATGTGGAATGTCTTTCAGACTTTAGATTTATTAGAATTTGAACAGTGAAAAATCAGGGAAATTGCAGAATCAGGGTGTTGCACTGAGTTTAATTTCAGGGGTTGTACAGGCATGTAACATCAGATCAGTTGCCAGGGCTGACATACGGCACCACCACTGATCAGATTTTAATAGCTCCAATGGTGACCATATTTGAACACTCCATGGAGCTGAATAGCCCAGCTCTGAGTAATGTGTAGCAGCTTCTACCGAGAACACCCAGAATCATCTTGATCTGCAGTACTTGGAAGGAGCAGTTCAAATTGTACAGAGCTAATAACAGATAATCATAATCAGTAAGGGTTTCATTTGTCAGTCCCCAATCGAATCTAATATTGATGACATATCCTTGGGTTTATATACCCAGACAAGCCCTTTAAATATTATCTTTACTGGAATTTGATTGGTTGTTATGATCAACTCCTCTATTTTACAATTTCACTAGTACTAAATCTAGGGTAAATATTCTCTTTCATAAACTTTCGATACCCAGCATATTATATGTTATAACAGCAGGCAAAGCAAACAGAAAGACGTAAAGGCCTTGTGACCAGTGTTTATCATGCATAGATTCAGATTAGAGGGATTGTGCACCACGTAACACACTGGAAAGCCCAGGGATGTAGCGGCATAAAATAAAAATTAAAGGTCAGAACAACCTGTCCCAGAAAACTGAGAAATTGAACTGAATGCACTAAATATACCTCTTATTATAATTAAAAACAATCCTGTACTGCCTGGATAAATGTCATCATGGTCACCTTATATAATCAGAAACATCAGCCTTCAGCATTTTGTGTCATTTACCAGAATTAGAAAAAAATGTTTATTTATTTGTTATTTATCTAATTATCATACATATAGTAACCTACCAATATATTATCGGACTTGGAATCTTCAAGAGCTGCAGACTTGTGCCAGAGATGACTGTTTTCAGCAGACAGCAGATGCTACTATGTTAATTGTTAGGGTTTGTTAAAGAAGCACTCCTATCAAAGTTTTTATCCTCTTAATATATTGCTGTCATCATATTATATAGCACTGTGTACTTACAATTGCTCATGTTACCTTTCTACCCAGCTAATTCATCTTATTTCTCAGCTTTATATAGAAACAGGAAGTCTCTTTTCCCTGCATGAATCATTCCCCTCTTCAACTTCTGACACAGCTGCTCCCTCCTCCCCCTTACCAGGGACTTTTGCAGTGACTCATGACAAGGAAAATAGACCTCTTGTTTCTACATGGAGCTTAGAAGTAGAGAAGGGCGAACCCTAACAGTAAAGTTCAGGGTCTGTACCGAACACCTACTGTTCAGGCACGGACCCCAAACACGGACTTCCGCAGGAATGTAACACAGGTACTTTAGATGCAGTGACACAGAAACACAGAGCAGCCAGTACAGGGTTAACAAACAAGGGGGATTTACTGTAACAGGGTCAATCTCCACGCAGGAAGTAACAGGGGAAATATGGGGACAACAAGGGAAGTAGCAGGTAATATGCTATAACTGACAATCCACAGTTGGGCTAGATGTAGCAGAGTCAACACGGTTGTAATCGGCAGTTTTTACACTTAGCTGACTCTTGCTCCTCACAAGGCAGTTGCTGGCTGATGCCGGTGTTGCTTTCTTCCGGCTTCCCCGCCTAAACAATGCTCCTTCTTCTGGCGGTAGCGGGCGGTCTCCGGTTTGACCTGCTGAGCCCCTAGTTCATAACAGTGCACCTCAATTGCTCGGCTCCAGGGATCCTGCTTCTCTTCTCCCTCTAGTCGGGCTGGACTCCCACTGTCCACTACCGCTTTTCCCGTGCAAAAACTGCTTTTCCACCCTCTTCCTAGACACGAGCTCAGCTCCCCGGTCACCTGGCTCCTCAGCTCTCTCTCTGGACACACCCCCAGCTTCCCAGTCACCTGATTCCTGTCTAGCAGTCTGTCTTCACTCTGCAACAAGAGGCACAGTCCCTCTACACAGGAAGTCCGTGTTACTGTTTGAGTGTTACCCCCTCTGTCATCTGCGTGACAGCATGGGAATCAGGGTCTCTGCTCAGCGGTAAGATCATTACTGCTGGTAAGAGAGCTGCGGGATCACGCTGTCAGATGTCAGTGTGATACTGAAGCTGTGACTGTAAACCGCGGCAAAAAGCTTACCATTGTCACAAGCGTCGGCTAATGAGACTACTATCCCCATCAGTCGATGCCTCCTGTCACTGTTAACAGCAAGCACAGGCACCACTGATGGGAGTATTCATCAGCCAGTGCCTGTGCTCAAAGTAAAAAATAAAAGTTTAAAAAAATAAATAAATCTTGAAATAAAAATAAAAAACACATTATACTCACCTACACCTAATCCCTGAAGCCCTTGCCCACTGTGAAAAATAAAAAATAAAAAAACACCATAATACTCACCTTGATTAATACCTAATCACCGAATCCCATGTCACCTGTAAAAGAGAAAAAATTATAAACCACCAGTAAAGGCTAAGCAAACAGCTATCAGCTGATATTAATAGCTTGGGAACCTTTAGGGATATTGGCCCATTCCCAGATTATTAACATCAGCCCCCAGCTTTCCCTCTTCTGATTATGAAAATTACAGGGAATCCCACACATTTTTTTCCTGTTTTTTTTTATTAACAAGTACCGTAAAATACACACCCAAGGTAACCTTAGTTCACAGTCTCCAGGTGTGTGAGAAATTTATCACGCAGCAATGCAGTGAAATCACCGGAGCACATCAGCTGATGAACTCCTGTGACCTCTGTCACGGCAGCTAAGTGCTATACACTACGAGAGTGATTACTTTCCTGTCAGTGTGTAGCCGGCTGCCGGGTAGAACAATCACATCAGCTAATGTGACTGTTCTACAAGTGAGATTGCCATGGGACAGTATGGATTATGTGGATTACGGCAGATAGGTGAGTATTATGCTGGTTTAATTTTTTTTTTCTTTTACAGGTGACATAGACTTTGGGGATTTTTATTAAGGTGAGTATTCTAGTGCTTTTTTATTTTTTTACATGGGACAAGGGCTTCAGGGATTAGGTGTAGGTGAGTATAATGTGTTTTCTATTTTTATTTCAAGATTTATTTATTCTAACTTTTTACTTTTTACTTTGAGCACAGGCGTCAGCTGATGAATATTCCCATCAGCGGCGCCTGTGCTCACTGTTAACAGTGACAGCACGTGTCAACTGATGGGGGAGATAGTCTAAGTAGCCGACGCTTGTACCCGTTGCAAGTTTTTTACTGTGGGTCACAGTCATAGCTGCGGGATCATGCTGACATTTCACAGTGTGATCCCACAATGCTCTGATCCTGCAGAGACCCTGTTTCCCGTGCTGTCACGCAGATGACACAGATGTTCGGGCCCCCCATTCATATGAATGGGGTCCGGGTTTGGGTATTGTTCTGGTACCCCAACCCAAACTTTTAATACATGTTCGGCCGAATCAGCCATACTCGAACATCTACGGGGCCGTCCATCACTACTTAGAAGCATTCAGTTAGTCAGTTTTTAATTCCATTATGTCATAGACCTAACCTAAAGTAAAAGAGAAGAATTAGCTGGGTAGCTAGGTAACAAGGCAAAATTAGCAATTGTAAGTACACAGTGCTATGTAATATGATGACTGCAATATATTAAGAGGATAAAAATTTTGATGAAAGGGCTTCTTTAATACACACTTGAACAAACTGGTTGTGTATGGGAAGCCAGAAGAGATAACTGTTGGTCAAACAGCTACTATTTGGTCAACTGCTATGTAATGTGTATAGCCATGGATGATTACAGTAGTTTTCCTATATTTAGATGCCTGTTTTAAAGTCTATTGTGGAACTGCTGCTGTTGCAGCCAAGATGAAATGGAGTTCCTCTACTCGTGCAAAGAAAATATAATAAAAAAATATACAACCAGAAAAAAAAAATGAAAATAAAAAATAAAATATTATGCTTCTGTATCTAATTTAAATTTTTTAAAACACACTGTATATATATATATATATATATATATATATAAACACAGTTAGGTCCATATATATTTGGACAGAGACAACATTTTTCTAATTTTGGTTCTAGACATTACCACAATGAATTTTAAACAAAACAATTCAGATGCAGTTGAAGTTCAGACTTTCAGCTTTCATTTGAGGGTATCCACATCAAAATTGGATGAAGGGTTTAGGAGTTTCAGCTCCTTAACATGTGCCACCCTGTTTTTAAAGGGACCAAAAGTAATTGGACAGATTAAATAATTGTAAATAAAATGTTCATTTCTAGTACTTGGTTGAAAACCCTTTGTTGACAATGACTGCCTGAAGTCTTGGACTCATGGACATCACCAGACGCTGTGTTTCCTCCTTTTTGATGCTCTGCCAGGCCTTCACTGCGGTGGTTTTCAGTTGCTGTTTGTTTGTGGGCCTTTCTGTCTGAAGTTTAGTCTTTAACAAGTGAAATGCATGCTCAATTGGGTTGAGATCAGGAGACTGACTTGGCCATTCAAGAATATTCCACTTCTTTGCTTTAATAAACTCCTGGGTTCCTTTGGCTTTATGTTTTGAGTCATTGTCCATCTGTAGTATGAAACGACGACCAATCAGTTTGGCTGCATTTGGCTGGATCTGAGCACACAGTATGGCTCTGAATACATCAGAATACATTCAGCTGCTTCTGTCCTGTGTCACATCATCAATAAACACTAGTGACCCAGTGCCACTGGCAGCCATGCATGCCCAAGCCATCACACTACCTCCGCCGTGTTTTACAGATGATGTGGTATGCTTTGGATCATGAGCTGTACCACGCCTTCGCCATACTTTTCTCTTTCCATCATTCTGGTAGAGGTTGATCTTGGTTTCATCTGTCCAAAGAATGTTCTTCCAGAACTGTGCTGGCTTTTTTAGATGTTTTTTAGCAATGTCCAGTCTAGCCTTTTTCTTCTTGATGCTTATGAGTGGCTTGCACCGTGCAGTGAACCCTCTGTATTTACTTTCATGCAGTCTTCTCTTTATGGTAGATTTGGATATTGATACGCCTACCTCCTGGAGAGTGTTGTTCACTTGGTTGGCGGTTGTGAAGGGTTTTCTCTTCACCATGGAGATTATTCTGCGATCATCCACCACTGTTGTCTTCCGTGGGCGCCCAGGTCTTTTTGCATTGAGTTCACCAGTGCTTTCTTTCTTTCTCAGGATGTACCAAACTGTAGATTTTGCCACTCCTAATATTGTAGCAATTTCTCGGATGGGTTTTTTCTGTTTTTGCAGCTTAAGGAAGGCTTGTTTCACCTGCATGGAGAGCTCCTTTGACCGCATGTTTACTTCACAGCAAAACATTCAAAATGCAAGCACCACACCTCAAATCAACTCCAGGCCTTTTATTTGCTTAATTGAGAATGACATAATCAAGGGAATGCCCACACCTGTCCATGAAATAGCCTTGGAGTCAATTGTCCAATTACTTTTGGTCCCTTTAAAAACAGGGTGGCACATGTTAAGGAGCTGAAACTCCTAAACCCTTCATCCAATTTTAATGTGGATACCCTCAAATGAAAGCTGAAAGTCTGAACTTCAACTGCATCTGAATTGTTTTGTTTAAAATTCATTGTGGTAATGTCTAGAACCAAAATTAGAAAAATGTTGTCTGTGTCCAAATATATATGGACCTAACTGTATATATATACAGTACAGACCAAAAGTTCGGGCACACCTTCTCATTTAAAGATTTTTCTGTATTTTGATGACTTGTACATTCACACTGAAGGCATCAAAACTATGAATTTACACATATGGAATTATATACTTAACAAAAAAGTGTGAAACAACTGAAAATATGTCTTATATTCTAGGTTCTTCAAAGTAGCCACCTTTTGCTTTGATGACTGCTTTGCACACTCTTGGCATTCTCTTGATGAGCTTCAAGAGGTAGTCACCGGAAATGGTTTTCACTTCACAGGTGTGCTCTGTCAGGTTTAATAAGTGGGATTTCTTGCCTTATAAATGCGGTTGGGACCATCAGTTGTGTTTTGCAGAAGTCTGGTGGCTACACAGCTGATAGTCCTACTGAATAGACTGTTAGAATTTGTATTATGGCAAGAAAAAAGCAGCTAAATAAAGAAAAACGAGTGGCCATCATTACTTTAAGAAATGAAGGTCAGTCATTGCGAAAAATTGGGAAAACTTTGAAAGTGTCCCCAAGTGCAGTTGCAAAAACCATCAAGCGCTACAAAGAAGCTGGCTCACATGAGGACCGCCCCAGGAAAGGAAGACCAAGAGTCTCCTCTGCTTCTGAGGATAAGTTTATCCGAGTCACTAGCCTCAGAAATTGCAGGTTAACAGCAGCTCAGATTAGAGACCAGGTCAATGCCACACACAGTTGTAGCAGCAGACACATCTCTACAACAACTGTTAAGAGGAGACTTTGTGCAGCAGGCCTTCATGGTAAAATAGCTGCTAGGAAACCACTGCTAAGGACAGGTAACAAGCAGAAGAGACTTGTTTGGGCTAAAGAACACAAGGAATGGACATTAGACCAGTGGAAATCTGTACTTTGGTCTGATGAGTCCAAATTTGAGATCTTTGGTTCCAACCGCCGTGTCTTTGTGCGACGCAGAAAAGGTAAATGGATGGATTCTACATGCCTGGTTCCCACCGTGAAGCATGGAGGAGGAAGTGTGATGGTGTGGTGGTGCTTTGTTGTACGGTATATATATATATATATATATATATACATATATATATATATATATACATATAAATACACTGCTCAAAAAAATAAAGGGAACACTTAAAGAATATAACTCCAAGTAAATCAAACTTCTGTGAAATCAAACTGTCCATTTAGGAAGCAACACTGATTGACAATCAATTTCACATGCTGTTGTGCAATGGAATAGACAATAGATTGAAATCATTGGCAATTATCAAGACACACTCAATAAAGGAGTGGTTCTGCAGGTGGGGACCACAGACCACATCTCAGTACCAATGCTTTCTGGCTGATGTTTTGGTCACTTTTGTATGTTAGTTGTGCTTTCACACTCGTGGTAGCATGAGACGGACTCTACAACCCACAGAAGTTGCTCAGGAAGTGCAGCTCATCCAGGATGGCACATCAATGCGAGCTGTGGCAAGAAGGTTTGCTGTGTCTGTCAGCGTAGTGTCTAGAGGCTGGAGGCGCTACCAGGAGACAGGCCAGTACACCAGGAGATGTGGAGGGGGCCGTTGGAGGGCAACAACCCAGCAGCAGGACCGCTACCTCCGCCTTTGTGCAAGGAGGAACAGGAGGAGCACTGCCAGAGCCCTGCAAAATGACCTCCAGCAGGCCACAAATGTGCATGTGTGTGCACAAACGGTTAGAAACCGACTCCATGGGGGTGGTATGAGGGCCCGATGTCCACAGATGGGGGTTGTGCTCACAGCCCAACACCGTGCAGGACGGTTGGCATTTGCCACAGAACACCAGGATTGACAAAGTCACCACTGGCACCCTGTGCTCTTCACAGATGAAAGCAGGTTCACACTGAGCACATGTGACAGACATTACAGAGTCTGGAGACGCCGTGGAGAGCGATCTGCTGCCTGCAACATCCTTCAGCATGACCGGTTTGGCAGTGGGTCAGTAATGGTGTGAGGTGGCATTTCTTTGGAGGGCCGCACAGCCCTCCATGTGTTCGCCAGAGGTAGCCTGATTGCCATTAGGTACTGAGATGAGATCATTAGGCCCCTTGTGAGACCCTATGCTGGTGCGGTTGGCCCTGGGTTCCTCCTAATGCAGGACAATGCCAGACCTCATGTGGCTGGAGTGTGTCAGCAGTTCCTGCAAGATGAAGGCATTGAAGCTATGGACTGGCCCGCCCATTCCCCAGACCTGAATCCGATTGAGCACATCTGGGACATCATGTCTCGCTCCATCCACCAACGTCACGTTGCACCACAGACTGTCCAGGAGTTGGCGGATGCTTTAATCCAGGTCTGGGAGGAGATCTCACAGGAGACCATCCGCAACCTCGTCAGGAGCATGCCCAGGCGTTGTAGGGACGTCATAAAGGCACATGGAGGCCACACACAATATTGAGCCTCATTTTGACTTGTTTTAAGGACATTACATCAAAGTTGGGGTGACTCCAAATCCAGGCCTCCATTGGTTAATAAATTTGATTTCCATTGATGATTTTTGTGTGATTTCGTTGTCAGCACTAGTGTTGAGCCACCCCCGTAGTGTTCGAGTTCGGTTCGGTTCGTCGAACACCCGTGTGTTCGCCGAACTGTTCGTCGAACTGTTCGTCGAACACCTTCGAACACCGTTAAAACCAATGGCAGGCAAACAAAAACACATAGAAACACATAGAAAACACCTTCAAAGGTGTCCAAAAGCTGACAAACTGCTCAGAAGACATAACTAACACATGGAAAAGTGACAAGTACATATAGTCATGCGAAAATAAAAGAGGTGGAGGAGTAAAAGGAGGGGGAGACACAGATATAGGCATGTCATGCCCTTCTAAAATCCAAAAAGTGAGAATCCGACATGGCCAGTCCGCTCCTGCCCGTGCCACCTCCGTGTTGCCGGGTTTGTGCCAGAGCCGCGGTGAACCCTGACGGCCAGCCCCCCTCTCCCAATACTGGTGCCTGTCCGCTGGTGGGTCGAGCGAGCCCCCCTGTGGTGGAGGCAGCTCTAAGCTTTTTAATTTAAATTGTCTCTCTAATTTGAATGAATACACTTTAAATCCATTTACAAGGATCTATTGGAGGGCAAGTCTCATGCCAGCAGCCGCGGTAATTCCAGCTCCAGTAGCGTCCACTAAAGCTGCTGCAGTTAAAAAGCTTTTATAAGGATCGAGCTCGGCTGTCCACCGCAAGGCATCCTACTGCCAGTCCCAGCCCCTATGCCTTGGGGTGCCTCCTGATGCTCTTCACTAAGTATCCCATGGTCCCGAAGCATTTCCTTTGAAAAAATTAAGTGTCTAAACTACAGGTGGTGCAGCTTGCTTAACAGCCGGGATAATCCGCTTACTAGCAGACACTGCTACTAGGCACAAAGTATTTCCTGGGCTAGATGCAGTTAAAAATTTGTAATTAGATACTCTCGTTGGATGCTGAGAAAGCATTCCATAGAGTCTCCTGGCACGCCATATATGATTCTCTTAAAAAGCTTGGGGTAGGGGTCTAGGGGACCCTTTTATAGCCAAAATCACGGCCCTGTATCGCAATACGTCACCTAGGCTGAAGATAAATGGAACTGTAGCACCCTGAGGGCTCGGTTGCTAAAGACGTATTGCACCTCACCCAGAGGTGTGATATCTCACTCTCAGGTAAGGATGGAGTGTGGATCAGGACCCGACACCTGCATGCATTACACCACATTGCCGTGGGGCAGGGCGACCAATATGCCCCTGAGATGGGCACGACAGTCCCTGTCCCTGGCTGGAGTGGGGGGAGGGAACACTGAGGAAGGGGAACCCTGTAGTGCAGGAGCAGGGAGGAAGCAGTTCCTGGGTGCATTGAGAAGGGAGTATAAAAGGTGGGCACCATCTTAGTTCAGTGCAGAGAAGTCTGAGCAGAAGTGGCAGGGAGCAGGGGCTCTGCATGGGCTCTGCTCCGGAGGCGGGCCTAGTAACAGAGGCCCAGGCCTGGAAGAGGGAGAAGGAAGGAAGAGGAGCGGAGAAGGCTCCAGGAACGAGGAATGAAGGGATCCCAGGGGTGCGGACGGGCGAGTCGCCACCGCACGCCCGAATCCACCTGCGTGGAGGGGTCAGGCCAAATGGGGAGACCGGTCCCCGAACTAGTGGAGGCAGGAAACGACCCTCAGCTAGAAACCGGAGGCTCTGACATTTTATGTGGCGCAGCCCCTCGCTACACCCGCTAGGAAGGCACCACATAGGGTCAGGGAAACTGGCGCCAAGTTTACCAAGAGGAGGCCCGAGGCAGCCGGACAGAAGTGTTGGTAAGAAAGGCCAGACAAAGGACACACAAAGGGGGTCCTGTGAAGTGCTCCAAAGTTATCTGGGAGTTGTCTGAGCCCCTCACCTGGTGAGCACAGTACGACGTGGGCAGCCGTTACCTGCAGACGTGGTCTGGATAATAAGAACTGTGAGTAAAGGCCCTGAACTGCATCACTGACTCCGTGTCGTTACTGCTGCTGCCCTGCACCATCACCCCCATCCTCCGCATACACTGCCCTGAGGCTATACTCCTCCCGTGGGGAGTTATGCTACGCTCTGCTGCACCCACAACACCAGCCTCAGTGGTCTGCCCTGTAGCGGCGGTTTACTCTGACCGCAATCCACGGGTGGCGTAGTCGGACATTTAAACATGAAAACCACATAAATAGTTCCGCCACTGGTTTGACCGCCCTGAGCCACGGAACTGGGTCGCCGCCACGAAGACTACAACCACCAGCATCCACCAAAAAGGGTCCGGCTCCGGGTGTCCCAAGGCCCAGGGGGTGCGTCAGAACATTTTCATCACCTTTCACAATCACCAATGGGACAAGGCAGTGATGTCCTCTGTCCCCTCTCTTATACATCCTAGTGACGGAGCACCTGCTCTCATCAATTCGCCATAACCCCAATATTAGGTGGATTGAGGTGGGAGGCACCGAGTACAAGTGCTCTCTATTTGCTGATGATGTCCTAGTATATATCACTCAATCACATATATCCATCCATGCTGTTATGGCTGAAATAGATCACTTTGTTACATGGTAAAATTTTAAAATCAATGCAGCGAAGTCTGAGGCCCTCGATGTCTCCCTCCCCAAATCCATATAGGATTCCATCCAGTCCAACTTTCCCTTTGCCTGGCCCTCACAGGGTATCAAATACTTAGGAATTCCTATTCATAGAGACCTCTCCCATCTATGTTATCTTAATTTTGGGCCCTTTATTGAACAACTCCATACAGACCACGGTTGGCAAGTTAGAACTGTAAGATTCACTACGTGAACCACTGGTGTTTTGTGGAAAAGCACATGTACACTGCGTTCCAAATTATTATACAAAAAGTGTTTAGGAGTGATAAGGGAAGAATTTGTTTGTTTGTCAGTTAAACTCATTGATGGTGATGTGTGTCAGGGCTCTTTATATCACTGTAAGCAATTGCAGACACCTGTGCTAATTAGTTTGGCAGGTGTGTCCAATGAAAGGCAAGACTACTTAAGAAGGCTCTCTCACATTATTAAGCAGCCTACATTTTCTGCCAAAATGGGAAAGAAAAAGGATGTGTCGGCTGCTGAGAAGCAACAAATTGTGGAGTGTTTAGGTCAAGGCATGACTACAATCAACATTGTGCGATGATCAGGATGAAGTGTCTTGGCAATCAAGAAGTATGTAGCTGATTCACAGTACACACGTGTGCGTGCTGATAAGGGCAAATTGAGGACTCTTTCCTACAGGCAATTACGTCAGGTTGAAAGAGCAGCGGCAAAAAAGCCTTGTCATAGCAGCAGACAAGTTTTTGAAGCTGCTTGTGCCTCCAACGTCCCCCGAACAACAAGATGCAGGGTCCTTCAGAGGTTTGCAGCTGTGCATGCGCCATCCTGTCGACCTCCTCTATCCACTTCACACAAGCAGAAACGGCTCCAGTGGGCCAAACATTACATGAAGACTGATTTCAAAACTGTTTTGTTCACGGATGAGTGCCGTGCAGCGCTCGATGGTCCAGATGGATGGAGTGGAGGATGGCTGGTTGATGGACACCCCACGCAAACACGGCTACAGCGCCAACAAGGAGGAGGTGGAGTAATGTTTTGGGCTGGAATCATGGGGAGAGAGATTGTCGGCCCCTTTAGGATCCCTGAAGGCGCTAAAGATGAACTCCATAATGTATGTGGATTTTCTCAAACAGCACTTCCTGCCATGGTTCAAGAAGAAGAACCGTGTATTTCACAGCAAGATCATTTTTCTGCATGATAATGCACCATCTCATGCTGCACATAAAACATCTGCATCTCTGGCTGATATGGGCATAAAAGGGGACAAATTTATGGTGTGACCCCCATGCTCCCCTGACCTCTACCCCATTCAGAACCTTTGGAGCATCATTAAAAGAAGTGTCTATGATGGCGGGAGGCAGTTCACATCTAAGCAACAGCTCTGGGAGGGTATTTTGTCCTCATGCAAAACAATTGAAGCAGAAACCATCCAAAACCTGACAAATTCAATGGACGAGAGAGTTCAGAAGCTCCTTTCGAACAAGGGGTCCTATGTGAAAATGTAACATCACCTAGAATAAAGTTTTGAGTTGAAAACTGTTTGATTTCAGTTTCTAACAACCTGCTAATGCTTATAATTTCAAAAATGACCATTTTTTTGGTCTTTATTAAAATGAAAAGGTTGATCGAAAAGTTTGGGGGATCTAAGAGTGTGGCAACCCAGTAGTCATGATTACTTCGAATTCTGACAATATGAGGGTCATGCTGCAGGTAGTGCAGCAAGAAGGCACTTATGTGCCTTGCGCATCTCGGAGCCCCAAAATTATTTTCCGGGCTAGATGCAGCTAAAAATTATTTTTAATTTTAAATCTGGTGAAGCTTTAGTATAGATGGCCTAATAGGATCAGTGCTGCACACTGCTACAAAGCCCAAATTATTTTCCAGTCAAGATACAGATAAACATGATTAGTAATTTGAAAGCTTAAAACGGTTGGTAGGGTGATTTTAACCAATCATCAAGCTTTTACTCTCCCCAGGATGACACAGGGGTAGAAAAGTCGTTTCGGATCCATGATTTGTTCATCTTTATGAACGTGAGTCTGTCTACATTATCAGTGGAGAGCCGCGTGCGCTTATCTGTCAGCACACCACCAGCAGCGCTGAACACACGTTCAGACAGAACGCTGGCTGCGGGGCATGACAAGATCTCCAAGGCGTAAGTGGCTAGCTCCGGCCATTTATCCAGATTGGAAGCCCAAAAAGAGCAAGGGTCCAGTGACACAGTCGTGGCTTCAATGTTTACTTGGAGATACTCCTGTACCATCGTCTCTAGGCGTTGACTATGTGTCAGACTTCTTGTCTCCTGTGGCCTTGCAAAGGATGGGCTAAAAAAGTGGTGAAATGATTCCGCAAAATTGATGTTACCAGCAGATACTGTGGTTCTGTCACGGTTTGAGTGCTGAACACTTGACGGTCCCACGGTTGGCAAGTTGGAACTGTGAGATTCACTACGTGCACCACTGGTATTTTGTGGAAAAGCACATGTAAGATTCTGCAACAGTCTCTGCTGATACTCCTGCATGCGTGCATCCCTTTCTATGGCAGGAATAATTTCTGCAAATTTACTTTTGTACCGGGGATCTAACAGTGTGGCAACCCAGTAGTCAGGATTATTTCTAATTCTCACAATTCGAGGGTCATGTTGCAGGTAGTGCAGCAAGAAGGCACTCATGTGTGTTGCGCATCCAGGAGCACCAAGTCCCTGTTGTGTTGGTGGCGAGGTAACAATCATGCTTCCTTCCTCTGTCCTCTCCCCACAACCTCGCACAACAGAAATGTGATCAAGGTCTCCCTCATCTGATGAGTCTTCCATCAGTTCGTCCTCCACTTCTTCCTGGGCTCCTGCACCTTCCTCACTAGTTTGGCTGCTACCATGCGCCCTGGTAAAACCATCTCCCCCACCCTCACATGCCTGCCGCCTTGGTGCTGCCGACCGTCTGGACCTTGCAGATGTTAGCCCTTCCGCATACAACTCCTCCTCCTCTACTTCCTCCACCTCCTCTTGTGCCACCACCTGACTCCGAATTCTGTTTAACATGTGCTCCAGCATGTAAATCACCGGAATAGTCATTCTGATAATGGCATCGTCAGCACTAAACATCTTCGTCGCCATTTCAAAACTGTGCAGAAGGGTGCATAGGTCCCTGATCTGAGACCACTCCTCCAGCGTGATTTGCCCCACCTCTGAATCTCGTTGGCCCAGGCTATACGTCAGAACGTATTGCACCAGGGCTTGTCGGTGCTGCCACAGTCGCTGCAACATGTGCAGAGTTGAATTCCACCGGGTAGGCACATCGCATTTTAGCCGGTGAAGTGGCAGGCCCAACGACTTCTGTAGAGATGTAAGTCGCTGAGCTGCGGGATGCGAACGGCGGAAGTGAGCACACAGCGACCGTGCCCTCTGCAGATGGCCATCTAGTCTGGGATAGTGGGCTAAAAATTGCTGGACAACCAGGTTCAACACGTGAGCCATACAAGGCACGTGTGTGACATTGCCCCGGCGAAGGGCCGCACCCAGGTTTGCAGCATTGTCGCACACGGCCTTCCCTGGTTTCAGGTCCAGTGGAGACAACCATTCATGAAATTGGTTCTCCAGAGCTGACCACAACTCCTCAGCTGTGTGACTCACATTTCCCAGACATTTCAATGTAAAAACCGCCTGATGACGTTGAGCCCTACTGCCAGCATAGTAAGGAGGTGTGCAGGATCCCTTCTGCGCAGTTAGAAAGCTTGTGGCATGACCAGACAGGCTTTGGGTGCAGGTGGAAGACCGAGAGGAGGTTGAGGAGGCAGAAGCAGTGGTGGAACTTTGACATAAAGAGGATTGACGCACAACTCGTGGGGACGGCAAGACTTGGACAGCAGCCCCTTGTCCTGCTGTCACCATAGTTACCCAGTGCCCAGTCAGCGACATGTAACGCCCCTGTCCATGCCTACTCGTCCAAGTGTCTGTGGTGAAATGCACCCTGTCACACACAGAGTTTCTCAAAGAAGCGGTGATGTTGTGTGCGACATGCTGGTGGAGCGCAGGCACACCTTTCTTTGAGAAGCAGTGCCGACTGGGCATCTGGTACTGGGGCACTGCGACGGACATAAGGTCTCGAAAATCCTCTGTGTCCACCAGGCGGAAAGGCAGCATTTCTGTAGCCAAGAGCTTGCAGATGGTGAAATTCAACCTCTTAGCTTTCTCATGGCTAGGAGGAAATGGTCTTTTACTTGTCCACATCTGAGGGACCGAGGGCTGGCTATTGTGCTTAGACGGGGTTGATAAGGGTGTCCCCGGCAAACTGCCGGTCTGTGAGGAAGATGCAGGCGGACATGTTAGGTTGCCTTGATCCAAAGGTGGTGCTATCGATGTCGGACAGCGCTCAAGACCAGCTGGTGTTACCACCTCCAAAGAAAATGATGACCTGCCAATCACGCTGGCTGTTGCGGGTAAAGAGGTGGCAGGTCTGCGCCCCAAAACAGGTGTGACTGCTGTCCCCCCAGTCACAGAGGATGAAGAGGCCGCGGATGCACAAGATATGGCAGACGGTGGTTGGCCCGGCCGGCTAGACCGCATTGTAGCACACTGAGCTTCCCACTGCAACTTATGCTTCATGTCCATGTGCCGGTTCATGCATGAAGTACTCAAACTATGTATTTTTTGGCCTCTACTTAGCTTTTGCTGACAAATGTTACAGATAACACGAGTTGGGTCATCTTTATCGATCTGAAAAAATGCCCAGGCTATGCAAGGCTTAGCACCCATGCGACCTGAAGAGCCACCACGACTTGTGGTGAGAGGCAGAGTTGTGTTTGAGGATGCAGTTGTTGACGTGCTTCCAGTACTACGTCTCTGTCCAGGAAGGCGCAACCTGACCTCGTCGTCACTAGCATCTTCCTCCACCTCCTCTGCTGACCTCATCTCTTGGCTGACTGTGGGTTGACAGTAAGTGGGATCTCCGACCTCATCATCATCACCCTGTGCGTTATCACACCCGTCGTCCTCAGAGCCAACCTGTTCCTGCCCTGACAAAAAACTAAAGTTGTCGCTCCAATCAGGTATTTGAGTCTTATCATCGTCTTCCTCATTGTCTCCACCAACAGGAGTTACAGTTTGGGAATGAGGGTCTACATTATGGTCAGAACCTTCTGCGTCTGGTCCTGGATCCGACTCATAAAGATTCTGGGCATCAGTGCAGATCATTTCCTCGTCTGGATTCACAGAAGCGCTGGAGTCGACCTCTGATTCCCAGGCTATAGTATGAGTAAACAGCTCTGCAGACTCAACCATCTGTTCTACCTCATACTCAGACGGGCAGCTGGAGATTTGGGAGCTGTGAGGAAGCAAGTGCGATTTGGGTGACACCTTTGAGGACTGGAGTATTTGTGATGTTGAAGTTGATGTGGAGGAGAGCCCACTTAAAGGAGCACTTGATATCCGTTGAAGCACCTGCTGTTTTTGTGCCTCATCTGGAATTTGTAGCGATTGGCGTGGCCGTAAGAAAGGGATCTTATCACATTGTCCGCTAAAAGAAGTAGACATTTTAGTTTGGCTGGAAGATGGTCTTTCTTCTGCACCTACCCCACGGACACAACCTTTTTTCCCCTTCCCAACACGCCTATTCCCCTTTCCACCAGCAGCAGGCCTTTTTCCACTCATTTTGGTGGTTAACTAATTCACAACTCTGGAGTTGTTTGCACAAAAAAACAATGGATGGTAACCGAGCAGAGCTGAGTGGCCAAACTGTGGTATTAGGCCAAAACTATTGGCTGGGTTAGATGCAGAAAAAAATTATTTTTAATTTGCAACCTGATGGAGGTCAGTATAGATGGACTAATAGACCAAGTCCCACACACCGCTAGAAGCCCAAATATTTTTTCAGAGCTAGATGCAGAAATTTTTTTTATTCAATTTGCAACCTGATGGAGGTCAGTATAGATGGACTAATAGACCAAGTCCCACACACTGCTAGAAGCCCAAATATTTTTTCAGAGCTAGATGCAGAAAAAAATTATTTTTAATTTGCAACCTGATGGAGGTCAGTATAGATGGACTAATAGACCAAGTCCCACACACTGCTAGAAGCCCAAATATTTTTTCAGAGCTAGATGCAGAAAAAAATTATTTTTAATTTGCAACCTGATGGAGGTCAGTATAGATGGACTAATAGAACAAGTCCCACACGCTGCTAGAAGCCCAAATATTTTTTCAGAGATAAATGAAGAAAAAAATTATTTTTAATTTGCAACCTGATGGAGGTCAGTATAGATGGACTAATAGACCAAGTCCCACACACTGCTAGAAGCCCAAATATTTTTTCAGAGCTAGATGCAGAAAAAAATTATTTTTAATTTGCAACCTGATGGAGGTCAGTATAGATGGACTAATAGACCAAGTCCCACACACTGCTAGAAGCCCAAATATTTTTTCAGAGCTAGATGCAGAAAAAAATTATTTTTAATTTGCAACCTGATGGAGGTCAGTATAGATGGACTAATAGACCAAGTCCCACACGCTGCTAGAAGCCCAAATATTTTTTCAGAGATAAATGAAGAAAAAAATTATTTTTAATTTGCAACCTGATGGAGGTCAGTATAGATGGACTAATAGACCAAGTCCCACACACTGCTAGAAGCCCAAATATTTTTTCAGAGCTAGATGCAGAAAAAAATTATTTTTAATTTGCAACCTGATGGAGGTCAGTATAGATGGACTAATAGACCAAGTCCCACACACCGCTAGAAGCCCAAATATTTTTTCAGAGCTAGATGCAGAAATTTTTTTTATTCAATTTGCAACCTGATGGAGGTCAGTATAGATGGACTAATAGACCAAGTCCCACACACTGCTAGAAGCCCAAATATTTTTTCAGAGCTAGATGCAGAAAAAAATTATTTTTAATTTGCAACCTGATGGAGGTCAGTATAGATGGACTAATAGACCAAGTCCCACACACTGCTAGAAGCCCAAATATTTTTTCAGAGCTAGATGCAGAAAAAAATTATTTTTAATTTGCAACCTGATGGAGGTCAGTATAGATGGACTAATAGAACAAGTCCCACACGCTGCTAGAAGCCCAAATATTTTTTCAGAGATAAATGAAGAAAAAAATTATTTTTAATTTGCAACCTGATGGAGGTCAGTATAGATGGACTAATAGACCAAGTCCCACACACTGCTAGAAGCCCAAATATTTTTTCAGAGCTAGATGCAGAAAAAAATTATTTTTAATTTGCAACCTGATGGAGGTCAGTATAGATGGACTAATAGACCAAGTCCCACACACTGCTAGAAGCCCAAATATTTTTTCAGAGCTAGATGCAGAAAAAAAATATTTTTAATTTGCAACCCGATGGAGGTCAGTATAGATGGACTAATAGACCAAGTCCCACACGCTGCTAGAAGCCCAAATATTTTTTCAGAGATAAATGAAGAAAAAAATTATTTTTAATTTGCAACCTGATGGAGGTCAGTATAGATGGACTAATAGACCAAGTCCCACACACTGCTAGAAGCCCAAATATTTTTTCAGAGCTAGATGCAGAAAAAAATTATTTTTAATTTGCAACCTGATGGAGGTCAGTATAGATGGACTAATAGACCAAGTCCCACACACCGCTAGAAGCCCAAATATTTTTTCAGAGCTAGATGCAGAAAAAAATTATATTCAATTTGCAACCTGCTGGAGGTCAGTATAGAAGGACTAATAGAACAAGTCCCACACACTGCTAGAAGCCCAAATATTTTTTCAGAGCTAAATGAAGAAAAAAATTATTTTTAATTTGCAACCTGATGGAGGTCAGTATAGATGGACTAATAGACCAAGTCCCACACACTGCTAGAAGCCCAAATATTTTTTCAGAGCTAGATGCAGAAAAAAATTATATTCAGTTTGCAACCTGATGGAGGTCAGTATAGATGGACTAATAGAATGATGCTATGCCCAAAAGATTTTACTTCACTAGGTGCAGTAAAAAAATTGGTATTCTATACACAGGTGGTATATCTTGCAACACAGATAGGCTACTCCACTGACTAACACACTCTGCAATAGGCCAAAAAGGATTAGCTTTGCTAGATTCAGCCAAATGCTGTGAAAAAAACTTGCACAGCACTGGCACAGACCTGCCTGGCAAAAACTGATAGGAACTCATGTAACCTAGTCCTGAAAAGGACTCCAATTACAATTAGTCTTTACTCCCACAATCTATCTATTTAAGAGCACAGACCTGCCTGATAAAAGTCGTAGGAAATGCTGTAACCTAGTCCTTAAAAGGACTGCAATCACAACTATTCCCTACTCCCAAGCTATCTGTATATTTGTGCGAAAATTGGCTTGAAATTAACAAGGTATAGCACACACAGCAACAGCGGTGCCGTCTAACACGCAGCTGCAGCAGTGAGAAAATGGTGGCGACGGGGAAAATGGCTTGGTCTTATAGGGCAAGGACATGTGACATACACTGCCAATCACACATGCCCTTGCTTGTGTGAAAAAAAGCACTTCGCTCCGTGTGTGCGCTGCTGATAGGCTGACAGATTGCACCTCCCCACTGCAAATGCGGGAAAGAGAAAAAAAAATGGAGATCTTCATTGTTCCTGCAGAGATCCATCCCCTGCCCCTCCCCCCGCCCCGCTGTACACTCAAACTGCGTATTAACATTAATTTTCATCATTACTGAGAAAAAATCCAGTTATGATTTTGGTGCACGAACAGTTATCGAACATAACCTCGAACAGCCGAATTTTTCTCAAATTGTTCGTGTTCGCCGACCGGCTCGAACACCGCCCAAAACAGCTCGAATTTGAGATTGGCGAACAGTTCGAGTAGAACAACGCTCATCTCTAGTCAGCACATTCAACTTTGTACAGAACAAAGTATTCAATGAGAATATTTCATTCATTCAGATCTAGGATGTGTTATTTGAGTGTTCCCTTTATTTTTTTGAGCAGTGTATATATATATATATATTTCAAAAAGGTTGTTGTTGGCCAACAGTGGATGTCAGCTGACTTTCCTAGATACTTGACCTTTTTAAAATACTTGGGCATACTTTGAGTAAATGTAGATTACTGATCGTGTCCATTTTCGTAAGAACAAATACAAATACGATTTTTACATGAAAAAAAATATTTTTTTCTTAATACTTAAAGACCTTTACTGGAGAAATTAATTGATTTTGTTTAACTTTATGTAAATTGACATAAACCTAGCAAGAACCAATATAAAGTAATATTGCTGATTGTTACATAGTATTCATGTGCATCTCCTGTTTCTTGGAATTCTCTGTAACTGCTGCTTTCCTATGGGAATAACTACATTTGCTGTTGTGCTGAAATGAAAAAGAATGTCAAGGAATCTAAACATGGAAAAATTAGTGCCATCCCCACAATACCCATGAAACATGACCACACGTATGATACTACTACAGTTAAGGAAATAGTCAGCAGTTTCCAGCTCTAAAAAACTGAGATTTCTTATGGCAAATCAATAAAATGAAAAAGTGGCTACAGCTAAGGATAATATTATTAAAGACTAGGAACATAAAAAGGGCAACTGTGCTACTGCTGCGTAGGTGGTCCTCCTGACGTCTGGAGTGTATTGGTGGTCTACTCCTTTCAGTTCCAGGTCAGTCAATCAGAGGATGCTACAATTTATACTAAGAAAGGATTATCAAACACAGGGAATTCTGTGCAGACAATGTTTTTCGGGCTTAAATGCTCATTAAATCCAAATGGGCACCCATAAATTTTAAGTCACATCCTCATAGGACTGTGCAATATACTGTATAATGTTCAAAGAGGAATCTTTAAGACATATCACGATACCCCTAACAAAATAATGAAAAATAAACATCCTTGAAAAAAAAACATGTACAACCTTTAACATGTTGTTCTATGCATGAGATTCCTCATTTGCAACAATCCGTTCCAGATGGGCTTAATGAACTTGCATTTTTGGGTATGAATATCTAAGTATTTTTCTTTAGCTCCAGGTGTTGCAGCTACGATATAGGCTCAAAGATGCTTCTTAAATGGGCCTCAATCAGATTATGGAGAAATTTAGCACTGGATCTAACTTTATCAATTGGGTAAAACTTTTATATGTTAGTCCTTCTGCACAAATCTGTATTAACAAACTCATTTTCATTATCTAGAGGTACTCAACCTTTTTTATTTGCCATATTTATTTAATGATTGGCAATTTTAATTCAGGAGGATAAGAATATACTATAAAAAATGTTAAATTCAAAATAAAATTAGTATATATAATAGCTACTCTACAGTATGTATTGATTTACCTGGATTGCACAAAACAAACATTTTTAGACCGAAGCATCAGTTGGCTTTATTCCATTTGTATAGTGAAGATTAGGTCACTTATTTTAACAAAAGTCTGAATGGATCACAGCGACACAGCATGGTTCAAATTAGAGTGAGGTGTTAGACAAGGCTGGATCCTATCACCATTTCTCTTCAATTTTAAAGCAGAAGAAATTTTCAGTAAGGCTGTACTTGCTGAAAAAGAAAAAAGAATCATAATTGGTGGACGAATCATCAACAATCTTAAATACGCAGACGATACAATATTGATGACAACAAGCATAGATGGAATTAAGGACCTATTATGGAGTGTCAAGATGGAAAGCTCAAACATGGGACTTCTACTCAACAAAAAGAAGACAAAGATATTGACTATTGCCAGGTATGACCGGAACACATTTGATATGGATGGAGATGAACTAGAAGTTGTAAAGGATTTCAATCTACTCGAATCAATGATCATTCAAGATGCAGCAATGACACCAGAAGTCAATAGGAGAATTGCTATGGGCAAATCAGCAATGAAGTCACTGGACAAGGTCATCAAATCAAGGAACATTTCCCTGCCGATGAAGACACGGCTCGTACATAGTTTGATCTTTTTTGTGGTAACATACAGGCGTAAATCCTGGACGAAAAAGAAACAAGAGTAGAAGAAGAATCAATGCCTTCAAAATGTGGTGCTGAAGAAGGATGTTATCAGCACCATGGATGGCAAGAAGAAAAAAAAATCAATCTTGGAATAAATCAAGGTGGACATGTCACTCGAATCAAGGATCAACAACTTGCCTACTTTGGACACATCATATGGAGAGAGCAATGATTGGAAAAGAACATCATGGTCGGAAGAATAGAAGTAACAAGGCCAAGAGGAAGACCAGCAACACGATGGCTTGACACTGTCAAGATAATGAAGAAGACCCTGAGGTTATTTAAAGTGTTTTGTTTAAAGATCATTTTGAATACCTACTGATGATTTGAATACATTTTAGTTCCTTCTTTACTCCTATTCATTCATAGTTCAAGGGTTAAAATTAGAAATTGGCTCAAACTTCCCTTACCTTCTGGCTGATAGGATGTTCTTGATAAAGATGATTATTTTGCCTCAATATCTTTATTGTTTTTGTACACGTCCAGGCTGGATAGATCAAAAATTATTTAACCCCTTAACAACTGCCGATACACATTAAAAAGGCTGCCATTAAGGGGCTTTATTTCCTCATTGCCGTTTTAAAACAGCGATCGGGAATTAAAATGTAGTGCCCCCCAGAGTCAGCAAATCTCCTAGGTCTCAGCTTCCGGGGCTAGCTGAGACCCTGGAGAACATGATCAGGGCCAGATTTTCCAGTCCCCGATCACGTGATTGCCATTATTCAGTGAATAGCAGCGATAAAAAAAAAACTGTGCCCACTGTTAGAATGATTTCTCTCTCTTCTGACATGGTATACAGGTCAGAGGAGAGAGAAACGATGTCCCCAACCCCCCCGGTACCTCTACTATCCCCTGGTCCCTCATGCTCCGTCTCCCAGGTCCTCCGCATCGTCTTCCTGTAAAAAATGGGCGCATGCGCAGTGTGCCCGCCGAGATCTGCCGGCCGATACCCGGCAACGATAACAAATTATGAAAATATTTTTCCATTCTTTGCCGTTTTGTTAGGTTTTTTTTAGAGTTGTGCTAGGGTTAGGGTTGTGTTAGTGTTGGGGTTAGGGTTGTGTTAGGGTTGTGGTTATGATGATGATATGACGACCAGTGCTGAGTGAAAGTGCTCACTACTCGAGTTTGCACCAGGTGCTCGGATATGCACTGAGTATCGCTGCTGCACTCGCGATATTCGGTGTATACCCAAGCACCCGATGCAAACTTAAGTAGCGAGCACTTGCGCTCAACACTAATGATGAAGTATTCAATATGACGACCTAATGTTATCAAATTCTGTGTCATACCCCTGCATTCAAAAATATCACTATACCCCTTGATAAAATCCTTGAGGGGAGTAGTTTCCAAAATGGGGTCACTTGTGCAGGGTTTCCACTGTTTAGGCATATCAGGAATTCTCCAAACGCGACATGGCATCCGCTCTCGACTCCAGGCAATTTCGCTTTCAAATAGTCACATGGTGCTCCTTGCCTTCCAAGCCATGCCCTGCGCCCAAACAGTGGTTTTCTGCCACATACGAGCGTATGTGGTGTCGACATGCTCTGGACAAATTATACAACAAATTTTGTGGTCCATTTTCTCTTGTTACCCTTTGGGACTAAAGAAATTTTTTTGTGAAAAAAAGTTAAATGTTAATTTTTTCCTTCCACATTGCTTCAGTTCCTGTGAAGCACCTGAAGGGTTAATAAACTTCTTGAATGTGGTTTTGAGCATCTTGAGGGGTGCAGTTTTTATAATAGTGTCATTTTTGGGTATTTTCTGTCATATAGACCCCCAAAAGTCACTTCAAATGTGATGTGGTCCGTAAAAAAATAGTTTTGTAAATTTTGTTGAAAAATTGAGAAATCGCTGGTCAACTTTTAACCCTTATAACTTCCTAACAAAAAAAAAAAATTATGTTTCAAAATTTGTACTGATGTAAAATAGACATGTGGGAAATGTTATTTATTAGTGATGAGCAAGTATGTTCTGTTAACACTTTCGCCGAGTATGCTCGGGCGAGACCCGAGTAGTTACAGCTGCTCGGTGATATGTTTGAATCACTTCCGTGTGCATGATTTGTGACTGTTTGACAGCTTTATCACATGTGAGGAATGTGTAAGAAATAGACATTCCTCACATGTGCTAAAGCTGTCAAACAGTCGCAAATCATGCACACGGGAGTGATTCAAACATATCACCGAGCAACTGTAACTACTCGGGGCTCGCCCGAGCATACTCGGCGAAAGGGTTAACAGAACATACTCGCTCATCACTATTATTTATTAACTATTTTGTGTGACATAACTCTCTGGTTTAAGGACTAGTGATGAGCGAGTATGTTCTGTTAACCCTTTCGCCGAGTAAGCTCGGGGGAGCACCGAATAGTTACAGCTACTCGGTGTTAAGTTTGAATCACTCCCGTGTGCATGATTTGCAACTGTTTGACAGTTTTAATACATGTGAGGAATGTGTAAGAAATAGACATTCCTCGCATGTATTAAAACTGTCAAACAGTCGCAAATCATGCACATGGGAGTGATTCAAACATAACACCGAGCAGCTGTAACTACTCGGTGCTCACCCAAGCATACTCGGCGAAAGGGTTAACAGAACATACTCGTTCATCACTATTAAGGACATAAAAATTGAAAGTTTGAAAATTGTGAAATTTTTGCCAAATTTCCATTTTTTTCCACAAATAAATACAAGTCATATTGATCAAATTTTACCACTATTATGAAGTACAATATGTCACGAAAAAACAATCACAGAATCAGTGGAATCCATTGAAGCGTTCCAGAGTTGTAAAATTTGGCTTTGTCATTAAGATCTTAATTGACTCTGACATTAAGGTTAAGTGCCCACGTAGTGTTTTTGTTACGTTTTTGCGGCGTTTTTACGGCTGCGAAAACGCTTGTAAAACAGTCTGCCATGCAAAGCAATGTGAATTCGGATGTGCTGTGCACATGATGCGCTAATTTGCGGGCCGAATTCGCATTGCGTTGCAAAGCGCAGCATGACCGTTTCTACCGTGATTACGCTGCAAATTCGCGGCCATTGAGGAACATTGAAATGCAGCAAACCCGCAGGTATATGTGGATTTGCTGCGTTTCAATTAAATTCAATGTCCGTGAATTTGCAGCGTAATCGCGGTGTGTGTGGTACCCGGGATGAAGAGGAGACTACAACTCCTCTTCATCCCAGCTAAATAAAAAAGTTAAAAATAAACAAAACCTGTATATTCACCTCTCCGGCGGCCCCCCGGTCTGCTCCCGGCCACGTCCTCTCTCCTTGGCGTCCCGCGGTGTACTGTCAGGACCTGCGGTGATGTAATTTAGTCACCTGATGGTCACGTGGTCAGGTGATGGTCGCGTGACCATCAGCTGACTAAATGACGTCACAGCAGGTTCTGACAGTACACCGCGAGACGCCGAAGAGAGAGGACGCGGCCGGGAGCAGACTGGAGGAGACCGGAGAGGTGAGTATACAGGTTTTTTTTTATCTTTAACGTTTTAATTCTCTTTTTTTTTTACTATAGATGCTGCATTTAAAGCATCAGTTGTTCACACATTATAAATCCATGCCGGTTGCATGGATTTATATTGTGTGACCAACTTGTCAAGCACTTTTCCAAGTGATGCTCAAAATCGCTTGAAAAACTGCTTGAAAAAACGCATGCGAAAACGCTGAAAAAACGCTTCTCTCTGGCAGAAAAAACGCATGTAAATCTGCATGTGTTTTTTTCTGCCAGAGAGAGTCAAAAATGCTCTGCATCAAATCTGCTACGTGGGCACATAGCGTTAGGGTTTAAAATCATTAAGAAGTTTCTAAATTAAGTGACATGAGGCAGAGTATGAGTGAAGGAAATTTTAATGTTTGTTCCAGATGAATATAAATCAATATCTAGATTAATTTAATCAGATTTCTGATTTTTTACAAAAACGCAAATGCTTTGTCCTAATTAAATAATTATTTACTTAATGTTTACTCGGGTAAAGATTTTTAGTAGTCAATGCAAATAGGAGAAGGAGTTTGATTAAATAATTGACGTACAGTGGAATTTAAATTTGGAAAATGTTAGAGATAGTGTGACATCTATGTCAGTGCCACCTCCTCTCTTTTTGCTTCTGTTGCTGGGCTGTGTTGCACCTCTTTTGTATTGCCAGTTCTAGTTCTCTTAGACCTGGTACATATATGTTGGTCTAGAATCATAGAATCATAGAATGGTAGAGTTGGAAGGGACCTCCTGGGTCATCTGGTCCAACCCCCTGCTCAAAGCAGGATTCACTAGATCATCTCAGACAGATGTCTGTCCAGCCTCTGTTTGAAGACGTCCATTGAAGGGGAACTCACCACCTCTCGTGGCAGCCTGTTCCACTCATTAATCACCCTAACTGTCAAAAAGTTTTTTCTAATATCTAATCTGTGTCTCCTCCCATTTAGTTTCATCCCATTGCTTCTAGTCTTTCCTTGTGCAAATGAGAATAAAGATGATCCTTCTACAATGTGACAGCCCTTGACATATTTGTAGACAGCTATTAAGTCTCCTCTCAGTCTTCTTTTTTGCAAGCTAAACATTCCCAAATCCTGCAACCGTTCCTCATAGGACATGGTTTGCAGACCAGTCACCATTCTGGTCGCTCTTCTCTGAACTTGCTCCAGTTTGTCTATGTCTTTTTTAAAATGTGGTGCCCAAAACTGTACACAGTATTCCAGATGAGGTCTGACCAAAGAGGAGTAAAGACCGATAATGACTTTACGTGATCTAGACTGTATGCTTCTGTTAATACATCCCAGAATTGTATTTGCCTTTTTTGCTGCTGCATCACACTGTTGACTCATGTTCAGTCTATGATCTATTAGTATACCTAAGTCTTTTTCACATGTACTGTTGCTTAGCTCTATTCCTCCCATTCTGTATATGCTTTTTTCATTTTTATTGCCCAGATGTAGTACTTTGCATTTTTCCCTGTTAAAAACCATTCTGTTGGTTGCTGCCCACTGCTCCAGTTTAGGTCTTTTTGAATCCTCTCTCTCTCTTCTCTAGTGTTAGCTATCCCTCCTAGCTTTGTGTCATCAGCAAATTTAATCAGTTTACCCTTAATTCCTTCATCTAAATCATTGATAAAGATGTTGAACAATACAGGTCCCAGGACGGAGCCCTGTGGTACCCCACTTGAGACATTCATCCAGCTGGATGTGAAGCCATTTACAACCACCCTTTGAGTCCGATCACTAAGCCAGTTATGAATCCACCTAACAGTTGCCTGGTCCATTGCATACTTGGTCATTTTTTCAATAAGGATGGTGTGAGATACTTTGTCAAATGCTTTACTGAAGTCAACATATACTATATCTACAGCATTTCCCTGATCCACCCAGTCAGTGATTCTGTCATAGAAGGAAATTAAGTTAGTCTGACATGACTTGTTAGTTACAAACCCATGCTGACTCTGGTTAATCACTTCATTCTTATCCATGTACTTACATACATGTTGTTTAATAATTTGTTCAAAGATCTTTCCTGGTATAGAAGTCAGACTCACCGACCTATAGTTCCCTGGGTCCACCTTCTTCCCCTTTTTGAAGATAGGAACAACATTTGCTCTTCTCCAGTCTTCTGGGACTTCTCCTGTTCTCCAAGAATTTTCAAAGATTATGGAGAGTGGTTCTAAAATTTCTTCTACGATCTCCTTCAGTACTCTGGGGTGTAATTCATCTGGACCTGGAGACTTGAACTCATTTATGTTAGCTAAATATTCCCTCACAATCTTTCTGTTTACAGATAACTTGGATTCCTCTATTCCTTTAAAAGGACAGTGAAGATCAGTTGATGTTACATTTTCTTTCTGAGAGAAAACAGATGCAAAATAGGAATTAAAAAGTTCGGCCTTCTCAACATCCTCTCTTACCATTTCTCCATTTTCATCCTGTAAAAATCCTATAGCATCTTTGACTTTTCTTTTACTTTTGACATACCCCCAAAATCCTTTTTTATTGCTTTTGACATCTCTTGCAAGCCTTAATTCATTGTCAGCTTTAGCTAACCTGATACGTGCCCTGCAGGATCTGCAGACTGCATTATAATCTTCTTTAGATATGCCTCCCTCTTTCCATTTAATAAACATTTCTTTCTTTCTTTTTAGCATGTGTTTAAGTTCTGTGTTCATCCATCCTGGTTTCCTTAAATGCTTCCCATTCTTCCTACTTTTCGGGATTGTTAACGATTGTGCTTTGAGAATCTCATTTTTAAAAATTTCCCATCCTTCCTGGACATTTTTGTCCTTAAGGACATCCAGCCATTGGATCCCTCCTATTCTCTTTCTGAGTCTCTTAAAATCTGCCTTTCTAAAATCTAACCTTGAAGTTTGAGTCTTCACATGTCTTCCTCCTCTAGTTATCCAAAATTCTATAATAGCATGATCGCTGCCTCCTAGGGTCCCAGCCACCTTTACCTCCTCAACCATTTCCTCCCTGTTTATAAGGATTAGATCCAAAGTAGCAGATCCCCTTGTTTTCTCCCCTACCTTTTGGAAGATAAAGTTGTCAGCAAGAGAGGATAAGAATTTGCTTGACCTGTTAGTTTTACTTGAGAGAGATTCCCAACAAATGTCTGGATAGTTGAAATCTCCCATGACCACTACATCATATTTTTTGGAGAACTTGGTCATTTGATACATAAAGAGTTCATCCATATCTTCAGCTTGCCCAGGTGGCCTGTAGTAAATGCCTACAATGGTGTCCTTTCCGTTGTTCTCTCCTTGTATTCTTACCCAAACAGTTTCCACAGAACTCCCAGTCTCTGAAGCTTCAATCTCTGTGCAGATATACGCTTTTCTAACATACAATGCAACACCTCCTCCTCGTTTATCAAGTCTGTTTCTTGCAAATAAGTTGTATCCTTTTAGTCTTTTATTCCAATCATGTGTATCGTCCCACCAAGTTTCAGTGATTCCAATGACATCATATTCCTTTTCCTGCATTAGTAGTTCCAATTCTCCTTGTTTGTTGCCCATGCTTTGTGCATTTGTATAAAAACATTTTAGTTTGTGATTGGTTTCTCTTCCTCCCATATTTTTATTATTTAAATTGTTTTGTCTTTGTTCTTCTTTTCCACTTCCAGTAGCATAGATCTCAATAGTATTTGTCAGCTGTATGGCTTTTTCTGGCCTTTTGCTTCCCTTCCCACATTGTTCTAGTTTAAAGCTCTTCTGATGAGTGTAGCAAGGCGACTTCCAAATACATGTTTTCCAGTCTTCGTAAGGTGCACCCCATCTCTAGCAAGTAGTCCATCGTATAGGTAATTCATTCCGTGATCCAGAAATCCAAATCCTTGTTGACGGCACCATCGATGTAGCCAGTTGTTCACCTGTAGAATCTTATTCCACCTCATTGTTACATGGCCATCCACTGGGAGGATGGATGAGAAGACCACCTGCGCTCCCAATTCTTTCACTTTCTTGCCTAAGTCTTCAAAGTCACTGCAGATGGTATCCAGGTCCTTTCTTGCGGTGTCATTTGTCCCCACATGTATTAGCAGGAATGGGTAGTGATCTGTAGGTCTGAAGAGTCTTGATATCCTGTCAGACACATCTTTAATTTTTGCTCCTGGAAGAAAGCACATTTCTCTTGAGGTTATGTCTGGTCTGCAGATAGCGGCCTCTGTTCCTCTTAACAGGGAATCCCCCATGACCACCACTCTCCGTTTTTTCTTCACAACATTCTTCTTTCTCCATCCAGGAGGATTCTGAGGGCTTACAAGGTTATTCATTGCTGGCAAAGTCTTATTTTGCTGTATTTCTTCATGGTTCTCCTGCGTGAGAGCCTGGTACTGGTTCCTGAGCAGTATGGGTGCTGACTGCCTCTCGATCCTCCTGCTTCTGTGGGTCACATGCTTCCATTCCTCTGTTTCGTCAGGTGCAGTTCGAATTTCTTCTCTTTCTGAATCATGAAGAGATAATTCTGCTCTGTCTAAGAACTCTTCACCTTCCTTAATGATTTTCAAGGTAGTTAACCTCTCTTCTAGATTTCGCAACTTTTCCTCCAACAGGGACACAAGCTTGCATTTCTGGCATGTGAAGTTTGGCTTTTCCACTGGCAAGTCTGTGAACATGTAGCAGGATATGCAGCTCACCAAATGGCTCCTGGACTCTTCCATGTTCTTATTGTTAATGTTCTGAAAACAGTGAAAAAAGCGTAAAAAAAAAGCTTCAAAATGAGCGCGCCAGTAGGCGCGCGGTTTACCGATGTCCTCTTTTCGGCTCCAACAGCCAAAATCCAGTGTTCTTTGAGCTCGCGTAGACTCTTCACTTACCCAAAAATACAGTGGGAATATGCAAATTATCTCCTCAGGACTCCTCCCCTGGTTTACCGATGTCCTCTTTTCAGCTCCAACAGCCAAAATCCAGTGTTCTTTGAGCTCGCGGAGACTCTTCACTTACCCCAAAATGCAGTGGGAATATGCAAATTATCTCCTCAGGACTCCTCCCCTGGTTTACCGATGTCCTCTTTTCAGCTCCAACAGCCAAAATCCAGTGTTCTTTGAGCTCGCGGAGACTCTTCACTTACCCCAAAATGCAGTGGGAATATGCAAATTATCTCCTCAGGACTCCTCCCCTGGTTTACCGATGTCCTCTTTTCAGCTCCAACAGCCAAAATCCAGTGTTCTTTGAGCTCGCGGAGACTCTTCACTTACCCCAAAATGCAGTGGGAATATGCAAATTATCTCCTCAGGACTCCTCCCCTGGTTTACCGATGTCCTCTTTTCAGCTCCAACAGCCAAAATCCAGTGTTCTTTGAGCTCGCGGAGACTCTTCACTTACCCCAAAATGCAGTGGGAATATGCAAATTATCTCCTCAGGACTCCTCCCCTGGTTTACCAATGTACTCTTTTCAGCTCCAACAGCCAAAATCCAGTGTTCTTTGAGCTCGCGGAGACTCTTCACTTACCCCAAAATGCAGTGGGAATATGCAAATTATCTCCTCAGGACTCCTCCCCTGGTTTACCGATGTCCTCTTTTCAGCTCCAACAGCCAAAATCCAGTGTTCTTTGAGCTCGCGGAGACTCTTCACTTACCCCAAAATGCAGTGGGAATATGCAAATTATCTCCTCAGGACTCCTCCCCTGGTTTTTATTTATCCTGCTTGTGGATTTATCCTGCATTTATCCTGCTTGTGGACTGTTAAATGGGTGGTTGTTTTCAGATTCAGTAACCAGTATCATTTTGTCCCTCTGTTTAGGTTATCTAACTCTCAAACCTTAAGTAAGTTATTCATTAAAAACATTGTATGTTTACATGGTATTCTGGAAAATATAGTTTCCAACCGTGGGAATTAATTTGTTTTCAAATTCTTGAGGTCTTTCTGTAATAAGATCAATGTAGATGTTAGGCTCACTAGATGAGGTGGTCCCACCAAGCCCAAGGTCCGGGTGGGCACACAGGCCATGGGCGTCTGTGCAGCAACTAGGTGAGTCTCGCAAAAAAACGGACAGCCAATTCACAGAAGACCACCGGCAGGTAGGCAGGATGTGGGAAACTGCAGGCAGGCAGACGCCAGGAAACCGCAAGCAGGCGGAGGATGTTAGGAAACCACAGGCAGGCAGGGGACATCAGGAAACCACAGGCAGTTGGAATGCAGGGGAGCAAGCCAAGGTTCAGCAACACAAAAGTCTTAAAGCAATACCAAGACACAAAGGTGTGTCTCAGTGAGCCTTAAATAGGCCTTGGCTGATGCTCACATGGGAGCATACTGTGCCATCTGCAAAGCCCGACGTGGAGCACGACAGAGTTCGGCAGACCGGAGTGAGGGAGGCAAAGCACAGATCCTGGACAGGTGCATAACAGTACCCCCCCTCTTAGGACCCCTCCCAAATAAGTCTGTAACCATAGAAGCAAGGACACACTAAGGCTCAGTCATGTGATCCCAGGGATTCTCTTTGGTCCCATGCCTACAGAAGACTTTTGCAGGGTCCTGATAGGAGGCAGGAACATTAGGAGCTATAAATGCAGTAGATGCTGAGCAGAGTTTCACAGGAGGAGGTTGAGGTAGAATTTTGAGACCATTTCAAAAACAAGATGGACTCAACTGGGTGATCCGGTTGGACCACTAGTCAATGACTGGAGCATGAAGCCGTAGCCAGGGAAGTCCCAAAAGCACCAGTACATCAGAGAGTGGCAAAACTAAAAAATAAATGTTTTCTATGCATAGTGCAACCAATCTGGAGTGTTACCTTCACTGTTCGAATTGGATTTGACCACCTGAAATTGTAGTGCCATTCACAGAGGTTAACTTATGGGGTAACTGCAAAGAAACCAAAGGGATTTTCAGCCTTTTTACTAGAGAGCTGTCCATAAAATTCTCAGCTGCTCTGGAATCAATAGGTGTTTGTCCCAAAAACACTGAGAAACTGTAAGAAACAGTCATAGGTAGGAGAAATTTATTTTTAGTGGAAGAAATAGTTAATCCTAGAGCGATACCTTCCTCCTCCCTGTTTGGCCTTCAGTTTGGAACAGTTGGAGCATTAATGATCTCCTTCACCACTATACAAACAGAGACCTTGTGAAAGTTGACAGGATCTTTCAGCCGGATTTAATCTGCTCTGGCCGATCTCCATAGGTCCCAGTGCGGCCGGTCTGGAAGGGGATGTTAAAGACTTGGAGGAGAGAGAGAAGAATAAAGAGTTTTCTCAAGTTCATCTTTGACACAACTGAGTAGGCCGGCATAGAAGATGGCCAGAAAACAGTAATTGTTCCATGTCAACTCAGCAGAGTGCGGAACTGGGTGGCATAATGTTCCACAGAGGGAGCCCCTTGTCTGAGCAGCAGAATGGAATCGGCTATGAAGTGAACACGACCCGGTTTATCAAACAATTTCTGGACGCAGACAGGAAATATGGTAGGGAATGCATCATGGGGTTTTCTCGTTCACACAATGGCGCGACCTACACCAAAATATCACCATACAACAAAGAACAAATGTAGGCTACTTTCAGAAAAAAAAATTACTAGGCACAGCTCAAAGAGTACAGTGCACTGATTCACAAAATCCCGCAGACCTTAATGTCACCATCAAAATGTGCAGGAGTGAGAGAATTTGGAGATGTCTCAAGTGGTTATTAAGTTGGTACAGGTGTTGAGGAGCTGTCAGTGAAGTTGCAAGAATTAGGGACAGAGCGTCCACATGGACTGTGAGATTTTGCGCAGTCTGGACAAGCTCCTGTTGACTTGCAGCAAGTTACAAACAATTGCAGTTAAGTCATCCGTATCACACCCAAGGCAATGGTGTTGGTTTTGCTGCACCTTTGGGATCAAGTCTTGGCATTCTGTTAGGCTCACTTGGTGAGGCGGATCAACCAAGCCCATGTTCCGGGTGGGCTCACGGGCCACCGTCGTTGGTGCAGCAGCTAAGTGGGGCACACTGAACATGGACACTCAAAGAAAAGGAGACCGCAGGCAGGTAGGCAGGATGTAGGAAACCACAGGCAAGCAGGCAGATGTCAGGAAACTGCAGGCAAGTGGGGGATATCAGGAAACAGCAGGCAGCAGATGGAGTGCAGGCCCCGCAGGCTGGTGGAGGACATCAGGAAACCGCAGGTGGAGTTCAGAAGAAGCTGAGTAGCAAGTCACGTTGCAGCAACACAGACGACTTAATGCAATACCAAGTCTCAGTGAGCCTTACATAGGCCTGGGCTGATGCTCACATGGGAGCACGCAGGGCCATCTGCACAGCCCAACGTGGAGCACCATAGAGTTTAGCGGACTGGGGTGAGAGAAGCAGAACACGGATCCGAGAGAGGTGCGTAACAGTAGAATTTTCCATTTCATCTGCTTACCACCCACAGACGTGCCAACTAGATGGGTGTGACCTTGCTCAATGCAAATTATTGGGTGAGGCCAGATACAGTGTAGTCGGAATGTGGCTTTGGCGTATGCAAATGACCGCTCCCAGCGCCGGAGAATCCTCACACCACAAGTGATGTGAGGATCCACAAGTCTGCAGAGTGACTACAGCCATGTAGCCTAAGGCCAGAGAACCCCTTTAACTCAAGATGCCCTTGATGTTATCAATTGCGAGTTAATTTATATTAGGTGGTGCTGTGCATAAATTTGGTGTTATTGGAGTTCAGTCTTAAAAGTTCTACAAAATAAATAAAAGTCGGCTTTGCACAGTTCTTGTTCTGCCAGGTGGACACTGATTTATCTGATAAGTTCAAGACAGGAGAGGAAGCTGATTGAGAACTGCATATTGCTGATAACTTCATAAAATGTAGAGAAATACAGATACGGCAGGTCATGAAACAGAAAAACACAAAACAACAGTAGAGTTCATGATACTGTAGGGTATTTTATCAGTCACATGTCTTGAAGTAGCTTGAAAGGAACCTGATCATTGTGTGGACAAGAGGAAATAATTTTACAATGGGCACTATATTTGTATTTGAATATGTGGGATTTCAGTTTCTACTAAAAACAGATGACTGGATACATGTTTCTTGGGCACACAAAAGGCTAACTGGCAATGCAATGGAAAGGGGGAGGAGGAAGAGTACGGGAAGCAGTAGATGATGATAATAATGAGGCTGATGACAATGAAAATGAATTACTTGTGGATGTGGAGTGGTTACCAGAAAGATGATCATGAGGTGAAGCAGGACAGCTTGAGCCTTCCTCATCTTGCTGGTCTGTTTGCTTTCTCCACATGAAATGCTGCTTCATGTGCTGATGAAGTAACATAGTTCCTAGTCAATGTGTCCCAGTATGTACATGGCTTAATTTCGAAAAGGACCGTCTAGACACTGAAATAGATTGATCCTCCAGCAATATGAAAAAGAATTCCCACACCTGAGAAACCAGCATATAGAAATCGCCACCACCATCACAACTTTCAGGCGCTGTTAAGCCTCCTTTACCAACAGAACGTGTGGCATCACCTTTTCTAGAGATGACCACAGAGCAAGCAGATTTTGCCCCAAAGAATCTCTTAGCTGCTCCTTGTCTGGCTGAGTATGTTGAGGCCAACACCCTCCTCCTCTCATTACTTCACGTCCTTGGCACCGCTGTCTGGTTCTTGTCTACCATACCATCATTATTGTTATCCCTGATTTAGCTGACAATTGTCTTTATGTGGAAAATGTCCTGAATACCTTGCCACCCTGCATGATTCCTACGTCAAGATTTGCCCTGGTTCAGACTGCTACTCCCACTGCCAGGGCCCCTTCCACCGTGGCTCGAAGACCCAGCAACATAGTTTGGCATTAGAATCGTGTCCTCCATTTTCTCTGGCCCCATCCGAGTACAAAGGTTGAGTGTTCATTTCTTCCAATAAATCAACTGGAAGTAGTTATTCTGGTATAGTACCTTTCTTAGCTCCAGGCATGCTGTGGGTAAGGGGATTATAGGGCAGAAACAGGTGTCATAAATATTTTTGTACTGTATTTTGTAGTTCCCTTTAGGGGACTAGAACCTGTGATCCTTTGATTGCTTGTGGTATATAAAGCAAATCCTTAGTAATGTAGTATATAGCAAAAATTACAGTCTTCTATGAACACCGGCTGGCTTTCATAGGAATACCCTCATGACAGACATAGGGGTCTTTAGCAAACTTCTGGCTCTCATAACCATTTATCGTCGGCAAGAGATCAATCATCACATATTGACAGTGGCATTTAACAGTTTAACAGCTGTGGGTAGAGATGAAAACAGCTTGAATTTTCAAGGACCTGCAAATTTGAGGAAGTGTGGCGCCCCTGAGGGTTCAGTCGCCACAGAGGTACTGCACCTCACCCAGAGGTGTGGCATCTCCTTCTCTCAGGTAAGGATGGAGTGCTGCCCGGGACCCTAACACCTGCACTCAACACTACACTACTCCAGGCCGGCTGGAAGGGCATTATGCACTGCTTTCTGCTGGCCCCATCCCTGACTGGAGTGGGGGGAACCAAAGTGAGGGGGAACCATGTAGTGGGTGTGGGTGGAGGACGCAGACCAGGGGAGCACTTAAAGAAGATACATATATATATGGGAAGCCATCTTTTTGGGAGTTGAAGGGAGAGAGTCAGACGGAGAGGGAGTGAGAGGACGTGAGGAGCGGAGGCTCTTCAGGAGCTCCGCTCGGGAGGCAGGTTTGGCCTGTCATGCCCAAGATTGAGAGAGGAGTGGGAGCAGGAGGAAGGCTCCAGGAACTGAAGGGATCCTAGGGGGTACGGTGAGTGCAGGACGGCACCTGTACGCCCGAGTCTGCCAGGCGGTAGAGGGATCAGGCCGCAAGAAGGGAACCGGTCCCTGGACTAGCCGAGTTACTTTAGGTCTCAGCTAGAAAACCGGAGGCTTCTGCACTTTCAAGGTGCAGTTGCCACATCCGCACCTAAGCCGCCGAAAAGGTCACCAAGCAAGGTCCGGGAACTCCAGGTTGCCCAGAGGGATCCAAAGGTACCTGATCGAGACTTTGTGTGGCGGGGCGCAGGGCAGGAGGGAGAGACCCAGCGCGGGAAGTCGGCTAAGAAAGGAACATACAGAGAGGGGTCCCGTTCAGTGCTCTTGAGATACTTGAGGGAGTGCTGAACCCCTGCCTGGTAAACGCAGCGCGACGTGGGAGGCTGTCACCTGTACAGTGCAACCTGAGGAACCCAATAACTGTGAGTAAACTCGGATGACTGCACCCCACTGTCTCTGTCAGTTATTGCTGCTGCGTTATCGCTCCTGCACTACAACGCCCAGCATCACCGTCTGCACCTACGCTGCCCTGGAGCTGAGCTCTGCCTGTGGAGAGCCGCACCAACCCAGCTGCCCTAACATCTGCTCCAGAGGTCTGCAGCAGCGCTGGTACCGATTACCAGGAACCACAGGTGGCGTCACGAGACAAAACCGTTTATCATCCCTTCAAGCAACAACCCCCTTTTAAGAGTGACCCCAGGGTACGGGCCCGGGAGTCCACCGCCGTGACATCCCAAGAAGGTAAAAGCCCGGGTACCGAGTCCCCCCCATATCGCCCTGGGCGAGTCAAAAGTTCAACTCAAAGTCAACCCAGAACTGATCGATTCGCTCATTTCTACCAGTGAGGTTTTAATTAGTAGGAAAAATATTTACCCTATTTTTCGGATTATAAACCGCACTTCCCACCCCAAATTTGGAAGGAAAAAGGAGGTGCGTCTTACAATCCAAAGGTATCTGACTTGGGGGGTGGCGTCGGTGGAGCGGGGTCACAGGAGCCAGGGTTGTTGATTGAGGAGGTCGGCGGTAACAGATGGAGTGGGGCGATGCTGCAGGCCCTGTCGTTTCATAAGATGTCGGTGCCGGTGCGCGGAGGTCCCTTCTCCCGTACATATCCCTGCACTGGGCTTTGAGAAAATGGCCGCCGGAGGTGGCGTATGTGCACATTAAGGTCTTGGGAGATGGCCCCAGGTAAGCTACCATTAAAATGAATTATAAGGGGCACCACCATTTTATTTTAAAATGTTTTTTTCCTATTTTCTACCTCAAAATTTGAGGTGTGTCTTATAATCTCGTGCGTTTTATAATCCGCAAAATATGATATCTTATTTTCTGTTGCCTAAAACTATGATGTGCATTATAGTAATTTGCATCTTATAGTCAGAAAAATATGGCATTAGTAAAATAAATATATGTTTTTGAAAAATGCCCAGTGCCCAAAATTTGTAAAACTTTTTTTCTCTCTATCAGTGGTGGTGGAAGGGATTGGATCCTTTTTTGTTTGGGACAAATAACTTTTTGTAAGTTATTATATATGAAGTCTTCTAGGTTTTTTTGTTGCTTTAGAGGACACTCAGACTGCATGAAGGAGACACTATTTAATATTACAGTTCGAAAGAATAACGCAGTTTAACAGTCATGAATTTATTTCTGTTTACTGATAAAACATTCTCATTTCTTAGAAAATATAAAGCACATGGCTCCGGGGACTTACTGCAGGTCAAGTTCTGAGGGGGGCCATGTTATTTTAGGGAGCTCTGCAAAGAAACAGCAGAGATACCAATATGTTTGGTGCCAGAAAGATAATTTATTACTGTATATTGGCCTCCATTCAACAACATTTTCACAACACTGGTTTCCTGCCACATCCTTTAATGTAGTCAATTTTAATATGATACTTCAAAATATATCATTCATCGAGAGCAGCAATTTATAAAGCTAAGACATGATTTCTCTCAAGGCCTTAAAATATAATTCGGAAAGACAAAGCAATTAGTACTGCTGAAACCCCTTGGCAACCAAGTTTTTTGCAATTGTCTCATAAAAAAATAATAGTAGTGATATATAAAATTGTAATAAGTATAACGTTTAAAAAAATGGAACCTGACCCATGGAAGAAGAACCAAGGTGACTATTGAGGGATTTAGGCACTGATAGAAGAGGAGCAGTGGGAATTGATAATAATGTGAGAATACTTTTTTGTAATTTATTTCACTGCCTGCTGTATGCTTTGGTTTTTAAAAAAATACCTTAAGGGTAGAAACACCTGTTCCAGGCCATGCCCACATTCACAAACATTTTCAGTCTGATGGGAAGGATATAGATTGTTCCCGGCTGTTCTCAATTGCATAGAAAGTACTGTATATATGTGGTATGAACTTAGAGCATACCTGTCATATCAGGTAACTTTTTTGAATAAGTTGTCGTGTGAATCTATTCTGCATTTGTCAAAATGCAGATTTTTTGTAATTTGCTTCAGCAAAATGGCGGCCGCTGGTCGCTATCTTCCTGAACCATACTGGGACATAAAAAAAAAAAAAGTGTTATACTCACCTCACCACTCACCTCTTCTGCTCCTTCGCTCCTCACCGCCATGTAATGGGTCCTCACAGCATCTTCTAATTCCTCCCATGGTGGAATCTTCAGGCCTCTCACACTATGCAGGACTTCAAGGTGTCATGGCACCAGGGAGGGTTCTGCTCATGTGCCGCGAAGTTCAGAGCACGTCATGATGTCTTGATGTTGTTGACTTTTCATGTGCCTGAGCAGAACCGTCCCAGGCTCCGTGACACCCGAAAGTCCAGCACAGTGTGAGAGGCATAAAAATTCAAATACGAGGAGCAGGGGATCAGACGATGCGGCGAGGACCAGACGGTTAGCGGTGAGTAGCGGAAGGGCCGGAGTGGTGAGCAAAGGGAGAGTATAACAATATTTTTTATTTTATTACACATTACATTTATTACGTTCTAGGGTCTGGAGAGATCCCAGAGCATTATAAGCAACATTAATTCACAGAGAATAACTTCTCCACAAATGGAATTTCCTGTAAAAATATGAGCGAACAGGTGAATTCGAATTTTTCATGATCCGTTTATCTCTAATGACTTGTAGACTACATTTTTAACCAGTTTTCTTCTCTGCAGGCTTTATTTAGATTTTTCAGTTGTCTCTTACCTAGTGGTAGGAGGCTAGCTGCTATGATGTCTCCAGTGCACAGCACACAGAGACATGATGTATTCCTGCACTACTATCTCTATGTACTTTATAGGACATTATATAGGAGCACTGAGCAGTTTAGCTGTAGATCCAGAGATAACCACTTCCTAGAAAGCAGCACTCTATTCATCCTCCCTCCCCCTCCGCTCTCCATAAACTTCAGTGAGCAGCTGTAACTTGACATCTCTGTGAGCTTGCAATCTGACTTACCTTGAGCAACAGGGGCGGACATATCATTGGTGCAACCTGTGCAGCTGCACATGGGTCCAGAAGGTAAGGGGGCCCATTTATACCTCTAAAGCAGGTGCAATTTGGCATTTTTAGGAGCTCTTGGGCTACAAAGGGCCCATATATTGTTCTTGCATAGGGGCCCTTTTCTGTCTATGTCAGCCAGTGTTGAGCAAGACAGATCTGATCAATTTTTCCAAAGTGAATGATCAGTTAGGAGGCAGGTTGGAGATTAAGAAGTGGCTCGTTAGTGGAGAAAGAAGTATATTTCTCTGATAAAATATATTACAAAGTTTCTTATATTCACTTGTACTATGGATTTAGGCAAAGTTTGTTGCCACAACCTTGACCATTTAAGTTATGAGAATTGTTATTCTACTTGTTTTGTTATTTTACTTTTCATTTTTCATGATGATGTTCTTCCATGGTTTATGTTAATTTCTTGTTTGTTTTATCAATTGTGCGGTTGCTATCATTGAAAATGTACAACCGCTCATTCAGGAAGAGAGGCTCAATACAGTAACTTCCTCCTTGAGGATATTTATAAGATGAACCACTTTCAGGTTCAAGTGGCCATGAAGTCCTCTGCTGCTGTAAGCTTCGTGTTTGATGGAGAGGTCATTGAGGTAGAAGAATGCAGAGTACAGAGGTCATAGAAAATAATCCTGAATTTTCATGGAATACACATGAGTGAAAAGGCTACATTAGCATTTCTCTGAACAACATGTGAACACTCTGTCTTCTGATGTCACGTAGAGTAGATATTGAAGCATGAGCAGTCTCATAGGCTTGGTTGAAGCTGGGGACACTCACATTTCACTCAAATTCCAATTAGTTTTACCCTCATTTACTTTAGTCTTACATGCAGGCTCATTTTTCCTTTTTACTCTTTGTTAGCAATTTTTTTTCTAACATTTGTCATTAACTTGCTTCTTGTGAAGTGCTATGGAATATATTTCTTCCTATATTGCTATATAATATTGTAAGCTATATAAATATATTTTGGTCTTGGATTGATAATAGATGTTTTGAAGACATGTTCAGGTTTTTTAAATAGCCTGTAGCAATTTATTTGCTGTGCTCAAAGCCTAATGAAGATCATCAGAGAGCCTTGTGTAGGAGTTCATTATCGTCCATATCTTTGGCGTCGTGCCTTAGGAACACGCTGTACCTTGTTGAATCATGTAAAGTTTAAGAGACGTACAGAGATAGCGTAAGGAAACATGTAGGAGAAAATACAGTCTAAATATAGTAAAGCTGAACATAACAATTATACCATCTATAGAAGATAAAAAAACAACAAATATATCATGGTGGTAGAAAGGTGAAGTAGAGAGGTGAAGCCAGTAACTGCTACATTTACAAATCATTTTAAGAAAATGGCTGTGATGTTATATTTATGTAAGATTTCCTCATGGGTTTTCTTTCAAATAATCTGAATAGTGAGTGCCAATTTTGCATCTATAGTTTTTTTTCCAGGCATTGTCAAATTGTCTGTAGATTTTCAGTATGAAATACGTATCCAAAATCCACAATATATTATTATAAAATACATCTAGACGGGGTTTTCAAAGGTGCACATCCAACATAAAGAATCTATGCAGATTTCTTCTTATTAATTTGATTCACTTATATAGGGCCAGTAATTCCACAGCGCTTTACAGACATTATCATCACTGTCCCCATTGGGGCTCACAATCCAGGTTCCCTATCAGTATGTCTTTGGAGTGTGGGAGGAAACCAGAGAAGCCGGAGGAAACCCACACAAACACGGGGAGAACATACAAACTCTGTGCAGATGTTGTCTTGATAGATTTTGAACCCAGGACCCCAGCGCCACAAGGCTGCAGTGCTAACCACTGAGCAACCGTGCAATTCAGTGCATACTTATATTTATTACAGGATTATGTAGCATGCAGTTTCATCTGTGAAATTATGTCTAATATATTCATAGAAGAATTACTTGGCATGTTGGAGGAGAGCTGGGCCACCATTCAAGGTAGGACTTGCTCTAGAACAGCATATGGGATTGATATGTTTTAGTTTGTGTCATAGGGCTTCAAATGAACCTTCATTCTGTACAAGAGAAGTTATTGCTTTTTATGGTCCAGCTTCCCTGTCAACAAACCTGAAATAACTGAACAAAACATGTATCCGTTTTTCAACCATATATTTCACATATTCCCCAAAGCAACCTAAAATTAGTACATTTTTAATCCATTTTTTGCCACATCAAAAAGAAAAATCTATAAACTGTGTGATATACGAGTTAACAATTGTCAAAGTTCGGCCTGTTTTCCTAAACCGAAAATATCATGGTACGCTTCCAGGCTGCCTGAAGGGGTAACTGGACTACCAGTGTAACTTAAGCAAAGCTGAAGAAATGGGCCAGCACACCAGTTGGTATAAGTGCAATGTGTGGGTGCATATTCACACTTTCTATCTTGTCTATATATCTTTCCACGAGCAGATGAATTTAACAGTCGGGCCTGGATCTTGCTTTGCCCCTATCTATTGAGGCCTACTGGCACATAGAGAGGTAAAATACTAGAGATAGGACCATCCTGATTGGGTTCACCTTGTCGCGGTGGGATGGCTCTTATGCTTTTTTTTAATCAAAATAGTGTCATCCAAATTCCCTCTGTTCTTTACAGGTACTGTTACTATTTAGTTATTTACTATTTAATAGTTATTTTTATCTTAGGTTTTATCAGTGGAACTTAGTAGAAGATACCATATATTTTTCATCTTAAACTGTATGTATTTCATTTAGATGAAAAGGTAGATGACGGCCAATAGGCTACATGTCGGCTGAAATAATTTTATAACTAAATCATTTACACCAGCCCCAGCCTCTTTTGTCCAGTTTTTTCCTGCTACAAAACATTTATTTTAGATATACGAACGACGCGGGTGGTATTTTTCTTGGTACCATGACTGTTGCATTTTTTTTTTTATAAATGATGAAACTTCAGGAGTCTAGTGGATGTTATTAGCGGTCGAATTCAAACATCATCATTATGTAGCATCAAAGGCTTGTTGCTGCGAGTTGGAGGATTTCTGTGTAGCACATGACTGGAGGAGAACAATGAGATGGAGAAATATGTTCTCTGTTATTAATTGGATAAAAATCTTTGGAAAAACAATGCAGCTGACGAAAGACTTGTGAACAAACCAAATATTGGTTAATGCCATGAAAGTCACAGAGGAGAACTGTGTAAAGTAAGCAGTATTTGTCCCAGCTTTGTGTATGTGTGTATAACAATAGTGGTGTGTTGTGTCAGATCAAAAATGATAAAAAAAATAATAAATGTATTAATAAATAAACATTTCAACAAAGCTGCAAAAAACATGTAACTCGTGGGGTACATATTCTTTAAAAATATGCTGTTTTACATTAAGTGTTATGTAAATGGCAGATCTGTTGCATGGAGACTATGTGATGGCACAAACCCCCGCTCCCTGTTGTCTATCTTTGTGATGAAAATCTGTAGTTGCTCTTCAGTTGTGTCTTCAGACTTATAAATCTTCACAGTTTGCAAATCATGCCCTGTCACAATTTTCTGGTGCCACTGGTGAGAGCGGCTGGTCAAGTGTCTGCAAGTATGTGATATGAATACTTTCAGCCACATTCCCACTAGATGTGCAGGCCTCTCTCAGTTCACTTGCTTTAAGTGAGTCTGCACACGTCTAGTCGGAATGTGGCTGAAGTATGCATATTTCACATACTTGTGGTCATTGGAGAATCCTGAGAACGCAGTTTGTGCACTATTAATATTCAAAAGTCTGCAGTCACATACAGTGACTGCATACTTTCGTCACAATCCTGGACAACCCCTTTAATCAAAGAATCTAGAGTAAAATATCTTCACAATACGTTGTCTAAACATCTAGCTCTTCTGCAAAAGTATTGTGTGCAAGTGAACCTATAATTTATGCTTTTGATGTTTGGAAGGCAAAGAGTGGTCACCACAAATACTGATTTGATTTTGATTTCTCTTTTGCTCATGCTCTTCAAACTTTGTTAATAAATAAAAACAAACTATTAATACTTTTGTATTTTAAATCATTATCACCTTGCAGCATTTTTTCCACAGTTACTTTTGCTCCTGTCCTTCATAACCCTATTTTGATTCTTTCTCCTCCAGACACTATACTGCAGTGCTGTTTCAATACCCCGCCCAGTTCATGCTCCTGCAGAAATTCATATTAATTGCTACTCAGAAAGATACAGTGGGTACGGAAAGTATTCAGACCCCTTTAAATTTTTCACTCTTTGTTTCATTGCAGCTATTTGGTAAATTCTAAAAATTCATTTTTTTCTCATTAAAGTACACTCTGCACCCCATCTTGACTTAAAAAAAACAGAAATGTAGAAATTTTTGCAAATTTATTAAAAAAGAAAAACTGAAATATCACATGGTCATAAGTATTCAGACCCTTTGCTCAGACACTCATATTTAAGTCACATGCAGTCCACGCAGCGTGACAGTGTGGCAAATCAGGGATGTTCATGGGCGGAGCTGATTTTTTGGCGCAAACAAGCCGGAACCCCAAACACGAACCCAAATTTGAAATTAAAATGCCGAACAAATTCACTCAACACTACTCCTTACTTCTCATAACTATAAATTTATCTTGAACCGAAAAAACATATATTGTCATATAATTTTCAATTAATGTACATGTGTTGTAAGTTAAATATTTTGGTGAAAGCGAGTGGCATGCCTTAGAAAACAAACATCTTAACAAATATTGTCCAGGCGAATTCTAAAGTTAAACTCTTTCAGTGCAGCGAATTATAATTCATGTTCCATTGCTCAAGGGATATTCCTCTGTGGTACTAAATAATTATCACTATACAAATTTTAACTTTGTATTTGTAAATGGCAACTAAATCAAAAAATCCCCGTATGTTTTTGCAAAAGAGATAAGACATAGAATAAATAATCTTAATTGAATTATCAAACATTTCAAACATTATTCAAACATTTCATATTCATTCATCCATGCTAACCCATAGGCAGTATATCTAAGTATATCTAAGTGGATGAATTGTAATAGATTCCATATGGGTTGAAAAATAATGGGAAGGTTATGTCTCGTCTGGTGAGATGGATCCTTGAAGGTCTTGGTCCAGATGAGCAGCCGTAATGTTGCATGGACAGATGATGGTGCAGCAGGGAGATCTATATAGAACAATGGAGGCTGTGGTGGCTGTACAGCAACAGGAAAGGGAGAATTGTAACCATAGCATACGATAAGCAATAGAGATGAGTAAATATTTTGAAATTCAAATTCACCCTCTTTGACAAATTTTCCCAAAAATATAGCTGTGGCAAATAATATTGCACGAATTTCAATACTGGAAAGCTTGTAATTGCTCTTAAAACATATATGGGGGAGAGGAGAGAAAGAACCTGGCTGACCATAGGAGCTTACACTCTACCGGAGAGAGATAAAGAGAGATGGAGCGAGAGGACCCTGCTGACCATAAAAGTTCACACTCTTCAGGAGAGAGAGAGATAGGTCCCTGCTGATCATAAAAGTTTACACTCTACAGGAGATAGAGAGGACCCCACTAACCATAACTGCTTACACTTTACAGGAGAGTGAGGACCTTCCTAATCATAAGAGCTCACACTCTACAGAAGAGAGAGAGAAAGTACCCCACTGACCATAACAGCTTACACTTTACATGAGAGAGAGGATCCCTCTGACCATAGGAGCTTACAATCTAAAGAAGAGAGGAACTTACTCAGTGAATCTGAAAATGGAAAATGACTCTACTGTAAAAACTGTGCTCCACTGGTAACTGCTGATCTCTGATGGCCCAGGTACTGATCACCACTATACAAGGTGTGATGATCCGCTAGACATCATAGCTTGTCACAAAAGGTGTGGGAAAGACTAAGTGCAACACAAAGGGAAGAGGGGAAGGGAGCCCAGACTCTAAGGAAAGGGGGAAGTGGAGACCTCCTAGGCTGATCTGATATCACCCTGTCTCCCCTACTGTCCCTATATTGGTTCTTCACCAATCGCCGCACAGGAACCTATCCCTGTATCTCCTTAGCGCTTGGCCCTGGCTAGGGAAGGAGGGGAATGAGCACTAGTTGATCCCCACTGACAACTAAAGACAACAAGGTGGACAGACATGGGGGAAGTATAACTTAGCTTGTGCCGACTTCAGAGAGATAACACACACGTCCTCTTAGCACCAGAGAGGAATTAAATAGGCTGCACTCGCTTCAAACTTTCACAGAGAACAAATGAATATCACTGGCGCCGCCCTATAGCAGAATGAAAGTATTTAAACACCCTGGTCAGCATGTCAATTAGAGCAGGAGGGAGGTAGCCCCTGGGTCCTAGAGTGAGACATCTTCTAAGAAGGTGTCTGTAATGCCAAACAAAGAGATTTCCTGCAGCGAACTGCTGGGCGACTGTCTGTCACATCTGACACACCGGTGACGTAGCTGCAGGGAATAATGGTAAGTCCCACTTGGCAATGCAAAATGACGTTTGCCTGCTCTCTGATGCTTCAGCAGTGTGCAAAATGGTGCCGGACAAATTTTTTTATTTACAAATCGCGAATCGAATTTAAAAATGTTCGAATTTACATGAAACCACAAATTTTTCAAAATTTGACTAGAACTCTGTTAGGCATCGGTCTGTTGCTGTTGTTGAAATGCTGTACATAACACATCTGCATCTCTGGCTGCTATGGGCATAAAAGGGGACAAACTTATGGTGTGACCCCCATGCTCCCATGACCTCAACCCTATTGAGAACCTCTGGAGCATCATCAAAAGGAGTGTCTATGATGGCGGGAGGCAGTTCACATCTAAGCAACAGCTCTGGGAGGGTATTCTGTCCTCATGCAAAACAATTGAAGCAGAAACCATCCAAACCCTGACAAATTCAATGGACGAGAGAGTTCAGAAGCTCCTTTCGAACAAGCGGTCCTATGTGCAAATGTAACATCACCTAGAATAAAGTTTTGAGTTGAAAACTGTTTGATTTCAGTTTGTAATAACCTGCTAATGCTTATAATTTAAAAAATGACCATTTATTTGTTCTTTATTAAAATGAAAAGGTTGAAAACTCTGCTGTGCATAATAATTTGGAACATGCATTTTGAGTGCAGTTTGAGTTTTTTATTTTTTTAAAAATATACTGTTATCATAGGCAGTTTGTACAAAAACCTTTCAATTGTACTCTAATAGTTATTTGACTGGAAAATTACAATGACTGCAATTCATATAGGTAATTTGGGAAAATCTGAGAAAATATTATTTGCATAATAATTTGGAACACAGTGTATTCCCCTTTTACCTTTTCCTTTAATTGACTGCCCTGGGTCATGGACCGGGTCACTGCCACCGTGACATCCCCCAGCATCTACCGGCCCGGCTACTGAGTACTCCACAGCCCAGGGGACGCGTCATATTCATTATTATTATGTCAGCTTTTAGATGAGGGAAACTAGTGTAGATTTAAAATGTAGTAATGAGCATTTGGTTGCAAGTCACTATTCCATCCCATCTCCCATGCTCCACCAAGATTGGCAGTACAAATCCTAAAAAGTGATCTTAGAGAGGTGGCAATTGGCCAGTCTAGTAGGGGACATTAGCAAAGCCCTGTCATAGATGTACACCAGTAGAAGTGTTTTTTTGTTTTTGTGGCCTTACATTTCAGTAATTTGTTGATTGGAACTGATTATTTAGAATTAATTGATCAACAAACTTTGTATGAATCAATAGCAAATGCAAATATAAGAAACTTTATAATGTATCTATAAAAAACATGTATGTCTTTATCCAGTTTTAAGACATTTATACCCCTCCCTCATGCTTCCAGAACTCACCATCCACTCTGAAAAGAAAACCAACTCAATTGCGTCTTGGTCAAAGCAAGACAAACTGCCAGTACAGTAATGTGAGGTTACACTTCATTTATATTTTATAGAATGTTTAAGGGAAGACAAGTGAGGAGCACTCACTGGACAGAACAGGCAGACACAGACAGATCATGTGGCAGCTTCAAGCAACTGTTTTATCTCACTCCATGGCTGGATTCACAGCCACACAACTCAGTAGTCCTATACAATGTATTTCATGCTGATGCTTCTATCTTTGTGCTACAAATAAAGAAGAGCAGGAATACTTGTCTCTGAGTGTGCTGTGTAAAGGAGACATCAAATTAACTAGTTTCCACCCACTAGCTCAGAGGGATCTGAAAATTAGAGATAAAGACTAGTGATGAGCGAGCATACTCGCAAGTACTCGGTACTCGCCCGAGCATCTCAATACTCGAGCTGCTCGGAGCTTGCCAAGTACTTCCGAGATGCTCGGGCGGATGCTCGGGTCCCCTCCCTGCATGTTTGGCGTTCTTTACAGCGATAATCAACATGCAGAGATTGTCTGCCACACACTATAATGCCGCAGCCATGTTGGTTGTGGCATTACAGTGATTGGCTGGCCGCACAGCATCATCAGGTCTATATCAGACCTGGCGCCGCCATGCTCGTCAGTCTATTCCACAAACAGGCAGTGTAGGGAGAGGTTCTGCTGAGCTAGGGAGGGATTTGGTTGTTTATTAGTTAGTGTAGGTATTCCACAAGATTCAAAACACATATCCATCTCAACTAACAGTCCTTCTGAGGACTAATCCAGCTGCAGAGATATCAGTGCTAGGCAGGCAGGCAGGGTATATAACAGACTGCAGTGCATATAGCAAGAGGGTTCATTCCCGTTCTGTCTGCTGGTGCTTTTACAGATATTTGTAGAAATAGCCCCAGGTATCAGGGGCAAGGAATATATTTTTTTTAATTTTAATCCTGATTATTTGCTTAAAAAGTAATCCAGAGAAAAATGTTTTTCTGCGCCATTTGCTTGTTGGCACTTCAGAATACAGCGAGGTCCTTTCCCTGTTACAGCGCTAACAATCCAGCTATTTAAAACTGTGGTTTGTCCGTCACACGGATCACATATAATTGCGCTGAAAATTCTGCCATTTCTGGCCTCCATTGAAATGTTGTTGCAGTGTGTCAGAGAACTTATTGACACGAGGTCACTGTTAAAAATAGTTACCTACAGGCCAGCTATTTAAAACTCTGGTTTGTCCGTCACACGGATCACATATAATTGTGCTGAAAATTCTGCCATTTCTGGCCTCCATTAAAATTTTGTTTCAGTGTGTCAGTGAAGCTATTGACACCAGTTTGCTGTTAAAAATAGTTACCTACAGGCCAGCTAATTAAAACTGTGGTTTGTCCGTCACACGGATCACATATAAGTTTGCTCCAAATTCAGCCATTTGTAGTGAGCGTGGAAGATATTGTTCTCCATTTAAAATGGGCAAGGCACGTGGCAAGCGACAGGGAATTGGATGTGATGTGAGGGTGCATGCAGAAGCCGAGGCCGTGGGCAAGCTGAAATTGTGCTACAACAAACACCCACATCTTCTCACTCGACCTTCCTGTCCCAATTAATAGGAGACTGCAGAACACCACTATTGAACACAGAGCAGTGTGAAAAGGTTATTGGTTGGATAGCAGATAATGCTTCCAGTCACTTAGCTACCACCACCACCCTGTCTTCCACACCGTCAAGTCTCAGTAGCCGTGAGTCTGGACTGCATATTCCTTACCCTGATCCTCCTTCCTCCCACCATGTCGAGTGCCCAGAGTGACAGCTGATCCCACACTTGGACACTCCGAAGAGCTGTTTACTTTTCCATTTATAGATTCGGGCCTCTCGCCATTGTTCACTTGAAGCGGGGCAAGAGGAGATCGCATGTAGCGATGCCCAAATATTTGAGCAGCCATGGTCAACAAAGGCGACGGTGGGAAAGTGTCACAAGAGGTGGACGATGATGAGACACAATTGCCAGAAAGTCAAGAGTAGGACCAGGGTGCGGAAGTGGAAGACGAGGAGGTGGATAATATAGTAACTGACCCAACCTGGCAGGAGGACATGCAGAGCGAGGACAGCAGCACACGGAGAGGGAGGCAGAGCACCCCAACAGGCAGGAAGAAGCAGTGTAGCGGCCGCAGACAGAAGGCGGGCAACCGCTCCCCGTAACATCAACACGACGGAAGTTGCCAGTACAACTGTTAGGTCTTCCCGAGTCCGGTTGTTTTTTAAAGACTCTGCCGATAACCCCAAAAAGGCCATTTGCACCACCTGCCAGGCCAGCATCAGCAGGGGTAGCAAAACTACCAGCCTGACCACCACCAGCATGATCAGGCACATGGCAGCAAAGCACCCGACTTTGTGGGCAAATCCTCAGGGTCCAGGAACAGTGTCTGCGGGTGAAACCACTGCTTCTACCGCTGTTGTGCGTGCAAGCCAATCCCCTGTCCATAGTGCATGCGAAGGTGCCTCCTGCCCTGCACCTATCGTTGCACACTCTCAACTAGCACCATCAGCAAGCACGTCGTTATCCCAGCGCATCGTTCAGTTGTCCATACCTCAGTCTTTGGAGCGCAAGTGCAAATATGCAGCCAGCGCCCCACAGGCCACACTACTAAATTCCCACATTTTGCGATTGCTGGCGCTCGAAATGTTTCCTTTTAAGCTCTTGGAGACGGAAGCTTTCCGCAACCTGATGGCGGCGGCCGTCCCTCAGTACTCGGTCCCCAACCGCCACTATTTCTCCCATTGTGTCCCACAATATTAGCCGTGCCCTCAACAATGCAGTTACTGGGAAAGTTCACCTAACCATGGACACATGGACAAGTGCTTGTGGGCAGGGACGGTACATCTCGCTGATGGCACACTGGGTTAACATAGTCACATACTCCCAACACCGAGGATTGCGGGCCCTAGGTCAATCAGGGTGGCCCCCACAGTCTATAGCCCCAACGCCTCATCCTCCTCAGCCTCCTCCTCCTCTTCAGCCTCCATCTCCAAAATGACCACATCAGACACAAACTGAAAGCACTGCAGCACTGCCTCAGCCAAGCGGCAACAGGCTGTGCTGAAGCTAATATGCTTAGGTGACAAACCGCACAATGCAGAAGAGTTCTGGACAGCTCTGAAAGAGCAGGCATATCTGTAGCTGACACCGCTGAACCTACAGCCAGGCATGGTCGTGTGTGACAATGGCCGGATCCGGTGGCGGCTCTGAGGCGAGGTGAGGTCACACATGTACCATGCCTGGCCCATGTGCTTAACTAACCTTGTGGTTCAGCAGTTTCTCAAAATTTACCCAGAGCTGCTGCATCTGCTTGTCAGAGTACGCCGCCTGTGTGCCCATTTTAGAAAGTCAGCTACAGCTTCCGCCACCCTTGCCATGCTTCAGCAACGTTTGCAGCTTCAGGCTCACCGACTGGTGTGTGATGTCCCCACGCATTGGAACGCTACACTGCAGATGTTGGGAAGGATTTGTGAGCAGAAGAGGGCAGTTGTTGAATACCAGCATAAACAAGGCCATCGGTATTCAGTTCAGACTCCACACATAAGACAACAGGAGTGGAAATGGATGTCAGACATTGTACCAATCCTCCAAAATTTTGAGGACTCCACCAAGATGGTGAGCGGCGATGACGCAATAATTAGCATCACCATCCCGCTCCTCTGTCTTCTGAAATGCTCTCTGCTCACAATCAAAGAGGATGCATTGCAGGCGGAGCACGATGAGATGGAGCAAGGAACCATACAGGGTGATTACACACAGCCAAGCCTCATCTCATCCCAACGATTGGGTGACAATGAGGAAGAGGAGGAGGAGGAAGAACAGGAGCTAGTTTCATGTGCTATCGATGGTACTACCTGCACAACTGTCATACCGTCTATTCAGTGTGGATGGCCTGAGGACAGGGAGGAGGAGGAAAGCATGGTCAGTCATCCTCTTGGTGAGGACACAGAAGTCTTGCCTGTTAGCAGTGGGGCAAGCATTTCTGAGTTTATGTTACGCTGCCTTTCCCATGACCATTGCGTTCTCAAAATTTTGGGTGACAGTTTTACTAGTTGGTGACACTTCTAGATCCACGCTACAAGGAGAACTTTATATCTCTTATTCCTGAGGTGGACAGGTCTCCAAAAATAGGGCAGTGCCAGAAGGCCCTTGTTGCAGAACTATTAAAAAAATTCCTATTTGAAAATTCTGGCGGCAGAGGTCACAGTTCTTTGGACAACCAAGGACTACAGGCTAGAGAGACACAAGTCCAATCCAGCAGAGGCAGGGGAACACTGTCAAAGTTCTGGGAGAGTTTTCTCAGCCCCTCCCATCGCACAGGCCCTGAAGCGCGGGGTAATCTCCCAAGGAGTGCAAAGTTTCAGAAAATGCTGAGGGAGTACCTTGCTGACCGTAGAAATGTCCTCCGTGATTCCGCTGTGCCTTATAATTATTGGGTATCCAAGCTGGACACGTGGAATGAACTGGCTCTCTACGCCTTGGAGGTCCTGGCTTGGCCTGCTGCTACCGTTTTATCAGAGCTGGTTTTTAGTGCCGTTGGTGGAATTATAACTGATAAGCACATTCGCCTTAAAATGAACAAGGGCTGGATTGGGCCAGACTTCTCAACACCACCGAATGATAGCAGCGTAACATAAACTCAAATCCAGTGTCTTTTTTTTGGAGGTGTATTCCCATGCACCTTTTCACACCCACACATGGGTATACGCTTCCTGATTTTGGCCATTTGCTCTTGTCCTCCTCCTTCTTCTCATCCTCGTCTTCCACCAACATATCACCAGGGTGACCGTGGTCCATGATGCAACACCCACATAATTTTTTTAAGGCTGTGTGCCCACGATGCGTTTTTTAAGCGTTTCCGCAGAGGCAAAAACGCTGCAGAAACGCATGGTAGAAGGCCTGCCATGTTCCCCAATGATAATCCGCATGTGCTGCGGATTATCATTGCGGAAAAAAACGCAGCACTACCAATTATTTTGTGGAAGTGCTGCATTTTCGCCGCCATTGACTTGCATTAGAACGCATGCATTCCGCTTCACTAAATAAGCACATTCGAAATACATGGGTTCAATGTGCGGATGGTACCCAGGTCTGGAGAAGAGGAGACTCTCCTCCGGACCTGGGAACCATAGAAAACTGTAAAAAAAAAGAATAAAATAAAAAATAAATATATACTTACCTTCTGACGGCCCGTGGTGCGCTCCTCCTCTCATGCCGGCAGATCGCGATGGACTGGAGGACCTGCGCTGACGTCATAGTCATGACGGGTCACGTGACGCTGACGTCGGCAGGTCCTTCAGTGTACCGCGATCTGCCAGCAGCCGGGACTGAGCGATGCAAGACACTGGGGGCCATCGGAAGATAAGTATAGATTTATTTTTTATTTTTTGACATTCTCTCGGGTCACACTATATAAATCCATGCTGTTTGCATAGATTTATATAGTGTGACCAAGTTGTCAAGCACTTTCCAAGTGATGCTAAAATCGCTTGGAAAGCGCTTGACAACCCGCATGCGGAAATGCATGTGAAGAACGCTTCACATCCGCATGTCCCTGGCAGGAAAAACGCATGTACAATCCGCATGCGTTTTTTCTGCCAGGGGAGATGCAGAAACGCTCAGGAAAAATCCGGAGCATTTCTCTTCCAAGGGGCATTGGAGTGCCTCCCAATTTTTGGCAATCCTTGCATTCACTGCATAGGCAAACACAATGGGAGACTCACTTCCTAATAATGGAAACATTGTTTTCAGGAGGCCCTCTGACCTCCACATCTCTTCCAAGGGGCATTGGAGTGCCTCCAAATTTTTAGCAACCATTGCATTCACTGCATAGGCAAACACAATGGTAGACCCACTTCCTAATAATGGGATCATTTTTTTTCAGGAGGCCCTCCTCTACGTCTCTTCCAAGGGGCATTGGAGTAGGTCCAAATTTTTGGCAGCCCTTGCATTCACTGCATAGGCAAACAATATGGGAGACCCACTTCCTAATAATGGGAACATTGTTTTCAGGAGGCCCTCCTCTAAGTCTCTTCAAAGGGGTATTGGGGCGCGTCCAAATTTTCAAAGGGGTGCTGGGGTGCGTCCAAATTTTGGGCAGCCCTGCCACTCACTGCATACGCAATAACAGTATAGGAGACCCAATCTTTAGTAATGGGAATAACAAAGCATAGCCAGCTGATGGCTCTCTAAGGATAGTGAGGGCCGATTGCTGGCCCTTTAAGTATAGTAAAGACCGCCTGATGACCCTATAAAAATAGGCTTTGTGGCTTTCAGAGTTCCTCCTTCATAAATTAAACAGGATGTGTCTGATCATGTCTCACACACCACATGGCCAGATAAGGTTGTAAAATGTTAAAATGACATTTCCCGGTGAATGCATTTGTCACGGTTGAAAGCAATGCAAAAGTGCAAAAACGCATCAAAAACGCTAAGTGTGTGTAACGGGTCCGGGAGGCGGAACCTCTGAGCTACTATACAAGGGGGCGGCCCTTGTAAGGGAGCGGGTGGCAGTCTCTGGGTGAACGGACAGGGAGTTACGGCAAGTGATCAGGGCAGTCTCTGGGTAAGGGGTAGGTACGACCTGTGATGGCAGAGCCTCCGGGTAGGCTAGCAGGCAGATGGAAGATGTGTGCTCCCAGGTGAGCAAGCGAGAGTCTCTGGAATAGCAGGTGGTCACGGCACGTGACGGCGGAACCTCCGGGCTGGCAGGCAGGTAGGTAACGGAGAAGCGCTCCCAGGTGAGCGGGCAAGAGTCTCTGGAATAGCTGGTGGTCACCGCACGTGACAACGGGACCTCCGGGCTGGCAAGCAGGCAGGTAACGGAGATGCGCTCCCAGGTGAGCGGGCAAGAGTCTCTGAGATAGCTGGTGGTCACAGCACGTGACAACGGAGCCTCCGGGCTGGCAAGCAGGCAGATAACGGAGAAGCGCTCCCAGGTGAGCGGGCAAGCTGGTCCATAGACAGACTGACCGGAGTAGTAAGGCAGACCGTCGGACCTCAGGCAAGCAGGCAGGTAGCTGATATGCGCTCCCAGGTGAGCGGGCAGGCTGGTCCTTTAGACAGACTGACAGGAGTAGTAAGGCAGACCGTCGGACCTCAGACTGGCAGACAGGTAACAAGTATTCAGGCAGGAATCAGGCAGGTAACTGGCAGGTAACTAGCAGGAAACTGGCAGGAAACTGGCAGGTAACTGGCAACGGGACCTGAGGGCTGAAGCACAGGTGAGACACAGGTGCAAACAACATTGCTCGGGCACCTCCATTTTGGAGGAGGTGCCTTATATATGATGAAGTCCTCCGGCCATTGGCCGGGGACTCCTTAGGACGGCGCGCGCGGCCCCTTTAAGAGGAGGGGAGCGCGCGCGCGCGCGCCCTAAGCACAGGGGCCGGGAAGGAGCGCGCGCAGAGAGCAGAGCGGGAGGAGGACGCCGGGAAGGAGCGCGCGCTGACAGCAGAGCGGGGAGAGGACGCCGGGCACGGAGCAGAGCGGTGAGGGGAGCAGCGTCCCTGCCTAGCAGAGGGCAGGGACGCCAGCGCTACAGTACCCCCCCCTTTAGGCCCCCCCTTTTTTAGGCCAGACAGAAATTTAGCTAGGATGAGAGGGGCATGGATGTTCTCCCGGGGCTCCCACGTTCTCTCCTCAGGACCAAACCCCTTCCAATCTACCAGAAAAAAGGTCTTTCCTCTTACCCTTTTGGTGGCAAGAATGTTCTCTACCTCAAACTCGTCCTCAGCAGAAACCGGAGCAGGAGGCGTACCTGTAGACTTGGAAAAAGAGTTAAGTACCACAGGTTTGAGGAGAGATACATGGAAGGAGTTAGGGATCCGTAAGTTGGCCGGGAGTTTCAATTTATAGGCCACCGGGTTGATCTGACTGATGACCTCCAGTGGGCCGATGAACCGAGGCCCTAACTTATAGGAAGGGATCTTGAGCCGGACATATTTGGACGAGAGCCAGACTTTATCCCCAGGGCGGAATTGAGGAGGGTCCAGACGTTTTTTGTCAGCGTGTCTTTTCATACGCTCGGATGACAGAAGGAGTGCGGACCGGGTACTCTCCCATATGGAGGAAAATTTGTTAACAAGAGATTCCGCAGCCGGATTGTCCGCCGAGGTGGAGACGGGAAACGGGATCCGAGGATGCTGACCGTAGACTACAAAAAACGGGGATTTGGAGGAAGACTCGCTCTCGTGATTGTTGTACGAGAATTCGGCCCATGGCAGGAGATCCACCCAGTCAGAATGGTGGGCATTAACGAAGTGCCGAAGGTAACTGGTCAGGTTCTGATTGATCCGCTCCACTTGACCATTAGACTGTGGGTGGTAAGCGGAGGAGAAGTCCAGGGTGACGTCCAGCAATTTACAAGTGGCTCTCCAGAAACGGGAAGTGAACTGTACCCCACGATCCGACACGATGTGACGGGGCAGGCCATGAAGACGGAAGATGTGGCGGATAAAGTCTTTAGCCAGCTCGGGTGCAGACGGAAGACCTGGCAGTGGAATGAAGTGAGCCATCTTGGAGAAGCGGTCAGCGACCACCCAAATGACCGTACAACCGGCAGAGACGGGTAGATCAGTAATGAAGTCCATCGCTATATGCTGCCAGGGGGCAGCAGGTACTGGCAGAGGTAGGAGGCGGCCGGCCGGCAGGTGTCTCGGAACTTTGTTGCGGGCGCAGGACACACAGGCAGAAACAAAGTCTATTACATCCTTGTGCAGGTTAGGCCACCAGTAGTGCCGGGTAATAAGCTGGAGGGTCTTTTTCTGACTGGCGTGGCCAGCTAGTTTAGACGAATGACCCCAGTGTAGGATCTTCTCCCGATCAGGTACTGGTACGAACGTCTTACCAGGAGGAAGACGATTTAGACTCACGGGAGCCACCTGCATTACTCTGGCGGGATCGATGATATGTTTCGGATCCTCCTCGAGATCAGACACCAGAAAGGACCGAGACAAGGCGTCCGCCTTGACGTTTTTGTCAGCCGGGCGAAAATGAAGGACAAAATCAAAACGAGCAAAAAACAAGGACCACCGGGCTTGGCGCGGGTTAAGTCTCTGGGCATGCTGGAGGTAAGCCAAGTTCTTGTGGTCAGTGTAAATTATTACCGGGTGAAGAGCCCCCTCGAGCAGGTAACGCCACTCCTCCAATGCCAGTTTGATGGCCAATAACTCTCGGTCTCCTATGGAATAGTTGCGCTCAGAGGAGGAGAAGAGTTTAGAGAAGAAGCCACAAGTTACCATCCTCCCGGAAGATGATTTTTGAGTAAGTACCGCTCCGGCACCAGAGGAGGAGGCGTCAACTTCCAGGAAGAACTGCTTGTTGCCATCTGGGCGATGCAGCACCGGGGCGGAAGAGAAGGCCTGTTTAAGGGAAAGAAAGGCCTCCTCTGCTTCGGGTGGCCACTCTTTGGGATTAGTACCTTTACGGGTGAGCGCAGAAATTGGGGCCGTCCGGGAAGAGAAGTGTGGTATGAAGAGGCGGTAGTAGTTGGCGAAGCCCAGGAATCGCTGAATGGCCTTCAACCCCTCCGGTCGGGGCCATTTCTCGATGGCAGACAGTTTCTCAGGATCCATTTGTAGGCCGGTCTGAGAGATAATGTAGCCCAGAAACGGAAGCGAGGTCTGCTCAAAGAGGCACTTCTCAAATTTAGCGTAGAGATGGTTCTGCCTTAGCCTGAGCAGGACCTGACGAACGTCCCTCCGGTGAGTCTGGAGATCCGGAGAGAAGACCAAGATGTCGTCCAGGTACACCACTACGCAGGAGTAGAGAAGGTCCCGGAAGATGTCATTGACCAACTCTTGAAAGACGGCAGGAGCGTTACAGAGACCAAAGGGCATTACCAGGTATTCATAGTGGCCGTCCCGGGTGTTGAATGCCGTCTTCCATTCATCCCCCTGACGAATACGAACCAGGTTGTACGCCCCACGAAGGTCCAGTTTGGTGAAGATCCTAGCCCCCCTCAGGCGATCAAATAATTCTGGAATGAGCGGAAGGGGGTACTTATTCTTCACCGTGATCAGGTTTAGGCCTCTATAGTCTATACAGGGACGGAGAGAGCCGTCCTTCTTTTTGACGAAAAAGAAGCCTGCTCCCGCCGGGGAGGTAGATTTCCGGATGAATCCTCTGGCCAGATTCTCCTCAATATATTCGGACATTGACCGGGTCTCAGCAGCGGATAAAGGATAGATACGCCCACGGGGAGGAGTAGTACCGGGTAGCAGATCGATGGGACAGTCGTATGGTCTATGTGGTGGTAATGTCTCTGCCTCCTTTTTATTAAAGACATCTGCATAAGACCAATAAGGAATCGGAAGTCCAGGTAGATTAGCTGGGGTAGGAGAGGGACGGACGGGATGGACGGGAACCAGGCAGGTTTTATGACAGTCTTGTCCCCAGCGAAGGACCTCTCCGGTTTGCCAGTCTAGCACGGGTGCATGTCTCTGGAGCCAGGGCAGACCTAGCAAGAGGGCGTGAGAGAGTCCAGGCAGAACATGAAAGGAGATACTTTCAGAATGCAGCATTCCCACCTGCAGGGTAATGGATTCGGTGATGAGTTGAATGGGGCGAGGTAAGAGGCCCCCATCCACGGCAGCGACAGACAAGGGTACAGCCAGAGGTTTGGTGGGGATGCGGTATTTCTCAACCAGGGACTGTGAAATAAGGTTCCCGGCTGCTCCAGAGTCAAGTTGGGCTAGTTCGAAATAACGGTTCTCCCCGTAGATGATCGAAACTGACAACAGCAGGGATGGAGAGGATTTATTCTTGTCTAGGTGGACCTCTCTGAGCGAACCTAGACACAGGCGTTTCCCGACCTCTCCGGGCAGGCACGGATCCGGTGCTCCTTACTGCCACAGTAGAAGCAGCTCCCCTCGGCACGGCGTGAGTCCTGACGGGTTTTGACCATCTTGGTCTGGTCGACCTGCATAGGCTCAGGAGAGTGTACCTGGGAAGAGATGGAGGGAATGACGGGTTTCTGGAAAGTAGGAGCTAAACGTGGAATCCTTCTCTCACGGGTGACCTCTTTGGCACGCTCCTGGAACCGTAGGTCAATCCGGGTGGCAAGGGTTATTAGATCATCGAGAGAGGTAGGAATGTCCCGACCAGCAAGTTCATCTTTAATACGACCGGACAGACCCTCCCAGAAGACGGATACCAGAGCGTCGTTATCCCAGGCCAGCTCCGAGGCAAGGGTGCGGAACCGTATGGCATATTGGCCCACGGTGAGACCCTCCTGACGGAGGCGTAGCAGAGAGGATGCGGATGAGGTCTTCCGTCCGGGTTCGTCGAAGACTTTCCGGAAAGCCGAGAGAAAAGCAGGCAAGTTGGACACCAGGGGGTCTCCTCTCTCCCATAGAGGATTTAGCCAGGCCAGGGCCTCCCCGGTGAGATGGGACATGATAAAGGCAATTTTGGCCCGGTCGGAATTGAACTGATGGGACAAAAGTTCAAAGTGCAGGGTGCACTGATTTATGAAGCCCCGAGCCTGGACGGAGTCGCCTCCGAAGCGAGGAGGTGCAGACAGCCGGGGACCGGGATAGGTTACCATGGTATTAGTGGGTAGCGGAGCTGCCGGGTTGCGAGTCATGGTACTGGCAGTGGCTGCAGGTGGTGCAGTCAGAGTGTCCAGGCGAGTATTGACATTCCGCAGGTGACCCAGGATGGACTACTGTTGGGACCTTTGACGGGACAGTTCATGACACAGGTCCGTGAGCGAGGGAGCTTGGGTGCCACCGGGTTCCATGGCCCGAGCAAACTGTAACGGGTCCGGGAGGCGGAACCTCTGAGCTACTATACAAGGGGGCGGCCCTTGTAAGGGAGCGGGTGGCAGTCTCTGGGTGAACGGACAGGGAGTTACGGCAAGTGATCAGGGCAGTCTCTGGGTAAGGGGTAGGTACGACCTGTGATGGCAGAGCCTCCGGGTAGGCTAGCAGGCAGATGGAAGATGTGTGCTCCCAGGTGAGCAAGCGAGAGTCTCTGGAATAGCAGGTGGTCACGGCACGTGACGGCGGAACCTCCGGGCTGGCAGGCAGGTAGGTAACGGAGAAGCGCTCCCAGGTGAGCGGGCAAGAGTCTCTGGAATAGCTGGTGGTCACCGCACGTGACAACGGGACCTCCGGGCTGGCAAGCAGGCAGGTAACGGAGATGCGCTCCCAGGTGAGCGGGCAAGAGTCTCTGAGATAGCTGGTGGTCACAGCACGTGACAACGGAGCCTCCGGGCTGGCAAGCAGGCAGATAACGGAGAAGCGCTCCCAGGTGAGCGGGCAAGCTGGTCCATAGACAGACTGACCGGAGTAATAAGGCAGACCGTCGGACCTCAGGCAAGCAGGCAGGTAGCTGATATGCGCTCCCAGGTGAGCGGGCAGGCTGGTCCTTTAGACAGACTGACAGGAGTAGTAAGGCAGACCGTCGGACCTCAGACTGGCAGACAGGTAACAAGTATTCAGGCAGGAATCAGGCAGGTAACTGGCAGGTAACTAGCAGGAAACTGGCAGGAAACTGGCAGGTAACTGGCAACGGGACCTGAGGGCTGAAGCACAGGTGAGACACAGGTGCAAACAACATTGCTCGGGCACCTCCATTTTGGAGGAGGTGCCTTATATATGATGAAGTCCTCCGGCCATTGGCCGGGGACTCCTTAGGACGGCGCGCGCGGCCCCTTTAAGAGGAGGGGAGCGCGCGCGCGCGCGCCCTAAGCACAGGGGCCGGGAAGGAGCGCGCGCAGAGAGCAGAGCGGGAGGAGGACGCCGGGAAGGAGCGCGCGCTGACAGCAGAGCGGGGAGAGGACGCCGGGCACGGAGCAGAGCGGTGAGGGGAGCAGCGTCCCTGCCTAGCAGAGGGCAGGGACGCCAGCGCTACAGTGTGAACATAGCCCAAGGTGTGGAGGAGTATTTTTGTTTTTGGCTATTTATTTTGCCTTATATACAAGTCATTACCCTGGAAAGGATGTTCCTTAACATATTTCCCAGGAAAATCCATTTTGGTTTAGCTTTTGTATGTTTTATTGTGAGTACGTAAAAGTGGCGTAATACCTCTGACATCGTTGTTCACAGCAGTGACCTGGGAGTCAGAAATGCTTCCAGGGGTCTTTCCCATGCTGTTCCCATGTCATTTGAGCACTGTTCCCATCGATTTGGGCAATTTTTAGGCCCTCTGCATATCGCCAGGGGGAGCCGCCTGAAAAATGCTCGATTTTCCTATAGACTTACATTGGGCTCGTTGCTCGGGTCGAGCACCCGAGTATTCCAATGTGCTCGACCCGAGCAACGAGCACCCGAGCATTTTAGTGCTCGCCCATCACTAATAAAGACAGCAGAGGAGAAAGCTGATGAAAAACGCAAAAGGGCAAGTCATATAATGGCCAGAAATAATGTTATTCTTCATATGCACACACATGACAGCTTATTCTGAAAAGTTACCTGAAACATCAGGTATGCTTTAAAAAAAAAAAAAAAACTTAACAACATATAAAAGCAGTAAAGAATTTTGAAAAAAGGAGATTGTATACTTTTTCTCTAATCCAATGCTCGTGTGAAAGCTTAATATATGAAATAACATTTGTCTGCTTTGTTATAAGGCTAAGCTATTACATAGAACATTGTGTACACCCAGTACCAGGTGGGAGGCATACAGTCACTAACAGTTCAAGGATCTTAAGGCTTTAAATCACTGTTACCAGAAGGAAGCCACAAGCCACAAGGTTTATGTGCTTTTTATTGTACAGTTTATTGAACAAAATTTATAGTATTGTATTGTGCAGCGCACTACCGAAATTTGGAAATAGGAATGGAAATGTTTTGAGTTATTACACTGACAAAACAGGGGTATATTTATATTTTAGTTGGTTGGATCTCATGATTGTTCTTAACCACTTCCATCTTATGTGTAGAAATTTTGAGATGAATTGCTGGAGTGTGATGCTTGCCAAATCAAATTGTAACTTATACCTTTACCTATATTCTAAAATCAATACAATGTTCTTGTGTAGCATTACAAATAGAAAAAGAGACACTTAATTTGCAAAGTTGTAGTAAATCAAAATAATCTTATGTAAATAAATGGAAGGTTGTTTGTGTGGGAAGAAAGTGTAAGGCTTCATCCAAGTCACAAGAACATTCAACATATGTGTAATGCGTAAAGATAGAAATATGTAAGCCAGTGCATTCCAACACTGGAGCCAATACATTTCCTTCTTCTTAATAAAACCCATGCATTGAAAGATCCAAGACCATTTTTTTTATTGTGTTTTTCCCCACACATTTTTTAAACATGTGTTGATATCATGTTTATATTTAGCAATTTTTGATTAAAAGAAAATAAGAACTGTATCATAAGAGACTGTGTATAGTGGAGGGGGTAGTATGTGTAATTTATAAAGGAACAAAGATATACAACACGTGTAATAAGTATTCAACACGTCACCAATTTTCTAAGTAAATATATCTCTAAGGCTATGTTCACACATAGCGTTTTTTTCATCTTTTTTTTTTAAGCAAAAGCTGATCTCTTGGCAGGAGATTTGTTCAGGATTTTTCTTGCTTTTTTGCTTGTTTTTTGGTGCATTCTCTTTATGCATATACATAAAATTCAGTGAAAAAAAAATCTCATTCTGGTTTTGGCACAAAAAAAACACCCATTACTACCAATAGGTGAAAAAAAGCTGAAAAAAATGCTGAAAGAAGTGACATGCTTTATTCTGCAAAAAATATGCAAAGCATAAAATAGTGATCAAATAAAAACCAAGCTGTGTGCATGAGATTTCTGGAATCTCAGACTTTTCTGGTACTGTAAAACACAGCTGAAAATTTGCATAAAAAAAAGTTGAAGAAACACAATGTGTGAACATAGCCTAAAGGTACTATTGACATGACTTTCCATGGCTTTTTGTTTCTTCTTGTGTTCAATTTTTTCCTGTGTCATTTCTCATTATTACACGTAACTTAAAGGGAACCTGTCACCAGTTTTATTATATAACAACTAAAACTTTGACATTATTCAGTGCCTGTGCTGCATTTCACAAATGCTTATATAACCCCCTGACTCCCCCTGTAACTGCCCCAGAAACCTTTTTAAGCTCTCCCGCGCTGTATGGAAATCGGGTTGATCCGGTCTGATGGACGTGGTTTCGGGCCTCTCCATCCCTCCCCCCAGCTGCTGTTCGCCGTCCTCCTTCTTTAATTGACATGGATGACGCCTCATGTTATCCACAAGGCCGGGCGAATTCTTGTGCCTGCGCCCAGAAATCACAGCTCGCGCCTGAGCACTATGCTCTGCCCTACTATGCAAAGCATAGTGCTCAGGCGCAAGCCACAATTTCTGTGTGCATGTGCAAGATTTCACCCATCAATGTGAATGACACGAGGCTTCATCCACGTCAATTAAAGAAGGAGGACGGCGAACAGCAGCTGGGGGGAGGGATGGAGAGGCCCATCGGACCGGACCGACCTGATTTCCTTACAGCGCTGGACAACTTAAAAAGTTTTTTTGTGAGGTTTACAGGTAGAGTCAAGGGGTTATATAAGCATTTATGGAATGCAGCACAGGTGCTGAATAAGGTCATAGTTTTAGTTGTTATATGACAAAACTGGTGACAGGTTCTCTTTAATTTATGGATATGTACTGTATGGTTTGATTTCTTTGCCTGTGTGGATTGGGTGGGTTGTTACCAATATCTGGTGAGAATTTCATGTCAATAGCATCTTTAGAAATATATTTTTTTTAGAAAATTGGTGACGTGTTCAATACTTATTTCACCAGCAGTACGTCACCCTGTGTAGATGGGTGCTCGATGGGTGCGATGAAGAATCCGGCACTCTCAGATGTGCAGAAAAAAGAAAAATGCTTTACTAGGGATGCAATCTAAAAAACTGTGTAACGTTTTGGTCTAAAAATCAGACCTGCATCAATCAGATTGCAAATTAGATAGGGAACTGAGAAAAAACGCTATATATGTAACTTATATAGCACTTTTCCCGGTTCCCTGTCTATTTAGCAATCCATCTGATGAAGGTCTGGGTTTTAGACTGCAGTATTACACAATATCTTGGATTGAATCCCTAATTAAGCATTTTTCTTTTTTTCTGCACATTTGAGAGTGCCAGATTCTTTATTTCATGTAATTTATAAAGCTTACCTAAAAAGGTTGCACAAGAGTTAAAAAAAAAACTGTTATAAAATAATAAAAGAACTATCCAAGAAAATTGGAGGTTTTAATGCTACAGATAAAACCATCCCGATTGGGTATACATTTTAAGTTTTTTTGATCAAAAAAGAAGCAAACCCTATTTTATTTACATTTACTATTTACTTATTTACTCACTACAGGGTATTTGCTCATTTTGTTTTGTTTTCCTTGGGTTTCCAAAGTTTGCTCAGAGTTTAATCAGTGAGAACCGATTTTCTCGGATGTGGAGAATAAAAAATAAAAATACTCCATATTCTCCCTTTGTCATCCTAGTGGGGTCCGATTTTTTCCACTGACCCATAGACATGAATGATCGAGTGCGATCGAATTATCGGATGCAATGCTGCATTTTATATTTTGATTGATGGGACTTTTATAAACAAGGAGATACCAAATGTCTATTTTTTTATTTCTTTATTTTTAATGAGGTAAGAGGATGTGATTTGAGCTATTATATTTATTTTCTTTTTTAAATACTTTTTTTACTTTATTTTTTAGTCCTTAGGGGACTTGAACCTGCAATAATCCAATCAATTATTTTATATACTACAATATCGCTCCCGAAATCATTTGTCGGGGAAGAGCCAGGAGAATGAGCCTGACAAAATCTATGGGTTCGACAGATGATAGTGTAATGTGTATGGGGCCTTAATACTTTTTTACCTTCCCTGCAGAAAATTAAGAAATATGTTACAGCGCAAAAATGGTAAAGTGGCCTCATTTAACCTTTCTGTTAATTACCATTCATAGATAATTGTATTTGTACATTGCTCAAAGTTTAACTATTATTACTTTTTATATGTATCGGCTCTTTTGATTTCTTTTATTGCTTTGATACAACATGATAAAGTTTAGCATTCGTCTCTAAATTTAGCAGATTACACAACACGTTTAGCTATATTTTTCTGCTTGATGCCTTGTTACCTAACACATTACATTACCCATGGCAAGGTTTCACAGATACTATGGTAACCATTTCACCAGCCATAGAGGCTGAGATGGAAAAAATAAATTTCATCTGTGTGCAAAATAATAGTAAATCACAGGTAACAATTCCTATATGTATTTGTAAATATAGGACATAAATGCTGAAATGATATTAAAGGTGTTGTGCCAAGTATAAAAGTCATCTCCTATCAATTGGATAGAGGATAACTTAAAAATCACTGGAGGTCTGACTTCTGAGACCCCGACCGATTCTGAGAGTCTCACATGAATAAAGCAGAGGTCGACCATACACACCTCCATTCTTCTCATTCTTTTTGGAACTACCATAAATATGGCAAATGTAGTATTCGGCTATCTCATAGCAAATGAATAGAGAATAAATGGAGTGGAGGTCGGCATTGCTACAACAAAATGGTGATGGCGCCCGCGCATTCGCAGTAGCATCTATCACTTGCCAATAGATGCTACTGAGCATGAGCTGCAACCATTTTGCTGGACCCAAATATTTTTTTTTGTTCTAACAAAATGGCCGCGGGGCATGCGCAGTAGCATCTTTTGGCAGGTGATAGATGCTACTGCGAATGTGTGGCCGTCGGTGCCATTTTTGAGGGAGGTAACATTTTTTTTTTAAAAGACTACAAATTGAGCTGTGCGAGCGCAGTATTTAAAATAGAAGAAATGTCACTGAAGGATCAGTGACTTGTCATTTAAGCCACAATGATGAAGCTAATGCCAGAGCACCAAAGAAAGCCCCGCCCAAAGCCCCCCGCGAAGCACGAGAATCTATCTCCAAGCTGCAAATAAAGATTAAACAACAACAACAGGACGGATTTCATCAACCAAGGTATCATTTTAATCAACGTAACAGCGCCAAACTGACACTGCATATAGTTTACTTAGCACAATCCTGATGACAGGTTCCCTTTAAGTTATCTCCTATCATATTTACTTTGCATACTTCACACAACCCATTTAAGGGGGCTTGCGTGTTAAAGAAAAATTGATAGAATATACCATTTAAATTAAATTTGCATGAAATTAGCCTTTAAAGCCTGCCAGAGTATATGGATGTCACCCCCACCCTTTTGGACACCCCTTATTAGATAGACTGTAGAGACACTCTGCATGATCATATATCACATAGTTACTCATTAATTTGATTGTGCATTGTGTATGACATTTTCCCTCCAGTTGTATCCTGGGCAGTTGAGGAAGCAAAAGAGAGTACATAGACAGGACACCATGGGATCACACATGATTCTTTTTGTGAGGCAAAACATTTCACTGCTTTTAAGCAATTTTTTGACTCACAGAAGGAATTAGCTGTGATCCCATGCTGTCCTGTCTGTATACTCTTTTGCTTCCTCCCCAGCCCAGGATATGTGGTATGATCAGATCGGTCAGACACAGCCATTACACAATATACAGCAGAGCCACATTTATAAGATTATCTCAGCACAGGGACATTTTTTTCAAGCACATCCAATTGTGGAATTTTTTATTATTCAAAGATCTATTAATTAAAATGTTATTTAAAATTAACTTTTTTTTGTGGGAAGACCCCTTTAAGGATGCAGCTAATTTTAGTTTTTTTCTCTTTCATTTTTTACCTCCTCTTCTTCCAACATAGCCATATGAGGGATTGTTTTTTTTCAGGACGAGTTGTAGTTTTTAATGTCATCATTCATTTCACAATATAATATGCAGAAAAACAGGAAACAAATTTCCAAGCAAGGTAAAATAGTGAAAAATGCAATTACATCATTGTTTTTTGGGTTTCATCTTTATGGCGTTCATTGTGTAAAAATGACTCAGAGAGATAATTTTTCTGTTAAGTACTATCACAGTTATACCAAAATTATATATTTTTTTATATTTTAGTGGCTTAAAAATTCTTAATGCTGTAAAAAAAATTGATTTGTGTTGCCTAGAAATGAGCGAGCACTAAAATGCTCGGATGCTCGTTACTCGGACCGAGCAATTCTTAATGCTCGGGTGCTCTTTTCGAGTAATGAGTATAATGGGAGTCAATGGGAAATCTGAGCATTTTTCCGGAAGACCCCTGAAAGCATCTCTGACTTCCAGATCACTGCTGTTACACTTTTACTACACTTTAAGGATTGACAATAAAAATTCCAAATAGACAAGAAATTGCAGTTTACAGGAAAAAAAAAAGGTTAAGAAACATTTTTTCCTGTATAATGACTTGTATAAGGCAAAATTTAAAAAAGATTTAAAAATATATATAATTTAAGAAAACCAAAATTGAATTTTTCATGAAAAAATAGGAAATTTCAGTGTAATTTATGAAGGAAGCAAGAACTGTCAAAAATTGATGGACTCAGAGGGACTGCGATACACCCTGTATTAAACATAAAGGAGGACCTCATACACATTATATTCAAATTGTCATGTAGTGGTACTCTTAGACTCATAAAGGCTATGCACTAAGTGCAAATCCTGCCCAAAAATTACAAACAGGGTCATCCATACACTCTTGAAGGTACAAACTGTAGTGCCTCATTCAAATATTGTTAACAAAATGTAGTTGTGGTACTCCTACACTCAACGTGCAAAGCCAGAAAAAAATTATAAGTAGGGTTATCCATAGACCCTAGATGGCAGCAACTGGCGGGCCTCATTCAAACATAGAACATTAAAAACACTTTATGTGCTGCTGTCATCTGGTTGTGTGGAAAAGTCAGGTCTAATTTTAGCAGAATGAGGATGTCAGCACTTTCTGTTGATAGGCGAAAGGGCCTGTCTGTTATGATGCCCCCTGTGGCACTAAAAATCCACTCAGACAAGATTCTAGCGGCAGGTAAGCACAACACCTCCAAGGCATAGAGGGAAAACTCATGCCAGGTGTCCACCTTTGAGACCTAATAACTGAAGGTCATAGAGGAATTCGGGAGTTCACTGGTTTGGTCAGCTAGGTATTGCTTGACGATCTTTTAAAACTTTTCCCTCTGTGTCAAAATAGGGTGTCATGAAATCAGCCCAGGCCTTTGCCAGTGTACCCCTGCCTCTTCTGTGTGTCTCCCTTGCCTCTCCTCCTTGGTTGGGCAAGGAAGCTTGCCCCCTGCCGCTAGCGTTGTCCAATGGGAATTTTTTCCACATATTTTCCACAATGGCCTTCTGGTATAGCACCATTTTAGAAGACCTCTCTGCCACAGGACGAAGAGATGCAAAGTTCTTCTTGTAGTGTGAGTCTAGTAGGGTGAACAGCCAGTATTATTTTTTGGCCAAGATGAATGTAACGCGAAGGTCACGAGCAAGGTAGCGGTACATATATCGGGCATATGTGCCAAGTGCCCTACAGCCAACACTTTCCTGCCCCCACCATGATGATGACTCTCTCTCCTCCTCAGCCCATCCACGTAGGAGAGATGCCACGAAGGTTGTATGGGTATGAAGACCCGGGGTCTTCCGTGGGCATAATACTACTCAGACAACACATGGTGAGGGTGGCAATACTTTATTGAACCACCAAACGGACAATAAACACGTAGAACATTCCAGCAAATACCCAAGATGCTGCCAAATTACACAGTCTCACCCTTTCTCTGGCCCAATGGCAGTAGAGGAGCTGCGACTTTGGAACTTCAAGGGCCAACTACCTCAACCAATGCCCCCCCCCACACTTTTGGAGGGCCCCCACAGAGAGGAGGTAGCGGCAAGCTTAGGAAGCTGACAGTCCATCGAGGTACAAGGCCAGGAGACCCAAGGGTCCCACCATGGCTTCTCCGAGAGTTTCCATGGAACCAGATGACTGGCTTGTCCCAGTCTAGCTTAACAACTGACACGTGGACAAGCGCTTGTAGCCAGGGACGCTACATTTCCCTGACGGCACACTGGGTGAACAGGGGTCATACCAATCCCGCTGAGGGCCCTGCAAAGACTGTTGTTAAGAATGTGGTCTGTTGGCATTGTCATACACATAGCCACTCGGTGCCATTTGTCCGCTAAACCAATGGACAAATGGAGCATAGGCCAGGGAAGTTACACGGTAACGCGGATGCCCTCTGTAGAATCCCCTGTCTAGTGTCTGAAGGAGTCACTGGTGTTATATGTGAGGGGAGATATGTTTCACTGCGGGAGGTCATTCACCATATCTCCACCTCAGGGTGAGGCTACGCAAGTTAAATGCTCAGTCGTTTTTTTTCTCTTTTGTGAGTTTGGAGAGGCAAGTCTCTAAACTGTGGAACTTCAGTTCAGGACGAGCTGAAGTGTACTTCAACTGAAGCGGGCGAATCCCGCACACATATGGATTGGGCTATTGTTTATCTTTTATTTTGCTGTTATACCAGCAAGGCTGAGTTTTTTTTTTGCTGAACCTGCAGTGCTTTATGCCATTTTAAATAAACTTGCAGATGAAAAAGTTCCTGAGTCTACTTCTGAAAGAAACCGAGTGAGTCATCTTGCCACAGCTGGTACAGGGTTAACAGAGAGCAATGAATTTAAAGAGGTTGTCCACTACAATATATAACTCGCCCATCGATTTAAACCTTGTTAATGAGTAGTTTTTTAAATACTTCTTCTTTCCATTTGTGCCTGTGATGCACCCCCTGGACCGTGGGGTACTCGGTGCCGGGCCGGTCGTTGCTAGGGGAGATGTCACAGTGGCGGTGACCCGGTCCGTGACCCAGGACGATCAATCAAAAGGGGAATATTATTTACAGGGGATTTATAGTTCTTATATACAGTTCGTGATGCCACCTGTGGTATGCAGCTTTATGGAGCCGCCGCTGCGGAGCAGGTCCTCTGGAGCTGGTGTGAATGCAGCAGAGTTGGTTTAGGTCTCCACAGGTAGAGCTTAGCTCCAGGGCAGTGTAGATGTTGCTGTTATGGTGTAGTGCAGAGGATGGCGCAGATAATGATCACAGAGACAGTAAGGTGCAGTCCTCAGGGTTTACTCACGGTTTCTTAGACTTCCAGTTACCAGTACTAGAGTAACTTCCCACGGCGTCCTGTGCTTACTCAGGGAGGGGTTCAGCAAACTCCCAGGTCTCTCCGGAGTATGTAATGGGACCCCCTTCTGTGTGTTCCTTCTGGCCATCTCCCTGCACCTCACACCCAGTGTCTCAGGCCAGTGGCCACGGACCTTGCCGGGCGACGTCTTCTTTGTCCCCTGGGTCCTCTATGGCCACCTTTCTGGTGATTAGATGTGGCTTGTGGCTACAGTACCTGAAATACTGCAGCCTCCGGTTTCCTAGTTGAGGCTTAAAGAACTCTGTTAGTTTAGGGACTGGTCCCCTCTGTACGACCTGACGCCTCCACCTCCTGGTAGATTCGGGCATACTTGTGGCCTCCAGCACTACCCGTACCCCTGGGGTCCCTTTCTCGTTCCTGGAGCCTTTCTCCTGCTCCTCTCTCTCTTCAATCTTGAGCCTCTCTGGCTAGGCCCTCCTCCTGAGCAGAGATCCTACAGAGCTCCTGCTCCCAACTCTTCCTCTCACTGAAGACCCAACTAGAATGTTCTACCCTCTTTTTATATCACTTCTTTCAATGCTCCCCTGAACTTCTTCCTCCACCCACACGCACTACATGGTTACCCCTACTTTGGTTCCCCCCACTCCAGCCAGGGACAGGGCTCAGTAGGGAAGCGACGCATCTTGCCCCTCCTGCTGGTCTGGAGTAGTGTAGTGTTGGATGCAGGTGTTAGGGTCCCGGACAGTACTCCTTCCTTACCTGAGAGTGAGATATCACACCTCTGGGTGAGATGCAGTACCTCTGCGGCTTACACCTGTAAGCGGCGCTTTTGCTGTCCGCTCATCCCTATCACGTGACCCCGGCTGCAGTCGCCGCTGACATCTGCTGATGTCACGTCAAGTTCCAGATTTCCTGGATTCCTCAAGGCGTGGTGCATCCCCCTGATTGACCTGGCTGTGGGTGGAGTTTCACCACACGTCACAGCCCAGTATCCATCAGCAGCCTGGGTCACATGATGTGGACTCACAGGCACATATGGAAGCAGAAGGTATTTAAAAAAAGACCATATTTTTCGGACGATAAGACGCACATTTTTCCTCCAAAATGTTGGAGGAAAGCGGGGGGTGCATCTTATAGTCTGGATGTATCTTACATTCCGGCTGTGGATGGGTGGGGGGAGCGGCAGAGAAGCGAGTCACAGAGGTCCATAGTTCATCCCACCTCTATGCACTGAAGAAGGCGCCCAGAGGTGGGAGGGACTATGGGAGTGTGGAGCAGTGAAAATGCATGCTCTTTAATAGCTGGCACACATGATAGCCCAGCCACTGCAGGAGCCGGCGGCTGTGGCTAACAGTGTGCCCACTATTAAAAAAAATGAATATTCATTGCTGCACATGCCCATAGTCCTTGGCGTGGGGAGCAGTGAATATTCCGGCAGCTGACCTAGGCATGTGGGGACGCATGGCAGTGACGTCATGCGCCGCTTACACACTGAAATCAGCTGCTGGCGTCAGAATAAGATGCCGCGCTGCAAGGGAGCAGAGGAAAGGTGAGTAGAATAATTTATTGTTTTAAGTGTGCAGCGTGATGGGGGCCATGTATACCAGGATGGGGGGCCATGTTTACCAGGATGGGGGGGTCATGTATACCAGGATGGGGGCCATGTATACCAGGAAGGGGGGCCATGTATATTAGAAGGGGGCCCATGTATGCCAGGAAGGGGGGCCATGTATACCTTGATGGGGACATACAGTACATACCAGGATGGGGGACATATATACAGTGCTCCTCACCATTATTGGCACCCTTTTATTTTTTTCATAGACTATACAATATCTTCAGAAACAAATGGAAATGTACCAAAGTTAGATCCTCAGGATTTTTTAATTAGTGGTACAAAGTAATACAACAGTAAAACATTGTTTTTCAACTTCCATTTTGCAATTTCAAAGAAAAAACAGAATACACAGCATGTGCAGCAATAAAGGCACCCCTAATTAATACTTGGTTGCACACCCTTTGGCGTTGCTGATGGCTTCCAAACATTTCTTGTAGCCATTAGTGATGAGTGAGCATGGTCGTTATTCGATATTTACGAGCATACTCGGGTGCGCATGATTTGCGACTGTTTGACAGCTTTAATACATGTGAGGAATGCCTGTTTCTTAGGCATTTCTCACATGTATTAAAGCTGTCAAACAGTCACAGATCATCCACACGGACGTGACTCTAACATATCAACCGAGCACGCTGACGATACTTGGCAAGCACCCGAGCATGCTCGCCGAAAGGGTTAACAGAACATACTCGCTCATCACTAATAGCCATCTATAAGCTTGTTGCACTTCTCAGCTGGAATTTTCTCCCACTCTTCCTTTGTAGTTTGTTCAAGCTCTTGAATGTTTGCAGGGTTCTTTTTCCAGATGGCATATTTTAGCTCATCCCAAAGATTTTCAATGGGATTGAGGTCAAGATTAGAGATGAGCGTTGTTCTACTCGAACTGTTCGCCAATCTCAAATTCGAGCTGTTTTGGGCGGTGTTCGAGCCGTTCGGCGAACACGAACAATTTGAGAAAAATTCGGCTGTTCGAGGTTATGTTCGATAACTGTTCGTGCACCAAAATCATAACTGGATTTTTTCTCAGTAATGATGAAAATTAATGTTAATACGCAGTTTGAGTGTACAGCGGGGTGGGGGGAGGGGCAGGGGATGGATCTCTGCAGGAACAATGAAGATCTCCATTTTTTTTTCTCTTTCCCGCATTTGCAGTGGGGAGGTGCAATCTGTCAGCCTATCAGCAGCGCACACACGGAGCGAAGTGCTTATTTTCACACAAGCAAGGGCATGTGTCTTTGGCAGTGTATGTCACATGTCCTTGCCCTATAAGACCAAGCCATTTTCCCCGTCGCCACCATTTTCTCACTGCTGCAGCTGCGTGTTAGACGGCACCGCTGTTGCTGTGTGCGCTATACCTTGTTAATTTCAAGCCAATTTTCGCACAAATATACAGATAGCTTGGGAGTAGGGAATAGTTGTGATTGCAGTCCTTTTAAGGACTAGGTTACAGCATTTCCTACGACTTTTATCAGGGAGGTCTGTGCTCTTAAATAGATAGATTGTGGGAGTAAAGACTAATTGTAATTGGAGTCCTTTTCAGGACTAGGTTACATCAGTTCCTATCAGTTTTTGCCAGGCAGGTCTGTGCCAGTGCTGTGCAAGTTTTTTTCACAGCATTTGGCTGAATCTAGCAAAGCTAATCCTTTTTGGCCTATTGCAGAGTGTGTTAGTCAGTGGAGTAGCCTATCTGTGTTGCAAGATATACCAACTGTGTATAGAATACCAATTTTTTTACTGCACCTAGTGAAGTAAAATCTTTTGGGCATAGCATCATTCTATTAGTCCATCTATACTGACCTCCATCAGGTTGCAAACTGAATATAATTTTTTTCTGCATCTAGCTCTGAAAAAATATTTGGCCTTCTAGCAGTGTGGCGGACTTTCTCTATTAGTCCATCTATACTGACCTCCATCAGGTTGCAAATTAAAAATAATTTTTATCTGCATCTACAGTACCTCTGAAAAAATATTTGGGCTTCTAGCTGTGTGTGGGACTTGTTGTATTAGTCCATCTATACTGACCTCTATCAGGTTGCAAACTGAATATATTTTTTTCTGCATCTACCTCTGAAAAAATATTGGGCTTCTAGCTGTGTGTGGGACTTGTTGTATTAGTCCATCTATACTGACCTCCATCAGGTTACAAACTGAATATATTTTTTTCTGCATCTACCTCTGAAAAAATATTGGGCTTCTAGCTGTGTGTGGGACTTGTTGTATTAGTCCATCTATACTGACCTCCATCAGGTTGCAAACTGAATATATTTTTTTCTGCATCTACCTCTGAAAAAATATTGGGCTTCTAGCTGTGTGTGGGTCTTGTTCTATTAATCCATCTATACAGACCTCCATCAGGTTGCAAACTGAATATAATTTTTTTCTGCATCTAGCTCTGAAAAAATATTTGGCCTTCTAGCAGTGTGTCGGACTTTCTCTATTAGTCCATCTATACTGACCTCCATCAGGTTGCAAATTAAAAATAATTTTTATCTGCATCTACAGTACCTCTGAAAAAATATTTGGGCTTCTAGCTGTGTGTGGGACTTGTTGTATTAGTCCATCTATACTGACCTCCATCAGGTTGCAAACTGAATATATTTTTTTCTGCATCTACCTCTGAAAAAATATTGGGCTTCTAGCTGTGTGTGGGACTTGTTGTATTAGTCCATCTATACTGACCTCCATCAGGTTGCAAACTGAATATATTTTTTTCTGCATCTACCTCTGAAAAAATATTGGGCTTCTAGCTGTGTGTGGGACTTGTTGTATTAGTCCATCTATACTGACCTCCATCAGGTTGCAAACTGAATATATTTTTTTCTGCATCTACCTCTGAAAAAATATTGGGCTTCTAGCTGTGTGTGGGTCTTGTTCTATTAATCCATCTATACAGACCTCCATCAGGTTGCAAACTGAATATAATTTTTTTCTGCATCTAGCTCTGAAAAAATATTTGGCCTTCTAGCAGTGTGTGGGACTTTCTCTGTTAGTCCATCTATACTGACCTCCATCAGGTTGCAAACTGAATATAATTTTTTTCTGCATCTAGCTCTGAAAAAATATTTGGCCTTCTAGCAGTGTGTCGGACTTTCTCTATTAGTCCATCTATACTGACCTCCATCAGGTTGCAAATTAAAAATAATTTTTATCTGCATCTACAGTACCTCTGAAAAAATATTTGGGCTTCTAGCTGTGTGTGGGACTTGTTGTATTAGTCCATCTATACTGACCTCCATCAGGTTGCAAACTGAATATATTTTTTTCTGCATCTACATCTGAAAAAATATTGGGCTTCTAGCTGTGTGTGGGACTTGTTGTATTAGTCCATCTATACTGACCTCCAGGTTGCAAACTGAATATATTTTTTTCTGCATCTACCTCTGAAAAAATATTGGGCTTCTAGCTGTGTGTGGGACTTGTTGTATTAGTCCATCTATACAGACCTCCATCAGGTTGCAAACTGAATATATTTTTTTCTGCATCTACCTCTGAAAAAATATTGGGCTTCTAGCTGTGTGTGGGTCTTGTTCTATTAATCCATCTATACAGACCTCCATCAGGTTGCAAACTGAATATAATTTTTTTCTGCATCTACCTCTGAAAAAATATTTGGCCTTCTAGCAGTGTGTGGGACTTTCTCTGTTAGTCCATCTATACTGACCTCCATCAGGTTGCAAACTGAATATAATTTTTTTCTGCATCTAGCTCTGAAAAAATATTTGGCCTTCTAGCAGTGTGTCGGACTTTCTCTATTAGTCCATCTATACTGACCTCCATCAGGTTGCAAATTAAAAATAATTTTTATCTGCATCTACAGTACCTCTGAAAAAATATTTGGGCTTCTAGCTGTGTGTGGGACTTGTTGTATTAGTCCATCTATACTGACCTCCATCAGGTTGCAAACTGAATATATTTTTTTCTGCATCTACCTCTGAAAAAATATTGGGCTTCTAGCTGTGTGTGGGACTTGTTGTATTAGTCCATCTATACTGACCTCCAGGTTGCAAACTGAATATATTTTTTTCTGCATCTACCTCTGAAAAAATATTGGGCTTCTAGCTGTGTGTGGGACTTGTTGTATTAGTCCATCTATACAGACCTCCATCAGGTTGCAAACTGAATATATTTTTTTCTGCATCTACCTCTGAAAAAATATTGGGCTTCTAGCTGTGTGTGGGTCTTGTTCTATTAATCCATCTATACAGACCTCCATCAGGTTGCAAACTGAATATAATTTTTTTCTGCATCTACCTCTGAAAAAATATTGGGCTTCTAGTTGTGTGTGGGTCTTGTTCTATTAATCCATCTATACAGACCTCCATCAGGTTGCAAACTGAATATATTTTTTTCTGCATCTACCTCTGAAAAAATATTGGGCTTCTTGCTGTGTGTGGGTCTTGTTCTATTAATCCATCTATACAGACCTCCATCAGGTTGCAAACTGAATATAATTTTTTTCTGCATCTACCTCTGAAAAAATATTGGGCTTCTAGCTGTGTGTGGGACTTGTTGTATTAGTCCATCTATACTGACCTCCATCAGGTTGCAAATTGAATATAATTTTTTTCTGCATCTAACCCAGCCAATAGTTTTGGCCTAATACCACAGTTTGGCCACTCAGCTCTGCTCGGTTACCATCCATTGTTTTTTTGTGCAAACAACTCCAGAGTTGTGAATTAGTTAACCACCAAAATGAGTGGAAAAAGGCCTGCTGCTGGTGGAAAGGGGAATAGGCGTGTTGGGAAGGGAAAAAAAGGTTGTGTCCGTGGGGTAGGTGTTAAAGCAACAGTAACATCTGCAGAAGAAAGACCATCTTCCAGCCAAACTAAAATGTCTACTTCTTTTAGCGGACAATGTGATAAGATCCCTTTCTTACGGCCACGCCAATCGCTACAAATTCCAGATGAGGCACAAAAACAGCAGGTGCTTCAACGGATATCAAGTGCTCCTTTAAGTGGGCTCTCCTCCACATCAACTTCAACATCACAAATACTCCAGTCCTCAAAGGTGTCACCCCAATCGCACTTGCTTCCTCACAGCTCCCAAATCTCCAGCTGCCCGTCTGAGTATGAGGTAGAACAGATGGTTGAGTCTGCAGAGCTGTTTACTCATACTATAGCCTGGGAATCAGAGGTCGACTCCAGCGCTTCTGTGAATCCAGACGAGGAAATGATCTGCACTGATGCCCAGAATCTTTATGAGTCGGATCCAGGACCAGACGCAGAAGGTTCTGACCATAATGTAGACCCTCATTCCCAAACTGTAACTCCTGTTGGTGGAGACAATGAGGAAGACGATGATAAGACTCAAATACCTGATTGGAGCGACAACTTTAGTTTTTTGTCAGGGCAGGAACAGGTTGGCTCTGAGGACGACGGGTGTGATAACGCACAGGGTGATGATGATGAGGTTGGAGATCCCACTTACTGTCAACCCACAGTCAGCCAAGAGATGAGGTCAGCAGAGGAGGTGGAGGAAGATGCTAGTGACGACGAGGTCAGGTTGCGCCTTCCTGGACAGAGACGTAGTACTGGAAGCACGTCAACAACTGCATCCTCAAACACAACTCTGCCTCTCACCACAAGTCGTGGTGGCTCTTCAGGTCGCATGGGTGCTAAGCCTTGCATAGCCTGGGCATTTTTTCAGATCGATAAAGATGACCCAACTCGTGTTATCTGTAACATTTGTCAGCAAAAGCTAAGTAGAGGCCAAAAAATACATAGTTTGAGTACTTCATGCATGAACCGGCACATGGACATGAAGCATAAGTTGCAGTGGGAAGCTCAGTGTGCTACAATGCGGCCTAGCCGGCCGGGCCAACCACCGTCTGCCATATATTGTGCATCTGCGGCCTCTTCATCCTCTGTGACTGGGGGGACAGCAGTCACACCTGTTTTGGGGCGCAGACCTGCCACCTCTTTACCCGCAACAGCCAGCGTGATTGGCAGGTCATCATTTTCTTTGGAGGTGGGAACACCAGCTGGTGTTGAGCGCTGTCCGACATCGATAGCACCACCTTTGGATCAAGGCAACCTAACATGTCTGCCTGCATCTTCCTCACAGACCGGCAGTTTGCCGGGGACACCCTTATCACTTATCAACCCTGTCTAAGCACAATAGCCAGCCCTCGGTCCCTCAGATGTGGACAAGTAAAAGACCATTTCCTCCTAGCCATGAAAAAGCTAAGAGGTTGAATTTCACCATCTGCAAGCTCTTGGCTACAGAAATGCTGCCTTTCCGCCTGGTGGACACAGAGGATTTTCGAGACCTTATGTCCGTCGCAGTGCCCCAGTACCAGATGCCCAGTCGGCACTACTTCTCAAAGAAAGGTTTGCCTGCGCTCCACCAGCATGTCGCACACAACATCACCGCTTCTTTGAGAAACTCTGTGTGTGACAGGGTGCATTTCACCACAGACACTTGGACGAGTAGGCATGGACAGGGGCGTTACATGTCGCTGACTGGGCACTGGGTAACTATGGTGACAGCAGGACAAGGGGCTGCTGTCCAAGTCTTGCCGTCCCCACGAGTTGTGCGTCAATCCTCTTTATGTCAAAGTTCCTCCACTGCTTCTGCCTCCTCAACCTCCTCTCGGTCTTCCACCTGCACCTAAAGCCTGTCTGGTCATGCCACAAGCTTTCTAACTGCGCAGAAGGGATCCTGCACACCTCCTTACTATAATGGCAGTAGGGCTCAACGTCATCAGGCGGTTTTTACATTGAAATGTCTGGGAAATGTGAGTCACACAGCTGAGGAGTTGTGGTCAGCTCTGGAGAACCAATTTCATGAATGGTTGTCTCCACTGGACCTGAAACCAGGGAAGGCCGTGTGCGACAATGCTGCAAACCTGGGTGCGGCCCTTCGCCGGGGCAATGTCACACACGTGCCTTGTATGGCTCACGTGTTGAACCTGGTTGTCCAGCAATTTTTAGCCCACTATCCCAGACTAGATGGCCTTCTGCAGAGGGCACGGTCGCTGTGTGCTCACTTCCGCCGTTCGCATCCCGCAGCTCAGCGACTTACATCTCTACAGAAGTCGTTGGGCCTGCCACTTCACCGGCTAAAATGCGATGTGCCTACCCGGTGGAATTCAACTCTGCACATGTTGCAGCGACTGTGGCAGCACCGACAAGCCCTGGTGCAATACGTTCTGACGTATAGCCTGGGCCAACGAGATTCAGAGGTGGGGCAAATCACGCTGGAGGAGTGGTCTCAGATCAGGGACCTATGCACCCTTCTGCACAGTTTTGAAATGGCGACGAAGATGTTTAGTGCTGACGATGCCATTATCAGCTTGACTATTCCGGTGATTTACATGCTGGAGCACATGTTAAACAGAATTCGGAGTCAGGTGGTGGCACAAGAGGAGGTGGAGGAAGTAGAGGAGGAGGAGTTGTATGCGGAAGGGCTAACATCTGCAAGGTCCAGACGGTCGGCAGCACCAAGGCGGCAGGCATGTGAGGGTGGGGGAGATGGTTTTACCAGGGCGCATGGTAGCAGCCAAACTAGTGAGGAAGGTGCAGGAGCCCAGGAAGAAGTGGAGGACGAACTGATGGAAGACTCATCAGATGAGGGAGACGTTGATCACATCTCTGTTGTGCGAGGTTGGGGGGAGAGGACAGAGGAAGGAAGCATGATTGTTACCTCGCCACCAACACAACAGGGACTTGGTGCTCCTGGATGCGCAACACACATGAGTGCCTTCTTGCTGCACTACCTGCAACATGACCCTCAAATTGTGAGAATTAGAAATAATCCTGACTACTGGGTTGCCACACTGTTAGATCCCCGGTACAAAAGTAAATTTGAAGAAATTATTCCTGCCATAGAAAGGGATGCACGCATGCAGGAGTATCAGCAGAGACTGTTGCAGAATCTTACATGTGCTTTTCCACAAAATACCAGTGGTGCACGTAGTGAATCTCACAGTTCCAACTTGCCAACCGTGGGACCGTCAAGTGTTCAGCACTCAAACCGTAACAGAACCACAGTATCTGCTGGTAACATCAATTTTGCGGAATCATTTCACCACTTTTTTAGCCCATCCTTTGCAAGGCCACAGGAGACAAGAAGTCTGACACATAGTCAACGCCTAGAGACGATGGTACAGGAGTATCTCCAAGTAAACATTGAAGCCACGACTGTGTCACTGGACCCTTGCTCTTTTTGGGCTTCCAATCTGGATAAATGGCCGGAGCTAGCCACTTACGCCTTGGAGATCTTGTCATGCCCCGCAGCCAGCGTTCTGTCTGAACGTGTGTTCAGCGCTGCTGGTGGTGTGCTGACAGATAAGCGCACGCGGCTCTCCACTGATAATGTAGATAGACTCACGTTCATAAAGATGAACAAATCATGGATCCGAAACGACTTTTCTACCCCTGTGTCATCCTGGGGAGAGTAAAAGCTTGATGATTGGTTAAAATCACCCTACCAACCGTTTTAAGCTTTCAAATTACTAATCATGTTTATCTGTATCTTGACTGGAAAATAATTTGGGCTTTGTAGCAGTGTGCAGCACTGATCCTATTAGGCCATCTATACTAAAGCTTCACCAGATTTAAAATTAAAAATAATTTTTAGCTGCATCTAGCCCGGAAAATAATTTTGGGGCTCCGAGATGCGCAAGACACATAAGTGCCTTCTTGCTGCACTACCTGCAGCATGACCCTCATATTGTCAGAATTCGAAGTAATCATGACTACTGGGTTGCCACACTCTTAGATCCCCCAAACTTTTCGATCAACCTTTTCATTTTAATAAAGACCAAAAAAATGGTCATTTTTGAAATTATAAGCATTAGCAGGTTGTTAGAAACTGAAATCAAACAGTTTTCAACTCAAAACTTTATTCTAGGTGATGTTACATTTTCACATAGGACCCCTTGTTTGAAAGGAGCTTCTGAACTCTCTCGTCCATTGAATTTGTCAGGTTTTGGATGGTTTCTGCTTCAATTGTTTTGCATGAGGACAGAATACCCTCTCAGAGCTGTTGCTTAGATGTGAACTGCCTCCCGCCATCATAGACACTCCTTTTAATGATGCTCCAAAGGTTCTGAATGGGGTAGAGGTCAGGGGAGCATGGGGGTCACACCATAAGTTTGTCCCCTTTTATGCCCATATCAGCCAGAGATGCAGATGTTTTATGTGCAGCATGAGATGGTGCATTATCATGCAGAAAAATGATCTTGCTGTGAAATACACGGTTCTTCTTCTTGAACCATGGCAGGAAGTGCTGTTTGAGAAAATCCACATACATTATGGAGTTCATCTTTAGTGCCTTCAGGGATCCTAAAGGGGCTGACAATCTCTCTCCCCATGATTCCAGCCCAAAACATTACTCCACCTCCTCCTTGTTGGCGCTGTAGCCGTGTTTGCGTGGGGTGTCCATCAACCAGCCATCCTCCACTCCATCCATCTGGACCATCGAGCGCTGCACAGCACTCATCCGTGAACAAAACTGTTTTGTAATCAGTCTTCATGTAATGTTTGGCCCACTGGAGCCGTTTCTGCTTTTGTGAAGTGGATAGAGGAGGTCGACAGGATGGCGTATGCACAGCTGCAAACCTCTGAAGGACCCTGCATCTTGTTGTTCGGGGGACGTTGGAGGCACAAGCAGCTTCAAAAACTTGTCTGCTGCTATGACAAGGCTTTTTTGCCGCTGCTCTTTCAACCTGACGTAATTGCCTGTAGGAAAGAGTCCTCAATTTGCCCTTATCAGCACGCACACGTGTGTACTGTGAATCAGCTACATACTTCTTGATTGCCAAGACACTTCATCCTGATCATCGCACAATGTTGATTGTAGTCATGCCTTGACCTAAACACTCCACAATTTGTTGCTTCTCAGCAGCCGACACATCCTTTTTCTTTCCCATTTTGGCAGAAAATGTAGGCTGCTTAATAATGTGAGAGAGCCTTCTTAAGTAGTCTTGCCTTTCATTGGACACACCTGCCAAACTAATTAGCACAGGTGTCTGCAATTGCTTACAGTGATATAAAGAGCCCTGACACACATCACCATCAATGAGTTTAACTGACAAACCAAACAAACAAATTCTTCCCTTATCACTCCTAAACACTTTTTGCATAATAATTTGGAACGCAGTGTACATGTGCTTTTCCACAAAACACCAGCGGTTCACGTAGTGAATCTTACAGTTCTAACTTGCCAACCGTGGTCTGTATGGAGTTGTTCAATAAAGGGCCCAAAATTAAGATAACATAGATGGGAGAGGTCTCTATGAATAGGAATTCCTAAGTATTTGATACCCTGTGAGGGCCAGGCAAAGGGAAAGTTGGACTGGATGGAATCCTATATGGATTTGGGGAGGGAGACATCGAGGGCCTCAGACTTCGCTGCATTGATTTTAAAATTTGACCATGTAACAAAGTGATCTATTTCAGCCATAACAGCATGGATGGATATATGTGATTGAGTGATATATACTAGGACATCATCAGCAAATAGAGAGCACTTGTACTCGGTGCCTCCCACCTCAATCCACCTAATATTGGGGTTATGGCGAATTGATGAGAGCAGGTGCTCCGTCACTAGGATGTATAAGAGAGGGGACAGAGGACATCCCTGCCTTGTCCCATTGGTGATTGTGAAAGGTGATGAAAATGTTCTGACGCACCCCCTGGGCCTTGGGACACCCGGAGCCGGACCCTTTTTGGTGGATGCTGGTGGTTGTAGTCTTCGTGGCGGCGACCCAGTTCCGTGGCTCAGGGCGGTCAAACCAGTGGCGGAACTATTTATGTGGTTTTGATGTTTAAATGTACGACTACGCCACCCGTGGATTGCGGTCAGAGTGAACCGCCGCTATAGGGCAGACCGCTGAGGCTGGTGTTGTGGGTGCAGCAGAGCGTAGCATAACTCCCCACGGGAGGAGTATAGCCTCAGGGCAGTGTATGCGGAGGATGGGGGTGATGGTGCAGGGCAGCAGCAGTAACGACACGGAGTCAGTGATGCAGTTCAGGGCCTTTACTCACAGTTCTTATTATCCAGACCACGTCTACAGGTAACGGCTGCCCACGTCGTACTGTGCTCACCAGGTGAGGGGCTCAGACAACTCCCAGATAACTTTGGAGCACTTCACAGGACCCCCTTTGTGTGTCCTTTGTCTGGCCTTTCTTACCAACACTTCTGTCCGGCTGCCTCGGGCCTCCTCTTGGTAAACTTGGCGCCAGTTTCCCTGACCCTATGTGGTGCCTTCCTAGCGGGTGTAGCGAGGGGCTGCGCCACATAAAATGTCAGAGCCTCCGGTTTCTAGCTGAGGGTCGTTTCCTGCCTCCACTAGTTCGGGGACCGGTCTCCCCCTTTGGCCTGACCCCTCCACGCAGGTGGATTCGGGCGTGCGGTGGCGACTCGCCCGTTCGCACCCCTGGGATCCCTTCATTCCTCGTTCCTGGAGCCTTCTCCGCTCCTCTTCCTTCCTTCTCCCTCTTCCAGGCCTGGGCCTCTGTTACTAGGCCCGCCTCCGGAGCAGAGCTCATGCAGAGCCCCTGCTCCCTGCCACTTCTGCTCAGACTTCTCTGCACTGAACTAAGATGGTGCCCACCTTTTATACTCCCTTCTCAATGCACCCAGGAACTGCTTCCTCCCTGCTCCTGCACTACAGGGTTCCCCTTCCTCAGTGTTCCCTCCCCCCACTCCAGCCAGGGACAGGGACTGTCGTGCCCATCTCAGGGGCATATTGGTCGCCCTGCCCCACGGCAATGTGGTGTAATGCATGCAGGTGTCGGGTCCTGATCCACACTCCATCCTTACCTGGGAGTGAGATATCACACCTCTGGGTGAGGTGCAATACGTCTGTAGCAACCGAGCCCTCAGGGTGCTACAGTTCCATTTATCTTCAGCCTAGGTGATGTATTGTGATACAGGGCCGTGATTTTGGCTATAAAAGGGTCCCCTAGACCCCTACCCCAAGCTTTTTAAGAGAATCATATATGGCGTGCCAGGAGACTCTATGGAATGCTTTCTCAGCATCCAACGAGAGTATCTAATTACAAATTTTTAACTGCATCTAGCCCAGGAAATACTTTGTGCCTAGTAGCAGTGTCTGCTAGTCAGCGGATTATCCCGGCTGTTAAGCAAGCTACACCACCTGTAGTTTAGACACTTAATTTTTTCAAAGGAAATGCTTCGGGACCATGGGATACTTAGTGAAGAGCATCAGGAGGCACCCCAAGGCATAGGGGCTGGGACTGGCAGTAGGATGTCTTGCGGTGGACAGCCGAGCTCGATCCTTATAAAAGCTTTTTAACTGCAGCAGCTTTAGTGGACGCTACTGGAGCTGGAATTACGCGGCTGCTGGCATGAGACTTGCCCTCCAATAGATCCTTGTAAATGGATTTAAAGTGTATTCATTCAAATTAGAGAAACAATTTAAATTAAAAAGCTTAGAGCTGCCTCCACCACAGGGGGGCTCGCTCGACCCACCAGCGGACAGGCACCAGTATTGGGAGAGGGGGGCTGGCCATCAGGGTTCACCGCGGCTCTGGCACAAACCCGGCGACACGGAGGTGGCACGGGCAGGAGCGGACTGGCCGTGTCGGCTTCTCTCTTTTTGGATTTTAGAAGGGCATGACATGCCTATATTTGTGTCTCCCCCTCCTTTTACTCCTCCACCTCTTTTATTTTCGCATGACTATATGTACTTGTCACTTTTCCATGTGTTAGTTATGTCTTCTGAGCAGTTTGTCAGCTTTTGGACACCTTTGAAGGTGTTTTCTATGTGTTTCTATGTGTTTTTGTTTGCCTGCCATTGGTTTTAACGGTGTTCGAAGGTGTTCGACGAACAGTTCGACGAACAGTTCGGCGAACACACGGGTGTTCGACGAACCGAACCGAACTCGAACACTACGGGGGTGGCTCAACACTAGTCAAGATTCATTGCTGGCCATTTTAGAACTGTCCATTTTTTTCTTTTTTTGCAACCATTCCTGTGTACTTTTGGATGTGTGCTTTGGGTCATTGTATTGCTGGAGGACTCATGATCTTCAACTCAAACCAAGTTTCCTTACACTGGGTAGGATATTCTGCTCTAAAATCTGTTGATAATTCTTTGATTTCATGATTCCTGTGATATGGTCAAGGCCTTCAGTACAAGACACAGCAAAGCAACCCCACAGCATTATGAATCTTCCACCATGCTTAACAGTTGGTAAGGTGTTCTTTTCCTTATAAGCTTCAATGTGCCATCTGTAAACAAACTGTTGTTTTCATTGCCAAAAAGCTCTATTTTTGTTTCATCTGTCCACAGAACTTTTTCCCCAAAGGATTGTGGTTTGTCAAGGTACTCTTTGTCAAAGATCAGTCATTTCTTGTTATGTCTTTTCTACAGCAATAGTTTCTTCCTTAGCCTTTGCCCATAAAGCTCTGCTTGGTTTAGTGTGAGGCGTATGGTACTTGTTGGCCAGTTTGTTGTACCAGGTTGGCCTTCAGGTGTCACACAAGGTGTGGGAAAGACTAAGTGCAACACGAAGGGAGGAGGGGAAGGGAGCTCAGACACTAGGGAAAGGGGAAGTGAAGACCTCCCAGGCTGATCTGATATCACCCTGTCTCCCCTATCATACCTATATTGACTCCTCACTAATCGCCGCACAGGACCTTAACCCTTTATTTCCCTAGAGCTTGGCCCTGGATAGGGAAGTGGAGATGAGCACTAGTCAGTCCCCAATAACAACTAAAGACAAAAAGGGAGTCCAGAGAGGAAGTAAGCAGACTGCACTAGTTCCAAGCCTTCACAAGGGAACATGTGAATATCACCTCCCAGTAGCAAACAGAAAGTATTTAAATACCCAAGCCTGGGTGTCAATTAGCAGGAATGAGGTAGCCGCTGGGTCCTAGAGTGAGACTGCTCTAAGAAGGTGTCTGTAATGCCAAACGAAGAGATCTTCTGCAACTAACTGCAGGGTGACTGTCTTTGGATGTTTGACGTGGTGTTTTTTCCCACCATTCGCACCAACCTTCAAAGACATCTCTTGTCAATTTTCCTCTTTCCTCCACATCCAGGGAGGTTCTTGAGGGTTCCATGCTTTGCAAACTTTTTAATAACATTGCGCATTGTTGAAACTGGGATACCAAGGTCTTTGGAGATGGCTTTATACCCTTTGGAAGTCTTGTTTTTGCTAATAGCAGTTCTGATGTTCTCAAACAGTCACTTTGTCTTCACCAGGGTGACAAATGAATAGGGCCTACCACGTGGCTTTTTAAAACACTGAAGTCAACATTGATTCATGTCACATTCTCACCAACAATTAATCACAGATGAATATTTTTAGTGATTTACCACAGGCGAGTCAAAATGTGTTTCCATACTAAATTAATGTAAAAGGTGCCAATACCAGTGACACAGCAAGCTTTAATTTTTTCTATTTTTCCCTCCCATTCTTTTTTGGTTTTAAATTATTGTTCATCGTTTGTTCTTTTGTATTTAACACGAGTCTCTATACAAAAAAACTGTTTCACTTAATTCATTTTTTTCAGGAGATATTCCCCATTATGTACTTAAACTTCATGGGTGCCAATAATGATGAGCAGGACTGTACAAGGATGGGGCCATGTATACGAGGATGGGGGATACTAGTACAGAATTGGTGGACATTACCCCTATAACAATGTCAGCAGCAGACTCCCCCCATAACAGTGAGTCATGAACACATTTTTTGCATCTTATCGTCCGGTGCGTCTTATAGTCCAAAAAATATGGTACTTACCAAGTTTAAATTGATGGGGACACTTCTTTAATGACAACTCCATTGGATAAATAGAAGAGACAGTATAGTGACACTATTCACACGTACTCAGTACTGTATACTTGTGTACATGTCATTGACTCGCCCCCTGGGCCGTGGGGTACCCGGAACCGGGTCTCTGTGTGTCGCTGGGGAGTAGTAGTGGCAACCCGGTCCCGTGGCTCAGGGTGGTCAAACCACGTGCAGTCTATGTTTATGGTGGTTATTAATGTCCGACTACGCCACCCGTGGATTGCGGTCAGGGATAACCGCCGCTGCGAGGCAGACCCCTGAGGCTGGTGTTGGTGTGCAGCAGAGGGGTAGGATAACTCCCCAAGGGAGGAGTGTAGCCTCAGGGCAGTGTAGGTGGATGCTGGGGGTGATGGTGCAGGAGCAGCAGAAATCACACAGAGTCCAATGATGCAGTCCAGGGTCTTTTACTCACAGTTGTTATCCAAGTCACTTCTGTCAGCAAGGACTGCCCGAGCCGTGCTGCGTCCACCAGGTGAGGAGCTCGGTCAACCCCCAGGCAATTAAGAAGTATGTCACAGGACCCCCTTCTGTCCTTTCTCTGGCCTCTCGTGCCCCACCAGTGTCCTGACTTCTGTCCGGCTACCGCGGATCGTGTCGGGTAAGCGTTGGCCTTCACTTCCCGCTATCCTATATGGTGCCTTCCTAGCAGGTTTAGTGGGGGGTCGCACCAATAAATGGTCACAACCTCCGGTTCTTGGCTGAGGGTAGATTCGCCTCCACCAACTTAGGGATCCGGTAGCCTTCCACGGCCTGACCCTTCCACCCAGTAGAATGCGGTTATGCAACGGTTGCTGGCCGTTCTGCACTCTTAGGGTCCCTTCTGCCTTCTTGTTTCTGGAGCCTTTCCACTCCTCTGTCTCTCCTCCTTCCTTCCTTCTCCTCTTCTCCTCTCCGGCCCCGGCCTTTTCTCTAGGCCTGCCTCCTGGAGCTGAACTCAGCCTGAGCCGCTGCTCCTTGTCAGCTCTCTCTCCCTTCTGCTCTGACTGACTTCCCTCCTAAGATGGCCCCCACCTTTTATCTGCTTCTCTGTGTCTGAGCTCAGATGACCTGCACCCAATGAGCTCCTTCCTGTGCTCCCAGAAACTGCCCCCTTTCTGCTCCTACACCACAGGGTTCTCTTCCCCCTCCCCACTCCAGCCAGGGACATGGTCAGTTGTGCCCACAGCTGGGAGCACCGTCGAGCTGTCCCCCGGAAATGGGGTGTATGTGTGTGCAGCTAACTGAGCCCTGGTCCACACTCCATCCTTACCTGGCAGTGGAATATCACACCTCTGGATGAGGTGCAATACCCCTGTAGCAACCGAACCCTCGGGGTGCTACATCATTCCCTGGTCTCTGGGCCAGGCTCTGTACACTTCCTGGACACTATAATTTTCCTCAAAAGCATAGATTGGCTTTCAACACTCTTGAGAGGACCAATAGGCAGATCAGGATTTTCCCCTATATAGGGAGTCCAAAATCCAAAATCCCAAGAAACCCGGTTGGAAATGACATGCATAAGATTCTAGCAGACAGCATCCAAAAACTGGTGATGAAGGTTCAAAATACCTTTATTCTGCCATACACAGGATGCAACATTTTGACCTGTGGAGTGTGGGAAGAAAGCGGAGAACCCGGAGGAAACCCATGCAAACACACAAAGAACATACAAACTCCTTGCAGATGTTGTCCTTGGTGGGATTTGAACCCAGGACCCCATTGCTGCAAGGCTGTAGTGGTAACCACTGAGCCACCGATGTTTTGAACCTTCATCACCTATTTTTTGGAAGCTGTCTACTACAATACTATAATATTTCTCGAGATTTCTCTGTCTGGTAACTTGCATTCCTTGGTGCGTATATATATCACACATTTGGTTCTGCAAGTGTGAGTTTTCAATATGGCCAACCCAGGCAAATTTTTTCTCTTCTAGAGAATTTTGCCTATTTAATTAAACAAAAACTGTTTCCAAAGGAGAGGGGATAATAAACAAACTATTGTGACCCCCAGGAATCCCAGTAATAGGTGTCTGGATACGAAGAACTAGGCTCTGCAAATATAACGGCGGTGCACATGCTTCGCTCCGTGCATTATCTATTGTCTCAACTAAGGTGATTTTTGAATAGACAAAATTGATCTGATGAAATTTCATAAAAAGGGGACAGGAAAAAAATATATAAAACATTTATTCATTGATCCTAGTCTTTGACAACATGTATCTCGCAAATTACCCTGCATATGATGGATGCACGCGCTAGAGTTTATTTTATTTATAAAGCAGGCAGGCTATTTTGGATTACTAAACAATAAGTGCAATAGTACTGCCAGGCAGAATGCTGACCATACACATCCATACTATACGTCCTTTTTAAAACCCCTCAATTTTCACTTCAGTATGCTCAGTGTGACCTTGAAAGGACCCCTGTCCATCTTCTGATGGCTCCAGCATATAAACTCTGTCTTGGATCGAGATGTGATAGATTGCATGTTATTCTTTATAAACAAACCATGGGTTTTCGTTCCTGCTGATCTTTCATGCTGTGTATTTGTTTGTTGTCTTAAAACTTTGGCACGTTGATCATGTTTGTAAATCTGACCTTTTATTCGCAGCAGTGAAATGGACTGAAGAAATCAGACTGGTGTGGAGAACATAATCCTTCTTACCCCTAAATACTTTACTTTTAGGTTTTAAAACATTTGCATTGTGATAACAATTCTTTGAACGCTACAATTATTATTTACATATTCTACGCTTCCCACTAAAAATTAAAGTTTATTATTTGTGTTCATGATTGATGTCAGAGAGCACAGGTAGAGACAAAACACATGTAACGATCACATAATAAAAAGTAAGTTACTATTTCCTATTTTTCCCAATTATTTTACTGCCATAGATCTAACTAAAACTATTATCACATAAAAATGGATTACTAAGCAAAGTTCTATATCCAGCATTAGTGTTATATAGATTTTTTCAAGTGAAGCTATAGATGGTCAATGAAGAAGATAAAAATCGAAACATGGTCAGAAAAAAAATCAAGGCTTATAGTGGTTTCTGGTCTTTGGGCGTGACTGTGTTTTGAGTGGCCAATGTCAGAGGAGAAATGCTACCACCATCAGAGAAGATCTGTGGTATATGCCCAGGTGATTGAAGGGAAAATTTGCATCTTTATCTCCAGCGGACAAAACCTTGGAACGGAGGAGCACAGAAGAAAAAGGAAAACTGCTTCAAAATTAGCGGAGCAACGTCAATTAGGGGAGATACTCAGTTTAAATGGAAAAAAATCCAGTGAAAAGTCCTGTTTAAAAACTTTTTAAGGAATTTACATTTTAATACACTTTTAAAAATGTTGTGCATCAAAAATACAAACTAGAAAAATTATTTCTGAATAATGTTTTTTTTTCAGCAATTAATTCAGTATTTGTGCTAGTCACAAACTGAAAATCTCCGCATTCATGATTAGTGATCATATAATTCCGTTTTCTTGGCCCTATCACTCTACGGATACTGTGAAAGATAGACCTGCACACAGGAAAGGTGCAGGTGGACCGTAGGACTGAGGAAACACAATACCCACAGCTTGCTTATAGAGGTTGTCCACTATAGAACTTATGGGGTTAAATGCAAAATGCTATGGGTGGCAGAAAACCAACACTGCACATCACCCTGAAAATACCACCCCCACCATCAAACATGGTGGTGGCAGCATCATGCTGTGGGATGCTTTTCTTTAGCAGGGACAGGAAAGCTGGTTAGATTTGATGGGAGGATGGATAAAGCTAAATTCAGGGCAATCCTGGAGGAAAACGCATTAGAGGTTTCAAAATACTTGAGACTGGAATTCCAGAAGAATGACCCTAAACATACTGCCAGAGCTACAATGGAATAGCTTAGATCAAAGCACATTCATGTGTGTGAATGGCCCAGTCACATTCCAGACCTGAATCCCATTGAGAATCTGTGACAAGATTGAAAATTGCTGTTCACAGACACCCTCCATCCAATCTCACTGAGTTAGAGCTAGTCTACAAAGAAAAATTGGTAAAATATTAAGCCTCTAGATGTACAAAGCTGGTAGAGACATACCCCCAAAGACTTGTAGAAGTAAATACAGCGAAAGGTCGTCTGACAAAGTATTGACTGAGGGGGACTGAATATAAATGCACATCACAATTTTCAGATTTACATTTTTAAAATATTTAGTAAACCATGTATCATTTCCATTACACGTCACAAATACTTGCTACATTGTGATGGCATGTCACATAAAATCCCAATAAAATATGTGACACCCCAGGGGTCTGGTTGCCACAGTGATAGAGATGTTATGTCTGAGAGCAGGTGGGAGGTCCTTTGGTCAGGGATCCTGTGCATGCCACACCTCCTGCCCAGTCTTGGGAGGGGAAGAACTTCCCCTATATAAACCCGGGGCTGAAGCAGGGTTAGGAGTCAAGGAGAGTAGAGACGAGAAACAGTCATAGGAAGAAACAGCTGGAGCTCAGTGGGAGCAATACTACTACGAGTCAGGGGCTGGCAGCTGCAGAGCTCGCCCTGACTGAGAAGCTTTCTTACCGGACCCGGCGTCCGAGGCTGTGGGGACTAACTCTTACCCAGCAGCAGAAGCCGACCGGCAGGGGATTTCAGGTCCTCAGGCCCAGAAACCCAAAGGCACGGTCACACGTGTGGGACCAGCACCGCCATCATGGAGCGGAAGCCAATAGAAGGCCCCGAGTCACCGGCCATACGGGTGAGCACCACACGGCACACTCAGGGACGTGGGCTACTTATATCCGCTTCTAGCAAGGTAGCCAGAAGAGTACAGTCAGTTTGGGAGGCCTACAACTCCGCCTGGCCAGGGGAGATCCCATCTGCTCAAGGACTGACCAGGCCCCGTTCACTAGCAAGTACTCCGGGAGGGTCTATCGTTGTTACCAGTAAAGACCCAGAATTACACCGCACCGTCTCTGAGTGGTTCCTGCTACCCCCATCATCCACATCTGCTGCCCTGAGGCCATACCCCTCCCGTTGGGGGTTATACCATCTACGCTGCACCATCCATCCACCGGCCTCAGCGGACTGTCCTGCAGCGGCAGCTCCATAGCTGCATTCAACGGGTGGCGTAGTCGTCCTACATCTACCGCTGTTACATCGCCGCTCAGTTTGACTCCCTGGGCACGAACCGGGTCACCGCCACGAGACTACAACCCTCAAGAGATCCGGCTCCGGGTAAGCTCTCGCGTGCGCAACGCAGCGCGACACAGGCCCAGGGGCGCGTCAACTTTGGCGTAGTCAGCAGGATTTCGTGCCCGCTACCACCGGGTACTGCGTGCCTGAAAAAAGAGACTTTTCAAACTTACCTGTGGTGAAGATTCCCGCCATCCGGCGCCATCTTCAGCCTTCTTCCCGCCATCGGTGAAGTTTCCCGCCATCCGGCGCCATCTTCTGCCTTCTTCCCGCCATCCGTGGAGTTTTCCCGCCATTGGACGCCATCTTGAGGACACCGCGCGGGAAGAAGAGGGGCGTGGACTCCGAAAGCGCGCGAGAACTGAAGCCCCGCCTCACGTCCGGACGTTGCGTAAGGTCCTGGAAGGAGCCCAGCAGACGCCGACGTCAGAGGAGCGCGACGGAAGGTCCTCAACCCTGACGATCCACTGCGGAGCCACGGCCTACGGAAGAGGATCATCGCAAGGTAGGCCACGGTCCACTAGGGGGGAGGAAGATGTCGGATACGGAGGAGAGCTTCACTGCCTCAACCCCCGCCAGCGCTACCGCTGCTGCAGTTATGCCCTTCACCATGCCCTATATCCCGGGAGCAGCTTGGCTACCCCAGTACTCAGGAGAGTCACATACCCTGCATGACTTTAGAGAAAAGCTGGATAGCCTTTTCCAGGTGTACCCCCTCACAGAAGAGCAAAAAGTGAGCATCCTTGTGGCCCAACTAACCGGGGCAGCCAAAAGGGAAGTAAAATCCTGGCCACCTGGGAGGAAGACTGTCGCAGGGATACTAACCCAGCTGAAGGACACCTTTGATACCCGCACCTCAGCCGAGATTAAGCTTAGATTCTACGGGTGCAAGCAGCGAGCGCATGAGAGTATAAGGGACTATGCACTAAACTTACAAGAGGCCCTGAGGGCCATTAAGCAGACCGACCCTGATGGAGTGGGAAACGAGGACAGGCTGTTGACCGAACAGTTTATAGAGGGACTGTATTGTAATACCCACCGAACCCAGTTGCGGGCAATGGCCTTACAGGATCCCCATCTGGGCTTTGCACAGTTCAAGGACAGAGCCATCCGGGTGCTCCGAGAACCGGCACTGGGTGGCGTTGTGACCCACAAGCGCCCTGCTATCACTTACCACCAGGAGGCGGCGCCCTTGTCGGCAGGGCCTGTGGGAGCTGATGCGCAGGCTTTGGACAATGACCCGGCTCCAGACCTACACCATCAGGTCCAAGAGCTAGCTAAGAGCGTTGCTGCGCTAACCCGAACTGTGCAGTCTTTACAGGCTTCCACCCCAGGGAAGATCCAGCTGGCATCTGGACCGGAGGACATCCCGTGGCGTCGACCAAGGAGGACCCCACCGGCCAGAGGAAGACCCAGTGACCGATACAGCGAGGACGGACGACCCATCTGCCGCCGCTGCAATCAACCTGGACATATGGCAAGGTACTGTTCTTTAAACGGGCACAACCTGGGGTAGAGGGCCAACCCCCAGGAAAAAGATCACCAGGCCCATCGAACTGGCGCGACAGATATGTGGGAGGACGTCCAGTCTTGCCTGTGGTACTGGATGGCATTCCCATGAGTGCCCTACTGGACACCGGGTCACAGGTCACCACCATCCCGTACGTGCTCTTTAAGCAGTACTGGAATGACTCGGATATTACCCGCTACCCTGACGACGACTTGAGTATCATCGCCAGCAATGGCCAGCCCGTGCCACAGATCGGATTTAAAGAGGTGACCATCAAAATCGGTAGAGTCGAACTGGCAGCACAGGGACTGATCATTGTAGTTATTGACAAACATGAGAGTCACCCAAAAATAACTCTAGGAACTAATGTAATTGAAAATTGTCTTGCAGAGGTGATTTTCCTTTTACAGCAGGTTGCCAAGAACGCCAGCTCCGGCGAGCAGCGGGTGCTCCAGAAAGAGATCCGGGCACTGATGCGATGGCAACAGGTGGAACTCTCCGGCGGTGAGATTGGTAGCGTAAGAGTGTGTGACCCTTTTCCTATTGCCATGCCCCCAAAAAGTGAAATGATGATTTGGTGCCGGGCAGCTATTGGTCTGAGAGGTAGAGATTACCAGGCAATGGTAGAACCAGTTTACTCGGACAGTAGGCCCACCATTTTGACAGCACGGGGGGTGGTTGATGTACGCCATGGGAGGGTGCCCGTTCGCATAATAAATATCGGGGAGAGGGAAGTGTACCTGCCCCGGTATGCCACGCTAGCCAAATTATATACCATTAACCAAAATTCTATACAATCTGTGGAACCCTTGCCTCCATCTCACCCGGAGGAAGGTAACGGCTCTAAGAAAAACATGGAGGACTGGTGTCAGCAACTACATCTGGGTACTGACTCCACTCCCGCACACCAGAAACAAGGAGTCTATCGGGTGGTTCAGGAGTACGAGAGAGTGTTCAGTAAACACCCGTTAGACTTCGGGCGAGTCAAGGGGGTAGAACACCACATCCCCACGGGAGACCATCCTCCTATAAAAGAGAGGTATCGACCCGTACCCCCTGCCCACTACCAACACGCCAAGGGGATGCTTAGAGACATGAAGGAGGCTGGGGTGATCAGGGATAGCTGTAGCCCCTGGGCAGCTCCACTAGTCTTAGTCCGAAAGAAAGACAACACCATGAGGATGTGTGTAGATTACCGGAAAATCAATCGTATCACACACAAGGATGCGTACCCCTTACCAAGGATAGAGGAGTCATTGGCTGCTTTAAGATCTGCTAACTTCTTCTCTACCTTGGATCTCACTAGCGGGTACTGGCAGGTTCCTGTAGCAGAGGCGGACCGGGAGAAGACCGCATTCACCACCCCGATGGGACTTAGCGAGTTCACCTGCATGCCGTTCGGACTCTGCAACGCACCGGGAACCTTCCAACGACTAATGGAGTGTTGTCTGGGCCACAGAAACTTCGAGACGGTCCTGTTGTACCTGAACGATGTCATCGTATATTCCAAGACGTATGAGGACCACCTGAAACACCTGGCGGAAGTGTTCGAAGCTCTGGCGAGTTACGGCCTAAAGGTGAAACCCTCCAAGTGTCACCTCCTGAAACCGAAGGTGCAGTACCTGGGACACGTGGTGAGCGCTGACGGAGTGGCTCCCGACCCTGATAAGATCACCGCAATTAAGGAATGGCCAAGCCCCTCCAGCGTAAAAGAAGTGCGGCAGTTCCTCGGGTTGGTAGGCTACTACCGAAGGTTTATTCCCGGTTTCACCAAAAAGGCAGCACCTATGCAGGACCTCCTGATAGGCCAGTCCCGGAAGGCCAAGAACCAGAAGCCGCCCTTCAAATGGGAGGAGCTGGAAGAAGAGTCCTTCCGCCAGCTGAAGATGGCCCTCACGGGGGACGAAATCCTGGCGTACCCGGATTATAGCCAGCCCTTTATCCTCTACACCGACGCCAGTAACATCGGGCTATGAGCCGTACTGTCCCAGATCCAGCAGGGGAAGGAACGAGTAATCGCCTACGCCAGCCGAAAACTGCGACCCACCGAAAGGAACCCCGAGAATTACAGCTCATTTAAGCTAGAGTTCCTGGCCGTAGTATGGGCAGTCACCGAGCGCTTTAAGCATTACCTCGCTTCTTCCCGGTTCACCGTGTACACGGATAACAACCCGTTGACACACCTGGACACGGCAAGACTCGGTGCCCTGGAGCAGAGGTGGATGGCCCGTCTGTCCAACTACGAGTTCACAATCAAATACCGGGCAGGACGCTCCAATACCAACGCGGACGCCCTTTCCAGGATGCCCAACCTGCCGGACGGAGGAGAAGATCCGGAGGGACTGGAAGAAGTTGAACTCCCTGCGTTCCACCGTCATGGGACTATCCAGTATTCCCACCGGGTAAGGAGTAAGCAGGCTGCTACGTTGAACCCCTTACCCCACTACAACTGGGCGGAAACGCAAGACAGCGACCCTGCCGTCCGACTGGTGAAGGAGATGCTGACTCGGCCGGAGGCTCGCCTTGAACCAGACGCTCCGGAGGAAGCCAAACAACTATGGGCAGAGAAGAGTCGACTGTTCCTTTACAAAGGGAAGTTGTGCCGCAGAATGGTTAACTCCCGGACGCATGAATTACTCTGGCAAGTAGTGGTGCCACGAAGAGACGCAGCCATGGTGATGGAGGCATACCACGACGGAGCTGGACACTTCGGGTGGAAGAAGCTGGAGTTCCTGCTGCGCGAGCGGTTCCACTGGGTAGGCATGAGGGGAACCATCGAGAAGTGGTGCAGAGACTGTGGCCCGTGCAACCTGAGAAGGAAGGACCGTGCCAGCCAGAAGACTCCCCTGCAGTCCATCGTCACCCGGCAACCGTTGGAACTGGTAGCCTTGGATCATGTAAAACTGACCCCAAGCAGACGTGGCTACGTCTACGCGTTAACCATCGTGGATCATTACTCCCGATTCCTGGTTGTCGTCCCCGTCAAGGACTTAACGGCTCAAACAGTAGCTAGAGCCTTCCAGCAGCACTTCTGCCGTCCACACGGGTACCCGGACCAAGTGCTGACGGACCAGGGACCTGCCTTTGAAGCGGAGGTCTTCCAGGAATTTTGCAATCTGTATGGCTGCCGGAAGATAAGGACGACACCCTACCATCCGCAAACTAATGGACTCTGTGAAAAAATGAACCAGGTGGTAATGGATCTTCTAAAAACGTTGCCCCTGGAAGAACGCAGTCTGTGGCCTGAGAAGTTGCCCGATCTGGTGGACCTATACAACCACATCCCGGTAGGTTCCACCAACTGTACCCCGGCTTACCTAATGAGGGCAAGACCTGGTAAGTTACCTGTTGACCTGGAAATGGGAGTCCTGACACCCGAGGACACTTCACCAGAAACAGACTGGGACACAGAGAGGCAGCAGCAGTACCGGAGAGTACAGGAGAGCGTGGAGCGAAGTCTCTGTCAGGCTAGGGAAAGACAAGAGAAAACTTACAACCAGTATGCTCCCGCTGTTCCCCTGGTACCCGGAGAGCAGGTCTTGAAGAGGAAGAGACGGCTCCACAAGTTGGACGACCAGTGGGAGAAGGACCCGTACACCGTACTGCCCTCAAGCCACGAAAACCCGAAGGTTTGTACCATCAGTAAAGACGGAGGGGAAACCACAGCCATTGTATCCCGGGACCACCTGAAGAAGTGTCCCGAACAACTGAGGAACCCTGAAGAGGAACAAGAATACCATCGACCCGTAGAGGAAAGGGAAGATATGGTTAGTACTGTGTTCGGGGACTTCCCTCGGTCTTGGACGCACCTACGGAGCAACAGGTAGAGCTGGAAGAACAGCCGGTCCAGGAGGCAGAAGACTCCACACGAGCAGAACAGGAGGATCAACCCTCTGCTTATAGTGAGCCTGCCGTACCCCTAGTGAGACAAAGAGCCGGTAGACAGCTGCCCAGTTTACCCTTGACAGCTCCTACACCCTGTAGTTCAGGGCCAGACAGTCAGCTCCGTAGGTCCACTAGGGCCACTAGAGGCCAGTTACCCGCACGCTGGAGGATTTGAAGTGTATAAATTGTTTTATTTATGTTTATCTGTGTATTGTTGCTTGTGTATAATTTTGTGTTTCCAGTTGTTTTTAGGAATCCTTGGTGGATTTACCGGGAATCCTTGTACATAGTTGGAGCGTAACCCAGGATGGACTAGAGACTGTTAAGGACTCGGGGTAGGACAGACCCCTACCTGGTTACGTCTCCCTGTTTTGGTGAAATGGACACCTTTGCTTTTCTTCAAAGACTGCACCCGGTTGCGGACACGCCGTGACCATCTTATTGTGTTTCCTTATTGTATTTTATGGATATTGTTATACCCTGTTATGTTTACAAAAGTGTGTTTAGTCCCGGAGTACTAAATTTTACTAGGGGGGAATGTGACACCCCAGGGGTCTGGTTGCCACAGTGATAGAGATGTTATGTCTGAGAGCAGGTGGGACGTCCTTTGGTCAGGGATCCTGTGCATGCCACACCTCCTGCCCAGTCTTGGGAGGGGAAGAACTTCCCCTATATAAACCCGGGGCTGAAGCAGGGTTAGGAGTCAAGGAGAGTAGAGACGAGAAACAGTCATAGGAAGAAACAGCTGGAGCTCAGTGGGAGCAATACTACTACGAGTCAGGGGCTGGCAGCTGCAGAGCTCGCCCTGACTGAGAAGCTTTCTTACCGGACCCGGCGTCCGAGGCTGTGGGGACTAACTCTTACCCAGCAGCAGAAGCCGACCGGCAGGGGATTTCAGGTCCTCAGGCCCAGAAACCCGAAGGCACGGTCACACGTGTGGGACCAGCACCGCCATCGTGGAGCGGAAGCCAATAGAAGGCCCCGAGTCACCGGCCATACGGGTGAGCACCACACGGCACACTCAGGGACGTGGGCTACTTATATCCGCTTCTAGCAAGGTAGCCAGAAGAGTACAGTCAGTTTGGGAGGCCTACAACTCCGCCTGGCCAGGGGAGATCCCATCTGCTCAAGGACTGACCAGGCCCCGTTCACTAGCAAGTACTCCGGGAGGGTCTATCGTTGTTACCAGTAAAGACCCTGAATTACACCGCACCGTCTCTGAGTGGTTCCTGCTACCCCCATCATCCACATCTGCTGCCCTGAGGCCATACCCCTCCCGTTGGGGGTTATACCATCTACGCTGCACCATCCATCCACTGGCCTCAGCGGACTGTCCTGCAGCGGCAGCTCCATAGCTGCATTCAACGGGTGGCGTAGTTGTCCTACATCTACCGCTGTTACATCGCCGCTCAGTTTGACTCCCTGGGCACGGACCGGGTCACCGCCACGAGACTACAACCCTCAAGAGATCCGGCTCCGGGTAAGCTCCCGCGTGCGCAACGCAGCGCGACACAGGCCCAGGGGCGCGTCAAATACATTTAAGTTTGTAGGTTAAATGGTGAAAAAAATGTGCAAAAGTTCACAGAATATGAATACTTTTTCAAGGCACTTGATGGCTAATAGGGAAGGTAGAGATAAAACATGAGAGGAAACTCTTTCTACTCACAGTTCTACACACGTCTGATTGTACTGTGCTGATCAAAATTGGAATGAGAACTTAATTGTTATGGATTGTGTTATGGATTAGATAAATAAAAATTCAATATCACGGGAAAACTGCAGCATCTCCTCTGTGAGTAGGTAATTAAATTACCCAGGAGATGCGAGGAAAAGCTAACTTTCTCTCTGTATTTTTCTTGCTAGCAAATATTAAGTTCTGTTTTCTATTGTATCAAATACTTATTTCATGCAATAAAATGCAAATTAATTATGTAAAAAACATACAATGTGATTTTCTGTATTTATTTTTAAGATTTTGACTCTCACAGTTGAAGTGTACCTACGATAAAAATGACAGACCTCTCCATTCTTTGTAGGTGGGAAAACTTGCAAAATCGGCAGTGCATCAAATACTTGTTTTCTCCACCCACTCTATATATATATATATATATATATATATATATATATATATATATATATATATATATATACAGTACAGACCAAAAGTTTGGACACACCTTCTCATTTAAAGATTTTTCTGTATTTTCGTGACTTTGAAAATTGTACATTCACACTGAAGGCATCAAAACTATGAATTAACACATGTGGAATTATATACTTAACAAAAAAGTGCGAAACAACTGAAAATATGTCTTATATTCTAGGTTCTTCAAAGTAGCCACCTTTTGCTTTGATGACTGCTTTGCACACTCTTGGCATTCTCTTGATGAGCTTCAAGAGGTAGTCACCGGAAATGGTTTTTACTTCACAAGTGTGCTCTGTCAGGTTTAATAAGTGGGATCTCTTGCCTTATAAATGGGGTTGGAACCATCAGTTGTGTTGTGCAGAAGTCAGTTGGATACACAGCTGATAGTCCTACTGAATAGACTGTTAGAATTCGTATTATGGCAAGAAAAAAGCAGCTAAGGAAAGAAAAACGAGTGGCCATCATTACTTTAAGAAATGAAGGTCAGTCAGTCCGAAAAATTGGGCAAACTTTGAAAGTGTCCCCAAGTGCAGTTGCAAAAACCATCAAGCGCTACAAAGAAACTGGCTCACATGAGGACCGCCCCAGGAAAGGAAGACCAAGAGTCACCTCTGCTTCTGAGGATAAGTTTATCCGAGTCACCAGCCTCAGAAATCGCAGGTTAACAGCAGCTCAGATTAGAGACCAGGTCAATGGGACACAGAGTTCTAGCAGCAGACACATTTCTACAACAACTAAGAGGCGACTTTGTGCAGCAGGCCTTCATGGTAAAATAGCTGCTAGGAAACCACTGCTAAGGACAGGCAACAAGCAGAAGAGACTTGTTTGGGCTAAAGAACACAAGGAATGGACATTAGACCAGTGGAAATCTGTGCTTTGGTCTGATGAGTCCAAATTTGAGATCTTTGGTTCCAACCACTGTGTCTTTGTGCGACGCAGAAAAGGTGAACGGATGGACTCTACATGCCTGGTTCCCACCGTGAAGCATGGAGGAGGAGGTGTGATGGTGTGGGGGTGCTTTGCTGGTGACACTGTTGGGGATTTATTCAAAATTGAAGGCATACTGAACCAGCATGGCTACCACAGCATCTTGCAGCGGCATGCTATTCCATCATGTTTGCGTTTAGTTGGACCATAATTTTTTTTTTCATTTATTTTTCAACAGGACAATGACCCCAAACACACCTCCAGGCTGTGTAAGGGCTATTTGACCAAGAAGGAGAGTGATGGGGTGCTACGCCAGATGACCTGGCCTCCACAGTCACCAGACCTGAACCCAATCGAGATGGTTTGGGGTGAGCTGGACCGCAGAGTGAAGGCAAAAGGGCCAACAAGTGCTAAGCATCTCTGGGAACTCCTTCAAGATTGTTGGAAGACCATTTCCGGTGACTACCTCTTGAAGCTCATCAAGAGAATGCCAAGAGTTTGAAAAGCAGTCATCAAAGCAAAAGGTGGCTACTTTCAAGAACCTAGAATATAAGACATATTTTCAGTTGTTTGACACTTTTTTGTTAAGTATATAATTCCACATGTGTTAATTCATAGTTGTGATGCCTTCAGTGTGAATGTACAATTTTCATAGTCATGAAAATTCAGAAAAATCTTTAAATGAGAAGGTGTGTCCAAACTTTTGGTCTGTACTGTATATATATATATATATATATATACTATATATATATATATATATATATATATATATATATATATATATACATAATATATATATATGTATATACAGTTGAAACCAGAAGTTTACATGCGATACATAAAAAGACACAGATGCATGTTTTTCTCAATATCTGACATGAAATCAGAATAAATCTTTCCCGTTTTAGTTCCATTAGGATTATCATAATTTTTAATATTTGCCAAATGCCAGAATAATGAGAGAGAGAGAATGCTTTAAGGCATTTTTGTTACTTACTACAAACTCAAAAATTTACATACAATAAGATTACTATGCATTTAAACAATTCTGGACTCCCCATATGATGATGTCATGTGTTTGGAAGCTTCTGATAGTTTTTTTTGGCAACATTTGAGTTACAGTTATATGAAAAAGTTTGGGCACCCCTATTAATCTTAAGCTTAATGTTTTATAAAAGTTTGTGTTTTTGCAACAGCTATTTCAGTTTGATATATGTAATAACTGTTGGACACAGTAATGTTTCTGCCTTGAAATAAGGTTTATTGTACTAACAGAAAATGTGCAATCTGCATTCAAACAAAATTTGACAGGTGCATAAGTATGGGCACCTCACCAGAAAAGTGACATTAATATTTAGTAGATCCTTCTTTTGCAAAAATAACAGCCTCTAGTCGCTTCCTGTAGCTTTTAATGATTTCCTGGATCCTGGACGAAGGTATTTTGGACCATTCCTCTTTACAAAACAATTACAGTTCAGTTAAGTTTGATGGTCGCCGAGCATGGACAGCCCTCTTAAAATGATCCCACAGATGTTCAATGATATTCAGGTCTGGGGACTGGGATGGCCATTCCAGAACATTGTAATTGTTCCTCTGCATGAATGCCTGAGTAGATTTGGAGCGGTGTTTTGGATCATTGTCTTGCTGAAAGATCCATCCCCTGCGTAACTTCAACTTTGTCACTGATTCTTGAAAATTATTGTCAAGAATCTGCTGATACTGAGTGGAATCCATGCGTTCCTCAACTTTAACAAGATTCCTGGTGCCAGCATTGGCCACACAGCCCCAAAGCATGATGGAACCTCCACCAAATTTTACTGTGGGTAGCAAGTGTTTTTCTTGGAATGCTGTGTTTTTTTGCCGCCATGCATAATGCCTTTTTGTATGACCAAACAACTCAATCTTGGCTTCATCAGTCCACAGGACCTTCTTCCAAAAAGAAATTGGCTTCTCCAAATGTGCTTTTGCATACCTCAGCTGACTCTGTTTGTGGCGTGCTTGCAGAAACGGCTTCTTTCGCATCACTCTCCCATACAGCTTCTCCTTGTGCAAAGTGCGTTGTATAGTTGACCGATGCACAGTGACACCATCTGCAGCAAGTTGATGCTGCAGCTCTCTGGAGGTGGTCTGAGGATTGTCCTTGACTGATCTCACCATTCTTCTTCTCTGCCTTTCTGATGTTTTTCTTGGCCTGCCACTTCTGGCCTTAACAAGAACTGTCCCTGTGTTCTTCCATTTCCTTACTATGTTCCTCACAGTGGAAACTGACTGGTTAAATTTCTGAGACAGCTTTTTGTATCCTTCCCCTGAACAACTATGTTGAATAATCTTTGTTTTCAGATCATTTGACAGTTGTTTTGAGGAGCCCATGATGCTACTTTTCAGAGGAGATTCAAACAGGAGAACAACTTGCAAGTGGCCACTTTAAGTAGCTTTTCTCATGATTGCATACACCTGGCTATGAAGTTCAAAGCTCAATGAGGTTACAAAACCAAAAAAAGTGCTTTAGTAAGTCAGTAAAAAGTAGGTAGGAGTATTTAAAACAAGAAAATGATAAGGGTGCTCATACTTATGCACCTGTCAAATTTTGTTTGAATGCAGATTGCACATTTTCTGTTATTACAATAAACCTCATTTCAAGGCAGAAACATTACTGTGTCCAACAGTTATTACATATATCAAACTGAAATAGCTGTTGCAAAAACACCAATTTTTATAAAACATTAAGCTTAAGACTAATAGGGGTGCCCAAACTTTTTCATGTAACTTTAATTAGAGACACACCTGTGGATGTATTTTAATGCACACCATCATGGGAAAGTCTAAAGAAATCAGCCAAGATATCAGGAAGAGAATTGTGGACTTCCACAAGTCTGGCTCATCCCTGTGTACAAATTCAAGATGCTTGAAGGTGCCTTGTTCATTTGTACAAACATTATACGCAAGTATAAACAAGATGGGAATGCCCAGCAGTCATACCGCTCAGGAAGGAGATGGGTTCTGTGTCCCAGAGATGAACATGCTTTGGTCCAACATGTGTATATCAACCCAAGGACAAAAGCAAAAGACCTTGTGAAGATGATGGCGGAAGCTGGTAAGACTGTGTCAGCACCCACAGTAAAACAAGTACTGTATCAACATGGGCTGAAAGGCCACTCTGCCAGGAAGAAGCCATTACTCCAAAAGAAACATAAAAATGCCAGATTAATGTATGCAAATGCACACAGGAACAAAGACCTTAATTTTTGGAGACATGTCCTATGGTCTGATGAAACTAAATTTGAACTTTTTGGGCATAATGACCATCGTTACGTTTGGAGGAAAAAGGGAGAAGCTTGGAAGCCTAAGAACACCATCCCAACTGTGAAACACGGGGGCAGCATCATGTTGTGGGGTTGTTTTGCTGCAGGAGGAACTGGTGCACTTCATAAACTAGATGGCATCATGAGAAAAAAAGATTATGTGGCAATACTGAAGCAACATCTCAAGACATCAGCCAGGAAGTTAAAGCTTGGGAGGAAATGGGTCTTCCAAATGAACAGTGACCCAAAGCATAATGTCAGAATGGTAACAAAGTGGTTTAAGGATAGCAAAGTCAATGTTTTGGAGTGACCATCACAAAGCCCTGATCTCAATCCTATTGAAAATTTATGGGCAAAGCTGAAAAGGCAGGTGTGAGCAAGGCGACCTACAAACCTGGATCAGTTACACCAGTTCTGTCAGGAGGAATGGGCCCAAATTCTGACCAACTATTGTGAGAAGCTTGTGGAAAGATATCCCAAATGTTTCACCCAAGTCATTCAGTGTAAGGGCAATGGTACCAAATGCTAATGAAACATATGTAAACTTTTGACTTTGCAGTAAGTAATAAAAATGCCTTAAAACATTCTCTCTCTCATTATTCTGGCATTTGTCAAATATTAAAAATTATGGTAATCCTATTTGACCTAAAACAGGGAAGGTTTATTCTGATTTCATGGCAGATATTGAGAGAAACATACATATGTGTCTTTTTATATAGCGTATGTAAACTTCTAGTTTCAACTGTATATACCGTATATATATATATATATATATATATATATATATATATAAAATTATACTGCCACCAATGGTATGAACTGAATAGAGAAGCTCACAGCATAAATTAAATATAGGAGTTGATTTCTCCCACTCCTTAACTTGACAATCAGTAGGGAAAAGCTGAGGTTATGTAGGTTTGTTAGTTGAAAATATAGTTATACAAGTGAGTTTATTGTTTGCCATCCTTGTGACCATCCCCATCCTATATCATAATTTGCTCGGAAATATATTCTGACACACATTTCTGATTTGCAATGGGTTTAGGTACTGGTGTTATACTTAGAAAACTAGGTCAAATAAATCACAAATCATTGCAGCCTAAGCAAGGTCAAAACAAAACTGTAGCGAAAATGTAACAAAGCTTTTCTATGTCTATGCTGCTCTGTGCTGTTATTTCTTCACGAACACTAAGTCTTCGCATTCCTTTTATGTTGCTTCTGGCCTTGTATTGAGGAGCTTCTAATATTTTTTGTAACAAGTAGTATCAGTCGCTAAGCACTGCGATACTCATAGGGTAACTTTGGGTTCAAAAAAGTGCTCTGTTAGTTTTTTTTTGCAGCCCTGCATCCCCATCTTATTTGTTATCACTCTCTACAATTCTCTTATTTATGGTGTACTTAGTTACACGTACTTCATAAGTCTATTTTCTTCTCTTCAGACTCCATCTTGAATTTCAGATCGCGCTCTGCTTCTTTCTCCTCTGGTCTCTGCTATCATTTCCATATTGGTTCAACATAACATCACATAACCAACTAGTATCAGTTTAGTCTGTGGTACCCAGCAACACGCCCGCTGTCTTGGGGTCATATTTGATTCAGATCTTTCCTTCACTCTTCACATCAAATCACTCGCTTGTTCATGTCATCTACACCTCAAAAACATCTCAAGAATCAGAACTTTTCTTACCTTTGATTAGGCAAAAACTCTTACTGTAGCTCTTATTTATTCTCTTCTGGACTACTGCAACTCTCTACTAATCGGGCTCCCTCTTTCTAAACTTTCCCCTATCCAATCCATCCTGAATGCAGCAGCCAGGATCATATTCCTCACCAACCGCTACACCGATGCCTCTTCCCTGTGCCAGCCATTGCACTGGTTGCCCATCCAATACAGAGTTCAATATAAAGTTATCACTCTTGCCCACAAAGTTTCCATGCTTCAGCATCCCCCTACATCTCCTCCCTCACCTCAGTTCACCACCCTACCAGTGCCCTCCGTTCTGCCAATGATTTAAAACTAAAATCCTCCATAATACGAACTTCACACTCCCGTCTCCATGATTTCTCACGTGCTTCGCCAATTCTTTGGAATGCACTACCCAGGACAGTTTGATGAATTCCCAATACCCACAGTTTTAAGCGTGCCCTAAAAACCCATTTATTTAGACTGGCCTATCGCCTCAACATACTTATCTAACTGTCCTAGTTTGGCCCATATTAACATTTTGTTAAAATTTATGTTCATACCATCCATGCACTTAATAGCCTCTGTCTGTACTGTACACATACTGGCTGGCGACCAGTTCATGCAGTGTTAGGTACATACTCGATTTAGTTTATTAAGGCTATATTATACAGCATATGTACATGTTACCTTTTGTATCCCCCCTATTTCCTCATAGACTGTAAGCTTGCGAACAGGGCCCTCACTCCTTTTGATATGAGTTGTGCTTATTATGTAACATCTGCATTGTCTGTATAAGTCCCCCTTAAAATTGTAAAGTGCTGCAGAATGTGTTGGCACTATAAAAATAAAAAAATATTATTATTATTATGATATTCAAAGGAGTGGGGGCGTCACCATTTGATCACATGACCTACCTGAATAGAAGTATAACATTCATTTTCAGCTAGAAAGGAATAACTACATAAAGTAACACTTGCTGAATTAAATACACAATCAGTTTCGGACTGGTGTGCCAAGGCCCCACCAGTAAGCAATTCTTGGGCACCACTTTCCAGTTACATGCAAATGTGACATTATCCTCAATCACAAATTTATATAAAACTGAAATGGGTAGATTGTTACATGAATAAGATGCTGCCTTTGTCTGTACATAGTGATTCAAGTATATTGTGCCAAATACTGCTCACAAAGTGCTGCATACCATTATTGGTACCCCTTCACTTTTTTCATAGACTGTACAATATCTTCAGTAAAAAATGGAAATGTACTAAAGTTATAGATTCAGGATTTTTTAATTAGTGGTCCAAAGTAAAACAACAATAAAACATTGTTTTTCAACTTCCATGTTGCAATTTCAAAGACAAAACAGAATAAACAGCATGTGCAGCAATAAAGGCACCCCTAATTAATACTATAATATAAACTTCTTGTACTTCTCAGCTGGATTTTTTCCCACTCTTCCTTTGCAGTTTTTTCAAGCTGTTGAATGTTTGCAGGGTTCTTTTTCCCAATGGCAGATTTCAGCTCACCCCAAAGATTTTCAATGGGATTGAGGTCAGGACTCATTGCTGGCCATTTTAAAACAGTCCATTTATTCTTTTTCAATTATTCTTGTGTACTTTTGGATGTGTGCTTTGGGTCATTGTCTTGCTGGAGGACCCATGATCAAACCAAGTTTTCTTACACTGGCTAGGACATTTCGCTATAAAATCTCTTGATATTGTTCTGATTTCATGGTTCCTGTGATGCGGTCAAGGCCTCCAGTACCAGACGCAGCAAAGCAACCCCACAGCATTAAGGATTGTCCACCATGCTTAACTGTTGGTAAGGTGTTCTTTTCCTTATCAGCTTCATTGTGCCGTCTGTAAACAAACTGTTGCTTTGCGTTGCCAAAAAGCTTTATTTTTGCTTCATCTGTCCTCATAACATTTTCCTAGAAGGATTGTGGTTTGTCAAGGTACTCTTTGTCAAAGATCAGTTGTTCCTTTTTATGTCTTTTCTTCAGCAATGGTTTCTTCCTAGGCCTTTGCCCATAAAGCTCTGCTTGGTTTAGTGTGCGGCATATGGTACTTGTTGCAACCATGACCCCAGACTGTTCCAGGTTGGCCTTCAGGTCTTTGGATCTTTGACGTGATGTTTTTTTCCACCAATTGCACCAACCTTCGAAGACATTTCTTGTCAATTTTCCTCTTTCCCCCACATCCAGGGAGGTTCTTGACGATTCCATGCTTGGCAAACTTCTTAATAACATTAAGTAAATCCAGTAAAGAAAAAATGCCAGGACCAAAAGTATTCTTAAAAAGGTATACATTTTTTGAGTTAAAAATAGATACTGCTGTAAAAGATCCAATATACAGACAGAGTAATGCACATAGATGAGTGAGGGACTGAGGGAGCCCTCAATTCATATAATTAAAATGATATAGTGCCTGTAAATCATGAAGAATATATATATATATCAAGCATATGTAATAAATACATGCATTTTCAATATGAAAATAGATAATTATCAAAATTCATAAACCAACATTATTACAGAGAAAATACATGATCAGATAAAGTCCCTCATGTTGGTTTATAAATTTTGATAATTAGCTATTTTCACATTGAAAATGCATGTATTTATTACATATGGTTGATATATATATATATATATATATATATATATATATACATATATATATATATATTCTTTATGATTTACAAGTACTATATCACTTTAATTATATGAATTGAGGGCTCCTTCAGTCGCTTACTCATCTGTGTGCATTACTCTGTCTGTATATTGGATCTTTTACAGCAGTATCTATTTTTATCGCAATAAATTTATAAATTTTTAAGAATCTTGTTGTACATTTGGTCCTGGCATTTTTTCTTTATTGCATTTGACTCGCCCCCTGGGCCGTGGGGTACCCGGAACCGGGCTTCTGTACGATGCTGGGGGTAGTAGTGGCAACCCGATCCCGTGGCTCAGGGTGGTCAGACCAAATTGTGGCAGTCTATTTATCAGTGTTTTAAATGTCTGACTACGCCACCCGTGGATTGTGGTCAGGGATAACCGCCGCTGCAGGGCAGGCCACCGGGGCTGGTGTTGGATGTGCAGCACAGAGGTAGAATAACTCCCCACGGGAGGAGTGTAGCCCCAGGGTAGTGTAGGTGGATGTTGGGGGTGATAGTTCCGTCCGCGACGGTCAGAATGCAGAGTCCGCTTAAACAGTTCAGGGTCTTTAATATAACAGATGATAATGACCCAACAACAGTACTGGCTAGAAGGGGGCCTGGATGTCTGAGAACACTCGGGAAGCTCCTCTTGTCAGGGTGAGGGTGTAGGCCTACCGTGCTCTCTAAGCTCTTTCTGACTATTTCCCCCCCTTTGGTGGTAAAATAGCCCACGTCCCTGAGCGTGCCGTGTATTCTCACCCGTATGTCTTGCAACTTGGGCTCCTTTTACCTCTGGCCTCTCTTGGCTTTGCTGGTCCCTCCTGTTGTGGCGGAGCCTCCGGGCTTTTTAGGCCAAAGGACATGAAATCCCTCGCGGATTGGTTCTCTGCTGCTGGACTTAGAGTCTTTACAGCCTCGGACCCCAATGTCCGGTAGATTATTCTCCCTTTCTGTCAGGACAGGCTCTCGGCGCTGTACGTCCCTGGCTAGCAGTTCCTCCACTGCCTCACGACCTCCTCAGCTACAGCTGAACTGTCCCTCCTTCTCTGGGACTAGTCTCACTCCTGAGCTAGGTCGTCCAGTTCTCTCTAACCCTGCCCCCAGTTCCAGCTTTTATAGGGGCAGCCAGCTCCCCCTACTGGCCTGGGACAGGAGGTGCTGTATGCTAATTGTCCCTAACCAGGGAACCTCCCTCCTGCTCTCAGACACAGCCTTTATTATTTGTGGCATCCAGGCCTGGGGTGACACACATTTACTTATACATAAATATGCCCTTTGGGACATCATATATATACCAGGGATTTGTTGCAGTTTTTTGGCAATTCTTAATAACATTGCACATTGTTGAAACTAGGATAACAAGGTCTTTGGAGATGGCTTATACCCTTTCGAAGTCTTGTGTTTGCTAATAATAGCAGTTCGGATGTCCTCAGACAACTCTGTTGTCTCCATCATTGTGACAAAGGAACAGGCCCTACCATGTGGCTTTTTAAAACACTGAAGTCATCATTCATTGGCTAATTCATGTCACATGAATGTCTTTTGTGATTTACCCCAGGTGAGTCAAAATGTGTTTCCATACTAAATAAAGGTAAAGGGTGCCAATACCAGTGACACAGCAAGCTTTAGGATTGTCTATTTTCCCCTCCCATTGTTTTTTGTTTTAAATTATTGTTTATCATTTGCTCTTTGTATTTAACACGAGTCTCTATACAAAAAATACTGTTTCACGTGATTCATTGTTTTCAGGAGATATTCCACATTATGTACTTAAATGTTATGGGTGCCAATAATGATGAGCAGGACTGTATAAGATGGTGGTGGCCCACTCGTGTACAGGGACCCACCAGAGGATTCTCCTGTTCTCCTGTGGGCCAGTCCAAGCCTGTACATAATATAGGGATGAGTGACAGAATGGAGTAAAAAACAACTTGGAAAACTACTAAAATAATGAGAATAATAAAAAAAAAAACCTTGAAGGGAACTTGACAGCTGATACATGTTACACGATTCACAGGCAGCATGTATCAGAACATGGCTGTATGATTTCAGCCACACATAACGCTTTTTCACAGAAAAACATAGTTTAAAAGCCACTAAGCCGCTAAGCCACATGGATGATTTGTTTGAAAGGCAGGACCCTGGCAGCTTCTTCTCGCCTGCTCCCCTGGTGTGACTGGTCTCTCCCTACAAGTTCACTCAGGGTAGACTTATCAGTCACTGTCTGCTTGTGGGAGGAAGCTGCCAGGGATCCACCTGTCTGAAAATTCTTCTGCGTGGTTTGGTCCCTGGTGGCTTTTAAATTTTAAAACTCTGCAGTGTTTCAGAGTTAGACATATATGACTGAAATCATGCATTCAGTGTTTGATATAGGCTGCCCATGGATCGGGCAGCATGTAACAGCTGTCCACTCCCTTTAAGTCACCTACAGGAAAGGTATTTTATCCATGTGATCTATGTGGGTAAATGTATTAATGCTACTAAGCCACCTTGGGTTCTCTGATGTTCTAGGGTAGTGAAAAAGTAATTCAAACCTGTAGTCCAGGCTTTGGGTTATGTTTGTAGTTTTTCTTTTTCAAGTATTTAAGTACTTCTCCAAAAAGTTATGAAAACTTTTAAGGAATTTAGACTCTTTTTCCTTGAAAAGAGGGAATACTGCTGTGACAAAACTATATTCTAAAACAATGATGTTTGTTACTATGTAAATTCCATATTGTACTAAACCAAGCTAGATGGTGATTTAAAGAGTCCCCCTGCTATATCAACTATGTAAGTTGATTAATTAGCCACATATGTAAATATAAAAAAGGGTTTTTCTATCCTGCTGAAAAGAGAATTGAAAGAGACTTTACAAGGAGAATGGAAAGAGACTTTACAAAGAGAATCAAAGATCAGACTCTCTTCAGACCATCAGCTTGGTATCATGGCTTTATCCAAAGAGACACAGATTTGGATTCTACATGATTCCAGCCTAAAAATGTATGGCCCTGACTGGAAAGATATGGATCTGCTCCACTGACCACCAGAGAGCCCATGGATACATTTGGGGAGACCAGGTTGGGATGATGAAGTCACCTGGCCCCATGGATATGTTGTTTGGGGTTGCCAGGTGGGACCCTCCAGTCTCCTGGAACCCATGGAGACATTCGGAGACACCAGATTGGGACCAGCCGGTCATCTGGCCCCATGGAAACTCTCGGAGAGGCCAGCGTGGGGCCCTCAGGTCTCCTGGCCTTGTACCTCGATGGACTGTCAGCTTCCTAAGCTTGTCTACCACTGGTTGAGGTTGTTGGCCCTGGAAGTCCCTAAGTTGCAGCTGTTCTATCCAAGGCGGGCCAGCAGAAGGTTGAGACTGAATAATTTTGTACCATCTTGGGTATTTGCTGGGACTGTTCTTTGTGTTTATTGTCCATTTGGTGGTTCAATAAAGTATTGCCACGCTGTTTTACCCTCACCCCTGTGTTGTCAGAGTAGTAGTATGCTCACAAAAGACACCGGGTCCTCACAACTGCTGATGAGAGTATCTGATGACCCCCTTGAGTCTGTTAAATGCTTTAGTGGGGTCCCGAGATTAAGGGGTTAAATAAGCAGTTGTTTTTTAGCTTTATGATTAGCATATTTAGAAATGTAAAGAATGAAGAAGCATCAACTACTGCATGTGAATGTAATTGGGGGGTATCTGGATTTCATTTTTTGAAGACAGATATAATTCATAATTACTACTTCTGCTGTGGGTCTTACTATGGAAGAATATAATCTTAAGATCGATCGTGACAAACAGTTAAGGTTCCAGCTTTCCAGAACATGTTTTTAAGTTCAGAAACAGTTTGTGAAATAAAGTACACGGTTCTAGTAGCAAATACATTTTTCTAGCATATCAGCGATTCCCCAATTTCTAATTGACTAGTATATTAGTTTACATTGCCTCTTCTTCCAACCTGATAACCAATATCAGATGGTTTTATGTGAAAAATCTGCATTTTTCCAGCTGTAATCACCCCTGATTATATATTACTGTAGATGTTGTCATAATTCTAATTATATCTATAGTAACTCTATTGTCAAATGATAGGGAGGTGCTGTACCTGCAGAGTCAGTGTGACTGTGAAATGAATAATCTGTCATATACTGCAGTAACAGCACCTTAAAGACAGCATTTTTTTATTCTTCACACGCTGAGAACAAGGAGGGCAGTTTAAAACCCCTCTGTCTTAATTTTGCTATGAAAAATTTCTGTAACCCAGAATTCTTTTTTTTTATCAATATTCTTTATTAAATTAAAAAAAAATTACATTTTATTAAATTAAAAACAAAACAAAAATAAAATTATATACATCAACCTTAGAAATATACATTTAACATTAGACATGGACATGATCATAAAAAAAAAGAAAAAATGTGCAACATTTAACATAACATCACCTTACGAAACAGCATAAATTTACTTGCGACATTATGTGTTAATAGGAATAGGCCACGGGGATAGAGTCCACGATTTCAATCCATAATTTTGTTACTATTTCGCCGCGAAGATGCTAGCATATATTCTTAATGACAGTAGGTATTCATTTTCCCTATCAGATTTTCCATTGCATGAACAAAGGAAGATTTCCATTTCAGTGCTATGCATTGTCTGGCAGGAATTAATATATGGATTACTATCCATCTAAGCTTTTGTGGGATTACATCTATTCCAATGTTTAAGACTGCTAGAGCTGGATTTGGTACTAATTGGGCCCCTATGAAACCAAGAATTCTATGTCACAGAAAGTGTGTGTCTTGGATCGTGAGATGGACATTTTTTTTAAAGACAAATGATAAATCTCCAAAATACAGAAATTTAAACATAACTGCCTGCAGAAAGTTTATGTATTGTAAAAAATATATTATTGCTATGCACAATTCCTTATTGTAGTAATTAAATATTAGACGCATACATGCCACCCAAATACAACTGTAGGTTACCACTTGTTACCATCTGTTTTTTCCTAGCCAGATAGGTTAAGGTAACTTGTACATTAAAAAGGCTGTATTTGCATTAACGTGCTCAGAAGGGGATAAATACGGTTCTAGGAGACTTCAGTGTGTTAGACATGTATTTTCTAGGCAATTATAGACTTTGTTGTATTGAGATTCGCCACCCACAAATTTATTCAGTGTAAATTGAAGTTTTAGGGAAAACTTTGTGAAGCTGGTGAATTTAAATTTCAAAACATCCACTCTAACAGCTTTGAAATCAAAACTATCATGGCCTGCAATGTCTTTGGAATTTATTATCTGGATATCATTGGTCTGTAATTGCAAAGGGAGCTGCCAGCAGTGAATCTTGATGATTTCTGTGCCCAACCATGAATCACTTTACTGATAGCATGCCAAGGCAGGTAAGTGCGTGTATTTCAGTGCATGGTGCTCATACTCAATACTGAACAAATTGAAATGTTGTTTAAATGACCCTTATCTCTAACCAGTTACTGAATTAATTCTGTTATTACAACTTCCAGTCTTTGTTGAGCCATGACAGCAATACATCGGTATTCCAAAAATCCTACATTCAGAATTCATCAGTTCTCTTAGTTTTTCGGGGTTCCAGTTTTTGACGGGAAAAATGGCAATACACCTGCCATCCAAAAAAATGAAAACTTTAATTGAAAGGAAGTAAAACATATATGAACAGAGCTTAACAGAATTGGATATAAATATCAATATAACCCTCACCACTCACACAAAACCGAAAAGGGAATTTAGGTAATAGTGGAGGGTGTATAACAAAAAATTAGAAAAAAAACTGCCTTGTAATACAGAATTTTAGGGTCTGCCTCCAAACCTAATATTAAAATATTGATGAGAAACCATGAAAAGTCCATGTACAGTATTGTCTGTCAGTAGACCAGTGGAGATGTGTGTGCACTGAGGAGGATTAAGGGGAATCTGTCAGCAAGTTTTTGCTACCTCATCTGAGAGAAACATGATGTAGGCAAAGAGAAGCTGAATCCAATGATGTATCACTTAGATTACTGGGTGCAGCCGTTCTGAGGTAATCAGAGTTTTAGATTTAGCAAAGCAGCAGAGTTGAGAAAGCTAACCCCACCCACACCACAGCTAACCCCACCCACATCAGGCTCTCTGTGTACAAAGCTATAGACAGTGAGCTGCTTATCACAGAAGGGGGCGGAGTCAGACTAGCATGCACACTCTGCTGTAGTCCAGCAATGATAATCACCAGGTGATTAAAGCTTCAGTCTAAGTAAACAACACCACAAAGCTGGACATGTGACACATCATTGAATTCTGTGTTTTAACCACTACTTCATGATGGCCTCAGATTACATAGCAAAAAACAACCAACAGATTCCCTTTACACACTACGGCCCTAATTCGTGAAACTTTTTGTACCAGAATTTTTGCATTAAAGCTTTGTAAAGTTACCAAATTTGGCAACTTTTCATGTTTTCAAGCCATTTACGCCCAGCTCCGACAAAGTGGATAAAGCAACTGCAGGTCCATGCCGACCCCTGTTCATAAAATTCATGACGAGCAGTGGTGTTGCTTATGCCACAAATTTCACTCCAGTATATGTCTGTAGTAAGATTTGTATTGAGGCGCATATGGAGGCGCATGCCACTTCACATCTCCCTTGGCGTGTGCCCTTTAATGAATCAGGATCGACCCTCAGACTCCACCCCACCCCCTCATAAAAACTGGAGTGGAAAATGCCAGTTTTGATGAATTGGAGCCTATGTCTTTTTCCAGCAGTCAAAATAGACCTTTTTTGAAGCACAATACACTTTAGGAATTGCTCCATTTCTCTGGCGTTTCGAAAACCTGAAGCATCTTTTTAATGTTTTTTTTATATTTATTTTTTGGTGCGTATTATTGCAGACATTTTCTTACTTCTATTGTATTGAGTGTCTTCTTAGCAGAAAATGTCAGAAGAATGTACGTTACTTCTTTTAAACTCTTGGCACCTTTAAAAGCCTAAGGGGTCGATTCATTAAGACTGGCTTTGCGCATGCCAGCTTTCATGAAGGGCTTGCAGGGGTACAATGCACCGAATTCATTAAGTGGCGCATACCATTTAATGAATTAAGTACATCTTCTCTGTGACGTGCCCCTCTGTGCACTTCTGGGGTAAGAAATGCTGACAATGAATTTAAAGGGTGGGCATAGACAGTCACGCTTCGACTAGCCACGGATCCTCCTCCCCAGATCTGCCTATTTTGACAGAGTTGCTTCAAATTGGCGTGAGACTTTGTGTTGCAGAAAAATGTAGCAATTTTTTAAGGTGTTTTGCTCAAATTTTCTGTCAAAAACACTTTGATGAATCGCCTCTTAAGCCTAAACATATAAAGAGCAAGTCGTCTTTACACAGAAATTAATAGGTCCATTCTTTTTAGTATTTTGTCAGCTGTTTTTCATGCATTTTCCTCGTAAAAAACGTCAGAAAAAGTTCATTCTGAACATACCCTAAGAGGATTTCCACGTTGCGTGGACCTGAAATCTAAAGTATATCTTTAAAATTTATTTTTGTTTCCCCACCATTTGCCTCCTTTAGTTTGGCCTCCTGTTTGATGACCATTTCATGCATTTTGTGATATCATATCTTGTGGTAGGAAAAGCAAGTGTCATGATATGTAATATTTTTATGGCCCTTTTGCAGGACTTTAAGCAAATGCTTGTGAGACACCCAGAGGAAAGGTGCATTCTGAAAAATGTTTTGTACAACTAAGACCATACTTTCCTTATTAATAGCTGTCATACTATGGTTTAGTCACCATTAGTTGCATATACTGTAATTACCCCTGGAAAAGATATTGCCATCTTTTATGGACCCCATATACTATAAGCATCACTTTAGGAAGGTTAAACCGCATATTGATTTCTACCCAAGCCTGAAAGTTTCCCTGACAGTGTATAATTTAAGTGAATACAATCTTCTATTCTTTCTTCATAGACATGAATGATATAATTAATAATTAGAGTTCTTTGGAAATCTCCCAGATTTCCTCAGGGTCAGCAGAGAATGGAATGCGACCTTCACAATTCCCCTCTATCTACAAGAAACCGCAATATTTAGTGTGATATTTTAAGTATAGAAGTTTATGTAATAGAGAATGGCATTTACAACTGTTTGAAAGGGCTTTAAAATACAGTTTACATTAAAGTCAATCTCCACCCAAGATGAAAAGAGCTGTGTGTGAAGATCAGTGCTTATACTTACATAAAAAAATACTGTACTAATCCATGGTCTGATGGATCACATTTCAAGGTGTTCTCAGAAATGTGGAGATATTGTTTAAATATGTGCATACTTTTATAAAAGTAGTCTATAACTCTTTAATTATTTTAGCAGGAGCGCAGGCCTGCTTCTGACATAAGGTGGGATGAGCGTCTCGCCTTTGGCAGAGGTCTGAGGCGACTCTCAGGGGGCAGCATTTTTCCATCACCTGACAGCAGGACTGGTCCAGCACTGGACTGCATCAGCCGCAAAACGTTTAACAGCTGCAGTGGGGTAGAAAGTCAACAGATCCCTGCTCCGTCACTTATACCAGCAGACCGCAGACTATGTCTGGTCTGCAGCATGCTGGAGGCTGTCTCCACACAGGGAACGTCAGGTGTCACAGTTATGTCACTGTATTGCACCACGTGAGCCAAGCCGGAAGAGAAGACAAAGTCCAAGGTGGAGCCTGAATTAGGAGAGTATAAAATCTTGGAGGGTCCATCACACTGTGTATAGGGGACTGTGCGGGCCATCATGCTGTATATGGGAGGTGGAAATGCTTTAGAGAGGATCATAACCGTTTATAAAACTTTAATAAAATTACTGGAATTAAAAAAAAAACCTTACCCTTCCCCCTTCTAAACCGTTTATAAAACTTCCAGTTTTAAAGGAGCAGCACGGTGGCTCAGGGGCAGCACAGTGGCTCAGTGAACCCAGGACCCCAGCCTTGCAGCACTGGGGTCCTGGGTTCAAATCCCACCAAGGACAACATCTGCAAGGAGTTTGTATGTTCTCCCCATGTTTGCGTGGGTTTCCTCCCACACTCCAAAGACATACTGATAGGGAATGTAGATTGTGAGCCCCAATGGGGACAGTGCCAAAAATGTCTGTAAATTGTCTGAATTGTAAAGCGCTGCGGAATATGTTGCCGCTATATAAATAAAAAGATTATTATTATTATTAAAACTTTAATAAAATGATTGGAATTAGAGAGGAGTCATAGGATAGAGAGGAGTCATTATGGAGATTGGGCACAGTATAGACAGGGCATAGTATATAGATGGGATAAAATAGAGAGAGGGCATAGTATAAATTGGAATACACTAAAGATGGGGACCAAGTAGGGGGAGCAGCATGAGGGGCATTTAGGGATAGGAACAGCTTTGTGGGAAACTGTAGAAAGGGGACAGCTTGAGGTAAGGAAAGTGTTGTGGTTATACAGATGGAGGATGGATGGAGTAAAGTTATTAGGTCATGGGGGGCGATGAGAAAGCCATACTGAAAAAGGGCAGACAGTGTATAGGTTATAGTTGTTAAAGATGGAAGGTGAGGTAGTAATAGATCATAAGAGGTGATGATGTGTTCATAAGAGCAGTGGGGAGGCTGTGCATCTTAACAGGAACAGTGTTTGAGTCATATTTTGTGCAAGAAGTACACTAAGGGGCAATTATTATTCATGGGCAAATTAATTGATGATGTTCTGGTCATGTATTCAAGTACTGTTGGTAGTTCTGGTGCTGTATTCCTGTACAGATGGTGGTTCTGATACTGTATTCCTGTGTTAATAGTGGTTCTGGTGCTGTGTTTCTTAAGTGATGATGGTTCTGGTGCTGTATTTTTTCATGCAAAACAGTGATTTGATCTATATATTGCAATACTGTGATTTTGAAGTATATAGTATGGGCAATCAGACTTTTGCAGAATCAAGTCACTGAAAGGGACTAAATAAGAATAAATGACTACCATAAAAGCAAAACAAAAAAAAAGTGAAGGAGTAACGTTTGTTCACTGCAGGTTGAAATTGCACTGCGGATAGGGGCTCTATTTCTATTTTTGCCTTAGGTAGCAGAAAAGCTAGAATTTTCTCTGTAGGAGGGTTTCTATAAAGAGTGTAGAGATAGCAGTTCCACCTAAGCCCTAGTTTCTGAAGAGGTCCAAAAGCCTCTCTGCCAAATGCTAAGATTATAAATATAGATGTTGCAGATTTTGCATTAGTGACCATTCGTTACAGTACCTTGTAATATAAGTAAAAAGTTGGGGGAAAGTTATATTATTTTAGCAATAAATACATTGTGACTGCCACCATTAAAAGTAAAATTGATTGCTTGTACACACCAAGGAATGCCTTATGCTGGATGATGCCTCATGTACTACTTTCTGTTAATAACCCTTATAGTAGACTTTAAAGGGGTTGTCCGGTCAAAATCGATAAATCTGCAGTCACTCTGTGTGACTGCAGACTTATAAATCACCCCCAGCGCACACATGTATTCGCTGGTTTCTGAGCCGGGCCATAGGGTATGCATGCATTATACATACTCCCTACCAGAGCCCGTCCAGTGGGCGCAGCCTAACTCAATACACTTGTAATTCGGCTGTCCAGTGAGTGGGGCCAAATAAAGGGTGCCGCCTCGCTCCATACAAGTGTATGGCGTGAAGCCACGCCCACTGGATGGGCTTTGGCTGGGAGTATGTATAATGCATACTGGCAGAAACTGGCAAATCACGGCAGTGCACAGGGCGTGCGCAGGGGGGATTCATAAGTCTGCAGTCACACAGAGTGACTACAGATTTATTGATTTGGACCAGAGAAACCCTTTAATAAAGTGTACAAATAGTCAAATACTTATACCACTTACTAATTTTTATCACAAAGATTGATTATCAAATAATAAATGTTTTGAGGATTGACCACAGCTTCTTATTGAGATTGAGATCTGGGGATTTTCCTGTTCATGGACCCAAATTTCAAAGTTACAGTTGACATGACAAAGGTCTCATGGCAGCGCTTATCTTTTCTTCTCCAATCATTCTTCAAGATGTCCCAAACATTCTGAACAAGGCTTAATCAGAGAAAATAACTTTGCAGGAAATACAGGGATTGGACTGTACAGGACAATCTGCCCCCTTCAAGCTATTTGATATCTACAAGAAAAAAATAAAGAATAGAAAATAAATGGTGAGCACTACCATGAGTCCTGAATCATGCCAATGTAAAGCCTTCGGAGATGATTCATGTGTGGGGGCTTTTTGTACAAGTGAGTGGGCTAACTCACAATTTTGCCTAAGAACACTGCCATGAATAAAGAAAGGGATCTGAGCATCCTTCAAGAGCAACTTTTCCCAACGGTCCAGTTGCAAACAACACCTTTAACATCTGGCACAGCTTAAACAATTTGATGAATTGGGGCCAATTTGTTTTTGTCCAATTTGCAGAAAAATAAGCAATGCAGCCACAACGTGTGAACAAAGCCTTATTACTTTAAGAGCACTCATGGCTAGTGATGAGCGAGCACTAAAATGCTCAGGTACTCGTTGCGCGGGTTGAGCAAATTGGAATACTCGGGTGCTCGACCCGAGCAACGAGTCCAATGTAAGTCCATGGGAAACGCAAGCATTTTTCAAGCGGCTCCCCTCGGCGGTCTGCAGAGGGCCTAAAAATTGCCCAAATCGATGGGAACAGTGCTCAAATGACATGGGGACAGCATGGGGAAGACCCCTGGAAGCATTTATGACTCCCAGGTCACTTCTGTCAACAACGTTGTCAGAGGTATTACGCCACTTTTACGGACTCACAATAAAACATACCAAAACGAAACCAAAATGCATTTTCCTGGGAAATATGTTAAGGAACATCCTTTCCATGACATGTACAATGTATATAAAGCAAAATAAATAACCAAAAACAAAAATACTCCTCCACACCTTGGGCTATGTTCACACGTAGCGTTTTTGACGCGTTTTTGCACTTTTGCATTGCTTTCAACCAAGACAAATTCATTCACCAGAAAATTTCATTTTAACATTTTACAACCTTATCTGGCCATGTGGTGTGTGACACATCATCAGACACATGCATACAGTGCTGAAAAGTCATGGGAACAGCATGGGGAAGACCTCTGGAAGCATCTCTGACTCCCAGGTCACTGCCTAAAATTGTGTCCATCATAAGTGATCCTTGCTGCATGCGAAGATGCCTCCCGCCATGAACCTGTCATTGCAGACTTGCAACAATCACCATCCACGTCCTTGTCCCACTGCAGCGTTCAGTTATCCCTACTCCATTGGAATGCAAGCGTAAGTATGCAGGCAGCCACCCACCCACCCACAGGCTGCAATACTATAGTGCCAAATTTTTAACAGCTGCTTGCACTTGAAATGTGGCCTTTTAGGCTCGTGGAGGCGGAAGCTTTTCACAGCCTCTTGCCGGCGGCAGGCGGGTGTCCATACTCGGTCCCCAGCCACCACTATATTTCCCGGTATCGCCTCCGCCTTCCACAAGCACGGGTCCCACAACATTTCCAGTGCCCTCCCCAGTGCACTTACTGGGAAGGACCGCCTAACCACATACACGTGGACAGGTGAATGTGGCCAGGGACGGTACTGAGCCAGTCCAGAACTTTTTTTGCTGACAGTTGTATTTAGCTCGGTGAAAGGACTGGCATAGAGGGAAACCCTTTCTACCCTGCATGTCATTTCTCACAGGAAGTCCCATAATGCAGCTTGTTGCAGAAGCAATGGCAGCCCGTCCAACATCAACTCGCCCTTGTCGGTGGTGCTTTGACACACACATCTTTCTTTGCGCATTTAATTTCTTGAATACAGAGTTGGACAATGGCCTGATCTGTAATGCGGTTTGAGAAATAACATGCATAAGCATGGCCGATCCACTTTAAAAAGCAGCCATAGAGTATCCGGGAACCTTCCCCCACACTTTTCTTAGCCAGGGATACTTTTCGTCAGGGTTGGACGGGCCCACCAGGGAAGCGGAGACTCTTCCGGCGGGCCTTGGCTTCTCCTTCAGGAGAGTTCATAGTGTCGAGGTGAGGCCATGATGATGATAGAGGCCACCATCTGCTTAGTTTTCTGTTACTTGGAATTCAAGTGCAAGTATGCAGCCAGCCACCCACCCACCCACAGGCCGCAACACTAAATTGCCAGATTTCTGGGCAGCTTTTTGCAAATTTAAATGTGGCCTTTTAAGCTCGTGGAGGCAGAAGCTTTTCATAACCTCATGCCGGCGGCAGCCGGGTGTCCATACTTGGTCCCCAGCCGCCACTATATTTCCTGGTATCGCTTCCGCCTTCCTCAAGCACGGGTCCCACAACATTACCCGTGCCCTCCCCAGTGCACTTACTGGAAAGGACCGCCTAAACACAAACACGTGGACAGGTGAATATGGCCAGGGACGGTACGGAGCCAGTCCACAACTTTTTTTGCTGACAGTTGTATTTAGCTCGGTGAAAGGACTGGCATAGAGGGAAACCCTATCTACCCTGCTTGTCATTTCTCACAGGAAGTCCTGTAAAGCTGCTTTCACTTGAAATGTGGCCTTTTAGGCTAGTGGAGGCGGAAGCTTTTCACAACAACTTGCCTCATGCCTCATGTCCATACTCGGTCCCCAGCCGTCACTATTTCTCCCAGTGTTGTCTCCGTCTTCTACAAGCGCGGGTCCCTGAACATTACTGCTGGTAATTTTCTGTGGGAATTTGCTTGCCTCCTACCAGCCTGCAATATTTCCAGCAAACTATGGTACGACGCCATGGTATTAGCACTGCCCCAGTACCAGTAGTGTAGCCATCCCCAATTTCCTTCTCAGGAATTTTATTTAGTAGACTGAGTGGCTGCCCAAATACATTTTCTCACAAAGGAGCTGAAGATAGAGTGGGAGTAGGTGCAAGTTTCTCCAGCCTGTTAGATATTAGACTGTGAACGGCAGCACATTGGATCAGTGGTTAGCACTGAAGACTTGCAGCGCTGGGATCCTTGGTTCAAATCCCAGCAAGGACAACATCTGCAAGGACTTTGTATGTTCTCCCCGTGTTTGCGTGTGTTTCCTCCTCAGCAGCCATAGAGTGTCCAGGAACCTTTCCACACACTTTTCTTAGCCAGGACTGCTTTTTGGCAGGGTTGGACGGTCCCACCAGAGAATTCTCTGGTGTGCCTTGGCTTCTACCTCAGGAGAGTTCATGATAGCGCTAACTTTGCAGCTGCTATGGGGCTCTTGAGCGGTGGAGAAAGGTTAGCCCTCAGAATCAAATCCTCTGGTGGGCACAATGTTTTTCAATCTGAAACAGCTTCTCAGTGGGAGTTGTATTTCACCACAGCCATATTCTTTAGCTCGGTGAAAGGACTGGCATAGATGGAAACTGTATCTACCTCGGCTGTCATTTCTCCGTCACCAGGTTCCGCCCATTGTCACACATGACCACGCCTGGCTGTATGTTCAGCGGTGAGAGCCACAGATCAGGCTGCTGTGTTACAGCTTTCAACAACTCTGCAGCGCTGGGCAGTTTGTCAATTAGGCATTAAGCATGTTATCTTCAGCACAGCCTGTTGCCGCTTGGCCAAGGCAGTGCAGCAGTGCTGTCAGCTTGTGACTGATGTGGTCATTTCGGAGATGGAGGAGGAGGTTTATGAGCTGAACAATGTGATTACATTGTTGTTAAATTGGTGACGCTGTTTTTTCTACTAAAGAAAGATCCTATTGTTTTGGGGTTTTTTGTCCTCGGCCTCTGCATGCACCATTGCCATCACGTCCAGTTCCCTGTCCCTTGCCACGTGCCTTGCCTATTTTAAATGGAGGACAGTATCTTCCATGCTCACTACAAATGACTGAGTTTGGAACGAATTTATATGTGATCCGTGTGACGGAGAAAACAGAGTTTTAAATACCTGGCCTGTAGGTAAGTAGTTTGACCAGCAAACTGCTGTGAATTGCTTCACTGACACACTGAAAGAAAATTTAATGGAGGCCAGACATGGCAGTATTTTCTGACAACGTATTATGTGAGCCGTGTGATGGAGAAAACACATTTTTAAATACCTTGCCTGTAGGTAACTATTTTGAACAGCAATCTGGTGTCAATTGCTTCACTGAAACACTGAATTTTTTTTTAATGGAGGCCAGAAATGGCAGTATTTTCTGAAAACGTATATGTAATCCGTGTGACGGAGAAAACACAGTTTTAAATACCTGGCCTGTAGGTAACTGTTTTGAACAGCAAACCAGTGTCAAAAACTTTGCTGACACACTGAAAAAAATTTAATGGAGGCCAGAAATGGCAGTATTTTCTGACAACGTATATGTGATCCGTGTGATGGAGAAAACACAGTTTTACATACCTGGCCTGTAGGTAACTATTTTGAACAGCAATCTGGTGTCAATTGCTTCACTGACACACTGAAAAATGTTTTTAATGGAAGCCAGAAATGGCAGCATTTTCTGAAAACGTATATGTAATCCGTGTGACGGAGGAAACACAGTTTTAAATAGCTGGATTTTTAGTGCTGTAATATGGAAAGGACCTGGCTGTATTCTGCAGTGCCAACAAGCAAATGGCGCAGAAAAACCGTGTTCTCTGGATTGCTTTTTAAGCAAATAATGAGGATTAAGATGCAAAAAAAATTATTTCTGGCCCCTGAGACCTGGGCCTATTTCCAGAAATATGTAACAGCAGCAGAAGGCAGAACTGGAATGGATCCCCTTGTGCTATGTGCACTGCAGTCTGCTATATACACTGCCTTCCTGATATCTCTGCAGATGGATTAGTTAGTCCTCAAAAGGACTGTTTGTTAAGATGGATATGTGTAATGTATCGTTTTTCTCCCTACACTACCTAATACACAAGCAAATCTCTCCATGACACAGCAGCAGCTCTACCTAATACACAAGCAAATCTCTCCATGACACAGCAGCAGCTCTCCCTACACTGTCTGATCCGGAGAGACTGTGACGAGCATGGCGGCCTCATGTCTGATATAGACCCGATGACTCTGTGCGGCCAGCCAATCACTGTAATGCCCACAACCAACATGGCTACGGCATTACAGTGCATGGCAGGCAACCCCTGCATGTTCACTGGCTCTCTAAAGAGCGCCAAACATGCAGGGAGGGGACCCGAGCTCCCACCCGAGCAACCCGGAAATACTCGTCGAGCGTCGAGCTTGTTGAGCACCATGATGCTCGGGCGAGTACCGAGTAGTGGCGAGCGCGTTCGCTCATCACTACTCATGACATCACTTCTGAAATAACAACCATGCTACATTTTGCTACTCAGTATGTTCTATATAAGCATATGGGATATTAATAATTGCAGCTCTGTGGTTTTTGCATATATGTACAGTACAGACCAAAAGTTTGGACACACCTTCTCATTTAAAGATTTTTCTGTATTTTCTTGACTATGAATATTGTACATTCACACTGAAGGCATCAAAACTATGAATTAACACATGTGGAATTATATACTTAACAAAAAAGTGTGAAACAACTGAAAATATGTCTTCAATTCTAGGTTCTTCAAAGTAGCCACCTTTTGCTTTGATGACTGCTTTGCACAGTCTTGGCATTTTATTGATGAGCTTCAAGAGGTAGTCACCGGAAATGGTCTTCCAACAATCTTGAAGGAGTTCCCAGAGATGCTTAGCACTTGTTGGCCCTTTTGCGTTCACTCTGCGGTCCAGCTCACCCCAAACCATCTCGATTGGGTTCAGGTCTGGTGACTGTGGAGGCCAGGTCATCTGGCGTAGCACCCCATCACTCTCCTTCTTGGTCAAATAGTCCTTACACAGCCTGGAGGTGTGTTTGGGGTCATTGTCCTGTTGAAAAATAAATGATGGTCCAACTAAACGCAAACCGGATGGAATAGCATGCCGCTGCAAGATGCTGTGGTAGCCATGCTGGTTGAGTATGCCTTCAATTTTGAATAAATCCCCAACAGTGTCACCAGCAAAGCACCCCCACACCATCACACCTCCTCCTCCATGCTTCACGGTGGGAACCAGCCATGTAGAGTCCATCCGTTCACCATTTTTGCGTCGCACAAAGACACGGTGGTTGGAACCAAAGATCTCAAATTTGGACTCATCAGACAAAAGCACAGATTTCCACTGGTCTAATGTCCATTCCTTGTGTTCTTTAGCCCAAACAAGTCTCTTCTGCTTGTTGCCTGTCCTTAGCAGTGGTTTCCTAGCAGCTATTTTACCATGAAGGCCTGCTGCACAAAGTCTCCTCTTAACAGTTGTTGTAGAGATGTGTCTGCTCCTAGAACTCTGTGTGGCATTGACCTGGTCTCTAATCTGAGCTGCTGTTAACCTGCGATTTCTGAGGCTGGTGACTCGGATAAACTTATCCTCAGAAGCAGAGGTGACTTTTGGTCTTCCTTTCCTCATGTGAGACAGTTTCTTTGTAGCGCTTGATGGTTTTTGCAACTGCATTTGTGGACACTTTCAAAGTTTTCCCAATTTTTCGCACTGACTGACCTTCATTTCTGAAAGCAATGATGGCCACTCATTTTTCTTTACTTAGCTGCTTTTTTCTTGCCATAATACAAATTCTAACAGTCTATTCAGTAGGACTATCAGCTGTGTATCCACCAGACTTCTCCACAACACAACTGATGGTCTCAACCCCATTTATAAGGCAAGAAATCCCACTTATTAAATCTGACAGGGCACACCTGTGAAGTGAAAACCATTTCCGGTGACTACCTCTTGAAGCTCATCAAGAGAATGCCAAGAGTGTGCAAAGCAGTCATCAAAGCAAAAGGTGGCTACTTTGAAGAACCTAGAATATAAGACATATTTTCAGTTGTTTCACACTTTTTGGTTAAGTATATAATTCCACATGTGTTAATTCATAGTTTTGATGCCTTCAGTATGAATGTACAATTTTCATAGTCATGAAAATACAGAAAAATCTTTAAATGAGAAGGTGTGTCCAAACTTTTGGTCTGTACTGTAGGTTTATCTGCAGATTGGTAGGTTTCTATAAAAATGAAGTGGACTTTTTATCTTCAGCGTTATAAGAACTTGCATTGATTTAACTGTTCTATTATGCATAGGCTTCTACCAAGCAGGATGTATATATAATATTGATTATATAGGCCATATACATTGTAACACTGTAGGAGTATGTATATACAGTAATATGTAAATATTTTCATGAAAGGTGAAGTTAGAATTCACAATTTGATAGATTGTATTTCCGTTTAAGCTTTTTCTTTTTTTTTTTTAATTATTTTGATCCATCTCCTCTCTTTTTCTTACTGTCTTACTTTGCTTTTAGGTTTTTCTCTTTCTGTGTTCTTGTCAGTCACAATTGACTATAGATTTAATATAAAAATGTAAATCATTTTTGTTGGAAAGGTCACCTGGTAATAAAGTAAGGATGGGATGTGGTAATGTTGTGACCCCCAGTGACCAGATGTAATCTAAAACCAAATCTGACAGTGTGTTCAACTGCACTACAGCGCCACCATAGGAGAGATGAAACATTACACATTTCTTATATCTGATATTACTCAAAAAATGTGCTTAGATAATTCTATGGAACTTCCTGTTCACTATGTGTTGTCCAATGTAATTCATCTCTAGCAGCAGAGATGCCGAGAAAGTATCACAGGAAGTGTGGACAGATTTTTGCCTTCTCTCCTGTGTGCCATAAAACATTCAGACATAACTGAGAGGAAGGCTGCTAGTTGAGGTTTGGCAAAATGCTAGTCAATGGTAGTGGTAATGCAAGAAGGTGATTGAGGAAGAGGATGTTCCAGCACCTAAAGTTCTGGAAGAATGCTGATGCCTACTGAAAAAAAAAGTGGATGACAAGTTACAGAGCATAAGAGAAAAGATGGTTCCTGGACATGTGTTCTAAAAATGGTGACATCATGTGAGGGTTATGTCACCAAGATTATGCTTTACTATAGGTTTATTATAAAAAGACAGGAATCCTAACATGTCAAAAGTGGTATCTGATCTGCAGGCAGTATGTTATAGAGCAGGAGGGGCTGATCAGATTGATGTACATTTTGGTGGGAAAAGTTTCAGTAAACTTTATATTTTAGCCATTGAAATCCCTGGTGACTGTATGCATGAGTCCAGTGGGCGGTCCTATTCAGTGATCGACAGTCTTCCCTGTATGATTGTGCATGCATAGATAACTGTCAATCACTGAGTAGCACCTCCCACCAGACTAATATGGATACAAACACCAGGGATTTCAATGAATAAAATGCAAGTTATCCTGAATCTTTTCCAACAGACCTATACATCATTCTGCTCAGCTTCTCCTTCTCTATACCATGGTGCACTGATCGGACGACATGTACAATGTGAGAGTGTACCTTAAGCTTCTGCAGACACCATAAAAGCATGTCAAATTACGTGCCTAAATGTCTGCATTTAAAAAGCGTTTTTCTCAACGTGCACCACACAGCCATCACCAAAAAGTCTGCGATATCCTTGCCTCTTTAAACCCTCTCTTCTTATCTGGCATAGATCATTTGTTGATTTAAGCAGAGAAGCACATTATACATGTCTAGAAATATTACGGTACTTTCTTCAGAAGATCGGTCTCATGATCACGTTCCACATGGCCAATGTTAACTATATACAAGTGTCAGTTCTAGTGTGATTGATATCACTTGGAATTGATTTTGAGGTTTGTGGTTTTGGAGATTAACAGTTTATTTTTCTTACAAAGTAACAAAGGGGCTTTGTAATTCCTCTGCATTGTTTTGTTACATGTTTAGAATCACAATTAGGATTCGTTAAATATTGAAAGCCATTGTTCACCTTTGAAAACAGTTTGCAGGTTATTTAAAGGTATAATCAGTACTAAAAAGATAACTAACTCTATAAATACATTATTTATTACATTATTTACCTTGTGGTGGGCAATAGCCTGTATCCTACAGAACTTGAGTGCTGCATTCAAAATTCTGCTGGCTTCTGAGCTGAAATCTCAAATAATTCCTAGCTAGCTTAAAGGACCTTTCCAGCATTTTTTTTATTTCAGCACTGGAGTTCTGCTACTAATCTAAGTTCCCTGCCCTAGTATTATACTTATCAGGTGCCATCTTCAGCTGTTTCAGGTATCGTTACAGTCCCACGGCAGAATATTGTGACTGCAACTTCTGACTGACCGGAAGTCAAAGGTAACAGTCACAAGATCTCAATGTCAGTCTAAGAGAGGCTCGTTCTTGCTCTCATAGACTTGTATTGAGTTGAGACTTTCGCCTCACCCAGCAAACACTGCAGCGATTCGGCAGGTTACAAACTGCTGGAGACCAACAGTAGTCACACTGATAATATATGAAGATGGGGACTGGTAAGTATAAGACTAGGGGCAGGGATTTTAGATTAGTAGCACCACTCCAATGCTGCAATAAAAAAACGCTGGAGTGGTGCTCTTGGGCTTTGCATTCTCAGAAGTGCACAGTAATCTTGCAGAAAACTATTACATTGTAGGAGCCACTTGCATCTAAGGCTGTGTGCCCACGATGCGTTTTCTAAGCGTTTCCGCAACGGCAATTCCGCCGCTGAAACGCTTAAAAAACACTTGGTAGAAGGTCTGCCATGTTCCCCAATGATCCGCATGTGCACATGCTGCGGAAATTTCCACTGTGGATTATTATTGCGGAAAAATCTGCAGCACTACCATTAATTTTGCATAATCGTGGTGTTTTTGCCGCCATTGACTTGCATTGAATCTCATAATATCCACATCACTACATGTGCACATGCGGATACTAAGCGATTCAATGTGCGGATGGTACCCGGGTCTGGAGAAGAGGAGACTCTCATCCAGACCCAGGTACCATAGTACCTGAAAAAAAAAAGAATTTAAAATAAAACATAAACATTATACTCACCTTCCGATGGCCCCTGGTCTCCTGTACGATGCGTCCTGGCTCCCCGGCGGCTCGCGATGGTCTAAAAGGACCTGCCATGACATCATTTAGTCATGTGACAGGTCACGCCGGTTGCATGGATTTATATACTGTAGTGTGACCAAGTTGTCAAGCACTTCCCAAGTGATGCTAAAATCGCTTGAAAAGCGCTTGACAACCCGCATGCGGAAATGCATGTGAAGAACGCTTCACTACCGCTTGTCCCTGGCAGGAAAAACGCATGTACAATCCGCATGTACAATCTTCATGTACAATCCACATGCGTTTTTTCTGCCAGGGAGATGCAGAAACGCTCAGGAAAAATCCAGAGCATTTGTGCATCGTGGGTGCTTATCCTAAGAGTATTGTAAATGGCACACCAGAATGTAATATATGAACGTACTTTAGAATATTACTCAGGTTTTACTTTAAGGAAAAACAATAATGCTCAGGTGAACTTGACGCTAATAAAATGTTATAAAACATGGTATGCAAATTACTCATTATTGCAAATATAACGTTAAAAGGGTAATTTAGCTCAATTCACTTCCACATCAGGAGGTGAGCGGAGCTGGTGATTTCACACCTACAGATACTTGCCAGGTCGTATGCTCAATCAGCCGGTATTGTGCCTGTTAGGATAGGAATAGGGTAATGAATACGATAATTGCATGAACCTGTTCCTTGCGCTCCTGACCTAGAAGTATCTGTATTTGTGCCATGAACAGCTCCTCTGACCATTGCGGAAGTGAGTAGAGGCAAATTACATCTTTATTGGGAATCTGTCAGTTAGAACAACCTCCCAAATTGCACATAAGGGCATGAAGGTCTTTGAAATGTAAATCTATTGGCACCTTTACATATATCTCTTGGAGAATTCTGGAGAAATTAATTCATATGCAAAGGAGGTGCTAAGTACTCTGGGCGCACTTAACTCTCCTCTGCCTCTCAAGGCTGTTTTAGCAGCACCAGCCTCTTTATCTTGATTGCAAACTCACTGCCTGATCTATCAAATCAAGCTAAAGAGGTTGTGCTAGGCTGGGAAACACCCTTGGGAGGCATAGGAGAGTTAATTGCTCTGTCACACACAGAGAACTTAATACCACATTTGCATATGAATTGAAACAATAATTTACTGGGAATGCAGCAACAGATAAAAGAGATAAAGGTGTCAATGGATTTATAGTTCAAAGACCTGCATGCCCCTAAAAGTATAGTTCCATGCTAGAGAAAGATTTGTGGTGTAGCAATGCCGCTGTTTGTCATGAACTTAACAAGCGGCGCCATGCCCCTGTCTAGCTCCAGCTCTGCCCATTTTGTTAGTGCTTGGCAAAAATGGTATAAGAATGACAAAAGTCACATAATTTTAGTGCAGCCTCATGTTGCACCAAAATTATGCAACTCTTAAAAGCTTTTTACGCTTGAATACTGGCTTAAACGCTTTGATGAATCGAGCTCTTCGCGTCTGGCTGGATGACAGCTTGCTGAAGCAGAAATCTTCCTCCCAGCTCATCAGCAGTTTCCTCAAAAGTTTTTTAAACTTATTTTATTTTTAAAATGGAAGTAGTTATTCTTCGAGAAAGGTCCTTACTCCCTATGACAAAATATACTACCTCCCCTATAGATATAGATTACCTCTGTAAAATGACATGCATTTCAGAATTCCATGATATCTGGCGAGATAATATGTGCAAAAATCTGGTGGAGGCCACCTATGTAAACCAGACCATTTGATCCCTTATGGAAGATGGTCTGGTGACAGTGCTAATGTGTATCCTTCTCCACTAAGGTCAATTTGAGTAATGGGGATAGCCAAGGGAGGGATTTATTTATTTATTTTACTCACTTACATAGCACCATTAATTCCACAGCACTTTACAGACATTATCATCACTGTCCCCATTGGGGCTCACAAACTATATTCCCTATCAGTATGTCTTTGGAGTGTGGGAGGACACCCACACAAACACGGGGAGAACATACAAACTCCTTGCAGATGTTGTCCTTGGTGAGATTTGAACCCAGGACCCCAGTGCTGCAAAGCTACAGTGCTAACCACTGCACCACCGTGCTCCTATTATTATGAAAGGTGGATGAGAAACTTGTGAGGTAATAACAAAAGAGACTTCTAGGGTGTATGAGAATAGAAAATTAGATAGATGGATGGATCAATGGATGAATTGATGGATGGCTGGATCCTCAAAATACCCAAGGTACTGGAGGCTTATGGATTCCTTGTTTTCGCTCTAAAATTTAGTCATGCTAATACAGCCAGGTTTATGAGTCCCGATTAGTGTTGAGCGAGTATGTTCTGTCCGAGTATGCTCGGGCCGAGCTCTGAGTATTTACAGCTGCTCGGTGATATGGTTGAATCGCTCCCGTGTGCATGATTTGCGACTGTTTGGCAGCTTTATTACATGTGAGGAATGTGTAAGAAATAGACATTCCTCCCATGTAATAAAACTGTCAAACAGTCGCAAATCATGCATACGGGAGCGATTCAACCATATCACTGAGCAGCTGTAAATACTCGGAGCTGGGCCCGAGCATACTCGGCGAAAGGGTTAATAGAACATACTCGCTCAACACTAGTCCCGATGCAATGATTTGTACCTCAACATAAAAATTATATTAAATATTTGTAATTAATAGATTTCATGTATAGAAAACAACTACGGTAATTATTTCTAACATGAAGATAAACATAGAAAAAGTGATTACCGTAAATAAATGCAAGTTAATGAACATTACATCCTAAGTGATTATTTTTTGACAGTTGACAGACGCGAAGAAAGAAGTTTCTAAACAGCTTTTTATTTTTCTTGGCTCCTGTAACCTTTTTTTTTTTCACTTATTATACTAAGGCACCTGAAGTATGCCATATCTCGAAATCATGCCTTCTGCTTGGATAGTTCATTCCTTATTTCAATGTTTGCCAGATTGGCAAAAAAGATAATGCCACATGTTTTCCAGTTCAGAGTGTTCCTGCCAAGTTGAGAAAAAGAAACAGTAAAGGGTTTGGAAAATACATATCTAATTTGAACTTGGCTTCACTGCTGATCTTCCCAAGAGTGAATAAGTCACAGGAAAAAAAATAAAAGTTGCATTAATTATTTCAGCAATTATATGTCATGGACAGTGTTCTAGTAATAATGAACATATAACATTTCTTTTACTTACAGAGTGCCACTAAAATATAATAAACAGCTGCTCTGATGTTTATGTTAGTGACAAGCAATTCATTGCTAATACTTCCCTTTTAATTTCCTAACACTGACTTTATATTTATTATCAATGATAATTAACATTGTTACCCAATAAAAAAAAGACCCAAGAATTTCCGATTTATTAGGAGCTGGTGTATATAACAGCTGCAGGCTTATGTTGGAGAGACTGTGTTGATCGTACAGTAGATGGTGCCGTGTGAGCTGTTGGATTTTATTTAGTCTGTATTGCATGATATCTCAGCTGCCTTGTTTTTGTCGGCTCCTCATATAATCCTCCATGTTGTGTTGATGCAGATTATTCTTGACAGTTCACTTTCCAATAATGTCTGAGTTCTTATGATTCTGCTGAAAGCTGAAATCTGCAACACCAAGAAAACATTATGCATTCAAATAACAGAAAGTTAAGGGAGCCCCATTGCTCATCCTCAAATCCTCAGCTGATGCAATTAATTTCCCTTACCTTACTGAGTTAGAAATACTCAAGGGTGTCAATGGATTTGATGTCAGACAATGGTCATCCAAGGATGAAAGCTCAGACCCACTTTTGCAATCTCAGCATACATTAACAGAGGTCATAAAACAATGATTTGTTAGAAAAGAGCTGTAATCTGTGTCATAGCCACAGTTCTTTAAAAGAGGCAGAAATCTACCTTCTGTCTAATCACTGGCCCACTGCAGCTCAGCCTCTTCAGATTGGCTTCTATTTATAAGCACAAGCTCAGCATAAACTTAAGTCATTCTTCATTAATTCTTATTAGAAAACAATAACTATAAACTATTCACTAGAGATGAGCAGCTCAAGCAAAATTCAAATTCGCCTCTGCGATCGGATTTTCCTAGGAAATTTGATTTGCAGAGAAGTTATTCTTCTCAAATTCAATGCCCCTCTTTAAGCTCTGGGGTCTCTCCAAATCCCAGAGCATAATAAACTTAAGATATCAAAAATGATAAAAAAAATTGTTCTACTCACTTCACCGCTCACCTTTCCAGCCACTCCTTTCTTCACCATCACCTGTCTGGTCCTCGACACTTCTTCTTATCACTGCCGCGAGAGCCGAATCCTTGGGCCTCCTCACACTATGCCAGAACTTATGACTCTGATGAGGCCCAGGACGGTTCTACGCAAGCTCATGAAATATCATAACATCATACATGACGACGTGCATTAACACTTTGCACAATTATACCCAGAAACATTCCGGAAAATATTAGAACTGGAAGTCCTGGCCTTGTGTGAGGAAGCCCGGAGATTCAGCGTTGATGGCGGTTATAAGTAGATACAATGAGGATTGGACAGGTGACGGTGAGGAGCAGAGGGACCGTAGAGGTGAGTGGTAAGATGAATAAGTATTTTTTTTATTTTTTAACCTTCTGAATGGCCTGTACAGCTTAGCAAAATGACAGCCACTGGATTCGCGCAGGAAGCAAATTAAAAAAAAATTGCGCTTTGGCAAATGCAGATTTTTGTAAAATTCAATGCCATTGAAATATATTCTCTCATCTCTACTACTGACAACTAAAGCATCAGTGAAAAAAATATTTTATTTAGTTAAACTAAATTAAACTAGTTACATTTTCTGTACTGATTCTTTGTATTTTTAAGAAAAGTATAATTTCATTCTACCATGACCCCATCCCATCGGGAGTAATGGTGACATGGCTGCCCTTACTTTGAACCTGAATTTATTACTTATCCTTCTCCACAACATCGGCTACATCATTGTTTCAGCACATGCGACTTTGTTTAGAAGAGGTTAGGTTGATGTCTTTTTTAATTTACTGTGACCGTGAAGTCTCCAAGTATATATTTATATACCTGCAACACTATAAAACTTCCACTAAGTGTATTCTCTAGAATATTCTTCTAGTTAGCCTGGGCTAAAATTGTAAATCAATATTTTCAATGATTTTAATTGTGGTTAGCAGGAACATAAGAGGTAAATCAATTTTCGTAATTTTTTTTGTAGATGCTTGAAAAACACAGAAAAATGTAAAATCAATATAAAACCTGTATTTAAATAAATAAAGAGCCCGGAACAACAGAACAGGACAGAAAAGAAAATTGTCTTCCAGACTAGAAACTTGTAAGACTATCAATGTGTGATAAATGTAGCTGTCTATAAGATCAAGGATGTAGTAACAAGTGGACTGAAGCATTAAAAATTCAAAAAGAAAACTAAACAAAGAATAGAGAACCCTGCAACCTGGTGCGCAAAGGAGCAGAGAGACCCGGCCAAAGAGGAAGAAGGATAGAGTCCACGGTTGTGGAGTTAGGAGACGTGAGTAACATTTTGCTGGGAAACTTTTGACCCCAGCATTTGTGTTGATGAATTACTTTAATACATATTATCTACCGAAGTGACGTTGGCAACCAAAGATATTCTGTTACAGAAGTGGCCTTTCAAGTAAAACAATTCACCCTGTCTCACTGCAAAAATTGTTTAGAAATGGTTTGAAGAACACGTCAGAGTTCAAAAGTGTGATTTCTTAGATCCTAATCAAACATCTGTGGTATAGGCTGCAAAAACAAGTGAGATCCAAGGGCTTGAAGGGGTCGTCTGATATCTATAATGCCCTCAAATAGGACATCACAGAAGGATGGCCCTGCAGTCATTTCTGCACAGCTTCCATCATCCCCTTGAAACAGCACTTCATCTGGGGGCAGTACTGTGGTCATTTACCACAGCTTCTGTTCCCGTCGTTCCCCAATGATGTCCTGTTTTGAGGGGGAGGGTGATGGCGAGTGACAGCAGCTTCAATGGCCACTCCCATACTTCATTGGTGCCCGATGTAGAAATTTTCAACTGGTTGCCGCCACAGTCCTTGCTTCTATCACCACCGTCTCTTTCCTTGAAATGTGATATCATCAGGGGGTGGTGATAGATGAAGTGTGAGTGACACTAGTGCCACCTCCTGATGACGCTTTGCCCCCTGATGACACTGCAGCTGCGGTCTCTCCTCCATCACCCAACCCCCTAAAACAGGACATCATCAGACATGCTGTTTCGGGGAGATGATAGATTCTGTGGGAAAGTGATTGCAGAGCCATCCTACTGTAACATCCTGTTTGAGTCTTCCCTAAAATGAAACATTACAGGAAATAAAGTAGAAAAAACAGACATAGGGATAAGCTGCATAGGAAGAATGGTAGGGAATTTTATAATATAGCAAATTACAAAAGTTATTTGAGAGTAGAGATAGATATTTATAAAGGGCATTATAGGTATTTCACCGATCCTAGAAAGCCTAATGTTCGTCAAGACTTATAACCAATATAATGACCAACAGAGATATGTTACTACATACAACTGACCTGTATGTTATATTTTGTCTGTATATACTTATTAGGGCTCGCTCACACTGGCATATAACTCGTACAAGTGTTATGCGATGTTTTATCAGATAGTACTCGGCTTAATATTATACTATGGGGCAGTGCTGACTAGTGCTTTTTTTCTCATGCCGATTTTATACAGTGTCCTGACTTTTTTGGAATTGCAGTTTTATTTTATCTAAAAGCATCATTGAATGGGATACTTGCTGGTATTCAGGAAATCCAGTAATCAGTAGTCACTGATTTCTTTAAGGGTAATTCAGGATCCACTGCACAGTTTTTTTAAAATGGCTTATCATCAATACAAGAGAATAGTACAGTGAGAAATAGTAGGTTTTCATACCTATTTAGCATAACATTAAATACAAAGAGAAAGAGCTATCATTACAGTAGCCATTAATCAGATGATCTGTAGTACTAGACAAGGGTGCATGCTCAGATAAGCCAAGTGTCCCCCCATACCGATCAAACATCAGTGGTCTATCTTAATGATAGCTAATCATTGTTTTCGTCTTAAAAACTTGTGTAATAAAGACCACAATAAAAGTAAAAAAAATACAAATATGTATACACGAATAAAAACACAACTTCCTTGGAGAAGCTTCACATCCACAGAACTTGTGTTTCCTCCCTAATATGGTTGAAAAGCATGTAATAAAAATTGACCCAGTCAATGTGTTACAGTACTCAGGATGAAACAATACAGGATCTATGTATTTTCCCAGAAATATTTTGCAACAGAGTATCATGTGGTGAACACAGTAGAATAATTTAGCCAGTAGTTATTCTCAGATTTATCATTATGAAATCGGTCAGGCGTTTGACTGTACACATTTAAGATGTGCAGTATGTGTTTGACTCTGATTTTATTTTAATTCCATACTTGTACAAACCGGCAAAGTCTCAGCTCTTAAAGTTGAAGAAATAAGATAACAGCAAGAACTTATTTTTAAAGGAAAGGTAACTTTTTTTTTACTGCACTTGCTGTTGTTGATATTGCTGTTGTGGTTATATAGTAATGATATTCTGATATACTATTTTACATTTTAAAGGGAATTTTGCAGCAGGTTTTGCTTTGAAATCTGAGAGCAGCATAATGTAGGGGCAGATACCCTAATTCCAGCGATGCATCACTTACTAGGCTGTTTGGTGCAGTTTTGATAGAATCACTGTTTTCTATGCTGTAGATGTAGCAGTGCTCAGAATGCTGAGCCATGTATAACTCCCTCATACCACTGATTGGCAGCTTCCTGTGTACAGTGTGCATAGTCAGCAAGCTGTCAATCAGTGGTGAGATTAACCTGACTGTCTTGCATGTGACACCTAGTGACAATCTACTGTCGATAACACACTGATTGTATTAAAATGACAGCACACAGCCTAATAAGTGACATATCTCTTGAATAAGACTCTCTACCCCTAAATTCTGGTGCTCTTAGATTAAGTAGCAAAAACCTACTGACATTTCTTTTAAGCAAGATCTGTGATGGAAACTGCCAGCCAGTGTTCAATTTTCCAGCATTGTCAAGGCAAGGGAAATAAGGTATTATACAGTTGGAATGAACTGTTTTGCTGTACAATACTCGGAAATACCTGGTCTTTCAAAGCAAGGGACAGGATTTGCTTTAATGACCAAATTTTGTAGTAGTTAATACATGAGAGTGGTAAGCTGGGGACCTACCTCAATTAGTTCAAAATTCCATAATGTGATACAGTATATATGAATTAGATATATGGGAAAATTAAAATACATCAGCCAGCACTTGGCTTACTGATTGGCCATGCCATGGGTATCTCCATCCACAATGAAACACTGGGAACAGCAATGGTGACCAACCAATTGATGTGACTAGTAAAACTTGAAGGAGCTATTATACTGTATCATCTTTCTTCAGAAGCTCATCTGCCCTCTGAAAAAAAGCATCCCCACAGCTTGATGATGCTGCCACCAGACTGGAAGTGGTTTGGAGCTTAAGAGAGATGCAAAAGAGAATCCCTGTCTGAGATGAATCTGCAAAGGTCATGTGCTGAGAACCGCAAGTATCAATGGTTGGTATGGAAAATAACTGTTGCGTTTGACTTCATTGGGACTATCTCAGCCATGTATGAGTTGCCAGGGTTCGTTCAGTTTACATAGCACCTGGACAAGGCTAGGGATTTATGTTTATGAGTTTGTTTTGGTGCTGTGCAACGTGTGGAAAGCAATAAAAACTGCATGAGTTTGGCTAAAAACTACATTATCTCTTTGAATGCTACTTAAGACCAAATGCCTAATGCCTACCAAAGGGAGTGAATCCCTAGAATTGGTGGAGAATGCGAGCATGAAGTCCCAGAGAGCACTTGCGATTGCAGTGTAAAGATTGAATGTCCTGGGTAAATTCAGCTACAGCATTGCAAACATAGTCTGAAACCATGGAGGAGCTTATTAAGCAATTAGTCCAGGTGTAGCAGCCGCAGATACAGCAGCAGCAGACCAACAAACTTCTGATCCCACAGTATCAACAGCAGCAGCAGGAGTTAAAGCAACAGCTTTTGCAACAGCAGCAGTTTCAGTATCAGCAACAGCTACAGTTACAGCAGGTTCAACAGCAGCAGATGGCTCTCCTGGCAGAAACTGTCCGGCCCGAGAAGTGACATCACCCACCTGTCAATGTGATGGTACAGGAGGCCGTACAGAAGATGACTCTGGAGGATGACATTGAGGCTTTCCTAACTATGTTTGAGAAGATGGCAAACAGAAAGAAACTGCCCTTGGAGCAATGGGCAGAGGTCCTAGCTCCATACCTTACAGGGGAACCACAGAAAGCGTACTACGACCTTGCCCTGAAGATGCCAAGGAGTATGACTGTCATGCATCTGGGTTAGGACCCTTGAGCCTGTGCTTTGTGGCCGGCTTCTCTGTCCGCCGAGCCACAGCAGATACAGTTGTGCTCAAAAGTTTACATATCCCGGCAGATTTTTTCCTTTCTTGGCTTTGTTTCAGAGAATATGAATGAAAAAACTTTTCCTCCACTCATGGTTATTGGTTGGGTGAAGCAATTTATTGTCAAACTACTGTGTTTTCTCTTTTTAAATCTTAATGACAACCAAAAACATCCAAATAACCCTGATCAAAAGTTCACATACCCAGGTGATTTTGGCCTGATAACATGCACAGAATTTGACACAAATGGGTTTGAATGGCTACTAAAGGTAACATCCTCACCTGTGACCTGTTTGCTTGTAATCAGTGTGTGTGCATAAAAGCTGAGTGAGTTTCTGGGATCCAGACAGACTGTTGCATTTTTCATCCAGCCACTGACATTTCTGGATTGTGAGTCATGGGGAAAGCAAAAGAATTGTTAATGGATATACGGGAAAAGGTAGTTGAACTGTATAACACAGGAAAGGGATACAAAAAAATATCCAAGGAATTGATAATGCCAGTCAGCAGCGTTTAAACTGTGATTAACAAATGGAAAATCAGGGGCTCTTTAAAAAACAAATGACGGCCAGGTAGAGCAACAAAAATTTCGGCCACAACTGCCAGGAAAATTATTCGGGATGCAAAGAAAAACCCACAAATAACATCAGTTGAAATTCAGGACTCTCTGAAAACTAGTGGTGTGGCTGTTTCAAGATGTACAATAAGGAGGCACTTGAAGAAAAATGGGCTGCATGGTCGAGTCACCAGAAGAAAGCCATTACTGCGCAAATGCCACAAAGTATCTCGCCTACAATACACCAAACAGCACAGAGACAAGCCTCAAAACTTCTGGAACAAGGTAATTTGGAGTGATGAGACCAAAGTGGAATTTTTTGGCCACAACCATAAACGTTACATTTGGAGAGAGGTCAACAAGGCCTATGATGAAAGGAACATCATTCCTACAGTAAAGCACGGAGGTGGATCGCTGATGTTTTGGGGATGTGTGAGCTACAAAGGCACAGGAACCTTGGTAAAAGTTGAAGGAAAGATCAATGCAGCACATTAACAGCAAATACTGGAGCAAATTTTCACTCAGCCCGGAAGCTGTGCATGGGACATACTTGGACGTTCCAACATGACAATGATCCAAAACACAAGGCAAAGTCGACCTGTCATTGGCTACAGCAGAGCAAAGTGAATGTTCTGGAGTGGCCATCTCAGTCTCCTGACCTCAATATCATTGAGCCACTCTGGGGAGATCTCAAGCGCGCAGTTCATGCTAGACAGCCCAAGAATTTACAGGAACTGGAGACTTTTTGCCAAGAAGAATGGGCAGCTTTACCATCTGTGAAAATAAAGAACCTCATCCACAACTACCACAAAAGACTTGAAGCTGTCATTAATCTTAGAGGGGGCAATACACTGTGTTAAGAACTGGGGTATGTGAACTTTTGATCAGGGTCATTTGAATGTTTTTGGTTGTCATTAAGATCTAAAAAGAGAAAACACAGTAGTTTGACAATAAATGGCTTCACCCAACCAATAACCATGAGTGGTGAAAAGTTTTTTTGCTATTATTCATATTCTCTGAAACAAGGCAAAGAAAGGAAAAATTCGGCCAGGGTGTGTAAACTTTTGAGCACAACTGTAAATCTTTTATCAGGGTCTTTAGTTTCTGTTATCCTTGCTTCAGTTTTTTTAGGTTAACAGGTGTTTTTATTTATTCATTTGTCTGCCCTATCATCTTTCGGGTGCTGCTTTATATTATTTTCCCCTGCTGGTATTTCCTGCTGGTGATAGTGTCATTTGGATGTCCAGCTATACTGCTGTAATTTAAACCAGTCAATGAATGACCAGTTCGAGATTATCTCTATGCTGTTTATGTTCTTTACCCTGTACATATCTTCTGTTTCTTTTTGGGAAGTAGCCGGCACATTTTCTAAGAGTACATACTAAATCCTTTATTTTGTATTTTGTGATTTGTTTTACTAACTCTGGGATCTCTTTCTATTTCAGCACACTTTCCATTCTGTAGTTATTTGCACTCTGCTCTGCCCTCCGGCTCTTTAGGAGAAACATGAAGCACTCGACGGCCTTTCAGGCAGCATAGCTCCGAGTTGCCATTGTCTGGTCTAGTGGTTAAGGCTATCTCATCTCACAAAGGAACCACTAGGGACTGTGGGTCAGGATCTCTAGTCTGTACAGGAACCGGCAAGGTCAGTTGGAGTTTTTAGTGACTTATCTATTTTCCCGAGTGAGTTGCTACACTATCATAACAACGACAAGCTAAAGTCCGGGCACAATGGTTGCACCTCTGGTGCTACCAAAAGGTCAAACTTTCTTGGTCCCAGGTGTTTGACTTGTTACATCTGGTGCAAAAATGGCAGCAGCCTGAGACCTGCCCTCCAGCACAGATGGTGGAAAAAGTGGTAGTAGACCAATTTATCCACTCACTGCCTAAGTCAATGCAAAGCTGGGTTGCCCAAGGAGATCCCCAGAATGCGTATGACCTCTGGGCCTCATGGAAAGATAGTTGGCTATGGATAACTCCCTGAGAAACCAAGGTATCCTGTGGTCACATTTCTGGGAGACCCAAAAGAAGGGGTCCAAGGCCACATCTGAGGGGCGCACAAAGGCCCAGGAGGGGTTAATGCCAGGTACAAAGGTTATATCTCATACAACTGTCTGTTAGAGGTGTCGAATCCCTGGTCATATGTCAGTCATTTGCTCCTTGACCTTGGAGCTGATGGACTGCAGTGTAGGCTGGTGCTACTCCTACTTCGCTTACCTTGACTGCAGTGCTGTTCCTCATCCTGGTGAGGGGTCTCTGGAATTCCAGGTGACTGTGAACATTGTCCAAATGACGGGACTTCTGGACTCAGGGAGTTTGGTGACCCTCACAAGGGCCACACTTCCGCATGTGCTAGTCCCTGAGTAAGGAGTTGAGAAAAGGTGTATTCATGCTGCTAGGAGCATGATCGCATGTGGTAAACAGTGAAATCCCTTTCACTGTACTGGTTAGAGAGGTGGAGGAAGCATCCCTTGAAGCCAATGTCCCTAACCTGGAAGAGTCTCAAAACAACTCGGGACTACCCAGCTCAGAGACTTAACGGTAAACGGTACTTGGGAAAATGTAAGTGTGTTAAATGGTGTTCCCCGGGAGCAGAGAGCCGATAATCATTTTCCGTAATGTGCTAGGTATAATGATCTGTCAAGGTAAAGTGAGGGGCTAGAAGAGCTAGACAAAAGGGTGCCTCCTCAGGGCACAAGGGGCACAATCCAGGGGGTATAATTGGTTTGCTTGAGTGAGTCAATTTACGCCTGGGGATTGGGTACTTTTGTTATTGCCTGCAGGGGAGGACAGGTTCCTTAACCAGTGGAAGGGTCCCTATAATGTGGCAGAAAAGGTGGGAAATGTCAACTATAAAGTACACTGACCAGAGAAAAGGAAGCCTTTTTCATATATTATGGCAACCTACTAAAACCTTGGATTGATAGGAACTCACTAGAAACCCTTTGCTTGTTGACCCAATCAGAAGCCAACATTCCAAATGTCAAACTAGAAGGAAATTTGTCACCTTCCCAAAGAAAACATGCCCAGAAATTGGTACCCAAAAATAAGGACAGAGTCTTGGAGTCACCATGCCACACCCATGTCATCAAACATGAGTCTCCCACTTGGGTCAATTTAAAGCCCTGTAGAACTCCTCAGGCCCATTAAGAGGTAGTCTCAGAGGAGGCAATAAAAAACTGTCCATGCCTCTTCACAAAATCAGATTTGTTAAAGTGGCCCCTTGTAAGCACCTGCGGGGTTGGCAGATGGTCCAAGCCCTCTGCTTTGGGCAGAGTGGGAGGGTATGTAGCAATGCCAGGTAGGCTAAGGTTAAATTCTAACTCTGCAGACTTTGATCAGTGCACCTGGCTAGCTCTGCATATAAACAAGCTAGGTAGGTAAGCTGACCACACTGGATGTGTCTTGGAGTTTAAGAGAGAGGCAAGACTGAATCCCTCTCTGAGAAGACTCTTAACAGGTCGTGTGCAGAGAATTGCAGGTATCAGTGGTTGCTATGGACTATAGCTGTTGTGCTTGACTGAATTGGGACCAGCTAAGCCATGTATGAGTAACCAGGGTCTGTTTTGTTTAGTTAGCACCTGGACAAAGCTAGGAATTTATGTTCATGTCTGTTTTGGTGCTGTGCAACCTGTGAAAAGCAAATAAACTGCAAATGCTTGGACCAAAACTGCATTGTCTGTGTGAAAGCCACCTAACACCGACAGCCAAATGCCTACCAGAGAGAGTGAATCCCTACAATGCTCTCCATCCAATCTCACTGAGCAAAAGCGAGTGTGCAAAGATGAATGGGCAAAAATTTCAGGCTCTAGATGTGCAAAGCAGGTAGAGACATACCCCAAAAGACTTGTAGCAGTAATTGCAGCAAATGATGTTCCTACAAAGTATTGACTCAGGGGGGCTGAAAACAAAAGCACATCATAATTTTCAGATTTATATTTCTAAAATATTTAGAAAACCATGTATCATTTCCTTTATACTTCACAGATACATGCTATTTTTTGTTGGTATATGACATAAAATCCCACAATAATAGATTTAAATGTGTAGGTGTAGCATGAAAAAATGTGGAAAAGTTCACGGGGCATAAAGACTTTTTCTAAGGCAGTATACAAGCAACATGTAATAACAATTTTACACATTATAAATATCTAAATCAGTTTAATGTAGGACAAACCACTAAGACATAAACATGTATAAAGCAAACCTCATTGCTTTGGACCATCCATGCTTTTCAGCCATGTACCCCAACACCACAAGTTCTGTGTATGTGAAGCAAGAGAAACACCAAATTATTCTATTAGCGTTATGCACATGAATGTTACTTATATGGGAGGTAAATGTTAATAAAACTTGGTGGTCCCTTGCTTTTGTAATTGCTGATGGCTGCAGAGGTTGTGGTCCATAGCAGTGATCTCCAACCAAATCTTCAATCATTGCAAAATTATAACTTTAAAGCGTAATGTTTTAATCTTTATTTCATAAATCAATATAGTACACATGAAAATAAGCAACTTTGCAATATATCTTATCAGAGAAATCTGCTTCTTTCTCTGACAGAGTTGATCAGCCATTATCAAAATTCTCAATTCTGAGGTAAAATCTGTATTCAGTGAAGACAGATTTTCCCATCACTGAGATAAGAGATGGCAGCTTCTACAAGTCTACCCAGGTCTTGAACCCACAACCTTCCCATTACAGATAGATGGGAGCTTTATTGCGCTGAGCCACAAGCTCTAATGATAAGATTATGTGTAGACAGGAGGAGGTAGGAGCTCTGCCATTTATAAATGTGTGTGCTTGTGTCAGTTAGTCATGATCAAGAAAAAACTAAACATGAATGTTCTCACTCATAGAAAGCAATAGGATATCTTGAAAATGGCGGGTATATTAGAGAGAAGGAAAAACTCATTTCATTTCACAATGATTAATGTTTGTTTAAATGAAACCAGAAAAACCTTTTGATGTAAAAAAAAGTGATGCCAAAATATTTTCTACAACACTCCCGTCTAGAAGAAAAGCCATAAGTTATGTGTTGGGCATTGCTTTGCTTACATATGCCTTTAACAGGGGTTAGTAAAACATTTTAAATCTTTGCTGACTTGTCTGCAGTGTTTGAAATACAGTGCATGAGTTTTCAGTGAGTCTGCCAAACTGAAATTCCTTCATTAGATCTTTGCTCGCTAATAGTGTTGAGCCACCCCCGTAGTGTTCGGGTTCGGTTCGGTTCGTCGAACACCGGGATGTTCGAGGAACTGTTCGTCGAACACCTTAGAACACCGTCGAACACCGTTAAAACCAATGGCAGGCAAACAAAAACACATAGAAACACATAGAAAACACCTGCAAAGGTGTCCAAAAGCTGACAAACTGCTCAGAAGACACTCTCTTTAAAAAAGCCGGCCGGCAAATTCAGCAGCGGCATACACCGGTACCCGACAATTTAGACAAGAAGGAATAGAGCATCACACATAGATTAGATAGATAGAAACATGTCAGTCACACATATAAGAAGCACAGTGACAGTGTTGGTTACTGCACTTGTCATTTAGTGTAAAGGATTTATTAAAAAAAATAATAGTGTTTTCATGCACCGTCTCTTTAAAAAAGCCGGCCGGCAATTCAGCATCTGTACCCGACAATTTAGAACAGAAAGAATAGAGCTTCACACATAGATTAGATAGATAGAAACATGTCAGTCACATATATAATAAGTACAGTGATAGTGTTGCTTACTGTACTTGTCATTTAGTGTAAAGGATTTATTTAAAAAAATAATAGTGTTTTCATGCACTGTCTCTTTAAAAAAGCCGGCCGGCAATTCAGCAGCGGTACCCGACAATTTAGAACAGAAAGATAGAGCATCACACATAGATTAGATAGATAGAAACATGTCAGTCACATATATATGAAGTACAGTGATAGTGTTGGTTACTGTACTTGTCATTTAGTATTAAAATAAAGGATTTATTATTAAAAAAATTGGCGTGGGGTTCCCCTTAATTTTAGGCTCTAGCGGAGGTTAAGCAGACGGCTGGGGCAGATGTTTGAAGCCTGGGAAGGGGGTAATACCCACGGAGCTTCCCAGGCTACTAATATCAGCCCCCAGCTGAATACATAGCCTTTACTAGCTATTAAAATGGGGGACCCCCCCAAAAAAATGACGTGGGGTCCCCCCTAATTTAATAGCTAGCAAAGGCTAGGCAGACAGCTGGGGGCTGATATTAATAGCCCAGGAAGGGAGCCATGAATATTGGCCCCCTCCCAGGCTAGAAACACCAGCCGTCAGCCGCCCCAGAAATGGCGCATTCATAGGATGCGCCAATTCTGGCACTTAGCCTCGCTCTTCCACGCTGCCCTGGTGCGGTGGCAGGGGGTAATAGGGTTGGGGTTGATGTCAGCTTATAATGCCAGCTGACATCAAGCACAGGTTAGTAATGGAGAGGCGTCTATAAGACACCCCCATTACTAACCCCATAGTCAAAGTTAAAAAAAACACAAACACCCAGAATAAAGTCCTTTAATTGAAATAAAGACACAATCCTTTATTGTTCTAAATTAAACCATACTTACCATCACGCCCATTCCAGCTGAAGCCAACGATCTCCTGCAATAAAAGAAAAATATTAAAGCAACCTCATCCTTACCTTTCCATGGTTCCCACGACAGCTTCAGCTCTGCTACATCGAGATGACAGGCTGGACCGCAGCAGAACGCTGCCATCCAGCCTGTCATCCCGCAGACACTGAGAAGCGCAGGCTTGCTTGCGCTGCTCAGCGTCTCTCTGTGACGACATCCAGATGAGCCGAGTTCATGTCCAATGAACTCGGCTCACCTCATGCACGTCACTGACAGCGTGGGAAAATTCTCACGCTGAAGCGCTGATTGCAGGAGAATTTTCCCACGCTGTCAGTGACGTGCAGGAGGTGAGCTGAGTTCATTGGACATGAGCTCACCTCATGCACATCACTGACAGCGTGGGAGAATTCTCCTGCACTCAGCACTTCAGCGTGAGAATTTTCCCACGCTGTCAGTGACGTGCATGAGGTGAGCCGAGTTCATTGGACATGACCTCGGCTCATCTGGATGCCGTCACAGCGAGACAGTGAGGAGCGCAAGCATGCCTGCGCTTCTCAGTGTCTGCGGGATGACAGACTGGATGGCAGCGTTCTGCTGCGGTCCAGCCAGTCATCTCGATGTAGCAGAGCTGAAGCTGTCGTGGGAACCATGGAAAGGTAAGGATGAGGTTGGTTTATTATTTTTCTTTTATTGCAGGAGATCGTTGGCTTCAGCTGGAATGGGTGTGATGGTAAGTATGGTTTAATTTAGAACAATAAAGAATTGTGTCTTTATTTCAATTAAAGGACTTTATTCTGGGTGTTGTGTTTTTTTTAAATACTTTACTAGAAATTCATGGCGGTCATGTCTAATACTGGCGTGACCCCATGAATTTTGGGCTTGGGGCCAGCTGATAATACCAAGCTGGCCCTAACCCCTTTATTACCCAGTGAGCCACCGCACCAGGGCCCTGGATGAGTTGGGTACAGCGCCAGAAGATGGCGCTTCTATGAACGCGCCATTTTCCGGGGTGGCTGCGGACTGCAATTTGTAGCGGGGGGGGGCCCAGAAAGCTTGGGCCTCCCTGCGCTGCAGATTCCAGCCCCCAGCTGCCTAGTTGTACCTGGCTGGACACAAAAATAGGGCGAAGCCCCACGTACTTTTTTTTAAATTATTTCATGAAATTCATGAAATAATTAAGAAAAAAAGGCCTTCCCTATATTGTTGTGTCCGGTCAGGTACAAATAGGCAGCTGGTGGATGGGGGCAGCCCGTTCCTGCCTGCTGTACCTGGCTGGACACAAATATAGTGCGAAGCCCCACTTCAATTTTTTTAAATTATTTCAGGAAATTCATGAAATAATTAAAAAAAAATTGACGTGGGGCTTCGCACTATATTTGTGTCCAGTCAGGTGCAGCAGGCAGGAACGGGCTGCCCCCAACCACCAGCTGCCTATTTGTACCTGGCCGGACACAACAATATAGGGAAGCCCTTTTTTTCTTAATTATTTCATGAAATAATTTAAAGAAAATTGACGTGGGGCTTCGCCCTGTTTTTGTGTCCAGCCAGGTACAACTAGGCAGCTGGGGGCTGGAATCCGCAGCGCAGGGAGGCCCAAGCTTTCTGGGCCACCCCCGCTGCAAATTGCAGTCCGCAGCCACCCCGGAAAATGGCGCATTCATAGAAGCGCCATCTTCTGGCGCTGTACCCAACTCATCCAGGGCCCTGATGCGGTGGCTCACTGGGTAATAAAGGGGTTAGGGCCAGCTTGGCATTATCAGCTGGCCCTAAGCCCGAAATTCATGGGGTCACGCCAATATTAGACATGACCACCATGAATTTCTAGTAAAGTATTTAAAAAAAACACAACACCCAGAAAAAAGTCCTTTAATTGAAATAAACACACAATTCTTTATTGTTCTAAATTAAACCATACTTACCATCACGCCCATTCCAGCTGAAGCCAACGATCTCCTGAAATAAAAGAAAAATAATAAAGCAACATCATCCTTACCTTTCCATGTTTCCCATGACAGCTTCAGCTCTGCTACATCGAGATGACAGGCTGGACCGCAGCAGAACGCTGCCATCCAGCCTGTCATCCCGCAGACACTGAGAAGCGCAGGCTTGCTTGCGCTCCACAGTGTCTCTCTGTGAGGGCATCCAGATGAGCCGAGTTAATGTCCAATGAACTCGGCTCACCTCATGCACGTCACTGACAGCGTGGGAAAATTCTCCTGCACTCAGCGCTTCAGCGTGGGAGAATTCTCACACTGAAGCGCTGAGTGCAGGAGAATTCTCCCACGCTGTCAGTGACGTGCAGGAGGTGAGCTGAGTTCATTGGACATGAGCTCACCTTATGCACGTCACTGACAGCGTGGGAAAATTCTCCTGCACTCAGCGCTTCAGCGTGGGAGAATTCTCACGCTGAAGCGCTGAGTGCAGGAGAATTCTCCCACGCTGTCAGTGACGTGCAGGAGGTGAGCTGAGTTCATTGGACATGAGCTCACCTTATGCACGTCACTGACAGCGTGGGAGAATTCTCCTGCACTCACCGCTTCAGCGTGAGAATTTTCCCACGCTGTCAGTGACGTGCATGAGGTGAGCCGAGTTCATTGGACATGAACTCGGCTCATCTGGATGTCGTCACAGAGAGACGCTGAGCAGCGCAAAAAAGCCTGCGCTTCTCAGTGTCTGCGGGATGAGAGACTGGATGGCAGCGTTCTGCTGCGGTCCAGCCTGTCATCTCGATGTAGCAGAGCTGAAGCTGTCGTGGGAACCATGGAAAGGTAAGGATGAGGTTGCTTTATTATTTTTCTTTTATTGCAGGAGATCGTTGGCTTCAGCTGGAATGGGCGTGACGGTAAGTATGGTTTAATTTAGAACAATAAAGGATTGTGTCTTTATTTCAATTAAAGGACTTTATTCTGGGTGTTTGTGTTTTTTTTAACTTTGACTATGGGGTTAGTAATGGGGGTGTCTTATAGACGCCTCTCCATTACTAACCTGGGCTTGATGTCAGCTGGCATTATAAGCTGACATCAACCCCAACCCTATTACCCCCTGCCACCGCACCAGGGCAGCGTGGAAGAGCGAGGCTAAGTGCCAGAATTGGCGCATCCTATGAATGCGCCATTTCTGGGGCGGCTGACGGCTGGTGTTTCTAGCCTGGGAGGGGGCCAATATTCATGGCTCCCTTCCTGGGCTATTAATATCAGCCCCCAGCTGTCTGCCTAGCCTTTGCTAGCTATTAAATTAGGGGGGACCCCACGTCATTTTTTTGGGGGGGTTCCCCATTTTAATAGCTAGTAAAGGCTATGTATTCAGCTGGGGGCTGATATTAGTAGCCTGGGAAGCTCCGTGGGTATTACCCCCTTCCCAGGCTTCAAACATCTGCCCCAGCCGTCTGCTTAACCTCCGCTAGAGCCTAAAATTAAGGGGAACCCCACGCCAATTTTTTTAATAATAAATCCTTTATTTTAATACTAAATGACAAGTACAGTAACCAACACTATCACTGTACTTCATATATATGTGACTGACATGTTTCTATCTATCTAATCTATGTGTGAAGCTCTATTCTGTCTGTTATAAATTGTCGGGTACCGCTGCTGAATTGCCGGCCGGCTTTTTTAAAGAGACAGTGCATGAAAACACTATTATTTTTTTAAATAAATCCTTTACACTAAATGACAAGTACAGTAAGCAACACTATCACTGTACTTATTATATATGTGACTGACATGTTTCTATCTATCTAATCTATGTGTGAAGCTCTATTCTTTCTGTTCTAAATTGTCGGGTACAGATGCTGAATTGCCGGCCGGCTTTTTTAAAGAGACGGTGCATGAAAACGCTAATATTTTTTTTAATAAATCCTTTACACTAAATGACAAGTGCAGTAACCAACACTGTCACTGTGCTTCTTATATGTGTGACTGACATGTTTCTATCTATCTAATCTATGTGTGATGCTCTATTCCTTCTTGTCTAAATTGTCGGGTACCGGTGTATGCCGCTGCTGAATTTGCCGGCCGGCTTTTTTAAAGAGAGTGTCTTCTGAGCAGTTTGTCAGCTTTTGGACACCTTTGCAGGTGTTTTCTATGTGTTTCTATGTGTTTTTGTTTGCCTGCCATTGGTTTTAACGGTGTTCGACGGTGTTCTAAGGTGTTCGACGAACAGTTCGACGAACAGTTCCTCGAACATCCCGGTGTTCGACGAACCGAACCGAACCCGAACACTACGGGGGTGGCTCAACACTACTCGCTAACTCACACCGTGATCAGTCCTGATCTCGACATCCAGGTGTCAGGTTTTATTTATCAAAGAGCTTGGAGAGTTCCTGAAGCCAACATTGCAGAATCATGATGATTTAAACAGCTTTTAATGGAAAAAAAAATAGCATCTGTAGTTTTTTGGATGCTAAAAATAAAGGGGCATAAAGTAGAACTGCACCAGGCTACTGTCAGAATGTCATATGTCTGCTGAGATAAATAGGTGCAAGGCAACAAAAAAAAAGTGTCTGCAATATCACTACAGGCACTGGCTGACTTTGGGGGTGCCAGCAACAAACCTCTATGCCGGGGATGTCAAACTTAAACACACAGAGGGCCAAAATGAAAAACTTGGAAAAAGTTGTGGCCCAACCAGTATACAGTATAATGGCCCCCACATAGTCCTCCTTACAGAATAATAGGTCCCACATAGTCCTCCTTACAGAATAATAGGTCCCACATAGTTTTTCATACAGTATAATGGGCCTCATATAGTGCTCTATACAGAATAATGGGCCCCCATAGTCCTCCTTACAGAATAATGAGCCCCATATAGTCCTCCATACAGAATAATGGGCCCCACATAGTCCTCCATACAGAATAATGGGCCCCACATAGTCCTCCATACAGAATAATGGGTCCCCATAGTCCTCCTTACAGAATAATGAGCCCCATATAGTCCTCCATACAGAATAATGGGCCCCACATAGTCCTCCATACAGAATAAACATAGTTCTCCTTACAGTATAATGGGCCTCACATAGTCCTCCATACAGATTAATAGTCCCCACATAGTTCTTCATACAGTATAATGGGCCCCACATAGTCCTCCATACAGAATAGTGGGCCTCCCATAGTCCTCCTTACAGAATAATAGGTCCCACATAGTCCTCCTTACAGAATAATAGGTCCCACGTAGTTTTTCATACAGTATAATGGGCTTCACATAGTGCTCTATACAGAATAATGGGCCCCACATAGTCCTTCTTACAGAATAATGAACCCCACAGAGTCCTCCATACAGAATAATGGGCCCCACATAGTCCTCCATACAGAATAAACATAATTCTCCATACAGTATAATGGGCCTCACATAGTCCTCCATACAGAATAATAGGCCCCACAGAGTTCTTCATACAGTATAATGGGCCTCACATAGTCCTCCATACAGAATAATAGCCCCACATAGGGGTGGTGGTTCTCTTGTCGGGGGCCAAATATAGCCACCCTGCGGGCGAGATTTGGCCCACCGGCCAGAGTTTGACATGTGTGCTCTATGTTTAGGTCATACTACGGCAGCAAATTAAATGAGTTGTCCAGTACTCGGACAACCCATTCTTAAAAGAAATCTGCCAGCCTCTTTTATTTAAAATGAACTTTGGAGGTAGAGTCTCATGCAGATCAGTGTCCGGCCCATAGCCTTGAACAGCTCATTTATATGTAAGAAAAACATAGATTTCTCTGGAATAAGACATCGAATAGCAGGTATCAAGGTATAATTTTATTCAGCTTCAGATGGCTTAGGACGATTGATCCTACTGTCAGATTCCCTTAAACCTCTTCACCCCCGGGCGATTTTCCGTCTTTCTTGTCTTTGTTTTTTCCTTCCCTTAATCCAAGAGCCATAACCTTTTAATTTTCCCGTTCACATAGCTCTATGAGGGCTTGTTTTTTGTGGGACAAGGTGTACTTTTGAATGACATCATTAATTTTATCATGTGATGCACTGGAATTCCACAATTTTTTTGGGGGGGTTTTATTTATCATGTTCACTATATGGTAAAACTGACCTGACAATATGAATCTCCAGGTCAGTTCGAGTACCCAGATACCAGACATGTATAGTCTTCCATTATTTAAGTGGTGGAAAAAAAATTGGAAATTTCTAAAAAGTATTTCTTTTTTGCTGCCACTTTCCAAGAACTATGAGGGTTTCATTTTTCAGAATATTGGGCTGTGTGATTGCTTATTTTTTGTGCCCTGAACTGACGTTTTTATTGATACCATTTTGGGGTAGATATGATGTTTTTATCACCTCTTATTGGATTTTATTGCAATGTTATGAGCGAAAAAAATCTGAATTTTGGCAGTTAGAATTTATTTTCTTTACGCAATTTACTGATTGGATTAATTTATTTTTATATTTTTTTAGATTTGACTTTTATGAATGCAGCAATTGTTTTATTTTTAATGGGGCAAAAGGGGTGTTACTTGAACTTGCTTTTTTAATTTTTTCACGTTTTTAAAAACTTCTTTTTCACTTTTTACTGCATTTTTTAGTGACCTTTCTTTGCAGAACACTGACTTGAAATGATGGTGTCGCTGTCAGAGGTAATATCACCCTGATGTGACTGAGATGAGTAATTTGCCTTATATTTCATAACGCTGTTCACTTCCTTCCCACTAATTCACTTAAAGTAGTTAAAGGAGGCCAAAAGTTTTAGGTAGTACTACAGTTATAGATGTAGCACCCGTCAACATGACCATGGACATCATACAGTAATAGTGTAGTACAACACTTTGCCATTTGTGGAGTTCAGCCATTCTCATTATCTTTGAATGAGCAGAATACTACAAAAATAGCTGTACACTTTCGCTAAACTTTGCATTGTCATTATATTGGTGGTTGCTACACCAGTATACAGACATAAAATACGTAGTTATGATGAACAGAACATGAGTTCTTAGTGAAAATAGCTCTGGAGTAAGATGCTTCAAATTCATTTAAGAGCCCTTTGCTTCTTAATGAGTTTGGCACATTTTACAACTGGCTTGTTCCTCTACCAAAAATGTTACTCCAGCTAGAGGCTGGCATACATTTCTGGTATAATTTACACCTCTCTTGTAGTGTAAATTATGATCAAGTGGGCTTCAATACAATCCATCTCTCCCCACCTCCTCTCACTGTGGTGTAAAAACCCCCAAAAAACAGAATATGTTTGCACAATTACTAGATGCACAGAATGATGCTGTATTTCAATGAGTTTCACACCAGAATTCTGGCAAAAACTTTTTGATGAATGGGGACCTGAGTTTTGAAGCCTCTAGGCATGAAGTTGGCTTTGTTATTGTGGTGTTAAACAATTGCCCATTTTTTGATGATAGATTCTTTTTATTACCCATATGTTTTAAACACCATTGTCATTACACTTGTGCAATAAATCAGGTATATTTCTAAGTATCTATCAAGACTTTAGTTTCCTAGAATGCTAGAAATATGTGTTAAGTGTTCTTCATGTTAAGGCTTGTTGGACAGGTCATCATACTGCCAGTCCTAAAGTGAATACACAACTTATTTCTCTGCTGTTCAGCTCTTATGGCAAAGCCTCCAGCTAATAATGTCATCCTAGCGTGGCTGAAAAGCACATTCATAAAGTACATGCTGCGATGAAAAGATATATTACATTATTTGCATTACTTCTCGCCTTCTCATATTCTTATTTATCTCTTCTTAAATTCAAGATCTTATTCAAGCATACAGTACAGACCAAAAGTTTGGACACACGTTCTCATTTAAAGATTTTTCTGTATTTTCTTGACTATGAAAATTGTACATTCACACTGAAGGCATCAAAACTATGAATTAACACATGTGGAATTATATACTTAACAAAAAAGTGTGAAACAACTGAAAATATGTCTTATATTCTAGGTTTTTCAAAGTAGCCACCCTTTGCTTTGATGGCTGCTTTGCACACTCTTGGCATTCTTTTGATGAGCTTCAAGAGGTAGTCACCGGAAATGGTCTTCCAACAATCTTGAAGGAGTTCCCAGAGATGCTTAGCACTTGTTGGCCCTTTTGCCTTCACTCTGCGGTCCAGCTCACCCTAAACCATCTCGATTGGGTTCAGGTCTGGTGACTGTGGAGGCCAGGTCATCTGGCTTAGCACCCCATCACTCTCCTTCTTTGTCAAATAGCCCTTACACAGCCTGGAGGTGTGTTTGGGGTCATTGTCCTGTTAAAAAATAAATGATGGTCCAACTAAACGCAAACCGGATGGAATAGCATGCCGCTGCAAGATGCTGTGGTAGCCATGCTGGTTCAGTATGCCTTCAATTTTGAATAAATCCCCAACAGTTTCACCAGCAAAGCACCCCCACACCATCACACCTCCTTCTCCATGCTTCACGGTGGGAACCAGGCAAGTAGAGTCCATCCGTTCACCTTTTGTGCGTCGCACAAAGACAAGGTGGTTGGAACCAAAGATCTCAAATTTGGACTCATCAGACCGAAGCACAGATTTCCACTGGTCTAATGTCCATTCCTTGTGTTCTTTAGCCCAAACAAGGCTCTTCTGCTTGTTGCCTGTCCTTAGCAGTGGTTTCCTAGCAGCTATTTTACCATGAAGGCCTGCTGCACAAAGTCTCCTCTTAACAGTTGTAGAGATGTGTCTGCTGCTAGAACTCTGTGTGGCATTGACCTGGTCTCTAATCTGAGCTGCTGTTAACCTGCGATTTCTGAGGCTGGTGACTCGGATAAACCTATCCTCAGAAGCAGAGGTGACTCTTGGTCTTCCTTTCCTGGGGCGGTCCTCATGTGAGCCAGTTTCTTTGTAGCGCTTGATGGTTTTTGCAACTGCACTTGGGGACACTTTCAAAGTTTGCCCAATTTTTCGGACTGACTGACCTTCATTTCTTAAAGTAATGATGGCCACTCATTTTTCTTTACTTAGCTGCTTTTTTCTTGCCATAATACAAATTCTTACAGTCTATTCAGTAGGACTATCAGCTGTGTATCCACCAGGGAGCCAGCTGTCGGACACAACTAAATTCCCTATAGAGAAGGCAGAGAGGAATCATTACTGTACCTGCCTTCCTGATCACTGTATACACAGCGTGGAACAAATGCTGTGTATACAGTATAGGAGGTGCTGACAGCACTGATCACTGGGTATAGGGAAAAAACAGATGCTGTTAGACCTAACAGACTCAGATCAGCTTTGGTTTGGGGGCATGAGGATGAATTTGTCTTGTTACTGGGGCTAATATACCATACCAATATAAAAATATTTAAATGTTGAAATGTCCTCTAATAGTCTTTTATAACTTAATGGGGAGCAAAATGTGTGAAAGAAATGAAAACTAAATAAAAAGCCGGTAAAAGCTCCCACCAATCCAAATTGTTGTTACTAGTTCCGCCCGTTTAAAAAAAAAACAACAAAAAAAGAAACATGTTTGATATATAAAAATAATTGTTACGGAAAGGAGAACAAAGTTTAAAATGTATTTAAGTGATCCATTGTGATCATGAAAAATTTTAAAAAAATGTGAAAACCAGATATATTTCCTTTTATTTTCACACCAATATTGCCCAAATGTTATGAAAAATAGATGTAAAAATTATTTGAATGTTTAAAACATTTTAACAGCTATTTAACCCCTTTACCTCCCAGGGTGGTTTGCACGTCAATGACCAGGCCAATTTTTACAATTCTGACCACTGTCACTTTATGAGGTAATTACTCTGAAGCGCTTCAACGGATCCCCCTGATTCTGGCATTGTTTTTTCATGACATATTGTGCTTCATTTTCAAAATTTGAATTTTTATTCCGTTAAATCAGAGAGATATGTTACACAAAATAGTTCATAAATAACATTTCCCACATGTCTACTTTACATCAGCACAATTTTGGAACCAAAAGTTTTTTTTATTAGTGCGCTATAAGGGTTAAAAGTTGATCAGCGATTTCTCATTTTTCCAACAAAATTTACAAAACCATTTTTTTAGGGACCACATCACATTTGAAGTGACTTTGAGGGGCCTTTATGACAGAAAATACCCAAAAGTGACACCATTCCTGTGTTTCACAGGAATTTTTGGAATGGGGAAGAGAAAAATGAACATTTAACTTTTTTCACAAAAATGTTACTTTAGACCCCAATTATTTTATTTTTGCAGGGGTAACAGGAAAAAATGGACCCCAAAATTTGTTGTGCAATTCGCCCTGAGCATGCAGATACCCCATACGTGGGGAAAAAACACTGTTTGGGCGCATGGCAGGGCTCAGAAGGGAAGGAGAGCCATTTGACTTTTTGAATGTAAAATTTGCTTGAATAATTAGCGGACGCCATGTTGCGTTTAGAGAGCCCCTGATGTGCCTAACCAGTGGAAACCCCCCATAAGTGATACCATTTTGGAAACTAGACCCCTCAGGGAACTTATCTAGATGTTTGGTGAGCACCTTGAACCCCCAGATGCTTCACACAAGTTTATAACATGGATCTGTGAAAATAAAATTTTCACATTTTTCCCACAAAAATGTTTTTCAGCCCCCAGTTTTGCATTTTCATAAGGGTAACAGGAGAAATTGCACAATGCAACTTGTTGTGCAATCTCTCCTGAGTAAGCCGACACTCCATATGTGAGTAAAAAACACTGCTTGGAAGCACAGCAGGGTTCGGAAGGGAAGGAGTGTCATTTGACTTTTTGAATGTAAAATTTGCTTGAATAATTAGCGGATGTGCCCGTGATGTGCCTAAACAGTGGAAAACCCCCACAAGTGACACCATTTTGGAAATTAGACCTCTCAGGGAACTTATCTAGATGTGTGGTGAGCACCCTTAACCCCCAGATGCTTCACAGAAGTTTAGAACATGAAGCCATGAAAATAAAAAAATCTAACTTTTTCCACAAAAATGATCTTTTAGCCCCAAATTTTTTAGTTTCACAAGGGTAAGAGGAGAAAATGGAGCCTAAAAACTGTTGTGCAATTTCTCCTGAGTACGCCAATACCCCATATGTGGTGAAAATACACTGTTTGGATGCACGTCAGGGTTCAGAAGGGAAGGAGCACTGTATGACTTTTTGAACGCAAAACTGGCTGGAATCAAGAGCGGATGCCATGTCGCAATTCGGGAGCTCCTGATGTACCTAAATAGTGGAACCCCCCCACAATTGACTCCATTTTGGAGACTAAACCCCTCAAGGATTTTATCAAGGAGTATAGTGTACATTTTGAACCCAGAGGTACGACAGAATTTGCTAACATTAGGTCATCATATTGAATAAGTTGTCATTAATCTTGAGCGCAAGTGCTCGCTACTTGAGTTTGCATTGGGTACTCGGGTATGCACCATGTATCACGAGTGCTCTAGTGATATGCTCGAGTCCTTGCCCCGCATATTTCACGGTTGTTAGACACCCAAAAAAAACCATGAGGGGATAGCTCGTGCATGGCAGGTGATCCCAGCAACGTTTTTTTTGGCCGCGAAGCATATGGGGCAAAGACTTGAGCATGTCACTCGGACACCCGCGATACTCAGTGCATACCCGAGCACCCGATGCAAACTCAAGTAGCGAGCACTTGCCTCAACACTGGTCGCCATATTGTCATCATTTTTTTTCCTTTACTTTTGAAAAAATCCCAACCCTAACCCCAACCCTAATACAACCCCAACCCTAACCCCAACCCCAAGCCTAACCCTAGCCCAACCCTAACCCTAGCCCAACCCTAACCCTAACCCTACCCCTACTCTAACCCCAACCCCAACCCTAACCCAACCCTTACCCCAACGCTAACCCTAGCCCAACTCTAACCCTAGCCCAACCCTAACCCTAGCCCAACCCTAACCCCAACCCTAACCCTAGGCCAACCCTAACCCTAGAGTTTATTTTTTACACTGTTCCTCATGTGGTATAAGTGATTAGACGACTTTATTCTTCTGGTCGGTGCGATTACAGAGATACCAGATTTATATCGGGTTTTTATGATTGACAGCTGTCACACACGAAATGACGCTTTTTTTGCAAAGACTAGTTTTTGCATTGCCATATTTTGAGAGCTATAATTTTTCCATATTTTGGCCGACAGAGTCATGTGATGGCTTGTTTTTTGCGGGACAAGTTGACGTTTTTATTGGTGCCATTTTAGGGCATGTGACATTTTTTGATTACTTTCTATTCCGATTTTTGGGAGGCAGAATAAACAAAAAGCAACAATTCAGGAATTTTTTTTGGGGGGGGTTTCATTCCGTTCCGCATGTGGTAAAATTGATAATGCAGCGTTATTCTTCGGGTCAGTACATTTACAGCGGTACCACATTTATATAGTTGTTTATGTTTTGACACTTTTGCACAAGAAAAACTATTTTCTAGAAAAAATTATTTTTTTGTATCGCTTTATTCTGAGAGCGATAACTTTTTTATTTTTCGGATGATGGAGCTGTGTGGTGGCTTGTTTTTTGTGGGAAAAGATGACGTTTTCAGCGGTACCATTTTTATTTACATTCGTGTTTTTGATTGCGTGTTTTTCCTGTTTTTGTTTGGCGGTATGATGATAAAGCATTGTTTTTTGCTTCTTTTTTTCTTTTTTTTTTACCATGTTCACTAAAGGGGTTAACTAGTGGGAGAGTTTTATAGGTCAGGTTGTTCCGGATGCGACGATATTAAATATGTGTACTTTTATTGTTTTTTTGCTTTTTTTTCATAATAAATAAATATTATGGGTTCAATATATTTTTATTTTTTGTGGATTCTTTTTTTAAATTTGTTTTTAGCAGCAGCTCCCTATGCCATGCAGCCTGTCAGCGCTGCACACAGGGAGACATTACTTTGGTCATGCACTGCACATGACGAAAGTAATGTCCTGCCTCCTTGTGACCCAGATGTTGTCATGTCATGTTGCTGGACGCCGGCAGGAGAGGTGAGTATAGCGATCACCTCCCCTTGCCACCGCAAGGCTGTGATCGACTTCGATTGCAGCATTGCGGGGGTTAATGTGCAGGGACTGCTCCCTGCACATAGCACCAGGTGTCAGCTGTAACAATCAGCTGACACCCGGCGGCAATCACCCCGCACCGCTTGTGTGAGGGCGCGATCGCAGCTTGTGTGATAGTACGTAGCTGGTCCATAAGTCCCAGGGCACAGCTACGTACTATTACTGACAAGGTCGTAAAGGGGTTAAAACTGCAGATTTGAAAATATGGAAAATGTGCCTGGTCCAAATTGGGGGGAAATGGCCTGGTCTTGAACTGGTTAAATAAACATTATAATCAGAATTAAAGCAACACTCTAGCATTATTTTTTATTATGTAGTCGATATTAGGCTAGTAATAAAGAACAATAAAGAGGTTTTTTTGTATGATTAATGCATATTTGTCCTATTTTATGTGTATCCTATATGATGTTAGAGAATCTTTGTGTTCATTTGCGATACAGCTTAGGCCAGTCTTCCCTGGCTCCTCCTTGTGATAACTTTGTGTCATGTCAGCTGTTGCAAGCAGACGACAAGGGACACAAAACAAATCTCCACCTCATAGGATACACTGGAGAACACAGCACTCACAGCACTCACAGCACCACACAGAGACAGGTAGTGTAATCAGGGATGTTTTATAACTGCAGCTAATCAATAAATGGGGACTGTATTTTCAATAAACTTGAATAAATCAAAGACACAGGTGTATATAGGAAACTTTTTCATATATATTATCAGAGTCACTTATAAGCCACATGTTCCCATTTGTCTTGTCTCCTAAATTTATCATCCCCTCTGACAAACAGCTCAACTTAGTACAGGCAGACGACTAGCACAGTGAGATGTCAGGTTATGCTTCACATAGTAAGCTATTAGGAGGAGAGGGGGGAGGAGTATTTAAGAAAACAAACAAAGGGAGAATCAGAAAGATGGTGCTGAGATTCCTAACAGGTCAGTTATCTTATACCAAGCCTGGATTCACATCTACACTGCTTAGTACTGCTAGATAATTTTCTCAGTGCCTCTACTGCTTCTACATGTGTGTTAAATAAGGAACAAGGAGCAAGATTACTTGGGTGCTGTGAGCTACTCTCCTCCCTCCAACCCAGAATCAGCTGCAAATCAAGAGAGATATTGTGCGTTTTCACCAGTTTTATCCCATGTAAGCTCTAAGTCATATTACGGATAGAAAAAGTATTATTCTTCATGTACAGACACAGGACTGTTTATTCTGATAAACTACTAGAAATTACATTTACCCTTAAAATGAGCTCACTTACTATTCTCACTGCCATCTTCTATAAAGCAGAAATTATATTTTCATCTGCATGGAGGACATAAAGAAAAATAAGGAATGTAAAGCTGAATGCAGAGAAGAGTGGTCTGAGAGCTACTAGGAGGGGTTTGATGGAGAATTATCTCATCCCATAGTTCACAGAAAGTCAGAGTCTGTACAAAAGAGCGTACAATGGACTCGTTGTCACAATGGGATCGCTTGACACAACTGATAAAAACCAATTATCCGAACATAGGTAATATTATGTATATACACTGCTAAAAAAAATAAAGGGAACACTTAAACAACAGAATATAACTCCAAGTAAATCAAACTTCTGTGAAATCAAACTGTCCACTTAGGAAGAAACACTGATTGACAATCAATTTCACATGCTGTTGTGCAAATGGAATAGACAATAGATGGAAATTTTTGGCAATTATCAAGACATCCTCAATAAAGGAGTGGTTCTGCAGGTGGGGACCACAGACCACATCTCAGTACCAATGCTTTCTGGCTGATTTTTTGGTCACTTTTGAATGTTGGTTGTGCTTTCACACTCGTGGTAGCATGAGACGGACTCTACAACCCACAGAAGTTGCTCAGGTAGTGCAGCTCATCCAGAATGGCACATCAATGCGAGCTTTGGCAAGAAGGTTTGCTGTGTCTGTCAGCGTAGTGTCCAGAGACTGGAGGCGCTACCAGGAGACAGGCCAGTACACCAGGAGATGTGGAGGGGGCCGTAGGAGGGCAACAACCCAGCAGCAGGACCGCTACCTTTGCCTTTGTGCAGGGAGGAACAGGAGGAGCACTGCCAGAGCCCTGCAAAATGACCTCCAGCAGGCCACAAATGTGCATGTGTCTGCACAAATGGTTAGAAATCGACTCAATGAGGGTGGTATGAGGGCCTGACGTCCACAGATGGGGTTTTGCTGACAGCCCAACACCGTGCAAGACGCTTGGCATTTGCCACAGAACACCAGGATTGGCAAAGTCGCCACTGGCGCCCTGTGCTCTTCACAGATGAAAGCAGGTTCACACTGAGCACATGTGACAGACGTGACAGAGTCTGGAGACGCCATGGAGAGCAATCTGCTGCCTGCAACATCCTTCAGCATGACTGGTTTGGCAGTGGGTCAGTAATGGTGTGGGGTGGTATTTCTTTGGAGGGCCACACAGCCCTCCATGTGATCGCCAGAGGTAGCCTGACTGCCATTAGGTACCGAGATGAGATCCTCAGACCCCTTGTGAGACCATATGCTGGTGCGGTTGGCCCTGGGTTCCTCCTAATGCAGGACAATGCCAGACCTCATCTGGCTGGAGTGTGTCAGCAGTTCCAGCAAGATGAAGGCTTTGAAGCTATGGACTGGCCCACTTGTTCCCCAGACCTGAATCCGATTGAGCACATCAGGGACATCATGTCTCTCTCCATCTGACGCGCCCCCTGGGCCGTGGGGTAGTCGGTGCCGGGCCGGTCGTTGCTAGGGGAGATGTCACAGTGGCGGTGACCCGGTCCGTGACCCAGGGCGGTCAATCAAAAGGGGAATATTTACAGGGGATTTATAGTTTTTATATACAGTTCGTGATGCCACCTGTGGTTTCCGGTAAAGGTGAGCCGCTGCAGAGCAGGTCCTCTGGAGTTGTTGTTAGGCTGCGTGCACACAATGCGTTTTTCATGCGTTTCCGCTGCGGAATTTCCGTAGCGGAAACGCATCAAAAACGCATGGTAATCCGCACCCCATGGTCCCCAATGGCATTCCGCAATGTCAATGCACATGCTGCGGATTTTTCCGCAGCGTTTCTGCAGCGCTCATAAATCCGCAGCATGTTCATTAATTTTGCGGAAGTGCCGCCATTGACTTGCATTGAGACGCATAGAATCCGTGTCTGTACATTTGTACAAGCGGATAATATGCGTTTCAATGTGCGGATGGTACCCAGTTCTGGAGGAGAGAAGACTCTCATTCTGACCTGGGTACCATTGTACCTGTAAAAAAAGAATGAAATAAAAAATAAAGTTTATATTCACCTGTCCGGCGGCCCCTGCAGTGCTTCTCCTTCCAGGACCTGAGATGAGCAGCCTGTCTCGCGAGATGCCGGCAAGCCAGGAAGGAACCAGGAAGGAGCGCGACAGCACACGCGGCGGCATCGGAGGTAAGTATAGCTTTATTTTTTTAATTTTTACGGTCACACTGTATAAATCCATGCCGTTTGCATGTATTTATACAGTGTGACCTAGTTGTCAAGCACTTTCCAAGTGATGCTATCGCCTGGAAAGTGCTTGTCAGTCCGCATGCGGAAACACCTGCGTTAACGCATGTGGATACACATGTGAATCCGCATGTATTCTGCAGGAAAAACGCATGCACAATCTGCATGCGTTTTTTCTGCCAGGGAGATGCAGAAATGCTGCAGAAATTTTCTGCTTCATTTCTGCATCATGGGCACATAGCCTTAATGCAGCAGAGTTGGTTTAGCTCTCCACAGGTAGAGCTTAGCTCCAGGGCAGTGTAGCTGTTGCTGTTATGGAAGTAGCACTCGTGGTGCAGTGTAGTGCAGGGGGTGATGGTGCAGCAGTAATGATTGACAGAGACAGTGTGGTGCAGTCTTCAGAGTTTACTCACAGTTGTTAAGTTCCTCAGGTTGCACTTTCCGGATTACGACCTCCCACGTCGCGCTGCGTTCACCAGGCAGGGGTTCAGCAAACTCCAAGGTGTTTCAAGAGTGCCTGACAGGATCCTGTTCAATATGCCCTTCTCAGCCTTCTTCCTGCGCTGGCCCTCACCCTTCTTGCCCTGCACCTTGCCAAACAATGTCCCAAGCTGGTATCCTCGGATCTTTCTGGGCAACCTGGAGTTCCCTGGATCCTATGTGGTTACCTTTTTGGCGACTTGAGTGCGGATGTGCCAACTGCACCTTGAAAGTACAGAAGCCTCCGGTTTCCAGTTGAACTTTGTAATTCTCACTGATTAGGGGCCAGTCCCCTCTGCGGCTCGATCCCTCCACCGCCTGGCAGATTCGGGCGTACGGGTGGCCTCCAGCACTGCCCGTACCCTTGGGATCCCTTCTTCGTTCCTGGAGCCTTCCTCCTGCTCCTCTCCTCAGTCTGTCCTGGGCCTCTCTGGCTAGGCCCTCCTCCTCCTGAGCAGAGCTCCTGCAGAGCTCCTGCTCCGTCTACTTCTCCTCTCAGACTGCTCTGATTGTACTCCTCTAGAATGTTCCACCCTCTTTTTATATCACTTCTTCCAATGCTCCCCTGATTTATTTCCTCCACCCACACCCACTACATGGTTCCCCCTCTCTTTGCTTCCCCCCACTCCAGCCAGGGAGAGGGCTCAGCAGGAAAGCGACACATCTTACCCCTCCTGCTGGTCTGGAGTAGTGAAGTGTTGGATGCAGGTGTTAGGGTCCCGGGCAGCACTTTATCCTTAGTCGAGAGTGAGATATCACACCTCTGGGTGAGATGCAGTACCTCTGTGGCGACTGAACCCGCAGGGGCTCCACATACTCCCCTGGTAAAAGACAGCACGTCCGCGGGCTGGAATAGAGTAAAAACCACATTTTTAGACATACAATTTTTAGATGCATCAAATAGAAGAATTTTCAAACAACTTTTCTTCCCTTTATGGGAGGTACGTTGCAGGTTACTATATAAAACTTTTTAAAGAACACATTTTTCTTTATACTCATAAAACATTTTTCACGCAGGTAAAACACTTCTCATATCAAAACATTTTCAATCAAATACAGTGAAATTTTACTGCCGAATGTCCTTTTCATTGGTAAGGTGCACTTTGAGCAACATGAGGGACCCGTCCGAAAACCCTCAACGTAGGCCCTGGGCGTGGCTGCAGGGCATAGGTGATCCAGGTGTTGGACCACGTCTTCGGCCATGCCAAACGGGTTTTTGTTCTGAGGTCAGTCTTGTTGTATAAAACCAATAAGGGGCACTTTAAGAAGTGCAACTATTTACAGTAAAGTTTTTGGCTGCTCACAGTCCTCAGCCTGACAGTTTTTGGTACCCTTACCGGGTAATTATGCACACACACAGAACTTTTTAAACTTGCAGCAGTGTTGTACCCTTCCGGATAACTATATACAGTTCAGTTCACTAAAACAGTTTAACAGTGGGGCTCCCTCCGGGGGAACTCCTGGTTTCTACAGGCTGACCCAGCCGGGGCATCAGCCTTGTACTGCGGGGGAATGTCCCTCCTCTCCTTCACCACTCTGTATACCTGGAGGGCATACCACCTGCACTCGCCCTTGTGGCGGGTAAAGGTGACACGGTCACCGGGGTAGAGGTCTCGGCCGGGATGCCCCTGTTGGAGATGGGCCTCTACGTCCCGCCGATTGACAAAGACGTCCCGATCCATCTGCGGCTCTCTGACGAAGCCCCACAAGGCGTCCAGGTCGAACTTCACCACTATCCCCACTAGACGGGGACTGGATGTGGTAGACCTCGCCTTGCGGGCCCGGGTTTTGGCAGCCATGTTCCGGGCCTCCATCTGTTCCCATCGCACCTGCCGGTCGTGCCGCTCCTTCTCTAGCTGCAGGAGCTCCCGTCTGCAGTGCTCCTCCCTCCTGAGGGCCTGGATCTCCAACGGGAACCCCATGAGATCCCCCTCCCGGTTGCCCACCGAAACTCCTCTCCTCCTTGGCAGGTAACAGGGGGTGCAGGTGTGGGCGTCAGGGGGAGTCCCTGCTGGTCCTCGAACTTAGTGGACCAGTCGTAGACGGGGCTTCCGTACACCCACTCGGGTGCGGGGACAGGTGGTTCTGGTAGGGGGCCTAGGAGCAGGTCGGCGGAGCAGGCTCCCGGGATCGGAGGCTCTGCCGGGGAGCCCAGGAGCGGGTCTGCACTCTCAGCGCCCGGGACAGGGAGTCTCCTCTTAGCTGCTCCCGTGGCCATGCCTGTGCCGTCCTCTGCCTCTTGGCTCTGTTCAGGCTCCTCCGGGGCTGGGGCGCTGCTGGTGGACTGCAGCGCTGGCTGCTGCCGGGTCACGATCTTCCCCAACAGCTCCTCCTTCCAGATGGCGATGGCATCCTGCTGGGCCCTCTCCATCCTCCGGCATAGATCCTGGAATTCGGCATGGAACTCGGTATCCTTCAGGGATAATTTCGCCATTGCCTTCTCCGGGGTGAGAGGCATTTCTGATAGCTGCAGGCCATGGACGGGAGCTTGCTCCGGACTCTCCTCCATGTTGCCTGCCGGGTGTGGTCTGTCTAGACTGCTGGAGACTTCGCCCTGTCTCCCAGGTTTCTTCTCTCCTCTCCATGGCAGTTTGCTGTCGGACACACCTTGGGGCGGCCCCTCCAGCTTGATGGACACATCTACATGCATGGTCACTGATTCTCGGGGCGGGCCCTGCTTTTGGTGCCATTCTGGAACCCGGCCCATGATGGGAGGCGGTTTCTTGTTGTCTTTTGTCTCGCACATAATGGCGCCCGTTCTCCTGGGGCGGGCGCCACATTCAGTATAGAACACAGTCTCTAGGCGCACAATACCCGGTGATAACGGGTGAGTTCATATCCTGTTCATGACGCCAAAGATGACTCGCCCCCTGGGCCGTGGGGTAGTCAGTGCCGGGCCGGTCGTTGCTAGGGGAGATGTCACAGTGGCGGTGACCCGGTCCGTGACCCAGGGCGGTCAATCAAAAGGGGAATATTTACAGGGGATTTATAGTTTTTATATACAGTTTGTGACGCCACCTGTGGTATGCGGCTAAAGGGAGCCGCCACTGTGGAGCACGTCCTCTGGAGCTGTTGTTAATGCAGCAGAGTTGGTTTAGCTCTCCACAGGTATAGCTTAGCTCCAGGGCAGTGTAGATGTTGCTGTTATGGAAGAAGCACTTGTGATGCAGTGTAGTGCAGGGGCTGATGGCGCAGTAATAATTGACAGAGACAGTGGGGTGCAGTCTTCAGAGTTTACTCACAGTTGTTAAGTTCCTCAGGTTCCACTTTATGGATTACGACCTCCCACGTCGCGCTGCGTTCACCAGGCAGGGGTTCAGCAAACTCCCAGGTGTTTCAAAAGTGCCTGACAGAACCCCGTTCTATATGCCCTTCTCAGCCTTCTTCCTGCGCTGGCCCTCACCCTTCTTGCCTTGCACCTTGCCAAACAATGTCCCAAGCTGGTATCCTTGGATCTTTCTGGGCAACCTGGAGTTCCCTGGATCCTATGTGGTTACCTTTTTGGCGACTTGAGTGCGGATGTGGCAACTGTACCCTGAAAGTACAAAAGCCTCCGGTTTCCAGTTGAACTTTGTAATTCTCACTGATTGGGGCCGGTCCCCTCTGCGGCTCGATCACTCCACCGCCTGGCAGATTCGGCTCTCCTCTCCTCCACCTGAGCAGAGCTCCTGCTTTGTCTACTTCTCCTCTCAGACTGCTCTGACTGAACTCCTCTAGAATGTTCCACCCTCTTTTTATATCACTTCTTCCAATGCTACCCTGATTTACTTCCTCCACTCACACCCACTACATGGTTCCCCCTCTCTTTGCTTCCCCCCACTCCAGCCAGGGACAGGGCTCAGCAGGAAAGCGACGCATCTTGCCCCTCCTGCTGGTCTGGAGTAGTGTAGTGTTGGATGCAGGAGTTAGGATCCCGGGCAGCACTCTATCCTTACCTGAGAGTGAGATACCACACCTCTGGGTGAGATGCAGTACCTCTGTGGCGACTGAACCCACAGGGGCGCCACACATCCACCAACGTCACGTTGCACCACAGACTGTCCAGGAGTTGGCGGATGCTTTAGTCCAGGTCTGGGAGCAGATCCCACAGGAGACCATTTGCAACCTCATCAGGAGCATGCCCAGGCATGGTAGGGAGGTAATACAGGCACGTGGAGGCCACACACAATACTGAGCCTCATTTTGACTTGTTTTAAGGACATTACATCAAAGTTGGGTCAGCCTGTAGTGTGTTTTTCCACTTTAATTTTTGGGGTGACTCCAAATCCAGGCCTCCATTGGTTAATAAATTTGATTTCCATTGATGATTTTTGTGTGATTTTGTTGTCAGTGTGGCACCCCAGAGGGTCTGGTTGCCACAGTGGTAGTAATACCATGTCTGGGAGCAAAACAGGAGTTTCCTGGTCAGGGAACACACTACATGCAACACCTCCTGCTCCAGACCAGAAAAGGGGAGGATCCTGCCCTATATAACTGGATCTGGAGGCGGGGTTAGCTCAGACAGGGCCAGTAGTCGAGTTGAGGACACAGGAGTAAGAAGCCAGGGACTGGAGCTGGAGATAGCTCGTCCTGGACCGCACACAGAGGACCGGACACTGGAGTCCGAGGCTGTGGGACCCTTCAAGCCCAGCAGCAGATACCGCAGGGCAGGAGATTGCAGGTGTGCTGGCCCACAGAAGCCCAGAGGCTCAGCCACACGAAAGGACCAGTACCGCCACAGAGGAGCGAGGAATACACGGGATCTGAGTCGCCAGCCATACGGGTGAGCACAGCACGTCACACTCAGGGACGTGGGCTACAACACGACTACAAGTGGGATAGCCAAAAGTACAGTCAGAAAGGCAGGCCTACAACTCCACCTGGCCAGGGGAATTCTAGGATTGCTCCCAGACTGACCAGGCCCTCATCCCTAGCAAGCACTCCCGTTGGGGCCTCTATAATTACCACCAGTAAAGACCCTAGGACTGCACTGCAAAGACTCCGTGTTATCATTACTGATCCAGGCACTATCACCACCATCATCTATACACGCTGCCCTGAAGCTACACTCTTCCTGTGGGGAGTTACACTACCTTGCTGTGACGCGCCCCCTGGGCCTGTGCTGTGCAGGGGGAATACCCGGAGCCGGATCGCTGGGGGTTGTAGTTCTCCGTGGCGGTGACCCGGTCCGTGCCCAGGGCGGTCAAACCAGTGGCAGTCTATTTGTATGGTAATAAGTGTCCGACTACGCCACCCGTGGATTGCGGTCAGTGGGGACCGCCGCTGCGCTGCAGACCGCTGAGGCTGATGTTGTTTGCGCAGCTGAGTATGGGATGACTCCCCACGGGAGGAGTATTGCCTCAGGGCAGCTAATCTGGATGATGGTGGTGATGGTGTGAGCGTCCCAGTACTTATGGTGCTGGTGCGGCGAGGAATCACAGAGACTTGTAATTGCAGTTTTCAAAGCTTTACTCACGGTTGTTATTCTGGTCACTTGTGCACATGAGGGCTCGCCTGAGCCGTGCTGCGTTCACCAGGCAAGGGACTCGGTCAACTCCCAGGCAATTCCAGAGTGTGGTTCAGAGCTCCCCTCTCTTCCTTTCTACTGGCCGTCCCCACCAGGGACCCACCTTTGTCCAGCTTCCTCGGGCCTTCTGTTGGCGAAACCTCTCTCCGGTTTCCCTGACCCTATACGGTATGCCTTTCTGGTGGATGTAGTGAGGGGTCGCACCAAGATGTGGTCACAACCTCCGGTTTTGGCTGAGGATTAGTCGCCTCCACCAATTCGGGTTCCGGTACCCTGCTCTGCCAACCCTTCACCCTGTATCTCCTGGGCATATGGGGTTCCTTCTGCCTTCGTGTCTCTGGGCCTTTCTCTGTGTTCCTTGCTTCCTTTCTCCTCTGTTCCAGTTCCTTTCCTACTTTGCTTTCGCTTCCTTCTTCTCTCTCTCTCTCTCAGGCTCCAGCCTCCTGACAAGACCTGCCTGCAGAGCAGAGCCCATGCAGGGGCTCTGCTTCCCGTCTTCTCCTCAGACTGTCTCCACTGAACTGAACTGGACTGGACTGAACTCTGTTCTAAGATGGTACCCACCTTATATACCTCCTTCTGACACCCGAGCCCAGGTGACTAGCAACCAATGGGCTCCTATCTATGCCCAGAGACCCACCCCTATCTGCTCCTACACCACTGGGTATTCCTTTCCCCCCCCCACTCCAGCCAGGGACAGAAGCTGTCGTGCCTGCACTTCTGTGGGAGCACCGTTGAGCTGTCCCTCGGAAATGAGGTATGTGTGGTGCATGCAGCTAAACGAGTCCTGGTCCACACTCCATCCTTACCCGGGAGTGGAATATCACACCTCTGGTCTGAGGTGCAATACCCCTGTAGCAGCCGAGCCCTCGGGGTGCTACATTCCCCCCTGGTAAATCACAGCATGTCCTCGGGCTGGAAAAGAGCAAAGACAATTCAAAAACATGCAATACTTTTTCAAAACTTTTCACATTAGAAATCGGCCGGCATTATTCAACTTCCCTTTATGGGAAACACTTTCTCTTTACTAGACATTATACTGCACTTTTAATATTACTGGAACTCTTTTGTCATATAACATTTTCTAGCAGCATATAAAACTATTCAGCATATCAAACTTTTTCTGGTAAAACATTTTAGTAGATTCTCTTCTTCACTGGCCACTGTGCAACTTGCGACCAGGTAAAGGTGCAACAGTCCATTTAATTCCGAGGTAGGCGTTGCAGTTCTTGTATAAAACCAGTAGGGGGCGCTTTAAGAAGTGCAACTATATACAAGGGATGGCCGCTCTCAGTCCTCGGCCAGTGGGGATAGGGGAATGGCTGCTCACAGTCCTCAGCCTGGTTAGGGATTAGGGGCACACAGGTAACAGTCCCTTTAATAACTCCACACTAGTCCCAACGGGGACCACACTTCAATCATTTAACAGTTTCAGCAAGTTCTCATACCCTTACGGGTAACTATATACAGTTCCACTTTTCCATTCACTGGTAACGGTGTCCTCCTGATGCTCCTTCCTCATAGTCTTCAGACCCGTCCGGGCCCTCTTGGCACTCGGCCTTGCGACCAGGCCGGTGGTCGCTTGTTGGTCGCGCCCGGGGGTGGCACCGCCAAGGTAGGGGGCGCTGGTGAGGCAGCGGCGCCCGGGTGTGCTGGGCCTTGCGTCCCGGCCTGTGACGTCTCCTGCTTTACGGCGCCCGGGTTCAGAGGGCACAGCGCGGGGCGGGACGTGATGACGGTTCTTGCTGCCTGAGGCCTAGCTAGCGGCGGTGGAGGCGTGGTGTCAGGGACGGTCCCCGGGGCTTCGGGTCCCGCAACGGAGGGTGAGGGCAGGCTGGTGTTCCCAGGGCTTGGGGTGGTGGCGTCCCCATTACCTGCCTCGGTCTCCGTGGCCTCCTCCGCGGCGTCGTCTGCAGCTGCCGGTCCCTCTTCTCCGCGCCCAGCGGTAAGTGCGCTGCCCGGTCCCGGCGGGGTCCTCCACTGGCTGCCTTCGTGCTGCCGGGCCATCTCCTCTCTCCACCCGGCAAACACATTCCGCTGCGCCTGGACCATCCGTCTGTTCAAATCTTCCAGCGCTGCGCGCGCACTGTCCGGGTCTCTAGGCAGCTGGGCCAGCAATTCTGTCAGGCTGCAAGGTGGCTCCGCTTGCAGCAGGCTGCGGGCCAGGGTGCTGGTGGAGTTCTCTGCTCCCTCCATCTCCGGGTGCAGCAGGTCCAGACTGATCCAGGCCGCACCCAGCCCCTCAGTTTTCTTTTCTATCCGCCCCCATGGGGGTTGGTCTTGGGGGCATCTGCTGACAATCACCTTCAGGGGCAGCCCCCCACGTTGATGGACATCCCCACTGCTGCATTCATTGCTGGTGGGGGCGGGCTCCTCCTTTGGCGCCATTCTGGGACCTGGCCCACGATGGGAGGCGGCTTCCTGCTGTCTTTTGGTGCGCACATAATGGCGTCCGCTCTGCCAGGGCGGGAAAAACTGATGAAGATGGCGGGAAACGGTCCAAAATGGCGTCTGATGGCGGGAATCGGCTCCGGATGGCGGGAAACGACTCCGGACGGTGGGAAACTTCTGGAAATGGCGGGAGACTTCCTTTTAAGGTACATGTGCAGTTTTCTTCAGGCACGCAATACCTGCTTGTGGCGGGTTGGTAATGATCCTGCCGACTACGCCAAAGTTGACGCGCCCCCTGGGCCTGTGCTGTGCAGGGGGAATACCCGGAGCCGGATCGCTGGGGGTTGTAGTTCTCCGTGGCGGTGACCCGGTCCGTGCCCAGGGCGGTCAAACCAGTGGCAGTCTATTTGTATGGTAATAAGTGTCCGACTACGCCACCCGTGGATTGCGGTCAGTGGGGACCGCCGCTGCGCTGCAGACCGCTGAGGCTGATGTTGTTTGCGCAGCTGAGTATGGGATGACTCCCCACGGGAGGAGTATTGCCTCAGGGCAGCTAATGTGGATGATGGTGGTGATGGTGTGAGCGTCCCAGTACTTATGGTGCTGGTGCGGCGAGGAATCACAGAGACTTGTAATTGCAGTTTTCAAAGCTTTACTCACGGTTGTTATTCTGGTCACTTGTGCACATGAGGGCTCGCCTGAGCCGTGCTGCGTTCACCAGGCAAGGGACTCGGTCAACTCCCAGGCAATTCCAGAGTGTGGTTCAGAGCTCCCCTCTCTTCCTTTCTACTGGCCGTCCCCACCAGGGACCCACCTTTGTCCAGCTTCCTCGGGCCTTCTGTTGGCGAAACCTCTCTCCGGTTTCCCTGACCCTATACGGTATGCCTTTCTGGTGGATGTAGTGAGGGGTCGCACCAAGATGTGGTCACAACCTCCGGTTTTGGCTGACAATTAGTCGCCTCCACCAATTCGGGTTCCGGTACCCTGCTCTGCCAACCCTTCACCCTGTATCTCCTGGGCATATGGGGTTCCTTCTGCCTTCGTGTCTCTGGGCCTTTCTCTGTGTTCCTTGCTTCCTTTCTCCTCTGTTCCAGTTCCTTTCCTACTTTCCTTTCTCTTCCTTCTTCTCTCTCTCTCTCTCAGGCTCCAGCCTCCTGACAAGGCCTGCCTGCAGAGCAGAGCCCATGCAGGGGCTCTGCTTCCCGTCTTCTCCTCAGACTGTCTCCACTGAACTGAACTGGACTGGACTGAACTCTGTTCTAAGATGGTGCCCACCTTATATACCTCCTTCTGACACCCGAGCCCAGGTGACTAGCAACCAATGGGCTCCTATCTATGCCCAGAGACCCACCCCTATCTGCTCCTACACCACTGGGTATTCCTTTCCCCGCCCCACTCCAGCCAGGGACAGAAGCTGTCGTGCCTGCACTTCTGTGGGAGCACCGTTGAGCTGTCCCTCGGAAATGGGGTGTGTGTGGTGCATGCAGCTAAACGAGTCCTGGTCCACACTCCATCCTTACCCGGGAGTGGAATATCACACCTCTGGTCTGAGGTGCAATACCCCTGTAGCAGCCGAGCCCTCGGGGTGCTACAGCTGCACATACCACCAGCTTCAGCGGATTGCTCCGCAGCAGCGGTTCCCAATAACCGCATTCCACAGGTGGCGTAATCGGACTATATATAACCTATACACACAGACTACCATGGTTTGACCACCCTGGGTCACGGACCGGGTCGCCGCCACGGTGACTACAACTCCCAGCATCTACAGGCCCGGCTCCGGGTATCCCCACGGCCCAGGGGGCGCGTCATCAGCATATTCAACTTTGTACAGAACAAAGTATTCAATGAGAATATTTCATTCATTCAGATCTAGGATGTGTTATTTGAGTGTTCCCTTTATTTTTTTGAGTAGTGTAGTAAGGGGCCATGTGCCCTAAGGGAAATCATTCACAGGTAGGGGAAACTACTCCAAAGTAAATATAGATCCTATAGAAAGTTAGAGTCAGAAACACATATTTTATTGAGTACCAAAATAATATTAACAACATCAAAAATTAAAAACAATTTGGTTCAGCAATGAGGGCTCAGGTATGTACAGGGCTCATAGAGACACCTGGTACAGAGAGGCAACAGCCATATTGATAGGGTGTGATAAATATTCTAAATATAAAACATTAAAATGCACCAGAGCATAATCATGCAAATTTAGCGTGGGCTTCCTCAGGGGGCTGTGTTCAGAGACATGTGAGCCAGCCTAATATATCCTACCCCACAGCTGAGAATAATCTGCACAAAGTGGGCCCATGCTTTCCAGCTCCTGTGCTCAGCGTGCATCACTTCTGGCAGTGCGGGTGACTCCGTGGGTCAGAAGAAAAGTTTCCTATGATATCATAGACCCACCTATCTACCTGAAGAATGCCAAAAGTGATGCACAGGGCAGACATGCCCTGATGAGCATGAACACATGTGATGGCCATCTATAATAAGGTCAAATAAATGGCAGTATAAGTAAAAGGACAGACATCCGCATTAGATATAAGGACAACCAATTAGAGCAGTGAAAAAGGTGTGACAGGAGGTATGTGTGTGTGAAGGACTACAAATACCCATGAATAAAAAGTGATAATTCACATATATACAATTACTCCTCAATACATGAATATGTGTGAATATATATATATATATATATATATATATATATATATATATATAAAAAATAAAGAGATATAAATAATGGATAAAAGTGTATATGGAATAATCTATCACAGAGCGAAATTCAGATAGTGACAGTTAATAGTGATGAGCGAGCACTAAAATGCTCGGGTACTCGTTGCTCGGGTCGAGCAAATTGGAATGCTCGAGTGCTCGGTCCGAGTAACGAGCCGAATGTAAGTCTATGGGAAACTCGAGCATTTTCCCGGCGGCTCCCCCCTTTCGGTCTGCAGAGGGCCTAAAAATTGCCCAAATCGATGGGAACAGTGCTCAGACATGGGAACAGCATGAGGAAGACCCCTGGAAGCATTTCTGACTCCCAGGTCACTTCTGTCAACAACGTTGTCAGAGGAATTACTCCACTTTTACGGACAATAAAACATACAAAAACCAAACCAAAATGGATTTTCCTGGGAAATATGTTAAGGAACATCCTTTCCAGGGTAATGACTTGTATATAAGGCAAAATAAATAACCTAAAACAAAAATGCTCCTCCACACCTTGGGCTATGTTCACACATAGCGTCGTGTTTGATGCGTTTTTGCACTTTTGCATTGCTTTCAACCAAGACAAGTGCATTCACCAGGAAATGTCATTTTACAATTTTACTACCTTATCTGGCCATGTGGTGTATGAGACATCATCAGACATATCCTGTTTAATCTATGATGGAGGCACTCTGAAAGTCACAAAGACTATTTTTATAGGGCCATCAGGCGGCCCTTACTATTCTTAAAGGGCCAGCAGTCGTCTATGCTTTATTGTTCCCATTATTAACGAGTGGATCTCCTATACTGTTATTGCGTATGCAGTGACTGCAAGAGCTGCCAAAAATTTGGAGGAACTCCAATGCCCCTTGCAAGAGACGTAGAGGTCGGAGGGCCTCCTGAAAACAATGTTCCCATTATTAGGAAGTGTGTTTCCCATACTGTTTGCCTATGCAGTGAAGCCACGGCTGCCAAACATTTGGAGGAACTCCAATGCCCCTTGCAAGAGACGTAAAGGTCAGAGAGCCTCCTGAAAACTATTTTCCCACTATTTGGAAGTGGGTTTCCCATACAATTTGCCTATGCAGTGAAGCAACAGCTGCCAAAAATTTGGAGGAACTCCAATGTCCCTTGCAAGAGACGTAGATATGTTGATATGGTACATATGGTGGTGATATGGTGGTGGAGGATGCGGAGAAGGAGGAGGACAAGAGCAAGTAGACAAAATCAGGAAACGTATACCCATATCTGGGTGTGAAGACAGAGGTGCATGGGAATAGAGTTAGACCTCTCAAAAAAAAGACACTGTATTTGAGTTTATGTTATGCTGCTATCATTTGGTGGTGTTGAGAAGTCTGGCCCAATCCAGCCCTTGTTCATTTTTATAAGAGTCAGCCTGTCAGCATTTTCAGTTGACAGGCGGATGCGCCTATCGGTTATAATTCCACCGGCGGCACTAAAAATCCGCTCTGACAAAACGCTAGAAGCAGGACAGGCCAGGACCTCCAAGGTATAGAGAGCCAGTTCATGCCACGTGTCCAGCTTGGATACCCAATAATTATAAGGCACAGAGGAATCACGGAGAACGTTGGTACGGTCGGCAAGCTACTCCTTCAGCATCTTCCTCAACTTTTTCATCCATGACAGAGTACCCCGCACATCAGGGCTTGTGTGATGGGAGGGTCTGAGAAAACTGTCCCAGAACTTTGACAGTGTTCCTCTGCCTCTGCTCAATTGCATTTGTGTCTCTCTCGCCTGTACTCATTGGTTGTCCAACGAACTGTGACCTCTGCCGCCAGCGTTTACAGATGGGAATTTTTTTTATAATTCCGCAACGAGGGCCTTCTCATACTGCACGATTTTATTAGGCCTGTCCTGCAAGGGAAAAAGAGACAGAAAGTTCTCCTTGTAGCATGGTTCTAGAAGTGTCACCAACCAATAATGACTGTCACCCAAAATTTGGAGAACACGAGGGTCACGGGAAAAGCAGTGCAACATAAACTCAGCTATGTGTGCCAGACTGCAAAGAGGCAAGACTTTTGTGTCCTCACCAAGAGGACGACTGACCATGCTCTTCTCCTCTGCTTCCTTCTCCTCCCTGTCTTCAGGCTATCCACGCTGAACAGACGGTATGACAGTTGTGCAGGTAGTACCGTCTACAGCGCAGGAAACTAGCTCCTGTTCTTCCTCCTCTTCCTCACTGTCACCCAATCTACGTTGCGAAGAGATGAGGCTGGGCTGTGTGGAATCACCCTGTATGTTTCCTTGCTCCAACTCATCGTGCTCCGCTTGCAATGCATCCTCTTTAATTGTGAGCAGAGAGTGTTTCAGAAGACAGAGAATTGGGATGGTGACGCTAATTATGGTGTCATCGCCGCTCACTATCTTGGTGAAGTCCTCAAAGTTTTGGAGGATGGTACATATATCCGACATCCATGTCCACTCCTGAGGTCTTATGTGTGGAGTCTGATCTGAATATCGACGGCCTTGTTGGTGCTGGTAGTCAACAACTGCCCTCTTCTGCTCACAAATCCTTCCCAACATCTGCAATGCAGAGTTCCAATGAGTGGGGACATCGCAGATCAGTCGGTGAGCTGGAAGATGCAAACGCTGGTGAAGCACGGCAAGGGCAGCGGAAGCTGTAGCACTGGGCACAAATGGGCACACAGGCAGCATACTTTGACAAGCAGATCCGGCAGATCTGGGTAGGTTTTGAGAAACCGCTGAACCACGAGGTTAAGCACATGGGCCAGGCATGGTACATGTGTGAGCTCGCCTCGCCTCAGAGCCGCCAGCAGTTTCCAGCCATTGTGACACACGACCATGCCTGGCTGTAGGTTCAGCGGTGTCAGCCACAGATCTGCCGGCTTTTTCAGAGCTGTCCACAACTCTTCAGCATTGTGCGGTTTGTCACCTAAGCATATTAGCTTCAGCACAGCCTGTTGCCACTTGGCCGAGGCAGTGATGCAGTGCTTCCAGCTTGCGACTGATGTGGTCGTTTCGGAGATGGAGGCAGAAGAGGGGGAGGTGCAGGAGCTGTAGAATGTGGGGGCAACCCTGATTGACCCAGAGCCCGCAATCCTCGGCGTCGGGAGGACGTGTTCCATCTCAAGGTCAAACTGGGTCCCGGCTTCCACTATATTAACACAGTGTGCCATCAGCAAGATGCACCAGAGCCTGCCCACTAGCACTTGTCCACGTGTCCGTGGTTAGGTGGACTTTCCCAGTAACGATGTTGTTGAGGGCGTGTCTAATGTTGTGGGACATGGGCTTGTGTAATGCGGGGACGGCACACTGGGAGAAATAGTGGCTGCTGGAGACCGAGTACCGAGGGACAGCCGCCATCAGGTTGGGGAAATCTTCTGTCTCCACAAGCCTAAAAGGCAACATTTTGAGCGCAAGCATTCGCGAAATGTGTGAATTTAGTAGTGTGGCCTGTGGGGCGTTGTCTGTGTACTTGCGCTTGCGTTCCAAGGACTGGGGTAGGGACAACTGAACGCTGCGCTGGGACAAGGACGTGGACGTGTTTGCTGATGGTGCTAGTTGAGAGTGTGCAACGACAGGTGCAGGGTTGGAGGCATCTTGGCATGCGCCATGGACGCAGATGGATATATATACTGTATATGTTGTGGAGTACTCATACTAACAGGACGTTCAATGGTCCCTCTTGTGCTGTATCATGCACTGCAGTCCGCCATATACACTGCCTGCCTGCCTAACTCCTGATAACACCACTGAATATATGCATCTGGATTAGTCCTCAGAAGGACTGTTAATTCAGTTGGATATATATATATATATATATATATATATATATTGTGCTACTCAAATGAGGGGTCGCTCACTGCTAGTCAGGTGCTCAGAAGAAATACAAACTTCAGAGTAGAAAATGAACTTTGGCACTCCAATCAAGAAATGTTCAAATGTTTTATTAAATAAATCATATACCCCTTCTGTTAACAGAGCATGAGCCCAGAGCATGTACCAACGTTTCAACCATTTTACCAGTTTTTTTCAAGGCAAATTAATCTTTAATGCTGCCACAGGGAATCCTAAGTGGAACAGGGTGGATACCACAGAAATCATGAAAGGTGATATACCACACACCTTCCTCCATCACCCCGCGCACAGGACGCAACAGAGCTCCTTTCATGATTTCTGTGGTCTCTACCCTGTTCCACTTAGGATTCCCTGTGGCCACGATAGAGATAAATTTGCATTGAAAAAGACTGGTAAAACGGTCGAAACATTGGTACATGCTCTGGGCTCAAGCTCTGTTAACAGAAGGGGTATATGATTTATTTAATAAAGCATTTGAAAATTCCATGATTGGAGTGCCAAAGTTCATTTTCTACTCTATATATATTTTGTGAATACCTATACTAACTACGAATAAGCAAATCTCTCCCTGACACAGCAGCAGCTCTTCCTACTCCTGCCTGTTCCGGAGTAGACTGTGATGAGCATAGCAGCGCCCGGTCTTATATACACCTGATGTGTAATGCCCACAACCAACATGGCTATGGCATTACAGTGCATAGCAGGCAATCCCTGCATGTTCATTGGCTCTTTAAAAAGAGGCAAACATGCAGGGAGGGGACCCGAGTTCCCGCCCGAGCAACCCAGAAATACTCGCCGAGCGCCGAGTTCGTCGAGCACAGTGATGCTCGGGCGAGTACCGAGCAGTGGTGAACACGTTCGCTCGTCACTAACAGTTAATTAATACATTATAATATATATATAAGTGTGTATCAATAATACAGAAAATTATCATATATGGAAGATACAAAAAAATAAAAAGAAGAAAATATTTACATAATAACAACATAAAAAAAAAGACACACAAGGAGATGTCCATGAGTGGAGAAGCAAAATGGTCACGTCATGATAGTCACTTCTTGCATAGGGAAAGCTAAAATAGGATATCTTCTGAACCAAATTGTTTTTAATTTTTGATGCTGTTAATATTATTTCGGTACTCAATAAAATTATATGTTTTATATTTTTCTATCATATGGGTTTCTGATCAAAGTCCAAAATGTATGGATTCAACTGACCTGGGAAGAAACAAATGACACAGCTGTAATTTTGATGCTGATTAGTGATGACCGAGCATGCTCGCCACTGCTCGGTACTCGCCCCAGGATCTCAGTATTCGAGATGCTCGGAGCTCGCCGAGTACTTGCGCGATGCTCGGGCGGATGCTCGGGTCCCCGTCCTGCATGTTTGGCGCTATTTAGAGCACCAATCATGCAGGGATTGTCTGCAACTCACTGTAATGCCGCAGCCTTGTTGGTTGTGGCATTACAGTGATTGCCCAAATCGATGGGAACAGTGCTCAGTGAAACATGAAAAGCCGGCAATTCATCAGCGGCAGACATCGGTACCCGACAATTTAGAACAGAAAGAATAGAGCATCACACATAGATTAGATAGATAGAAACATGTCAGTCACTTATATAATAAATACAGTGACAGTGTTGGTTACTGTACTTGTCATTTAGTGTTAAAATAAAGGATTTATTAAAAAAAAAATTGGTGTAGGGTCCCCCATAATTCTAGTCTCTAGCGGAGGTTAAGCAGATGGCTGGGGCAGATGTTTGAAGCCTGGGAAGGGGGTAATACCCACGGAGCTTCCCAGGCTACCCATGTCAGTGTGTTTCCATGGACTGTGTGTCCGTGTGATCCACATGTAGACTTGTCCATTTTTGGCCGGCAGCACGGATCACACTGTCACAATGGGTCAGTATAAACACGTACCACACACGGATGCCATCCGTGTGACACGTACCGGCGCTTGGGAATCAGCAGTACAGCTAGCGCTGTTTCCAAGCGCCGGGTGCTGATCGCTGTCCTCATCATAGTCCCCTGCCGATGCTGTGATCGGGGCAAGCAAGGGACAATGATGAGAGTAGCATTCTGCTCCCAGTGTCTGCACCTATAAAAATAAAATAAAAAAAATCCATATACTCACCTGTCCTAAGTGTCCCCCGCTGTAATCCATGTCACCGCTCATCAGAAGAGCCGGGGAGAATGACTCCTGCAGCGAGTGGCACCTGAGTTGCGCCCAGCAAGAAGTGTCCTGTCACTCACTGAGAACAGTGGAGGTCCGGGGCCACTTGCTGCAGTAATCATTCTCCTCTTCTGAGCGGTCGCATGGATTACAGCGAGGGACACTTAGGACAAGTGAGTATATGGAGTATTTTTTATTTTAGTCTTATTTTTAAAGGTGGACACACAGGGAGCAGACTACTACTCTCATCATGGTCCCCTGCTGGTGCTGATCGCAGCGCCGGCAGGGCACTATGATGAGGGCAGCGTTCAGTACCCAGCGCTTGGGAACAGCACTAACTGTACCGCTGATTCCCAAGCACCAGTATGTATGCTCCTGATGCGACACACGGGTAGCACGTGTGTGCCACACAGGTGCACACGGACACGGATATCTCCAATATGGGTTTTTCTGGTACTGGAAATATCCGGACATGTGAAACCGGCCTAAGCCTGATGTGTTGGGCCCCAAGATTTGACACACCAGTGGTCTAATACCGCTGTTTGTCATCAGAATACCACTTGAATACCAGCATACTGTAGGTAAATGGTAATACTACTGTACGATAAAATGGTCATGTTATTGACATTCATATCGTGTCAACTAGAAAGGTCTACTTATTAGAAATTATCCATATTTAATTAATGCAGTAATACTAGATAAACTTTAAAAACTACTACCACAATATTCACTAATACTGTACCTAATTGACAGTTATACTGATGTGAACTAATTCACCTTAGACAGGAGCAGATCATCATTAATACTCTATTATGTGATACGTAAATATTGTATAGTTTATTTTATATCTATGAAACAGCAGTAAAATAATGCCAGTCAGTGCAATACAATAATTATAGCGCAGTCAAACATCACTAAACAGTGCACAAAGTGTACTCTAGTTCTTCACTTTAAAGTATGAAAAACATAGACTAAGGTTAATTGGTTTAAAGCACCTTCAATTAGACTGCGGCTTACGGTATATGAGAGTGGCAGCGTGGTTCCTGGCTCAGCACAACGCATACTGTTTGACTTCTTTGCTTGCCAGTGTGAGAGCATGACCCCAGATACTGCATAGAATTCACGTAAATCACACAGTATGTGTACGTTGGAATGCTGGCTGGATACATTTTATAGGCTGTTTGCTTTGTATATAGAAATTTATATTTACAGCCCCTATTCAGGGAATGAAATGGTCATTATGGCACTAACAGCTGTGGTTAAAGTGGTACAATACCACAAATTCCAAAAATATACCTGCTTACACAGCTTTTGCAAACAGCCAATCCTCCTCCGGGTTTCTGTCAGTAATGTTTACCGCTCGGAGGAAATATTCTGTTATAATAGATAAGAACTTGTTTGAGAGACTTTGCCTAATTTAAAGGGAACTTGTCACCTTTATAATGCTAATAACCTACAGATATACAAAATTTTTAATCTGCAAAGTAAATAGCAATTTTATCATGATTAGCATTGTAACTGGAATAGTGGCTACAGGGAGGATATGAAGTTTTATTCTCCCTTCAGCTGCCCGCTTCCAGTCATCAGGGTGGTGCAGGGAGCTGTAATAGTTACCTCTTAATACACACTGAGTGCCTGTTATTTCTCACCCTGACTGACAGCCTGATTTGCAGTGTATGTGAGCAGAGGAAGCTGTTAGTCAATGTGTATGGGGACAGATTACAGCACACTCACTGTGCACTGGGTGGTTACTGTTACAGCTCCCTGCCAGGGTCGGATTTCCCATAAGGCTAATCTAGACCATGGTCTAGGGTGCAACAGTCAGGGGGGCGTATATACAGAAGAAATAACAACCAAATATTTACACATTTTTCAGTATTATTTTGAAAAAGCCATATAAAATGCTGTTTTTAAATTTACACTCATATACATTAAATAAATTGAGCGGTACATTTACATTGCCCATATCTACAGCTTGCGCTGTCTTGCTCAGTCACGGGCAAAGAGCATTTGCCATCTCTCTCTCACGCGTTCAGCGTACAACATGTGTTAAAGGAAAATTCCAGATTTGGCGTTACAATAGTGATTCCAAGTGATTCATTACACTCATTTCGTTTGACTTCTACATATTTACTGCCATCATAGATGCTCTAAAATATCTTGAAAATGATGATACCCAAAAATCAAGAACTCGGGCAGAAACTAAAGGTATACTTATCAAGCTGCAAAGACTTGAAACGGCGTTCATGGCACAGTTTTAGAGACCAGTGGTGCTCAGATTACACCAAATGAAGAAGTATATGCAACGTGTGGAATTTGATGTTTTGGAAGTGGCTGGAGTTTTCCAATCACTAGTATGGAACTGCGAGAACAGTTTCATTTATATAAGAAAAAAGTTCTCAATATTTCTGAAAAGAAAGTATATGAGGGTGGTGAAAAGCGTTCGATTCTCAGGAAACTTCAATCTGATGAGACACGTGATGGTGAAGTTTAAATAAGCGTGACAACTTTAGAATCAATACAGTTCTAATCAACTTTTTAAGAGGGGCTTCAGAATTATGTGCTTTTGTCTAGGGTGTAGAAATATGTGAATCCGTCCCTACTCCCTGAAGCTGCTCGGTTCCAGTCATCGGGGCGGTGCAGGGAGGTGTATTAGTCGCCTCTCAATACACACCGAGCGTGTGTTATTTCTCACCCTGTATCCAGTGTATGTGAGCAGAGGAAGCTGTTAGTCGCGGTGCTGGGGGACTGATTACAGTGTACTCACTGTGTACTAAGTGGTGACTTACAGCTCCCTGCACAGCCTCAATGACTGGAGGGAGACGATAACTTTGTTTTCTCCCTGTAGCCACTGTTCCAGTTACACTATTCAGCATTATCCCTTTCATGACATGTGCCGTACATGTACGGCGCATGGGGTGTCTTCCAGTTTGATGAGGGTTCCGGCACTGAGTCCGCATCTTTCCCGGCACATGACAGTTGATCTGATCAGCTGTCATGTGCCCCTAAGAGCCGGGGGTGAGATCGTGATCCACGTCGCCGGAAGCGCATCACTAATCCCGCCCATCAGCATCCGTGTCCCATGACCGCGGGTTGCCGATGAGTTGGCATGACAACCCCTGCGGTTGTCATTGCTGGGATGCTATGAGCGCGCCGAGCAGTCGGCGCTCATAGCAAGTGAGCATTTGTGCTACATACAGCAGAACTGATGCCCTGCTGTGTGTAGCACAGGCGATTGGGTGATCGCAGATTCTATTCTCCCATGGACACTATTGAAGCATGTGAAAAGAAAAAAAAAGGTTTTTAAAAATATAAAAAAAATATAAAAGTTCAAATCACCCCCCTTTCGCCCCATTCAAAATAAAACAATAAAAAAAAATTAAATATACACATATTTGGTATCGCCGCGTTTCAGAATCGCCCTATCAATACATAAAAAGAATGAATCTGATTGGTAAACGTCGCAATAATAAAAATCAAAATGCCAGAATTACAGTTTTTTGGTCGCCGTAACATTGCAATAAAATGCAGTAATGGGTGATCAAAACATTGTATCTATACCAAAATGCTAACAATAAAAACGTCAGTTTGGCACACAAAAAATGAGCCCTCATCTAGCCCCAGATTCCAAAAAATGGAGACGCTACGGGTCTCGGAATATGGCGACATATTTTTCTTTTTAACAAACTTTGATTTTTTTTTCACCACTTAAATAAAAAAGAACCTGTACATGTTTGGTATCTGCAAACTCGTAATGACCTGGAGAATAATAATGGTAGGTCAGATTTAGCATTTAGTGACCTTGGTAAAAAAAAACAACAACTGTGGAATTGCACTTTTTTTTACAATTTTACCGCACATTTTTTTCCCTGTTTTCCAGTTCATGATATGGTAAAATCAATAGTGTCATTCAAAAGTACAATGTGCCCACGATGCAGAAATGCTCTGGATTTTTCCTGAGCGTTTCTGCATCTCCCTGGCAGAAAAAAACGCATGTGGATTGTACATGTGGATTGTATATGCGTTTCCTGCCAGGGACATGCGGATGTGAAGCGTTCTTCACATGCATTTCCGCATGTGGGTTATCAAGCGCTTTTCCAAGCGATTTTAGCATCACTTGGAAAGTGCTTGACAACTTGATCACACTATATAAATCCATGCAACAGGCATGGATTTATATAGTGTGACCGAAAGAATGGTAAAAAATAAAAAATATACATTATACTTACCTTCTGATTGCCCCCGGTGTCTATATCTGATGCGTCTCGGCTTGCCGGCAGCTCGCAGTACACTAAAGGACCTGCCGATGTCAGCGGTCGCGTGACCCATCACATGACTAAATGACGTCATGGCAGGTCCTTGAGTCCACTGCGAGCTCCCGGCAAGCCGAGACGCATCGGATAAAGACACCGGGGGCCATCGGAAGGAAAGTATAATGTATATTTTTATTTTATTCTTTATTTTACAGGTACTATGGTACCTGGGTCTGCATGAGAGTCTCCTGTCCTCCACACCCGGGTACCATCCGCACATTGGAACGCATGGATTCCACATGTACAGATGCAGTGATGCGGATTCCATGCGTTTCAATGCAAGTCAATGGCGGCGAAAACGCCGCGCTTCCGCAAAATAATTGGTAGTGCTGCGGATTTTTTCGCAATGATAATCCGCAGTGGAAATTTCCACAGCATGTGCACAGTACATGCGGATTATCATTGGGGAACATGGCAGACCTTCTACCAAGCGTTTTTTTAAGCGTTTCTGCAGCAGAATTGCCGCTGCGGAAACGCTTAAAAAATGCATAGTGGGCACACAGCCTTACACGATCATATTGACTGAAAATATAAAAGTTATGGCTCTGGGAAGAAGATGAGCAAAAAATGAAGATGCAAAATGGAAAAGGGCCGCGGCGTGAAGGGGTTAAAAACACTATTTACTTGCAGATTACCACTATAGTTGACAAATTCCCTTAACGTCCCTCATTTTCTCCATCTGTGAGAGCAGAAGATTTTATTCCGAAATTTATGTAAACACTTTTATGCCAAAAAAGAAACTTTCAGGAGTTTAGTAAGAAAAGCTTCAAGAAGAGACCTAAGTAGTCTTGTCTCTTCTTTTTAGTTAGCCATTAAAAGTTATCAACTACTAGGGAGTGGGACTCTAAGGTTATCCTTTCTATCTCCTTACTAGCAAAGTACTGAGATATTTTTCCTTAGATACCCTCTACAGACTAATGAAGAGATGCACAAAATAACAACTCCCACACAGCCTGCTGCATCATTGAAATTGTCTTTGGAAAAGGCAACAGTGAGTAATTCGCAGAGATATGAAGTAATATTAAACTATATAAGATGTAAAACTTTCCTACATTTTATGTTCACTATAAGAGAAAATAAATATTGAAAACTATCTCTACAGCTTTTCACCCAGTTTCAAATTTCCTATTACAGTTCTGTATATAGGACAATAACGGTTGACGTGATGAAATACTACATTTCAGTCCTCATTATCTGATTTGGAGGAAGTAGAGTTCCATCTTTGGTTACAGGGAATTTGTCACCAAATTTCATCTATCTAAACTATTAACCCCTTAACGACCTTAGGTTTTTCTGTTTTTGCGTTTTCATTTTTTGCTCCCCTTCTTCCCAGATCCATAGCGTTTTTATTTTTTGGTCAATATGGCCATGTGAGTGCTTATTTTTTGCGGGATGAGTTGTACTTTAGAACGACATCACTGGTTTTACCATATCGTGTGCTTGAAAACGGAAAAAAAATTCCAAGTGCGGTGACATTGCAAAAAAAATGCCATTCCACAGTTGTTTTTTGGGTCCTTTTTTTACCACGTTCACTGATTGCTAAAACTGACCTGCCATTATTAATCTCCAGGTTATTACGAGTTTGTAGAAACCAAACATGTATAGGTTCTTTTTTATTTAAGTGGTGAAAAAAAACCCAAAGTTTGCTTAAAAAAAAAAAAAAAAAACAATAAAATGGCGCCATTTTCCGAGAACCGTTGCGTCTCCATTTTTTGGGATCTGGGGCCGGGTGAGGGCTTATTTTTTTCGCGCTGAGCTGACGTTTTCATTGATACTATTTTGGGGTAGATCCGATGTTTTGATCGCCCGTTATTGCATTTTATTGCAATGTTGTGGCGACCAAAAAAATGTAATTCTGGCGTTTAGAATTTTTTTCTCGTTACGCTGTTTACCGATTGGATTAATTCTTTTTTTATATTGATAGATCGGGCGATTCTGAATGCGGCGATACCAAATATGTGTGTGGTTTTTTTTTTTTAATTATTTTATTTTGAATGGGGCGAAAGGGGTGTGATTTAAACTTTTAGACTATTTTTATTTTTTAATATTTTTAAAAACATTTTTTTACACTTACTGCATGCTTCAATAGTCTCCATAGGAGACTAAAAGCAGCAATTGTCTGATTGCTTCTACTGCATACAGGCGATGAGCAGATCGCCTGTATGCAGGAGAAATGCTCACTTGCTATGAGCGCTGACCACTGGGTGGCGCTCATAGCAATTGAGGCACGACAACCACAGGGGTCTGCTGCAGATCCTGGGTAGTCATGCCCACCCATTGGTGACCCGCGATCACATGACGGGGTCACCGATGGGCGGGACCTAGGATGCGCTTCCCGGAAGCGCGAGTTAAATGACGCTGTCAGAAATTTACAGCGGTATTTAACTAATTAACAGCCGCGGGTGGATCGCGATTCCACCCGCGGCTGTTGCGGGCACATGTCAGCTGTAAGAATCAGCTGACATGTGCCCAGTTCAGTGCGGGCTCAGCGCCGGAGCCCCCGCTGAACCAGCCTTTCCGACCTGGTCAGTAATAGTATGCACCAGGGGTTAATATGGGCATACAGGCTATAGAATGCTAAAAAAAAGTTTTAACCGTATTCCTCATATCAGATGCCTTATTGATGAGAAATCATCTTTTCTCACTTTATGTAAATGACCTCTTCCAGGCTATGGGGAGGACGTTGCCTGGAAGATAATTCAGCCTCCAGAGCTTGTTTAACATGAAAGGGGAGTTACCAGTGTGATGTGTAATGGCATAGCTCCCAACCATCCCGTATTCTGCAGGACTGTCCCATTTCAGCTGTTCTCCCGGGTACTATTTATACTCACCTCTCCGAGGACACTCCGTAGCTCCTCCTCCTCGGGGGGGGGGGGACAGGACTGCTCACTGGTCAGTTAATAAATTAAATTATATTACTCACCTCTTCTTTATCCTGTGACCACATCTGCCCAGACTCAAGCTGGGAACTCAGTATCCCAAGGCTGCAGCTCTAACCACTGAGCTACAGTTCTCAATGGTAAACATAGGAGGATTTAGTTGTCTTGACTCTACAATGCAGTCCATGACTCCAGAAGCATAGTAAATATCTCCATAGAAATACATTGTGTATAGAAATGTGTTTTTATGGTGACTGTATACTGAGCATAAGAAAATTATTTTTGTGTTCTTATAAATAAAAGGAGTAAATTTGTGAGCAATTACAACATTTTTTCTTTCTGTGAATCCATGGTCTTCAACCCACAACCTTAAAACATTGCTGATACAGACAGTTAACCTGCAGAGCCACAAGCTGTACTGAAGTAGCTGCTAGAATTCTGTCTACTTGATCTGTACTGCAGGATCTGCCTAGGCTACAAATACACTGATACATAGTACACAGCAGTGTATTTCTATGTATTTTTATTCTACATGGAGAACAAGATTTTTTCAACCTATAAAATTTCCAAAAAATAATAAAGAAAAACATTTCATAATGAAAAAAAGATTGTAATTTTTAATGCGTTTTGTAAAAAATAATGAACATCACAAATCAGCAAATAACAAGGACATATTTGGTGTCCCTTTAATCGTAATGACCCGCACAACACAGCTATCAGATTATTTATGAGGATCGGTAAATGGTGTAAAAAAAAATGGAGTAATTGATATTATTTCTTTATTACACCCATAAAAAATGTAATAAAACGGTACCGCTGAGGCCGTGTTCACACGCACCGTAAATTCTGCGTTCTTTCTGCTGCTTTTTCCTGCAGCACCAGACAACGCAGTAACAATCTTCTCTGACTATTGTGTGTTTGCTGCGTTTCTTTTATGCATTTTCCTGCTTATTTTATGCGATTTTGGGGCAGATATGATGCAGAGTTTTTAACTCTTTTTAATAGTACAGAAAAGCTTTGATTCTGCACTTAAAAATGCAGCCGATTTTTTTTCTCCATGTGTTTTTTTCAGAAGAAGCCTATACAGAGAAAATGCGCCAAAACCGCAGAGTAGTGATGAGCGAGCGTGTATTGATAACCCTTTCGGCAAGAACACTTGGGTGTTCGCCGAGTATTTTCTGCATGCTCGGCATCTATGTTTGTGCCACGGTGGCTATATGTGTCGCGGCTGTTAGACAGCTGTGACACATGCAGGGATTGCCCAACAGCCGTGACACATGCAGCCGCGGCGACACTAACATAAATGCCGAGCGTGCTTGCTGAAAGGGTCAACAACACATGCTCGCTCATCACTACCGCAGAGTTCAGCAGCTTCTTTAGATGCTTCTATGTGGAGCCTAAAAAAATGCAGATACTTCATTAAGTGAAAAATCAAAGCTTTTCTGTACTATAAAAAGCACCATAAAAATGCGACATCACATCTGCATCAAAAACGCATCAAATAAGGGGAAGAAGATTGTTATCGTGTAGTTTGATGCAGACATCTGCAGAAAACAAAGAACACAGTATTTCTGCAATGTGTGAACACGGCTACATAATGATGAGAAAGTTCTGGCGGCTCCGACTGTGAATGAGGAACAAAAAATAATCTACAGGTCCCAACAAGAGATGAGCAGGAAGACAGTCACGCTGCCCTGAAAGATAAGAGATCCGCGGCCTTCCGTCCAGCTGCCAGGTAGCACTGATCTGGAAGCTGGACCAGAGACCCGGGAATCCATCCGCTCATCTCTAGTCCCAACTGTCCCGGATACAGCAGACAGTCCTGGATTTGGGTCTGCGCCCTGCAGTCTCGAATCTGCTGAATTTCCCTCACTACCAGCACTCCTCTGACAACTCCTCCTGCCAGCAGAGAAAGATAATGGTAAATGGGCATGGATTGGGGTGTGGCCAGGGGCGTGGCCAAAATTTGCCGCATAATTAGTCCCTCTTTCTGTTCTTCAAAAGTTGGAAAGTATGTGTAATGGTTACCAGTATGATGTGTAATGGCCGCTCTCTGCTCTCCTGATCTCACTGCAGAGCTGTGTGTGATGATACCCAAGGCAGCCATCAGGGCATTACTGCCCTTACTGGCTTATGGGGCTCGGTGAGCAGAGAAGGCCCGGTCGGGGCCCCGTTCTTCTGCTCACTGGGCCCGAGCGGCATCATTCTGCCAGTTCAGTGAACCTGCGTCCTCGAACGCAGGTTCACTTTAAATCTTTTACCGTGCAGGAAGCTTCCCGCATGGCAATAGTTAACAGCCGCCGGTCAATCACAGTGATTCCCTGGCGGCTGACGTCAGCGCGCACTCTGGCCTAGCTCTCCCCCGGGCCCCGCGCACACTCGTCCTGCCGGGCTGTATGGAAGTGATGGAAAGCCCACTGAACCTGGTGAGTGTCCTCTCCCTGCACCGCAGCACGTACATGTCCTTCTTGCTGGTCACCTCCCGGGCACGGCAGGGTGAGGCACCGGCTTGTAGGACAACAAGTTCCAGCAGATCCTGGGGGCAGTCCACATATAGTGCCCAGTGGGGGCCCAGCCTGCAGGACCCCTCTGCAGAGGGGGATGGACCCAGAGTCCAGCATGGTCACTAGTAGTCCAGGGTGGGATCATATGTGCCAGATTATCAGACCTCTGGCTAGAAGGATCTCCAGATCTAATCCTCAGTACTGTGCAGGGGAAACTACAGCTCCCAGCGATCACTCCCCTCCTCGCCACCCCAGCAGGACATATTTATACATAAGGATCCCTTTAATGGACCATTTCAGCTTTTTAAAGGGTCGGTCTAAATATTTCGTGATCGGAAAACCCCTTATGTTGCTGTTCATGTGCCGCACTGCCCCAGGGAAGGTGAGTGCAGAGGGCTTCGGGGTTAATGATAAGGCAGGAGAACACCTGAGGATTGGGCCAGAGATGATGTCATCAGACTAATCCCACCAATCAGGAGAGGTTGCTCTGTGGGGGACCTATGCTATGTTATGGGGCGCCTGCCGGCTGTCGCCACTGCAGACGGGGCTCCCATGCTCCATGATGAATATGGACTTGACTGTGCTGGATTCCGAAATATTATCTATATCTGTGCTAATACATGTGAGGGTGCATGGTGTCCACGGCCCCCGGTCAGGTTATCCTGGTGTCTGCAGCATCTGTGATATGTATGTGATCATACGCCCCAGGGGAAATGGCAGCACAGCCGGCTGCAGGGTTCCCATCCACTGCCACGATCACCTTACTCCCCATGCGACCCCTTAAGGTGAGCACGACTGGCAAGGGGCCTCCTGGTGCCCTTGTCAGTACCCATCTATCACAATGGCTCCCTATAAGTGCTTTTCCCCTTATCCTTTAGATCCATCCTATCGTCCACCCCCCACCATATATTACACACACTGGGGTTCCCTCATTCAGCAGAGGATTTTGATTTTTTTTCTAAAGCCGCACCAGGACAGGATGGGGAACATTGGGGGCAGGATGAAAACATGGGGGACATTGGGGGCAGAAAACATGGGGGCAGGATGAAAACATGCGGGATATTGGGGGCAGAAAACATGAGGGCATGATGAAAACATGGGGGACATTGGGGGCAGAAAACATGGGGGCGGAATGGAAACATGGAGGCAGAATGTGACACATTGGGGGCAGAATGGAAACATGGAGGCAGAATGTGACACATTGGGGGCAGAATGGAAACATGGAGGCAGAATGTGACACATTGGGTGCAGAATGGAAACATGGAGGCAGAATGTGAAACATTGGGTGCAGAATGGAAACATGGAGGCAGAATGTGACACATTGGGGGCAGAATGGAAACATGGAGGCAGAATGTGACACATTGGGTGCAGAATGGAAACATGGAGGCAGAATGTGACACATTGGGGGTAGAATGGAAACATGGAGGCAGAATGTGACACATTGGGGGCAGAATGGAAACATGGAGGCAGAATGTGACACATTGGGTGCAGATTGGAAACATGGAGGCAGAATGTGACACATTGGGGGCAGAATAGAAACATGGAGGCAGAATGTGAGACATTGGGGGCAGAATGGAAACATGGAGGCAGAATGTGAGACATTGGGGGCAGAATGGAAACATGGAGGCAGAATGTGAGACATTGGGGGCAGAATGAAGACATGGGAGCAGAATGGGAGAAACATGGGGGGCAGAATGGAGACATGGGGGGCAGGATGGAAACATGGGGGCAGGATGTGGGACATTATTACTGTAGGGGCTAATTATGGAGAGAATGGGGGCAGGATGGAGACATGGAAGCAGAATGTGACACATTGGGTGCAGAATGGAAACATGGAGGCACAATGTGACACACTGGGGGCAGAATGGAAACATGGAGGCAGAATGTGACACATTTGGTGCAGAATGGAAACATGGAGGCAGAATGTGAAACATTGGGTGCAGAATGGAAACATGGAGGCAGAATGTGACACATTGGGGGCAGAATGGAAACATGGAGGCAGAATGTGACACATTGGATGCAGAATGGAAACATGGAGGCAGAATGTGACACATTGGGGGTAGAATGGAAACATGGAGGCAGAATGTGACACATTGGGGGCAGAATGGAAACATGGAGGCAGAATGTGACACATTGGGGGCAGAATAGAAACATGGAGGCAGAATGTGACACATTGGGGGCAGAATGGAAACATGGAGGCAGAATGTGAGACATTGGGGACAGAATGGAAACATAGGGGCAGAATGTGAGACATTGGGGGCAGAATGAAGACATGGGAGCAGAATGGGAGAAACATGGGGGGCAGAATGGAGACATGGGGGGCAGGATGGAGACATGGGGGCAGCATGTGGGACATTATTACTGTAGGGGCTAATTATGGAGAGAAAGGGGGCAGGATGGAGACATGGAGGCAGAATGTGACACACTGGGGGCAGAATGGAAACATGGAGGCAGAATGTGACACATTGGGGGCGGAATGGAAACATGGAGGCAGAATGTGACACATTGGGTGCAGAATGGAAACATGGAGGCACAATGTGACACATTGGGGCAGAATGGAAACATGGAGGAAGAATGTGGCACATTGGGTGCAGAATGGAAACAGGAAGAGGCAATTTGCATATTAAATTTCCCAGAGGAGCATTGCACGGCGAATAAGCCTCCTTACATTGGCATGCCAAAGCTGGTGTGTCACTCTCCACAAGGAGAAACGTTATCCCTTAGACCTCAGTCCAGAGTCTCTCACCTAGCCAAATCAGATCTCATGCTTTGCACTGATGAGGGCTAACAGCCTGAAACACCGTGTCTGCAAATTGAGATTCTGATTTGGCTTTTATCCTAAGTCATATTGCACAACTCGTTAAAGGGTTGTTTGTGACTTGTAGGATTGCTGCTTCCAATAGGTGACGCTGTAGAGTTCAAGTCCTCTTTTTCTCTGAAGAGGCAATTTGAGATTAACTCAAAATCGTAAATGGGTAAAATTGCAAAGTGCTTGTAAAAACAAGCAACTTTTCATTAACTTCATATTAAAATTCCTCTCTGTTCTCAAGAAAGAGAAATTTTTAATTTTATAGTGGGTTCATTGCTTAGGTTGCCAACAGCTCTGCAGTTCTAGCCTGGCTGGTCACCTACATAAGGAGTAAGCAAGCTAAATGCTTTATAGCCTGTTCATGCCTCTCTGAAGCTGAAGCTGGATCCCCCTACACTTCTCCCATGCTGCAGAGCTAAGGCAACCTCTACTAGCACCCTGGGAGAGATCACTGTTTGGACCAGTAGCATGACCATACTGCTGGTCTGAACTTTCAATCTTTTTGAGTGCACCGCCCCCCGGCAAAAGAGGAAGCTGGGGAACAGGAATGGTGCTCTTCAGAAGCTACAAAATAAGATAATTTTTTTAATAGTCCAATCATCATCATTTACATAGTAGAAGTTTTTTCTAAAAGAATTTGCAGTGAAATCTTTTCTAACATCTTCAGCTATTCACTATTGAATTTCCTACTTTCATTTTATTGTACAATCTTACATCTAAGTGTCAGCTCAGATTGCAAATGGCAGAGGGAAGGTTGAAGGGAGGCTAGTGACTTCAGAAACAAGGACAACCAATGTGAAGAACAATGTGGCACACAACAGGTGAACAATAAACTTTTACAGTAATATCCACAAAGCTTAAAACAAGGGAGAAAATTGAGGGTAGTCTTCCTTACAGATGGACCTACCTTATTATTTTCTTAGTGTAGCATGATGGGCAATGGATGGTGGCTACCAGCAGACATGACAATTCCATGATCCCACATTCTCTGGTTGCACCTGTGTTTCGGTCTCCTGTTTTGTTCTCTAGCTACATAAAGTTATAATGTTAGCATCTGGTCAAATATGCACAACTTCTTATATGGGTAGGTCTAGACTAAATCTGTAGCCCTGATTTGAACTCTAAGGAGTCATCATTTTGACTTTTATTACTATTTATGGGAAAACATAGCTCTCCTGATATTTCTATTTCAGCCAATAGTTGTACTCTTTATAAAATATCACTTCTTGATAATGATAATCTTTTTCATAGAACTGTTTTGCTATCCCTCTGTTATTGCTCCGGGAAATGGATGAATACATTGGCAACTGTGTCTTACCATCGATTGGCAACTTATCACTAAAGCATAACCTTGATATAACCTGGCACCTTATAATCAGTGCTGGAAGTTTCAGGTTTGTATGAACAGTTACCATTGACAAGGAGAATGACAATGCCAAAAGAAATAACACAGTGCCAAGTTCTAAGAAAAGATGCTCAAGAATTTGTTGGGCGAATGCCAGTGTTTATCAAATGTCAGAAGAGCTGATGAGACCTCTTTGTGTTCATTTAATCATAGGTTTCATAGAGATTCTTGAGCTATAGATTCTTAAAGTGTTATCAGACTGGAGTATCCAGGGTTCCAACAAGTGGGTGATCTGACCAAAGACTGATAGCTCCTGGTGTCCATGCAAACTCAACTCTGATACTTAAAGGGAGTAAAAACTACTTCAAAGGGGCTGTCCAGCAGACTATATGGGTGAATATTTTTTATTTTATTTTTCAATACTAGTCTTCTGAGCATCCATGAGTAGGATCCACCTTCCTAAGCCATTCATATGGGCATGTAGGTCATAGGAAGCTGAATAAAATGATACCTTGATATCTGCGATCCGATTGTCTTATTTCAGAGAAATCCTCATTTTTCTTATGTGCAAATAAGCTGTTAAGATCTATGGGCTGGACATACTGTAGATCTGCATGCGAATCTGCATCTAAGGCTACGTTCTCATGATGATCTTTGGGTGCGTTTTTGACGCTGCGTGTTTTTGCTGAGTACAAATGCAGCATCTTACAGTTCTAGCAAAGTAAATGGGATTTATAGAAATCTCCTGCCCATGTGCTTCTTTTTATCGCTGTGTAAACTGACTTGCGGTGCATTTTTCAAATCCGCAGCATGTCAATTTCTCTTGTGAGTTTTCTGTGTGGAATTTCACCATTGACTTGCATAAGGTGCGGAAATTCCGCAGGTAATACACGCACATGTGTTTTTAGTGCGTTTCCATCAAAAGCATGTAATCTGCATTTAAGTATGTCCATGAAGTTTTGTCAAAGCAAAAAAACAGCAAGTATCAAAAACAAAGCAGTTTTATTTATAGTATGACACACCAGAGACAAAAAATGCAGCATCAAAAACGCAATGAAAAAAAGCAAGTGATCTAATTAAAATAACAGTTGCAGAAATGGTGCAGAAATTCTGCAACATCAAAAACGCACCTAAAGCTCATCGTAGGAACGTAGCCTTAGGCTGTGTGCCCACGATGCGTTTTTTAAGCGTTTCCGCAGCGGCAAAAACGCTGCAGAAACACTTAAAAAATGCATGGTAGAAGGCCTGCCATGTTCCCCAATGATAATCCGCATGTGCTGTGCACATACTGCGGAAATTTCTGCTACGGATTATCATTGCGGAAAAAAACGCAGCATGTCCATTAATTTAGCGGAAGCGCTGCGTTTTCGACGCCATTGACTTGCATTGGAACGCATGGATTACGCATCACTGCATCTGTACATGCGGAATCCAAGCGTTCCAATATGTGGATGGTACCCGGGTCTGGAGGACAGGAGACTCTCCTCCGGACCTGGGTACCATAGAACCTGTGAAAAAAAGAATAAAATAAAAAATAAATGTTATGTTTACCTTCTGATGGCCCCCCGCTGTGCTCGTCCTCTCATGCCGCTAGCTCGCGATGGACTGAAGGATCTGCGCTGACGTCATAGTCATGTGACGGCAGTGTACCGCGATCTGCCGGCAGCCAGGACGGAGAGAAGCAAGACTCCGGGGGCCATCGGAAGGTAAGTATAGATTTAATTTTTTTATTTTTAACCATTCTTTGGGGTCACACTATATAAATCCATGCCGTTTGCATGGATTTATATAGTGTGACCAAGTTGACAAGCACTTTCCAAGCTTGGAAAGTGCTTGTCAACCCGCATGCGGAAATGCATGTGAAGAACGCTTTACATCCACATGTCCCTGGCAGGAAAAACGCATGTACAATCCGCATGTACAATCCGCATGCGTTTTTTCTGCCAGGGAGATGCAGAAACGTTCAGGAAAAATCCAGAGCATTTCTGCATCGTGGGCACATAGCCTAAAGGTTATTTTAAATAAAGTGGGGTGTTACCAATCGGAGACATGTAATGACTAACACTTTCCTCTCATAATCACACTCAGCTCTGCAGTGAGATCAGAACTAAGACAGTACAGCAGAGCTAAAATAGTACAGAAGTGTCTCATTAAAAACACATTTGCAGTTGTCCTCTCATAGTGCTTTCAGCTCTGTTGCAGAACTGTGCTTGATTACAACCAACACAGTACAGCAGAGTTGAATTTTGCCTCATTACAAACACAGCAAGGACATTCGCAATTGTCCTCTCACAGTGCTCCAGCTTCCATCAAACAGGCAGTCAGTGTGGGATAAAAGCAGTACAGCAGAGCTGACAGCTCTGTGAGAAGACAACTGCAAATGTGCTCATTGTGTTTGTAATGAGACAAAGTTTGATTCTGCTGTACTTTGTTAATTATAGTCAGACACAGCTTTACAGCAGAGTCTGCAGCACTGTTAGAGGACAAATGCTGCTGAAAATGTTTGTAATGAGACAAACTTCCCTTTTGCTGTACTATGATAGTTCTGCTATACTGTGTTATCTCTGCTGTACTGTGTTAGCTCTGCTATACTCTGTTAGGTCTGCTTTACTATATTGTCTCGGCTATACTGTGTTAGCGCTGCTATACTGTCTTAGCTCTGCTGACTGTGTTAGCTCTGCTATACTGTGTTAGCTCTGCTGTACTATGTTGGCTCTGCTACACTGTGTTAATTCTACTATACTCTGCTGTACTGTGTTAGCTCTGCTATACTGTGTTAGCTCTGTTGTACTGTAAAAGCTCTGATCCCACTGCAGAGTTGCGGTTATGAGAATAAAGTGTCAGTCATTACATGTCTCACAATGCCTCCTTTCTTTTAAAATAAGCTCTGGAGGCAGATTCTCAGGGTGATCAGTGTTTGTTCCATAAATCTTAAGAGCTTATTTATATATAAGAAAAAATAGGATCACAAATATCAATGAATCATTTTATTGAACTTTCAGTGACCTGCATATCATTACAGATGGCTTACGAAGGTTGATCCTACTGACAGATTCCTTTAAAAGTAATTTTTATCCACTGCTAAATCCCTTTAATACTGATGACCAAGTATATATTACTGAGCTGTACACAGATTTAGTTGTAACCTACAAAGACTGGAAATATGAAGATTAGATCAGTAAGCACTAATCATATTTTCATGGGTTAAACCTAAATATGCTCTTGAAAATAGAATAATTTCAGAATAAATTTACCTGGTTGTTTCCACTGTGTTTTGCATATATCTGATCAATTACATAATGTTACAGCACTTCAGGAATCAATGTACTGGAAGCCAAAGCTATGAGCAATTCCTGATTATATCTCATGGGAGTTTCATGAACATGAGCACGTCTGCCGCTATTAAACACATTTCAGGTATCTGTTTCCATTTAATGTTACAAAACGTTGGGAGAAAACATAAAATAAAAGCTAAGTTTGCATGTAGGGGTGATTCTAAGTAACAAAATGGAAAGTCATAGACTGTGGAGGAGTACATAGGAGTGAGAGGGGAGAGGCCACCATCATTAAAAAGGTTGGCCCTACTTTTTTTAGTGATTGACTATCCTTGGGATAGGCTATCAATATCTGACCGGTGGGGGTGCGACACCCGGTACTCTGGTCAATCAGCTGAAGTTCTTGAATGCTGCTGAAACACTGCAGCTCTTTAAGACTATAATGGCCGAGGCCGGGTACTGCAGATAAATCCCCTATTTATTTCATGAAGCTGCTGTGTTACGGCAGCATTCGAGACCTGCCGACCGCCAACAATCCTGGTAACAGCTAGTTGACAGGGGTGCCAGGTGACGCACCCCCACCTATTAGATATTGGTTAGCATTAGTGATGAGCGAGCACTAAAATTCTCGGGTACTCGTTGCTTGGGTCGAGCAAATTGGAATACTCGGGTGCTCGACCCGAGCAACGAGCAACGAGCGGTCGGCAGAGGGCCTAAAAATTGCCCAAATCGATTTAAACAGTGCTCAAATGACATGGGATCAGCATGAGGAAGACTCCTGGAAGCATTTCTGGCTCCCAGGTCACTGCTGTCAGCAACGTGGTCAGAGTATTACACCACTTTTACGGACTCACAATAAAACATACAAAAACAAAAACAAAATGGATTTTCCTGGGAAATATGTTAAGGAACATCCTTTTCAGGGTAATGACTTGTATATAAGGCAAAATAAATAACTAAAAACAAAAATACTCCTCCACAACTTGGGCTATGTTCACCCGTAGCGTTTTTGATGCGTTTTTGCACTTTTTAATTGCTTTCAACCGTGACAAATGCATTCACCGGGAAATGTCATTTTAACATTTTACAACCTTATCTGGCCATGTGGTGTGTGACACATCATCAGACACATGCATACAGTGCTGAAAAGACATGAGAACAGCATGGGTAAGACCTCTGGAAGCATATCTGACTCCCAGGTCACTGCCTAAAAGTGTGCCCATCATAAGTGATCCTTGGCGCATGCGAAGATGCCTCCCGCCATGCACCTGTCGTTGCAGACTTGCAACAATCACCATCCAAGTCCTTGTCACACTGCAGCGTTCAGTTGTCCCTACCCCATTCCTTGGAATGCAAGTGCAAGTGACTCGCCCCCTGGGCCGTGGGGCACTCGGATCCGGGCAATTAGGGAAACGATGGGAGTAGTAGTGGCAACCCGGTTCCGTGGCTCAGGGTGGTCAGGCCAGTGGTAGTCCGTTATGTGTTGTTGATTATGTCCGACTCCGCCACCCATTGATTTGCGGTTATTAGGAACCGCCGCTGCATGCAGACCGCTGGGGCTGATGAGGTGTGCAGCTATGGTAGTGTGGCCCCAGGGCAGTATAGTGGATGGTGGGAGTGATGGTAGTGAGAGTCCCAGTGCTGATAGTGCTGGAGGAGCAAGAAGCACACAGACAACAGGTTGCAGTCCAGGGTCTTTACTAAACAGGCAAACTGACCCACAAACAGTTCCAGCTAGGAGGGGACCTGGATGTCTGAGAGCAACGGGGAAATTGGCCCTGGTCAGGGTGAGGGTGTAGGCCTACCGTGCTTTCTGCGCTCCTTCTGGCTATCTCCTCTTTATAAGGTAACAGCCCACGTTTCCAAGCTTTCCGTGTATTCTCGCCTGTGTGGCCTGCGACGTGGGTTCCTTTCTGCTCCCAGCCTTGTACGGCTTTACTGGTCCCTTCGGTTGTGGCAGGGCCTCCAGGCTTCTTAGGCCAAGGAATGTACAGTACCTTGCGGACTGGTTCTCTGCTGGGGGATGTGGAATCCTTCCAGCCTCAGACACCAAAGTCTGGTAGATTAAGTCCTATTTCTGCCAAGACAGGCTCTCTTCGCCTCTTGTCTCTGGCTTGTGGCTCTCCTACTGCCACACTTCCTCTTAGGTGCAGTGCAACTTTCTGTCCCTGCTCTGGGACACCTCTCAGTGCTGAGGCAGGTCGTCCAGTTCTCTCTAACCCTGCCCTCAGTACCAGCTTTTATAGGGGCAGCCAGCTCCCCCTACTGGCCTGAGACAGGAGGCATTGCATGCTAATGTTCCCCTGACCAGAGAACCTCCCCCTTGCTCTCAGACACAGCTTTAATTACACTTGTGGCATCCAGGTCAGGGTGACACACAAGTAGTATGCAGCCAGCCACCCACCCACCCACAGGCTGCAATACTATACTGCCAAATTTTTGACAGCTGCTTGCACTTGAAATGTGGCCTTTTAGGCTCATGGAGGCAGAAGCTTTTCACAACCTCATGCCGGCGGTGGCCGGGTGTCCATACTCGGTCCCCAGGCGCCACTATATTTCCGGGTATCGCCTCCGCCTTCCACAAGCACGGGTCCCACAACATTACCCGTGCTCTGACAATGGCCTGATCTGTAATGCGCTTTGAGAAATAAAATGCATAAGCATGGCCGATCCACATTAAAAAAGCAGCCATAGAGTGTCCGGAAACCTTCCCACACACTTTTCTTAGCCAGGGCTGCTTTTCGGCAGGGTTGGACGGGCCCACCAGAGAACCGGAGACCCCTCCGGTGGGCCCTGGCTTCTCCTTCAGGGGAGTTCATAGTGCCCAGGTGAGGCCATGATGATTATAGAGGCCACCATCTGCTTAGTTTTCTGTTTGCTTGGAATGCAAGTGCAAGTATGCAGCCAGCCAGCCACCCACAGGCCGCTACACTAAACTGTCAGATTTCTGGGCAGCTCTTTGCACTTGAAATATGGCTTTTTAAGCTTGTGGAGGCGGAAGCTTTTCACAACCTCAGGCCGGCGGCAGCCGGGTGTCCATACTCGCTCTCCAGCCGCCACTATATTTCCCGGTATCACCTCTGCCTTCCACTAGCACGGGTCCCACAACATTACCCGTGTCCTCCCCAGTGCACTTACTGGGAAGGACCGCCTAACCACAAACATGTGAACAGGTGAATGTGGCCAGGGACGGTACGAAGCCAGTCTACAACTTTTTTTGCTGAGAGTAGTATTTAGCTCGGTGAAAGGACTGGCATAGAGGGAAACCGTATCTACCCTGCGTGTCATTTCTCCCAGGAAGTCCTCTAAAGCTGCTTGCACTTGAAATGTGGCCTGAACATTACTGCTGGTACTTTTCTGTGGGAATTTGCTGGCCTCCTACCAGCCTGGAATATTTCCAGCAAACTATGGTACGAAGCCATGGTATTAGCACTGCCCCCAGTACCAGCAGCGAAGCCATCCCCAATTTCCTTCTCAGGAATTTTATTTGGTAGACTGTGTGGCTGCCCAAACACATTTTCTCACAAAGGAGCTGAAGATAGAGTGGCAGTAGGTGCAAGTTTCTCCAGCCTGTTAGATATTAGAGGGTGAACGGCAGCACATTGGATCAGTGGTTAGCACTGAAGCCTTGCAGCACTGGGATCCTGAGTTCAAATCCCAGCAAGGACAACATCTGCAATATCTGGCTTTGTATGTTCTTCCCGTGTTTGCGTGTGTTTCCTCCTCAGTAAAAAAGCAGCCATAAAGTGTCCGAGAACCTTCCCACACACTTTTCTTAGCCAGGACTGCTTCTCGGCAGGGTTGAACGGTCCTACCAGAGAATCCTCTGGTGTGCCTTGGCTTCTACCTCAGGAGAGTTCGTGATAGCACTAACTTTGCAGGTGCTAGAGGGCTTTTGAGTGGGTGAGAAAGGTTAGCCCTCAGAATCAAATCCTCTGGTGGACACAATGTTTTTCAATCTGAAACAGCTTCTCAGTGGGAGTTGTATTTCACCACAGCCATATTCTTTAGCTCAGTGAAAGGACTGGCATAGAGGGAAACCATATCTACCCTGGCTGTCATTTCTCCGTCACCAGGTTCCGCCCATTGTCACACACGACCATGCCTGGCAGTATGTTCAGCGGTGAGAGCCACAGATCAGGCTGCTGTGTTACAGCTTCCAACAACTCTGCAGCGCTGAGCGGTTTGTCAATTAAGCATGTTATCTTCAGCACAGCCTGTTGCCACTTGGACAAGGCAGTGCTGCAGTGCTGTCAGCTTGTGACTGATGTGGTCATTTCGGAAATGGAAGAGGAGGTGCATGAGCTGAACAATGTGATTACATTGAGGTTAAACTGGTGACGCTGTTTTTTATACTAAGAAAAGATCTTATTGTTTTGGGGTTTTTTACGTTATTTTTTAAGACAAATGCATTCACCGGGAAATGTCATTTTAACATTTTACAACCTTATCTGGCAATGCGGTGTGTGACACATCATCAGACACATCCTTTTTTATTTATGATGGAGGGCCTCTGAAAGTCATAAAGCCTATTTTTATAGGGCCATCAGACGGCCCTTACTATTCTTAAAAGGCCAGCAGTCGGCCCAAGCTATTGTTAGAGAGCCATCAGCCGGCTATGCTTTGTTGTTCCCATTATTAACAATTGGGTCTCCTATACTGTTATTATGTATTCAGTGACTGCAAGGGCTGACAAAAATTTGGACACAACCCAATACCCCTTTGAAGAGACATAGAGGAGGGTCTCAGTAAAAAAATGTTCCCATTATAAAGGAGCGGGTCTCCTATAGTGGTAATGCCCATGCTGTGACTGCAAGGGCTGCCAAAATTTGGGAAAAACCCCACAGAGAATACAAAGACACATAGAGCAGGGCCACAATAACAAGGTATGACATGTTCCCATTAGAAAGGAGAGGGTCTGCTATACAGTTATAGGGTATGCAGTGAGTCCAACGGCTGACAATTTTAGGAAAAACTCCACTAAGAATTTAAAGACACACAGAGCAGGGCCACATTAACAAGGTACGACATGTTCCCATTAGAAAGGAGAGGGTCTGCTATACAGTTATAGGGTATGCAGTGAGTCCTACGGCTGACCAATTTTAGGAAAAACCCTACTAAGAATTTAAAGACACACAGAGCAGGGCCACAGTAACAAGTACGACATGTTCCCATTAGAAAGGAGAGAGTCTGCTATACAGTTATAGGGCATGCAGTGAGTCCAACAGCTGACCAATTTTAGGAAAAACCCCACTAAGAATTTAAAGACACACAGAGAAGGGCCACAGTAACAAGTACGACATGTTCCCATTAGAAAGGAGAGGGCCTGCTATACAGTTATAGGGTATGCAGTAAGTCCACCGGCTGACCAATTTTAGAAAAAACCCCACTAAGAATTTAAAGACACACAGAGCAGGGCCACAGTAACAAATACGATATGTTCCCATTAGAAAGGAGAGGGTATGCTATACAGTTATAGGGTATGCAGTGAGTCCAACGGCTGACCAATTTTAGGAAAAACCCCGCTAAAAATTTAAAGACACACAGAGCAGGGCCACAGTAACAAGTACGACATGTTCCCATTAGAAAGGAGAGGGCCTGCTATACAGTTATAGGGTATGCAGTAAGTCCAACGGCTGACCAATTTTAGAAAAAACCCACTAAGAATTTAAAGACACACAGAGCAGGGCCACAGTAACAAATATGACATGTTCCCATTAGAAAGGAGAGGGTCTGCTATACAGTTATAGGGTATGCAGTGAGTCCAACGGCTGACCAATTTTAGGAAAAACCCCACTAAGAATTTAAAGACACACAGAGCAGGGCCACAGTAACAAGTACGACATGTTCCCATTAGAAAGGAGAGAGTCTGCTATACAGTTATAGGGTATGCAGTGAGTCCAACAGCTGACCAATTTTAGGAAAAACCCCGCTAAAAATTTAAAGACACACAGAGCAGGGCCACAGTAACAAGTACGACATGTTCCCATTAGAAAGGAGAGGGCCTGCTATACAGTTATAGGGTATGCAGTAAGTCCAACGGCTGACCAATTTTAGAAAAAACCCACTAAGAATTTAAAGACACACAGAGCAGGGCCACAGTAACAAGGTACGACATGTTCCCATTAGAAAGGAGAGGGTCTGCTATACAGTTATAGGGTATGCAGTGAGTCCAACGGCTGACCAATTTTAGGAAAAACCCCACTAAGAATTTAAAGACACACAGAGCAGGGCCACAGTAACAAGTACGACATGTTCCCATTAGAAAGGAGAGAGTCTGCTATACAGTTATAGGGCATGCAGTGAGTCCAACAGCTGACCAATTTTAGGAAAAACCCCACTAAGAATTTAAAGACACACAGAGCAGGGCCACAGTAACAAGTACGACATGTTCCCATTAGAAAGGAGAGGGCCTGCTATACAGTTATAGGGTATGCAGTAAGTCCACCGGCTGACCAATTTTAGAAAAAACCCCACTAAGAATTTAAAGACACACAGAGCAGGGCCACAGTAACAAATACGATATGTTCCCATTAGAAAGGAGAGGGTATGCTATACAGTTATAGGGTATGCAGTGAGTCCAACGGCTGACCAATTTTAGGAAAAACCCCGCTAAAAATTTAAAGACACACAGAGCAGGGCCACAGTAACAAGTACGACATGTTCCCATTAGAAAGGAGAGGGCCTGCTATACAGTTATAGGGTATGCAGTAAGTCCAACGGCTGACCAATTTTAGAAAAAACCCACTAAGAATTTAAAGACACACAGAGCAGGGCCACAGTAACAAATACGACATGTTCCCATTAGAAAGGAGAGGGTCTGCTATACAGTTATAGGGTATGCAGTGAGTCCAACGGCTGACCAATTTTAGGAAAAACCCCACTAAGAATTTAAAGACACACAGAGCAGGGCCACAGTAACAAGTACGACATGTTCCCATTAGAAAGGAGAGGGTCTACTATACAGTTATAGGGTATGCAGTGAGTTCAACGTCTGACCAATTTTAGGAAAAACCCCACTAAGAATTTAAAGACACACAGAGCAGGGCCACAGTAACAAGTACGACATGTTCCCATTAGAAAGGAGAGAGTCTGCTATACAGTTATAGGGTATGCAGTGAGTCCAACAGCTGACTAATTTTACGAAAAACCCCACTAAGAATTTAAAGACACATGGAGCAGGGCCACAGTAACAAGTTACGACATGTTCCCATTAGAAAGGAGAGGGTCTACTATACAGTTATAGGGTATGCAATGAGTCCAACGGCTGACCAATATTTAAAGACACACAGAGCAGGGCCACAGTAACAACAAATTCCCATTAGAAAGGAGAGAGTCTCCCATAGGGTTGGCCTATGCAGTGAATGCAAGGGCTGACATAAATTTGGAGGCACTTCAATGCCCCTTGGAAGAGACGTGGAGGAGGGCCTCATAAAAAAATGTTCCCATTAGAAAGGATCGGGCCTCCTATACTTGTAATGCCCATGCACTAAATGTATGGGCTGACAAACATTTACCTGTGGGGGGTATACATGAACATAGTGTATAAAAAAATTTTTTTACGGGCATCGTAAACACCCTTTAAAAAATTATGTGAGTGTTGCATCACGGACCACGGCCACCCTGGTGATATGGTGGTGGAGAATGAGGAGAAGGAGGAGGACAAGAGCAAATAGACAAAATCAGGAAGCGTATACCCATGTGTGGGTGTGAAAAGGTGCATGGGAATACACCTCCCAAGAAAAGACACTGGATTTGAGTTTATGTTACGCTGCTATCATTCTGTGGTGTTGAGAAGTCTGGCCCAATCCAGCCCTTGTTCATTTTTATAAGAGTCAGCCTGTCAGCATTTTCAGTTGACAGGCGGATGCGCTTATCAGTTATAATTCCACCAGCGGCACTAAAAACCCACTCTGATAAAAAGCTTGTGGCAGGGCAGGCCAGGACCTCCAAGGCATAGAGAGACAGTTCATTCCACGTATCCAGCTTGGATACCCAATAATTATAAGGCACAGAGGAATCACGGAGGACGTTGGTACGGTCGGCAAGGTACTCCCTCAGCATCTTCCCAAACTTTGCACTCCTTGTGAGAGTACCCCGCGCCTCAGGGTCTGTGCGATGGGAGGGTCTGAGAAAACTCTCCCAGAAATTTGACAGTGTTCCACTGCCTCTGCTGGATTGAAGTTGTGTTTCTCTCGCCTGTACTCCTTGGTTGTCCAACGAAGTGTGCCCTCTGCACCAGCGTTTTCAGATGGGAATTTTTTTAAAAGTTACGCAACAAGGGCCTTCTGGTACAGCCCCATTTTTGTAGAACTGTCCGCCTCAGGAATAAGAGATATAAAGTTCTCCTTGTAGCGTGGGTCTAGAAGTGTCACCAACCAGTAATGACAGTCACCCAAAATTTTGAGAACGCGAGGGTCATGGGAAAGGCAGCGTAACATAAACTCAGCCATGCGTGCCAGACTACTAACAGGCAAGATTTCCGTGTCCTCACCAAGAGGATGACTGACCATGCTCTCCTCCTCCTCCTCTCTGTCCTCTGGCCATCGTTGCTGAACAGACAGTATGACAGCTGTGCAGGTAGTACCGTCTATAGTGCATGAAACTAGCTCCTGTCCTTCCTCCTCCTCCTGCTCTTCCTCATTGTCACCCAATCCACGTTGGGATGAGATGAGGCTTGGCTGTGTGTATTCACCCTGTATGGTTCCTTGCTCCATCTCATCGTGCTCCACCTTCAATGCATCCTCTTTGATTGTGAGCAGAGAGCGTTTCAGAAGACAGAGAAGCGGGATGGTGACGCTAATTATGGTGTCATCGCCGCTCACTATCTTGGTGGAGTCCTCAAAGTTTTGGAGGATGATACATATGTCTGACATCCATGTCCACTCCTGGGGTCTTATGTGTGGAGTCTGAACTGAATGCCGATGGCCTTGTTGATGCTGGTACTCAACAACTGCCCTCTTCTGCTCACAAATACTTCCCAACATCTGCAGTGCAGAGTTCCAATGCGTGGGGACATCACACACCAGTCTGTGAGCCGGAAGCTGCAAACGCTGCTAAAACACTACAAGGGCGGCGGAGGCTGTAGCTGACTTTCTAAAATGGGCACAATGGCGGCGTACTTTAACAAGCAGATCCGGCAGCTCCGGGTAGGATTTGAGAAACCGCTGAACCACGAGGTTAAGCACATGGGCCAGGCATGGTACATGTGTAAGCTCGCCTCAGAGCCGCCACCAGGTTTCGGCCATTGTCACACACAACCATGCCTGGCTGTAGGTTCAGCGGTGTGAGCCACAGATCTGCCTGCTCTTTCAGAGCTGTCCTCAACTCTTCAGCATTGTGCGTTTTTTCATCTAAGCATATTAGCTTCAGCACAGCCTGTTGCCACTTGGCCGAGGCGGTGCTGCATTGCTTCCAGCTTGTGACTGATGTGGACATTTTGGAGATGAAGGCTGAAGAGGAAGAGGAGGCTGAGGAGGATCAGGTGCAGGAGCTGTAGATCGTGGGTGCAACCCTGATTGACCTAAGGCCCGCAATCCTTGACGCCGGGAGGACGTGTTCCGTCTCAAGTTCCGACTGGGTCCCGGCTTCCACTATGTTAACCCAGTGTGCCATCAGCGAGATGTACCGTCCCTGCACACTAGCACTTGTCCACGTGTCCGTGGTTAGGTGGACTTTACCGGTAACTGCGTTGTTGAGAGCACGGCTAATGTTTTGGGACACGTGCTTGTGTAATGCGGGGACGGCACACCGGGAGAAATCTTGGCGGCTGGGGACCGAGTACCGAGGGACGGCCGCCACCATCAGGTTGCCGAATGCTTCTGTCTCCACGAGCCTAAAAGGCAACATTTCGAGCTCAAGCAGTCATGAAATGTGGGAATTTAGTAGTGTGGCCTGTGGGACATTGGCTGCATATTTGTGCTTGAGTTCCAAGGACTGGGGTATGGACAACTGAACGCTGCGCTGGGACAAGGACATGAACGTGCTTCCTGATGCTGCTACTTGAGAGTGTGCAACGACAGGTGCAGGGCAGGAGGCATCTTCGCATGCACCATGGACAGGGGATAGGCTTGCATGCACAACAGCGGAAAAAGCAATGGTGCCACCCGCAGACACTGTTCCTGGACCCTGGTGTTCGGCCCACAAAGTCGTGTGCTTTGCTGCCATGTGCCTGATCATGCTGGTGGTGGTCAGGCTGGTCGTTTTGCCACCCCTGCTGATGCTGGCCTGGCAGGTGAGGCAAATGGCCTTTTTGGGGTTATCGACAGAGTCTTTAAAAAACAACCAGACTCGGGAAGACCTAACAGTTGTACTGGAAACTTCCTTCGTGTTGGTGTTACGGGGAATGGTTGCCTGCCTTCTGTCTTCGGCCACCACACTGCTTCTTCCTGCCTGTTGGGGTGCTCTGCCTCCCTCCTCCTCTGTGCTGCTGTCCTCGCTCTGCATGTCCTCCTGCCAGGTTGGGTCAGTTACTATGTCATCCACCACCTCGTCTTCCACTTCCGCACCCTGGTCCTCCTCCTGACTTTCTGGCAATTGTGTCTCATCATCGTCCACCTCTTGTGACACTTTCCCACCGTCGCCTTCATGTGACCCGTAGCTGCTCAAATATTTGGGCATCGCTACACGCGATCTCCTCTTGCCCCGCTGTAAGGTGCCCCAGCGAGGTGGTCGTGGACGAGCTGTAGCCCCCTCTCGCTCTGGCACCCTACAGACAATACGTGTCCTTCCTCTGACGTGTGGCTGTGTATGTGGTGCTCTTCACTTACTTCAAGACATCCGATCGCGGCTGTCTCCAGGCATTTCTCTTCTGGGACCAGGGCAGCAATAAATTCAGAGGACACGAGGTTCTTAACCAGAACTTGAACTTTACTTGGGGAAGAGGAATATATACAATATTTACAGGCAGATATAATGGATAAGGCCCGACAGGTTATCATCTCTCTCACTGGCGCTGGCAACATCTTCAGCCCTGGTTCCCTCTTTGAGTGAAGCATCTCTGTGACTCTATCTCTAGCCCAAGAGACTCTTCTGAAATACTAACAGTGATCTGGATCCAATCTTTCCCCCACGTCTTAGCCTGGAGTCCTATTTATCTTCTTCTGCTTCCTGCAGACTAGAAGTGCCCCGGGTCCTCAACACTTCCTTTGAGTTTCTGCGGCCGGCTAACAGGACTCTTGCTCTTGCGTAGGTAGACTTTTGCACTATTGATCCCAGTGTCTGAGGGTATGGAGCTCCCGTCTACCCTAGCAGCCACAAATATTCAGGCTGCCCGTAATGGTCACTGTCCTATCTCTAACTGAACTTCTCTTCCTGCTTCTGGAAACTAAGCAGGGATTTTCCTAAAGTGCCCACCCTCTGTGAGCTGTCATCACTCAGTATTAACCCATCACTGTCTGTAACACTGCTGGCAAACTCAACCTGACATCTGCACCTAGGACAGTGGCATCTTGTGGCTGATTACAGGTACTGCAGCCCACAAGGAACTATGCCAGATCTAACCCCTTAGCTTGGTCTACCACAGTTCAGAGAGGATTAATTAAGGGAACACTTTCCTTAACTACTTCAGTGCCTAGGGAAGGCTACGTCCTTCCCCACTATTACACCGCTTCAAGTGGACCGGGTGGAGGCCCGAAACTATAAATGGAAAAGTGAACAGCTCTTCAGAGGGTCCAAGTGTGGGATCAGTTGTCTCTGGGTACTCGGCATGGTGGGAGGAAGGAGGATCAGGGCGAGGAATATGCGGTCCAGACTCATGGCTACTGAGACTTGACCGTGTGGAAGACAGGGTGGTGGTGGCTAAGTGACTGGAAGTACTATCCGCTATCCAACCAAAAACCTTTTGACACTGCTCTGGGTTCAATAGTGGTGTGCTGTGGTCCCCTAGAAATTGGGACAGGAAGGTCAGGCGAGAAGATGTGGGTGTTTGTTGTGGCACAATTTCTGCTTGCCCACGGCCTTGTCCTCGGCCACTGCATGCACCATTACCATCACGTCCAGTTCCCCGTCCCTTGCCACGTGCCTTGCCCATTTTAAATAGAGCACAGTATCTTCCACGCTCACTACAAATGACTGAGTTTGGAGCGAACTTATATGTGATCCGTGTGATAGAGAAAACAGAGTTTTAAATACCTGGCCTGTAGGTAAGTAGTTTGAACTGCAAACTGCGGTGAATTGCTTCAATGACATGCTAAAGGAAATTTTTAATGGAGGCCAGAAATGGCAGTATTTTCTGACAACTTATATGTGATCCGTTTGACGGAGAAAACAGAGTTTTAAATACATGGCCTGTAGGTAAGTAGTTTGAACAGCAAACTGCGGTGAATTGTTGGATTAAGATCCAAAAAAAAAGTATTCCAGGCCCCTGAGACCTGGGCCTTTGTATAGAAATGTCTAACAGCAGCAGAAGGCAGAATTGGAATGAAGCCTCTTGTGCTATATGCACTGCAGTCTGCTATATACACTGCCTGCCTATATGCACTGCCTGCCTGATATCTCTGCAGATGGATTAATCCTCAGAAGGACTCTTTGTTAAGATGGATATGTGTAATGTACGCTTTTTCTCCCTACACTACCTAATGCACGATCAAATCTCTCCCTGACACAGCAGCAGCTCTCCCTACACTGTCTGATCCGGAGTGACTGTGACGAGCACAGCGGAGCCAGGTCTGATATAGACCTGATGACGCTGTGCGGCCAGCCAATCACTGTAATGCCACAACAAACATGGCTACGGAATTACAGTGCATGGCAGGCAATCCCTGCATGTTCATTGGCTCTCTAAAGAGGGCCAAACATGCAGGGAGGGGACCTGAGTTCCCGTCCAAGCAACCCCGGAAATACTCAGCAAGCGCCGAACATCCCGAGCAGTGAGATTCTCGGGCGAGCACCGAGCAGTAGCGAGCATGCTCACTCTTCACTAGAAAGCATCAATAAAAATTTAGTGGCCAACCCCTTTAAGCCTGATATTTACCATAACACTGAGGCCAATTGCCCACCTCATTGTTTGTTAGCCTTGAAATTCCTCTAGAGAGGAAGTTCTTGCCATCCAGTATTAAAGTGCATGGGTCTAACCAAGTTTGGACACTCTCTCTTTTTGTAACCCTTAAAGTAACCTAATACTGTAGAATGCCACTGTTTGACTGCAATTAAAGTAGTTCATTAACTATCTCATTGAAGAGAATGTGTCACCTGGTTTTTGCTATGTAATCTAAAAGTACCATAATGTAGGAGCAGAGACCCTGAATCCAGCAATGCGTCACTTACTGGACTTTTTTTGCTGTTTCTATATAATCAGTATTTTACCAGCAAGGGATTATCCCTACAGGACAACTGGCCTCGTGCCTTCTAGTCCAATCTCAATGCCAGCACTGATTAGCACTGAGATCTGGAGCAGAAAAAACTGTGACTATCATAACTGCTGCATCTAGTAGACTAAGTGATACGTTGCTGGAATCAGAGTCTCTGTCCCTACCTCATGGTTCTGCAGTATTACATAGCAAAATCTGGCTGACAGATTCCCTTTAATCAGTATAAAGACTGTCAGTACTCTATCTAAGCATGCATTAGCACATAGGAACCCATTCATCAAACAGTTTGTACCAAAAATTTCACAATTATAAAATTATTTTGCAACTTTTGGCATTTTTACACTAGTTTCATCATTTTTTGAAAAATATGCAAAGCTTAACAGAAGGGAGAAAAAAGGGGTTGGTAAAGCGTGAGCTGAAAAATTCATCATAATTTACACTGTGTAAATGATGATAAAAATGTTTTCAAGGCCCTGGAGCTGAAAGATACGCCAAATTCATTAAAAATTAGACTTTGTTATGCATCTGTTTTTATTGTTGAGCTGAGTGAGCTCTGATCTTTTATTTCATTTTTATGGGGGTGGTGGATTGTGACATTAATTATCATATCATATTTGGAGCTCTTGTTTTGTTTAATTGGCTAGACCTAAGCGGTATCATTTATTTGTAACATAGTAACATAGTTTTTAAGATTGAAAGAAGACTAAATCCATCTAGTTCAACCCATAGCCCAACATGTTGATCCAGAGGAAGGCAAAAAAAAAACCATGTGGCAAACACTAAGCTCCACATTGGGGAAAAAAATTCCTTCCTGACTCCATACGGCAATCAGACTAGTTCCCTGGATCAACGCCCTATCAAGGAATCTAGTATTTATAACCTGTAATGTTATACTTTTCAAGAAAGGCATCCAGGCCCTTCTTAAATTTTAATAGTGAATCACTCATTACAACATCATGCGGCAGAGAGTTCCATAGTCTCACTGCTCTAACAGTAAAGAATCCACGTCTGTGATTATGATTAAACCTTCTTTCCTCCAGACGTAGAAGATGCCTCCTTGTCCCCGTCTCAGGCCTCAGAGTAAAAAGATCAGTAGAAAGGTCTTTGTACTGTCCCCTCATATATTTGTACATAGTAATAAGATCACCCCTAAGCCTTCTTTTTTCCAAAGTAAATAACCTCAAGTGTAATAACCTGTCTTGGTATTGCAGACCCCCCAGTCCTCTAATAACCTTGGTCGCTCTTCTCTGCACCCTCTCTAGTTCAGCTATGTCTTTCTTATACACCAGAGACCCGAACTGTACACAGTATTCTAAGTGTGGTCGCACTAATGACTTGTATAGAGGTAAAATTATGTTCTCCTCGTGAGCATCTATGTCTCTTTTAATGCATCCCATTATTTTATTTGCCTTTGCAGCAGTTGCCTGACATTGGCCTGGCCACTAAACGTTAGCTTGTCGTCCACCAATACACCCAGGTCTTTTTCAGTTACAGTTTTGCCCAGTGTTTTACAATTAAGCATATAATTATACATTTTATTTCCTCTGCCCAAGTGCATTAACTTACATTTATCCCTATTAAAGCTCATTTGCCATTTATCAGCCCAAGCTTCTAGTTTACATAGATCCTCCTGTAATATAAAATTGTCCTCCTCTGTATTGATTACCCTGCAGAGTTTAGTGTCATCTGCAAATATTGAAATTTTTTTCTCTGTATGCCCCCTTCAAGGTCATTAATAAATATGTTAAAAAGAAGGGGGCCCAATACTGACCCCTGTGGTACCCCACTGTTAACTGAGACCCAGTCTGAGTGTTTTCCATTAATAATCACCCTTTGTTTCCTATCACTGAGCCAATTCTTAACCCACATACATATATTTTCCCCTATCCCCATTGTTCTCATTTTATGTATCAACCTTTTGCGTAGAACCGTATCAAAAGCTTTTGAAAAGTCCATATTCACAACATCCACTGCATTTCCTTGGTCCAGTCCAGAACTTGCCTCCTCATAAAAACTGATCAGATTAGTTTGACAGGAACGGTCCCTCGTAAACCCATGTTGATATTGGGTCATGAGGTTATTCTTCTTCAGATACTCTATTATAGCATCTCTTAGGAAACCCTCCAGGATTTTACCCACAGTAGAGGTTAAGCTTACTGGCCTATAATTTCCAAGTTCAGTTTTTGTCCCCTTTTTGAATATTGGCACCACATTTGCTATACGCCAGTCGTGTGGTACAGACCCTGTTATTATGAAATCTTTAAAGATTAAAAATAATGGTCTTTCTATGACGTTACTTAATTCCTGCAGTACTCGCGGGTGTATCCCATCCGGGCCCGGGGATTTGTCAACTTTAGTGATTTTTAGACGCCGCCATACTTCCTGCTGGGTTAAGCAAGTGACATTTAATGGAGAATTTTTGTTATCACTAATCATGTTTTCTGTCATGCGATTTTCTTGTGTAAATACGCTTGAAAAAAAATCATTTAGCATATTGGCTTTTTCCTCATCCTCATCCACCATTTCACCCAGACTATTTTTAAGGGGGCCAACACTATCATTTTTTAGTTTTTTACTATTTATGTAGTTAAAGAATATTTTGTGGTTATTTTTACTTTCTCTGGCAATGATTCTCTCTGCCTCAATCTTTGCTGCCTTGATTTGTTTTTAACATAATTTATTTAATTTTCTATATTTATTTAATGCCTCATCACTACCTACTTGCTTTAGTTCTCTAAATGCTTTCTTTTTGTCACTTATTGCGCCCCTTACAGCTCTGTTTAGCCATAGTGGTTTCCTCCTATTTCTAGCATGTTTATTCCCATAGGGTATATATTGTGCACAGATCCTATTCAGGATGTTAATAAATGTCTCCCATTTGCTTTGTGCAGCTTTATGTCTCAGGATATCGTCCCAGTTTATTGCACTAAGATCATCTCTCAACCGTTGGAAATTTGCCTTCCTGAAGTTTAGTGTCCTTGTAACCCCTCTACTACACATCTTATTAAAGGTTACATGAAAATTTATTATTTTGTGATCACTATTACCCAAGTGACCCCCAACTCGTATATTTGATATGCGGTCTGGCCTATTGGTTAATATTAGGTCTAGCAGTGGCCCCCTTCTTGTTGGGTCCTGAACCAGTTGTGAAAGGTAATTGTCTCTCATAGTTGTCAAAAACCTATTACCTTTTCTTGAACTACATGTTTCTGTCCCCCAATGTATTTCAGGGTAGTTGAAGTCTCCCATAATAATGACTTCTCCTTGAGTCGCTGCTTCATCTATTTGCTTTACGAGGATATTCTCCGCTACTTCCATTATTTTTGGAGACTTATAACAAACCCCTATCAGTAATTTATTATTTTTTCCTCCTCCCCTTATCTACACCCACAGGGACTGTACATTTTCATTAGATTCACATATATCCTCCCGCAAGACAGGTTTTAAGGATGATTTTACATATAAACACACACCCCCCCTCGCTTGTTTGTTCTTGTTTGTACGGTCATTTCTGAACAGACTATAGCCCTGTAAATTAACTGCCCAGTCATGGCTCTCGTCCAGCCACGTCTCAGATATCCCTACCATGTCATAATTATTTTCCAACAAAATTAATTCTAATTCCTCCATTTTGTTGGTGAGGCTTCTGGCATTAGTGTACATGTATTTTATGTATCTCTCTGTACCTCTATTCCTTCTTACTTTATTGACTTTTCTAACCCCACCCCCAATTTCTTTGTTTGTGCCCAGGTCACTATCTGCACTATCTTCCCCACCTATAAAATGAATACCCTCCCCCCCAATCCCTAGTTTAAACACTCCTCCAACCTTCTAGCCATTTTCTCCCCAGCACAGCTGCACCCTCCCCATTGAGGTGCAGCTGGTCCCTAGCGTAGAGTCTGTAGCCAACTGAGAAGTCGGCCCAGTTCTCCAGGAACCCAAATCCCTCCTTCCTACACTAGTACTTGAGCCACTTATTTATCTCCCTAATCTCCCGTTGCCTCTCTGGCGTGGCACGTGGTACCGGTAGTATTTCAGAGAATACCACTTTGGAGGTCCTTGCCTTCAGCTTGCAGCCTAATTCCCTGAAATCATCTTTAAGGACCTTCCACCTACCTCTAACTTTGTCATTTGTGCCAATGTGCACAATGACCGCTGGGTCCTCACCAGCCCCTCCCAGTAATCTGTCAACACGATCAGAGATGTGCCGGACTCGAGCGCCAGGTAGGCAACACACTGTTCGACGATCCCTGTCTTTGTGACAGATTGCCCTATCTGTTCCCCTAATAATTGAGTCCCCCACTACCAGCACCTGCCTGGCCTGCCCTGCTCTCCTATTTCCCTCTTTACTGGAGCTGACACTCCTCTGGCTTTCAGGAGACATGCCTTGCTGCAGCAGTGCTACCCCTGTACCGTCACTCCCCTCATCTGCCAACTTTGCAAACTTAGTGGGGTGTGCCAGATCAGGACTAGCCTCCCTGGCACTCTTCTCTCTACCCCCCCTTCTAACTGTCACCCAACTAGCGGCCTCACTGTCCTGCAGCTCCCGACTTCCACCCTCCCCCACATCTACCCCAGTGAGCTGCTGCTCAGTGAGCAGCAGACTCCTTTCCATATTGTCAATGGATCTCAGTGTTGCCAGCTGCTCATTTAGATCCAGTACTGGGCTTCCAAACGCACAACGCGCACACATCTCGCGCAGCAGTAAGCAACCCCGACCGGCTGTTCAAGGAATGCATACATGTGGCAAGATGTACACTGGATAGCATTGTCAATAATGGAGCTCATTTCCTAATGGGGATTGCAATAGACAGAATGTTAAGTAAAAAGAAAAGTAAAGAATTAATAAAATACAGACAGCAATTCAGTCCAAAGTCCTCCCTTCCAAACTCCCTGAGTCCAAAGTCACTGAAAAACAAGTCACACACTTACTTTCATTCGCACTTACGCTCCGGTCACACTCAGCTCGTTCACACTCGCAAACTAAGAGATTTAAAGAGTTTTGTTTTTGTTTTTTTTCCCTTTTCCAGCAATGCACCCTACAGCTCAATGCACTTCCAAAAGGCATGGGAACACTAAACCTTTTGCTCCCAATTTTATGGGCTTTGAGAATTTCTTGTGCAGTGGGTTTGACATTAAATACATCATTACTTGTGGCCAAGGTATGATTATTTTATTAAGGGTAGGGTCACACGAGCATAGATTCTCTCCTCTGAGAGAATCTGATTCATTATGGTATGACACTCCAATCAAACTCTGATTACAGTTTGATCAGAGTGTCAGCTTAGTGTGATCAGATTCTCTCAGATGAGAGAAGTGTAGGGGTGGAGAGGATGACATTGCACCCCTCTGAATTTTAATGTATGAAAATGTATTGTGTTGTATGCATTATCCTCAGGTAGGCTGCAGTTCTTGTTAGTCAGGGGTGACGTGGTTAACTGTAGGACCAGCCCATAGTTAGGGAGGAGGATTGGGACCTGTGTGTCAGTTCCTGCTTTTGCTAGTTGGTTGTTAGCAGGAGAGGAAGAAGAAAGGACACCCAGAGAGAAAGGTGATCATAACTGTGTGTGTGTGTGTGTGTGTGTGTGTGTGTGAAAAAATCATGAAGAGGGAGCCAGGGCAAGAGAATTCCAGTGGTGGCAGTGTGCTTCTCTAAACAGGCAAGTCAAGGGACCTACAGCAAGAACCAAGAACCTTTTGGGAATGTCTTAGTGTTGGCCATACCTTGGACGCTGCGGTCAGAGAGACAGTCAGCAAAGCTGGTGCACGTTTAGTAAGATGACAGCCGGAGGTGCATCCTTGTATGATTCTCGAGAAGTGTAGCAGGAATATAGTGGTCACAGTGAACAGCACTGCTTAAAATGGTGCACACTGGGGAAGGATGGAAGTCCTCAACTTACCCTGCAATTCTACAGTAACCTTTACTTCACCAACTGTGAGGCTGTCCATAACCATTGGGAATGTGCCTCTCTGTTGTAAAGAAGAACATGGCGAGCTAACTTCCTGCTACTCTCTATATATAAGCTTGGTTATCAGTAAAAAGGACTTTGTTTTCTTGAGCTAGTGAGGTTTCCGTATCATGGGGCCAAAGGGGATCAGTGCCACGTAAAGTGTGACCAGGCTTGGACTGGTCTGGCGGGGTTCTGGGAAATTTCCCAGTGGGCCCCGGGCCCCCTGCAGAGGAGACAGAGGAGAATTAAAAAAAAAAAACAGTGGTCGCGGGCCATTTAAGGGTGCGCGCACGCACTTTCACCACCGCAATGCCCAGGACAGTAGTGGGAGGGGCCTGTGGCACCCCTCATCCCCAATCCTGTTATGCATGGCACCCCTCATCCCCAATCCTGGTATGCATGGCACCCCTCATCCCCCAATCCTGGCATGCATGGTACCCCTCAACCCTCAATCCTGGCATGTATGGTACTCCTCACCCCCAATCCTGGTATGTATGGTACCCCTCATCCCCCAATCCTGGTATGTATGGTACCCCTCATCCCCCAATTCTGGTATGCATGGTCCCCTCACCCCTCAATCCTGGTATGTATGGTACCCCTCATCCCCCAATCCTGGTATGTGTGGACCCTCATCCCCCAATCCTGGTATGTGTGGCCCCCTCATCCCCTAATCCTGGTATGTGTGGCCCCCCATCCCTCAATCCTGGTATGTGTGGCCCCCGCATCCCCCAATCCTGGTATGTGTGGCCCCCTCATCCCCTAATCCTGGTATGTGTGGCCCCCTCATCCCCCAATCCTGGTATGTGTGACCCCCTCACCCCCCAATCCTGACTTGTGTGGCCCCCTCACCCCCAATCCTGGTATGTGTGGCCCCCTCATCCCCAACCCTGGTATGTGTGACCCCCTCATCCCCCAATCAACCTGGTATGTGTGCCCCTCTCATCCCTTTCACGCTGCACACATGCAAAAAAAAACAAACACTTATACTCACCTTTCTACCCTGTGCTCCAGCTCTGCGGTGTCCTGTTCTGCCGGAGGCCGGGGGAGGAGTGTAGCGCCGGAGTACGCGCGCACCCATACCATGCTGTACAGTGCCATTTTGCTGAGGACACACTGCAAATGTGTGTTCAGTAAAATGGCGTCGGATAGCGCTATGCGCATGTGCCGATTCCAATGGCGCATTCCTCTCCCGGCTACCGGCCTGAAGACACAGCGCGGTCTCCCCGATAGGTGAGTAGTTAGGGGTCCGGAGATCGCGGTATGCGTTCAGTGCTTACGCATACCGCGTACTCCTCGTTTAGGATGTGGTTGCATTCCTCTGTGGGGTCCAGACTGTGCAGGCGTGTTGCGCTTGCCTAGTCTATAGAGGCTTCAGACAGAGGGACGCTTGTATGATTATTAGTTTTCAGCGAGTATGTTCTGTCCGAGTATGCTCGGGCCCAGCTTCGAGTATTTATAGCTGCTCGGTGATATGGTTGAATCGCTCCCGTGTGCATGATTTGCAACTGCTTTATTACATGTGAGGAATGTGTAAGAAATAGACATTCCTCCCATGTAATAAAACTGTCAAACAGTCGCAAATCATGCACACGGGAGCGATTCAACCATATCACCGAGCAGCTATAAATACTCAGAGCTCGGCCCGAGCATACTCGGCAAAAGGGTTAAAAGAACATACTCGCTCAACACTAATGATTATATTATAGATGGTAAAGTTAATTTGTCCAATTACTTTGAGCCCCGGAAGTGAAGAAGCTTGTAGAAAAATGGTTGCATTTCCTAAATGTTTCACAGGATATTTTTGTTCAACCCCTTTAATTAAACCTAGAAGTTTACACATCAATTGCATCTCAGTTGTTTAATTTAAAATAAAATTTAAAATAAAAAGTAATGCCATGCAGAACCCAAATCATGGAGATTGGGTCACTGTCCAGAAATTTCTGGATCCAAATATACTGTATATGTAGTATAAATAGGTAGAAAACTGTGAAGACAGAAAATTAACATATAGTGCCCCTTTGTTACATTAACATTGCCAGAATGTGGATTTCTTAAAAAAAAAAGTAAAATTAACCACAGTAATCATTCAAATTATTTTGATGATTCACCTTAGCCAGCTGAAGTTAATTTATTTTGTGGCTGATTTATTATATAAGCTTGTATCATGTTACAGGCTTGAATCACTGCAGCTTGGGTTGGTAGAGTGTACCCAGAGGCTACAGCATTTTGTCCTGCCCTGTAGATGAACTGCACATATGTGGTTTGGAGGTTGGTTACTCCTCTTGGATGCAGGTTGAAAGGGCAACTTGTGTGGATCAGTGACTACAATTATGTACAGAAAACATATTTTACTACCTTTTCCTTAAAGCGGAGTTCCTTTGGAAAAGCAACATTTTATTCACTTCACATTTAAGCTGAAAATCTCTTGTTTCTCTTAAAAGAATTACAAGTTTTCTTTCTTTTTCATCCATCTGTCAAAATATTACTGGCTGAGAATGTAATTTCCTGCAGTTCCAACTTCAAACAAGTGAGTCTTTCTGCAGAACTTGCTTTAAGTTAAAATGGATTATGTATGTGAGCTTGGCGTCTTACGCTCACCTATATTTGTAGAGTCCTATGCTTTTTCCATAAAGATGCGTTTGTTCTTTTCCACTTTTTTTATGCGTATTTAAAGGGGTTGATTCATCAGAGGCATCCGCTTTCAAAATGCAGCTACCGGGGCAATCAACTACTCTCCGTTTTTACTGCTCCTGGCTAATTTTACTGGAGGGAACATTATTACATGCCAGCCATTCTGATAAATGTTTTTCCTTGTAATATGAGGATGACTCCCATGTGCATGGGCTTGTTCATCATCGCACGGAACCCCTTCAGCTCCATGTACTGCCATGTAATGCACCTTTGGGTTTTTTGCGAAGACTCTTCTCCCCTAGCACAAACAGTACCATATTACACAAAGAGAGGAATACAGAATTTAAGACAAAAAATAATCCCAATGCATCTTCCTAATTGAGTGCCTTAATAAAGCTCAATGCAATGGACAGAGCCATAGTAGGGTCATGTGAATGAGACCAAGTGGAAGGCACAGTGTAGTGACTAGCCAGTTATTCATTCTCATCACTGATCTTGCACCATCATGGACCTGAGGTTTGAGCAATACACTTCAGCAGGTAACCCCTTAACGACCTTGGGTTTTTTCGTTTTTGCGTTTTCATTTTTTGCTCCCCTTCCTCCCAAAGCCATAGCCTTTTTATTTTTCGGTCAATATGGCCGTGTGAGGGCTTATTTTTTGCGGGACAAGTTGTACATTTGCACACCATCACTGATTTTACCATATCATGTACTGGAAAACGGGGAAAAAAATTCCAAGTGCGGTGAAATTGCAAAAAAAATCCAATTCGACCGTTGTTGTTTTTTTTTTACCACGTTTACTGAATGCTAAAATTGACCTGCCATTATTATTCTCCAGGTCATTACGAGTTTGCAGACACCAAACATGTATAGGTTCTTTTTTATTTAAGCGGTGAAAAAAAATCCAAAGTTTGCTAAAAAAAAAAAAATGGCGCCATTTTCCAAGACCAGTAGCGTCTCCATTTTTCTGGATCTGGGGCCGGATGAGGCTTATTTTTTGCGCGTCGTGCTGATGTTTTTATTGATACTATTTTGGGGCTGATGTGATGTTTTGATCTCCCGTTATTGCATTTTATTTCAATGTTGCGATGACCAAAAAAACGTAATTCTGGCGTTTAGAATTTTTTTCTCGTTACACCGTTTATCGATCAGATTAATTCTTCTTTTATATTGATAGATCGGGCGATTCTGAACGCGGCGATACCAAAGATGTGTATGTGTTTTTTTTTTATTACTTTAATTTGAATGGGGCGAAAGGGGGGTGATTTAAACTTTTATGGTTTTTTTTTAATTTTTAAAACATTTTTTTCCCACTTTCTGCATGCTTCTATAGTCTCTATAGGAGACTAGAAGCTGCAGTTATCTGATCGTTTCTGTTACGAGGCGATGAGCAGATCGCCTTTGTGTAGCAGAAATGCTCAGTTGCTATGAGCGCCGACCACTGGGTGGCGCTCATAGCAAGCGAGACATGACAACCACATGGGTCTGCTGCAGACCTCGGGTTGTCATGCCCACACATCGGTGACTTGCGATCACGTGACGGGGTCACCGATCAGCGGGGCTAATGCTGCGCTTCAGGTGCGGTGCATTTAAATGCCGCTGTCAGAGATTGACAGCGGCATTTAACTGGTTAACAGCCACGGGTGGATCACGATTCCACCCGCAGCTGTTGCGGGCACATGTCGCTGTAAGAATCAGCTGACATGTGCCCGGTTCAGTGCGGGCTCAGCGCCGGAGCCCCCGCTGAACCGAGGGTGATGGCCTGTGGCATACTAATACGCCCTAGGCCATTAAGGGGTTAAGGTTAAATGTAAACATAAATCCATCGAGTTCAACCTATAGCCTATCTTGTTGATCAAGAGAAAGGCAAAAACTCCATGAAGCAGACACTAATAGCGCTATATAGGGGGAAAATTCCTTCCCATCTCCACATACGGCAATCAGACTAGTGTGAGGAGCACAGAGTGGTAGTTGTGGTGAGGGGCTGCTGTTCTCCCACACCCTGGCTTCCCACAAATAAAAAATAATGTCTTGTCCTTCATGTGACCTGTGTTTTGGATAACACTCACGGTTTCTCTTGGGCGCTGCGTCTCTTCCACAGTCGCGGATCCAGCCACACAGTTCACACCAGACATTTTATCCGTTTCCAGCAATCCAACTTTACTTAAAGCGTTCAGTTCAGTTTTAGTTATGGACACCGTACAGCATGTTACAGGGGTAACAGTTTCTGACACCTCCGTTATCCCTTTCTCTCCTGGCACTTCTTGCCCCTGGGATATCTCACAAGGCACCGCTACCTCCCACACCGCTGACCTGACTTCTGCCTGTGAACCCCTGGCCGTTTTTCCCCTAGGGAACAAAAGCAAGGCTGGCTTCTCCATACCTTTTCCAGGCTGTAGGCTTTGGATGTTAAGGGATGATTCACTGAAATTGGTCGCTGCCGTTCTCCTGTTGCTGCTTTTCCTTCTTTTGCTTTCTTGGTGTCCTGAGTGACTTTCAGTGCACTGGTCCTGAACTCCTCCTGTATTATTTCTTATCTTGCTCCATTCAGTACCATCTCCAACTTTATCTATATCTCTCCCTATCTATCCAAAAACAGGAAATGCTCTCCCTTATGTCAACTGTGCCCGTATCCCAGACATGAAATATGGCATGGGACAGAACTTTGGCCAGGTGATGGTTGTTGTTGCTTTCTGTTTTTGATTTTTTTTTTTTACAGGTGATATTGGCTTCAGTGGAATGAGTGTTAAGTAAGTATAATTGTGTCTGTTATTTTTAAATAAAAAAGTGAAACTGTGCATTTTATTTCAAATAAAATACTTTATTGTGGGTGTTTGTCTTTATTTACAATATAACTATAGGATTAGTAAGGGATAGGCATCTTATAGACACCTCTCCATTACTAACCCGTAGGGTTGATGTCACTGGACAATACAAAGGTGATATCAACCCCACAAATATTGCACCATTTTCCACCGCCACAGGGCAGTGGGGAGAGCAAAGTGATAGAATTACTGGAGCGTGATCAGAAAATGCAGGAATACAAGCGCATGCTAGAAGACGGCATCCTCACTTGACAGCGGGGGCTCAGTGAAAGCACACGACAGAGGAGGAGGAAGTTGCCACCACTTCAGAAGAAAGGGTAAGCATGGCCAAAATGTGGAAAACCTTCTGCAGCATGCCCCAACATGCAGCGCCACATTCTGATACACTCCGTAATAGCAGGAGGCAGTGTTTCTGTTATGACTGTACAGTAACTCACTCAAGATTATTAGGTTACACACCAAAAAACTGCAACTGACCCAGCTAACTCCTGTACAGATTAGATATCCTGACACTGCAGTCCTTAGTGGTGCCTGCGGGTACTGAGATAGCCCTAACCACAGAACTAGGAGATGGCAACTCGGACCTAACCTGACTGAAAGGCCGTCGAGTTGCTTCACGTCCCTCCTAAAGAACTGGAGGGTAGAGCAGAGTTTGAATTAACTACCACAGGAGAAGTGTACTGAACAAAGAAAAGACCTTACAGTGAATAAAGTAAATAATGAAATACCAAACAAAGAATAAAGCAATTACTGTTAACAAATATACAGCCTACTTACTAAAAATAAAAAAAAAGATAAGTACAAAGTATAGCTGTGGCACCCCAGGGGTCTGGTTACCACAGTAATAGAAATATTATGCCTGAGAGCAAGTGGGAGGTTTCTCTGGTCAGGAGCCCTAAGCATGCAACACGGCCCACCCAGACCTGGGAGGGGAGGAATCTGCCCTTATAAATTGGGTCTGGGGCGGGATTAGTGAGTGAAGTCCCAGACAGAGACGCAGTCTGGTCTGGAGGACAGCAGACACAGGGAAAGGAAGAACCAGGAGCTCTGTAGGAACAGTAGCTGAATACCAGGGGCTGGAGCTGAGCAGAGTTCGCCCAGGTTGAAGACACTAATACCGGACATGGAGTCCGAGGCTTTGGGGACATCCAGGTCCAGCAGCAGAATCCAACCGGCAGGGGATTCCATGTCCTCTGGCCTTAGAAACCCGAAGGCACGGTCACAAGCAAGGGACCAGCACCGTCATCGTGAAGCAGAGGCTAACGGAAGGCCCCAAGTCACCGGCCATACGGGTGAGCACCACACGGTATACTCAGGGACGTGGGCTACTTCTACCCGCATAGAGCAAGGTAGCCAGGAAAGAGTGCAGATAGTCGGGGAGGCCTACAACTCCACCTGGCCAGGGGAGATCCTGCTTGCTCACAGACTGACCAGGCCCCTACTGCTAACCAGTACTCCCGGGAGGGTCTGCGTTATACCATCAGTAAAGACCCTGAACTGCACCACACGTCTCTGTGTTTCATCGCCGCACCAGCACCATTACTACTGGGACGCTCACACCATCACTCCCATCTTCCACACTAGCTGCCCTGAGGCAATACTTCTCCCGTGGGGAGTTATCCCATACTCGGCTGCGCAAACAACATCAGCCTCAGTGGTCTGCAGCGCAGCGGCGGTCCCCACTGACCGCAATCCACAGGTGGCGTAGTCGGACATTGTTATTACCTAAGACTGCCACTGGTTTGACCGCCCTGGGCACGGACCGGGTCACCGCCACACTGAGACTACAACCCCCAGCGATCCGGCTCTGGGTATCCCCTTGCACAGCACAGGCCCAGGGGGCGCGTCAACTTTGGCGTAGTCGGCAGGATTTCGTGCCCGCAACCACCGGGTACTGCGTGCCTGAAAAAGAGACTTTTATACTTACCTGTGGTGAAGTTTCCCGCCGTCCGGAGCCGTTTCCCGCCATCGGACGCCATCTTGGACCGTTTCCCGCCGTCTTCTGCCTTCTTCCCGCCATCCGCAGCTGCTTCCCGCCTTCGGACGCCATCTTCGGGACGCCGCGCGAGAAGAAGAGGGGCGTGGTCGCCAAAAGAGCGCGAGATCCGAAGCTCCGCCCCACGCTCCGACGCTGCGCAAGGTCCTGGAAGGAAAGAAGAGCGACGCTGACGTCATCGGAGCGCGACGCCAGGTCCTCAACCCCGACGATCGACTGCAGAGCCGCGGCCTACGGAAGAAGAGCATCGCAAGGTAGGCCACGGTCCACTAGGGGGGAAGGAGGATGTTGGACACCGAGGGGAGCTCCAGCGCCACACCGGCCGCCAGCGCAACCGCTGCAGCGGTCATGCCATTCACCATGCCCTATATCCCGGGGGCAACCTGGCTACCCCAGTACTCAGGGGAGTCACATACCCTGAGTGACTTTAGGGAAAGACTTGATAGCCTCTTCCAGGTATACCCCCTCACAGAAGAGCAAAAAGTGAGCATCCTGGTGGCCCAGCTAATCAGGGCAGCCCAAAGGGAGGTAAAGTCCTGGTCACCTGGGAAGAAGAGGACTGTCAGAGAAATACTAGCCCAGCTGAAAGACACATTTGACACCCGCACCTCAGCCGAAATAAAGCTCAGATTTTACGGGTGCAAACAACGGGCACATGAAAGTATAAGAGACTATGCTCTAAACCTACAAGAGGCCCTAAGAGCCATTAAGCAGGCAGACCCTGACAGCGTGGGAAATGAAGACAAGCTGTTGACCGAACAATTTATTGAGGGTCTACTGTGCAATGCCCACCGAACCCAGTTGCGGGCAATGGCCTTACAGGACCCTGACCTGGACTTTACACAGTTCAAGGACAGAGCCATCCGGGTGCTCCGAGAACCGGCACCAGGTGACGCTGCGGCCCACAGGCGCCCTGCTATCACTTATCACCAGGAGACGGCGCCCTTGTCTGCAGGGCCTGTGGGAGCTGATGCGCAGGCTTTGAACAATGACCCGGCTACAGACCTGCACCATCAGGTCCAAGAGCTGACTAAGAGCGTTGCCGCGCTAACCAGAACTGTGCAGTCTTTACAGGTCTCTTCTCCAGGAAAGATCCAGCTGGCATCCGGACCGGAGGACGTCCCGTGGCGCCGACTGAGGAGGACCCCACCGGCCAGAGGAAGACCCAGCGACCGATACAATGAGGACGGACGACCCATCTGCCGCCGCTGCAATCAACCCGGACATATGGCAAGGTACTGTCATTTAAACGGGCACAACCTGGGGTAGAGGGCCAACCCCCAGGCATAAGATCATCAGGCCCATCAAACTGGCGTGACAAATACGTAGGGGGACGTCCGGTCTTGCCTGTGGTACTGGATGGCATTCCTATGAGTGCCCTACTAGACACAGGGTCACAGGTCACCACCATCCCGTACGTGCTCTTCAAGCGGTACTGGAATGACTCGGACATAACCCGCTACCCAGATGACGACCTGAGCATTATAGCCAGCAATGGTCAGCCCGTGCCACAGATAGGATTTAAGGAAGTGACCATCAAGGTCGGTAAAGTTGAACTGCCGGCACAAGGACTTATCATTGTGGACATTGACCGTCGCGAGAGTCACCCAAAAATAACCCTAGGTACTAATGTAATCGAAAACTGTCTTGCAGAGGTGATTCTTATTTTACAACAGGTTGCCAAGAACACCAGTTCCAGCCAGCAGCGTGTGCTTCAAAAAGAGATCCGGGCACTGATGCAGCGGCAACAGGTGGAACTATCTGGTGGTGAGATAGGTAGCGTGAGAATGTGTGACCTGTTCCCTATTGCCATGCCCCCAAAAAGTGAGATGATGATTTGATGCCGGGCAGCTATTGGTCTAAGAGGTAGAGACTACCAAGCAATGGTAGAACCCGTCTACTCAGACAGTAGGCCCACCATTTTGACAGCACGGGGGGTGGTCGATGTACGCCACGGGAGGGTACCAGTCCGTATCATAAATATCGGGGATAGAGAAGTACACCTGCCCCGGTATGCCACGCTAGCCAAATTGTTTACCATCAACCAGAACTCTGTACAGGCCGTGGAACCCTTGCCTCCATCTCAACCAGAGGAAGGTAACCGCTCTAAGAAACCAATGGAGGACTGGTGTCAGCAACTGCATTTGGGTACTGACTCCACTCCCTCACACCAAAAACAGGGAGTCTATCGGGTGGTTCAAGAGTACGAGAGAGTGTTTAGTAAACACCCGCTAGACTTCGGGCGAGTAAAGGGGGTAGAACATCACATCCTCACGGGAGACCATCCTCCCATAAAGGAGAGATACCGACCCGTACCCCCTGCACACTATCAACACGCCAAGGGGATGCTAAAAGACATGAAGGAGGCTGGGGTAATTAGGGACAGCTGTAGCCCCCGTGCAGCTCCACTAGTCTTAGTGAAAAAGAAAGACAACACCATGAGAATGTGTGTAGACTACAGGAAGGTCAACCGTATCACACACAAAGATGCGTACCCGTTACTAAGGATAGAAGAGTCCTTAGCTGCATTAAAATCTGCTAACTTCTTCTCTACTTTGGATCTCACTAGCGGGTACTGACAGGTTCCTGTAGCAGAGGCGGACCGGGAGAAGACCGCATTCACCACCCCGATGGGACTCAGCGAATTTAACTGTATGCCGTTCGGGCTCTGCAACGCACCAGGAACCTTCCAACGGTTGATGGAATGCTGTCTGGGACATCGGAACTTCGAGACGGTCCTACTATACCTGGATGACGTCATCGTCTATTCCAAGACCTATGAGGACCATCTGGAACACCTGGCAGAAGTGTTTGAAGCCCTGGCGAACTATGGCCTAAAGGTAAAACCCTCAAAGTGTCATCTACTGAAGCCAAAGGTACAGTACCTGGGACACGTGGTGAGTGCTGACGGAGTGGCCCCCGACCCTGACAAGATCACCGTGATTAAGGACTGGCCAAGACCATCCAGCATAAAGGAAGTGCGGCAGTTCCTCGGGTTGGTAGGCTACTACCGAAGATTCATTCCCGGTTTTACCAAGAAGGCAGCTCCTATGCAGGACCTCCTGATAGGCCCGTCCAGGAAGGCCAAAAACCAGAAGCCACCCTTCAAATGGGAAAAGCTGGAAGAGGAGTCCTTCCGCCAGCTGAAGATGGCCCTCACGGGGGATGAAATCGTGGCGTACCCTGATTACAGCCAGCCCTTTATCCTCTACACGGACGCAAGCAACATCGGGCTAGGAGTCCTACTGTCCCAGATCCAGCAGGGGAGAGAACGGGTAATTGCTTACGCCAGCCGAAAACTGCGACCCACGGAAAGAAACCCTGAGAATTACAGCTCGTTCAAGCTAGAGTTCCTGGCAGTGGTGTGGGTAGTAACCGAACGTTTTAAGCATTACCTTGCCTCTTCCAGGTTCACTGTGTACACGGACAACAGCCCGTTGACACACCTGGACACTGCAAGACTGGGTGCCCTGGAGCAGAGATGGATGGCCCGCCTGTCCAATTTCGAGTTCACGATCAAATACCGGGCAGGACGCTCCAATACCAACGTGGACGCCCTGTCCAGGATGCCAAACCTACCGGACGAAGGGGGGGATCCAGAAGAATTGGAAGAGATCGAACTCCCTGCGTTTCACCATCATGGGATTACCCAGTATTCCCACCATGTGAGGGGCCAGCGATCCACTACGTTCAACCCCTTACCCCACTACAACTGGGCGGTGACGGAAGACAGTGACCCTGCAGTCCGTCTGGTGAAGGAGATGCTGACCCAGGCTGACGCCCGCCTGGACCCAGACGCTCCGGAAGAGACCAAGCAACTGTGGACGGAAAAGAGCAGACTGTTTCTCTACAAGGAGAAGTTGTGCCGCAGAATGGTCAACTCCCGGACACATGAGCTGATCTGGCAGGTGGTGGTACCGAGACGGGACGCAGCTATGGTGCTGGAGGCCTACCACAATGGGGCGGGGCACTTCGGATGGAAGAAGCTGGAGTTCCTGCTGCGTGAACGGTTCTACTGGATAGGCATGAGAGGAGCCATTGAGAGGTGGTGTAGAGACTGTGGCCCGTGCAATCTAAGAAGAAGGGACCGTGCCAGCCAGAGGACTCCCCTGTAGCCCATCATCACCAGGCAGCCGCTGGAACTGGTCGCCCTGGACCATGTTAAACTGGCTCCAAGCAGAAGCGGGCATGTCTACGCCCTAACCATCGTGGATCACTACTCCCGGTTAGTGGTGGTGGTCCCTGTCAAAGACCTGACGGCTCAGACAGCAGCCAAAGCCTTCCAGCTGCACTTCTGCCACCCACACGGGTACCCGGACCAAGTGCTGACGGACCAAGGACCAGCCTTCGAAGCGGAGGTCTTCCAGGAGTTCTGCAACCTGTATGGCTGCAAGAAGATAAGAACAACGCCCTATCACCCCCAAACCAATGGACTCTGCGAGAAGATGAACCAGGTGGTGATAGATCTGCTAAAAACATTGCCCCTGGAAGAACGCAGTCTGTGGCCTGAGAAACTGCCCGATCTGGTGGACCTGTATAACCACATCCCGGTAGGTTCCACCAACTGTACCCCGGCTTACCTAATGCGAGCAAGACCTGGTAAGCAGCCTGTTGACCTGGATATGGGAGTCCTGATACCCGAGGACACCTCGCCAGAGACAGACTGGGATACAGAACGGCAGCAACAGTACCGGAAAGTACAGGAGAGCGTCGAGCGAAGTCTCTGTCAATCAAGAGAAAGGCAGGAGAGGACTTATAACCAATATGCTCCCACTGTTCCCCTGGTACCTGGAGAGCAGGTCTTGAAAAGAAAAAGGCGGCTCCATAAGTTGGACGACCAGTGGGAAAAGGAGCCGTACACCGTACTGCCCTCAAACCACAATAATCCAAAGGTGTACGTCATCAGCAAGGATGGACGAGAGACCACAGCCACTGTCTCCAGAGACCACCTGAAAAAGTGCCCCGAGAAGTTGCAAAGCACGGATGAAGATCAGGAAGACCCTCAACCCGTAGAGGAAAAGGAGGAAATGAGCAGCACCGTACTCGGAGACTTTCCCCGGTCCTGGACACAAGTAAACAACGCTATCGTGGTGCCCGTCCTCACCTTTCTCCAGCCAGCCCCTCAAGTGCCTACAGAAGACCAGGTAGAGCTGGAAGAGCAGCCGGCCCAGGAGGCAGAAGAATCCACACCAGCAGCACAGGAGAATCAACCCTCTGCTAGTAGTGAGTCTGCCGTGCCTCTAGTGAGCCAAAGAGTGCGCAGACAGCTGCCCAGCTTGCCCATAACACCTCCTACACCCTGTAGTGCAGGACCAGTTAGTGAGCTCCGTAGGTCCACTAGAGTCACTAGAGGTCAGATGCCCGCTCGCTGGAGAATATAACTAATGCACTGTGAATTCACCTGTTTCTTGAAAATGTTTATGGTTTATGTTTGTTGCCTGTTATTAATTATGTTTCTCAGTTACCCTGCAGATTTCTATGGACTAACAGGTTATGGACACTGGATAACCGGAACAATTCTTGTAGATAGTTGCACCTTGGTGCCTCTTGCGAAGACGGCCGCGGAAGAGAAAACCTGTCTGGTGTGGCCTACTTGCGGCCCAAAGTAGCTAGCTCCAGCCTTGCAGCCACGCCCAGGGCTAACGCAAGGGGTTTGCTTTGGACAGGTCCCCTACTTCGCTTAAAACTTCACCTTGGGTGATATGGACACCCGGTTGCAGACACGGCGTGACCTTTAAAGAACTAAAACTTCTTGTAAATATGTTATTGTATTATTGTTATACCCTGCATTTATGTTTCTTTAAAAAATGTGTTTAGTCCCGGAGTACTAAAATTTACTAGGGGGGAATGTGGCACCCCAGGGGTCTGGTTACCACAGTAATAGAGATATTATGTCTGAGAGCAAGTGGGAAGTTTCTCTGGTCAGGAGCCCTAGGCATGCAACACGGCCCACCCAGACATGGGAGGGGAGGAATCTGCCCTTATAAACTGGGTCTGGGGCGGGATTAGTGAGTGAAGTCCCAGACAGAGACGCAGTCTGGTCTGGAGGACAGCAGACACAGGGAAAGGAAGAACCAGGAGCTCTGTAGGAACAGTAGCTGAATACCAGGGGCTGGAGCTGAGCAGAGTTCGCCCAGGTTGAAGACACTAATACCGGACACGGAGTCCGAGGCTGTGGGGACATCCAGGTCCAGCAGCAGAATCCAACCGGCAGGGGATTCCATGTCCTCTGGCCTTAGAAACCCGAAGGCACGGTCACAAGCAAGGGACCAGCACCGCCATCGTGAAGCAGAGGCTAACGGAAGGCCCCAAGTCACCGGCCATACGGGTGAGCACCACACGGTATACTCAGGGACGTGGGCTACTTCTACCCGCATAGAGCAAGGTAGCCAGGAAAGAGTGCAGATAGTCGGGGAGGCCTACAACTCCACCTGGCCAGGGGAGATCCTGCTTGCTCACAGACTGACCAGGCCCCTACTGCTAACCAGTACTCCCGGGAGGGTCTGCGTTATACCATCAGTAAAGACCCTGAACTGCACCACACATCTCTGTGTTTCATCGCAGCACCAGCACCATTACTACTGGGACGCTCACACCATCACTCCCATCTTCCACACTAGCTGCCCTGAGGCAATACTTCTCCCGTGGGGAGTTATCCCATACTCGGCTGCGTAAACAACATCAGCCTCAGTGGTCTGCAGCGCAGCGGCGGTCCCCACTGACCGCAATCCACGGGTGGCGTAGTCGGACATTGTTATTACCTAAGACTGCCACTGGTTTGACCGCCCTGGGCACGGACCGGGTCACCGCCACACTGAGACTACAACCCCCAGCGATCCGACTCCGGGTATCCCCCTGCACAGCACAGGCCCAGGGGGCGCGTCATAGCAAAGAAGCAGCAAGGCAGAAATCTTTAGTTGAAAGCTCACAGACTGGCTCCAAACATAAATAGAATGTCGGAACATCTAAATAAATTTATTACAAGCAGGAAATGCCCGCTGTGAGACAGAATATAAAGCTGCACCCAAAAGGTGATAGGCGGACAAATGAAAACACCTGTGGTAAGCTAGACAGACTGCAGCCAGAAAACAGAACCCAAACACCAAGAGAAAGGGTGTTTCTCCTGTGGAGTAGTAGAAAGAGAAGTCGACCACAGAATACAAGCTCAAGGGACCAAATCCAGGAGCAAGACAGTTTCAACAACAAGGTGGAAGAGTATATGTCCACACGTCTCCACATGCTGTATGATAGGTCTGCCCCATTTAACATCTGGGTTTCCAAATAGGACACATGTCCTAAACATGCTCTTTACGCCTTGGAGGTGCTGGCCTGCCCTGGGGCAAGTGTACAGCTGGAAAGTGTGTTTAGCACGGCAGGTGGTGTGATCAGCCAACAGCCAATATGGACAAACTCCCATTCAATAAAATGAACCAGGCATCTGTCCCACAGGACTTGTATACCAGCCACACCCAGCCAATGTTACACTACACCAGTTTGCCATTCCCAAAATTCACACAGTTTGGGGCCTCCCAAAATTAAAATGAAAAAACAAAAAAAACAATGAAGTTGGTATGCAGAGTACACCCACACAGGCTGTTTTCAGAGTACCCCCAACAAGGCTGTTTTTCAGAGTAACCCCATAGATGCTGTTTTTCAGAGTACCCCCACACAGGGATTTTTTGCAGAGTACCACCACAGATTCTTTTTTCAGAGTACTCCTACAGAGGCTGTTTTGCAGACTAACCCCACTGATGCTCTTTTGCAGAGTACCCCTACAAAGGCTTTTTTGCAGAGCACCCCCACAGAGGCTTTTTCAGAGTACTACCACAGACATGGGTGCAGAGTAAAAAAAATGTTTTTATGCACATTACATCCACAAACACGGGTGCAGATTAGAAAAAAAAATTATACTCATATTATTCTCATAGACTCGGGTGCAGAGTAGCAAAATTTGTATTTAGGCGCATTACTCCCACAAATACGGATGCTGAGTATCAAAATTTGTTTTAAGGCACATTACTCCCACAGACACAGATGCAGTATAAAAAAAAATGTTTTAGGGTGCAGATTAAAAAACAAAAAAATTTACTCACATTATTCCCATAGACTCGGGTGCAGAGTAGCAAATTTTTGTTTAGGCGCATTACTCCCGCAGACACGGGTGCAGAGTATCAAAATTTGTTTTTAAGCGCATTAACACCACAGACGAGGGTGCAGAGTAGAAAAAAACATTTTTAGGCTCATTACTACCACAAACATGGGTACACAGTTGAAAAATTTGTTTTAGGCACATTGCTCCCACAGACATGGGTGCAGATTAGAAAAAAATATTTTTATGCACACTATTCCCACTGACACAGGTGCAGAGTAGAAAAAAATAATTAGGCACACAACTTCCACAGGCATGCGTGCAGAGTAGAAAAAAATTGGTTGTAGGCACACTACTCCCACAGACACTTTTGCAGAATTGCAGGCTTTGTGGAAAACTGTGCATACACACCTAATACTGTCCCTCACTCCAGCTACGTCCTGTCTCTACGCTAGGCAGAGCAGAATGGCGGTGGCATGCGTGATCCAGCATTTATACAGTCCGGGTCATACGATGCGCCACCCAATCACAGCTATGCCAATATTTGGCATGGCTGTGATGGCTCTGGAAGTGCAGCTTTTCAACAAACTTTATTCGGCATCCGAACCTAAACAGTAAACAGGAGTTCCGGTAAAAAGTCTGTGTTCGGGGTTAGATATCGGATACTAAGTGTCTGGCACGAACCCAGAACTTTACCGTTCGGGTTCGCTCATCCCTACAGCTGACTGCCAATTGGGATCTTTTCCTTTTGTAGAGGTTTAGTTTTAGCTTTATATCCTATCCTATACTCAGGGGAGCATTGCATGACCTATAAGGCTCTCTACTCTGACTTGGCACTGTCCACAATGAGAAACTTTACCACTTAGACCCTGTCAGAGGCCTCTCACTGAGTCAAATAAGCTCTCCTGCTTTATATTGATGAGGGGAAATCACATCAAACCGTGTCTGGAAGTGGAGTTTCTGATTTGGCTTCTTAACCTAAGTCATGTTGCAAGTTCCTTTAAAAGGTCAATATTTACTTTGTATGATTTCTACCTTCAATAAGTGGCACTAGAGACCCTGTTCTTTTCCTCTCTAAAGAGGCTATTTGCACACTTTTTTCCCCAGCGAGCATTGCCTGTAGTATAAGTCTCTGTATGCTGACTTGGCTGTGTCCTCATGGAGATACTTTGCTCCCCAGAAGCAGAATCATATAGCAGGTGTTCTGTTCTCTAAACTAGTCAGCATCCAGATTTGTATCACTATATGTATCAACTACATCTACAGGTCATAAAACTTAGTAAAGTATTAACAGATTTATGAATCCAGGTGGTAAAATTATCTGATATAACTTAAAATGTGCTGCACTTTCCCTCCTGAGATTGGCCGCTGTCCCATTACAATCTCACCAATAAATCACTACATAAAATCCAAATTTCAATTAAGGCAATGGCAAAAATTTTACTGATCCACCAGTGAGAAAAAGAAGAGCATTAGATAATTATTGCACATACAGTATTTTGAGCCAAATGCATCACTTTAAAGCGCACCTGTCTGCAAGATTGTGCATAGTAACCACATACACTGTCAGGTGGGCACCGTTACACTGAGTAAAATGATACCTTTGTTGATGAAATCCATCCAGTGGTTCTTATATAATCTTTATTTTCATTTCTCACATAATGAGATGCTCGTGCTTCGGGGCGGCCTATTTTCTCTCAGGAGTGGGAGCCAAAACCCAGTGAGGAAAAATCAGACAAAGGTATAATAGAAACAAAGTTTGTCGGTAGAGGGAAGCATAAAATTTTCTGTTAGACGGCTGCGCTGACTTTGGTCTTCATAAAACACAGTGGACCTACACCAGCAGATGACATGGCTCCACAAATCATCACTGATTGTGGAAACTTCACACTAGACCTCAAGCAGCTTGGATTGTGGCCTCTCCACTCTTCCTCCAGACTCTGGGACCTTGATTTCCAAATGTAATGCAAAATTTATTTTGCATTTACTTAGTGACAATGACTGCCTTCTGGATATCTGTCAAGTCAGAAGTCTTCCCCATGATTGTGGAGCCTACTGAAACAGACTAAGGGACCTTTTTAAACGCTTAGCAAGCCTTTGCAGGTGTTTTTTGTTAATAATTCTAATTTACTGAGATAATTACTTTTGTGTTTTCATTGGCTGTAAGCCATAATCATCAACATTAACAGAAATAAAGTGAAACTCATATATTATATAAAGTAATTACAAACAGAGTGATCTATTTTAAGTGTTTTTGTATTGAAACTGAAATTGAACTAAAATAAATTTACTTTTTGATGATATTCTAATTTAGTGAGATGCACTTGTATATGTTTATGACACTCAATTATACACATCTTCTCCTGACACAATTCCCACCTTAAAACAAAATAGCAGTGATTGTCCACTGTCTGTAACATCATGTCCCCCTTCTATCTGAAACGGAATGTGTCAAAAACTGAACTCCTTATGTTTCCTCCCTCCACTAATAAACATAAATCCAATATTGCCACTTCTGTGTGTACTACCATCACTCCCTGCAGCATGCTCCCTGCCTTGGGGATATACTAGACTCAGATCTCTCCATTACTCCTTACATTCGATTAGTTGCACGCTCATGTCATTCACCTCAAAAACATCTTTAGAATATAACTTTTTCTTCCTTTTGACCCTGCAAAAACTCTTACTGATGCTATTATTCATTCTCGTATGGACTATTGCAACTCATCGGTCCCCTCTTACTAAACCCTCCCCTCTCCAGCCCGTCCTGCATGCAGCAGCCAGGATCATATTCGTCTCCAACCGCTACACCGATGTTTCCATCAATATACGGATTATGATGAGGTCAATTTGGGCTACCGCCTGGGGCCCGGGTCTCCAGGGGGCCCATGGCCATATTTCATATTTCATATTCCAGTAAATAAATAAATACGGTAGCAATAGTGCATGAAAATAATATAGGGTACTTAGTAGTAATGAGCGAGCACTAAAATGCTTGGGTGCTCAGGTCGAGCAAATCGTAATGCTCGGGTGCTCGACCAGAGCAACGAGCCCAATGTAAGTCAATGGAAAACTCAAGCATTTTTCCCGCGGCCCCTCCCGGAGGTCTGGAGGGGGGATTAAAATTACCCAAATCGATGGGAGCAGTGCTAAAATGACATGGGAACAGAATGGGAAGACCCCTAGCAGCATCTCTGACTCCCAGGTCACTGCTGTGAACAATGTTGTCAGAGTATTACGCCTCTTTTACGGACTCACAATAAAACATACAAAACAAAGTCAAAATGGATTTTCCTGGAAAACACGTTAAGGAACATTCTTTCCAGGGTAATGACTTGCATATAAGGCAAAAAAAATGTTCTTCCACACCTTGGGCTATGTTCATATGTAGCATTTTTGATGAGTTTTTGCACTTTTGCATTGTTTTCAACTGTGAAAAATATATCATCCAGTAAATGTCATTTTAACATTTTACTACCTTATCTCGCCATGTGGTGTGTGAGACATGATCAGACACATCCTGTTTCATTTATGAAAGAGGGACTCTGAAAGTCAAAATGCCTATTTTTACAGGGTCATCAGGTGGCCCTTACTGTTGTTAAAGGGCCATCAGCTGGCTATGCTTTGTTGTTCCCATTATAATTGATTGGGTCTCCTATACTGTTATTGCATATGCAGTGACTGCAATGGCTGCCAAAAATTTGGACGCACCCCAATACCCCTTTGAAGAGACATAGAGGAGAACCTCAGTAAAAAAATGTTTCCCATTACATGCAGTGACTGCAAGGGCTGCCAAAAATTTGGACGCACTCCAATACCCCTTTGAATAGATGTAGAGGAGGTCCTCATTGAAAAAATTGTTCCCATTATTAAGGAGTGAGCCTCCTATAGTGGTAATGCCCATACACTAAGTGCATGGGCTGAAAAACATTTACCCCTGGGGGGTATACATGAACATACTGTATAACATACAGAATGTTAGAGGTAGGCTCCTAAAAATATTTCCAGAGGGCATCATAAACACTCAATTATGTGGTTGTTGCATCACAGTCACCCTGGTGATATGGTCATGGAAGATGAGGAGAAGGACAACAGAAAACAGACAAAATTAGGAAGCGTATACCCATATCTGGGTGTGAAGAGGTGCATGGGAATAGACCCCCTCCCTCAAAAAAAGCCACTGGATTTGACTTTATGTTCCGCTGCTATCATCCAGAGGTGTTGAGAAATCTGGCCCAGTCAGCCTGTCAGCATTTTCAGTTGACAAGCGGATGCGCTTATCAGTTATAATGCCCCCGACGGCACTAAAAACCCACTTTGACAAAACGCTAGCAGCAGGGCAGGCCAGGACCTCCAAGGTGTAGAGGGCCAGTTCATGCCTCGTGTCCAGCTTGGATACCCAATTGTTATAAGGCACAGAGGAATCACAGAGGACGTTGGTACGGTCGGCAAGGTACTCCAGCATATTCCAAAACTTTTCCCTCCTTGTCAGAGTACCCCATGCATCAGGGCCTGGGCGCTGGGAAGATCTGAGAAAACTGTCCCACACCTTTAACAGTGTTTCCTTGCCTCTGCTTCATCGTATTTGTGTCTCCCTAAACTGTACTCCCTGGTTGTCCAAGGAACTGTGACCTCTGCTGCTAGCGTTTTCAGTTGGGAATTTTTTTAATAATTCCTCAACAAGGGCCTTCTGGTACTGCAACATTTTACTAGACCTCTCTGCCACGGGAAGGAGAGATAGAAAGTTCTCCTTGTAGCGTGGGTCTAGAAGACCAACCAGTAATTACTGTCAGCCAAAATGTGTACAACGCGAGGGTCACGGGAAAGGCAGAGGAACATAAAGTAAGCCATGTGTGCCAGACTGCCAACAGCCAAGTCTTCCCTATCATGACCAAGAGGATGACTGTCCATGCCCTCATCCTCATGCTTCTCCTGGTCTTTCTCTTCATTCTCCCTCTCCTCAGGCCATCCACGCTGAACAGACGGTATGACAGTTGTGTGGGTAGTACCGTCTGTAGCGCTGGAAACCAGTTCCTTTTCTTCCTTCTCCTCTTTCTCCTCCCCATTATCACCCAATCCGCGTTGGGATAAGATAAGGCTGGGTTGTGTGGCATCACCCTGTATGGTTCCTGGCTCCATCTCATCGTGCTCCGCCTGCAATGCCTCCGCTTTAATTGTGAGCAGCGAGCGTTTCAGTAGACAAAGAAGCGGGATGGTGACGCTAATTATGGCGTCATCGTTTCTCACCATCTTGGTGAAGTCCTCAAGTCTTGGAGGACGGCACAGATGTCTGACATCCATGCCCACTCATCAGCTCTAATGTGAAAAGGCTGACCTGAATAATGACGGGCGTGTTGAAGCTAGTACTCAACAACTGTCCTCTGCTGCTCACAAATCCTCCCTAACATCTGCAATGTTGAGTTCCAATGCATGGTGACATCGCTCACCAGTCAGTGAGCTGGAAAACGCAAATGCTGCTAAAACACGTCGAGGGCGGCCGAAGCTGTAAGTGACTTTCTAAAATGGGCAGACACGCGGCGTACGTTGACAAGCAGCTCAGGCAGATCCGGGTAGGTTTTTAGAAACCTCTGAACTACTAGGTTGAGCACATGGACCAGGCATGGTACGTGTGTGAGCTTGTCTAGCTTCAGAGCCGCCACCAGGTTCTGGCAATTTGTCACACATGACTATGCCTGGCTGTAGATTCAGAGGTGAGAGCCACAGATTTGTCTGTTCTTTCATACCTGTCAACAACTCTTCAGCGTTGTGCAGTTTGTCCCCTAAACACATTAGCTTCAGCACAGCCTGTTGCCGCTTGGCCGAGGCAATGCTGCAGTGCTTCCAGCTTCCGACTGATGTGGTCATTTCAGAGATGGAGGCTGAGGAGGAGGAGGTGCAAGAGCTGTAGAATGTGGGGGCAACCCTGATTGACCCAGGGCCCTCAATCTTTGGCATCAGGAGGACGTGTTCCGTTCCAGGGTCCGACTGGGTCCCGGCTTCCACTATATTAACCCAGAGTGCCATCAGCGAGATGTACCGTCCCTGGCCACAAGCTCTTCTCCATTTGTCCGTGGTTAGGTTCCCAGGAACTGCGTTGTTGAGGGCACATTTAATGTTCCGGGACACGTGCATGCGTAAGGCGGGGACGGCACACCGGGAGAAATAGTGGAGGCTGGGGACCGAGTACTGAGAGACGGCCGCTGCCATCAGGTTGCGGAAAGATTCCGAAAGATTTCAAGTGCAAGCATTCGAGAAATGTGGGAGTTTAGTATTGTGGTCTGTGGGGCGTTGGCTGCGGACTGGGGTAGGGACAACTGAATGCTGCAGTGGGACAAGGACGTAGAAGTGGGAAAAAAAAATCTCATCAGGTTTTGGCACAAAAAACGTTGAAAAACTGACATCTTCATTTTTGGTGCTTTTTTTCCAGCTTTTTTTCACCACCCATTACTTACAATGGGTGAAAAACACTAAAAAAAACACTGGAAGAAGTGACATGTTCCCACATTGCATTTTTTCAGCATTTTTGTATGCTTTTTTTTATGCTAATTTACTGCTGCGTTTTACAGTACCAGCAAAGTCTGAGATTCCAGAAATCTCATGGACACATCTTGTTTTTTTTTATCAGGATTTTGTGCTTTGCATGTTTTTTGGCAGAATAGGTCTATGTTCACACATTGCATTCTTGCTGCATTTTTTTTCTGCAGCAAATCCTGATGTCTTGCCAGGAAAGTTTGTTCAGGATTTTACTTGCTTTTTGCTGCAGAGTTTTTGTGCGTTTTTTTCAGGTTTTGGCACAAAAAACGCTGAAAAAACTGACACCTGCATTTTTGGTGATTTTTTTCCAGCTTTTTTCACCACCCATTATTTCTAATATGTGTAAAAGGGCTGGGGTTCATGTCAGCCTTGTGACATGAAGCCCAGGTTAGTAATAGAGAGGCGTCTATTAGACGCCCCCATTACTAACCCCATAGTAAAGGTTTACGACACTTTTTCAATAAGACACTGCCAGAATAAAGTATTTTATTTAAATAAAATTCCACACAGTTTTAATAATATATTTATTGTTCACTCAGTCCCTGAAGCCCTCGATCTTCTGTAAAAGAACAAAAATAAAAAACAACCATATCCCTCACCTGTCCACCATCATGACGTAATCCAAGTGTCCCACGGTGATCCGGGTCACTTCTACAGCAGTGACATAAGCAATCAGTGATGTCACTGCAGTAGAAGACAGCACAGTATACACTGACAGGAGTGTAATCACTCCTGTCAGTGTATAGGGCTGTGCTGCAGTGAGGTCACTTGAGTTCAAACAGCTGAACATCAGCTGAGAGCTCCAGTGACGTCACTTATGGTAGTGCTGCTGGGAAAAATTCCCACACAGCACTAACGGCGTAAATCAGGTCCCGGAGAGCTCAGCTGATCATCAGCTGTTTGAACTCCGGTGACCCCAGCAGCTTCTCGCAATATACTGCGGGAGCCATAGCTCCTATCAGTGTATCGCCGGCTGCCGGAGAGGATGGTCACATTTCACAAAGTGTCCATTCTATTCATGGGATCGTCGTGGGACCGTTGCTATATGGACTGCGGCGGACAGGTGAGGATGAGGCTGCTTTATTATTTTACCTTTATTACAGGTGATCATGGGCTTCGGGGATTAGCTGTAAGGTGAGTATTTAGTTTTTTTTATTTTTTATTTTTGTACAGTGGACGAGAACATCGGCGTGAAGGGGCAGGTAAGTGATAGGTGAGTATGATTTGTTTATTATTTTTAATTAAATTTTTATTTTCACTTTTTTTTTGTTTACTTTCACTTTTACTGAGCAAGCGCGCTGATGAGAGATTACTTCTCCCATCAGCTGCGCTTGTGTACAGTGACAGGAGGCTCCGGATGATGGGGCTAGTAGTCCCATCAGCTGGTGCCTGTGTCCTTGGGTAAGCTTTTTACCGTGGGTCACTGTCACAGCTGCGGGATCACACTTACAGCTGTCAGTATCATCCCCACAGCGCTGTGACCGGCAGTAGTGATTTACCGCTGGTCACAGCACATGATTCCCGGGTGACTGTCACAGCTCCTGTCAGTATGGTCCCCGCAGTGATGTGACCAGCGGTAGTTATATTACCGCGGGTCACTGTTACAGCTGCGAGGATCACGCTGACAGCTGTCAGTATGGTCCCCACAGTCCTGTAACTGGCAGGAGCTATATTACTGCTGGTCACTGTCACACTGTCACAGCTGCGGGGATCATGCTGACAGCTGTCAGTATTGTCCCCGCAGCGCTGTTACCGGCGGTAGCTATATTACCGCGGGTCACTGCCGCTGATTCCCGTGTTGTCACGCAGATGACAGTATGGGAAACCAGGGATGTTCGGGGCCATGTTCGTGTTCGGGTTCATGATCAGGAGCCCGAGCACAAACTTTTTTTGATGTTCAAGTTTATTCGCCAAACCCAAACATGAAAAAATTCGCTCATCTCGAATCAGCGACCAAGTGTGAATAGGTTCAACAACACACAGCTGGCAGACTTTAAATGGAGTATAATATTTGTCATGCTCCACAAAATGTCTGTATTATTATGGCAGTAATATCGGATCACGTCTGATGATGGACAAGTTTCTCTGTTTCTACAATATAGCAATGCGAATAAAATCAACCAAATCTGGCTGTATTCTGCTAACAAGCAAATGGAGCAGTTAAAATGATGTATTATATTGCTTTTTAAACAAACAAACAGGATTAAGAGCAAAAAGAACATTAGCCCTGATATCGAGGGCTATGGATATCTGTAACAGCTGCAGCAGACAGAACGTGCAATGGACTCTATTCTGTTGTATTGTATACACTTTCCACAAACTCTGCCTGCCTAACTCCTGCTATCACCAGGATTAATATATGCAGCTGGATTAGTCTGAAGGACTGTTAGTTCAGATGGATATATATGCTGTGGAATACCTATACATAACTAATAAACCACCAATTCTCTCCCTCACTCAGTTGCAGCTATCCCTATTCTGCCTGTCTGAAGGTTAGACTGTGATGAGTATAGGGTCCCGGGTCTTATATAGAGCCGATGACACTATATGGCCAGCCAATCACTGTAATGCCACAACCAGCATGGCTATGGTATGACAGTGAGTGGCAGGCAATTCCCGCATGTTTATTCGCTGTCTAAAGAGCACCAAACATGTGAGGCGGGGACCCGAGCTCCCGCCCAAGCATCCTGGAAGTACTCACCCTGCTCTTAGCATCTCTTGCAGTGAGATGCTTGGGCAAGTACTGAGCAGTTGCGAGCATGCTTGCTCATCACTAGTACTTAGTAAACATAATTTTGATCAAAAAAATGTAAAAGCCATCTTACCACGTCAAGGTGACCCTTTTCGGGATGGTCCTAAGCTCTAGTATTAAAATCTTACCATATGAAAAGTGATGTAATGTGAATAAGGGCTGAGACAGACTGAGACCTGTCTAATGGACACCCAGCCATGGTGAACTATTTGAATGTAATGTCCAGCTCAAGGAAAAGGGAGGCCACACTCTTATTTGCACAGAGTGCAAAAAACCTGAAACAAAAATCTAAAGAGTGTGGTAAGACAACCCACTCGGTTGCTTTTGGAAGTAGACTCAGGAACCTGGTTTTCTCTGCAGGCTTTATTATGTGGCATAAAGCTCTGCAGCTCCAGCAAAAACAAACACGGCCTTACTGGCAAAACAACAAAACAAAAGGTAAATGATAGCACAGTCCATAGGATTGTGGGGTTCGCCCACACTGGTTGTATCACAGCTTTCAGCTTCTTCCTGAGCTATGGCCTCCCAGTCTGGAGACCTTACCTCTCCAAACACAACAACAGAAAAAAAATAGTGACTGAGCATTTAAACTTACTCAGCCACACCCTGAGGGGAGTTAGGGTGAATGACTTCCCAGCCTCTTTGGCATTCACATAAAACCACACCCTTTAGGGAATTAAACCCCCAACATATAACATGCTGGAGGAAAGTTTGTAGGTTTCAGTTCACACAAGCTAGCAGCCGGAGTGACACAAGAGATTCTGTCACAAGAGATTAACTGGAATATAGGTTTTAGTGCATGCAGCATGTAGGTTGATGTTCACACTGGCAACTAAATGGACAAACCTAAGATAAAAACAAAATAAGCAAATACCCTGCAGTAAATAAATAGATATCAATAGTGTATGAAAATAATAATACAGGGTACTTAGTTAACATAATTTTAATCAAAATGTTTAGTCACTTTTTTTTGAGCCACCATTGCAGACTTGTGTAACGTGCGTCGCACAGTGCTTGCATGGACATCTATGATCTCACAATTACGAAGCATACGAGCCACCTCCACTGCCGTCTTTGTCATGTCCGAACTGATATACCTTGTGATGAGCCAACTTGGTGACTGCGATATTTTGCCTGGACGTCCACCTCTGTGCTTTTGAATGGATGAACGGACTTCATTTCATATTTGTCCAACTATCATGGCACTCACATGATGCAGCTTGACAGTTTTCATGGCCGAGAGACCACTATTGATGAGCTGGATGATGCTGTTTCTCTTTTCTTGGGAAATCTTCTTTATGCTTGCTCCTAGATTCCAACTAGTATGAGATAGCCAAGATGATTGTCTATAAAATGATGGTAGTCTCACGTTCGAAGCAGTAGTGGATGGTGAGATTTGGAGCCGGAAAGTCAAAAGTTCAAAACATTGTTACTCTTTTACTCATCAGTGTATATAGGAGGCTATGTGGGGGCTCGTATTGTATATAGGAGGCTATGTGGGGGCTCATCCGGTATATAGGGAGTTATGTGGGAGCTCATCCTGTATATAGGAAGCTAGGTGGGGGTTCATGCTGTATATAGGGGGCTGTGTGTGAGCTTGTACTGTATATAGTGAGGCTGTATGTGGGCTCATATAGTATATAGGGGGGCTGTGTGTAGGCTCATACATTATATAGGAGGATATCAGCAAACTTATTTCTGCTCAATATTAAGCAGTTGAATTAATATTAATTTAAAATAATTATTAGAATTAATATGTCAATATTAATATAGAGCAGAATTCATTCCAGCCTATTGGTTCAGCCCTTTTCAACAGTCATGATCTCTCATGTGGCCCCTTGGGAAAATTAATTTCCCACCTCTACTCTAATATGTATAGTGATATATTATTTATTGTGCTGTACATAAAGGAAAAAATTTGCGTGATGCAAATAGCGTGCTGCTATCTCTTTTCTTTTGCATCTACAGATGCGCACCAGAGCACCTGTGTGTTAATTACGTGACTTATCACATTATCTATCAAAGGGGACCATGTGACATATCACATGATACATTGGGGGATGGGGGGCCCAAGCCTTGTAAACTGCCCGGAGCTCTGGCTACTATTAATCCGTCCCTGCCTCCACCCTGTACCAGTCATTGCACTGGTTTCCCATCTGCAACATAGTCCAATATAAACTTCTCTCACCCACAAAGCTCTCCAGAGTTCTCCACCGCCCTACAACTCCTCCCTCATTTCTACCTACCACCCTTCCTGTGGCCTCCATTTCGCTAATGACCTAAGACTAACATCCTCAATAATCCAAACCTTCCATTTCCATCTCCAAGACTTCTCTAGTGCTGCACGAGTTCTCTGGAATGCACTACCCTGGAAAATTCAATTAATTCCCAGTATCAGTACAGTTTTAAGTGTGCACTAAAAATGCATTTCTTTAGACTGGCCTATCACCTCACCTCAGTAATCGAACTATTCTTATTTTGCCCTTCCTAAATTTTGCCTTGAATCTACTCCCTTGTAGCATCTGTTTACACACCCTCCATGCACTTAATAGCCCTATGTGTCTGTACTTGCACACATACTGGCTTGTGACTGGTTCATGCAGCATTTTTTAAATACTCTATTTATTATATTGATGGCTGGACCATAAAATACAAAAACTTCTTACCATTTACCTTTTGTGTCTCCCATATTTCCTCATCAATTCTAAGCTTATGAGCAGGGCTCTCACTCCTCTTCATATCTTTTGAATTATATGTTAGTCTGTAATGTCTGATATTGTATGTACATGTCCCCTCTGAATTGTAAAGTGCTGCGGAATATGTTGACATTACAGAAATTATTATTATTGTATCTTTCATCTGCAGTGAACAGCAGAGATTGTGAGAATTCCACCATTTTATTTACCACTCAATGACCTTTGACATACCTATACGTCATGGTCGGGAAGGGGTTACCGCCCAATAACGTAGAGTTACGTCATGGCGATTGTGTGGGGCCTAGGAGTTAAGCCCACACGATCGCCTCGGGGAGCTTGGCTTAAGTGATAACTGATCTGCTAAATGCTGTGATCAATAGCGATAGCAGCGGTTACTCTCCCATGCGATCAGCACCCCAGCAATGTAATCAAGGGCTGCCCATGGTAGTCATGGCAGCCAGAGGTCAAATGATGACCTTTGGGTCAGCCAGCTATGGGGAGATGGAGGGGCCTTTTAGACCATGCAGGAAGCATGGTCTAAACGGTGTTCTGTCAGTGTAACACTGACAGGTATAATGCATTGCAGTACATGTGCATTGCAATGCATTATACCAGTAATCAGACTAATAAAAGCTAAAGTCCCATAGAGGGAGGAAGTAAAATAGTTAAACAAAGTTAAAAAAAATGATAAAAATATTTAACAAAATTATCACAAAATAAATTTAAAAAAATATTATACCAAGCCCTTGGATATCAAGGTAGTCTACGCCTGGTGGGAGAGCAAAGAACATGTTGCGATAGCTCCCAAACATGCACAGACCCCTGTCATATCACTTTTACCCCAAGGTGTACAGCATAAAAAAAACAAGAAAAAAATCCTGAATTGCTGTTTTTTGTTCATTTGACCTCTCAAAATCAGAATAGAAAGCGATCAAAAAAAGTCATGTGCCCAAAAATGGTACCAATAAAAAGATAAACTCGTCCCGCAAAAAACAAGCCCTCACATGACTCTGTCGGACAAAATATAGAAAAATTATAGCTTTCAAAATATGGCGATCCAAAAACTTCTTTTCTGTGACAGCAGCCAAACATAAAATAACTATATAAATCTGATATCGCTGTGAACGCACCGACCTGAAGACTAAAGCCATCTAATTACATATATTGTAAAGTGAATGGCATAAAAAATAAATCAAACAAATTCTTGACCTGCTGTTAAATTGTTCATTCTGCCTCCCAAAGATCACGGTAAGACTCGGCTCACATTTATCCTGCACTCTAAACTGAGCACTTACACTGGGGTTTCTGTGTAAATCTCTGAAATACGCGATTCAGACAGAATCCTTGATGGAAGGTTCCCTATAATGAGGAAGATGGAGGCACGGTGGACACTGTCTGACCTGTGATTTGGCCATGTCCGTCTTTTCAGGCGTGCATAAAAACACAGTCGGCCACAGTTTTGTGCACCTCTGAAAAGAAGAACAATGCTGAACAGAGGCCAGATGTAGCCAAGAGTAATTCTGCTAACTCATTATAGTGAATGAACCTGTGAGGGGTTTCATCTGAATCACGTCATTCAGAGATAGAAACCCTGATGTAAGTCCTGATGGTAAAGCACAGGATAAATGTGATACCAAATGTTATGTAAGATATTCCCAATAAAAGCTTCAACTTAATCCACAAAAAAGCTCCCACTCAGGTCCATCATCTGTCAATGGAAATATAAGTAACTTCCCTGTTACTAGTACCACAAAGGCTCTGGGAAAGCGCTATGGCTCCTCACCACTCAAAAGAAATCCAACGAATTCTGCGCTCCCAAATCCAAACACTTACCCTCCCTTCTGAGCCCCACAATGTGCCTAAACCACATTTAGGGTCCACGTTTGGCATTTTTTTAGCGATGAGAGCCCAATTAATTTACGGGTGCGTTTCTCCCGAAGCACAAGCCAAGCATAATGTATTTGCACTACAGTGTACTGGGTACTACACTGGCAGATTTTCAATTTTCGCGCACCAACATCCACTGCTGCTTGTTTCTGGAAAACTCCCATGGAGTCAAAATCCTCACCACACCTGTAGATAAATTTCCAGAGGGGTGTAATTTCCAAAATGGGGTCATTTGAGGGGAATTTCTGCTCTTCTTGCACATAAGAGCTGTGTATATGGAGTCTGCAAACTATTCTACAAAAATGTGTTCTCCAAGAGTCATTTAGTGCTCCTTCCCTACCGAGTCTCGCCGTGTGGCTAAGCAGTACTGTACAGCCACATACTGTATGGGGTTTTACCATGTTCAGCAGAAATTGAGTGACATATTTTGGTGCCATTAATACTGATTTCCCCATGTGGAAATGTAACATTTAGGGCTAAAACTAAATTTTTGTGATAGAACATAATTATTTTATCTTTATTACCCAATTGTATAAAATTCTGTGACAAACCAGTGGTGTCAATATGATGAATTCACCCTTAGATGAACTTATTGAAAGGTGTAGCTTGTAAAACTGGGTTAATTATGGGGAGGTTCTGCTGTTCTGGCACCTCAGGGGCTCTACCAGTGGGTCATAGCAACCGCAAACCATAAAAGTAAAATCTGCACTACAATATGGCGCTCCTTAGCTTTTAAGCTTTCCACTGTGCCTGAAAAGTATTTCCCGATTATACGTAGGATATTAGCCCACTCAGGAGAAATGGCATTACAAAATGTAATGCCCATTTTTTCTTGTCAGCCCTTATAAATATTTAAAACTTGAAACTAAAACAACATTTTAGTGGTAAAAATGTAATTGTTCTTTCTTCACCATCCAATAGTATAAAGTTCTGTGAGGCACATGTATTGTCAATGTGCTCACTGCACCCCTAGATGAATTCATTTGGGTGTGTAGTTTGTAAAATGAGGTCACTTATGGAGGGAATCTGCTGTTCTGGCACCTCAGGGGCTCTTCCAGTGTTATGCACACGCCCGGACTGACTGGCGTGTGCGGGTGTTGTGGTTCCACTGGACCATGGACCGGAGAGTGCCTGGAGGGGCGTGACTAAGTATCTGGCCGATCCGACCAAGGTGGCACGACAGCATACGACGCCAGTGCACCAGGGAGAAACCGGGCAGAGGGACCAGGTGCTACTCCAGGTCAAACTCCGGACACGGGGGTTGACCCACACTGGAATTACTGGAACAGGCAGGTTAGGCTGGCACAGACTGGTGGATGTAAGCAAACACGGCAGGTATGCAGAGGGGTGGATACAGGCGAGTATGCAGGCAGGGAGGTACTGGCCGAAAGGACGGGCTGGAGCACAGAAAGGTTAAGACCCAGTACAGACTGGGTCACAGAACCGCAGATGCGGTAGACAACCACAGCAGAGAGGGAACGCCAAAAGCGGTGGGCAAGAACAGAGCAGGACGGGGCTGCAGGAGCAGCGAGCACAAGCAGGGCAGGACAGGACTGCCGGAGCAGCGGGCAGAAGCAGGGCAGGACAGGACTGCCGGAGCAGCGGGCAGAAGCAGGGCAGGACAGGACTGCCGGAGCAGCAGGCAGAAGCAGGGCAGGACAGGACTGCCGGAGCAGCGGGCAGAAGCAGGGCAGGACAGGACTGCCGGAGCAGCGGGCAGAAGCAGGGCAGGACAGGACTGCCGGAGCAGCGGGCAGAAGCAGGGCAGGACAGGACTGCCGGAGCAGCGGGCAGAAGCAGGGCAGGACAGGACTGCCGGAGCAGCGGGCAGAAGCAGGGCAGGACAGGACTGCCGGAGCAGTGAGCAAAAGGGTAAGAGCGGAGCAAGGCTGCCGGAGCAGTGAGCAAGGAGTCAGAGCAGGACGGACAGGGCTCTGTTCACACGGAACAGACAGGAAGGGAAAGGCAGAGCCAGATACCCACAGGGTACTTGCAGTGAAGTAGCGAGGGGACCACAAACTCACAAACGGGAGTACAGAGACAACAAGCAGGAGTTAGGTACGAGTTCAGACTCTGCAGAAAAAGGAAAGGAACGGACATAGAGGCAAAACAGGTAAAGGATAGGAGAGAGTTCAGACTGGAACTGAGTGTACGGAAGAGACCGACACTGCAGCGGGATACAGGAGCGGGTCTGAGAATACGGCCCCCAGAGAGGCGGGACGAACAGGCAAGGAGCGTGTTCAGACAGGACAGACAAGATACAGGAACGGATCTAGGTAATCGGCCCCTAGAAGGCGGGAGGAACAGGCTAGGAGCGTGTTCAGACAGGCCTGGAAATACAGCCTCCAGGAAAGGCAGCAGGCAAGAGTACACAGACAGGACTCAGTTCAGACACGGGAACTGATACCGCAAGGCAGGAGACATAGACAGGACTCAGTTCAGACACGGGAACAGATACTGCAAGACAGGAGAAATAGACAGGACTCAGTTCAGACAGGAACAGATACCGCAAGGCAGGGACACAAACAGGACTCTGTTCAGACGGGAACAGATACCGCAAGGCACAGACAGGCAGATCTAGGAATACGGCCCCTAGAAGGCGAAAGAACAGGCAAGAAGCGTGTTCACAAGAACAGACCACAGTTCAGACACAGAACTGGAAAACAGGCAGGAAAACAGGATAGGACCTGGCATGTCAGAGACAAAAAGCCGACTGACAGGACACAATGCTCAGGCGCCATCTTGAGGAAGAAGGTGGTATAAATACCCAAAGATGGACAGCAATAGGCTGAAGGTGCAACAGGGGCGTGTCCGCAGAAGGTACAAGAAACAGGAAGTTCAGCGGGCATCGCCCTATGCAGCCAAAACAGACAAACAGACAGCAAGGAGGGAAGCCAGAGAGACATTCTGGACTGGAGATCAAGTGCGCGCTCTTGCACAGTGGGAGATGGACCACCATGCAACGACGCCGCCAGGTATGTTACAGTACCCCCCCCCTTACGCCCCCTCTTCTTCAGGCCTGCCAGAATCTTCCGCAGGGAATTCGAGGACCAGTCGTTCACTTCAAGGAGATCACTTCCACTGTCCACAGGAAAAATTGATCTCATCTGGTTAGCTAGGATGCTACCTCCTATCCAGCCATCCTCAGCAACAGACGAAACGGGTGGAGTACCAGGAACAGCACACAAGGAAGTCTCTCTCCACATATTTTCAGGTGGCACCCCAGAGGGTACAGGAGACAACTGGAAGTCCTTCACCAGGTTGGAGGGGGACAGAGACTTGGGGGTAATCTCTGCTTCGAGGTACATCTTGTCAAACTCACAGGAAGAAATAGACGGGTTATCAGGTACATAATGAGGAAAAGTCACTGTCTCTTTGTTATCTGGTGGTACCCCGGAGAATTCAGGAAACAACTGGAGGTCCTCCGCCGGGTCAGAAGAGTGCAGAGGCTCAGAGAAAACCTCTGCTTCAGAGTACACTAGGTCGGACTCACTGGAGGAAGCAGGCGAGGTATCGGGTACCGAGTATAGGAAAGTCTCTGTCCATTCACCACCAGGTGGCACCCCGAAGGGTTCTGGAGACAACTGGAGGTCCTCCGCCTGGTCGGAGGGGTGTAGAGACTCGGGAGTAACCTCTGCTTCGGAGTACACTAGGTTGGACTCACTGGACGAAGCGAGCGAGGCATCAGGTACAGAGTAAAGGAGAGTCTCTGTCCTTTCGCTACCAGGTAGCACCCCGAAGGGTTCTGGAGACAACTGGAGGTCCTCCGCCTGGTCGGAGGGGTGTAGAGGCTCGGGAGTAACCTCTGCTTCGGAGTACACTAGGTTGGACTCACTGGACGAAGCGAGCGAGGTATCAGGTACAGAGTATAGGAGAGTCTCTGTCCTTTCGCTACCAGGTAGCACCCCGAAGGGTTCTGTAGACAACTGGAGGTCCTCCACCTGGTCGGAGGGGTGTAGAGACTCGGGGGTAACTACCACTTTGGGGTACCGATTGTCAGGCTCACAGGACGAAGCGGACAAAGTATCGAGTACCGAGTGTAGAGAAGTCTCTCTCCATTTGTCATCGAGTGGTATCCCGGAGGATTCAGGAGGCAACAGGGGGTCCTCCGCCAGGTAGTAGAGGTGCACAGACTCAGAGGTAACCACAGCTTTGGAGCATCCTTGGACATGCACACCGGTTAAAGTGGGTGAAGCATCTGATGCCGGGTGCAGGAAGTTCTCCTGTGTGGAGTCTGGATGGGCAGAAGTCTCTTCGGGCAGGAGAACCGGAGCACTACCCATGCACATTACCCATTGGGGCTTCTCCGGGATACAGGGAGATGAAGCTTCAGTAGGGACTTCAAGGTTGGGGTCAGGAGGTCTCAGGGAGGACAGACCCTGGCGTGACGGCTTGCCTCTACGTCTAGCACGTCTGGACTGCCTCTTGAGGTTGGGAGAAGTATTCCGGAAAGCGTAGTCACCCTGTGAGGATTCTGGGTGGGCAGTAGTCTCATTGGGCTGGAGGACTATTGCGCTACCCACACACATTACCCATCGGGGCTGCTCCGGGATATTGGGAGGTGAAGCTTCAGCAGGAGCCTCCGGGTTAGGATCATCGAAGACCATTAGAAAGGCCACCAGGAAGGCCATTAGGTCCAGGAGGATCGGATCCTGTGTTTCATATAGGGGGTTGATCCATTCCAAGGCATCACCCGCCAGGTAAGACATAATGAATGCCACCTTAACCCGATCGGTGGGAAAACATAGAGGGTAGAACTTGAAGTGTAGCATGCATTGCTCCACAAATGCACGACTTTGTCTTGGATCCCCATAGTAACGTGGCGGATCCGCAGGAACGAGAGCAGATAGATCCATCTGGACAGGTGCGTAATTCGCCTGGAACTCAGCTGAGAGAAAAAAAAAAAAAATTTATTTATTTTTAATGCATGTATTCGCTGGAAAACTTCTCAGAGAGCGAAGGCCGTGGGGCTCAACGGGAACCATGGCCTGAGCATGCTGTTATGCACACGCCCGGACTGACTGGCGTGTGCGGGTGTTGTGGTTCCACTGGACCATGGACCGGAGAGTGCCTGGAGGGGCGTGACTAAGTATCTGGCCGATCCGACCAAGGTGGCACGACGGCATACGACGCCAGTGCACCAGGGAGAAACCGGGCAGAGGAACCAGGTGCTACTCCAGGTCAAACTCCGGACACGGGGGTTGACCCACACTGGAATTACTGGAACAGGCAGGTTAGGCTGGCACAGACTGGTGGATGTAAGCAAACACGGCAGGTATGCAGAGGGGTGGATACAGGCGAGTATGCAGGCAGGGAGGTACTGGCCGAAAGGACGGGCTGGAGCACAGAAAGGTTAAGACCCAGTACAGACTGGGTCACAGAACGGCAGATGCGGTAGACAACCACAGCAGAGAGGGAACGCCCAAAGCGGTGGGCAAGAACAGAGCAGGACGGGGCTGCAGGAGCAGCGAGCACAAGCAGGGCAGGACAGGACTGCCGGAGCAGCGGGCAGAAGCAGGGCAGGACAGGACTGCCGGAGCAGCGGGCAGAAGCAGGGCAGGACAGGACTGCCGGAGCAGCGGGCAGAAGCAGGGCAGGACAGGACTGCCGGAGCAGCGGGCAGAAGCAGGGCAGGACAGGACTGCCGGAGCAGAGGGCAGAAGCAGGGCAGGACAGGACTGCCGGAGCAGCGGGCAGAAGCAGGGCAGGACAGGACTGCCGGAGCAGCGGGCAGAAGCAGGGCAGGACAGGACTGCCGGAGCAGCGGGCAGAAGCAGGGCAGGACAGGACTGCCGGAGCAGTGAGCAAAAGGGTAAGAGCGGAGCAAGGCTGCCGGAGCAGTGAGCAAGGAGTCAGAGCAGGACGGACAGGGCTCTGTTCACACGGAACAGACAGGAAGGGAAAGGCAGAGCCAGATACCCACAGGGTACTTGCAGTGAAGTAGCGAGGGGACCACAAACTCACAAACGGGAGTACAGAGACAACAAGCAGGAGTTAGGTACGAGTTCAGACTCTGCAGAAAAAGGAAAGGAACGGACATAGAGGCAAAACAGGTAAAGGATAGGAGAGAGTTCAGACTGGAACTGAGTGTACGGAAGAGACCGACACTGCAGCGGGATACAGGAGCGGGTCTGGGAATACGGCCCCCAGAGAGGCGGGACGAACAGGCAAGGAGCGTGTTCAGACAGGACAGACAAGATACAGGAACGGATCTAGGTAATCGGCCCCTAGAAGGCGGGAGGAACAGGCTAGGAGCGTGTTCAGACAGGCCTGGAAATACAGCCTCCAGGAAAGGCAGCAGGCAAGAGTACACAGACAGGACTCAGTTCAGACACGGGAACTGATACCGCAAGGCAGGAGACATAGACAGGACTCAGTTCAGACACGGGAACAGATACTGCAAGACAGGAGAAATAGACAGGACTCAGTTCAGACAGGAACAGATACCGCAAGGCAGGGACACAAACAGGACTCTGTTCAGACGGGAACAGATACCGCAAGGCACAGACAGGCAGATCTAGGAATACGGCCCCTAGAAGGCGAAAGAACAGGCAAGAAGCGTGTTCACAAGAACAGACCACAGTTCAGACACAGAACTGGAAAACAGGCAGGAAAACAGGATAGGACCTGGCATGTCAGAGACAAAAAGCCGACTGACAGGACACAATGCTCAGGCGCCATCTTGAGGAAGAAGGTGGTATAAATACCCAAAGATGGACAGCAATAGGCTGAAGGTGCAACAGGGGCGTGTCCGCAGAAGGTACAAGAAACAGGAAGTTCAGCGGGCGTCGCCCTATGCAGCCAAAACAGACAAACAGACAGCAAGGAGGGAAGCCAGAGAGACATTCTGGACTGGAGATCAAGTGCGCGCTCTTGCACAGTGGGAGATGGACCACCATGCAAGGACGCCGCCAGGTATGTTACATCCAGTGGGTCATGGCACCCACAAACCATAACAGCAAAATCTTCACTACAAGATTACACTGCTTCCTTTCATAGCTTTGCACAGTGCCTCAAAAGTAGTTTTCAACCACATATGGGATTTTGGTGTAACAAATTGTACAGTTCATTTTCTCCTATTATCTTTTTTTAAAATTAAAAACTTGGTGCCAAAGCAACATTTTAGTGGAAAAACATGGTAATTTTTCATTTACTCAGCCCAATGTTATACAATTCTGTGAATCACTTGAAGGTTAAAAATGCTCGCTACATGCCTAGATGAATTCCTCGAGAGGTGTAGTTTCCAAAATGGAGTCACTTTCTGCTCTTTTGGCATGCCAGGGGCTCTTCAAATGTAAAATGGTAACCGCAATCTATTCCAGACAAAATTGCTTTCTAGAATTCAATTGCCACTTTTTCCCTTCTGAGCCCTGCCGTGTGCCCAAACAGTAGTTTTCCACCACATATGGTCCATTTTCTCTTGTTACCCTTGTGAAAATGAAAAATTTGGGGTTAAAGCAACACTGGAGAAAAATTAGATTTTTTTTCATTTTCACGGCTCAACATTATAAAATTCTGTGAAGCACCTGCAGGTTCAAGGTGTTCACCACACATCTAGATAAATTCCTTGAGGAGTGTAATTTCCATAATGGGGTCACTTGTGGGAAGTTTCCACTGTTTAGGCATATCAGGGGCTCTCCAAACACGACATGACATCCGCTATCTATTCCAGCCAATTTTGTGCTTGAAAATTCAAATAGTGCTCCTTCTCTTCTGTACCTTGCCGTGCACCCAGCAGTTTAACACCACATTTTGGGTATCAGTATACTCAGGAGAAATTAAACAACAAATAGGAGGTCCATTTTCTCCTGTTACTCTTGGGAAAATGAAAAATTTGAGGCAAAGGCAACATTTTTGTGGAAAATATTAAAATGTTCAATTTTTCCTTCCATATTGCTTTAATTCCTGTGAAGCACCTAAAGGGTTAATAAACTTCTTGAATGTGGTTTTGAACACAGTGGGGGTGAAGTTTATACAATAGTGTTATCTTGGGGTATTTTCTGGCACATAGACCCCACAAAGTCACTTCAAATGTGATGTAGTCCCTAAAACAATTGGTTTTGTAAATTTTGTGGGAAAAATGAAAAATTACTGATTAACTTTTAACCATTCTAACTTCATAATAAAAATAGATTATCTTTAATTATCTTTAAAATGATGCTGATGTAATGTAGACATCTGATAAATGTTATTTATTAACTATTTTGTGTGGTATAACTATCTGGTCTAAGGACATAAAAATTCAAAGTTTGAAAATTGTGAAATTTTCACTTTTTTTATGTACAATGTATACCGAAAAAACAATCTCAGAATCACTTGGATATGTTGAAGCGTTCCAGAGTTATTACCTAATAAAGTGACACTGGTGAAAACAGGGTTGGGGTGAAGATGTTAAGATGTCTGCATCAAAAAGTCATAGCTTTAATTTATCAAAGATCTGAAGAACAAAATCTTTTGAAGTAATGTAAAACTTATGTCTTGTTGTACTGTACATTTTATCCGTTATTTCACCTTAAGAGTGGAAAATTAAAGTGATTAAGGTCTTGCATCAATTTAATGAACTACACACGTAAGATGACGTCTGGATGAAATGTCTGCCTTATATAAACACGACTACTTTATCTTTGAGTCAACTCAGTTGCCTGGGAGCCAAATTATGTGCAGAAATGTCAGAATCAGTAAACAGTAATAATTAATGCAAGTAACAGACTATTAGGCTAAATGTAGAACTGTATCTTATCCCTCTCTGAGTGCTATGAATTTCAATGTCATTAGGAAAAATTGTGTATTTGCCCTCTACATTACTTCACATCCAGTAACTTATCATTCTGAAATGTTAAAATAATCCTGAAATATTTTTAAATATATGACAAAGAAAATGTAACAATTTTAAGGAAAATTATTCCTATATAATATTTATTGTACTATACTGTAGTGCAGCATTTACCAAGTCTCCGATGATGATTTTGCTGTTTATAGGATTTTATAAGTACCCTAGCATAACCATTCATTTACCAATCATATTTAGTATGTGCCAGAGCCATCTATTTAACCCTTTTGCGCCAGAGCCTATATTCACTTTTCTAACCAGGCCAAGTTTTTTTTAATTCTGACCAGTGTCACTTTATGAGATAATAATTCTGGAACGTTTCAATGTATCCCAGAGATTCCGAGATTGTTTTTTTCATGAGATATTGTACTTCATGTTAGTGTTAAATGTAGTTCAATATTTTTTGCGTTTATTTGTGAAAATATCGGAATTTTGGAGAAAATTTCGTAAAATTTCAACTTTCAATTTTTATGCCCTTAAACCAGATATTAGTATCACACAAAATAGTTAACAAATAACATTTCCCATCATCATATGTTTTGAAATATATTTTTTGTTAGGAAGTTAGAATGGTTAAAAGTTCAGCAATCAGCAATTTCTCATTTTTCCAACAAAATTTACAAAACCAATTTTTTTAGGGAGCATATTACATTTGAAAGTACCAAAAAGTGACACCATTTTAAAAACTGCACCTCTAAAAGTCCTAAAAACCACATTCAAGAAGTTTATTAATCCTTCAGGTGCTTCACAGAAATTACAGCAACGTGAAAAGAAAAAATGAAAATTTTACTTTTTCCCACAAAAATGTTACTTTAGTCCCAAATTTTGCATTTTCACAAGAGTAACAGGAGACATTGGACCATACAATTTGATGTCCAATTTCTCCTGTGTACACAGATACCCCATATGTGGTGGAAAACTACTAATTGGGTGCATGGCACAGCTTGGTAGGCAAGGAGCGGCATTTGACTTTTGGGGCGCAAAATAGCTTGGAATACATAGCGGACGTCGTGTCGCATTTGCAGAGCCCCTGATGTGCCTAAACAGTGGAAATCCCCCCTTTTTAAAACAAACAAAAAAATTCTATGTAACAAAATTCAGCATAGTAAGTAACATAGTAACATAGTTTTTAAGGTTGAAGGAAGACTAAGTCCATCTAGTTCAACCCATAGCCTAACATGTTGATCCAGAGGAAGGCAAAAAAAAAACATGTGGCAAACACTAAGCTCCACACTTCCTTCAAAAAATTTCGTTATTAGAAATGCTAGGTAGGTACTAGTCCAAAACTTCAACATCCAAAACCCTGCAGTGTACTGTTGTGGCTGTATGGATGTAAAATTTGCAAAACAGATGTATAAAAAAAAATTGTTAATGTCTGTTAAATGTCTGAGTTTGGGGGAACTTTTTTTCGGATTTTTGAAAAACAAATGTTCTCCACTTCGCAAAAAGGATTGCACAAGAAATGCAGTAAAGTCACTTATAATAAGCAAGCACAACATATTTAACTGACACTCATTTCAGATAATTTTTTTCTGAAAAAATCATTGAGCTGCCTTGCTGCTGCTTTCTTGTGCATGAAGAATCAAAAAAAAATGCAATTGAAATAATTAAATTTGCATTGATTTGATTGCTCATGTCAAAATTAAGTAACAGTGCAGCATAAACACAGCATAAACAACCAATTGAGAAAGCAACAGCCTTTAAAGGGAGTCTGCAGAAAATGACTGTTCAAACTAAGCACAGCACCTTGTAAGTCATAGTCCTAATAAAATTGTACCTTTACTGCCCAAATCTTTTGGTAATTGTGCCCTTTGCATGGTTGAGCAAGTTTAGCAAATATTCCTACCTAATACTAATTGTAAAGTGCTGTGGAATATGTTGGCGCATATTATTAATTATTATTAATGCAGAAACAGATTTGGCAACTAAAAGAAGAATTTTTTCTTAGTGCAATGTCCCCTGCAATTTGTTGTGCAAGGTTTGAACAGAACAGTCATTTTTTGATTACAGACTTCCTTATATGGTCTAGAGGATATGTGTCAAACTCCGGCCCGGGGGCAAAATCTGGCCCGCTGGGTGGTTATATTTGGCCCGCAACACCAGAACCGTCACACCCATGTGGGACCATTAGTCTGTATACAAGACTATGTGGGTCCCATTATTCTGTATGGAGGACTATATACTATGTGGGGCCCATTATTCTGCATGGAGGACTATGAGAGGCCTATTATATTGTAACATAGTAACATAGTAACATAGTTTGTAAAGCCGAATAAAGACTTGCGTCCATCAAGTTCGACCTGTTAGTTCTGTAATTGCTAAAGTTGATCCAGAGGAGGGCAAAAACCCCAAATGATTTGGCCAATCTTCACCTGAGGAAAAATTCCCTCCCGACTCTGAAACCAGCAGTCAGAATAAATCCCTGTATCAACCTACTATTTTATTTTATTTTTAAGTATATGCTGAAATCTGCCTGGTATCTAGAAATGCATCCAGTCCCCGCTTGAACTGGTGTAGTGAATCCGACATTACCGTCTCCTCACTCAGTGAATTCCATATTCTCACTGCTCTTACCGTAAAGAACCCCTTCCTATGCTGGTGCTGAAACCTTTTCTCTTCCAGTCTTAGTGAGTGCCCTCTTGTTACCGTAATATCCCTCCTTTTGAACAAATCCCGGGCAAGATCTCTATACTGTCCCCTAACATATTTGTACACATTTATTATGTCCCCCCTCAACCTTCTCTTTTCCAGGCTGAATAGTTCTAGTTTTGCCAACCTCTCTGGGTATTGCAGTCCCTCCATTCCCTTTATTAATTTTGTTGCCCTCCTTTGTACCTTTTCAAGCTCATTTATATCCTTTCTATATATTGGGGCCCATAACTGAGCACAGTATTCCAAGTGTGGTCTGACCAGTGCTTTGTACAGTGGAAGAACAATGTTCTCATCCTTTGCAGCTATACCTCTTCTGATACATCCCATTACCCTGTTTGCCCTTACAGCAGCGGCCTGACTTTGGGCACTCCAATTTAGTTTGCTATCAATCAAGATGCCCAAGTCCTTCTCCATCTCTGAATTCCCCAATGATTTCCCATTCAGTGAGTACTGGTGACTTCCATTTTTCCTTCCCATATGTATGACCTTACATTTCTCCTCGTTAAACCTCATTTGTCATTTAATTCTCCACCTACCCAGCTTATCCAAATCCCTCTGTAGGTCTGCACTGTCCTCTTTTGTATTAATTGTTTTACATAACTTTGTGTCATCTGCAAATATTGATATTTTACTATTTATCCTGTTGACTATGTCGTTAATAAAGATATTAAATAACATTGGGCCTAGTACAGACCCCTGTGGTACCCCACTAGTGACGCTTACCCAATCTGAGTATATTCCATTTATAACCACCCTCTGCCTTCTATCCTTTAGCCAGTTAGCTACCCACTTGCAGACATTTTCCCCCAGCCCCATCATTCTCATTTTGTATACCAACCTATTATGTGGCATGCTATCGAACGCTTTTGAGAAGTCGAGATACACAACATCCACTGGTTCCCCCTGATCTACTCGAGAGCTAACCTCCTCGTAGAAGTCAATCAGGTTTGTTTGGCAGGAGCGATTGCTCATGAATCCATGTTGGTTCGGGATTAAAAGATTATTAGCATCAAGATGCTCCGTAATTGCCTCTTTAATGAAGCTTTCAAAAATTTTGCCCACAACGGACGTCAGACTCACCGGCCGATAGTTTCCGGCGTCACTTTTCGCTCCCTTTTTGAATATTGGCACTACATTCACCTGTCGCCAATCAAGTGGCACAGACCCAGTCTCAACAGAGTCCTTAAATATAAGATATAACGGTCTGTCTATCACATTACTTAGTTCCCTTAGTACCCGTGGGTGTATGCCATCAGGTCCTGGTGATTTGTTTATTTTAATGCTACTGAGGCGTTTCTGTACCCCAGCTTGGGTTAGATTTGTCATACTTAGTGGAGGATTAAGTTGTATGGAGGACTACAGTGGGAACGGAAAGTATTCAGACCCCTTTAAATTTTTCACTCTTTGTTTCATTGCAGCCGTTTGGTAAATTCTAAAAAGTTCATTTTTTTCTGATTAAAGTACACTTTGCACCCCATCTTGACTGAAAAAAACAGAAATGTAGAAATTTTCGCAAATTTATTAAAAAAGAAAAACTGAAATATCACATGGTCATAATTATTCAGACTCTTTGCTCAGTATTGAGTAGAAGCACCCTTTTGAGCTAGAACAGCCATAGGCGGATTATAATGAGGGCAATCTGGGCTACCGCCCGGGGCCCGAGACTTCAGGGGGCCCATGAATTGCTCCCATTATAATTCGCAATCCCATGTGTTGTCACCGCGGGCGGCTTGAATGATGCTGAGCCCGCCTTGCCGCATGACGTCAGGCAGAGCGGACCCAGCATACACAGCGCGGGCGGCTGGGCGCGTCTATTTAACAGTTATGCCCACTCACGTCACGACGCGGCCTCTCCTAGCCGGCCACCACGGCCTCATGTTGTCTCCATCGCGTGCAGATGCTGGGCCCGCCCTGCCTCATGACATCAGGCAAAGGCGGGAATGGCCCGGAGTACCATCTGGAGCACAGCGTCGGGGGTATGGGAGCGAGGTGAGTATGTGTTGTGTTTATTTTCTTAATTATAAATATATATATATCCAGCTATGGGGGTTCATACTGTATATAACCAGCTATGGAGGCTTATACTGTATATAACCACCTATGGGGGCGCATACTGTATATAACCAGCTATGGAGGCTCATACTGTATAAAACCAGCTATGGGGGCTTATACTGTATATAACTAGCTATGGAAGCTCATACTGTATATAACCAGCTATGGAGGCTCATACTGTATATAACCAGCTATGGGGGCTCATAATGTATATAACCAGCTATGGAGGCTCATACTGTATATAACCAGCTATGGAGGCTCATACTGTATATAATCAGCTATGGAGGCTCATACTGTATATAACCAGCTATGGGGCTCATACTGTTTATAACCAGCTATGGAGGCTCATACTGTATATAACCAGCTATGGGGCTCATACTGTATATAACCAGCTATGGAGGCTCATACTGTATATAACCAGCTATGGGGGCTCATACTGTATATAACCAGCTATGGAGGCTCATACTGTATATAACCAGCTATGGCGGCTCATACTGTATATAACCAGCTATGGTGGCTCATACTTTATATAAACAGCTATGGAGGCTCATACTGTATATAACCAGCTATGGCGGCTCATGCTGTATATAACTAGCTATGGGGGCTCATACTGTATATAACCAGCTATGGGAGGCTCATACTGTATATAACCAGCTATGGAGACTCATACTGTATATAACCAGCTATGGGGGCTCATACTGTATATAACCAGCTATAGAGGCTCATACTGTATATAACCAGCTATGGGGGCTCATACTGTATATAACCAGCTATGGAGGCTCATACAGTATATAACCAGCTATGGAGGCTCATACTGTATATAACCAGCTATGGGGGCTCATAATGTATATAAACAGCTATGGAGGCTCATGCTGTATATAACCAGATATGGGGGCTCATAGTATATATAACCAGCTATGGAGGCTCATACTGTATATAACCAGCTATGGAGGCTCATATTGTATATAACCAGCTATGGGGGCTCATACTGTATATAAACAGCTATAGAGGCTCATACTGTATATAACCAGCTATTGGGGCTCATACTGTATATAACCAGCTATGGGGGCTCATACTGTTTACAGTACAGACCAAAAGTTTGGACACACCTCATTTAAAGATTTTTCTGTATTTTCATGACTTTGAAAATTGTACATTCACACTGAAGCCATCAAAACTATGAATTAACACATGTGGAATTATATACTTATCAAAAAAGTGTGAAACAACTGAAAATATGTCTTATATTCTAGGTTCTTCAAAGTAGCCACCTTTTGCTTTGATGACTGCTTTGCACACTCTTGGCATTCTCTTGATGAGCTTCAAGAGGTAGTCACTGGAAATGGTTTTCACTTCACAGGTGTGCCCTGTCAGGTTTAATAAGTGGGATTTCTTGCCTTATAAATGGGGTTGGGACCATCAGTTGTGTTGTGCAGAAGTCTGGTGGATACACAGCTTATAGTCCTACTGAATAGACTGTTAGAATTTGTATTATGGCAAGAAAAAAGCAGCTAAGTAAAGAAAAACGAGTAGCCATCATTACTTTAAGAAATGAAGGTCAGTCAGTCCGAAAAACTGGGCAAACTTTGAATGTGTCCCCAAGTGCAGTTGCAAAAACCATCAAGCGTTACAAAGAAATTGACTCACATGAGGACCGCCCCAGGAAATGAAGACCAAGAGTCACCTCTGCTTCTGAGGATAAGTTTATCCAAGTCACCAGGCTCAGAAATCGCAGGTTAACAGCAGCTCAGATTAGAGACCAGGTCAATGCCACACGAAGTTCTAGCAGCAGACACATCTCTACAACAACTGTTAAGAGGAGACTTTGTGCAGCAGGCCTTCATGGTAAAATAGCTGCTAGGAAACCAGTGCTAAGGACTGGCAACAAGCAGAAGAGACTTGTTTTGGCTAAAGAACACAAGGAATGGACATTAGACCAGTGGAAATCTGTGCTTTGGTCTGATGAGTCCAAATTTGAGATCTTTGGTTCCAACCACCGTGTCTTTGTGCGACATAGAAAAGGTAAACGGATGGACTCTACATGCCTGGTTCCCACCGTGAAGCATGGAGGAGGAGGTGTGATGGTGTGGGGGTGCTTTGCTGGTGACACTGTTGGGGATTTATTCAAAATTGAAGGCATACTGAACCAGCATGGCTACCACAGCATCTTGCATCAGCATGCTATTCCATCCGGTTTGCGTTTAGTTGGACCATCATTTATTTTTCAACAGGACAATGACCCCAAACACACCTCCAGGCTGTGTAAGGGCTAGTTGACCAAGGAGGAGAGTGATGGGGTGCTACGCCAGATGACCTGGCCTCAACAGTCACCAGACCTGAACCCAATCGAGATGGTTTGGGGTGAGTTGGATCGCAGAGTGAAGGCAAAAGGGCCAACAAGTGCTAAGCATCTCTCGGAACTCCTTCAAGATTGTTGGAAGACCATTTCCGGTGACTACCTCTTGAAGCTCATAAAGATAATGCCAAGAGTGTGCAAAGCAGTCATCAAAGCAAAAGGTGGTTACTTTGAAGAACCTAGAATATAAGACATATTTTCAGTTGTTTCACTTTTTTTTGTTAAGTATATAATTCCACATGTGTTAATTCATAGTTTTGATGCCTTCAGTATGAATGTACAATTTTCAAAGTCATGAAAATACAGAAAAAATTTTTAAATGAGAAGGTGTGTCCAAATATTTGGTCTGTACTGTATAACCAGCTATGGGGGCTCATGCTGTATATAACCCGCTATGGAGGCTCATACTGTATATAACCAGCTATGAGGGCTCATACTGTATATAACCAGCTATGGGGGCTCATACTGTATATAACCAGCTATGGGGGGTTCATACTGTATATAGGGGGATGTCAGAACACTTAATAGTGCTCAATATTAAGTTATACAATTAATGTAAACAAATAATTATAATTAATATGTTAATATTAATATTGAGCACAATGAATTTCCACAACAGTCACAGTCTCTCATGTGGCTCCTTGGGAAAATTGATTTCCCACTCCTGCTCTATTTTATATAACGCTATGTTATGTATAATGCTGTACACAAGAGAAAAATTTGCGCTATCTGCTTTTTTTCCATCTACAGATATGCACCAAACCACCTGTGTGTTGCTCACATGACCTATCACATGATTTATCAAAGAGGATCATGTGACATGTCACGACGTGACACATCAGGTACATAAACTGCTTCTAAATTGCCCGGAGCCCTGGCTACTCTTAATCCACCCCTGAGAACAGCCATGAGTCTTCTTGGGAATGATGCAACAAGTATTTCACACCTGGATTTTGGGGATCCTCTGCCATTCTTCCTTGCTGATCCTCTCCAGTTCCATCAGGTTGGATGGTGAACGTTGGTGGACAGTAATTTTCAGGTATCTCCAGAGATGCTCAATTGGGTTTAGGTCAGGGCTCTGGCTGGGCCAGTCAAGGATGGTCACAGAGATGTTCTGAAGCCACTCCTTTGTTATTTTAGCTTTGTGCTTAGGGTCATTGTCTTGTTGGAAGGTGAACCTTCGGCCAAGTCTGAGTTCTCTGGAAGAGGTTTTCATCCAGGGTATCTCTATACTTGGCCGCATTCATGTTTCCTTCAATTGAAACCGGTCGTCTTGTCCCTGCAGCTGAAAAACACCCCTATAACTTGATGCTGCCACCACCATGTTTCACTGTTGGGATTGTATTGGGCAGGTGATGAGCAGTGCCTGGTTTTCTCCACACATACCGCTTAGAATTATCACCAAAAAGTTCTATCTTCTTCTCATCAGACCAGAGAATCTTCTTTCTCATAGTCTGGGAGTCCTTCATGTGTTTTTGAGCAAACTGTATGGGGGCTTTCATATGTCTTGCACTGAGGAGAGGCTTCCGTCGGGCCACTCTGTCATAAAGGCCCAACTGGTGGAGGGCTGCAGTGATAGTTGACTTTGTGGAAGTTTCTCCCATCTCCCTACTGCATCTCTGGAGCTCAGCCACAGTGATCTTGGGGTTCTTCTTTACCTCTCTCACTAAGGCTCTTCTCCCACGATTGCTCAGTTTGGCTGGACGGCCAGGTCTAGGAAGACTTCTGGTGGTCCCAAACTTCTCCCATTTAAGGATTATGGAGGCCACGGTGCTCTTAGGAACCTTGAGTAATGCAGAACTTCTTTTGTAATCTTTGCCAGATCTGTGCCTTGCCACAATTCTGTCTCTGAGCTCCTTGGACAGTTCCTTTGAGCTCATGATTCTCATTTGGTCTGACATGCACTGTGAGCTGTGAGGTCTTATATATACAGGTGTGTGCCTTTCCAAATCATGTCCTATCAGTTTAATTAAACACAGCTGGACTCCAATGAAGGAGTAGAACCATCTCAAGGAGGATTACAAGGAAATGGACAGCATGTGACTTAAATATGAGTGTCTGAGCAAAGGGTCTGAATACTTATCACCATGTAATATTTCAGCTTTTCTTTTTTAATAAATTTGCAAAAATTTCTACATTTCTGTTTTTTTAAGTCACGATGGGGTGCAGAGTGTATTTTAATGAAAAAAAATGAACTTTTTAGAATTTACCAAATAGCTACAATGAAACAAAGAGTGAAAATTTTAAAGGGGTCTGAATACTTTCCGTACACACTGTATGTGGGGCCCATTATTCTGTATGGAGAACTATGTGGGGCCCATTATATTGTAAGGAGAAACTATGTGGGCCCATTATACTGTATGGAGGACTATGTGGAGCTTAATATTAGGGCCCCACTCCTCACATCAAATCACTCGCTTGCTTGCTCGTGTTATCTACACCTCAAAAATATCTCTAGAGTCATAACTTTTCTTACCTTTGACTCAGCAAAAACTCTTACTGTAGCTCTTATTCATTCTCGTCTGGACTATTGCAACTCTTTATTCATCGGTCTCCCTATTTCTAAACTATCCCATCTCCAATCCATCCTGAACACAGCAGCCAGAATTATATTCCTCGCCAACCGCTACACCGATGCCTCTACCCTGTGCCAGTCATTGCACTGGTTACCCATGCAATACAGAGTTCAATATAAACTTATCACTCTCACCCACAAAGCTCTCCACGATTCAGCACCACTCTACATCTCCTCCCTCATCTCAGTCTACCACCCTTCCCATGCCCTCTGTTCTGCTAATGACTTAAAACTAAATCCTCTATAATCCGAACCTCCCACTCACGTCTCAAAGATTTCTTGCATGCTGCACCAATTCTTTGGAATGCACTACCCAGGACAATTCGATTAATTCCCAATACCCACAGTTTTAAGCGTGCCATAAAAACCAATTTCTTTAGACTGGCCTATCACCTCAACACACTTATCTGTCAAAGTTTGGCCCATATTAAAATTTTCTTCAAATTCATGCTCATACCATCCATGCACTGAATAGCCTCTGTCTGGACTGTACACATACTGCCTGGCGACATGTTCATGTAGTATAATGTACTTACCCTATTTAGCATATTATGGCTGTATTATACAATATATGTACATTTTACCTTTTGTGTCTCCCCTATTTCCTTATAGATTGTAAGCTTGCGAGCAGGGCCTTCACTCCTATTAATATCTGAGTTATACTTATTCTGTAACGTCTTTTGTCTGTTCAAGCCCCCCTAAAATTGTAAAGTGCTGCGGAATATGTTGGCGCTATAAAAAAATAAAATTATTATTATTATTCTGTATGACAGACTATATGTGGCCCATTATTCTTTATGGAGGACTTTGTGGTGCCCATTATACTGTATACTGGTTGGCCCGCGACTTTGTCCACGTTTTTCATTTTGGCCCTCTGTGTGTTTAATTTTGACATCCCTGGTCTAGAGGATGCAACTATGCAAAAAATGGTGTAACACTCAATCCCCACCATATATATCCACAGATAGTGATAGCAGAACTATCCTTTTCAAAACCTCCTTATTATGCACGAACAGACATGCAGACCCCCCATACAGGAATACTATAGGTGTCAAGTACCTGTACTGAAATGTAGCTATTTTCCTGTGTGTTTTGCATAATGAAAAACTGTTTTTGAAAATTATTCTGCTTTCCACATCTGTGGATAAATTTTATAGTCTTTACCAAAGGGGCGTTGCTCATAGGGTAATAAAGCAGGGGAGCCTAAAGACACCCACCCCCCCACCCCCAGAGAATCCTATAAGCACTGCCTCTTTGTAAAGACCATGAAACTTAGCACTAAATATAAAAGTTCAGCTCTCTGTAAATGTATTGCAATTTTTTTTTTAAAGATGGAATACTGAGGGCAGCAGCGGGAAGAAGATCAAAGCAAAAACTGTCCATTTTTGACCTGATGACAGGTCAACATTAATGAAGCCCTCCTCCTCCCATCAAGGTTTTCAACCTTTTAATATATTGAAATCATCATATTATATAGCACTGTGTACTTACAATTGCTCATTTTGCCTTTCTACCCAGTTATTCTCTTTTCCATTAGGTCTATAACATCACATGATTAAAAACTGACTAGCTGAATCCTTCTAAGCATGATGTAGTAAAAGGAAGTCTCTTTTTCGTGCATGAATCATTATTAGAACTACAATTCTACATCACTACAAAGTCCCTGACAGCCCAGCTTCACCTCCTCTTCACCTCCTCTTCACCTCCTGACATAGTTGCTCCTCTCTGCCCCACTGCCTGGGACTTTGCAGTGATGACTCATGCATGAAACGAGACTTCCTGTTTCTACATAGAGCTTACAAGGATTCAGCTAGTCAGTTTTTAATCACGTGATGTTATAGACTTTATGGAAAAGAGAAGAATTAACTGGGTAGAAAGGCAAAATGAGCAATTGTATGTACACAGTGCTATATCATGTGATGATTGCAATATATTAAGAGGATCAAAATTTTGATGGCAGGAGGGTTTCTTTAATATTCTGAGGCCCATGTGGACATTGGTGTAACTGCTTAGGGGCACAAGAGGTAAGGGGGGCCATTATTGTTCTTGCACAGGGGCCTTCCTCTCTCTGTAGCCTCCTCTGCTGAGATCATAAGAAATTGTTATTACTCACAGGTATGTCACAGTACAGGAGTGATTATTGGACTGATGTCACAGCACTAGGGTAAGAAACATGAAAGCTAAATGATGATGCACACTATGATGTCAGAGTACAGGAATATTAAACAGTGATATCACAGCACAGGGAATTAGCACTGATGTTTCCTTATGAGAAAATGATGCAAGTGTGGATTTAACCCCTGGAAGCCCTTACAGTGTCTGAGTCTTACGCTCAACCAGCCTGTCTCGCACGCTGCCCGGCTAGAACCTGGATTGTTCATTAGGTCATTAACTCAAATCAATATTAACCTTGTAGCATACAGTATGTGGGCAGAAGAGCAACGTGTGCCAGTTTTGCTCATGGCATTAGTCCACACCTGGTACTTATCTTTTCTCTCATTACTTTGTTTATTCAACAATTTATTGTCCAATTAGAAGCATTGCAAATCACGTTAATTAATCATTGTTTAATTGGTTGTCAGTCTATAACCAGCTTTCATCTCCCTCACTTGTGAACATTGTAGCAAGAAGCTTACAGGAAATGTTTCACCCATGTTATTTTGAATAATTAAAACTAGATACTGATACATATTCTTGGTAGAACATGACTTTATTTTCAGATTGTAATTTTTTTATTTTCTTTACATGACTATTATAAAGACTATCTTACCTAAGTGCTGTCAAAAGTATTTCTAGATACGTTTTACAGCAGCCACACGGACAATACAAAGCGATAGTCTGGAGTTGCTTATTAACTTCCATGACAGAGCGTTGTGGGCATGACCTATGTAAATGTAGCACCCTGAGGATTCGGCTGCTACAGGGGTATTACACCTCAAGCCAGAGGTGTGGTATTCCACTCCCGGGTAAGGATGGAGTGTGGAACTGAGCTAGTAGGCTGCATGCACTACACACATCCCATTTCCGGGGAACAGACCGATGGTACTCCCACTAGAGAAATGTGCAGGTACGACAGTGTCTGTTCCTGGCTGGAGTGGGAGGGGGGTGGAACATCCCAGTAGTGTAGGGGCAGATAGGGGGAGCAGTCTGGGTAGTGCTAGGAGCTCATTGGGTGCTGGTCACCTGAGCTCACACATAGAGGGAGTATATAAGGTGGGCACCATCTTGGGACAGGGTCTTTTGCAGAGTGAGGTCAGTCTGTCAGAGTTGAGTCAGAAAGACCCAGAGAGAGGAGAAAGAAAGACCCAGAGGGGGAGAAAGAAGGAACTCCAAGAGCCCAAATTAGACCAGAGGGTGAAGAGTTGGCAACAGGGTACCGGATCCCAAGCTGGCAGAGGCTACAGCACACCTTAGCCAGGAACCGGAGGTCGTGGGCAGGATCTGCCACGATCACCCACTAAATCCACCCGGAAGGCAGACCAGGAATAGGGTCAGGGAACCCAGAGACAAGGGTTTACCACCAAGAGGCCCGAGGGAGCCGGACATAGGTGGATCCCTGGTGGGGAAGGCCAGAGAAGAGGACAGGACAGAAAGGGAGCTCAGGACCACGCTCCAGAATCACCTGGGGGTTGGCTGAGTCCAGGACCTGGTGGACGCAGCACGGCTCGGGTGGTCACTTAAGGCCGGAGTGACCAGAACAACTGCAGTAAGTAAACAAACCCTGAACTGCACAGCCCGACTCTGAGTCTCATTTCCATCCCCGCTGCACCACCACAACCCCCATCCTCTGCAACTGACCCCCTGAGGCTATACCCCTCCCGTTGGGGGTTATACTACCTGAGCTGCACATACATCACCAGCCTCAGCGGACCCTGCTGCAGCGGCGGCCGTATTGACCGCAATTCAACGGGTGGCGTAGTCGACACAAAAGAACATCTAGTAACATCATAAGGACTGCCACACACTGAGCTTGACACCCTGGGCACGGACCGGGTCACAGCCACTCGGAGACTACAACCCCCATCTGATCCGGCTCCGGGTATCCCTAACAGCACTGGCCCAGGGGGCGCGTCATAAAGATAATTGCGAGCGTGATGTGTGAGCATTTATGAATGGTGGATCCAGCGTCATGTGTATATACGTGATTCCACTGGCAGAGACAGTCATCAGATGGCCCCTGTGTAATAACAGTATATGGGCCCTCTGTAGTTCAAAAGCTCATCATAATGCACAATTCCACCTGCTTTGGAGATGGAAATGGGCCCCATTACCTCTTGAGCCACTGTGTGTCTGCACAGGTTGCACCAATGATATGTCTGGCCCTGGCTGATACCATTCATTGCAATCCTGCCTGTGATGATAATGGGAATAATCTCACCATCACCAAAAGTGATATCTACAAAACAGTAAGGACCCGATTGATTGATTAAGAAAATTTTGTATTAAAAAACATAACTGCTGGCTAATTAATTAATTATCAAGTAAACAAGGTATACAGTTGACAGCTGACTTAAAGTGTTTTTTCCACAACTCCCAATTGTCCTGGATTTAGTTCGGTGTTCGACTAGAACTGTTCGCCAATCTCAAATTCGAGCTGTTTTGGGCGGTGTTCCAGCCGTTCGACGAACGCGAACGATTTGCAAAAAATTCGGCTGTTCGAGGTTATGTTCGATAACTGTTCGTGCACCAAAAGCGTGTCCTGCATGTCTGACGCTATTTAGAGCACCAATCATGCAGGGATTGTCTGCCACTCACTGTAATGCCACAGCCATGGTGGTTGTGGCATTACAGTGATTGCCAAAATCGATGGGAACAGTGCTCACAGTGAAACATGAAAAGCCGGCAATTCATCAGCGGCATACACCGGTACCCGATAATTTAGAACAGAAAGAATAGAGCTTCACACATAGATTAGATACATAGAAACATGTCAGTCACATATATATGAAGTACAGTGACAGTGTTGCTTACTGTACTTGTCATTTAGTGTAAAGGATTTATTAAAAAAAATAATAGTGTTTTCATGCACCGTCTCTTTAAAAAAGCCGGCCGGAAATTCAGCAGCGGTACCCGACAATTTAGAATAGAAGGAATAGAGAATCACACATAGATTAGATAGATAGAAACATGTCAGTCACATATATAAGAAGTACAGTGATAGTGTTGATTACTGTACTTGTCATTTAGTGTTAAAATAAAGGATTTATTTAAAAAAAAATTGGTGTGGGGTTCCCCGTAATTTTAGTCTCTAGCGGAGGTCAACCAGACGGCTGGGGCAGATGTTTGAAGCCTGGGAAGGGGGTAATACCCACGGAGCTTCCCAGGCTACTAATATCAGCCCCCAGCTGAATACCTAGCCTTTACTAGCTATTAAAATGGGGGACCCCCCAAAAAAAATGATGTGGGGTCCCCCCTATTTTAATAGCTAGCAAAGGCTAGGCTGACAGCTGGGGGCTTATATTAATAGCCCAGGAAGGCTGCCATGAATATTGGCCCCCTCCCAGGCTAGAAACACCAGCCGTCAGCCGTCCCAGAAATGGCGCATCCATAGGATGTGCCAATTCTGGCACTTAGCCTCGCTCTTCCCACTGCCCTGTAGCGGTGGCAGTGGGGTAATAGGGCAGGGGTTGATGTCAGCTTATAATGCCAGCTGACATCAAGCCCAGGTTACTAATGGAGAGGCGTCTATAAGACACCCCCATTACTAACCCCATAGTCAAAGTTAAAAAAAAACACAAACACCCAGAATAAAGTCTTTTAATTGAAATAAACACACAATTCTTTATTGTTCTAAATTAAACCATACTTACCATCAAGCCCATTCCAGCTGAAGCCAATGTATTATGCAATAAAAATAAAATAATAAAGCAACCTCATCCTTACCTTTCCATGGTTCCCAGGACAGCTCCAGCTCTGCTACATTCACATGACAGGCTGGATTGCAGCAGAAAGCTGCCATCCAGCCTGTTATGCCGCACACACTGAGAAGCGCAGGCATGCTTGCGCTCCTCAGTGTCTCGCTGTGACGGCATAAAGATGAGCCGAGGTCATGTCCAATGAACTCGGCTCACCTCATGCACGTCACTGACAGCGTGGGAAAATTCTCCTGCGCTCAGCGCTTCAGCGTGAGAATTCTCCCACGCTGTCAGTGACGTGCATGAGGTGAGCTGAGATCATTGGACATGAACTCACCTCATGCACGTCACTGACAGCGTGGGAAAATTCTCACGCTGAAGCGCTGAGTGCAGGAGAATTTTCCCACGCTGTCAGTGACGTGCATGAAGTGAGCTGAGTTCATTGGACATGAGCTCACCTCATGCACGTCACTGACAGCGTGGGAGAATTCTCCTGCACTCAGCGCTTCAGCGTGAGAATTTTCCCACGCTGTCAGTGACGTGCATGAGGTGAGCTGAGTTCATTGGACTTGACCTCGGCTCATCTGAATGCCGTCACAGCCTGACACTGAGGAGCGCAAGCAAGCCTGCGCTTCTCAGTGTCTGCGGGATGACAGGCTGGATGGCAGCTTTCTGCTGCGGTCCAGCCTGTCATCTCGATGTAGCAGAGCTGGAGCTGTCCTGGGAACCATGGAAAGGTAAGGATGATGTTTCTTTATTATTTTTCTTTTATTGCAGGAGATCGTTGGCTTCAGCTGGAATGGGCGTGACGGTAAGTATGGTTTAATTTAGAACAATAAAGAATTGTGCGTTTATTTCAATTAAAGGAATTTATTCTGGGTGTTTGTGTTTTTTTTTTACTTTGACTATGGGGTTAGTAATGGGGGTGTCTTATAGACGCCTCTCCATTACTAACCTGGGCTTGATGTCAGCTTGTATTATAAGCTGACATCAACCCCAACCCTATTACCCCACTGCCACCGCTACAGGGCAGTGGAAAGAGCGAGGCTAAGTGCCAGAATTGGTGCATCCTTTGAAGTAAGTGGAGAGCCCCACAAACACAGCCACACATCAGAGGGAGGACACGAATTGTCTGTAGGGTGCCAGAGCGAGAGGGGGCTACAGCTCACCCACGAATACCTCGCTGGGGCACCTTACACATTTATGCTGCCACAAAAGCTATATCCATAGCTCACTCACTTTAAGGGGAGCCTGTCACCTGGTTCATGTTGCCAAATCCGCAAGCTATGAATCAAAGCTTGGATGCACCATTGCAGTTAGTCATATTTTCTCTGAAACACTCATACTTTAAAGATCCATAGAGGCGCCACAGCCAGAGGTGAGACTATTCTGGCTCCACCCCTGCCGTCTTCTTCCAGCCCTACTAGAGGTAATTAGCAGGTCTCTTTAAAAGCAAAAGACCTGAAAATCAGCTGCAGAAATGATGAAAAAAAAAAAAAAAAAGAATGTTATGTCTTCACCCCCAGATGTCTGAAGTATAATAGCTCTAGTAACTGTACATCACGTAGTAGACACCCAATTACACTTTTTTTCTTGCATAGTGGCAAAATATTTTTATATTTGTCAATAAACATTATAGATCATTTTGTCTCTGCTGCTTTTCATATTTTGCTTTCCTATAATAGTTAATAGAGTCTTCTGTGCTTGGTAAATGTAACTTCAGCCTCTGCAAACTTTTTGCTATGCCACTGAACAGAAGTTATGACTTATAAATCTGAAGTGAAAATGTATTTAATAAATGAAAATCAGTAGTCTAAATTGTTTTATGTAATGTATCAACAAGTTTACAAATGTGGAAGCACAATAGCTAAATTCTGCTTTGCCTCTGTAACATTTCCCACAAGCAGTATTTCTTGGAAATGCTAGTACAGTCCTCCCACAATCTTATCTATTCAATGCATTATCAGTAATTTCATAAATTTTATCCTTGTTTTTGTGTGGGACTGTTGGCTGTATTGCAGCATTTCAATAATAATGAGAAAAAACTCAGCTCCAAAACAACAAACTAGATAATAATAATAATAATAATAATAATAGTAATAACAACCATACTGTTGTGATAGGATTAGAAATTAACATATGAATATCAAAGGAATTGTATACTGTAAAATACCGCATCTATACACATACTGTATCTATATTTGGTTTTCTAATGAAAATGCTCACGTTTTACATGTATTACATTGTGTACAATGGTATTTGTTAACATGATTATTTTATTTCTTCTTGCAATTTAGCTGTAATACCATATTTCACCACTGCATGCAACACATGCTTTCCATAGACTTTAATTAAACACTGCCTCCAGCTCTAAACTGGACATCTGCTACAGTTAAAGGAGTTATTATTATTTATTATTACTATAGCGCCTTTTATTCCATGGCGCTTTACATGTGAAAGGGGGTATACATAATAAAAAAACAAGTACAGTAATGTTGAACAAAAAAGAGTCACAGGAGAAAGGACCCTGCCCGCGAGAGCTCTCAGGTCTACAGGTTATCCATCACTGGACAACCCCTACTTAGCTCCTTCATGGTCCCATTTAAAATAAAAATAATCTATACTCACCTTTCACAGTGGCTCAGTTTTTACGTCACTATTCCTGGTGTGTCACATGACGTTGTGTCACATGACCGCTGCAGCCAATCAACAGCTGCAGAAACGTGCGTCAGGAGGGGTGGGTTCCCCAGCATTCTCCTCCACAGCCTTGTCTTTTTTACTTCTTTTAGGCACAAATCTCCTTGCTGTTTAGTTTTATATTTGATTATTCCCTCTGTGGCATTTATACTTATTACTATTATTGCTCTTAGCTCATTTTATTATTCAGATGGATGTCACTATATGCCTCACAATATATGATATATTTTGTGGAATGATGAGGGATATACATATAGATGTACAGGTATTCCCACCTCCAGCCTCACTGTTTGCTGCCTCATTTTTTACATGTTTTTACATTTCTTATATATGTTTCAATGCAGATTATTTGTTGTAGTCTACTTGGTCTTTGGTCAGTTTTATTGGAGTAATTAATTAGGTGCCATATACTTTGATTGCTAATATTTCCAGAACAGAGAGGCGAAATAAAAAAAAACGAACACATTTTATTCTGCTTTGCAGCCACTATATCATCTTGTGTGCAGTTAGACGGGAAAAATCAGGGGGTGCACCGCTCCCCAGCTTCATAGTTGCCAGTGGAGTTCCGGTCCTGAAGATTGACAGTTCGGACCAGTGACATGGTTGCTCCCCTGGTCCGAACTGAAAACTCTCTCATTATTGATAATGGAAAGGATTTTGATAATAGACAAATTGTACATTTTTTTTGTTTTAAGAAGTACTTTGCAATTGTAACAATTTAAGAACTTGATACATTTCTCTTAACACAGCAGGTAGAAATGATGATACTGGCTCTAGCTGGTCATGTGATGCTGTGCTCATCCATCATGAGATTGATAGCAGAGCACAGAGGAAAGAGAAGCAGAGTGTAATCTGATATTTAAGATAATGTCTGAACAGAAGAAAACAGGGGTTTGAATTGCACAGAAATAAGTACACTATATATACATGATAAGTGAACCCTGTCACCGTGAAAATACAACCCAACTGGCAGACACCATCTTTTAAAGCATTGGGAGCAGAGTAGATTGATATATAGTCTTGTAAGAAAACATTTAGTATAACCTGTTTTTTTTTTTTTACTTTGTTTATTTATTGAATATACAGAGAGATAAAAAAAACATACAATCATAAGGCATAAACCATGCCGAGATATATACAAAGAAACAATTACTGAGATATGGAAATAACAACCAACACAGTTAAATGTAAGTAAAAACACCATTCGAGCATTAAAGAGCAGGCTATGGAAATACATGGTTAAAAATTGCTTAAGCTGATTGTAGCAAATCAGAAATAAAAGTAAACATAGAAGAAAGAAGAATAAAGAGAAAAGCAGAAAAGAAGAACAGCAGAAGAAGAAGCATAAAGAGAAGAGGCAAGGACAGCATTATGAAAAAGGTGTTCCCAGATGAGGCCTAAAGAACACAGATCAGTTCTCCCCCAAAAAGGCCAGATAGTCTAAATTCCATCCAATAAAACTAGATGTATAACCTGTGTTTTACTAATTTAAACTTCTGCTGTTTCTGGGATTTTGATTTCAGTGGGCGGTCCTATCAGTGAATGACAGCTTTCTTTATTTAGCTGTGCATATAGAGATGGCTGTCAGTCACTGATAGGAACGCCCATTGAAAAAAAAAAATCCCAGAAAGACCAGAGGTTTAAATGATGAAAAACATGTTAGGCTATGTGCCCACGATGCAGAAATGCCAGGATTTTTTCCTGAGCGTTTATGCATCTCCCTGGCAGAAAAAACGCATGCGGATTGTACATGCGGATGTGAAGCGTTCTTCACATACTTTTCCGCAACCGGCATGGATTTATATAGTGTGACCTTAAAGAATGCTAAAAAATAAAAAATAAATTTATACTTACCTTCTGATGGCCCCCGCAGTCTTGCTTCGCTCCGTCCTGGCTTGCCGGCAGCTCGCATACACTGAAGGACCTGCCGTCACATGACTATGACGTCAGCGCAGGTCCTTCAGTCTACCGCGATCTGCCGGCAAGTTAAGACAAGGAGACAGGGGTACATCAGAAGGTAAATATAATATTTATTTTTTATTTTATTCTTTTTTTTACAGGTTCTATGGTACCCGGGTCTGGAGGAGAGTCTCCTGTCCTCCACACCCGGGTACCATTCCCACATTGAAACGTTTGGATTCCGCATCTACAGATCCAGTGATGCGGATTCCATGCGTTCCAATGAAAGTCAATGGCGGCGAAAACGCCGCGCTTCCGCAAAATAATTGGTAATGCTGCGTTTTTTTCCGCAATGATAATCCGCAGCGGAAATTTCCGCAGCATGTGCACAGCACATGCGTATTATCATTGGGGAACATCGCAGGCCTTCTACCATGCATTTTTTAAGCGTTTCTTGCAGCGTTTTTGCTGCTGTGGAAACGCTTAAAAAATGCATCGTGGGCACACAGCCTTATACTAAGTGTTTTCTTACAAAACTGTATATCAATCTGCTCAGCTCTCCCAGCTCTATAACATACTGCCTGTAGATTGGATGCATTTTCGTAGTGACAGGTGCCCTTTAAACATATTCGAGAAAAAATAGTGTTTTTTCATTTTTTATGTAAATATTTATAGAAAAATGAAAATATTTTAGAAATCACAATAGCCCATGAAGAACACTCAATTTCCTAACATTTATTGTTTTCTGCAGCTCACTTTGTGCTTAGATGTACTGATTGGCAGGGTCATCAGAGTCATCTCTTTATCATTGGAGGGCTTTAATGGCTGAAATGTACTGCTGGATGTCAAGCTAAGGCAAGATATCAGAAATATTTACAATATACATACTCATATAGGGATCTACAAATATCTCCTCTGGTCTCTGAGAAAAGTGGATGTACTCTGTGTTTTACTGAAGAGAAGACTCTTTTAGTCTTTTGACTCTTTCCGAACCATTAATTCTTATTTATTGCAGCTGCCATAAAGTACATATTCTTTATACAAAAAAATCAGGAGGAAAGTGCAATATGGCCGACAATGGACATTTCTTTAAAAAAATGAATAGTAAATCATTAATTCATTTTTCATACCAAACTAAAATTAAATGACATATTTTGAATAAATTAAACACATACGTACAGAACATAAAGTTAATGTAGTGAAATTACATATAAATATGGGCTTCTAAAGAGCTTGTTTATAAGTAATATCCTGTAGCTGCAACACTCTACATTTTCATTTGAACTTTCCTAAAATATATATGATTTTGTTTTCTATTCCTAGATAATAATACGGTACAATATTGGCAAACCATTCACCATGACTTTACCAGTGGTAGTTTTCCTGATGAACAAACCCATAATGACATAGAATGAATAGGAAATGCATAGTTAGCTGTATAAAAAGGTTGTTAACTTTATCATTTTAACTAGACCTACCTTTTCCGGAGTTCCCATTTACTTCACAGACGAGAGCTTTAATAGAAAAACTCATTATAAACGTCTTTGACGTCACATTGTAAACAATGAAGTCTTAGGTCCGTGTATTTAACAATCACTATCAGAGTAAAAGAGAAGCCGTAAAACTACAATTGCATAAAACTATTACGGCATAATTACTGGTTTATAGCTCTCGGCATTTCTATAAGCCAGCGTATAGTTACATGTCATTGGAAATGTACAGCTAGAATAAGTAGGACTGAAAGTGACAAAAGTTAAAAAACAAATTAATGCTGAAAACTAAAGCAAGACCTTCTAAAAACAGAAGATATATACAACTTTAAAAAAGCACTCCAATCAAAGTTTTATTCTAGTATATTGCAATCATCATATTACATACCACTGTGTACTTACAATTGCTCATTTTGCCTTTCTACACAGCTAATTCTTTCCTTTTCTGTGCTCCATGTAGAAACAGGAAGTCTCTTGTCCCTGTATTTGTCATTTCCCTCTTCAACTCCTGATCCAGATGCTCCCTCCTCCTCCTGCCAGGGACTTTTGCATTAACTCATAACTCATACAGGGAAAATTGACCTCCTGTTTCTACATAGATCTTAGAAGGATTCATCTAGTCAGTTTTTAATCACGTGATGTCATAGAGCTAATGGAAAAGAGAAGAATTAACTGGGTAGAAAGGCAAAATGAGCAATTGTAAGTACACAGTGATATAGAATATGATGGCTGCAATATATTAAGAGGATAAAAACTTTGATTGGAGGGGTGCTTCTTTAACAGTGGAGTAATAAGCAATCATAGAGTCCAACAGAAAGATGTGGAATACGGGCCACTGCATCAAGGTACCTTCAGCAGTTTTCAGCTGCACGCCTGCACATAATGCACAAAGCCATTTCAGAATAGAAATATTCAGAAAACAGCCACGTTATCAAAAACAGTCCATATAAAAACAACCCTCTGTAATCATTAGTGCCAGTTCCATTGCAGTCCAGCAACATTAAACAATAGAAGAAAAAGTAATTGACAGCACAACCACTGAAAATACAAAAGTTTATTTATTATAAATCCATTAAAAGGCTATAAAAAATGTAATCACCATTGGTTACAGACTTACACATTTCTGGTGTACACAGTGCCCTTAGTCAAAGTCTAACCAAGAAAATACAGCTGCACTCTGAAATGCTATAATATGCAAACCTTGAATATATGAAATTGGAACTGCATTACTGCTATAGAAAATATGTTAAAAAATGAAGGTACTTAGCACACAAATTGGCCAATTCATGGGAGCCCATCAGCTGCGACAAGTCATACCCTATTTTAATTAGAGCTGGATCCTGCTTGCCCTTAAATTGTAAGCTTTCAGCCCAGGAGAGGCATATAAGGTTAGGGTCCCATCATAGGGGTACGCCTTGTTGCAGCTGATGGGCTCTCATGAATTTGCCAATTTGTAATTTGTAAGCTAAGTACCTTCATTTTTTAACATATTTTCTATAGCAGTATTGCAGGTCCAATTTCATATATGAAATATTTGCATGTAATAGCATTTCAGAGTGCAGCTGCATTTTTTTGGTTCTATTGAATAGTCGTGACTGCTTGCACTTGTCTTATACTGTTTGAAGGTGCTGGTCAGTTTTTTTACTTCTCTTAGTCATAGTTTCACACACTGAACCATGGGAAACAATTTAGAACAAACACTATCCAATGGTATTAAAGCATATATTAACCCCTTAATTAACAAGACATAATATATACAAAATAATACAAAATTCGTTAGACAAATATGGGTACATTTATAAAAAAAGAAATAGACGAGTACTATGAAATTTAATAAATAAAGGCTAAATCATGATTATAAGGGTGCTGTGTAGGCCAGAAATGCATAAGCCTGCAATCAATGGTGATTAAATTTTTTATATCCTTCAGTGGATGTGCCATCAATTCCTTTTTCTCCCATGTCAGAATATCAGGGTATTGCACACAGTGATGTCACAATAGTGGGAAGATGTGCATATTAGAAATACAGCACAGGATTAAAGGGTTTTCCCATCTTTAGAAGTCATCACCTATCCATAGACAGATGGTAACTTGCTGATGAGTGAGGTTCCAACTGGCGAGACTCCCACCAATCCCGAGAGCAGGACTCAGAAATGCCTAGACACAATGAAATAGTAGTTGAGTACAACTCTTGGCTTTTTGTGGTAGTCCCATAGAGAACTAAATGTGCGCATCATTCCATTCATTTGGAGCATGTCAGTGCCCTATATTCATTGATTAGTGGGAGTTCAATCAGTCCCCCATCAATTAGCAAATTATCACCTATTCTATGGATAGATGATAACTTCAAAAGATGGGACTAACTCTTTAATATTCACAGTGATGTCACAGTATATGGAAAATGTACTCAGTGAAATTATAGAACAGGAATTATTCAAAAATGTTACAGTACAGGGATAATGCACACCATGACATCATAGCACAGTAAAAAAAAAAAGCGAAAAATATAATGCCATGATGTCACAGAACAGGAATAAGGGAAATGTAAGAGAAGGAATAAAGCAAACAACAAACATGAATGCATTCATTTTTCAAGTGCTCTTCATTTGTAGTCTAAAGGGGCATTTACAATGAAAGATAATTGTGACTGAGCATTGGTAAAAATGCTCGTTTCACGTTTATCTTGCAGTGTAAACAGGCTGCCGATCACCCAAAAATTTGTAAAATTGCAATTTTTTTGTTTTGTTTCCAAATTTGTAATGTGATCAGGAAAGTGTGTTTTTTCAAAGGAGGTGCAGTTTTAGTCAAATTCATTAAAGAAATCCTGAAAATAATTCAAATATTGCAGACGCAAACTGTATTTTCTGTTCTAATTTATAGAGAAGTGTGTGCATTACTGAACATTTTCTGCAAATAACCGCACCTATCTTCTTAGCTTAGACTAACATAATATACACCACTTTCAGTAAATTTGGAATAATTCCTGGGAAGGGAGCACAATATCTGGAACAAAATCCATGTGCATTTGGCCACAGATTTCAATGATCAGTTCACTGCAGATTTTTTACACTTTTTGATCCTGTCAGCACTGATTGGATAGAGTAGGAATATGTAGAGACATGGACCTTTAACAAGAGGAATAGAAATATAACAGAAGAATGGCACAAAGTAAATTTCCAAGAAAAGGTCAACTGTAGTAATTTTTCACATGTAGAATGCAAGCATCTTCTAGGACAGACATATTCGGAGAGCACACAGAGGTCAATTATATATTCACACAGGAGTCCGGGGACCAGTTGGCATTGGATGTTTTTTACTCTTTTAATATATCAAATAATCACTTAAAAAAATCAATTTTATGTTTTGTTTTTTGGGGTTTTTTTTAAATGATTTTGCTCTTATATTGTTATATAGGATTAGACAAATAGTACATGCCTATCAATATGCGCTAACAGTCCTGTATTCTAATCGGCCATAATTTGAAGGGGATTTTACAGGATTTCAGTCCATATTGTATATGCAACCTCTGTAAATCCAGACTCCACACTGACCATATTGTAGTCCATGGTCTTATTCAGATGAGCAATTTTAAAGGGGTTGTCCACTACTAGGACAACCCCTTCTCAATCCATATGTTTCCCCCTTATGAATTAATATAATCTATGCTCACCTTCGTGTCCGCCCTGTTCCATTCGGCATTGTCTCTCCCGGGGATTGCCTAACATTGTTATGTCACACAATCTCTGCGGCCAATCAGCACTGGCTTTACTCTGCCTTCCTTTGCATGTATCACATACATCCTGAGAGAGTAAGAGAGCAGCAGAGCACAGTTCTTCTGGATGTATGTGACTCGCCCCCTGGGCCGCGTGGGGAACCCGGAACCGGGCCTCTGGTGGGATGCTGGGGGTGGTAGTCTCAGTGTGGCGGCGACCCGGTCCGTGGCTCAGGGTGGTCAAACCAGTGGCAGTCTTAGTGTAATAACAAATGTCCGACTACGCCACCCGTGGATTGCGGTCAGTGGGGACCGCCGCTGCGCTGCAGGCCGCTGAGGCTGATGTTGTAAGCGCAGCCAAGTATGGGATAACTCCCCATGGGAGAAGTATTGCCTCAGGGCAGCTAGTGTGGATGATGAGAGTGATGGTGTGAGCGTCCCAGTACTAATGGTGCTGGTGCGGCGATGAAACACAGAGACGTGTGGTGCAGTTCAGGGTCTTTACTGATGGTATAAAGCAGACCCTCCCGGGAGTACTGGTTAGAAGTAGAGGCCTGGTCAGTCTGTGAGCAAGCAGGATCTCCCCCAGGCCAGGTGGATTTGTAGGCCTCCCCGTCTATCTGCACTCTTTCCTGGCTACCTTGCTCTATGCGGGTAGAAGTAGCCCACGTCCCTGAGTATACCGTGTGGTGCTCACCCGTATGGCCGGTGACTTGGGGCCTTCTGTTAGCCTCCGCTCCACGACGGCGGTGCTGGTCCCTTGCTTGTGACCGTGCCTCCGGGCTTCTAAGGCCAGAGGACCTGGAATCCCCTGCCAGTTGGATTCTGCTGCTGGACCTGGATGTCCCCACAGCCTCGGACTCCGTGTGCGGGTTTAGTGTCTTCAGCCAAGGCGAGCTATCTAGCTTCCAGCCTCTGGCTCTCACTCCTGCTCCTACAGAGCTCCTGCTGTATCTTTCCCTCTCCAAGCTCTGACTCTCTAATCCCGCCCCAGACCCAGTTTATATGGGCAGATTCCTCCCCTCCCAGGTCTGGGCGGGCAGTGTTGCATGCTTAGGGCTCCTGACCAGAGAAACCTCCCACTTGCTCTCAGACATAATATTTCTATTACTGTGGCAACCAGACCCCTGGGGTGCCACATTCCCCCCTAATAAATTTTACTACTCTGGGACTAAACATATTTTTAAAGAAACATAAATACAAGGGTATAAACGATAATACAATATCATATTTACAAGAAGCTTTAGTTCTTTAAAGGTCACGGCGTGTCCGCAACCGGGTGTCCATATCACCCAAGGTGAAGTTTGTGAAACAAGAGGGCGTCCAAGTCACCCAAGGTGAAGCTTTAAGCGAAGTAGGGGACCTGTCCAAAGCAAACCCCTTGCGTTGGCCTTGGGCGTGACTGCAAGGCTGAAGCTAGCTACTTTGGGCCGCAAGGAGGCCACGCCAGACAGGTTTTCTCTTCTGCGGCCATCTTCGCAAGAGGCACAGTGTGCAACTATCTACAAGATTGTTCTGGTTATCCAGCGTCCATAACCTGTTAGTCCAAATAAATCTGCAGGGTAACTGAGAAACATAATTAATAACAGGCAACAACAAAAACCATAAACATTTTCAAGAAACAGGTAAATTTACAGTGCATTACTTTATATTTTCCAGCGGGCATCTGACCTCTAGTGACTCTAGTGGACCTACGGAGCTCACTAACTGGTCCTGCACTACAGAGTGTAGGAGGTGTTATGGGTAAGCTGGGCAGCTGTCTACGTACTCTTTGGCTCACTAGGGGCACGGCAGGCTCACTACTAGCAGAGGGTTGATCCTCCTGCGCTGCTGGTGTGGACTCTTCTGCCTCCTGGGTCGGCTGCTCTTCCAGCTCTACCTGGTCTTCTGTAGGCACTTGAGGGGCTGGCTGGAGAAAGGTGAGGATGGGCACCACGATAGCGTTGTTTACTTGTGTCCAGGACCGGGGAAAGTCTCCGAGTACGGTGCTGATCATTTCCTCCTTTTCCTCTACGGGTTGAGGGTCTTCTTGATCTTCATCCATGCTTTGCAACTTCTCGGGGCACTTTTTCAGGTGGTCTCTGGAGACAGTGGCTGTGGTCTCTCCTCCATCCTTGCTGATGACGTACACCTTTGGATTATTGTGGCTTGAGGGCAGTACGGTGTACGGGTCCTTTTCCCACTGGTCGTCCAACTTATGGAGCCGCCTTTTTCTTTTCAAGACCTGCTCTCCAGGTACCAGGGGAACAGCGGGAGCATGTTGGTTATAAGTCTTCTCCTGCCTTTCTCTTGATTGACAGAGACTTCGCTCGACGCTCTCCTGTACTTTCCGGTACTGCTGCTGCCGTTCTGTATCCCAGTCTGCCTCTGGCGAGGTGTCCTCAGGTGTCAGGACTCCCATATCCAGGTCAATAGGCAGCTTACCAGGTCTTGCTCTCATTAGGTAAGCCGGGGTACAGTTGGTGGAACCTACCGGGATGTGGTTGTACAGGTCCACCAGATCGGGCAGTTTCTCAGGCCACAGGCTGCGTTCTTCCAGGGGCACTGTTTTTAGCAGATCTATCACCACCTGGTTCATCTTTTCGCAGAGTCCGTTGGTCTGCGGGTGATAGGGCGTTGTTCTTATCTTCTTGCAGCCATACACGTTGCAGAACTCCTGGAAGACCTCTGCTTCGAAGGCTGGTCCTTGGTCTGTCAACACTTGCTCTGGGTACCCGTGAGGATGGCAGAAGTGCTGCTGGAAGGCTCTAGCTGCTGTTTGAGCCGTTAAGTCCTTGACGGGAACCACTACCAGGAACCGGGAGTTGTGATCTACGATTGTGAGGGCATAGACATACCCAGATCTGCTCGGAGCCAGTTTCACATGGTCCAGGGCTACCAGTTCCAGTGGCTGTCTGGTGATGATGGGCTGCAGGGGAGTCTTCTGGCTGGCACGGTCCTTTCTTCTTAGGTTGCACGGGCCATAGTCTCTGCACCACCTCTCGATGGCTCCTCTCATGCCTACCCAGTAGAACCGTTCACGCAACAAGTACTCCAGCTTCTTCCATACAAAATGTCCTGCTCCGTTGTGGTATGCCTCCAGAACCATAGCCGCGTCTCGTCTTGGGACCACTACCTGCCAGGTCAACTCATGTGTTCGAGAGTTAACCATTCTCCGGCACAGCTTCTCCCTGTAGAGGAACAGTTTACTTTTCTCCTTCCACAGTTGCTTGGTCTCCTCCGGAGCGTCTGGGTCAAGACGGGCATCGGCCTTTGTCAGCATTTCCTTCACCAGACGGACTGCAGGATCACTGTCTTGCGTTTCCGCCCAGCTGTAGTGGGGCAAGGGATTGAACGTCACAGAGCGCCTGTCCTTCACACGGTGGGAATACAGGGTAATCCCATGACGGTGGAACGCAGGGAGCTCGACTTCTTCCAGATCTTCTGGATCTTCCCCTACATCCGGTAAGTTTGGCATTCTAGACAGGGCATCCGCGTTGGCATTTGAGCGTCCCGACCGGTATTTGATGGTGAATTCATAGTTGGACAGGCGGGCCATCCATCTCTGCTCCAGGGCACCGAGCCTTGCAGTGTCCAGTTGTGTCAACGGGTTGTTATCCGTGTACACGGTGAACTTGGAAGAGGCAAGGTAATGCTTGAAACGTTCGGTCACTGCCCACACCACTGCCAGGAACTCCAGCTTGAATGAGCTATAAATCTCAGGGTTCCTCTCCGTGGGCCGTAGCTTTCGGCTGGCGTAAGCGATTACCCGTTCTTTCCCCTGCTGGATCTGGGACAGTAGGGCTCCTAGCCCGATGTTGCTTGCGTCCGTGTGGAGGATAAAGGGCTGGCTGTAATCAGGGTATGCCAGGATTTCATCCCCCGTGAGGGCCATCTTCAGCTGGCAGAAGGACTCCTCTTCCAGCTTTTCCCACCTGAAGGGCGGCTTCTGGTTTTTAGCTTTCCGAGATTGACCTATCAGGAGGACCTGCATAGGGGCTGCCATTTTGGTGAAACCGGGAATGAATCTTCGGTAGTAGCCTACCAACCCAAGGAACTGCCGCACTTCCTTTATGCTGTAGGGTCTTGGCCAGTCTTTAATCACGGTGATCTTATCGGGGTCGGGAGCCACTCCGTCAGCACTCACCACGTGTCCCAGGTATTGCACCTTTGGTTTCAGGAGATGACACTTGGAGGGTTTCACCCCTTAGCCCGTAGCTTGCCAGGGCGTCAAACACTTCTGCCAGGTGTTTCAGGTGGTCCTCGTAAGTCTTGGAATAAACGATGACATCGTCCAGGTATAACAGGACCGTCTCGAAATTCCGGTGTCCCAGACAGCATTCCATCAACCGTTGGAAGGTTCCTGGTGCGTTGCAGAGCCCGAACGGCATACAGTTAAATTCGCTGAGTCCCATCGGGGTGGTGAATGCGGTCTTCTCCCGGTACGACTCTGCTACAGGAACCTGCCAGTACCCGCTAGTGAGGTCCAAAGTAGAGAAGAAGTTAGCAGATTTTAATGCAGCTAAGGACTCTTCTATCCTTGGTAACGGGTACGCATCTTTGTGTGTGATACGGTTGACCTTCCTATAGTCTACACACATTCTCATGGTGTTGTCTTTCTTTTTCACTAAGACTAGTGGAGCTGCCCAGGGGCTACAGCTGTCCCTAATTACCCCAGCCTCCTTCATGTCCTTTAACATCCCCTTGGCGTGCTGATAGTGTGCAGGGGGTACGGGTCGGTATCTCTCCTTTATGGGAGGATGGTCTCCCGTTGGGATGTGATGTTCCACCCCCTTCACTCGCCCAAAGTCTAGCGGGTGTTTGCTAAACACTCTCTCGTACTCTTGAACCACCCGGTAGACTCCCTGTTTTTGGTGTGAGGGAGTGGAGTCAGTACCCAAATGCAGTTGCTGACACCAGTCCTCCATTGGTTTCTTAGAGCCGTTACCTTCCTCTGGTTGAGATGGAGGCAAGGGTTCCACGGCCTGTACAGAGTTCTGGTTTATGGTGAACAATTTGGCTAGCGTGGCATACCGGGGCAGGTATACTTCTCTCTCCCCGATATTTATGATGCGGACGGACACCCTCCCATGACTTACATCGACCACCCCCCGTGCTGTCAAAATGGTGGGCCTACTGTCTGAGTAGACGGGTTCTACCATTGCTTGGTAGTCTCTACCTCTTAGACCAATAGCTGCCCGGCACCAAATCATCATCTCACTTTTTGGGGGCATGGCAATAGGGAACGGGTCACACATTCTCACACTGCCTATCTCACCACCAAATAGTTCCACTTGTTGCCGCTTCATCAGTGCCCGGATCTCTTTTTGGAGCACACGCTGCTGGCTGGAACTGGCGTTCTTGGCAACCTGCTGCAAAATAAGAATCACCTCTGCAAGACAGTTTTCAATTACGTTAGTACCTAGGGTTATTTTTGGGTGACTCTCGCGACGGTCAATGTCCACAATGATCAGTCCTTGTGCCGGCAGTTCAACCTTACCAACCGTGATGGTCACCTCTTTAAATCCTATCTGTGGCACGGGCTGACCATTGCTGGCAATAATGCTCAGGTCGTCATCTGGGTAGCGGGTTATGTCCGAGTCATTCCAGTACCGCTTGAAGAGCACGTACGGGATGGTAGTCACCTGTGACCCAGTGTCTAGTAGGGCACTCATAGGAATGCCATCCAGTACCACAGGCAAGACCGGACGTCCCCCTACGTATTTATCATGCCAGTTCGATGGGCCTGATGATCTTATGCCTGGGGGTTGGCCCTCTACCCCAGGTTGTGCCCGTTTAAATGACAGTACCTTGCCATATGTCCGGGTTGATTGCAGCGGTGGCAGATGGGTTGTCCGTCCTCGTTGTATCGGTCGCTGGGTCCTCCTCTGGCCGGTGGGGTCCTCCTCAGTCGGCGCCACGGGACGTCCTCCGGTCCAGATGCCAGCTGGATCTTTCCTGGAGAAGAGACCTGTAAAGACTGCACAGTTCTGGTTAGCGTGGCAACGCTCTTAGTTAGCTCTTGGACCTGATGGTGCAGGTCTGTAACCGGGTTATTGTTCAAAGCCTGCGCATCAGCTCCCACAGGCCCTGCAGACAAGGGTGCCGCGTCCTGGTGATAAGTGATAGCAGGGCGCCTGTGGGTCACAGCGCCACCTGGTGCCGGTTCTCGGAGCACCCGGATGGCTCTGTCCTTGAACTGTGCAAAGTCCAGGTCAGGGTCCTGTAAGGCCATTGCCCGCAACTGGGTTCGGTGGGCATTGCACAGTAAACCCTCAATAAATTGTTCGGTCAACAGCTTGTCTTCATTTCCCACACTGTCAGGGTCTGCCTGCTTAATGGCTCTCAGGGCCTCTTGTAGGTTTAGAGCATAGTCTCTTATACTTTCATGTGCCCGTTGTTTGCACCCGTAAAAGCTGAGCTTTATTTCGGCTGAGGTTCGGGTATCAAATGTGTCTTTCAGCCGGGCTAGTATTTCTCTGACAGTCCTCTTCTTCCTAGGTGGCCAGGACTTTACCTCCCTTTGGGCTGCCCCGATTAACTGGGCCACCAGGATGCTCACTTTTTGCTCTTCCGTGAGGGGGTATACCTGGAAGAGGCTATCTAGTCTTTCCCTAAAGTCACTTAGGGTATGTGACTCCCCTGAGTACTGGGGTAGCCAAGTTGCCCCCGGGATATAGGGCATGGTGAATGGCATGACCGCTGCAGCGGTTGCGCTGGCGGCCGGTGTGGCGGTGGAGCTCCCCTCGGTATCCGACATCCTTCTACCCCCCTAGTGGACCGTGGCCTACCTTGCGATGCTCTTCTTCCATAGGCCGCGGCTCCGCAGTCAATCGTCGGGGTAGAGGACCTGGCGTCGAGCTCCGATGACGTCAGCGTCGCTCTTCCTCCCTTCCAGGACCTTGCGCAGCGTCAGTGCGTGGGGCGGAGCTTCGGATCTTGCGCGCTTTTGGCGTCCACGCCCCTCTTCTTCCCGTGCGGCGTCCTGAAGATGGCGTCCGATGGCGGGAAGCGGCTGCGGATGGCGGGAAGACGGCAGAAGATGGCGGGAGACGACCCAAGATGGCGTCCGATGGCGGGAAACGACTCCGGACGGCGGGAAACTTCGCCACAGGTAAGTACAAAAGTCTTTTTCAGGCACGCAGTACCCGGTGGTTGCGGGCACGAAATCCTGCCGACTACGCCAAAGTTGACTTGCCCCCTGGGCCGCGTGGGGAACCCGGAACCGGGCCTCTGGTGGGATGCTGGAGGTGGTAGTCTCAGTGTGGCGGCAACCCGGTCCGTGGCTCAGGGTGGTCAAACCAGTGGCAGTCTTAGTGTAATAACAAATGTCTGACTACGCCACCCGTGGATTGCGGTCAGTGGGGACCGCCGCTGCGCTGCAGGCCACTGAGGCTGATGTTGTAAGCGCAGCCAAGTATGGGATAACTCCCCACGGGAGAAGTATTGCCTCAGGGCAGCTAGTGTGGATGATGGGAGTGATGGTGTGAGCGTCCCAGTACTAATGGTGCTGGTGCGGCGATGAAACACAGAGACGTGTGGTGCAGTTCAGGGTCTTTACTGATGGTATAAAGCAGACCCTCCCAGGAGTTATGGTTAGCAGTAGAGGCCTGGTCAGTCTGTGAGCAAGCAGGATCTCCCCCTGGCCAGGTGGAGTTGTAGGCCTCCCCGTCTATCTGCACTCTTTCCTAGCTACCTTGCTCTATGCGGGTAGAAGTAGCCCACATCCCTGAGTATACCGTGTGGTGCTCACCCGTATGGCCGGTGACTTGGGGCCTTCTGTTAGCCTCCGCTCCACGACGGCGGTGCTGGTCCCTTGCTTGTGACCGTGCCTCCGGGCTTCTAAGGCCAGAGGACCTGGAATCCCCTGCCGGTTGGATTCTACTGCTGGACCTGGATGTCCCCACAGCCTCGGACTCCGTGTCCGGGTTTAGTGTCTTCAGCCAAGGCGAGCTATCTAGCTTCCAGCCTCTGGCTCTCACTCTTGCTCCTACAGAGCTCCTGCTGTATCTTTCCCTCTCCAAGCTCTGACTCTCTAATCCCACCCCAGACCCAGTTTATGAGGGCAGATTCCTCCCCTCCCAGGTCTGGGTGGGCAGTGTTGCATGCTTAGGGCTCCTGACCAGAGAAACTTCCCACTTGCTCTCAGACATAATATTTCTATTACTGTGGCAACCAGACCCCTGGGGTGCCACATATGTATTTAATCTGAAGGCGGGGAAAGTGATGCAGCTGCTGATTGGCTGCAGGAATTGTGTGACATAACAATGTTACGTGATCCCCTGGAGTGATAGTGCCGACACCGCAACAGCACCATCACCGGAGGTGAGTGTAGGTGATATTAATGTACAGTACAGACCAAAAGTTTGGACACACCTTCTCATTTAAAGATTTTTCTATATTTTCATGACTTTGAAAATTGTACATTCACACTGAAGGCATCAAAACTATGAATTAACACATGTGGAGTTATATACTTAACAAAAAAGTGTGAAACAACCGAAAATATGTCTTATAGTCTAGGTTCTTGAAAGTAGCCACCTTTTGCTTTGATGACTGCTTTACACACTCTTGGCATTCTCTTAATGAGCTTCAAGAGGTTGCATTATACTGTATGGGGGCTGCATTATACTCTATATGGCTGCATTTTACTCTATATGGCTGCATTATAATGTATGGGGGCTGCATTATTCTCTATATGGCTGCATTATACTCTATATGGCTGCATTATACTGTATGGGGGCTGCATTATACCCTTAATGGCTGCATTTTACTCTATATGGCTGCATTATAGTGTGTGGGGGCTACATTATTCTCTATATGGCTGCATTATACTCTATATGGCTGCATTATACTGTATGGAGGCGCTATATTATACTGTATGGGGCTGCATTATACAGTATTGGGACTGCATTATACTCTATGGAGGCTGCATTATATTGTATTGAGGAATTTGGGGTGCATTATACTGTATGGAGGACTAAGGGGAGTGCATTATACTGTATGGAGGACTAAGGAGATGCAATATACTACCGGAAGTGCATTATACAATATGGAGGACTATGGGATGTGACGCCCCCAGAGCCGTGGGGTACTCGGCAGCCGGGCCTATGGATGCTGGTGGGGGATATCACGGTGGCTGGCCCGGTCCGTGGCCCAGGGCGGTCAACAAAAAGGGGAATGTTATTTGTAAGGGGTTTGTAGTTTTAGGAAGTGTTCGTGACGCCACCTGTGGAATGCGGCTAAAGGAAGCCGCCGCTGCGGAGCAGTCCTCTGAAACTGATGTTACTGCAGCAGGGATGGTATGGCTCCCCACAGGAAGAGCTAGCTCCAGGGCAGTGTAGGGGTTGTTGGTTGTGCTGGGCATTGTAGTGCAGGGGGAAAGATGACGCAGCTGAAATAATGGACGGAGGCAGTGCGGTGCAGTCATCCGAGTCTTTACTCACAGTTCTCATGTACGTTCCACTGATACACTGCGCGGGTGCCAGCCTCCCACGTCGCACTGCGTTCACCAGACTGGGGGTTCAGCTCGTCCTCAAATAGGTTAGGAGCACCAGACGGAACCCCGCTTTCTTATGTTCCTCTCTAGACCGACTTCACGCTGGGTCTTCTCCCTCCTGCCCTGCGCTTCCCCACTTACAGTCCCGCTCGGGTGCTCTGAAGTCCCTCCTGTCAAACTGGAGTTCCCAGAGCTGCTTGACCCTCACGGTGATTAGAATGAGGTTTTGGCAACTGAACTATAAAAGCCAGAAGCCTCCGGTTTTTCCAGCCTAGACCTGGAGTAACACGGCTGGTCCAGGGGCTGGTCCCCTTCTTGCGGCCTGATCCCTCTGTCTTCTGACAGATTTGGGGTGTACGGGTGCCGTCCTGCACTCGCCGTACCCCCTGGGACCCCTTCAACAGAACGGAGCTTACTCCTCTGCTCCCCTCCTGGGCCTCTAGCACTAGGCCCTACTTGTGGAGCAGAGCTCCTAAAGAGACTCTGCTCCCAGACTGTCTTCACTCTCTCCTCTCACTGACTGAACTCCTGCCACCCTAAAATGGCTTCCCTTTTTATACCTACTGTCAAAGTGTTCCCCTAAACTGCTTCCTCCACCCACACCCACTACTGGTTCCCCCTACCTTTGGGTTCCCCCCATTCCAGCCAGGGACAGGGCTCAGCACTGCGCATGCATCTTGCCCTTCCAGCCAGCCTGGAGCAGTGTAGTGTTGAATGCGGGTGTTAGGGTTCCGGGCAGCACTCCCTCCTTACCTGAGAGAAGGAGATACCACACCTCTGGGTGAGGTGCAGTACCTCTGTGGCGACTGAACCCTCAGGGGCGCCACAGTTGCATTATACTGTATTGAGGACTAGGGGAGTGTATTATACTGCATGGAGGACTATGGGGGTTCATTATACAATATGGAGGAGTGCATTACACTATATGGAGGACTATGGGGAGTGCATTATACTATATTGAGAACTACGGGGGTGCATTATGCTAGATGGAGGACTATGGGGCACATTATACTATATAGAGGACTATGGGGTGCATTTACTATATGGAGGACTATGGTGTGCATTATACTAAACTAGCAAAATGCTGCTCATTCATTGGGTGATTGTATTGTTTATGCCAGAACAAAAATGATTGTTCTCAGCAGCACATCGCCCGGTGAAAACTGCAGCTATGCTGCTGACAACATAATACTGTATGGGGACAGATTGATCTATTAGTGATTATTCTGTCCCCATCATTCTTCCTCAGCTGGTCTAAAGAAGCCGGAAAACGAGCGCTGAACGACTTCAATACTGTCGATCACGCTCGTTTAACGACCTGAATTCAACATGTAAATACAACCAAAATGTTTCTGTGTGATGCTGCAATATGTGAGCATTTGGGGCCCCACTTTAAACTTTTGCCTAGGGCCCCTCTTTGTCTAAAACCAGCCCATTCTGTATGCAATCCATTTTTTACAGCAGCAATAATTAAATTTTACAAGGATATATGCAGTTTCCTATGTTAAATTGTCATATATCCATAAAATTCAGATGCTATACGGTGGCTCAGTCTGAATTATTCTATGCTTTTATAGACTTGAATAGGTGAATTTCAACCATCACATGGAAGAAGCTAGTACATGCTGCAATTTTTTTCATGCACTGATTTAAAATTTTCTGTCAATATACCCGTATGAGGGCTTGTTTTTTGCCAGACAATTTGTACATTTGAATGACACCTTCCATTTTATCATGTGATGCATTGGAAAGCGGGATAATAATTCCAGGTGCGTTGAAATTGCAAAAAAAGTGCAATTTCAAAATGTATTTATTTATTTATATTCACCATGTTCCCCATACAGTAAAACTGACCAAGCAATATGATTATCCAGGTGAGTACGAGTCCGCAGATACCAAATATGCATGTTTTTCTTTTATATACTGTAAGTAGTGAAAAAAATTCGGAACTTTGCAAAAAAAATGTATTGTGTCGCCATTTTCCAAGACCCGTAGCGCTTCTAATTTGTGGACATAGGGCTATGTGAGGGCTTACTTTTTGCACCCTGTGATGATGTTTTTACTGATACCGTTTTGGGGTACATATGGTGTTTTAATAGTCTATTATTGGATTTCATTCCAATGTTGCGGCAGTCAAAAAAATCTAATTCTGGCGTTTTTTCGATTTTCTTTCTCATTATGTCATTTACCGATAGGATTAATTTATTTTGTATTCTGGTAAATTGGACTTTAACGAATGCAACGATACCAAATATGCGTATTTTTTTTGTATGTTTTTTAAAGGGGCAAAAGTGGGTGATTTGAACTTTCGTATTTTCTAAAAAATTTTCATATTTTTAAAAACTTTTTTTTTTATAGTATTCAATAGTTATTTTAGGGGGACTTCAAGCTGTGACTGTCTGATCACTTGTACTATACATAGCAGTGCGTAAGCCAAATCACGATCAACTATTAAAGCCAGCCACAGACTGGTTTCTACAGGAGGAACAGAATGACAGGAATGGGGGTCTTCAGCAGACAGACACCCAGCTGTCATGACAATGCGTCCCGCAAACACGTCACGGGAGTACCGTTGAGCGGGTGGAATGACGTGCCCCCCAGCCCCGCCTATGTATTTAATGCCGCTGTCAGAGATTGACAGCAGGATTTAACAGGTTAACATTAGGGAGCCGGCATATGATGTACAAGTATGTCTTATGTCCGTATGGGGTTAAGGAAGAAGAAAATCTTAATAACTGTTGCCAATATGCAGTATTTTTCAGAATAAAAATCTTGAAATCACCCATGTGCATCATCTCGTTCATTTTCATCCTTTGACCCAGTTACAGAGGAAATCTGAAGGCTCCTCTTCTCTTCTTGGCCTGATACCTGTACTATTCTCTATCATAAGCTCCAGTCCCTCTTCAACGCTTTTACTACTCACAAAACTAAAATATTTATATCCACCATCCCTTGTAATAAATCTCTTCCTGACCCTTTACAGTCTGGTTATCTTACTGTACAGAAACTGCCCTTACTAAAATCTCAAATGATCTACTAACAGTAAATCATATTGCAAATTCTCCTCTGATTCCTCTGGATCTCTCTGAGGCATTTGACACCATTGATCACTACTCCTACTCAGTATGCTGCAAACTCTCGGACTTTAATATATAACTCAGTCTTGGTACTTACTCTTCCTACCTTGCTGACTGGTCTTTCAGTATATAAATTAACATCCTCTTTCTCCCCTTCAGTTGGGTTCACACAGTGTTTCTTCCTAGTAGTCTACTACATCTTTCTGTCCGAAAATATGCATGACTGAGAACATGGTGACTCTGTGAGAGTGTAAACTGTGATAGCAGCAGGAGAGCATTAGGACCCTGTGTGTTTTGCCTGGCTGAGCTCAGAGCAGGGGCAGAGCAGGAGACCCTGTGTGTTCTGAGGGGGTCTGCTGTGTGAGACGCTGGACGGGGCATCTGAGGAGAACTGCAAGGACTGAACTGCAACAAGACTTTCTCTCTACAAGCTTTCCTGTGGGGGTTGATAACCCTTGGCCCTGGTGAAGCTGTGTCCCTGCTTAAGAACAAGTGCTGAGCTGGGGAAAGCTGTGTGGCTCTTTGGAATGTGGCGCCCCTGAGGGTTCAGTCGCCACAGAGATGCTGCACCTCACCCAGAGGTGTGGTGTCTCCCTTCTCTCAGGTAAGATGGGAGTGCTGCACGGAACCCCAAAACACCTGCATCCAACACCACACTGCTCCAGGCTGGCTGGAGGGGCAACATGCAGAGCGCAGCTGCTGAGCCCTGTCCCTGGCTGGAGTGGGGGGGAACCCAGAGGTAGGGGGAACCAATAGTGGGTGTGGGTGGAGGAAGCAGATACAGGAAGCACTGATACAGTAGATATAAAATAGAGAATCCATCTTAGGGTGGTGGTCCAGTAGTTGGAGAACAGTCCGGGTGCAGAGGCTCAGTCAGAGCTCTGCTCCACAAGTTAGGGCCTAGGATAGAGGCCCCGATGGGGAGCAGGGAGTAGTCTCCGTTCTAAGGAAAGGATCCCAGGGGATACGGCGCGTGCAGGACGGCACCCGTACGCCCCGCTCCTGCCAGGTGTCAGGAGGGATCGGTTGCTTCATTCTAATTTCCAGGGGGTCAGGTTGGTCCCGGATCCGACGTACAGGAAGGACTTCAGCATACCCGAGTGGGATTGAGAGTGGGCAGCGTAGGGCAGCGGTGAGAAGGACCAAGTGTGAAGACGGTCAAAGTAGGAACACGAGAAAGTGGGGTTCCGCCAGGCATTCCTAAGCTGCTTGAAGAAGGACTGAACCCCTGCCCTGTGAATGCAGCGCGACGAGGGAGGCCTTCACCTGTAAAGTGCACTTGTGAATTGCCTGAGAATTGTAAGTAAAACCTTGGACGAATGCATCGAACAGCCTCTGTCTGTTTCTTCACCTGCGCCATTAATCCTCACCGCACCACAACGCCCAGCGCACCTTTCATCTATCTTTACATGGCCCTGAGGCCCGCTCCGCCTGTGAGGAGCTGTACTATCTTTAGCTGCCCTGACATCTGCCTCAGAGGACTGTTGCAGCACTGGTGGTCCTCACCAGACACCACAGGTGGCGTCACGAACTCTTTGAACATTAACTAATAATAGGTAGCCCCTTTTGTGCCCTGACCGCCCCGGGCCAGCCACCGTGATAACCCCAGTGATCTGCCACCGGCCCCTGGGGGCGAGTCAGCAGCAGGAGAGCAATAGGACGCTGTGTGTTTTGCCTGGCTGAGCTCAGAGCAGGGGCAGAGCAGGAGACCCTGTGTGTTCTGAGGGGGTCTGCTGTGTGAGACGCTGGACGGGGCATCTTAGGAGAACTGCAAGGACTGAACTGCAACAAGACTCTCTCTCTACAAGCTTTCCTGTGGGGGTTGATAACCCCTGGCCCTGGTGAAGCTGTGTCCCTGCTTAAGAACAAGTGCTGAGCTGGGGAAAGCTGTGTGGCTCTTTGGAGTTTTGTGGAAGTCCATGCTGAGTGGACTAGAGACTTTGTGCTGAATGAGCCAAGTGTCAAGGGAGAGTGAAAGAGACTGAAGATATCATCTCTGTGACGGAGCGCGTGGTCGGTGGTCTGGAAAACAGTGAGTGACTGGAGAGGAGAGAATGGGTCCGGTGCCATTCACATTGAGAGGATACTGACAAGCCTTGTGAAGAGTTCTTCCCAGACCTTAACCTGAGGCTACAGGACTAAAGTCCCTGGTGTGTGGGCTCGGCATCGGCCGACAAGACAAGAAACCTTTGCTGTTTTTGTGAACGCTGCTTTTTATTTGACGCCAAAGTTTTCCCAGGACTAGCTGCAGCCACCGCGATTCACAGGCCTGTGATAGACCACATCTGAGGTTAACGGTACCGTAACTTTAAGATACCCGGGTATCCCTATACTAGTGGAATAAGAGCAATTGGTATAGTTTCATGCATTGTTATTGTTAATAGTGGTAGGATTGTACTCAGTGTGCCATCTCAGGGGTCCCTATAGAACACCCTCACTAGATTGACACAGTGTTTAGGTAAAATTGTTCCAGATCTTTAGAATAATTCACATAAACTGGAAAGCTTGCTGATTGTGTGTATTTAGTAGAGACAGTGTCCCAGGTAGAACCTGAGACTGATTCATGCAATACTGAATTTTAGTCTAATCCCTGTTTTAGTAAAGAAAGTGTTGTTTATTTCTGTCTCAGTTTGTGACTCACTGGATCTGTCTCGGACCTCCGGTCATTACAACTCTGTCTACATCATTATAGTCAATAGCCTCATCGATTCGTACGCCTGAATCCCATTTTGCAGGGGATTCGGACGTAAGCCCTGACAAGGCCACTATACATAGAGAAAAATGTTCTGTGAACCAAGCCTTACTGTTGGGCTTCCTCAAAGTTCAATCCTAGGTCACCTGTTTTCTTATCTCTATACAACAGCTACTGGACAATCTATCAGCAGATTTTGGCTTCCATTGCCATCTCTCTGTTGATAAGACCCAATTCTACACTTCTTTTGACATAACCGTCATACTATTACAAAACACCATGGATTGTCTGTTCACTGTCTATACCATTAAGTTTTCCATCTAAAATGAATCTATCCAAAATGAAACTTCTTGTGAATCGTCCTTCTACTAACTTTAACTAAACCTGATATTCTCATTTTAGTGTGAGGCACTACCAAATCTCCTAGGCTGGCTGTCTTTGGGTTACAGATCTTTTCTTTCACTTAGTATTTCTAATTGCTGGCACACTAATGTCCCCTATATGTTAAACACATCTCCAGAATCCAACCTTTTCCTACTGTGGAAACTACAAAAACTCTTATTGTCATTCTAATTCCTTCTCGTCTTGATTATTGCAACACATCGGTCTTCCTCTCAGTAAACTCTCCCCTTACCAAGCTAACCTGAATGCAGCAGTCAGATTTCTATTTCAGTCCAACAGCTACACAGATGCTCCCTCCCAGTGCCAGTCATTGCACTGTTTCCCTATCCACTACAGAATACAATTTACTCTTGCCCTCAAAGCTCTCCATGCTCCACCACCCTAAAATGCCTCCACATATCCATCTACCACCCTTCCCATGCTCTCTGTTCTGATAATAATGTAAGACTAGCATCCTCCATAATATAAACCTTCCTCTTCCATTTCTAAGACTTTACTTGTGCTGAACCATTTCTTTGGGATGCACCACTCCAGACAATTAGGTTAAGGCTACGGCCCCACTATCAGTATTTGGTCAGTATTTTTCCTCAGCATTTGTACGGCAAAACCAGGAATGGGTCAAAAATGCAGGATTGGTGCACTTGTTTCTAATATACCTTTTCTCTGATTGTTCCTCGCCTGGTTTTGGCTTACAAATGCTGAGGAAAAATACTGACCAAATACTGATAGTGGGGCCGTAGTCTAGCTCCCAATGTCCACAGATTTAAATCTGGGCACCTAAAAACATATCTGTTCAGGAAGGTTTATCAAATTACTTCACTAGTCTAAGGCATATTCACACATTCAATATTTGGTCAGTATTTTACATCAGTATTTGTAAGCCAAAACCATTTTTTCTGAAAGTTTTGCCCTGCTCTGCCAAAATGGTGTGCTAGGGCATGATGACACAATTCGTTTAATTCATGATGACCTGTGATGTTCCATATGTCATAAATCTTATTCCAATCACTGACTGGAGTAAGATATGTGGTGCAGTGCATGGACACTACTTGTCAGATGCACCTACTTCATTAAGAGGTATGTGCCTCTTAATAAATCAGAAGTGTTAGACTCTACTCCACCCCATAATCAAGACTGGTTTTAAAATCACGGGTCTTGATGAATTGGGGACTTTAATAATAATGATAAGGCATTAGAGAACATGCCTGCTTTCTTCCAGGAAAAATAAGTTAAAAAAATCTAATGCTTTAAAAAGGCCTTGCTATGTATGATTAATGTAAAACTCCTGGTACTTTGCACATATTGCAGCTGATTCATCTGGCCTTGGTGATAAAGTGCATCCAATATAAGTACCATAAAACTGCCAAACTCTGAGGAATGTACATAATTAATGTACCAGTGATATAACTCAATAATTTCCATCTGCCTAATCTACTACTTTAATACATTAATGTATTACATTTGTATTACATTTGGCTGCACAAAGGTAATATAGGAAATTTTATTTTTCTTTGTAAAATCTCTAATGTCACCAAGAAACCATAAAGTCAATTTCTGAAACAGGGCTATGTGATATAACATAAAAACAGGAAAAAAAAACATTATGCTGTAGAATGTGATTACATTGAGGTTACATTGGTGAGTCTTGTTTTTATACTAAAGATTCTGCTGTGTTTTTATAGTTTTTTTTACGTCTCTTCAAATGTGTATTGAAGTGCATCCTAATTTTCGGCAGCCCTTTGAAATTGCTGAATACACAATAACAGTATAGGAGACCCACTCCTCAATAATGGGAAGGACAATTTAAATACATTTTATACTCTAGAATATTACCTGTCTTATCTGAAATTCATTTACCGGTGAGCGATCGCAGTATGGATAGCATATTACACTGATCCAGCCAGGTATTATTGCCTTATACTGTGTGCTGCTGGTGCTGCAGAAAAAAAATACAAATCTATTCTATTCCCTATCAATACTGCTGTTAGGTGCATTTACAATAGGGACAGGTGCTGCTCGCTGGTATCATAACTCGAGATGACTGTTCATTCTGGTAGCATAAATCTCTTCCACAGTCCATAACTTTTTATTTATTTATTTATTTGGCCTTATACATAAGTCATGACCCTGCAAAGAATGTTTCTTAACATTTCTTCCAGGAAAATCCATTTTAGCTTCGTTTTTGTATGTTTCATTGTCAGTCCGTAAAAGTGGCGTAATACTCTGACAACATTGTTCATAGATATGCTATTGGTCAGTGACCAACTGTAAATAAGTTTGAACAACACACAACTGCCAGACTTTAAATGGAGTGTAATGTCTGTCAAGCTACCAAAACTTCTGGATTATTAGCGCAATAATATCTGATCCCGTCTGATTACCATGGTTTTAGACAGTGGCATTACAGATATGGTATTGGTCAGTGACTAAGTGTGAATAGGTTGAACAATACACAACTGGCAGACTTTAACTGGAGTGTAATATGTGGCACGCTCCAAAAAATGTCACGATTATTACAGCTGTAATATGGGATCACATCTGATGATGGACAAGTTTCTCTGCTTCCACAATGCAGCAATTGGAGTAAAATCAAAAAAATCTGGCTGTATTCTGCTAACAAGCAAATGTAGCAGTAAAATGGTGTACTGTATTGCTTTTTAAGCAAATAATCAGGATTAAGACTTAAGAGCAAAAAAAAAATAGCCCTGATATCTAGGGCTATGGATATCTGTAACAGCAGACAGAACGTGCAATGGACTCTATTGAGCTGTATACAGTAAAACCTACAAGAAGCGAAATGAACATAAACTGCTGTATACAGTGTCCACAAACTCTGCCTGCCTAACTCCTGCTATCACCAGTAATAAATGCAGCTGGATTAGTCCTTAGAAGGACTGTTAGTTCAGATGGATATAAATCTTGCTATGGAATACCTATACCTAACTAATAAACCGCCAATTCTCTCGCTCACTCAGCAGCACCTCTCCTGTTTCGAGGTAGACTTTGACCCGATGACGCTATGCGGCCAGCCAGTCACTGTAATACCACAATCAACATGGCTATGGCATTACAGTGAGTGGCAGGCAATGACTGCATGTTTGTTCGCTGTCTAAGGAGAGCCAAACATGCGGGGCGGGGACCCAAGCTCCCACCCGAGCAACCCGGAAGTACTCACCGAGCATCTCAAGCAGTGAGATGCTCGGGCGAGTACCAAGCAGTTGCAAGCACGCTCTCTCATCACTAGTTACTGTGGCAGCCATACGGTAAACACTGTAAAGAGAAAAATATATTTAAAAAATCCAGAACTGTGGCTCGGTCATTACACTTTCCTAAATACAATAAACAGTGATCAAAATATCATATATTGGGGAGTGAAAAATGAAAAATTAAAGTGTGAAATCAAGAACTGGCTGCAGAGACAAGGGGTTAATAAGCAGGAAATTACACAGATGCTTTTTTGACAAGCAGTTTCCACTTTTATCCATTTAACAAAGTGAGTAAACCCCTTTAATTCCAATAAACTGTTATGAAAATGAAAATTATCAAGTTATGTTTCCCAAATGTATTATTCAACCATTAGGCGATTTGCAGTTGTGAAAATTATTTTCTGCTCAAAAAAGGGTGAGTGGCTACTGGTACACAACAGTCATCCATCTGTGTCTTTTGTTTGTCTCTGTATTTAGCCTCCTGTAATATGTATATAGATAATGACTAAGGACAGCATTTGACATAGAGTAGTGAGAATACACTGGACACAACTATTATTACACCGCAAGTAACAAACACCTGCCGTGCAGTAAAAACACACAATTATGAATTATACAAATACATGAAATGAGTAGATCAGGCCCTGAATGTTTCCAGGTTACTATGACAATCTGCCCTCAAAGCACCTGCTCTGTAGATGAATATCATTGTGTTCTTGAAACTTGATCTTAGTAAGAGAATCTCAGGTGCATCTGTAGTAAACCAGGAGATTACATTGAGTCTTATCTCGAGGTCCCATATGTCCTGGTTTTCTCAGGACAGCATTATTGTTTTTCCACCAGAGAACTGTAAGTGTCCCTGTTAGTTTTCCTAAACTTACAGGAGTTTTCCCGGACTAAAAAATTGACGGCTTACTCTTAAGTCCCTCCATACATCTTAGATAGCTGTGGACAGCTATCTCTCCCAAGTCCCCCCTAGATGGGGATGCTAGGCTCGGCCGAGCGCTCCTGTATTCTCTCTGGCAGCGGCTTACCTGGAAACAAAAGGATCAGTTGTTAGAAATCCGGTGTGTTGGATTTTTCTCTCCTCTGACATCTCCTGTTAGGGGTAAGTTGGGAAGCCCTGATATACACCATACAACATCAGTGGGTTCAGCAGAATTTAGTCTAATGTACATGGAGATCATTGGGACAGGCTGTCAATATCAAATTAGTTGATAACCTTTTAGGCCCTGCCACGGGCAAGGACTAACAGGCCAAGAGTCAGTGTAAAACTGACAGATCTGACACACTGAGGTATAAAAGTATTGCAATGTATCAAACCAACAATCAAAGTGTAAAGTATATGTCACATTTTGGGAGTGTAAATGTAGCAAGAGAGAAGGATTAAAGGGAATCTGTTACCAGGTTTTTGCCACCTAATCTAATATCATCAGCACAGACCCTAATTCCATTGATGTGTCACTTATTGGGCTGATTAGTGTAGTTTTGATACAATCACTGTTTTATCAGCAGGAGATTGTTATTAAAGGCCTAGCAAACCTGCTGCCATGTAGTCCTCCTTATTCCTGAGCTCTGCATAACCCCACATCCACCACGGATTGGCAGCACTCTTTCCAAGTAAAGTATACACAGAAAGCTGTCAATAAGTGATGTGGACAGGGTTATACAGAGCTCAGCATTCAGAGATCTGCTAAATCTGCAGCTGATAAAACAGGGGTTATTTCAAAATGATAACAAGCAGTCCAGTAAGTGACATATAGCTGGAATCAGAGTCTCTTCCCTTACAGTATATCATGCTGCTCTTAGATTGGGTGGTAAACACCTTGTGACAGATTCTCTTTAAAAATATAACTTTTATTGTAGGATAAAAATAAAACTACAAAAGCCTATTAAGAGATACCGAAATAGTTAAAGCACTCCCATCAAAATGTGTATCCTCTATTGCAGTCATATTATACAGCACTGTGTACTTTCTACCCAGTTAATACCTCTCTTTTTTCCATTAAGTCTATGACATCACATGATTACAGACTAGCTGAATCCTTCTAAGCTCTATGTAGAAACAGGAGGTCAATTTACCCTGGATGAGTCATCACTGCAAAAGTACCTGGCAGAAGGGAGGAGGAGCAGTTAGGTCAGAATTTGAAGAGGGAGATGATTCATGTAGGGAAAAGACACTTCATGTTTCTACATAGAGCAGAGAAAAGAGAAGAATTAACTGGGTAGAAAGGCAAAATGAGCAAATGTTAGTACACAGTGCTGTATAACAGGATGATTGCAATATATTAAGAGGAATCTTTGATGAGCTTGCTTCTTTAAAAGTTATTCAACCAGAATATCCAGAAGGGGTTGATTCACATAATAAATTGCAGCTACTAGTTGCAGTCCAACAATATGCAAAAAGGTGCTCATGAAAAACAGTGCATGATAATAAATGGTTTGATTGCCCACGATTTCCTGGAATAGATCTGTGACGTCCAGGAACACATAGGGAATCTAGAAGGAATCTAGAAGGTTAATACTGGTCTATACATTTTCTAAACATTCCAGTTGTGCCCCATATGTTTGCTCCCACCTTACAAGGACAGTCCCTAAGTGTAGGACTGCCAGTAACGTCATTCAGTACCCAAATGACCTTCTGGATGTTTCTTCTGCTATTACATGGATTCATCAGAGAATGCACTGGAGGAGGGCTTAAAACAGATGAGGGGAACAGTGATCATTGGGCCTCCCCAGCATGAGACATGCGGAGTCCTGCACTGTCTGGAGAAAGTGGGAATAAGTGAAAAAGAAAAAAAAAAGATTAATGAAATTTGTAAAAATATAAAAAATACACAAAAAAGTAGGAAAAAAATCAGGAAAAACTGTTTCACCTCTAAAAATGCACGTTTTATATGTAAAGAAACCCAGTACACATAACTGGTATCGTCACATATGGGACATCTCGACCTATAAAGAGGTCCATTATTTTGCTTGTTGGAGCTCAGGGACTTTGTTATTGTCGCCTACAATCTATTCCAACAATATCTACTTTCCAAAAGTCAAATGATGATACAACCACATATGTTCCATTTTCTCTTATTACTCCTTATTAAAAAAATTTGTTTTCGTTGCCCGGTGTTATAAAATTCTATGAAGCACACGTGGATTCAAAATTCATACCACACCTCTAGAACAAACAGCTCCTTAAGTTATGTAGTTTTCAAAAGTGGAATAGAGGTGAGGGAGTTCTGCTATTTTGGCAGCTCAGAAGCTCTACAAATGCAACATGGTGAAAAACCGCGAAAATGAGTATAGATGGCATAAAAATGTTAAAGTTTATTAGTCAATTAAAAATTGTACAAAAATGATAATGCAAAATGGATAGACATATATAAATATATAGACAATAGGTGAATATTGGATCACAAAGAAAAGAAAACCCCATAACATCTTCAAAACCCCTCATAAGACTGTATTACAAAGTGCTCTGTGTGCAGATAAAGTCCACAGGGGGAGAGAGGGAGAAAAGAGAAAAGGGGATAAAGCAGAAGAGAGAGCATAAGAAAGGTGGAATCAGAGGGAGAGCATATAGTCACAATCAGATAACTGGAGTATAATACCCCTTACATGTAATTCCGAGATACCGGAGTTGAAAGTGAATCAGGGCACTCACCAAGCTGATTGATAGCTCTCACAGATGTATAGGGCACAGGGAGGCAAACAGTAGACATCCACTAGGGGCCTCGACGCGCGTTTCGCGTTGAGCTTTATCAAGAGAAACGTAGTATGTGGTAGACAAGGACCTAGATATATAGGACCTTTGTAGCACCCTGAGGATTCGGCTGCTACAGGGGTATTACACCTCAAGCCAGAGGTGTGGTATTCCACTCCCGGGTAAGGATGGAGTGTGGAACTGAGCTCAGTTAGTTGCATGCACTACACACATCCCATTTCCGAGGAACAGACCGACGGTACTCCCACTAGAGAAATGTGCAGGTACGACAGTGTCTGTTCCTGGCTGGTGTGGGAGGGGGGTGGAACGTCCCAGTGGTGTAGGGGCAGATAGGGGGAGCAGTCTGGGTAGTGCTAGGAGCTGTTTGGGTGCTGGTCACCTGAGCTGACACATAGAGGGAGTATATAAGGTGGGCACCATCTTAGGACAGGGTCTTTTGCAGAGTGAGGTCAGTCTGTCAGAGTTGAGTCAGAGAAGCAGAGCAGAGGAGAAGAGCAGCTCCAAGGCCAAGAGAGAGAGAGAGGAGAAAGAAAGACCCAGAGGGGGAGAAAGAAGGAACTCCAAGAGCCCAAATTAGACCAGAGGGTGAAGAGTTGGCAACAGGGTACCGGATCCCAAGCTGGCAGAGGCTACAGCACACCTTAGCCAGGAACCGGAGGTCGTGGGCAGGACCGATCTGCCACGATCACCCACTAAATCCACCCGGAAGGCAGACCAGGAATAGGGTCAGGGAACCCAGAGACAAGGGTTTACCACCAAGAGGCCCGAGGGAGCCGGACATAGGTGGATCCCTGGTGGGGAAGGCCAGAGAAGAGGACAGGACAGAAAGGGAGCTCAGGACCACGCTCCAGAATCACCTGGGGGTTGGCTGAGTCCAGGACCTGGTGGACGCAGCACGGCTCGGGTGGTGACTTAAGGCCGGAGTGACCAGAACAACTGCAGTAAGTAAACAAACCCTGAACTGCACAGCCCGACTCTGAGTCTCATTTCCATCCTCGCTGCACCACCACAACCCCCATCCTCTGCAACTGACCCCCTGAGGCTATACCCCTCCCGTTGGGGGTTGTACTACCTGAGCTGCACATACATCACCAGCCTCAGCGGACCCTGCTGCAGCGGCGGCCGTATTGACCGCAATTCAACTGGTGGCGTAGTCGACACAAAAGAACATCTAGTAACATCATAAGGACTGCCACACACTGAGCTTGACACCCTGGGCACGGACCGGGTCACAGCCACTCGGAGACTACAACCCCCATCTGATCCGGCTCCGGGTATCCTCCTAACAGCACTGGCCCAGGGGGCGCGTCAACTTTGGCGTAGTCGGCAGGATAACGTGCCCGCAACAACCGGGTACTGCGTGCCTGAAGAAAAGTACACCGTTACCTCAAAAAGAAGTCTCCTGCCGGTTCCGGAGGGTCCCCGCCATCGGGCCCCATCACAGGTCGTTTCCCGCCGGTTGTCCGCCATTTGCAGCTTTTTCCCGCCATCCATGGAGTTTCCCGCCACTGGGAGACGATTCCCGCCATTTCCGAAGATTTCCCGCCTTGGAAGAGCGGACGCCATTATGGGCGTGCCAGAGGGTGGCAAGAGGCCACCTCCCATCGTGGGCCAGGTCGAAGAATGGCGCCAAAAGCGGAAACCGCGCCCACCAACAGAGACTGTGATGCTGGAAGTGTCCATCAGCGTGAGAGAACTGCCCCTGGAACTGAAGTTGCCCCGGGACCACCCTCGATGTGGGCGGAGACAGAAGAAGAGAACGAAGATGGGTGCAGCCTGGAGCAGTCTGGAGAGAGCGCACCCGGAGACAAGACGTCTGGAAGAGAGTCCAGAGAGAGCGTACCCGGAGATGGAGGGAGAGTCAGGCAGCACCGACCCAGTGGTCAGGAGCCTGTTGCAGGTCGCCACTCCAGAAGGCCTGCTGGAGATCCTAGCACAGCTCCCCCGAGACCGGGAGTGTGCACAGACCCCGCTGGAGGGCCTCGCACGGAGGATGGCCCGGGTGCAGCAAGAGACGTTGGCGGAGTGGAGCCGAGAGATGGCCCAGCAGACCGAAACCCGTCAGCGGAGCACGCCGCCCGAGACGAGGAGACAGACCGCCTCTGAGGATGGCGCAGGAGGAATGAAGGCAGGAGACGGCGCCGAGAAGGGAGCCGAACGGACGGAGGCAGGTAAAGGGGACGTCTCTACCCCGAACCGGGAAACCGCGTGCCTGCCCCAGCTCCCCGTCGCAGAGCCCGAAATTTCCCCTGCCGTGCCCGTCGCTGCATCGTCACCGCCGCAGACTAGGCCTCAACCGGAAACCGCGGCCGCGACCCCTGTGACGTCACACGCCTCGACCTCGAGCGTGGCCAAGCAGGAAATACCACCGGCCTGGTCGCAAGGCCTAGTACCCCAGGGCGCCGCAATACCAACAGCGCCCCCTACCTCCGCGGAGCCACCGGCCTGGTCGCAGGGCCGAATAACCCAGGGCGCCGCCGTTCTTACGGTGCCCTTTGCCTTTAAGGTGCCCCTGGCCTGGTCGCAAGGCCTGGTTAACCCGGGCGCCGCTACCATCAACGCGCCCTCAGCATCTAGAGTGCCGCACCTGGGTGAAGATCTATTCGCCCAGCATACGTGCCCGGATGGGCAGCCCTTTGTATGGCCCCAGGAGTACATTCAGCTGGAACTCCAGAGAGCAAGGCCCATGTGCGAGCCCCTGATTCCGGCTCCGAAGCCCGTAAAGAGGACCTCGCCCCCGCTGGAGGAGGCACAGTTCGAGTGGGACCCCACCGGAGAAGACCTCATGGGGTTCACTCAGGAGACTCGGGCGGCCGCAGCAGAGCGTGCAGAGTGCTGCCGGCAGCAGCTCGAGGTCTTCGAGAGGGAGCGGAGAGAGGCGGGTCCGGGAACAGCAAGCGCAGGTAAGGAGCGCGGAGCAGAAGAGCCGGACCAGGAGGAATCCCCGTGCAGCTCATGGTCCCCCTTCCACCGGGACTGTGATAAAATTCAACATGCAGCACGGATGGGGCTTTATTAGAGACCATCATACCCCCGGCGACGTCTTTGTGACCCGCAGAGACGTAGAAAGCCATCTGCCGGAGGGACACAGAGGTCGTGACCTGTATGTAGGGGACGAGGTCACCTTCACCCGGCACAAATGTGCCAAAGGACCCTACGCCCTCCATGTGCATCGCCTGACGGAGGAGGAGCTGCGGTGTGAGGAGGAGCAAGAGGACCCGGACGGGTCTGAAGAATCTAAAGAAGGAGCAGGAGGACGCCGTCGTTGAAGTACGGTAGAGAGAGACTGTATAAAGTTGCCCGTCGGGGTACCAAGAACTGTTACTTATTTAAAATATGTTCCCCGTTGGGACCAGCCAAGAGTGAACTGTTAACCCCGTGTGTCCCTAGTTCCTAATACCTGGCCGAGGACTGAGAGCGGCCATATTCCCTTGTATATAGTTGCGCTTCCTAAAGCGCCCCCTACCGGTTTTATAGGGAACTGTTTTATTCCAAGAGAGACTGTCGCACTTTACCCGGTCACAAGTTGCACCGTGGCCGGAGGAACAAGAGTGTTATTTATGATAAGTTTTATATGAAAAGTTTATGCTGATAATATATGATGTTTTATATGTTTATGTTTTATGAAAAAAAAAATGTATGTTTGTGGATGTTTATATCTTACAGCCCGAGGACGTGCTGTGATTTACCAGGGGGGAATGTAGCACCCTGAGGATTCGGCTGCTACAGGGGTATTACACCTCAAGCCAGAGGTGTGGTATTCCACTCCCGGGTAAGGATGGAGTGTGGAACTGAGCTCAGTTAGCTGCATGCACTACACACATCCCATTTCCGAGGAACAGACCGACGGTACTCCCACTAGAGAAATGTGCAGGTACGACAGTGTCTGTTCCTGGCTGGAGTGGGAGGGGGGTGGAACATCCCAGTAGTGTAGGGGCAGATAGGGGGAGCAGTCTGGGTAGTGCTAGGAGCTCATTGGGTGCTGGTCACCTGAGCTCACACATAGAGGGAGTATATAAGGTGGGCACCATCTTAGGACAGGGTCTTTTGCAGAGTGAGGTCAGTCTGTCAGAGTTGAGTCAGAGAAGCAGAGCAGAGGAGAAGAGCAGCTCCAAGGCCAAGAGAGAGAGAGAGGAGAAAGAAAGACCCAGAGGGGGAGAAAGAAGGAACTCCAAGAGCCCAAATTAGACCAGAGGGTGAAGAGTTGGCAACAGGGTACCGGATCCCAAGCTGGCAGAGGCTACAGCACACCTTAGCCAGGAACCGGAGGTCGTGGGCAGGACCGATCTGCCACGATCACCCACTAAATCCACCCGGAAGGCAGACCAGGAATAGGGTCAGGGAACCCAGAGACAAGGGTTTACCACCAAGAGGCCCGAGGGAGCCGGACATAGGTGGATCCCTGGTGGGGAAGGCCAGAGAAGAGGACAGGACAGAAAGGGAGCTCAGGACCACGCTCCAGAATCACCTGGGGGTTGGCTGAGTCCAGGACCTGGTGGACGCAGCACGGCTCGGGTGGTCACTTAAGGCCGGAGTGACCAGAACAACTGCAGTAAGTAAACAAACCCTGAACTGCACAGCCCGACTCTGAGTCTCATTTCCATCCTCGCTGCACCACCACAACCCCCATCCTCTGCAACTGACCCCCTGAGGCTATACCCCTCCCGTTGGGGGTTGTACTACCTGAGCTGCACATACATCACCAGCCTCAGCGGACCCTGCTGCAGCGGCGGCCGTATTGACCGCAATTCAACGGGTGGCGTAGTCGACACAAAAGAACATCTAGTAACATCATAAGGACTGCCACACACTGAGCTTGACACCCTGGGCACGGACCGGGTCACAGCCACTCGGAGACTACAACCCCCATCTGATCCGGCTCCGGGTATCCCCCTAACAGCACTGGCCCAGGGGGCGCGTCACCTTACACAGTCACGTGAGCGATCATGTGATCGCTTTCATGTAGCTGTGACGAGGGCCGGCCGTTACGGCGCATGCGCCAGGATCACAGCGGCAACAGCAGTCGCGCGTCATCCATCATAGCACGCGCACATGCCGGAAGTGTCACTGACAACATCCGGGGGTGCGAAGTTGCCATGGAGATGGACACTCGCGGGTGCCGGCCGCGATTACCCAGCGCATGCGCACCGCCGGCCACCGCCACAGCGCCACAATGTGTCCCTTACTAGTTTATAGGATATCCATAATGCGACCAGTATTAAAGAAAAAAGGGGGGGAGAGAGAGAATAGCCAAGCAACATAGACAAGAAGGAAAGGGAAATATAGAGACAGGAATCACTAATAAGAAGAGTGATTACAATACATATAAATAGAACAAAATACAAAATCAAATATAAATGAACATGAGATTTATATATAGAGAGAAACTAATTTTCCCCCCATACATTACAAGAAAGTAATATGTAACAATCTTCTTGGGGGAAATACTCAATTCCCATTCCGTCGTCATATGAAGATATGCAGAGCGGCTGATCACATCAGAGATATACAAGGTGCTGAAGATAACGGTCAGGAAATCTAAACATAGAGACAAAAGCAAAAATAAATAACAGATCACACGGACAATTAAAAGTTGAATAAAACCAAAAAGGAGGATATTTAGCCCCTAGGAATAAACCTCTAGGGGGAAAGGAAGGATGCCCCAGGACACCGGGAGCGAGACATAGCCCAGGGTCAAGTCAGGCGCAGAAAACGAACACGTGAAGGCCAGAGCATAGAAAACGTAAATTACCCAAATGGATCGACTCCACAAGGATAAATGAACATCTATTCAAAACTAAAGTAATAAGAGAAAATAATAAGGAAAAATCATAGGAATGAGGAGAAACCAAGATGTTCGTTGAGCCCCCGCGGTGAAAGAGTATCAAGAGTGGGTAGTGATCCACCTGGCTTCCTTTTCCGCCAAAAGGCGTTTGGCGCTCCCTCCCCGGGAGCCCATATGCACCACGTCAATGCCACAAACCCTCAAAGATCGAGGGTCACAGTTATGGGCAGATTTAAAATGTCGTGGCAAGGTCTTGAGCTCCCGGGGATCAGGGGTCACCCTAGCCGCAATAATGTCCCTAACATGTTCGCGAACTCTGACTCTCAGCTCCCGAGATGTAAGACCTACATATATAAGTCCGCAGCCACATGTAGCATGGTAGATCACATGTGTAGTGCTACAAGAAATATGGTGGCGGATGTTAAAGTTATGGGAGCCATCAGAGTTCGCGAACATGGTAGTGCGTGGGACATTAGTGCAGTCGGCACAATGGCCGCAAGGAAAGGTCCCCAAGGTGGGACCACGGGAGCCAAACGGGTTTCTCCCCAAAGGAAGGTAGTGACTGGAAACCAGAAGATCAGCTAGGGTGTTGGATCATCGAGGTGTCATGCATGGAGACTCCCCAATATATTCCCTCAGGGAGGGCTCCGTACCCAATATATCCCAGTGTCGGGAGAGGATGCGCCGCACCCCACACCACTCAGAGTTGAATGTGGTATCGCCACATATGGGACATCCCGACCTATAAAGAGGTCCATTATTTTGCTTGTTGGAGCTCAGGGACTTTGTTATTATCACCTACAATCTATTCCAACAATATCTGCATTCCAAAAGTCAAATGATGATACAACCACATATGTTCCATTTTCTCTTATTACCCCTTATTAAAAAATTTTGTTTTCGTTGCCCGGTGTTATAAAATTCTATGAAGCACCCGTGGATTCAAAATTCATACCACACCTCTAGAACAAACAGCTCCTTAAGTTATGTAGTTTTCAAAAGTGGAATAGAGGTGAGGGAGTTCTGCTATTTTGGCAGCTCAGAAGCTCTACAAATGCAACATGGTGTCCGCAATCTATTCCAGCCAAATTTGCACCTGTGCCTAATCAGTAGTTTTCGACCAGACATACTGTAGAATGTCACCAAGTTCAGGAGAAATTACATTTGATACTATTATCCTCTGTAAAATGACAAATTTGTTGCAAAAAATAAAAATGTAATGGAAAAACACAAACTTTTTGTTTTCAAGGTTAAATGTTATAAACTCATGTGAACCACTTGTTCATTCAAAATTCTCACCCTACCCCTAGATGAATTCCTTGAGAGGTCTAGTTTTCAAAACGGGGTCACTTGGGGAAGACGGATGAGGCTTCTCCTGCTTTTGCACCTCAGTAGCTCTGCAAATACAACATGACGTCCGCAATATCTTCCAACCAAATCTGTACTCCAAAAATCAAACAGTGCTCCTTTTCCAAGCCTTGCCGAGTACCCAAACAGCAGTTTTGGCCACATTTAGGGAATTTTTGCGTTCGTTAAAAATTGCATAGCAAACTGCGGGTCCATTTTAACCTATTAACTCTTGTGAAAATCAAACATTTTTGGCTACAGCAATATTTTAGTAGAAAAAAAAATGTAATTTTTATTTTTTTCATTCAACTTTGCATTCATCACTGAGATGCACTCGAATAGTTAACAAACTTAGTGATAACAGTTTTGAATAATATGAATGGTACCGTTTTTAAAATGATATTGTGTTTTGGGTTTTCCAAAATATAAACCCCTCAAAATCAATTAAAAACTGAATAGATTCGTAAAAAATTTACAGGATTTGTACATTTCCTTGTAAAAATATGAAAAATGTTTGTTTAACTTTAAACCTTTATAACATCCTAACAAAATAAAAGGAGGTTCGAAAAATGATACTGATGAAAAGTAGACATACGGGAAATGTAATCTTTTCACTTTTTCTTGTGGTATGAATCTAATTTAAATGGGTTCTCCACTACTTTCACATTGATGATCTATTCTAAGGATAGGTCATCAATGTGTGATCTATCCTGAGCAACAACTGGCACATAATTTTTTTACTGCAACAGTCACACCACAAGAATTACTTAAAATAAATAACATCATATACTCACCTAATCCAGGATCCTGAGAAGTCGACCTGCAAAAGGTGGGCCGACCAACGCGTTGATGTCATCTTGTCAGCATATGCACACAACATCAGAGTCCCGGCGTAGTGACGTCATCACCACGCTGCACCATCCCGACCTCATCCAGTGCATCGACCGGCTGCTCTGTAGACCACAGACTTAAAGAGACCTGTGGTCTACAGAACGGAAAGTGGTAGTGCAGGGAGATGTCTCCCCGCACTACCGCAGAGCTTAGCTATATTGGTGCATGCTGATAATGCTGAATCAGCTGTCAGTCATGGTGACAGCACAGAGCGGTGACTGAAGCCGTGCCGACTGCGCCTCTATGACTGAAAGCCCTAGGCTAGTTAATTTCCTCCTGGCAGTGGGGCTCTCAGTGCAAGTTCTGGCCAGCTTCAGAACGCTACTAACCTGCACATTAACCCCACATCTGCATGATAATAGCTTTTTTTTATATAACAGGTTCCCTTTAAGGCCATTTTTAAAACATTTTTTTATTATCTTTTACTTTTCCATGATTTCAACAATTCTGAAATTTTGCAATTTTCACAATAACCACTGAGCCTCGTATCAGACTGAGACTTCCGGTTCTGTGGTGATCACATAGTCAACTCATTAGCAATCAGCACAGACAGGGTTACAATAAACATTAGCAGATCTTTTATAAAGCTTGAGGCTGATAAAACAAGAGTCTCCATTCACTTCTGCATAGGTCACGGACGGTGTATGCCCCCCTACAACACTTTCCCGTAGAAGTCAGTGAGTCGTATTCTGATTTAGTTTACACATCCATGAGGCTACTGGAAAGCATATCACTGGCAGTGCAGCTCATGGAAAATGGCTTGGCCATAACCATGTAAAGAAAACCAGAATAAAAAAATACTGTTAATGTGACTACTTAGCATAACAAATGCATTCTATGATTTATTCTCTCCTTTATAAAATGATGGGCTAAAGGGGCCATATCATGGGTTCAGCAACATTATTCGGAGTGTTTTCTTTCTCAGAAAACACTGAATTATCTATGGATTTATTGATTTATTTCACTCACTAACATAGCGCCATTAATTCCACAGCACTTAACAGATATTTTCAGCACTGTCCCCATTGGGGCTCACAATCTACATTCCCTATCAGTATTTCTTTGGAGTGTGGGAGGAAACCGGAGAATCTAGAGGAAACCCACACAAACACGGGGAGAACATACAAACTCCTTGGAGATGTTGTCCTTATTGATATTTGACCCAAGTCCCCCGAGACGCAAGGCTGTAGTGCTAACCACTGAGCCACCACCATGGATTGTCTGCATACTCACCAGAAACCACAAAAGTATATGCGTACCATTCCTAATTTCCCGTCTTTACAAGCTCTTCTCACACATTTCTTAAGTCTGAATATTGCTGAGTCTTGCCTCACCCGTAATATTTACTTTCCACTGATTAAACACAGATTACAATCCGCCTTTGTCAACGAATATGTACCAGAATCATATTGGACATATGTCAAGCCTCTCTACAGCTCTGACCTGCATAGATTATGTATTATAATCCTCAACCCGTGACTATAATGTGCTCTTTATTTCAGCATGTCTAGACAAGCATATTAATATTTAATAAATGCTATAGTTTGTTAATCTCGCTCCCTTTTATTTCTCTTTAAAGCATTGCACATGGATCCTGTATATGTATTATTTTGTTAAACACAGTCACATGCAAGTCAGTGCACAATTATTCATTTTGCTTCAAGTCAAAAATCCTATGGTCTAGGAAAAAAAAAATAGAAAATTCCTCTTTACTGATATTAAACAGAAACAAAATAAAGTGGAGGAAATCCCATTTGGTTTAAATTGTGCATTTTTGGTTAATTTTTGTAATCTTCATTATTTCTTTTTATGGTCATCCCACTATTGAACAGCTGGAACCAATTTCATAGATAATGTGATAAATAGACAAGTTACAGATAACTTATTTAAAAAATATGTTTTGTCTCCTCTCTCCCCTCTCCCCCACCAAAAAAAAATCTTCCCAAAGTTCTGACCACAAGGTAGCCACGACTTTTAATTTCAGGCAGGAAAGCCATTATTAGACAGGTGAAATGTATGCTGGGAAGTGAGTGGAAGGAAGTTCCAGCTCCTATAGTGCTGACAAAATGCTAGTTAAGAGGAACTATCCACTCGAAAGATGGCAAGTTACAGGTCATGAGAATCAGGACAGTTCCTGGACATAATTCACTGTTATGTGCACTGAAAAAGTTTTAACATGTGGGAAATGAGAGCAGCAAGACTATTCTTTTCTACGGGTTCTGTGTGAGTAGACAGGCACACTTAACTTTAAAAATATATATATTCGTTCCTCCTCCCTTTTTCACCTTCTTAAAGTGTCACGGGTGTGTCAAAAGTGTGCAGACAGTTGCCCTGCAGTTCGTTGCAGGAGATCTCTTCGTTTGGCATTACAGACACCTTCTTAGAAGCTGTCTCTCTAGGACCCAGCGACTACCTTCCTCTTGCTAATTAACACCCTGGCCTGGGTATATAAATACCTGCTGTTTGCTAGAGGGAGGTGCCGGCGATACTCACATGACCCCTTGTTCAAGGCTTGGAGCAAGTGCATTACTTCTTCCTCTCTGGTACTAAGAGCACGTGTGTTCATCTCTCTGAAGTCGACTAAAGCTAAGCTTTCTTCCCTTGTTTGTTCCCCCTTGTTGGTTTTAGTTGTCAGTAGGGATCGACTAGCGTTGATCCCCTCCCTTCCATAGCCAGGGCCAAAAAGTCAGGGAAAGACAGGGCGAGGTTCCTGTGCGGCGATTGGTGTGGAACCAATATAGGGACATTAGGGGAGACAGCGTGATATAAGGTCAACCTAGGAGGTCTCCACTACCCCCTTTCCCTAGAGTATGGGCCCCCTTTTCTCCCTTGCCTTTGTGTTGCACTTAGTCTTTCCTACACCTGGCGTGACATTATCACTGGCCGTGCACATTTTGAAAAGAAAAAAAATAAATAACACTTTGGTTTTTTTTTATTGTGGGTGTTTTTTGGGCGTGGATTTTTTTTTTTTCTTTTCTCCCTTGGTATGGGTTCAGTTTCAAAGCTCGCAGAGTGGCTGCGCAGTCTGTCTCTGGAGGTGAATGACCTCTGCTGTGAGGTTCTGCAAAAGCATCAGGTCGCCAATGTGGGGCTTTCTGCAGGTAGGCCTGTCCAGCTTGCACCCAAGGTTGCCCTCCCAGACAGGTTTTCAGGAGGAAGGGACAAGTTTTTTGTATTCAAGGAGGCCTGCAAACTGTATTTTAAACTTCATCCTTACTCCTCCAGAAATGAGGAGCAACGGAATTGTGATCTCTCTACTGCAGGGAGATCCTCAGTCGTGGGTGTTTTCTTTACCGCAGAATTTGGTTTGTCTCCAGTCTGTGGAGGGTTTTTTTGGGGCTCTGGCCCTAATTTATGATGATCCTGATCAAGTCCTCTTGGCTGAGTCTAGGCTACGTCGCCTTCAGCAGGGGAATCGGTCAGTGGAGATGTATAGTTCTGAATTCCATAGATGAGCAACGGATTCTAAATGGAAAGACTCAACCCTTGCAAGCCAATTTTGTGAGGGTCTTACTGAAAGGTTGAAAGATGCCTTGGCAGTATACAAAACCCCTCAGTCCTTGGAGACTGCCATGTCATTGGCCATACGTCTTGATAGACGTCTTCAGGATAGGCAGGTGAGACCAACTCCTCCAGGCCTTCTTGTTGGGGTTATGTACTTCTGCCTGGGGAGCGGTCTGGTGATGAACCAGTACTGGGGGAGGTGGATGAACCCATGCAGTTAGGGGGGGCCTTTACATCATACATTTCCCCGGAGATTCGCAAGAAAAAAGGTGTATGTTTTTTTGTGTGTCCTTCAATTCCTAAACAAAAGGAAACTCAATTAACTCTTGGTAGTCTGGAGTTGAGTAAGCAAGGGGTGCATTTGTTGCCAATCTGCAGTTCCCGGTTAGTCCTGACAGCAGAGGTGGTGCTAGAGAGCAAAACCGAGAAAATTTCTGTGTTTGTTGACAGTGGAGCCAGAGTCAGCATGGTTGATGCTGAGTTTGTGAAAACTCATGGTCTTGCTTGCTGTACTTTAGCTAAACATATTTCCATCTTCACCATTGACTCGGCACCACTTGCACAGAAAGCATTTACTCACATTGTACATAAAGTAAACCTGAGAGTGGGGTCGGTTCATTGTGAAATAATCGCTTGCTATGTCCTGGACAGTCATCCCACCCCAATCGTTTTAGGTCTCTCCTGGCTGGTGAAATATAATCTGTTGGTGGATTGGCAAGCCATGGAAATCATTGAATGGGGAGATTACTACCATGAGAACTGTTTAGATATTTCCCTTGCTACTGACTCTACGGAAATATTACCTGCTTTTCTGTTTGGTTGAGGACGTTTTTTCTGAGAAGGGGTGTCAGGAATTGCCTCCTCATCGTGGATATGACTGTCCTATTAACCTGACCCCCGGAGCTAAACTACCGAAGTCCAGACTGTATAATCTTTCTGACCCTGAGAGACAAGCCATGAAGGATTTCATTGCGGAAGGTCTGGAGAAGGGACATATCAGACCCTCATCTTCCCTCGTGGTGGCAGGGTTCTTCTTCGTGAAGAAAATAAATGGCAGCCTACGTCTCTGTTTTCGATTTCCGGGAATTAAATCAGATTGCCATCCAAGGTCCATACCCTCTTCTTTTGATTCCTGATTTGTTCAGCCAGGTTGTAGGAGCAAAGGTATTCTCCAAATTGGATTTAAGGGGAGCCTACAATCTGGTTAGAATCAGAGAAGGGGACACATGGAAAACAGAATTCAATATCTCTGAAGGACCTTTTGAGAGTCTGGTTATGCCTTTTGGTTTGACCAACGCACTTGCGGTATTCCAGCATTTCATAAATTATATTTTCCATCATTTGGTGGGGAGGTTTTTGGTGGTTTATCTGGACGATATTTTGGTTTATTCACCTGATTTTGAGACACATCGGGGGCATGTTAGACAGATGCTCCAGATATTAAGGGATAATAAACTCTATGCCAAACTGGAAAAATGTGTTTTTGCCGTTCAGGAGGTGCAGTTTTTGGGGTACTTGTTGTCATCTTTGGGCTTTCGGATGGATCCAGAGAAAATCCATGCAGTCCTTGATTGGGACCACCCTGAGAACCTGAAGGTTCTACAACGTTTTCTGGGCTTTACTAATTTTTATCGGAAATTCGTGAAACCCCTTACTGAAATGACTAAGAAGAGGTAAAATTTTTTCTTCCTTAAAGAATCATTTTTCTACTGCACCTATATTCAGTCAACCCGATGTTTCAAAGCCTTTTATTGTGGAAGTTGATGCGTCGGTTGTGGGGTTGGAAGAGAAAGGGAGAAAAAGCGCGCTATGTGAAGGACCTGATAGGTAGATGTGAAGGAAACAGCCAAAAGGCCACTCACCTATTGGAGTTGTGCACCCCTGCACAACTCCAGTGTTAGTGTGAGGATGGAAGGAGCAGGCTCGTCTCACCGCAAGGTACAGGTAGTTTCGCACACCACGTGCCGTGTGCTGCAGACCGCCGCACGTGCTCACCGCTTCCAGGTTCCAAAATTACAGGCCACGTGTCCGCCCACAGATCACGTGACTCAGGATCAGATGTACATCACCACAGGTCCTGAAAGTTAGGAGAGTGCAGCCCCCAACCGCAGGTCCTGAGTTGAGCAGCCAAAGGGAAATTTTAAAGTGGGGGGATTTAAGAATGTTTAACTAGAAGCTGCTCCTGCCGCTAACCCCCAAAGGGGGACTGAAAGTGGTCCAAATTAAATAAAATAAAAAAGTGGTCTATAGGGCGCTAAAAGAATAAACACCTCAGGTACCACCTGAGGAAGATAGTTTACTATCGAAATGCGTTGTGGAAAGGGCTCATTAAATTTATTTTTTAGCCGCCTCTAGTGTTTATTATTTTAGCGCCCTATAGACCGCTTTTTTATTTTATTTTATTTGGTTGCGGGGTTAGGGCTGTTTTGTCTCAGGGTCCGTCCCCAGGTAAATTGTGTCCATGCGCCTTCTTTTCTAAAAAATTGTCTTAGACTGAGAGAAATTATGACATGGATAATAGGGAACTCTTGGCGATCAAATTGGCGTTCGGAGAATGGCGACATTGTTTGGAGGGGGCTGTCCATCCTATTACTGTTATTATTGACCATAAGAACCTGTCATATCTCCAGTCAGCTAAACATCTCAACCCTAGGCAAGCCAGATGGTCCCTGTTTTTTACTAGGTTCAGTTTTGTTGTCACTTTTCATCCAGGGGTCAATAATGTCAAGGCTGATGCTTTGTCCCGAAGCTTCCCTGGTGGCGGTGACCATGAGAACCCTGCCCCGATATTACAGAAGGGGGTAGTCATTTTGACATTATATCCTGAACTGAAGGATGAGATGTTGGAGGCTCAGGGGTACGCCCCTGCCTCCTGCCCTCCAGGAAAGTTATTTGTACCATTCAATCTGCCCAGTAAGGTTATTAAAGAACATCATAACTCTGTGCTTCCTGGTCATCCAGGTGGTAAGGCAACCGCAGACCTCCTCTTTCGTAGTTTTTGGTGGCCGGGGTTGCATCGGTATGTTATTGAACACGTATCTGCTTGTAGTATTTGCACGCGTTCTAAGGTTTCGCATACCTGTCCGTCTGGTACTCTTCTTCCGCTACCTATCCCCAGTGGGTCATGGACACACTTGTCCATGGATTTTATTAATGACCTACCGGTTTCTGCAGGCAAAATTATGGTTTTGGTGGTTGTAGATAGGTTCAGTAAAATGGTTCACTTCGTCGCATTACCTGCATTTCCAAATGCCAAGACACTTGCTCAGATGTTCATAAATGAGATCGTGAAGCTTCACAGGATTCCCTCCGATGTGGTGTCAGAACGGGGAACCCAATTTGTTTCCAAGTTCTGGAAGGCATTCTGTTCTCGACTGGGGGTGCAGATGTCCTTTTCCTCTACCTTCCACCCTCAGTCAAATGGACAGATCGATCATGTCAATCAGAATTTGGAGACCTACCTCAGGTGTTTCGTCTCTGAAAATCAGGAGGATTGGGCATCCTACTTACCGCTGGCAAAATTTGCCATTAATAATCATCGACAAGAATCCACTGGCAGGTCACCGTTCTTTGGTGCATATGGTTACCACCCACAGTTTGGTATCTTTACTTGGGGGAGGAGCTTCGGGAGTTCCTGAGGAGGAACGGTTTGCTTCGTCGCTCTCCTCGGTATGGCGGGATGTTCTGAGTAATTTAAAAATCATGGGAGACAGGTATAAACGTATGGCTGACAGAAAACGTTTGCCAGGTCCAGACCTGATTGTGAATGAATTTGTATGGTTGTCTACCAAGAATATAAGATTGAAACTTTCTTCTTGGAAGCTGAGACCTAGGTTTATTGGTCCCTATAAAATAACCGCCGTCATTAACCCAGCAGCGCTCCGTCTTGAACTTCCTCAGGCCCTTAAGGTTTATAACGTGTTCCACAGGTCCTTACTCAAGAAGTATGTGGAACCTCTTGAGCCCTCACCTCTACCACTGCCCCCAGTAATTTTTGATGGTAATCTGAAGTTCCAGATTTCGAGGATTGTAGATTCTCGTCTCCAACGTCATTCTCTACAATACTTAGTGCACTGGAAGGATTATGGTCCAGAGGAGAGGATGTGGGTTTCAGCATCAGAGATGAACACACCCAGGTTGGTTCGTTTATTCCACACCTCTTATCCTGAGAAACCAGGTCCTGTGTGTTCGGAGGCCACTCGTAGAGGGGGGTGAACGGCACGGGTGTGTCATAAGTGACAGACAGTCACCCTGCAGTTGGTTGCAGGAAATCTCTTTGATCGACTAGCGCTCATCCCCTTCCTTCCATAGCCAGGGCCAAAAAGCCAGGAAAAGACAGGGCGAGGTTCCTGTCTGGCGATTGGTACTGAACCCATATAGGGATGTTAGGGAAGACAGGTTGATATAAGGTCAGCCTAGGAGGTCTCCACTACCCACTTTCCACAGAGTCTGGGTCCCCTTTTCCTCCTTCCCTTTGTGTTGCACTTAGTCTTTCCTACACCTTGCGTGACATAAAGGGAATCTGTCAGAAGGATTTCACCATCAAACTATTTACATGCACATACCGCTCTTTCAAAAACAAACCCAGCAATACCTTTATATGGACAGTCCGTTCCTCTGTTTTTGAGAAATCAGCTTTTGAATTCATATGCAAATGAGGTTGTGCTACGCTCGCGCCCGGACTGACTGGCGTGAGCGTGATTAGTGATCCCACTGTACCATGAACCGAGGAGTGCTTGGAGGGGGGTAACTAAGTATCAACCCGATCCGACCAAGGTCGCACGGCGGCTCAGTCGACTCCGTGAACCAAGGAGGAACCGAGCAGAGGGACCAGGTGCTACTCCAGGTCAGACCCCGGTCACAGCTGTTGACCCACACCGGGGAATGCAGGAATAGGCAGGTTAGACTGGCATACAGGCAGGTGGGTATTGGCAGGCACGGCTGGTATGCAGACAGGTGGGCACTGGCAAGCACGGCTGGTATGCAGACGGGTGGGCACTGGCAAGCACAGCTGGTATGCAGACAGGGAGATACTGGCAAGCACGGCTGGAGTGCAGACAGGGAGATACTGGCAAGCACTGCTGGAGTGCAGACAGGGAGGTACTAGCAGGTTGGAGCGCAGGCTGGATAGGGTCCAGTACAGACTTGGAGACAGAAACAGAGCCACAGATGCGGCAGACAAGCAGAGTAAAGCGAAACTGCCGGAGCAGAGGACAAGGCTGAGCAGAGAGGAACCGCTGGTGCGGTGGGCAAGGCAGAGCAGAGCGGAACCGCCGGAGCAGTGGACAAGGCAGAGCAGAGAGGAACCGCCGGAGCGGTGGTCAAGGCAGAGCAGAGAGGAACCTCCGGAGCGGTGGTCAAGGCACAGCATAGCGGAACTGCTGTAGCAGTGGACAAGGCAGAGCAGAGCGAAACCGCAGGTGCGGTGGACAAGGCAGAGCAGAGCGAAACCGCAGGTGCGGTGGACAAGGCAGAGCAGACCGAAACCGCAGGTGCGGTGGACAAGCAGAGCCGAACAGGGCTGAAGGTGCAGGCAGAGAGGACAGGACTCTGTTCACATGGAACAGACTGGAAAATACAAGAAGATGGCTAGAACACAGGAGGTAGATATAGAGGAAGGGAAAAGGGATAAGCAGAACCAGATGCACACAAGGTACTTACTATGAAGTAGCGAGTGGACACAAAACTCACAAACAGAAGTACAGAGACAACGAGTTGGAGTTAGGTGCAGGTTCAGACACTGCAAGAAAAGGGAAGGTATGGACATAGAGACAAACAGGTAACAGGCTAGGAGACAGTTCAGACAGGAACTGATACTGCAACGAGATACAAGAACGAGCCTGGGTATACAGCCCCCAGGGTGGCAGAAACAGACTAGAAGTCACAGGTAACAGGCCTGGGTATACAGCCCCCAGAGTGGCGGAAACAGACTAGAAGTCAGAGATAACAGGTCTGGGTATGCAGCCCCCAGAGTGGCAGAAACAGACTAGAAGTCAGAGATAACAGGCCTGGGTATGCAGCCCCCAGGGTGGCATAGACAGACTAGAAGTCACAGGTAACAGGTATGGGTATGCAGCCCCCAGAGTGGCAGAAACAGACAAGATACAGGACAGGACCTGGCAATTCAGTTGCAAAGACAAACTGAGTGAAGGTGTTGCTCAGGCACCTCCTTCTGGGAGGAGGGGGTTTAAAAATCCAGTGACTCACAGCAATAGGCTGGGGACGCATTAGGAGCGCGCCCACAGCAGCTATAGGAATCAGGAGGTAACCGGGCCGCCGCCCTAAGCAATCAGACAAGAGTCATGCACACAGCATGAACTGGAGCAAGGTTTGTAGGCTGGACTGATGGGTAAGATTGCGGTCTTGCATAATGAGAGGTGGTGCACTATGCAAGCACACCGCCAGGGATGTTACAGGCTGAAGGACTATTTTAGATTTGAAGCTTCCGTCACTCCAACTCTATTCCCCATCAGCACTGACGCCTCCTGCTTGGCTGACTGCCTCTATGCTGTGTGACTTCAGGCAAATGAATCGTCAGTCGAGCAGAAGAAGACGGTGATGGGCAGCAAATAAAGCTGAAGTGACAGAGGCTTCAGATTCACAGTCTCATCTGCACATCAATTTAAAAGTTGATTTCTCTGTAATGGAGAAACAGACCAGCCATATAAAGGTATTGCTGGACTTGTCTTCGAAAGAGCTACATGCACATCTAAATAGTTTGGGGGTGAAATCCTACTAACAGATTCCCTTTAACGGTAACTTGTGAATGAGTCACAGAGCATGCTTAAAGTATTATTCCTTAAATGCCAATCGGGCATTTTCTGACTTAGCTTTATTCTGACAATGTAAGTAGGGCCTGTCACTTTCCATAAATATGTATTTTTATCTGATATAATTGCCACTGTTCTTATGAATTTAGCATTGTTTATTTTTTGTTCCTGCTCTTCTCCATTCCTAAGATATTGCCCTTTCTTCTCTACATAAATCTGAGCTTTTTAGCCAACTGGGCATAATCATCAAGGAAATTCCTGTAGAGAGGAGTTGAGGACCACACCCACTTAGATAAAATTACTAGCTTAATAAACAGGGAAGAGGGGGCCATATTTCAGGAATGGGGAGGTGCAACAACAAAGAAAAATAATGCTAGATCCAGGAGAACAGTGGCATTTACATCAGGTAACATACTATATATTCATGGCAAGTGACAAGCTCTCTTTAAAATATGGTAATGAATTAATATTTTGGTATCATAGATGGGTGTACCACCTTCCAGTAACGAAGGTAAAGAGGGTTGTTCACACTGTAAGGCCACAGCCCCACTATCAGTATTTGGTCAGTATTCAGTCAGCATTTTTTCAGGAGTGGGATCCGAAACCAGGAGTGGGTGATAAATGCAGAGTTGGTGACTTGTTTCTTTTATACCTTTTCTCTGATTGTTCCTCACCTGGTTTTGGCTCCCACTCCTGAGAAAAAATACTGACCGAGTACTAACCAAATAAGGATAGTGGGGCCGTAGCCTAATGGTAGTTCTCACTCATCTACTCCATTGATTTTGGGGGAGGTTTCAGAAGCTGGACATTTCATGTTAGTACATACAACTATAACTACAAAACAATAATTCAAACATTCAGCTTTCAACTAGATGATCCAAACCTAAGAGGCGCAGTAGTAAATATGTTGATATCACTTCTGTATATTGATAGATCTTAATAAGAGAGTTGCATTGAACTTTGTTATTACCTTGTTAAACTCATATTTTATTACTTTCTCATGTGTGAGGTCAAGCTGTTTATTATGGGAGTGGGTAGATTAAAGGATATTAGTTGATAGCTTGAAACTAGAACAACTCACATTTCCACATGCACCACAATTGCATATGTTCTTGCAAGGAGCGGAGAGTTCGTCCTAATTAATGGGTGCCTGATTTTTTAAAAGTTTGTATTGTTTTTAAAATCCAAATTGTTTTTGTATGTTTTGCTTTTCATACGCTCAGGATTGGCAACAGACCATGTTTGCCATGACTATAAGAAAGAAAGGGGTAGTTATTTTGGCAAAACATGTAGGAGGTGCAAAAAGTGCTAGAAGGTATCAAAAGGTTCCCCATAGGTGACCCTCAAAGGTTATACAGGGCACTCGTCAATCTTTACAGGAGTCATGTGTTAAATTATAGCCAAATGGGAGTAAGCGGCTTTAACTACATAAAGGATATTATGGAGCAATTGTTATGTTGCACCTTCATTAGCTGTACAGCGTTTGCAACATTAACAAGCATTGCCTCGCTATAGGAGACAATTGTGTTGATCGTCAAAAAAAAGTCCGGTCTTCTCTTGTTCCAGAAGGCTCACCACCTACAATTCCTGAGTAACCTTGAATTTCTGGTGCTGCGAATTGTTGTCATTTCAATTTTTGGAGCCCAATCGTCCTAAAGGGGACCACCTACGTGCACATTACACACTAAACACCAACATACTGAGGCATTAAGAAAATGTAGAAGTAGTATCAAGGATTTTGATGTAAGCAGCAGAGATAAGTTGTCACTTTATGCAGCTCATAGCAATATTGCACATGTATGTCTTTGTGGATCAAATATTGGCTTGGCTAAAAAAAAAATGCATCAAAAGCTGCACTTAAACTGAACAGGGGAATCGAAAACAGAGTTTTATTGCAAGTAGACTGCACATGACTAAAAGCACATATGCCCTCTTAAATGATATGGAGATCTTCAGGGGCAATGCATTTTTTCTAATGCATGTAATTTTGAATATATTTCTTTTTACAATTTTGGTTTCATGAAAATTTTTGCACTACCTAAGATTAACAGGCTCTTTGCTTCCCTGCACAGTGCTGTCAGCAGATTGAGCATCTGTCAGTCAGCTCCATTGGATGGGGATCATTTATTTATTTTACTCACTTATATAGCGCCAATAGTTACACAGCACTTCACAGACATTGTGGGCACAATCTAAATTCCCTATCAGTATGTCTTTGTAGTGTGGGAGGAAACCAGAGAACCCCTATGCAAACACAGAGAATATACAAACTCCTTGCAGATGTTGTCCTTGATGGGATTTGAACCCAGGACCCCAGTGCTGAAAGATAATAATGCTAACCACTGAGCCACCATGCTTATCTGTCCTTTATCTACCTCCTGTGCTGATTTTTGACCTCAGACCACATCAAAGTTCAACTGTGCTTTGATGTGGTCAGATATCAGCTCATAGGAGCTCAAGAGACATATTAAAGCATTGCAATCTCTCTGTCCGAAGAAGTCAGTGATGAATTCTCAGTTAACTCATTCTGCAGCCAGCAACGTAGTGGGAAAACAAACAGCCTGTAAAAGCCACACTGCAACATTTTGAATGAAACCCAATTGCAAAATGTTCTTTTTATTCTAAAATACATGCACGTATATATAAAAAAATTGCCCCAGAAGAAGTCAAATCCTTTAAGGTCCTAGTGAGGCAAAAAAAGAAAGGGAAAGGAAAGGAAAAGGTCAAAGAAAGGAAAGATTCGGAGAACAGAGATAGTAGAGATGTAAGGAAAATGTGAAAGAAAGATAGAAATTGTAAATGGAAGAAAGGTTAAAAAAATATACATAACTAAATATAGAATATAGAAACATGTTAAAGTAAAAAAGGAGTTCAAGGGTGAAGTCTGTGTGTTTTATTACATTGATCTGGTGGGATATGTTTGTCTGCAGCACAATCTGTATAATGAATTATGACGATAATACAATGGATGAAGGGGATTAAACATGTAAGGTAGCTTAATGCAGACTGGCGGAATTACTGATGTACAGCACTCTAGGCACGCTAGGGTAGTTCAAGCTGAAAAACAACAGATGTACAGTGGGCTGGGAAAACAGAAATAATACACTGGAAGCTGGTGGGATTCAAGCATAAATCATAACAACAGTTAGTGATGGTGGAGTGTATTGGAAGCATAATTTTGTCAAAAATAGGCAGTGTAAAAGTGTTTTTTGCACATGGCCACCTAGGTCTTTGCTTTGTACAAAGCCTTAAAGGGGTTGTCTGATCCAAATCGATAAGTCTGCAGTCACTCTGTGTGACTGCAGACTTATGAATCCTCTAAGCGCACGCACTGTGCACTGCGGGGATTCGGCGGTTTCTGAGTTGGGGCTGGAGGGTATGTATGAGTTATACATATTCCCGGCCAGAGCTCGTCCAGTGGGCGCTGCCTCGCTTTCATACACTTGTATGGAGCGAGGCCGTGCCCTCTAATCAGCCACATCCATAGGACTGTGTAACTAGACGGGGCGTGGACGGTCCTGGCTCAGAAACTGGCAAATCCCCGCAGCACAGTGTGAGAGATGGGGGGTGAGTCATAAATCTGCAGTCACATAGAATGACTGCAGACTTATCGATTGAGACTGGACAACCCCTTTAAAGGTTTATTCCCACAATTGCATTATTTTTCATAAAGTACAGTAACTGTGTACTTATTTTTAATATACAGACTAAGCCCAACATAATGTTTCTTACACTTTTGTGCCTCATTTATCTCTATCTGCCCTTCTGTTTATCGCGCTGAATGGGCTGCCTTTTCATTACAGGAAGGGGAAATTATTGCAGAATTGGGGGGTATTGTTACAGGATAGAGGACAGGGCAGAGGACATCATTACAGGATAAAGGACATTGTACAGGATAGGACCCAGGACAGGACATTGTTATAGGACAGAGGAAATTATTACAAGATGGGGGCCAGTATGGGGGGCATCATTACAGAATGGGGCCAGGAGAGAGAATATGACTACAATATAGGGACTAGGACTGAGAACATTATTACAGGATAGGGGGCAGGATGGGGGATATTATTACAGGACGGAGGACATTATTATAGGATAGGGGACATTATTACAGGATGGAGGACATTACTACAGAATGGGGAAAATGATGATGGATATTATTACAGGATGGATGACATTATCATTTGATATTGGGCATTATTGCAATATAGGGGACATTATAACATGATGGGGGCCAGGACAGAAGACATTATTATAGGATATGGAACATTATAGCCATAATGGATTTTGTTCAGTGTCAGGTTGGTGTTATACTCAGACACTATGTGGTGAAAATATATGGTTATTGTGTGTGTTATTTTCTCCTTATGTGGTTTATTACTGGTATATTAGTTTTGGTATAACGGACTTGTTCAGTAACAATATGGTGATATTTCTTATTTGGTAACTGTATGACTACTATTTAGAAGAATTACTTAGAAAATGATCTTATTGCCGTGTTTTCTGTGTAATTTATATATTTTATCTGTATTCTTTTTTATGGGGGGCTTACTCTAATTATGCTTCTGTTGACAAATATGTGACATATTATCAAGATATATTGATTCTGTTCTTCTGTACACTGTATGGCTCTGTGCACAACTTTGTCTGACTTATTTTGCCATCTCCCAAGCACATCAGTATGGCTGCCTGTGTGTTTTTACATCATTGCTCTTTTGTCTTCATATTCAATAATGGAACTGCAATTGCAGTTTTACATCACTGATCCATCTGCTGCAGACATCAAACACAACTCAGCTCTGCTTTTGTGTCACAGCTCTGCGCTGCCTAGTTAACACAAACTTTGTTGTGCAGGCATAGCAGAGCGGAGTGAAGAAGAGTTGAGCTCTACTGGAAACAAGCTAACAGAGCAATAATGTAAAACACACAGGCAGCTAGTCATGGGTTTACTGCTACAGAGAGGAGTCAGAAGACCGCAGCGTCTGATTTTTCCTACTCCTGCACTCATTAGAAGTCTTTCACCTTCGTTTTAAATGGTGCAGGTTTATTTTAGCAGTGCAGGGGTCAATCTGCTCAGTTGAGAGCTCCTGGAGGCTTACCTTCCTTAATGCACTCACAGCTGTTCTCTGTTAGCCACTCCCCGCTCCTATATTTACTGGGCTTGGGTTAGCAGTCATAGCCAGAGCTAGCTTCATGCTGCATGGTTCCAGGAGTTTGGTGGTTTGCTATTTGAGAAGGCAATTGGTGGATTTAGCTAAGACTGTTGTGTGGTTTTGGTTGTGTGTTAATCCCCTGCTTCTCTTACTTTGGTTTTTCACAATCCTCCACTCCCTGGTGTTATCCTCTGTTGTTTGTGTGCAAATATTTGTCTGATTGGTATTTTCCTTTGGCCCTGTTTGTATTACCTTGTTAGTCTGGTTGGTGTATTGCGATACACTACTACTCACCTCTTCCCTGGGTGGGTGAAGGGAACAGACTGAGGGCGGATTGAGGAGCTCAGACAAGGACATCATCTGGGAGACACTGTACCCTGCATGATCAGCCAGGAGCACTGGAGCTACAGCAGGACGGATGCAACGGCAAATGGAGAGTCTGGAGAGATAATCTTTAGGGGTGGTATGTGCAAACCGAAGCTGATTTAAAAATAAGTTATATTGGCACAACTGAATAAATATATATGTATGACCATATGGTGATTATGGAAATAATCCTTTTGTAGGCTTTCCCATAAAAAGTCTATGAGCCCTCAACTGGACCTCTGTATGCTTCAGTTTGTTCTGTTGCACTCTCCATAGGCTTATCAACATAACTATAAAAAACCTAAAATAAATTATTACACAAAATGTCACAACAAAATTAGCATGTTAAACAAACATCATAAAAGTACTTCAAACTACAGGGGGTAAATATGATTGACAGTCATTAAAAATATGCCTTGTTACTGATGTATTTTTTGGAATCAATTGTCTGGTTTTTTTATACTGTATATCTGAGGTTCCCAACACATTTCAGTGACATGTTCAGTTCTGTTGATTACTCCTTCACAGTTTATGTAACGCTGCACACTAATATTCATCAAAAGCACACTTGTTATGGCAATAAACATTACAGGTTCCCCTGATTAATCATTGGATAATATTATAATGACAGCTATTACATAGGTATGTAAGGTTCATGCAGACAGGCACGTACACTGATGGGCAGCGCACGGAGGCCTTAAAACTCCGCACCAACTTTGTAGACTGCCATTCCGGCTCTGTCTGATTTCATGCGTCAGATATGTGTATTGCTTGTCTTTTCGAGGGAATTATATCTGTACCCATCATACAAAATTACACCTCACTCAGACGTGGGGGGGTTTGTTTTATATATTTTGGATCCGATTTTCATCCTTTTTTGGTCAGTGCGTCCATTTTACATTCAGTGTCGCATCTGCTCTTCTCAAATGAAAAAAACAAAACAAATCCACATGCTGTCTTTTTCTTCCCAAATATTGATTTGAATGGGCAACATCTCAATTTTTTCTGTACAAATTATAGACGTAATACAGGCATATGCATGAAGCATTAGTCTGTGTTCACAAAGGACACTTTACAGCATTTTTTTAAGGCACCGTAAATGTGATGTGAAATAACAAAATAATGTGAAAGCAAACATGGTCTCCAAGTTCAGTAAAGCCAAAAATATACATATATCTTGTCAAAAAATGGCAGATATAGATTTAATTTTGTTATTTTCAGAAAGTTTCAAAAGAGCAAAATTTATTAAGAGGTTATCCCTATTATCTTCATTCTTAGAATTAGAAACAAAAGTCACCAGATCAAAAGTGAATAGTTTTCACTCTTATTTTACTCCAACTGCTCCCCTGAATAATCAGATTTAAAAATAAATAAATAAAAAATCTGCCGTATGGTTCTAGAAGTATGGACCTTTTTACTTAGTGCTAATTTTTATGCTCTTTACTAAAGAAGGGTGGCTCACAGGGTAATAATGCTGAGCAGCAATGAAAGGTAGCACTAGATACAAAAAATAATAATCTATGGAACCGTATGGCGGTTTAAAAAAAAAAAAACCTGCATACTCAGGTGTAGCGCCCCGAGTGTTCGGCCGCTACACGGGTATTGCACCTCAACCAGAGGTGTGATATCCCTCTCCCGTGTAAGGATGGTGTGTGGACCGAGACTCAGTTAGCTGCATGCATCACACACACCCCATTTCCGGGGGACAGTTCAACGGTGCTCCCATTAGTACAGTAATGCAGGCACAACAGAACATGTCCCTGGCTGGAGTGGGGAGGGGGGAGGAAAACCCAGTGATGTAGGAGCAAGAGGGGACGGTTTCTGGGCATAGGTAGGAGCCCATTGGTTGCAAGTCACCTGGGCTCATACACAGAGAGGGAGGTATAAAAGGTGGGCACCATCTTAGATCAGTGTTCAGTCTGAGAGAGGAAGTGACAGAGCAGGGCCTCTGTGGAGCTCTGCTCCGGAGGCGGGCCTAGCCTGTGAGGCCCAGCCAGCACTGGAAGAGAGGAGAAGTTCAGTCAGGAGGAGTGAGAGAAGGAGCTCAGCCAGAGAGGGCTGACAGGGAGCTGTGACTCAGTCTGGGCCCAGCTCCACGAGGAAGGCCTGGAGTGAAGGCTAGAAACAGCAGAGAGGACAGGACCAGCAGAGAGGAACAGAAAGGAAAGGAAGAAAGTAACGGAACACTAAGAGAGGCCCAGAGACACGAAGGCAGAAGGAACCCCAAAGGCCCAGGAGATTGCGGGTGACGGGTTGGCAGAACAGGGTACCGGATCTCAAGTTGGTGGAGGCGACTAATCCTCAGCCAAGGACCGGCGGTCGTGATCACATCTTGGTGCGACCCCTCACTACACCTACTAGAAAGGCACACCACATAGGGTCAGGGAAGTGGACATCCAACATCCCAAGAGAAGGCCCGAGGCAGCTGGACAAAAGTAGTGTCACTGGTGGGGCATGGCCAGAGAAAGAAATCGAAGGGAGTCCTGTGCCACACTCTGGAATTGCCAGGGGGTTGACCGAGCCCCTTGCCTGGTGTACGCGGCACGACTTGGGCAGTCACTACCGGTGCCGAAGTGATTTGAAATATAAAGAACTGTGAGTAAAGCCTTTGAGCTGCGATCCCACGTCTCTGTGCTTCATCGCCGCGCCAGCACTACTAGTGCTGGGACGCTCGCGCCATCACTCCCATCATCTACACTTACTGCCCTGAGGCTATACTCCTCCCGTGGGGAGTTATCCCATTCTCTGCTGCGCACACAACACCAGCCTCAGCGGCCTGCTTCGCAGCGGCGGTACACCTTGACCGCAATCCACGGGTGGCGTAGTCGGACATTAAAACCATAAAAAACCCTATAAAGACTGCCACTGGTTTGACCACCCTGAGCCACGGGGCCGGGTCGCCGCCGCGGAGACTACAGCCCCGGAGACCCGGCTCCGGGTAGCCCACACGCTTGCGCACACGGCCCAGGGGGCGCGTCACAGGGAAGCGAATGTAATAAAATAAGAGCAGAAACTGATCACTTTTGATCTGTTGACAGGTTCTCTTTAATCAATCACCATATTCACAAGACCCCAAGTAGTTATTTGGGCTAGGAAAAAAAATATTATTACTACGTCTCAGTATTACATTTAAGAAATAAAGTGGAAAAAAAATCCCAAATTATTAATTGGAGTCATAGTAACCACATAAATGCATAAAAATAAAATTATTTATTATAATATGTTAAAACACATATATTTATATATATATATGTATATATGTTACACACATATATATATGTATATATATACAGTATATACAGTACAGACCAAAAGTTTGGACACACCTTCTCATTTAAAGATTTTTCTGTATTTTCTTGACTATGAAAATTGTACATTCACACTGAAGGCATCAAAACTTTGAATTAACACATGTGGAATTATATACTTAACAAAAAAGTGTGAAACAACTGAAAATATGTCTTATATTCTAGGTTCTTCAAAGTAGCCACCTTTTGCTTTGATGACTGCTTTGCACACTCTAGGTATTCTCTTGATGAGCTTCAAGAGGTAGTCACCGGAAATGGTCTTCCAACAATCTTGAAGGAGTTCCCAGAGATGCTTAGCACTTGTTGGCCCTTTTGCCTTCACTCTGTGGTCCAGCTCACCCCAAACCATCTCGATTGGGTTCAGGTCTGGTGACTGTGAAGGCCAGGTCATCTGGTGTAGCACCCCATCACTCTCCTTCTTGGTCAAATAGCTCTTACACAGCCTGGAGGTGTGTTTGGGCTCATTGTCCTGTTGAAAAATAAATGAGGGTCCAACTAAACGCAAACAGGATGGAATAGCATGCCGCTGCTAGATGCTGTGGTAACCATGCTGGTTCAGTATGCCTTCAATTTTGAATACATCCCCAATAGTGTCACCAGCAAAGCACCCCCACACCATCACACCTCCTCCTCCATGCTTCACAGTGGGAACCAGGCATATACAGTCCACCCGTTCACCTATTCTGCGTCGCACAAAGACACAGTGGTTGGAACCAAAGATCTCAAATTTGGACTCATCAGACCAAAGCACAGATTTCCACTGGTCTAATGTCCATTCCTTGTGTTCTTTAGCCCAAACAAGTCTCTTCTGCTTGTTGCCTGTCCTTAGCAGTGGTTTCCTAGCAGCTATTTTACCATGAAGGCCTGCTGCACAAAGTCTCCTCTTAACGGTTATTGAAGAGATGTCTTTGCTGCTAGAACTCTGTGTGGCATTGACCTGGTCTCTAATCTGAGCTGCTGTTAACCTGCGATTTCTGAGGCTGGTGACTCGGATAAACTTATCCTCAGAAGCAGAGGTGACTTTCGGTCTTCCTTTCCTGGGTCTGTCCTCATGTGAGCCAGTGTCTTTGTAGCGCTTGATGGTTTTTGCAACTGCACTTGGGGACACTTTCAAAGTTTTCCCAGTTTTTCGCACTGTCTGACCTTCATTTCTTAAAGTAATGATGGCCACTTGTTTTTCTTTATTTAGCTGCGTTTTTCTTGCCATAATACAAATTCTAACAGTCTATTCAGTAGGACTATCAGCTGTGTATCCACCAGACTTCTGCACAACACAACTGATGGTCCCAACCCCATTTATAAGGCAAGAAATCACACTTATTAAGCCTGACAGGGCACACCTGTGAAGTGAAAACCATTTCTGGTGACTACCTCTTGAAGCTCATCAAGAGAATGCCAAGAGTGTGCAAAGCAGTCATCAAAGCAAAAAGTGGCTACTTTGAAGGACCTAGAATATAAGACATATTTTCAGTTGTTTCACACTTTTTTGTTAAGTATATAATTCCACATGTGTTAATTCATAGTTTTGATGCTTTCAGTGTGAATGTACAACTTTCATAGTCATGAAAGTACAGAAAAATCTTTAAATGAGAAGGTGTCTCCAAACTTTTGGCCTGTACTGTATATATACAGTGGGGAAAATAAGTATTTGATACACTGCCGATTTTGCAAATTTTCCCACTTACAAAGAATAAAGAGGTCTGTAATTTTTATCGTAGGTACACTTCACCTGTGAGAGACAAAATCTAAAAATAAAAACCAGAAAATCACATTGTATGATTTTTAAATAATTAATTTGCATTTTATTGCATGAAATAAGTATTTGATACAATAGAAAAACAGAACTTAATATTTGGTACAGGAACCTTTGTTTGCAATTACAGAGGTCAGACGTTTCCTGTAGTTCTTGACCAAGTTTGCATACACTGCAGCAGGGATTTTGGCCTAAATCTCCATACAGATCTTCTCCAGATCTTTCAGGTTTCGGGGCTGTCACTGGGCAACATTGAGTTTCAGCTCCCTCCAAAGATTTTCTATTGGGTTCATGTCTGGAGACTGGCTAGGCCATTTCAGGACCTTGAAATGCTTCTTATGAAGCCACTCCTTAGTTGCCCTGGCTGTGTGTTTTGTGACATTGTCATGCTGGAAGACCTAGCCACGACCCATCATCAATGCTCTTATTGAGGGAAGGTGGTTGTTGGGCAAGATCTTGCGATACATGACTCCGTCCATCCTCCCTTCAATACGGTGCAGTCGTCCTGCCCCTTTGCAGAAAAGCACCCCCAAAGTATGATGTTTCCCCCACCATGCTCCACAGTTGGGATGGCATTCTTAGGGTTTTACTCATCTTTCTTCTTCCTCCAAACACGGCGAGTCTTGCTGATACCAAAAAGTTCTATTTTGGTCTCATCTGACCACATGACCTTCTCTCATGCCTCCTCTGGATCATCCAGATGGTCATTGGCGAGCTTCAAATGGGCCTGGACATGTGCTGGCATAAGCAGGGGGTCCTTGCATGCCCTGTAGGATTTTAATCCATGACGTCGTAGTGTGTTACTAACGGTAATGTTTGAGACTGTGGTCCCAGGTCTTTTCAGGTCATTGACCAGGTCCTCCCATGTAGTAATGGGGTGATTCCTGACCTTTCTCAGAATCATCCTTACCCCACAAGACTAGATCTTGCATGGAGCCACAGACCGAGGAAAATTGTCAGTCTTCTTGTGTTTCTTCCATTTTCTAATACTTGTGCCAACAGTGGTTGTCTTTTCAACAAGTTGCTTGCCTATTGTCCTGTAGTCCATCCCAGCCTTGTGCAGGTCTACAATTTTGTCCCTGGTGTCCTTAGATAGTTCTTTGGTCTTGGCCATGGTGGAGAGGTTGGAGTGTGATTGAGTCTGTGGACAGGTGTCTTTTATACAGACAATGAGTTCAAACAGGTGCAATTAATAGAGATAATGAGTGCAGAGTAGGAGGGCTTCTTAAAGAAAAACTAACAGGTTTGAGAGCCAGAATTCTTGCTGGTTGGTAGGTGATCAAATACTTATTTCATGCAATAAAATGCAATTTACTTATTTAAAAATCATACAATGTGATTTTCTGGTTTTTATTTTTAGATTCTGTCTCTCACAGTTGAAGTGTACCTACGATAAAAATTACAGACCTTTCCATTCTTTGTAGGTGGGAAAACTTGCAGTGTATCACATACTTATTTTCCCCAGTGTACATGTATATAAATGTGGAACTCAGATTTAACAATGTACAGTACAGACCAAAAGTTTGGACACACCTTCTCATTTAAAGATTTTTCTGTATTTTCATGACTATGAAAATTGTACATTCACACTGAAGGCATCAAAACTATGAATTAACACATGTGGAATTATATAGTTAACAAAAAAGTGTTAAACAACTGAAAATATGTCTTATATTCTAGGTTCTTCAAAGTAGCCACCTTTTGCTTTGATGACTGCTTTGCACACTCTTGGCATTCTCTTGATGAGCTTCAAGAGGTAGTCACCGGAAATGGTCTTCCAACAATCTTGAAGGAGTTCCCAGAGATGCTTAGCACTTGTTGGCCCTTTTGCCTTCACTCTGCGGTCCAGCTCACCCCAAACCATCTCGATTGGGTTCAGGTCTGGTGACTGTGGAGGCCAGGTCATCTGGCATAGCACCCCATCACTCTCCCTCTTGGTCTTGGTATGTTAAAAACATGTCACAAAAACACTAGTACCAAACTAAACAGCACAATTATGCTACAAGGAGTACATTTCAGTTACATTATTTTCGTATTGCAGTTTTTTGAGATACGTGTGTAAACCTGACCTGAAGCTAAAAAAAATAAAAAGTCAAACCTCTTTGCTTAGATTATGAGGATAGAGCATTGCACAAGTTTAAACACTTCTGGAAAGGTTTTCTGCCTGTTTATGAGCGCTATATTTAATGTGCATTTAATCAGAACAGAAAATGTATTTCTAATCAGTAGAGGCTGCAAACAAGAACTGGCAAGCAGACTTAAGAGCAGTGTTTGGAAATGTCAGTGAGTGGGATGAACTATTGGACTGGGCAAAAAAAATGTCATAAAGAATTTCACTCCCACCTCAAGCAGTGAATGGTATTGGCATACAGATGTATATACTTCCCTGCTAAAAGCTTTCAACTTCTGACTCGTAAACACACGCAGAGGAGAAATTAGATTTGCTGCTCGTGTTCTTAAAGGGGCCAGATATTCTGGGATTTAATGTGCAGGGGGTAACCTGATAATGGGGCCTCGAAGCAAAAAAAAAAAAAAAAGAAAAATAGGACCTCACTTAGCAATGGTCATCCCCAGCAAGTAGGGCTGTTTATTTTATGTGTTAAATTAATCAAATATTTTTTCTTAATTTTTACTAATAAATGATTTAACTACTATCTACTTATTTAATCATCGATTCTAGTGATGCCCAATATGTGGATCTCAGGCTGTTTCAAAAAAGTAACTTGCAGCATACTCTGAAGGCCGAAGGATGGGAATGTTCATTATGCAACATTTTAGGAATCACAGGCAGAGGAACACTGTTCTATACTAGGCAATGTGAATTATTTTGGCATAAAATATGCTAATTAAAAACATTTCAGCTGAGAAGAGGTCCTGTGAGCATGCCATCGTATCATAGGATGCTTTTCAGTCCTTTTTGGGAGGTTGCCAGAAGCTCATATGAAAATGCACCCTCATTGCTTGTAAAACGCTTAGTATGTTAATTTTCCATGCAGGAAGATACTGTGCAGATCTAGTCAACACAGGAAAAATAACTCATAAAATGTGATCTATGTCTGCCCTACTACAGCCCCCACAAAACCTACTCTTGTCATCATCGGAGGTGATTCAGTTGTAGAAACTTATATACACAACATGTTTAAAGGGAATCTCTCACCAGGTTTTTGTTATTTAATATGAGAGCAGCATAATGTAGGAGCAGAGACCCTGATTCCAGCGATATGTCACTTACTGAGCTGCTTGCTCTAGTTTTGATAAAATCCTTGTTTTCTTTGCTGCAGATCTAGCAATTCTCTGAATGGTTAGCTCTGTATAACCCCGCCCACATCACTGATTGGCAAGTTTCTGCCTATGCACAGGGTACACAGAAAGCTGCCCATAGGTGCCAGTGGCGTGATTATACAGTGCTGCAAAGTGAGCACACATAAGAATACAGCAGCCCTCTGTATATGCTAAAAAGGATGCAAGCATTAAATATATGAAATGTAAACTGCATTACTGATATATAAAATATACTTATAAAACGAAGTATGTAAAATTTTATAAGTATATTCTATACAGTTTAGATTTTGTATATTAAGTGATTGTATACATTTTGCAAATAATCTGTCTGCTGTATTCTTCTGTTTGTATATAATGCAGACCTAATAATTTGCTCCTGTTCACACTTGGATTGTTGTTTTAGGAGGTGCTGGTTAGCTTCTTTTATTTTTTTCAAAGACAACGTAAATAACATGGGATAAGGGTCACTATATGGCAAAAGTCACCCCGTATTGTCTTTGCTGTGGATTGCAATAGTCATCATCTGCCATGGATTACCATTTAATCCTCTTAACTCTGGTTAGTTACAGATTATTTTATGCCATGAATTACAGTTTAACTCTTTTCTCACTGATTTACTGTAAATGTAAGCCCTTTTTGTATTGAAGATAGTTGCAGTTTATCATCTGCCATGGATTACTCCTTTATTATGTATTAGCTGAAAGGTTGTGAATAGCGATGAGCGAGTATGCTCTGTTAACCCTTTCGGCGAGCATGCTCGAGTGCTCGCCGAGTATCTTCAGCGTGCTCGGCTGTTATGTTTTAGTCACTTTGTGCGCATGATTTGCGACTGTTTGACAGCTTTAATACATATGAGGAATGGCTAAGAAACAGGCATTCTTCACATGTATTAAAGCTGTCAAACAGTCGCAAATCATGCGCATGGCGTGACTCAAACATAACAGCCGAGCACGCTGAAGATAATCGGAAAACACCCGAGTATGCTCATAAATCTCGAGTAACGAGTATGCTCGCTCATCACTAGTTGTGAACTATACTTCTTCTGTTTTTGGACTTTAGTCAATCGGTATTGACTACACCTCCACCATTTACTGATTATAGTTAAACTGTTGTTATACCCCTGCCTTACTACTGTTCCTTTTCTCGACCTGTAATGGGTGTTGAGATGTTGACTCAAAACACAGTGCAATTGCGATTACTAATTTCATACCTACATGTCAAAGGGCTTCTAGAACTACGTAAAGCCATTTAACCCAGGCAAATTTCTGCCCATAAACAAGCGTAGATCAACTGCGTACAAGTAGGTCTGTGCTAGTTTATGGCTTGTCCACATGGGGAAGAGACCACTGTAAAGGTGAGTGTTAACACAATTGTTCTGTCCCCATATAGTATGCATGTTGTCGGCAGCACATCCCCTGTTTACATGGAGAGATGTTTTATTAATAATGAATATTTAATGACTGACCAGTGTTCTTATGGATTTTGGTTTGCCAATTACAGAGAATCTGTCAGCAGAATTTCACCCCTCAAACTTTGTAGATGCGCTTGTAACTCTTTCAAAGACAAGTCAAGCAATACCTTTACATGGCCGGTCCATTCCTCTTTTACTGAGAAGTCAGAGTTTGAATTCATATGCAAATACGATCGAAAGCCTCTGTCACTCCAGCTCTATTCCCAACCGAGCACCACCTCCTCCTGCTTGACTAATGTGTCCTTTGCCTGAAGTCACACAGCATAGAGGCTGTGAGTCAAGAAGAAGGAGACTGCGCAGGGTCGGGAATAGAGCTGGAGTGACAGAGGCTTCGGATTTAAAATATCCATTTACATATCAATTCAAACACTGATTTGACGTAGGAATGATTTTGAAAGAGCGACATGCACATAGAAATAGTTTTAAGGGTGAAATCCTGCTGACAGATTCCCTTTAAAGTATGACAACTCTTGATCTCATTCTAAAACATAGCAGGGTGTACATGAAATTAAAGGGGTTGGTGTGAAGACCCGGGGTCTTCCGTGGGCATACCATTACTCAGACAACACCGGGTGATGGTAAAACAGCATGGAAATACTTTATTGAATCACAAAGCAGACAATAAATATACAGAAAAGTCCCAGAAAATACCCAAGATGGTACAACATTACACAGTTCTCACACTTCCACTCCACTTGCCTGGGATAGAACAGCTGCGACTTTGGGACTTCCAGGGCCAACTTCCTCAACCAGTGGCCCCCCGCTTCTGGCAGGCCCCCACAGGGAGAAGGTAGTGGCAAGTTTAGGACGCTAGCTTTCCATCAAGGTACAAGGCCAGGAGACCCAATGATCCCACCCTGGACTCTCCAAGAGTTTCCATGGGGCCAGATGACCGGCTGGTCCGAACCTGGCTTCTCCGAATGTCTCCATGGGTTCCAGGCAATCGGACGGTCCCTCCTGGCAACCCCAAATAACATATCCATCGGGCCAGGTGACTTCATCGTCCCAACCTGGTCTCCCCAAACATATCCATGGGCTCTCTAATGGTCAGTGGAGCAGATTCGTATCTTTCCAGTCAGGGCCATACCCTGGGGCTGGAATCATGTAGAATCCAAATCAGTGTCTCTTTCAGTATAGCCATACTACCAAGCTGATGGTGTGAAAAGAGTCTGATCTTTGATTCTCCTTATAAAGTCTCTTTTCAATCTCTGTTTCATGTCTCCCTTGCTACAGAAGCACATGTCCTTTTTAAGTATACATCCACGGGTTGAGGGGAAAGGGCAGCCTCATGTCTCATTGTTTGAGCATTTAATGCATTTGCTTAGTTTGTCCTCCTGTCTTGTGAGTCAATAAGTCACAGGATCCACAAAGGTTAATCAACATAATTAGTAAACATTCATTGTTCCACAGACCAATAGAAGTCCACACAATGATAATATTGTATTTTTATTGGATTAACAAATCTAATCGTCTGGCTTATTAAGATTACAGGCGGTATCGTCACAGTTGGTCCATCTCAGACATTATAGCATATCTTAGGATGTACAATAAAAGTCCAATAGATGTTGGTCCCAATGCAGGCTAACTTGCCAAATTTCTGAACTTCCATAGAAGCAAATGGAGAGAACCAAGAATGCGTGGCACTGGCCACCAGTCCATTCTTGAGGGTCTGTGATGCATCCTAATTCTCTAGATTTACATATATGTTATGGTGGTTCAGTGGTTGCATTGTTTCATTTTTGTTCCATCAAGGGCAACATCTGAATGATGTTTGTATTCTCTACTTGTGTTTGCAGGGATTTCCTAGAGAACATATTGACAAAGACATATTGATAGAGAATTTCAATTGTGAGCCCCAATGGGGGCAATGTTTATAAAGTGCTGAAGAATATTTTGGTGTTATATAAGCAAGCATCAAAATAAACTTCCACACAATACCCTAACCAACATAATGGGAACTTATAGAGATGAGCAGATCTTTTGAAATATGAATTCACCAAGTTTGACAAATTTTCCCCAAAAATTAGTTTTGCAGCGAATAAATTCACACGAATCTCAACATTAGAAAGCTTGGAATTGCTTGGAAAATACACATAGGAAAGAGAGGAGAGTGGGAGAGAGATTACACTCTACAGTAGAGAGAGAGAGACATCACTGCTGATCATAAGAGCTTACACTCTACAGTCAAGAGAGAGAGGACCCCGCTGATCATAAGAGCATACAGACGAGAGAGACATGCCCAGTCACTTTGGAGATGGAAAACGACTTTGCGGTACAAACTGTTCTCCACTGGGAACCGCTGATCTGTGATATCCCAGGCACTGACCACCACTGTACAAAATATGATAATCTGCTAGCTATCATAACTGCAGGGCATTATGGAGAAGCCAGAACAGCCACAAAAAAAGAAATTTGCCTGCTCTCTGATGCTTCTGGAGTGTTGGAAATGGTGCTGCAAATCGAACCTCAAAGTGTTTACATTAACATGAATTTCAGGAAATTTGAATGAAACTCTGCAAATCAATCCTTTCATCTTTAGGCATATTGTTATAGACTTCACCAGCCTTGGGTTTCTCTTTTAAGCAAACCACCATAAATTCCTTAACATGGGTTCAACAAGCCATCTGGCAACAACCACTGTCACGTCAAAGCCAAGCACACTATGCCCTGTGTTCTATAGCTATGTCAACTCTGGTGACCATGCAGCGTAGAACAACATTTCTCCGACACTCAGAATTATCCTTTATTTTAGGCACCAGTATAGTTGAATTTCCCTTAGGGAGAATGGGTTATATTCTTGTCATATTTCATTGTTTATCCCATCAGCCATCACTACAGTTTCTTCTCATTATGTATCTGGCCACATTCCTAGAAAAAAAATAGACAGATATACACAATCAACCTAAAGTTAAGTTCCAGTAAACTCAGATCAAGTTTGGACTAAGTCACTCTTTCCATCATTTCACCATTATCTGCTTTAAACAATCCAAAACCAAATAGTGAGCTTGGTGAACGCAAACTTCAATTATAAGCTGATTAACTTTCCTCCATATTCATAAACAAAAAGCTGTGATATCCTGCCTGCTGCATTCTTCATAGATGACTTTTATAGTATTTTTATAAACTTATAACTTCATGGCAAGATAAGTAATTGTTGCAGTGACGTATCTCCTATTCCCAGTGGTGATCATTGGCAACACGTGTTAAGAGGTTTCATAGATGAAAGATGAATTTTACAACTGTCTCATTATCGACTCCTTTAGAGATGGTTATGCCTTACTCAATGCTGCCAAGCTGTCTGAAATCAATTAGGTGTTTTCACCCAAGTACAGATTTTGCATCATTTCTTTAGCCAAAATTTGTATTGTTTGCCAAAAAAGACATAAAACTTTTCTTTAGGTCTCTTACACATGGCAGTGTAATTGTAAGTGAAAGCCAAGAGTGGGTGTAAAACACATAAAAGTTGCAAATCCATCCATTAGTCTTTTTATCTGTGTATGCTCCACTCCAGGTTTTGGCTTAAAATACTGTTTTAAAATACTGACCAAATTACTCCTGTGTGAAAGTAACCTTATGCACGCAAAGTCCCTAAAGATTCCTAGTTTAAAGGGTTTCTTAAGATAGATGATAACTCGACACTAGTGTTGATCGAGCACTAAAATGCTCGGGTGCTCGAAGCTCGGGCCGAGCTCACCGTGATATTCGGGTGCTCGACCCGAGCAACGAGCCCAATGTTAGTCTATGGGAGACCGGAGCATTTTTGCGGCGGCACCCCCGGCAGTCTGTAGAAAGCCTAAAAAGTGCCCAAAACGATAGTGACAGTGCTCAAATGACATGGGGACAGCATGGGGATCGCCCCAGGAAGCATTTCTGACCCTCAGGTCACTGCTGTCAACAACATGGTCAGAGGTATTAAGCCACTTTTACGGGCTCACAATAAAACGTTCAAAAACAAAACTGAAACTGTTTTCCTGTGAAATATGTTAAGGAATTTCCGTTCCAGGGTAAAGACTTGTGTATAAGGTAAAATAAATAACCCAAAACAAAAATACTCCTCCAGACCTTGGGCTATGTTCACAAGTGGCATTTTTTATGCATTTTTGCACTTTTGTATTGCTTTCAACCATGACAAATGCATTCACCGGGAAATGTCATTTTAACATTTTACAACCTTATCTGGCAATGTGCTGTGTGACACATGCATACAGTGCTGAAAAGACATGGGAACAGCATGGGGAAAACCCCTGGAAGCATCTCTGATACCCAGGTCACTGTGTAAAAGTGTGCCCATCAGAAGTGATCCTTTCCGCATCAGAAGATGCCGACTTGCAACTATCTCCGTGCAAGTCCTTGTCCCAGGGCAGTGTTCAATTGTACCTCCCCCATTCCTTTTAATGCAAGCACAAGTATGCAGCCTGCCACCCACCCACCCCCAGGCTGCAATACCATACTGCTTGCTTGCTTGCTCTTGAAATTGGGCCTTTTAGGCATGTGGAGGCAGAATCTGGCCACCACGTCATGGCTGCGTCGGCGGCCTTGTATCCATACTCAGTCCCCAGCCGCCCGGCGACTGGGTGTCCATGCTTGGTCCTCAGCCGCCAGGGGTCGGCCGGGTGTCCATACTCGGTCCTCAGCCGCCCCGCGGCCGGGTGTCCATAAACGGTCCCCAGCCGCCCATATTTGTCCCGGTGCGTCTTATACACAAGCGAGCATACCAAAACATTACCTGTGCCCTCCTCAGTGCATTTAGTGGGAAAGACAGCCTAACCACAAACACGTGGACAAGTGAATGTGGCCAGGGATGGTCCATCTCACTGATGCCTTCACACTGGGTGAATATTGTGGAAGCCGGGACACAGTTGGACACTGGGATGCAACACGTCCTCCAGACATAGAGGATTGCGGTTCCTGGGTCAATCAGGCTTCAACACGAAGTTCAGAAGGTAGACAGCAGCAGTGGTCGGCCTCCTACACAACGAGTAAATTATTCATGATCATGAGGCCATCCATCTCCTTAGCTTTCTGTTCCTTGGAATGCAAGTGCATGTATGTAGTAGCTGCTAGGCCTGAGGTGGTCAGCGTTTTGGCGCATATCCTACCTCCTCCGAGGATTGTTGGATGTTTTCCTGCTACTATCCCAGTTCTATGACTTCAGTTAAAACAAAGCTTCAGGTGATGAATGATGGATGAGGTGGTGGCAAAGGAGAAAGACCAGGAGGAACAGGGACCATTCACATCAATATCAGGCTAGTCAACCACACATGTCTTGTAGGATATGTTTCTGCACCAAAAGGAGCGGTTCGGCTACACAGTTATAGGGCATACAGTGAGTGCAATGCCTACCAAAAATTTTGAGGCACTCCACTGCCCCTTGGAAGTGACATGGAGGTCAGAGGGCCTTAACTAAACCTTTTTTTCCATTTATAGCAACTGGGTCTCCTGTACACTGTTGGCCTAAGCAGTGAATGGAAGGCTTTCCAAAAATAATGAGGAACTGCAATGCCTCTTGAAACAGACGTGGATTACAGCGTACTAAAAACCTTCTACCGATTATTGGGGAGTGGGTCTCCCTTAGTGTTCGCCTATGCATTGAAATGCAAAAGCTGACTAAAATTAGGAGAAAATACAATGCCCGTTGGAAGAGTCGTGGAGGTTAGAGGTAATTAAAAACAACATTTCAATGCCCCTTGGAAGAGCTGTGGAGTACTGAGTGGTTTAACAAGACGGTTTTAATGCCACTTGGAAGAGACGTGGAGTTCAGAGTGGTTTAACAAGATGGTTTTAATGCCCCTTGGAAGAGACGTGGAGGTCACAGTAGCTTAGCAAGACAGTTTTAATGCCCCTTGGAAGAGACGTGGAGGTCCCAGTGGAATAAAAAGACAATATCAATGCCCCTTGGCAGAGTGGTGGAGGTTGCAGTGGAATAAAAATACAATATCAATGCCCCTTGGAAGAGTGGTGGAGGTCCCAGTGGAATAAAAAGACAATATCAATGCCCCTTGGAAGAGTGCTGGAGGTTACAGTGGAATAAAAAGACAATATCAATGACCCTTGGAAGAGACGTGGAGGTCACAGTAGCTTAACAAGACGATTTTAATGCCCCTTACAAGAGCCATGCAGTACAGCATATTAAAAACATTATTCCCATTATTGGGGAGTGGGTCTCCCATAGTCTTTGCCTATGCCTTCCAAGCAAAAGCTTCCAAAAATTAGGATGGAGGAACTTGCAATGCCCCTTACAACAGCCATGCAGTACAGCATATTAAAAACATTATTCCCATTATTGGGGAGTGGGTCTCCCATAGTCTTTGCCTATGCCTTCCAAGCAAAAGCTGCCAAAAATTAGGACGGAGGAACTTGCAATGCTGGCAACATGGACCATGGTCACACTGGTGGTATAGTGGTGGTGGAGGCTGAGGATAAGGAGAAGAGCAAAAAACAGCCGAAATGAGGAAGCGTATACCAATGTGTGGGTGTGAAGCGGTGCATGGGAATACACCTTCCGAAATAACACAGTGGATTTGACTTTATGTTACTCTGCTGTCATTTGGTGGTGATGAGAAGTCTGGCCCAATCCAGCCCTTGTTCATTTTGATAAGGTTCAGCTTCTCAACATTGTCAGTTGACAGGCGAGTGCGCTTATCAGTTATAATTCCCCCAGCGGCACTAAAAACACGCTCCGATAACACGCTAGGGGCAGGGCAGGCCAGGACTTCCAAGGCATATAGAGCGAGTTCATTCCAAGTGTCCAGGTTGGATACCCAATAATTAAAAGGCACAGAGGAATCAAGGAGGACGCTGGTACGGTCGGCAAGGTACTCCCTCACCATCTTTTGAAACTTTCCACTCCTTGTGAGAGTACCCCGCGCCTCAGGGCCTGTAAGCTGGGCGGGTCTCAGAAAACTGTCCCTGAACATTGACATTTTTCCCCTGCCTCTGCTGGATTGGAGTTGCATCTCTCTCACCTGTACGCCTTGGTTGGGCAACGAACTGTGACCTCTGCCGCTAGCGTGTTCAGATGGGAATTTTTTTAACAGTTCTGCAGCAAGGGCCTTCTGGTACTGCCCCATTTTTGTAGACCTCTTCACCTCAGGAATAAGAGAGTGAAAGTTCTCCTTGTAGCGGGGGTCTAAAAGTGTCACCAACCAGTAATGACTGTCACCCAACATTTTGACAACGCGAGGGTCACGGTTAAGGCAGCGTAACATAAAGTCAGCCATGCGTGCCAGACTGGTAACGGACAAGACTTCCGTGTCCACACCAAGATGACAACTGACCATGCTCTCCTCCTCCTCCTCCCCCCTGTCCTCAGGCCACCCACGCTGAACCGACGGTATGACAGGTGTACAGATACTACCGTCTACAGCGCATGATACCAGCTCCTGTTCTTCCTCCTCCTCCTCTCCCTCATTGTCCTCCAATGCACGTTGGGGTGAGATGAGGCTGGGCTGTGTGTAATCGCCCACTATGGCTTCTTGATCCATCTCATCATGCTCTGGCTGCATTGCCTCCTCTTTAATTCTCTGCAGAGAGCGTTGCAAAAGACAGACAAGTGGGATGCTGATGCTAATGATGGCGTCATCGCCACTCACCATCTTGGTGGACTCCTCAAAGTTTGTCAGGATGGTACATATGTCAGACATCCAGGTCCACTCCTGAAGTCTTATGTGTGGAGTCTGACCTGAATATCAACGACCTTGTTGCAGCTGGTACTCCACAACTGCTCTCTTCTGCTCACAAATCCTTTGCAACATGTGGAGGGTATAGTTCCAATGTGTGGGGACATAACACACCAGTGTGCCGGAAGCTGCAAACGCAGCTGCAACACAGCAAGGGCGGCAGAAGCGGTAGCAGACTTCCGAAAATGAGCTGACAGGCGGCGTACTTTGACAAGCAGATTTGGCAACTCAGGGTACGATTTAAGAAACCGCTGAATTACAAGGTTAAGCACATGAGCCAGGCATGGTAGGTGTGTGATCTCGCCTCTCCTCAGAGCCGCCACCAGGTTACGGCCATTGTCACACACGACCAAGCCTGGATGTAGGTTCAGCGGTCTCAGCCACAGATCTGCCTGCTCTTTCACAGCTGCCCACAACTCACAAGCAGTGTGAGGTTTATCACCTAAGCTTATGAGTTTCAGCACAGCCTGTTGCCGCTTGGCTGAGGCAGTACTACAGTGCTTCCATCTTGTTACTGATGTGGTGATATCTGAGATGGAGGCTGAACATGAGGAGGAGGAGAAGGATGATGCACAGGAGCTGTACACTGTGGAGGCAACTCTGACTGACATAGGGCCCGCAATCCTCAGTGTGCGGAGGATGTGTTCCGTCCCAAGGTCCGATTGGGTCCAGGCTTCCAATATATTTACCCAGTGTACCGTCAGGGAGATGTACCGTCCCTGGCCACAAGAACTTGTCCATGTGTCCGTTGTCAGGTGGACTGTCCCAGTAACTGCATTGTTGAGGGCACGGCAGATGTTTTGGGACACGTGCTTGTGTAGTGTGGGGATGACACACCGGGCAAAAAAGTGTCGGCTGGGGACCGAGGGACGGCCACTGCCATTAGGTTGCGGAAGGATTTAGACTCCACCAGCCTAAAAGGCTGCATTTCCAACGCAAGCAGTCGTGAAATGTGCGAATTTAGGACTGTGGCCTGTGGGGCGTTGGCTGCGAATTTGTGTTTTTGTTCAAAGGTCTGGGATATGGACAATTGAACGCTGCGGTGGGACGTGGACGTGGACGTTGATGCTGTTTCTTGAGAAACTGCCATAACAAGTGAAGACTGAGATGGGCATCTTTGCATGCAGTATGGACAGGGGATTGCCTTGCATGCACAACAGGGGGTTCTCTTACACGCACAACAGCGGAAGAAGCAGTGGTGACACCCGCTGACACTGGTCGTGGACCCTGGGGTTCGCCCCACAAAGTCGGGTGCTTTGCTGCCATGTGCCTGATCATGCTGGTGGTGGTCAGGTTGGTAGTTTTGTCACCCCTGCTGATCCTGGCCTGGCTGGTGGTAAAATTGGCCTTTTGGGGTTATCAGCAGAGTCTTTAAAAAATTCCAGACTCTGGAAGACCTACAGGTTGTACTGGCAACGTCCTACGTGTTGGTGTTACGGGGAACACTTGCCCATCTTCTGTCTGCGGCCACCACACTGCTTCTTCCTGCCTGTTGGGGTACTCTCCTCCCTCCCCCTGTGTGCTGCTGGCCTCGCTCTGCGTGTCCTCCTGCCACGTTGGGTCAGTTACTAGATCATCCACCACCTCCTCCTCTTCCACTTCTGCACCACGGTCCTCCTCCTCACTTTGTGGCAATTGTGTCTCGTCATCGTCCACCTCTTGTGACAAATTGCCAGCGTCGCCTTCCTGTGGCCGTGGCTGTTCAAATATTTGGCCATCGCTACATGGGATCTCCTCTTCCACCACTTCAAGCGGAGCAGGCGACTTGCCCAAATATAGAAATGGACCAGTGAACAGCTCTTCAGAGTGTCCAAGTGTGGGATCAGTTGCTGTCTGACGACACTCGACGTGGTGGGAGGAAGGAGCATCAGGGTGAGGAGGAGTATGCGGCCGAGACTCATGGCTACTAAGACTTGACCGTGTGGAAGACAGACCGGAGGTGGTGGTGCCCAGGTGACTGGAAGTATTATCTGCTATCCAATTAATAACCTGTTCACACTGATCAGTTCACAATAGTGGTGTTGTTCCGTGCTTCCCTAGTAATTCGGTCAAGAACTGGGAGCGAGAAGATGTAGCTGTTGGTTGTGGCACATTTTCACCTTGGCCACGGCCCCGTCCTCTGCACGTACCATCACCAGAACGTCCAGTTCCACGTCCCTTGCGACGCGCCTTGCCCATTGTAAATGAAGTAAAATAGCTTACACTCGCACTATCAATGGCAAAATGGTAATTAAAAGGAAATTAGAACCGTGGAAGAGGAAAACCACAGTTCTATTTCTCTGGCCTACACCAGAATCTTTTAAACAGATATATTTGTGTCTGAACAGTCAGCGAGACACTCAAACTGTTTTTTTTTTATGTAAAAAAGGCAAAAAGGTGGATTACACCCAGATTTGAACCGTGGAAGAGGAAAACCACAGTTCTAGTTCTCTGGCCTACACTAGTATCTTTTAAACAGATATATTTGTGTCTGAACAGTCAGCGAGACACTCAAACTGTTTTTTTTTATGTAAAAAAGGCAAAAAGGTGGATTACACCCAGATTTGAACCGTGGAAGAGGAAAACCACAGTTATAGTTCTCTGGCCTACACCAGAATCTTTTAAACAGATATATTTGTGTCTGAACAGTCAGCGAGACACTCAAACTGTTTTTTTTTTATGGAAAAAAGGCAAAAAAGTGGATATTACAGAGATTTGAACCTCGGAAATGCAAAACCACAGTTCTAGTTATCTGGCCGAATCCAGACTCTTTTAAACAGATATATTTGTGTCTGAACACTCACAGACACACAAATTTTTTTTTTGGTGGGGATGCCAAAATAAGACGGTTATTTGTACAGTCTGACTGAGGGAAAAAAAAAAAGAGGATTTAGATTAAAAAAAAAAGATTTTTCCTTGCCCCTGAGACCTGGGGCTAAGTCTAGCAATTTGAGAAGCAGCAGCAGCACACAGGACTGTAATGCAGTGTTTGTTGGTATAACCACTGCGTCTCCTATACAGCCTGCCTGCCTGCCTGTCTGATATCCGGGATGGATATTAGTCCTCAGAATGACTGTTTGTTTGATTTTGCAAACTTTAGAGACCCTACACTACCTATTTCGCAGTATAAATCTCTCCCTAGCTCAGCAGCACTCTCCCTACTCTGTCTGATCCGGAGCGACTGTGTACAAGATGGCGACGCCCGGTTTTAAATACTTGAGGTGACGCTGTGCGGCCAGCCAATCACTGTAATGCCCACAACCAACATGGCTGCGGCATTACAGTGACTGGCTGGCAATCCCTGCATGTTCATTGGCTCTGTAAAGAGTGCCAAACATGCAGGGCGGACACCCGAGCTCCCGCCCGAGTAACCCAAAAATGCCAAACATCCTGAGTAGTGAGATGCTCGGGCAAGTACCGAGCAGTGTCGAGTATTCTCGCTCAACACTACTCGACACTGATTGTTGAAGATTCAACTGCTGGGGCAGCTGCTGATCCTCAAGAAAGAGGCTCCACAGAGTCTCTTCTGAAGGAAACAGAGGTGTAGCTTGGGCACCACCACTCCATCTACTGTCTTTGGGACTGCCAGAGATCTTCCAGAGTCCTGTAGACAGTGAATGGAGCCATGGTGGGCATGCTTGATCTTTGCTTTATTCAGACGGTACTCTGAAGATTGTATGGGTCCTGAGCAGTTGGACACAAAGTTATCAGGATAGGTCAAAAACTTATCAAATTGATACTAACCTTTAAACTTAGGGCCCAATTAGATAGGACAACTGAGACCGTTAAATGACCACTGATCAGCTACATGCTAATCGGCATTCGTTTAATGATCTGTTTAGATTGGCCGACCGCACTTCCATGCATCGTCAATCGCTTCATTTCACCCAATGAAGGAGTTCTTTGTTAAGACCATTCGGTCACAATTATCGGCCTGTCTAAATGGGCCCTTACAGGCCAAATTGAACTGTGATATGCCCCATGCCTGTGTGCATAGTAATTATCTGAATATCCAGATTTACCACTGGATTTGGAGATCTAGAAAAATTTCAAAGTGTCTATTTTCAAATACCGTAGCTGTTCTCATCAGAGAAATGCAGGAAAATTTTACCCATAGAAAATTTTTGGTAAAGGGTCTAGTGCTTCTGTTATGACATCAGCTCTATTTTTCACAAGAATTATGTGCTTCTCTTAGCAAGAAACTTGATGATCTAAGTTCTGCTCCACACTATCACACAAGATGTCAGATTAGAGACCAAAAAATCTGAACATGGTATAGGCCTTTAGGCCAGTGATCCTCAACTAGTTGGGGGCCACATGTGATTCTTGTGCCCCTTGTATGTAGCTCACCAGCTGTTACCTACATATACTGTTATGCACTATAGGGGTGTACATAGAAATTGTGGGGCCCTATAGCAAAAGGCTAATTGACCCTTCCCCCCAAAAAAAATATTTGGCATAGAAGGTGGGGTCATGGTGCATAGTCGCAGTCACAAGAGGGCATTCCTCCCAACTTTTACAGAGAGAATGACATGTAATGCCGCACATATTGACAGAAATAGTGCCTAAACTGAAGCCCCTTAGAGTATAAATCGGACGAGTGCAATGCAAGAAAACATCGCATTGCACTCTGACCAATGTTAGTAAATGAGGAGGTGCTCATCTCCTCCGCTCTAGTCGTACTGAGGAAAAAAATCACAGCATGCTCCGAGTGGATGCTATATTGGGATCACACTCGCCAATGCAAGTCAATGGGTGCGAGAAAAAAATTGCACAGCATGAACTGCATCACACATCTCAAAGGAAACCTGACATTTCATCAGCCAAGTAGAGTAAATTCACAGCCCAAACTGTCAGAATAGATGAATAGAATAGATAGATTGAAAGAATATATAGAATCGCTAGATGTCCGGTAGATATTTAATGCCACAAGCCCCCTACATATAATAAACTTTCACCAATTTATTAAGAAAAAAAAAATCCTTGCACCTATGGAGCGCTGTTCTTAGATCGACGCTTCATAGGTTACTCCCGGTCATGTCTCACGCTACTACATTACTGACGTCATCAAGCATGAGACATGACCAGGGTGACCTATGAAAAGACGTTCTCAGAATGACTCTCCATAGGTTGCAGTACTGAATCGCTGGACGTCGTGGGAACGCCATGGATTATATCGAAGCTGAGAGGATTTTTTTTGTTAATAAATTGGTGAATGAGGGAGTGTTTCTTGTTTTTAATTCTTTACCTCTTTTTGTGCCTTTCAGGTTTCCATTTTCGGACTACTTCGGATTTGGGGGACTAGGTCAGATCTTCATGATTTTTTTTTAATAAATTGGTGAATGAGGTAAGGGGGGTGTTTTTTTTAATATTTTTTTTTTCTGAGTGTTTTTTATTAAGTTACTGGGTTAGCAATGGGGGTGGGCACCTCTCCATTACTAACCCCTGGGCTTGATTCCAGCTGACATTACAAAGCTGACATTAGCCCCATAAACCATTACCCCGATTGACACCACACCAGGGCAATCAGGAAGAGCCACAGCGAAGTCCCAGAATTGGCTCATCTCTGATGCGCCAATTCTGGGGTGGCTGCAGGCTTGTATTTTTAGGCTGGGAAGGGCCCAATTGCCAGGGACCTTCCCAGGCTTATAATACAAGCCTGCAGCTGTCTGCTTTACCTTGGCTGATTATCAAAAATAGGGGGGACCATACTTTTTTTTAAAATTTATTTAATAGGTTAAATAAGGCTAAACACCCTTTAGTGCCACATGAAAGGCACTAAAGGGTGGAAGTTTATTATATGTAGGGGGCTTGTGAAATTATATGTCTACAGGATATCTATATCTATCTATATATGTATATAAGATTGCTTTATTAGTTTTAAAACTAGCTTTAAATTACATAGAGAATTACAGTATGTAAAAGATGATGTTAAAAACACATTGCATACGGATGTCATACGTATGCTAGTTGAGAAAAATCACATTGTACTCGCATTACACTCGTCTTACTGTTCTGGATCAACATCGGACCGATTTTTTATACGGTAGTGTGACGCCGGCCTTAGTGTTCTCAACCATTACGGTACCCCTTTCATGGCCAGTACAATGTCCACCAAAATGCCTCCACACATAGTATGATACTCCCACATTGAAATCCTTCACACAACTTGTTGTTTGTACAAGTCCCCTCTGAATTGTAAAGTGCTGCAGAATATGTTGGTGCTATAGAAATAAAGATTATTGTTATTATTATGTTACATGTAGTTTTGCTAGCAGAGTTTTAGTTTATGGAAACTTTTTTATTTGTTTAGTCTTGTGTTCAAAGCCTGTTCTCGGATACACCAAAAAAATAGCAGACAGTACAGTAGTGGTGCACATGTTTCTATTCTATTTTTCCTCTGATTTTTGCATTCCTGATTTTGGCTTACAAATACAGCAAAAACGCTAAAAGAATTGACTTACGGCAGTTTTTAAAAAAAAGACAGTTTTCCAATTTAATCAGGAAAAAAAACGATCGTGTGCATGAGTTTTCTGAAATCTGATTGGTTTTGCTGGTACTAAACACATAAAAAAAACTCTGCAAAAAAATGCAACGTGTGAACATACGCCTACGGTTCTCCATAGAACTTTAGCACCAGGACAAAGAAGCAGATTTCTCTAATAAGATATAATACAAAGTTTGTTATCTTCATATGTACTATTAATTTATGAAATAAAAATTAAAATGAAGGTTACTCTTGGCAAGCAGGGATGGGAGGGGGGACACTTTGTATCCAGTATGGATATGTTTATAGTCACTTGAAACAGATTTGTTGCCTCCGATCTAATACAAATCATTATATAGCTAACATAAATCAAGGCATGTTGCATGGGATGTTGCATTACGGATCTTTCTGCCCCTAGAAGCAGTATGGAGCCGTGCGATGTCATGGGACCTTACCTGAATGTTCATCTCTGTTTTTATGTCACTGTACTATGAAATAGGAAGTGATTGACATGTAATTTTATTCATTTTAACATTCATTACAAATGAAGAAGTTGTAATGAGGTTACTGTAGACCCAGAGCATTTTAGTGCTTCAATTATAGATGGTGATTTTATAATATCTGCCAGCACTGCTAGATCTGACAGCTTGACTCTCAGGCAGTAATACTTACTAAATGTTACGAAAATAAATTAATTGCAGAACTTTCTAAACAGACATCATAAAGCTGTCATCGATCTGGTGAATTATAGATAACAAATGTCCCATTTGGATTTATTTATTCTTGCACATTTCGCAGGAGAATATCCAACTTGGTTGTTTCCATATTTCTCCTCGGAGGTTGTTCTGGAATTCAAAGAACATTGCAGCATTTATAAAATATTTATCGAAGTTCTCATGAGTTATTCATAATAATTTTTTTTTTTTACTCGCTGTCTCATGTCAAGTACTTTGCATCTTGCGTTGAACTTCAGCACATCAGAAGGAAAAGTGCATGGAAAATTATTGGTGAAGTAGTCAATAGCCAATGTGACTTGATGTAATATAATGTGTCCTACAAGCAAATAAATGTGCTGCTGATATGTCGCAAGGGAGATCAGTTCAATTAGAAAGATTCTAGAAATCGGGTCACTTCTGGATGAGACCTCGTTAACACAGCGCAGTCTTCCCAAGTTCTTGGAAAGGGGTGGGGGGAGGGGCTGAAGTGTCAGCGAGGCGGAAAATGTTCATGGAACAGGAGGAGAAATGGCTTATTGGGGTGTGGCTTACTTTACATAATTAGTCTTAAAGGGAATCTGTCAGCAGGTTTTTGCTATATTATCTGAGAATAGCATGAGGTAGGGGCTGAGACATCAATTAAGCGATGTGTCACTTATTAGGCCCAGTGCTGATGTTTCAATACAATGAGAGTTTTATCAGCAGGAGATTATCACTACCAGACAAGGTGTCTGTGTGCTTCCTGGTCCAAGCACGCCCTCAGCACTGATTGGCAGCTAACTGTCAATATACAATGTACATAGAAAGCTGCTAATCAGGGGTGTGGCGGGGTTAGCTTTCTGAGCTCTGCTACATCTAAAAACTCTGATTGCATCACAACTGCTTCACCCAGTAAACTAAGTGATACATCTCTGGAATCAGGGTCTCTTTCTCTATACTATGCTGCTCTCAGATGTCATAAATTTGATGAATAGGAGCAATTAGGAGAACCCAGGTAGCATTTTAGTTGAGGCCAACATGGCCACTGCTATGACTTTAACCTGATTCTGTTCTTTTTTTCAGCCACCATTGACATTTTTGCCTGATACTGTTGCACCTTTGGGACCTCATTAATGAGATTATTCTCTATGGATACACTAAAAATGTTATTTATCAGAATAATAACAATGGTCTTCTATAGTGGCTACAGCAGTGATGCCACTGTATACGACATAAGATTGTTATGGCCATTGATTGACCAAGACCCCACATAATCACTGCAGATAGGTAAGGACAGACCAGTGTGAACTATGCTTGTCCCCACATCTACCTGCAAGCCACTCTTTTATAGTTATTAGGTTGAAAGTAGATACAAGACCATCAAGCTCCACTAATATCCTAAATTGTTGATCCAGAGGAAGGCTAAAACCCCATGAAGCAGAGGCTCATTGCCCCACATTTTGGGAAAAATTCATTCTCAACTACGCATACGACAATCAGACTAGTTATCTGGATCAACGTCCCATCACAGAATCTAGTATCCATAACCTGTTATATATTTAACAAGAAAGGCATCCAACTTGATCCAAACTGTTCTTTGTGTCCACCATTACAACAACATGTGGCAGATATTTCTATAGTTTCACTGCTCTCAGAGTAAAAGATTGCCATCTGTGATGATGATTAAACCTTATTTCTTCTAGACGTAGTGTCATTGTGGTCATCATTGCATACATAGGTGTAGATTAATGTTATCCAACTCCAGTCATTAAGAGCCACAAACAGTCCATGTTTTCAGAATTTCCTTAGCATTTCCCAGGTGATAATTCCATCTCCTGTGCAATACGAAGGAAATACTGAAAATATGATCTGTTGGTGGCTTTTGAGGACTGGACTTGAGGAACACTGGTGTAGATCATCAGTTCTCCATAGTGTCCATTCATGTTTTGAATATTGTAAGAAGACCACCCATAAGCCTTTATTTGAGTAAGAGACATTTATTTTTGGATCCTCCTGGCTCCGTAGCTCCTCGAAAGGGGAGAGTCACATGGATGTATAATTTGGACGAGGATCGCAACGTAATGCTCAGACTGGCAGTCGGCTCTCTAAATCGAATTGGGATAGCTGAATAGAAATACATGCTGTCACTCTCCGGTCGGGAGAGCAGAAGGCCAGTCCGAGCATTGCATTGCGATCCTCGTTCGCTTTATACACCCGTCTGACTCTCCCCTAAAGGAAGAAATGTCTCTTGGTGATTATTGCTGCCCACATTTCACCTCCACACCTCCACGCCAACCTCTGTCTTGCCTACAGCAAAAGCAGTGGTGTAACTTGAAATTTCTCAGCCCAATGCAAATCCAATCTGTAACATGGTAGCCAACTATTACGGGTCTTTAATAGTATTGGCCTTCTCATAAGGGTCAATCATACCTTCCGGGCCCAGGTGTGACTGCAATCGCTGTACTCACTGAACAGCAAAGTACATTTTTCTTCTTCTGGGTAAAATGGAGGCAATATTGAAGGTGCCCTATATTTGCTACAGGGCACAGTAATTTTTTTTAAGAATTCCTCCACTTTAAAATGAAGTTTTAGAACTACTCACCCTTTAAACAGTTCAGTGCTTTATCGTGAATAGGTATACTGCAGAGACATAACTTCTTTTCTGCTGAGATATAACTTTTTTTCTCCATGATGAGAAAAATAATAATGTTAAAATAACATTTTTATGCGAATAAATGTAGAATATCTGCAGAGAAAATCTCGGAGCATCTGCATTTTAACAAAAACAGAATCCTTTAAGGAGCGTGTGCAGATACTTCCTTGCACATGTTCGCACAGTGAGGCTCCTTGTTGGGAATTCAAGTATTTGGGGTTGCGGAGGGATAATGGTACTATCCAGGAATGCTTGATTATCCAGGCTATTATGCTTGTACAGAAATCCAGTGGCTTAAGCGAACAGCTGAGTTTTGTAAACCATTATGTCCCTATGCTGACTGGCGTTTTTCACAGCCTGAGATAGAGCTGCTGGCTTTCATTCCTCAGCAAATTCTCTAAAACTGAAAGTATCCCTCAGTGCAACGCATGAAAATGATAGACTCAGTTTAATTTCCACTGCTTTGCTTCTCTGAGTGCATTTATCTCAGTGTTAATATAACTGGAGACTATATGAATGGGCACTACGGGGCGTGCAGATATTCAACTTCCTGAAAATCTTCTCCAAATGTTGGCAAAATAAGGAAAAATAACATTGCACTGACACATGGCTAAATAAAGTCACAATCTATCATACAGAGTGATCACACCATAATTCATTCCTTCTCCTCATGTATAATGCTTGCCTGGTGCATGGCTCTTATTTATTAAAGTATTTATTCCTGGTTCCACAAGAATATCTGCAGCGCATCTTCTCTGTAATCAATTGTACCCATGTACTTAAAGGGGTTGTCCACTACTTTCACATTGATGCCCTATCCATAGGATAGGGCATCAATGTCTGATCACCCCCGCCCCCACCCGGCACCCCCGCAGACCAGCTGTTATCGGTGCTTATGTAGCGCTCCGAGGGTTCGGTCGCTACAGAGGTATTTCATCTCATCCAGAGGTGTGAAATCTCACTTCCAGGTAAGGATGGAGTGTGGCTCAGGACCCTAACACCCACATGCACTACACCACATTTCCGGGGGGCAGGGCGACAATGCTCCCAAGAGTGAGCACAACTGCCCCTGTCCCTGGCTGGAGTGGGGAGAGGGAACACCTAGAAAGGGGGAACCCGGTAGTGTGTGGGTGGGGAGAGTAGATCTAGGGTGCACTGGAAAGGAGGAGTATATAAGGTGGGCACCATCTTGGAGTCTGAGAGTTAGAGTTAGGGAGAAGAGAGAAGAAGACTGGGAGCAGGGGCTCTGTACGAGCTCTGCTCCGCGGGCAGGCCAAGTCACAAGGCCTGGGCCTGGAGGAGAAGAAAGGAGAGGAGAGGAACGGAGGAGGCTCCAGGAGTGGAGTGAAGGGACCCCAGGGGTGCGGACCGGCCAGTCGCCACCGTACGCCCGCCGCTACCAGAGTAGGGGGGTCAGGCCAAGAAAGGGAACTGGATCCCTCATCTAGTGGAGGAGAGCAACTACCCTCAGCTAGTAACCGGAGACCGTGGCATTGCACGTGTTACGGCCCCTCACTACACCCGTTAGGAAGGCACCATATAGGGCCCAGGGAAACGGAGCAAACGTTTGCCCGCCAAGGCCCGAGGCAGCTGGACAGAAACGTGGTCAATTGTGGGGTGCGACGGGCCAGAGAAAGGACACACGAAGCGGGTCCTGAAAAGCATTCCAAAGGTACCTGGGAGTTGGCCGAGCTCCTCACCTGGTGAGCACAGCACGACGTGGGCAGCCATTACCTGCAGAAGTGGCTTGGAGTGTAAAACTGTGAGTAAAGACCCTGGACTGCATCACTGGACTCTGAGTCATTACTGTTGCTCCCGCGTATCATCACCCCCATCATCTGCAATCACTGCCCTGAGGCTATACTCCTCCCGTGGGGAGTTATACTACCCTCTGCTGCGCACACAACATCAGCCTCAGCGGTCTGCTCTGCAGCGGCGGTTCTCAGTGACCACAATCCACGGGTGGCGTAGTCGGACATTTAAACATTAAAAACCAAATAAACAGATCCGCCACTGGTTTGACCAACCTGAGCCACGGGAACGGGTCGCCACCACGGAGACTACAAACCCCCAGCATTACACAGAGACCCGGCTCCGGGTATTCCCCCACACACGGCCCAGGGGGCACGTCACTTACCTGCGGTGCTTGCCTGTGGCCGGTGCTTGTTACTGGACATCCGCCTCCTATTCAACTCAATGGAAGGCCGATGTGCAGTACCCGAGGCGGCCACTACAGATGGACAGCCAAGCACTGCAGGTAAGGACTTCCGGCCGGCGGCTCTCGCTGCCGGCACCAATAACAGCTGATCGGCAGGGATGCCAGGTGCGGGACCCCGGCCGATCATACATTGACGGGCATCAATGTGAAAATAGTGAACAACTTCTTTAAGACACGGGTACAAATATTAATATGGCAGGAAGGGCCGGCTCCAGGATTATGCGGGACCTTGGTTGACAGAGTCCCAGTGAGCCCCTGTTAGTTTTCTATTTCTCCTCCACAACGTCCAAGATCTAAAACTTCTTTATTTTTCAGTAGATAGAATTTTATGAGTGCTTATTTTTTATGGATTACAATTTTGGGGCTCATCCATATGACTTTCTCATATCTTTTTAGCAATTATTCATGTTCAAGGAAAAGAGGGTGTGATATGAACTTTGATGTTTCATTTTATTTGTTTTTAACTATATATGTTAAAAAAAAAATATATATATATATATATATATATACAGTACAGACCAAAAGTTTGGACACACCTTCTCATTTAAAGATTTTTCTGTATTTTCATGACTATGAAAATTGTACATTCACACTGAAGGCATCAAAACTATGAATTAACACATGTGGAATTATATAGTTAACAAAAAAGTGTGAAACAACTGAAAATATGTCTTATATTCTAGGTTCTTCAAAGTAGCCACCTTTTGCTTTGATCACTGCTTTGCACACTCTTGGCATTCTCTTGATGAGCTTCAAGAGGTAGTCACCGGAAATGGTTTTCACTTCACAGGTGTGCCCTGTCAGGTTTAATAAGTGGGATTTCTTGCCTTATAAATGGGGTTGGAACCATCAGTTGTGTTGTGCAGAAGTCTGGTAGATACACAGCTGATAGCCCTACTGAATAGACTGTTAGAATTTGTATTATGGCAAGAGAAAAGCAGCTAAGTAAAGAAAAACAAGTGGCCATCATTACTTTAAGAAATGTAGGTCACTCAGTCGGAAAAATTGGGAAAACTTTGAAAGTGTCCCCAAGTGCAGTTGCAAAAACCGTCAAGCGCTACAAAGAAACTGGCTCACATGAGGACCACCCCAGGAAAGGAAGACCAAGAGTCACCTCTGCTTCTGAGGATAAGTTTATCCGAGTCACCAGCCTCAAAAATCACAGGTTAACAGCAGCTCAGATTAGAGACCAGGTCAATGCCACACAAAGTTCTAGCAGCAGACACATCTCTTCAACAACTGTTAAGAGGTGACTTTGTGCAGCAGGCCTTCATGGTAAAATAGCTGCTAGGAAGCCACTGCTAAGGACAGGCAACAAGCAGAAGAGACTTGTTTGGGCTAAAGAACACAAGGAATGGACATTAGACCAGTGGAAATCTGTGCTTTGGTCTGATGAGTCCAAATTTGAGATCTATGGTTCCAACCACCGTGTCTTTGTGCGACGCAGAAAAGGTGAACGGATAGACTCTACATGCCTGGTTCCCACCGTAAAGCATGGAGGAGGATGTGTGATGGTATGGGGGTGATTTGCTGGTGACACTGTTGGGGATTTATTCAAAATTTAAGGCATACTGAACCAGCATGGCTACCACAGCATCTTGCAGCGGCATGCTATTCCATCCGGTTTGCGTTTAGTTGGACCATCATTTATTTTTCAACAGGACAATGACCTAAAGCACACCTCCAGGATGTGTAGGGGCTATTTGACCAAGAAGGAGAGTGATGGGGTGCTACACGAGATGACCTGGCCTCCACAGTCACCAGACCTGAACCCAATTGAGATGGTTTGGGTTGAGCTGGACCGCAGAGTGAAGGCAAAAGGGCCAACAAGTGCTAAGCATCTCTGGGAACTCCTTCAAGATTGTTGGAAGACCATTTCCGGTGACTACCTTTTGAAGCTCATCAAGAGAATGCCAAGAGTGTGCAAAGCAGTCATCAAAGCAAAAGGTGGCTACTTTGAAGAACCTAGAATATAAGACATATTTTCAGTTGTTTCACACTTTTTTGTTAACTATATAATTCCACATGTGTTAATTCATAGTTTTGATGCCTTCAGTGTGAATGTACAATTTTCATAGTCAAGAAAATACAGAAAAATCTTTAAATGAGAAGGTGTGTCCAAACTTTTGGTCTGTACTATATATATATATATAAACACACACTGGGGAAAATAAGTATTCGATACACTGCCGATTTTGCAAGTTTTCCCACCTACACTTCACCTGTGAGAGACAGAATCTTAAAAAAAAATCTAGAAAATCACATTATATGATTTTCACATAATTAATTTGCATTTTATTGTATGAAATAAGTATTTGATACAATAGAAAAACAGAACTTAATATTTGGTACAGAAACCTTCGTTTGCAATTACAGAATCATAGAATCATAGAATGGTAGAGTCGGAAGGGACCTCCTGGGTCATCTGGTCCAACCCCCTGCTCAAAGCTGGATTCACTAAATCATCTCAGACAGATGTTTGTCCAGCTTCTGTTTGAAGACGTCCATTGAAGGGGAACTCACCACCTCTCGTGGCAGCCTGTTCCACTCATTGATCACCCTGTCAACAAGTTTTTTCTAATATCTAATCTGTGTCTCCTCCCATTCAGTTTCATCCCATTGCTTCTAGTCTTTCCTTGTGCAAATGAGAATAAAGATGATCCTTCTACAATGTGACATCCCTTAAGATATTTGTAGACAGCTATTAAGTCTCCTCTCAGTCTTCTTTTTTGCAAGCTAAACATTCCCAAATCCTATAACCTTTCCTCATAGGACATGGTTTGCAGACCGGTCACCATTCTGGTCGCTCTTCTCTGAACTTGCTCCAGTTTGTCGATGTCTTTTTTAAAACGTGGTGCCCAAAACTGAACACAGTATTCCAGATGAGGTCTGACCAAAAAGGAGTAAAGTGCGATAATGAGTTCACGTGATCTGGACTGTATGCTTCTGTTAATACATCCCAGAATTGTAGTTGCTTTTTTTGCTGCTGCAAAACACTGTTGACTCATGTTCAGTCTATGAGTTATTAGTATACCTAAGTCTTTTTCACATGTACTGTTGCTTAGCTCTATTCCTCCTATTCTGTATATGCTTTTTTCATTTTTATTGCAAAGATGTAGTACTTTGCATTTTTCCCTGTTAAAAAAACATTCTGTTAGTTGCTGCCCACTGCTCCAGTTTATTTAGGTCTTTTTGAATCATCTCTCTCTCTTCTCTGGTGTTAGCTATCCCTCCTAGCTTTGTGTAATCAGCAAATTTAATCAGTTTACCCTCAATTCCTTCATCTAAATCATTGATAGAGATGTTGAACAATACAGGTCCCAGGATAGAGCCCTGTGGTACCCCACTTGAGACATTCATCCAACTTGATGTGAAGCCATTTACGACCACTCTTTGAGTCCGATCACTAAGCCAGTTATGAATCCACCTAACAGTTGCCTTGTCCATTCCATACTTGGTCATTTTTTCAATAAGGATGGTGTGAGATACTTTGTCAAATGCTTTGCCGAAGTCAAGATATACTATATCTACAGCATTTCCCTGATCCACCCAGTCAGTGATTCTGTCATAGAAGGAAATTAAGTTAGTCTGACATGACTTGTTAGTTACATAACCAATGCTGACTCTGGTTAATCACTTCATTCTTATCCAGGTATTTACATACATGTTGTTTAATAATTTGTTCAAATATATTTCCTGGTATAGAAGTCAGACTCACCGGCCTATAGTTCCCTGGGTCCACCTTCTTCCCCTTTTTGAAGATAGGAACAACATTTGCTCTTCTCCAGTCTTCTGGGACTTCTCCTGTTCTTCAAGAATTTTCAAAGATTATGGAGAGTGGTTCTTAAATTTCTTCTACAATCTCCTTCAGTACTCTGGGGTGTAATTCATCTGGACCTGGAGACTTGAACTCATTTATGTTAGCTAAATATTCCCTCACAATCTTTCTGTTTACAGATAACCTGGATTCTTATATTCCTTTAATAGGACAGTGAACATCAGTTGATGTTACATTTTCTTTCTGAGAGAAAACTGATGCAAAATAGGAATTAAAAAGTTCTGCCTTCTCAACATCCTTTCTTACCATTTCACCATTTTCATCCTGTAAAAATAATATAGCATCTTTGACTTTTCTTTTACTTTTGACATACCCCCAAAATCGTCTTTTATTGCTTTTGACATCTCTTGCAAGCCTTAATTCATTGTCAGCTTTAGCTAACCTAATTAGTGCCCTACAGGTTCTGAAGACTGCATTATAATCTTCTTTAGCTATGCCTCCATCTTTCCATTTGATAAACATTTATTTATTTCTTTTTAGCATGTGTTTAAGTTCTGTGTTCATCCATCCTGGTTTCTTTAAATGCTTCCCATTTTTCCTACTTTTTTGGAATTGTTAACGATTGTGCTTTGAGAATCTCAGTTTTAAAAATTTCCCATCCTTCCTGGACATTTTTGTCCTTAAGGACATCCAGCCATTGGATCCCTCCTATTCTCTTTCTGAGTCGCTTAAAATCTGCCTTTATGAAATCTAACCTTGAAGTTTGAGTCTTCACATGTCTTCCTCCTCTAGTTATCCAAAATTCTATAATAGCATGATCGTTGCCTCCTAGCATCCCAGCCACTTTTACCTCCTCAACCATTTCCTGCAGTTTATAAGGATTAGATCCAAAGTAGCAGATCCCCTTGTTTTCTCCCCTGCCTTTTGGAAGATGAAGTTGTCAGCAAGAGAGGATAAGAATTTGCTTGACATGTTAGTTTTACTTGAGAGAGAACTTGGTCATTTGATACATAAAGAGTTCATCCATATCTTCAGTTTGCCCAGGTGGCCTGTAGTAAATACCTACAATGGTGTCCTTTCCGTTGTTCTCTCCTTGTATTCTTGACCAAACAGTTTGCACAGAACTCCCAGTCTCTGAAGCTTCAATCTCTGTGCAGATATAGGCTTTTCTAACATACAATGCGACACCTCCTCCTCGTTTATCAAGTCTGTTTCTTGCAAATAAGTTGTATTCTTTTAGCCTTGTATTCCAATCATGTGTATCGTCCCACCAAGTTTCAGTGATTCCAATGACATCATATTTCTTTTCCTGCGTTAGTAGTTCCAATTCTCATTGTTTGTTGCCCATGCTTTGTGCATTTGTATAAAAACATTTTAGTTTGTGATTGGTTTCTCTTCCTCCGATATTTTTATTATTTAGATTTTCTTTTCTTTGTTCTTTCTTTCCACTTCCAATAGCAGAGATCTCAATAGTATTTGTCAGCTGTATAGCTTTTTCTGGCCTTTTGCTTCCCTTCCCACATTGTTCTAGTTTAAAGCTCTCATGATGAGTGTAGCAAGGTGACTTCCAAATACACGTTTTCTAGTCTTCGTAAGGTGCACCCCATCTCTAGCAAGTAGTCCATCATATAGGTAATTCATTCTGTGATCCAGAAATCCAAATCCTTGTTGACGGCACCATCAACGTAGCCAGTTGTTCACCTGTAGAATCTTATTGCACCTCATTGTTCCATGGCCATCCACTGGGAGGATGGATGAGAAGACCACCTGCGCTCCCAATTCTTTCACTTTCTTGCCTAAGTTTTCAAAGTCACTGCAGATGGTTTCCAGGTCCTTTCTTGCTGTGTCATTTGTCCCCACATGTATTAGCAGGAATGGGTAGTGATCTGTAGGTCTGAAGAGTCTTGATATCCTGTCAGACACATCTTTAATTTTTGCACCTGGAAGAAAGCACATTTCTCTTGAGGTCAGACGTTTCCTGTAGTTCTTGACCAAGTTTGCACACACTACAGCAGGGATTTTGGCGCACTCCTTCATACAGATCTTCACCAGATCTTTCAGGTTTCGGGGCTGTCACTTGGCAATATTGAGTTTCAGCTGCCTCCAAAGATATTCTATTGGGTTCAGGTCTGGAGACTGGCAAGGCCGCTCCAGGACCTTGAAATGCTTCTTATGGAGCCACTCCTTGGCCAAAATATTGGGATACAAGACACCATCAATCCTCCCTTCAATATGGTGCAGTCATCCTGTCCCCTTTGCAGAAAAGTACCCCCAAAATATGATGTTCTCCCACCATGCTTCACAATCAGGATGGTGTTTTTGAGGTTGTACTCATCCTTCTTCTTCCTCCAAACACCTCGAGTGGAGTTGATACCAAAAAGTTCTATTTTGGTCTTATCTGACCACATGACCTTCTCCCATGCCTCCTCTGAATCATCCAGAACTTGAAACTGGCCTGGATATGTGCTGGCGTGAGCAGGGGAACCTTGCGTGTCCTGCAGGATTTTAATCCATGCCGGCGTAGTGTGTTACTCATGGTAATGTTTGAGACTGTGGTCTCTTCTCTCTTCAAATCATTTACCAGGTCATCCTGTGTATTTCTGGGCTGATTCCTGATTTTTCTCAGAATCATCCTTACCCCACAAGGCGAAATCTTGAATGGATCCCCAAACCGAGGAAGATTGACAGTCATCTTGTGTTTCAAAGTGAAAAAAGAGAAAAGTAGATTCAGCTCACCTGATTGCTTTGAAGGCTTTGGAAGGAAGCACGGGTACATGTGGCCTCACGTGTTTGCATGAAAAAAAGTTGAAGAAACCAGCTTCCAAAAGTGCAAATATTTATTGAAGCAAATCCACGCAGTTTAAAAATTTCCAAATTTCCAAATTTCCAGCTTTGACAAAGAACACAGCTCTGTGTTCGAAACACGTTACGTTTTTTCCTTGTGAGATTCCCCGATGTAATTTGGAAATTTTTAAACTGCGTGGATTTGCTTCAATAAATATTTGCACTTTTGGAAGCTGGTTTCTTCAACTTTTTTTCATCTTGTGTTACTTCCATTTTCTAATAATTGTGCCAACAGTGGTTGCCTTCTCACCAAGCTGCTTGCCTATTGTCCTGTAGCCCATCCAAAGCGTATGCAGGTCCGTGGTGTCCTTAGACAGCTCTTTAGTCTTAGCTATGGTGGAGAGGTTGGAGTGTGATTGATTGGGTGTGTGGCCAGGTGTCTTTTATACAGGTAACAAGTTCAAATAATTAATACAGGTAATGAGTGCAAAGTAGGAGGGCTTCTCAAAGAAAAACGAACAAGTTTGTGAGAGACAGAATTCTTGCTAGTTGGAAGGTGATCAAATACTTATTTCATGAATAAAATCCAATTTACTTATTTAAAAATCATACGATGTGATTTTCTGGTTTTTATTTTTAGATTCTGTCTCTCACAGGTGAAGTGTACCTATGATAAAAATTACAGACCTCTCCATTCTTTGTAGGTGGGAAAACTTGCAAAATCAGCAGTGTATTAAATACTTATTTCCCCCACTGTATATAGGGACAAGCGGACCCATGGATGTTCGGGTTCGTCAGGTTTGACCAAACATTTGTCCAAAGTTCTCTTCGGGTACCAGAACTCTACTCAAACTTGAGCCGGATCCCCATAGAAGTCAATGGGGACCGGAGCTTTGGTGCTGTAAGAGGGCTGTAAAATGCTCTCTCTCTTTACAGTTCGGGTTCGCATATACAATACAGACCAAAAGTTTGGACACACATTTCCGATGACTACCTCTTGAAGCTCATCAAGAGAATGCCAAGAGTGTGCAAAGCAGTCATCAAAGCAAAAGGTGGCTACTTTGAAGAACCTAAAATATAAGACATATTTTCAATTGTTTCACACTTTTTTGTTAAGTATATAATTCCACATGTGTTAATTTATTGTTTTGATGCCTTCAGTGTGAATGTACAATTTTCATAGTCATAAAAATACAGAAAAATCTTTAAATGAGAAGGTGTGTCCAAACTTTTGGTCTGTACTGTATGTATATATATATATTTTTACTCATTTTTATTAGTCCCTATAAGGGACTTGACTGTGAGATCACTTGATTGTTGGTAAAATAATCTGCAATACTGTAATGCAGTGGATAGTAAAATTACCAGTCTTCTATGTACAAATATAGCAGACACTTCAGGTGAATCTGCCAGCAGGGTTTTGTTGTGTAATGCTATATTGCTTAAAATACAGATTTCAGTGATGCCTCACTTATCAAGCTCCATGGTGTTGTTTACTTGTAATGCTTGTTTTAGCACCAGGAGCTTATCATTATTGGGACACAGCAGTGCATGCCTGGTAGTCTGACTCCGCCCCCTCCTGTGATAAGCAGCTCACTGTCTATAGCCATTGTATATGCAGAGCCTGGTGTGGGTTAGGTCAGCTGCAATGTGGGCAGGGCAGCTTTCTCAGCTCTGCTGTATTGCTAAATCTAAAAACTCTCATTGTGTCAGAACCACTGCACCCAGTAATATAAGTGATACATTGTTGGATTCAGGGTCTCTTTGCCTAGATCAGGCTTCTCTCAGATTAGGTGCAAAAAAACTGCTGACAGATTTCCTTTCAGCAGGCTCCTTGCTGCTATGACAATGCCATTGACAACCTGCAATTGTTAGAACCCTCCTGTTTGTTTTTCCATCTTGTGTTTTGCGGTCACGTAACCACCTGCCTTTATATTCCAGCTCCGCCCTCCTGGCTGTGCTGGACTTCCATGTTTGACTGTTTCTCTAGCCAGGTGCTTCTGTGCCTTTCTCTGTCAGTTCGTCTGGTCCTTCAGGGACCTCTAGTACCCTTTTGTCTGTTTGTCTTTTTGTGTTCTGCAACAACTTATCTGTTTAGGAGGTGTCCCATTTTTGTCCCAGTCCTCAGTTCTTTTAAGGACCCCTCCCCTTATGCTATAGGTCTTTGTTCAGACTAGCTGAGGACTAAGGCGGGTATGTTCGCTAGGAACAGGCAGCCCGCTACATCGTAGGGATTTAGCTTAGTCTTACTGTAGGGACAGCTTTCCCTATCTTTCCTTAGTACTTGTTGCCAATCATAACAGTAAGTCGTCCAGCCCAAAAAAAACTAAAAGGAAAGAAATTTGGGGATCAGTATGGTTTTCGTCCAGGATTTGGCTCAACGCCTGCAGGGATTGTCTCTGGAGGTAGCCAAGTTCCAGCAACACGTGAGTAGCTGTTCTAAAGCGCATTTTGTGGAACCAAAGGTAGGACTGCCTTATGTTTTTTATGGTAAACAGCAAGATTTTTTTTCCTTTAAAAATGCTTGTTTGTTATATTTTCGTTTGAGACCAATGTCCTCTGGGAATAAATCACAGCGCATTGGTTTTATTATGTCACTTTTGCGCAAAGAACCACAGGGGTGAGCATTTTCTCTCCAACCTAATGATCCATATTTAAGGTCTGCAGAAGAATTTCTTTCTGCTATGGGGCTATTATATGATGATGCTGACCGAGTCTCATCTGCTGAGGCAGAACTCAGGCGTTTGAATCAGGGGTCAGGTGATGTTGAAAATTATTGCACACACTTCAGAAGATGGGCCTCGGAAGTTAGATGGAATGATCCTGCTCTGAAATGTCTATTTCTTGCTGGTCTGAGTGAAAGGGTTAATGATTTGCTAATTGCATTCCCCGCACCTGAGACTCTGCAGAATGCCATGCAATTAGCTGTTCGTGTGGATAGGAGACTGAGATTTAGACAGAATGAGGTAAAGACTCCTGTAATGCCAGGTCCTAGTCCCCAGAAAATCTGCTCTGACGGCGGAGAACCGATGGAGGTTGGGGCGAAGTCACTCCCCTCTCATGAAAGAGACCAGAGGTTCGCCGAGGGATTGTGTCTTTATTGTGGTAAAGCTGACCATTTGATTAAGTATTGTGAGCTTCGTTTAAGTAAAGAAAAATAAAAGGTCAGGTACGCCCGTATAGCTTGTTTACGCTCTGCAGGAGTATTTCTTTCTGGGAGTACTACTTTGCAGGAAAATTTGATTGAATTTCCGGTATTTGTGTATTGTGGTTCAACACTTAATATGATTGATAAAGGGTTTTTGGAAAAACTTAAATTGAAATCCAAACCTTTGTCATCACCTATTTCTGTGATTACAATTGATAACACTCCTTTAAAATGCATTACTCACAAAGTTGCTGCATTTCCCCTCACTATCAATGGAGTTCACCAAGAAATTTTGGACTTGGTTGTATTAGATAATTTACCCTCTCCGGTCATTTTAGGTTTGCCTTGGTTAAAACTGCACAATCCTTTGCTAGACTGGTCTACTAATGTGATTAAGTCTTGGAGTCCGAAGTGCTATGATAAATGTTGTAATGGTCACATTGCGGCTGTGTAAAAAGGGGAATTACCTGTACCTATTCAAGATTTTTGGAGGGTTTTTTCAGAGGAGAAGTCGCAAATTTTACCTCCTCATAGGGATTATGATTGCACCATTGAGTTTGTTCCTGGAGCTACTCTTCCCAAGAGTCACTTGTTTAATCTGACTATCCCTGAAAGAAAGCCCTTGGACAGGGGCGTACATAGGAATCATGGGGCCCCATAGCAGAAGTTCTAATTGGGCCACCCCCTAAAAAAAAAAAAATCCCTCCATAAGGTATGATGCCAACAAAAGTGCCCCCCCCCCAAACACAGTAATACGCCCAGGTTGAATTGCTCCACATGCGCAGTATAATGACCCTACTGTACCCCATCTCAACTCCCAGGGCAAAGTATGCTGTCCCCAACACAGTATGATCCCCTAACTGTGACCCCCTAGAGCTAGAGAGGATGGTGGGTAATAAGGGAGGGTGTTATACATAATAAAAGATGAAACTAAATAATTAAGGACAACGCTATACATAATGAGTGAGTGCACTACATACTAAGGGACTGTGCTATACATAATAAGTGAGTACACTATAGACTAAGGGACTGTGCTATACATAATAAGTGAGTACACTATATACTAAGGGACTGTGCTATACATAATAAGTGAGTACACTAAATACTAAGGGACTATGCTATACATAATAAGTGAGTCCACTATATTCTAAGGGACTGTGCTATACATAATAAGGTAATAAGGGAGGATGTTATACATAATAAAAGATGAAACTAAATAATTAAGGACAACGCTATACATAATGAGTGAGTACACTATATACTAAGGGGCTGTGCTATACATAATAAGTGAGTACACTATAGACTAAGGGACTGTGCTATGCATAATAAGTGAGTACACTATATACTAAGGGACTGTGCTATACATAATAAGTGAGTACACTATATACTAAGGGACTGTGCTATATATAATAAGTGAGTCCACTATATTCTAAGGGACTGTGCTATACATAATAAGGTAATAAGGGAGGGTGTTATACATAATAAAAGATGAAACTAAATAAGTAAGGACAACGCTATACATAATGAGTGAGTACACTATATACTAAGGGACTGTGCTATACATAATAAGTGAGTACACTATAGACTAAGGGACTGTGCTATACATAATAAGTGAGTACACTATATACTAAGGGACTGTGCTATACATAATAAGTGAGTACACTTGCCTTTTGGAAGTGCATTGAGCTGTAGGGTGCATTGCTGGAAAAGGGGAAAAAAAAAAAAAACCTCTTTAAATCTTAGTTTGCGAGTGTGAACGAGCTGAGTGTGACCGGAGCGTAAGTGCGAGCGAAAGTAAATGTGTGACTTGTTTTTCAGTGACTTTGGATTCAGGGAGTTTGGAAGGGAGGACTCTGGACTGAATTGCTGTCTGTATTTTATTAATTCTTTACTTTTCTTTTTACTTAACATTCTGTCTATTGCAATCCCCATTAGGAAATGAGCTCCATTATTGACAATGCTATCCAGTGTACATCTTGCCACATGTATGCATTCCTTGAACAGCCGGTCGGGGTTGCTTACTGCTGTGCGAGATGTGTGCACGTTGTGCGTTTGGAAGCCCAGGTACTGGATCTAAATGAGCAGCTGGCAACACTGAGATCCATTGACAATATGGAAAGGAGTCTGCTGCTCACTGAGCAGCAGCTCACTGGGGTAGATGTGAGGGAGGGTGGTAGTCGGGAGCTGCAGGACAGTGAGGCCATTAGTTGGGTGACAGTTAGAAGGGGGGGTAGAGGGAAGAGTGCCAGGGAGGCTAGTCCTGATTTGGCACACCCCAATAAGTTTGCAAAGTTGGCAGATGAGGGGAGTGACGGTACAGGGGTAGCACTGCTGCAGCAAGGCATGTCCTCTGAAAGCCGGAGGAGTGTCAGCTCCAGTAAAGAGGGAAATAGGAGAGCAGGGCAGGCCAGGCAGGTGCTGGTAGTGGGGGACTCAATTATTAGGGGAACAGATAGGGCAATCTGTCACAAAGACAGGGATCGTCGAACAGTGTGCTGCCTACCTGGTGCTCGAGTCCGGCACATCACTGATCGGGTTGACAGATTACTGGGAGGGGCTGGTGAGGACCCAGCGGTCATGGTGCACATTGGCACAAATGACAAAGTTAGAGGTAGGTGGAAGGTCCTTACAGATGATTTCAGGGAATTAGGCTGCAAGCTGAAAGCAAGGACCTCCAAGGTGGTATTCTCTGAAATACTACCGGTACCACGTGCCATGCCAGAGAGGCAACGGGAGATTAGGGAGATAAATAAGTGGCTCAAGTACTGGTGTAGGAAGGAGGGATTTGGGTTCCTGGAGAACTGGGCCGACTTCTCAGTTGGCTACAGACTCAACGCTAGGGACCGGCTGCACCTCAATGGGGAGGGTGCAGCTGTGATGGGGGAGAAAATGGCTAGAAGGTTGGAGGAGTGTTTAAACTAGAGATTGGGGGGGGGGTATTCATTTTCTAGGTGGGGAAGATAGTGCAGATAGTGACCTGGGGCACAAATAAAGAAATTGGGGGTGGGGTTAGAACAGTCAATAAAGTAAGACGGAATAGAGGTACAGAGAGATACATAAAATGCATGTACACTAATGCCAGAAGCCTCACCAACAAAATGGAGGAATTAGAATTAATTTTGTTGGAAAATAATTATGACATGGTAGGGATATCTGAGACGTGGCTGGATGAGAGCCATGAATGGGCAGTTAATTTACAGGGCTATAGTCTGTTCAGAAATGACCGTACAAACAAGCGAGGGGGGGGTGTTTATATGTAAAATCATCCTTAAAACCCATCTTGCGGGAGGATATAGGTGAATCTAATGAAAATGTAGAGTCCCTGTGGGTGGAGATAAGGGGAGGGGGAAAAAATAATAAATTACCGATAGGGGTTTGTTATAAGTCTCCAAAAATAATGGAAGTAGCGGAGAATATCCTCGTAAAGCAAATAGATGAAGCAGCGACTCAAGGAGAAGTCATTATTGTGGGAGACTTCAACTACCCTGAAATACATTGGGGGACAGAAACATGTAGTTCAAGCAAAGGTAATAGGTTTTTGACAACTATGAGAGACAATTACCTTTCACAACTGGTTCAGTACCCAACAAGAAGGGGGGCACTGCTAGACCTAATATTAACCAATAGGCCAGACCGCATATCAAATATACTAGTTGGGGGTCACTTGGGTAATAGTGATCACAATATAAAAAGTTTTCATGTAACCTTTAATAAGATGTGTAGTAGAGGGGTTACAAGGACACTAAACTTCAGGAGGGCAAATTTCCAACGGTTGAGAGATGATCTTAGTGCAATAAACTGGGACGATATCCTGAGACATAAAGCTACACAAAGCAAATGGGAGACATTTATTAACATCCTGAATAGGACCTGTGCACAATATATACCCTTTGGGAATAAACATGCTAGAAATAGGAGGAAACCACTATGGCTAAATAGAGCTGTAAGGGGCGCAATAAGTGACAAAAAGAAAGCATTTAGAGAACTAAAGCAAGTAGGTAGTGATGAGGCATTAAATAAATATAGAAAATGAAATAAATTCTGTAAAAACCAAATCAAGGCAGCAAAGATTGAAGCAGAGAGAATCATTGCCAGAGAAAGTAAAAATAATCCCAAAATATTCTTTAACTACATAAATAGTAAAAAACTAAAAAATGATTGTGTTGGCCCCCTTAAAAATAGTCTGGGTGAAATGGTGGATGAGGATGAGGAAAAAGCAAGTATGCTAAATTATTTTTTTTTCAACAATATTTACACAAGAAAATCGCATGACAGAAAACATGATCAGTGACAACAAAAATTCTCCATTAAATGTCACTTGCTTAACCCAGCAGGAAGTACGGCGGTGTCTAAAAACCACTAAAGTTGACAAATCCCCGGGCCCGGATGGGATACAACCGCGAGTACTGCAGGAATTAAGTAACGTCATAGATAGACCATTATTTTTAATCTTTAAAGATTCCATAATAACAGGGTCTGTACCACATGACTGGCATATAGCAAATGTGGTGCCAATATTCAAAAAGGGGACAAAAACCAGTAAGCTTAACCTCTACTGTGGGTAAAATCCTGGAGGGTTTCCTAAGAGATGCTATACTGGAGTATCTGAAGAAGAATAACCTCATGACCCAATATCAACATGGGTTTACGAGGGGCCGTTCCTGTCAAACTAATCTGATCAATTTTTATGAGGAGGCAAGTTCTGGACTGGACCAAGGAAATGCAGTGGATGTTGTGTATATGGACTTTTCAAAAGCTTTTGATACGGTTCCACACAAAAGGTTGATACATAAAATGAGAACAATGGGGATAGGGGAAAATATATGTATGTGGGTTAAGAATTGGCTCAGTGATAGGAAACAAAGGGTGGTTATTAATGGAAAACACTCTGACTGGGTCTCAGTTAACAGTGGGGTACCACAGGGGTCAGTATTGGGCCCCCTTCTTTTTAACATATTTATTAATGACCTTGTAGGGGGCATGCAAAGTAATATTTCAATATTTGCTGATGACACTAAACTCTGCAGGGTAATCGGGTAATCAATACAGAGGAAGACAATTTTATATTACAGGAGGATCTATGTAAACTAGAAGCTTGGGCTGATAAATGGCAAATGAGCTTTAATGGGGATAAATATAAGGTAATGCACTTGGGCAGAGGAAATAAAATGTATAATTATATGCTTAATTGTAAAACACTGGGCAAAAGTGTAACTGAAAAAGACCTGGGTGTATTGGTGGACGAAAAGCTCACGTTTGGTGGCCAGTGTCAGGCAGCTGCTGCAAAGGCAAATAAAATAATGGGATGCATTAAAAGAGGCATAGATACTCATGAGGAGAACTTAATTTTACCTCTATACAAGTCATTAGTGCGACCACACTTAGAATACTGTGTACAGTTTTGGTCTCCGGTGTATAAGAAAGACATAGCTGAACTAGAGAGGGTGCAGAGAAGAGCGACCAATGTTATTAGAGGACTGGGGGGTCTGCAATACCAAGACTGGTTATTACACTTGGGGTTATTTAGTGCGGAAAAAAGAAGGCTTAGGGGTGATCTTATTACTATGTACAAGTATATGAGGGGACAGTACAAAGACCTTTCTACTGATCTTTTTACTCTGAGCCCAGAGACGGGGACAAGGGGGCATCTTCTACGTCTGGAGTAAAGAAGGTTTAATCATAATCACAGACGGGGATTCTTTACTGTAAGAGCAGTGAGACTATGGAACTCTATGCCGCATGATGTTGTAATGAGTGATTCACTATTAAAATTTAAGAAGGGCATGGATGCCTTTCTTGAAAAGTATAATATTACAGGTTATATATACTAGATTCCTTGATAGGGCGTTGATCCAGGGAACTAGTCTGATTGTCGTATGGAGTCGGGAAGGAATTTTTTTCCCCAATGTGGAGCTTAGTGTTCGCCACATGGTTTTTTTTTGCCTTCCTCTGGATCAACATGTTAGGCTATGGGTTGAACTAGATGGACTTAGTCTTCCTTCAACCTTAAAAACTATGTTACTATATTCTAAGGGACTGTGCTATACATAATAAGGCTACATTCTTGTATCTGTGTGCAGTGTTGGTGTGCTGCCCTGTTTTACAGACATATTGAGCATGTCCTATTCTAATCCTCAAAATCGGATCAGAACAGGACATTCTCTGACCCTCACAGATCTCATTCTCAGATCCATGATTTTCATGGATGTGTGAATGGATCTATAAAACTCTACGAGTCCATGGGCCATTCGATAAAAAAATCTGGACATTTCTCACACAAATGTGAGAATTCAGCCTAAGGGATTTTACAGACAGCATTATCACTCCAAGTCACACAGTGCAGATACAGAATAATATTTCCATCCAGGAACTTACCACTGATGTCTCATCTGATCAGAGACGGTTTCTGCTGTTTCTTCTCCGTCTGGTCAGACCTTCATGTCGACATCTTCCAGCCACGACTCGTCTTGTCACGATGATCTCCAGCCTAGCAAATAACAAGGTCACATATATTGTATATATACATGTATCTCCCCCACACTGCGCCCTTGAATAGAGATATGTACCCCCCACGATTAATATACTATTAAAAACTTAGCAATCAAAATGTAAAGTGATAAGCAGCACTTTGCCCCCCATTAACTATAATCTCCTCCGGCCAATAATATAAATTATTCAGTCTCTGTGACTCTCCCCAATTAACTGTAAGGCTATGTGCACACTGAAAACATACAAGGCTTTACAGTACAAGCAAAGTGAAACCCCCATAATTGCTCTGTCCCAGCACCCCCATGATTGCTCGCTCCCAGCACCCCCATGATTGCTCTCTCCCAGCACCCAAATTATTGCTCTGTCCCAGCACCCCATCATTGCTCTGCTCCAGCACCCCATCATTGCTCTGTCCCAGCACCCCCATCATTGCACTCTCCCAGCACCCCCATCATTGCTCTGTCCCAGCACCCCCATCATTGCTCTGTCCCAGCACCCGCATCATTGCTCTGTCCCAGCACCCCCATCATTGCACTCTCCCAGCACCCCCATCATTGCTCAGTCCCAGCACCCCCATCATTGCTCTGTCCCACCACCCCCATCATTGCTCTGTCCCACCACCCCCATCATTGCTCTGTCCCCATTGCCACCAGCCCCATCATTGCTCTGTCCCCATTGTCACCAGCCCCGTCATTGCTCTGTCCCCATTGCCACCAGCCCCGTCATTGCTCTGTCTCCATTGCCACCAGCCCCATTATTGCTCTGTCCCCATTGCCACCAGCCCCATCATTGCTGTCCCCGTTGCCACCAGCCCCGTCATTGCTCTGTCCCCATTGCCACCAGCCCCGTCATTGCTCTGTCCCCATTGCCACCAGCCCCATCATTGCTGTCCCCATTGCCACCAGCCTCATCATTGCTGTCCCCATTGCCACCAGCCCCATCATTGCTGTCCCCCACCTCCCCTCATTCTCCTGTTACTCTCCCCAGCATTTCAGTAAAAAATAAATACAACTTACCTCTCAGCCCACTCCCCTGCAGCATCCTCCTCGTTCCGGGCAACTTTCTCCCTGACCCAGGTGCGCGCTGCATGACGACGTCATCAAGCTGCGCGTGTCTGTGTCAGGGAGGAAGCGCCAGGCAGGAAGCAGAGGACGGATCCCTCCAGCTCCACAGTGGAGCTGCATGGATTGCTCCCTGCCCACCGCTCAATATTAGCCGCCCGGCAAGGGCCCCCCTGACCCTCCAGGCCCCGGTGCAGCTGCACCGGCGGTATGTCCGACCCTGGACTGCTATGGGGCCCCCCCCCGGCTCACGGGCCCCATAGCAGGCGCGTGGTCTGCCGCCATTGGCAGTACGCCACTGCCCTTGGAGGAGTACATACAGACTAGCCTGGCTGCTGGTCACATTAGACCTTCTAAGTCGCCTGTGGCAGTTGGATTTTTCTTTTTTAAAAAAAAGGACGGGGGTTTACGTCCATGTCTGTATTTTTGTGAAATTAATAAGATTACCGTACGCAATTCCTACCCATTGCCGTTAATTCCTGACTTGTTTAACCAGTTGGTGGGGGCCAAGTGGTTCTCTAAAATTGCTCTCCGGGGGGCATACAATTTGTTGCGAGTGAAGGAGGGTGATGAATGGATGAAAGGAAAACTGCTTTTAACACTCCGGTAGGTCATTTTGAGAATCTGGTGATGCCTTTGGGTCTTACCAATGCACCTGCATTTTTTCAGAACCTTATTAATGACATCTTGAGACCTTTGATTGGTAAGAATGTGGTTGTGTATTTGGATGACATTTTGATTTATTCACCAGATCTAGAGTCCCATTGGCAGAGTGTACGTGAAGTTTTGCAGTTATTGAGTGATAATTCACTCTTTGCTAAGCTGGAGAAATGTGAGTTCACTGTGCAAAAAACTAGTTTTTTGGGCTACATTGTCTCCAGCGAGGGCTTTGAGATGGACCCCGTGAAGGTTCAGGCTGTGCAGGAATGGCCTAGGCCTATTGGTTTGAAATCTATACAGAGATTTTGGGGTTTTGCCAATTAATACAGGAAATTCATTAAGAATTTTTCTGTAATTGTTAAGCCTCTGACCAATCTCACCAGGAAAGGTGCGAATACGGTCCAGTGGACTACTGAGACCATTGAACCGTTTGAGTATCTCAAAGAGAGGTTCAGTTCTGCCCCTATCCTTATGCAGCCTGATGAGACCAAGCCTTTTGTGGTCGAGGTCGATGCTTCATCGGTGGGGGTCGGAGCAGTTTTGTCTCAGGAGAACAAGGATGGAGTACATTCTTGTGCCTTCTTTTCGAAAAAATGTTAGGAAACCGAACTGAATTATGATGTTGGAAATCGGGAGTTGCTCGCGTTTGAACATTGGCGTCATTTTTTGGAAGGCGCTAGATTTTCTATTCAGATCACAGATCATAAGAATTTGATCTATCTGGATGCTGCCAAGCGCTTGATTGCCCGTCAAGCTAGGTGGGCACCTTTTTTTTCTCGGTTTCATTTTTCTGTTACCTATATCCCTGGTACTAAGAATGTTAAAGCCGATGCTTTATCTCGCAGCTTCTCTCCTACGGTCAGTGCCGAGGAGGAGGAGAGCATTTTACAGAAAGGAGTTGTGGTGGCGGCATTGGACTTCGTTTTGGAGAATGGGATTTGAAAGCTCAAGATGATGCTCCATCTAACACTCCCCATGGGAGGTTGTTCGTGCCTAGAGCCTTTAGGAGAGATTTGTTTGTGGAGTGTCATGAGTCTCGGTTGGCAGGTCATCCAGATATTTCGGAGACTAAGAGACTTATCAGTCACAGTTTTTAGTGGCCTGGATGGCAGTAGGAAGTCATCAAGTGGGTGCATCAATGTACTGTGTGTGCTAGGTCAAAGGCTTCACACACTCCTGCTGTGGGGTTGCTTTGCCCTCTGGAGGTTCCTAGTGCACCTTCGACGCATCTCACAATGGATTTTATTACTGATCTTCCTGTGTCCGAGGGTTTTACTGTCATCTGGGTGGTCGTGGACCGTTTTAGTAAGATGTGTCATTTGGTTCCATTCATTAAGTTGCCCTGCGCCAAGACACTTGCTAAGGCGTTTGTTAAGGAGATTGTCAAGCTTTATGGAGTTCCCACGGACATTATTTCTGATAGAGGACCTCAGTTTGTGGCTCGCTTTTGGCGTGCTTTTTGTGACAGGTTGGGAGTCCATTTGTCATTTTCGTCTGGGTATCATCCTAAGTCTAATGGACAGACTGAAAGAAAGAACCAGGATGTAGAACAGTTTTTGCATTGTTTTGTGGTGGACAATCAAGAGGAGTGGTCTGAGTTTCTGCCTCTCACAGAATTTGCTCTTAACAATCATACATCCTCCTCTGCTGGGTGTTCTCCTTTTTTTTGTTGTACTGGGAGACATCCGTCTTTTGGTTCGTTCTCCAAATTGGGGTCGGCGGTGCCGGAGGAGGAGAATTTTTCCGGTGATTTGGAGAGAGTTTGGACTAATGTACGTTGCAACCTTCAAGAGGCTAACAAGAAGTCCAAGAAGTATTTTGACAGGAAACGTAAGGAGGTTTTGTTTACTGTGGGTGACATGGTTTGGTTGTCCTCAAAGAACCTGCGGTTGAGGATTCCCTCTAAAAAGCTGGGTCCTAAGTTTGTGGGTCCATTTAAAGTGCTTCAGGTTGTTCACCCGTCTGCGGTTAGGTTGGATATCCCTACTTCCTGGAAGATTAATCCTGTGTTTCATGTTTCCTTATTGAAAAAGGCTGATGTATCAGATAGGGATTCCACTGTCACAGTTCCTCCTGTGGTGGAAGACGACAAATATGAAATTTCTCATATCCTGAATTCTAGATGGCATAGAGGGAGATTACAGTATCTTGTCTCCTGGAAGGGTTTCGGTCCCGAAGATAACTCCTGGGTAAGGGCAGATGATGTCTCTGCTCCTAGGCTTGTTAGAGCTTTCCACAGGAGGTTTCCGGATAGGCCTGAGCCTGGAGGATCCGGAGGATCCTCATAAAAGAGGGGGTACTGTTAGAACCCTCCTGTTTGTTTTTCCATCTTGTGTTTTGCGGTCACGTGACCACCTGCCTTTATATTCCAGCTCCGCCCTCCTGGCTGTGCTGGACTTCAGTGTTTGTGCTTCTGTGCCTTTCTCTGTCAATTCGTTTAGTCCTTCTGGACCTCTAGTACCTTTTTGTCTGTTTGTCTTTTTGTGTTCTGCAACAACTTCTCTGTTTAGGAGGTGTCACATTTTTGTCCCAGTCCTTAGTTCTTTTAGGGACCCCTCTCCTTATGCTATAGGTCTTCGTTCAGACTAGCCGAGGACTAAGGCGGGTCTGTTCGCTAAGATCAGGCAGCCCGCTACATCGTAGGGATTCAGCTTAGTCTTACTGTAGGGACAGCTTTCCCCTATCTTTCCTTAGTACTTGTTGCAGATCATAACAGAAATCATATTGTGGAGGGTCGATGGTGTCAGCAGGGACATGACCCCCTATTTTCAATCTCTTACATGCCATGGTCATACAGTCTGGGAGCAGTATGACTAATTTCTTTGTTCAGTGGTTGCAGCATGAAGCTAGTCTCTAATTAGGGCAATGTTTCCCAAGCTCCAGTCCCCAAGGGCCCCAACAGGTCATGTTTTTAGGATCTCCAAAGTGTTGCAGAGATGAGAGAATTCCTAATGCCTTGATGATACTTCCATCACCTGTACAATACTAAGGAAATCCTGAAAACATGAACTGTTGGGGGCTGTGAGGACTGGAGTTTGCGAAAAAAATTAATTAGGTTGTTATTTTGGAGTGGTGGAATTATATCCAGAGGACATAATGTGTGGATTTCTTTCAAATGTGAGGAACCCAAAAAAAGTTGGTAAAAAGACATGTGGTTTTCAAAAATGAGCATGGCTTTTGCTCAAAATAATTTCTTATCAAACCTTTAATTCATTTCCAACAGTTGCTAAATATGAGGAATTATATCAATTGCCTGAGACTGTTTTTTGCTGTCCATAAGGCACCACATTCCCTATAGTTTGGGCTATTCTCATGTTCACTGTTCCCCGAGACCAACTTTTCATATGGCTGTGGTGATTTTTCTACAATGTAATCATCCCCTGCTATACAATGTAATGGTATAAGAGTCACCTGCAGCATCAGATTGTCCTGTAACCATTGACAAGCTGTTACTAGATGGATAATTTCGCATTTTTCCCATAATAGATGTATTTCTGACACACCCGGAGTCTCATTTCCAGAGCGCTCTGTATAACCTTTTGTTCTAAGAGAAGACGCTAGCTGGTAAATGAGATGTACGCCCACTGTCAGCCGCACGATGCTGCTACGTATTGTGGACAGCCTGAATCTAACCCATCATATTCAGTTATTGCTTTTCAACTTACAAAGAATTGTGCATGCCATTAAGCTCCCCAGCTAACAAGAGAATGACTTCATGTTGCTAGATGGCAGACTAAATAATGTATACATTAAATACCTTGTTTCCTTTCTTGCAACTATGTTTTCATTGCAAAGTAAATTAAATTTGTCATATACCCTAACAGAAATGTCACCATTAGTGATGGGCAAGCACTAAAATGCTCGGGTGCTCGATGCTCGGGTCGAGCAAATTGGAATACTCGGGTGCTCGACCCGAGCAACGAGCCCAATGTAAGTCTATGGGAAACTCGAGCATTTTTCAGGCGGCTTTTCCCGGCGGTCTGCAGAGGGCCTAAAAATTGCCCAAATCGATGGGAACAGTGATCAAATGACAGGGGAAAAGCATGAGGAAGACCACTGGAAGCATTTTTGACTCCCAGGTCATTGCTGTGATCAACATTGTCAGAGTATTACGCCACTTTTACGGACTCACAATAAAACATGCAAAAATGAAACCAAAATGGATTTTCCTGGTAAATATGCTAAGGATCATCCTTTCCAGGGTAATGACTTATATATAAGGCAAAATAAATAACCAAAACCAAAAATATTCCACACCTTGAGCTATGTTCACACGTAGCGTTTTTGATGCGTTTTTGCACTTTTGCATTGCTTTCAACCAAGACAAATGCATTCACTGGTAAATGTCATTTTAACATTTTACCTGGTCATGTGGTGTGTGACGCATCATCAGACACATAATGTTTCATTTATGAAGGAGGGACTCTGAAAGTCATAAAGCCTGTTTTTATAGCGCCATCAAGCAGCCCTTACTATTCTTAAAGGGCCAGCAGTCGGCCCTCGCTATTGTTAGAGAGCCATCAGCCGGCTATGCTTTGTTGTTTCCATTATTAACGAGTGGGTCTCCTATACTATTAATGCGTATGCAGTGACTGCAAGGGCTGCCAGAAATATGGAGGCACTCCAATGCCCCTTTCAAGAGACATAGAGGTCAGAGAGCCTCCTAAAAACAATGTTCCCATTATTAGGAAGTGGGACTTCCATAGTGTTTGCCTATGCAGTGAAGCAACGGCTGCCAAAAATTTGGAGGAACTCCAATGCGCCTTGCAAGAGACGTAGAGGTCGGAGAGCCTCCTAAAAACAATGTTCCCATTATAAGGAAGTGGGTCTCCCATAGTGTTTGCCTATGCAATGAATGCAGAAACTGCCAAAAATTTGGAGGAACTCCAATGCGCCTTGCAAGAGACGTAGAGGTCGGAGAGCCTCCTAAAAACAATGTTCCCATTATAAGGAAGTGGGTCTCCCATAGTGTTTGCCTATGCAATGAATGCAGAAACTGCCCAAAATTTGGAGGAACTCCAATTCCCCTTGCAAGAGACGTAGAGGTCGGAGAGCATCCTAAAAACAATGTTCCCATTATTAGGAAGTGGGACTCCCATAGTGTTTGCCTATGCGCTGAATGCAAAAGATGCCAAAAATTTGGAGACACTCCAATGCCCATTAGAAGAGACGTAAACGTCGGAGAGCCTCCTAAAAGCAATGTTCCCATTATTAGGAAGTGGTTCTCCCATTGTGTTAGCCTATGCAATGAATGCAAAAGCTGCCAAAAATTTGGAGAAACTCCAATGCCCCTTGCAAGAGACATAGAGGGCTTCATGAAAAAATGTTCCCATTATTAGGAAGTGGGTCCCCAATAGTGTTTGTCTATGCAGTGGCACAATTTTTGTGGCACAATTTCAGCTAGCCCACGGCCTCGGCCTTGTCCTCTGCATGCACCTTCATCACCATCACGTCCACTTTCCCATCCCTTGCCACGAGCCTTGCCCATTTTAAATGGAGGACAATATTTTCCACGTTCATTACAAATGGCTGGATTTGAACCGTAGTGATATGTGATACGTGTGATGGAAAATCACAGTTTTAAATAGCTGGCCTGTAGGTAACTATTTTTAATAGCGACCTCGTATCAATAACTTCACTGACACACTGCAAAAAAAATTCAGTGGAGGCCAGAAATGGCAGAATTTTCAGCGCACTTATATGTGATCCGTGTGACGAACAAACCACAGTTTTAAATAGCTGGCCTGTAGGTAACTATTTTTAACAGCGACCTCGTGTCAATAACTTCACTGTCACACTGCAACAAAATTTCAATGGAGGCCAGAGATAGCAGAATTTTCAGGGCACTTATATGTGATCCGTGTGATGGACCAACCAGTTTTAAATAGCTGTCCTGTAGGTAACTATTTTTAACAGCGACCTCATGTCAATAACTTCACTGACACACTGCAACAAAATTTCAATAGAGGCCAGAAATGGCAGAATTTTCAGCGCACTTATATGTGATCCGTGTGACAGACAAACCACAGTTTTAAATAGCTGGCCTGTAGGTAACTATTTTTAACAGCGACCTCGAGTCAATAACTTCACTGACACACTGCAACAAAATTTCAATGGACGCCAGAAATGGCAGAATTTTCAGCCCACTTATATGTGATCCGTGTGACGGACAAAGCACAGTTTTAAATAGCTGGCCTGTAGGTAACAATTTTTAACAGCAAACTGTTGTCAATAACTTCGCTAACACACTGCAACAAAATTTCAATGGAGGCCAGAAATGGAAGAATTTTCAGCGCACTTATATGTGATCCATGTTACGGACTAGCCAACGTTTTAAATAGATGGATTTTTAGCCCTGTAATATTGAAAGGACCTGGCTGTATTCTGCAGTGCCAACAAGCAAATGGACCAGAAATACGGTGTTGTCTGGATTGCTTTTTAAGCAAATAATCAGGATTAAGATAAAAAAAAATATTCTTGGCCCCTGATACCTGGGGCTATTTCTAGAAATATCTGTAAAAGCACCAGCAGCAGACAGAACTGGAATGGACTCTCTTGCTATATGCACTGCAGTCTGCTACATACACTGCCTGCCTGCCTAGCACTCATATCTGTGCAGCTAGATTAGTCCTCAGAAGGACTGTTTGATGAGATGGATATGTGTCTCTAATATAGTTTAGTACACCTACACTAACTGAGAAACAAGCAAATGTCTCCCTAGCTCATTAGCACCTCTCCCTACACTGCCTGATTCCGGAGCAGACTGTGACTAGCACTGTGGCTCCAGGTCTGATATAGAACTGATGACTCTGTGCAACCAGCCAATCACTTTAATGTCACAACCAACATGGCTACAGCATTACAGTGTGTGGCAGACAATTCCTGCATGTTCATTGACTCTGTAAAGAACACCAAACATGCAGGGAGGGGACCCGAGCTGCCACCGAGCAACCCCGGAAATATTTGGCGAGCGCCAAGCATCTTGAGCAGAGAGATGCTCGGGCGAGTGTAACATCCCTGGCAGCATGCTGGCATGGCTTACCACCTCCCACCATGCAAGACCGCCATCTTACCTATCAGTCCTGGCTGCACACTTTTCTCGAGTATCTGCTGTGTGCATGTCTCTTGTCTGATTGCTTAGGGCGGCGGCACGGTTACTGTCTGATTCTTGTAGTTACTGTGTGCACACTCCTAATGCGTCCCCAGCCTATTGTTGTGAGTTACTGGATACTTAAACCCCCTCCACCCAGTAGGAGGTGCCTGAGCAACACTTTCTTTCAGTGTGTTCTGTGCAACTGAGTTGCCAGGTCCTGTCCTGTACCTTGTCTGTTTCCACCACCTTGGGGGCTGTATACCCTGTCCTTTTTCCTGTATCTGTGACTTCTAGTCTGTTCCGCCACCCTGGGGGCTGTATACCTAGGCCCGTTACCTGTATCTGTGACTTCTAGTCTGTTTCCGCCACCCTGGTGGCTGAGTTCCCAGGCTCGTTCCTGTATCTTGTTCCGGGTTCAGTTCCTGTCTGAACTGTGTCCTAGCCCATTACCTGTTTGTCTCTATGTCCGTACCTGCAGTGTCTGAACCTGCACCTAACTCCAACTCGTTGTCTCTGTACTTCTGTTTGTGAGTTTTGTGTCTACTCGCTACTTCATTGTAAGTACCTTGTGTGTATTTGGTTCTGCTTATCCCATTTCCCTGCCTCCATATCTGCCTCCTGTGTTCTAACTATCTTCCTGTGTTTCCCAGTCTGTTCCATGAGAACAGAACCCTGTCCTGTCTGCCTGCACCTTCTGACCTGCAGATTTTGCTCTGCTCTGCTTGTCTACCGCACTTGCGGGTTTTGCTTTGCTTTGCTTGTCTACCGCACCTGCGGGTTTTGCTCTGCTCTGCTTGTCTACCGCACTTGCGGGTTTTGCTCTGCTCTGCTTGTCTACCGCATCTGCGAGTTTTGCTCTGCTCTGCTTGTCTACCGGACCTGCGGGTTTTGCTCTGCTTGTCTACCGCACCTGCGGGTTTTGCTCTGCTCTGCTTGTCTACCGCACTTGTGGGTTTTGCTCCTCTTTGCTTGTCTACCGCTCCTGAGGGTTTTGCTCTGCTCTGCTTGTCTACCGCACCTGCGGGTTTTGTTCTGCTCTGCTTGTCTACCGCACCTGCGGGTTTTGCTCTGCTCTGCTTGTCTACCGCACTTGCGGGTTTTACTCTGCTCTGCTTGTCTACTGCACCTGCGGGTTTTGCTCTGCTCTGCTCGTTTACCGCACCTGCGGGTTTTGCTCTGCTCTGCTTGTCTGACGCACCTGCAGCTCTGTTCCTGTATCCCAGTCTGTACTGGTTCCTATCCTGCCTGCGTTCCTACTTGCAGTACCCACCTGTCTGCATACCAGCCGTGCCTGCCAGTACCCACCTGTCTGCATACCAGCCTTGCCTGCCAGTACCCACTTGTCTGCATAGCAACCGTGCCTGCCAGTACCCACCTGTCAGTATGCCAGCCTAACAACAGCTGTGACTGGGGTCTGACATGGAGTAGCACTTGGTCCCTCTGCTAGGTTCCTCTCTGGTTCACGGAGTCAACTGAGCCGCCGTGCGACCTTGGTCGGACCGAGTTGATACTTAGTCACGCCCCTCCAGGCACTCCTCGGTTCATTGTCCAGTGGGATCACTAACCATGCTCACTCCAGTCAATCCGGGCGTTTGCGTAACAGTGAGCACCAAGTAGTATGCTCGCTCATCACTAGTTACCATGCTTCCAAATCAGCAACTTGCATCAGAGATCTTTTTCTCTTTGCCAAAACCAAGCAATAGGAATCAATTATGCACTTTTCTTCCCTCCTCTTCCTCACTTTTCTTTTATGGCTCTCTCCCTCTTCTCGCCTTCTCTCCTCTCCCCAAGCCTTTCTTTTGCCCACATTTTTAAAAATTAGCAATTTGTTTCATTTATTTCTTTGAAGGAAAGAAAAGGTCCTTGGACTTCAGTATTTGATGATCCTTATACAGTAGGTCTCGGCCAAGGTCTGCTAGAGCAAGAATATCCCGCCTCTAGCATCATTGACCTAACTAGCCTTCCCTGGATCTGAGCATCCAGGAAACTGGAGTTCCTTCACAAACATTTTATTTCCATTTCCAAAATCACAAACCTACATTTGCACCTGATGTCTTTGTAATAAGGAAAAAATAAAAACTCATCTACCCGAATCTCCACCATTTCAATTAAGCCCTTCACGCCGCAGCCGTTTTTGTGCTTTCATTTTTTACTCCCCTTCTTCCCAGAGCCATAACTTTTTTATTTTTCCATCAATATGGCCATAAAAGGCTTGTTTTTTGCATGACGACTAGAGATGAGCGTTGTTCTACTCGAACTGTTCGCCAATCTCAAATTCGAGCTGTTTTGGGCGGTGTTCGAGCCGTTCGGCGAACACGAACAATTTGAGAAAAATTCGGCTGTTCGAGGTTATGTTCGATAACTGTTCGTGCACCAAAATCATAACTGGATTTTTTCTCAGTAATGATGAAAATTAATGTTAATACGCAGTTTGAGTGTACAGCGGGGTGGGGGGAGGGGCAGGGGATGGATCTCTGCAGGAACAATGAAGATCTCCATTTTTTTTTCTCTTTCCCGCATTTGCAGTGGGGAGGTGCAATCTGTCAGCCTATCAGCAGCGCACACACGGAGCGAAGTGCTTTTTTTCACACAAGCAAGGGCATGTGTCATTGGCAGTGTATGTCACATGTCCTTGCCCTATAAGACCAAGCCATTTTCCCCGTCGCCACCATTTTCTCACTGCTGCAGCTGCGTGTTAGACGGCACCGCTGTTGCTGTGTGCGCTATACCTTGTTAATTTCAAGCCAATTTTTGCACAAATATACAGATAGCTTGGGAGTAGGGAATAGTTGTGATTGCAGTCCTTTTAAGGACTAGGTTACAGCATTTCCTACGACTGTTATCAGGGAGGTCTGTGCTCTTAAATAGATAGGTTGTGGGAGTAAAGACTATTTGTAATTGGAGTCCTTTTCAGGACTAGGTTACATGAGTTCCTATCAGTTTTTGCCAGGCAGGTCTGTGCCAGTGCTGTGCAAGTTTTTTTCACAGCATTTGGCTGAATCTAGCAAAGCTAATCCTTTTTGGCCTATTGCAGAGTGTGTTAGTCAGTGGAGTAGCCTATCTGTGTTGCAAGATATACCACCTGTGTATAGAATACCAATTTTTTTACTGCACCTAGTGAAGTAAAATCTTTTGGGCATAGCATCATTCTATTAGTCCATCTATACTGACCTCCATCAGGTTGCAAACTGAATATAATTTTTTTCTGCATCTAGCTCTGAAAAAATATTTGGGCTTCTAGCAGTGTGTGGGACTTGGTCTATTAGTCCATCTATACTGACCTCCATCAGGTTGCAAATTAAAAATAATTTTTTTCTTCATTTAGCTCTGAAAAAATATTTGGGCTTCTAGCAGTGTGTGGGACTTGTTCTATTAGTCCTTCTATACTGACCTCCAGCAGGTTGCAAATTGAATATAATTTTTTTCTGCATCTAGCTCTGAAAAAATAGTTGGGCTTCTAGCGGTGTGTGGGACTTGGTCTATTAGTCCATCTATACTGACCTCCATCAGGTTGCAAATTAAAAATAATTTTTTTCTGCATCTAGCTCTGAAAAAATATTTGGGCTTCTAGCAGTGTGTGGGACTTGGTCTATTAGTCCATCTATACTGACCTCCATCAGGTTGCAAATTAAAAATAATTTTTTTCTGCATCTAGCTCTGAAAAAATATTTGGGCTTCTAGCAGTGTGTGGGACTTGGTCTATTAGTCCATCTATACTGACCTCCATCAGGTTGCAAATTAAAAATAATTTTTTTCTGCATCTAGCTCTGAAAAAATATTTGGGCTTCTAGCAGTGTGTGGGACTTGGTCTATTAGTCCATCTATACTGACCTCCATCAGGTTGCAAATTAAAAATAATTTTTTTCTTCATTTAGCTCTGAAAAAATATTTGGGCTTCTAGCAGTGTGTGGGACTTGTTCTATTAGTCCTTCTATACTGACCTCCAGCAGGTTGCAAATTGAATATAATTTTTTTCTGCATCTAGCTCTGAAAAGATAGTTGGGCTTCTAGCGGTGTGTGGGACTTGGTCTATTAGTCCATCTATACTGACCTCCATCAGGTTGCAAATTAAAAATAATTTTTTTCTGCATCTAGCTCTGAAAAAATATTTGGGCTTCTAGCAGTGTGTGGGACTTGGTCTATTAGTCCATCTATACTGACCTCCATCAGGTTGCAAATTAAAAATAATTTTTTTCTGCATCTAGCTCTGAAAAAATATTTGGGCTTCTAGCGGTGTGTGGGACTTGGTCTATTAGTCCATCTATACTGACCTCCATCAGGTTGCAAATTAAAAATAATTTTTTTCTGCATCTAGCTCTGAAAAAATATTTTGGGCTTCTAGCAGTGTGTGGGACTTGGTCTATTAGTCCATCTATACTGACCTCCATCAGGTTGCAAATTAAAAATAATTTTTTTCTGCATCTAGCTCTGAAAAAATATTTGGGCTTCTAGCGGTGTGTGGGACTTGGTCTATTAGTCCATCTATACTGACCTCCATCAGGTTGCAAATTAAAAATAATTTTTTTCTGCATCTAGCTCTGAAAAAATATTTGGGCTTCTAGCAGTGTGTGGGACTTGGTCTATTAGTCCATCTATACTGACCTCCATCAGGTTGCAAATTAAAAATAATTTTTTTCTTCATTTAGCTCTGAAAAAATATTTGGGCTTCTAGCAGTGTGTGGGACTTGTTCTATTAGTCCTTCTATACTGACCTCCAGCAGGTTGCAAATTGAATATAATTTTTTTCTGCATCTAGCTCTGAAAAAATAGTTGGGCTTCTAGCGGTGTGTGGGACTTGGTCTATTAGTCCATCTATACTGACCTCCATCAGGTTGCAAATTAAAAATAATTTTTTTCTGCATCTAGCTCTGAAAAAATATTTGGGCTTCTAGCAGTGTGTGGGACTTGGTCTATTAGTCCATCTATACTGACCTCCATCAGGTTGCAAATTAAAAATAATTTTTATCTGCATCTACAGTACCTCTGAAAAAATATTTGGGCTTCTAGCAGTGTGTGGGACTATTTGTATTAGTCCATCTATACTGACCTCCATCAGGTTGCAAATTCAAAATAATTTTTTTCTGCATCTAACCCAGCCAATAGTTTTGGCCTAATACCACAGTTTGGCCACTCAGCTCTGCTCGGTTACCATCCATTGTTTTTTTGTGCAAACAACTCCAGAGTTGTGAATTAGTTAACCACCAAAATGAGTGGAAAAAGGCCTGCTGCTGGTGGAAAGGGGAATAGGCGTGTTGGGAAGGGGAAAAAAGGTTGTGTCCATGGGGTAGGTGTTAAAGCAACAGTAACATCTGCAGAAGAAAGACCATCTTCCAGCCAAACTAAAATGTCTACTTCTTTTAGCGGACAATGTGATAAGATCCCTTTCTTACGGCCACGCCAATCGCTACAAATTCCAGATGAGGCACAAAAACAGCAGGTGCTTCAACGGATATCAAGTGCTCCTTTAAGTGGGCTCTCCTCCACATCAACTTCAACATCACAAATACTCCAGTCCTCAAAGGTGTCACCCAAATCGCACTTGCTTCCTCACAGCTCCCAAATCTCCAGCTGCCCGTCTGAGTATGAGGTAGAACAGATGGTTGAGTCTGCAGAGCTGTTTACTCATACTATAGCCTGGGAATCAGAGGTCGACTCCAGCGCTTCTGTGAATCCAGACGAGGAAATGATCTGCACTGATGCCCAGAATCTTTATGAGTCGGATCCAGGACCAGACGCAGAAGGTTCTGACCATAATGTAGACCCTCATTCCCAAACTGTAACTCCTGTTGGTGGAGACAATGAGGAAGACGATGATAAGACTCAAATACCTGATTGGAGCGACAACTTTAGTTTTTTGTCAGGGCAGGAACAGGTTGGCTCTGAGGACGACGGGTGTGATAACGCACAGGGTGATGATGATGAGGTCGGAGATCCCACTTACTGTCAACCCACAGTCAGCCAAGAGATGAGGTCAGCAGAGGAGGTGGAGGAAGATGCTAGTGACGACGAGGTCAGGTTGCGCCTTCCTGGACAGAGACGTAGTACTGGAAGCACGTCAACAACTGCATCCTCAAACACAACTCTGCCTCTCACCACAAGTCGTGGTGGCTCTTCAGGTCGCATGGGTGCTAAGCCTTGCATAGCCTGGGCATTTTTTCAGATCGATAAAGATGACCCAACTCGTGTTATCTGTAACATTTGTCAGCAAAAGCTAAGTAGAGGCCAAAAAATACATAGTTTGAGTACTTCATGCATGAACCGGCACATGGACATGAAGCATAAGTTGCAGTGGGAAGCTCAGTGTGCTACAATGCGGCCTAGCCGGCCGGGCCAATCACCGTCTGCCATATCTTGTGCATCCGCGGCCTCTTCATCCTCTGTGACTGGGGGGACAGCAGTCACACCTGTTTTGGGGCGCAGACCTGCCACCTCTTTACCCGCAACAGCCAGCGTGATTGGCAGGTCATCATTTTCTTTGGAGGTGGTAACACCAGCTGGTGTTGAGCGCTGTCCGACATCGATAGCACCACCTTTGGATCAAGGCAACCTAACATGTCCGCCTGCATCTTCCTCACAGACCGGCAGTTTGCCGGAGACACCCTTATCAACCCCGTCTAAGCACAATAGCCAGCCCTCGGTCCCTCAGATGTGGACAAGTAAAAGACCATTTCCTCCTAGCCATGAGAAAGCTAAGAGGTTGAATTTCACCATCGGCAAGCTCTTGGCTACAGAAATGCTGCCTTTCCGCCTGGTGGACACAGAGGATTTTCGAGACCTTATGTCCGTCGTAGTGCCCCAGTACCAGATGCCCAGTCGGCACTACTTCTCAAAGAAAGGTGTGCCTGCGCTCCACCAGCATGTCGCACACAACATCACCGCTTCTTTGAGAAACTCTGTGTGTGACAGGGTGCATTTCACCACAGACACTTGGACGAGTAGGCATGGACAGGGGTGTTACATGTCGCTGACTGGGCACTGGGTAACTATGGTGACAGCAGGACAAGGGGCTGCTGTCCAAGTCTTGCCGTCCCCACGAGTTGTGCGTCAATCCTCTTTATGTCAAAGTTCCTCCACTGCTTCTGCCTCCTCAACCTCCTCTCGGTCTTCCACCTGCACCCAAAGCCTGTCTGGTCATGCCACAAGCTTTCTAACTGCGCAGAAGGGATCCTGCACACCTCCTTACTATGCTGGCAGTAGGGCTCAACGTCATCAGGCGGTTTTTACATTGAAATGTCTGGGAAATGTGAGTCACACAGCTGAGGAGTTGTGGTCAGCTCTGGAGAACCAATTTCATGAATGGTTGTCTCCACTGGACCTGAAACCAGGGAAGGCCGTGTGCGACAATGCTGCAAACCTGGGTGCGGCCCTTCGCCGGGGCAATGTCACACACGTGCCTTGTATGGCTCACGTGTTGAACCTGGTTGTCCAGCAATTTTTAGCCCACTATCCCAGACTAGATGGCCTTCTGCAGAGGGCACGGTCGCTGTGTGCTCACTTCCGCCGTTCGCATTCCGCAGCTCAGCGACTTACATCTCTACAGAAGTCGTTGGGCCTGCCACTTCACCGGCTAAAATGCGATGTGCCTACCCGGTGGAATTCAACTCTGCACATGTTGCAGCGACTGTGGCAGCACCGACAAGCCCTGGTGCAATACGTTCTGACGTATAGCCTGGGCCAACGAGATTCAGAGGTGGGGCAAATCACGCTGGAGGAGTGGTCTCAGATCAGGGACCTATGCACCCTTCTGCACAGTTTTGAAATGGCGACGAAGATGTTTAGTGCTGACGATGCCATTATCAGCATGACTATTCCGGTGATTTACATGCTGGAGCACATGTTAAACAGAATTCGGAGTCAGGTGGTGGCACAAGAGGAGGTGGAGGAAGTAGAGGAGGAGGAGTTGTATGCGGAAGGGCTAACATCTGCAAGGTCCAGACGGTCGGCAGCACCAAGGTGGCAGGCATGTGAGGGTGGGGGAGATGGTTTTACCAGGGCGCATGGTAGCAGCCAAACTAGTGAGGAAGGTGCAGGAGCCCAGGAAGAAGTGGAGGACGAACTGATGGAAGACTCATCAGATGAGGGAGACCTTGATCACATTTCTGTTGTGCGAGGTTGGGGGGAGAGGACAGAGGAAGGAAGCATGATTGTTACCTCGCCACCAACACAACAGGGACTTGGTGCTACTGGATGCGCAACACACATGAGTGCCTTCTTGCTGCACTACCTGCAACATGACCCTCGAATTGTGAGAATTAGAAATAATCCTGACTACTGGGTTGCCACACTGTTAGATCCCCGGTACAAAAGTAAATTTGCAGAAATTATTCCTGCCATAGAAAGGGATGCACGCATGCAGGAGTATCAGCAGAGACTGTTGCAGAATCTTACATGTGCTTTTCCACAAAATACCAGTGGTGCACGTAGTGAATCTCAAAGTTCCAACTTGCCAACCGTGGGACCGTCAAGTGTTCAGCACTCAAACCGTAACAGAACCACAGTATCTGCTGGTAACATCAATTTTGCGGAATCATTTCACCACTTTTTTAGCCCATCCTCTGCAAGGCCACAGGAGACAAGAAGTCTGACACATAGTCAACGCCTAGAGACGATGGTACAGGAGTATCTCCAAGTAAACATTGAAGCCACGACTGTGTCACTGGACCCTTGCTCTTTTTGGGCTTCCAATCTGGATAAATGGCCGGAGCTAGCCACTTACGCCTTGGAGATCTTGTCATGCCCCGCAGCCAGCGTTCTGTCTGAACGTGTGTTCAGCGCTGCTGGTGGTGTGCTGACAGATAAGCGCACGTGGCTCTCCACTGATAATGTAGACAGACTCACGTTCATAAAGATGAACAAATCATGGATCCGAAACGACTTTTCTACCCCTGTGTCATCCTGGGGAGAGTAAAAGCTTGATGATTGGTTAAAATCACCCTACCAACCGTTTTAAGCTTTCAAATTACTAATCATGTTTATCTGTATCTTGACTGGAAAATAATTTGGGCTTTGTAGCAGTGTGCAGCACTGATCCTATTAGGCCATCTATACTAAAGCTTCACCAGATTTAAAATTAAAAATAATTTTTAGCTGCATCTAGCCCGGAAAATAATTTTGGGGCTCCGAGATGCGCAAGGCACATAAGTGCCTTCTTGCTGCACTACCTGCAGCATGACCCTCATATTGTCAGAATTCGAAGTAATCATGACTACTGGGTTGCCACACTCTTAGATCCCCCAAACTTTTCGATCAACCTTTTCATTTTAATAAAGACCAAAAAAATGGTCATTTTTGAAATTATAAGCATTAGCAGGTTGTTAGAAACTGAAATCAAACAGTTTTCAACTCAAAACTTTATTCTAGGTGATGTTACATTTTCACATAGGACCCCTTGTTCGAAAGGAGCTTCTGAACTCTCTCGTCCATTGAATTTGTCAGGTTTTGGATGGTTTCTGCTTCAATTGTTTTGCATGAGGACAGAATACCCTCAGAGAGCTGTTGCTTAGATGTGAACTGCCTCCCGCCATCATAGACACTCCTTTTAATGATGCTCCAAAGGTTCTGAATGGGGTAGAGGTCAGGGGAGCATGGGGGTCACACCATAAGTTTGTCCCCTTTTATGCCCATATCAGCCAGAGATGCAGATGTTTTATGTGCAGCATGAGATGGTGCATTATCATGCAGAAAAATGATCTTGCTGTGAAATACACGGTTCTTCTTCTTGAACCATGGCAGGAAGTGCTGTTTGAGAAAATCCACATACATTATGGAGTTCATCTTTAGCGCCTTCAGGGATCCTAAAGGGGCCGACAATCTCTCTCCCCATGATTCCAGCCCAAAACATTACTCCACCTCCTCCTTGTTGGCGCTGTAGCCGTGTTTGCGTGGGGTGTCCATCAACCAGCCATCCTCCACTCCATCCATCTGGACCATCGAGCGCTGCACGGCACTCATCCGTGAACAAAACAGTTTTGAAATCAGTCTTCATGTAATGTTTGGCCCACTGGAGCCGTTTCTGCTTGTGTGAAGTGGATAGAGGAGGTCGACAGGATGGCGCATGCACAGCTGCAAACCTCTGAAGGACCCTGCATCTTGTTGTTCGGGGGACGTTGGAGGCACAAGCAGCTTCAAAAACTTGTCTGCTGCTATGACAAGGCTTTTTTGCCGCTGCTCTTTCAACCTGACGTAATTGCCTGTAGGAAAGAGTCCTCAATTTGCCCTTATCAGCACGCACACGTGTGTACTGTGAATCAGCTACATACTTCTTGATTGCCAAGACACTTCATCCTGATCATCGCACAATGTTGATTGTAGTCATGCCTTGACCTAAACACTCCACAATTTGTTGCTTCTCAGCAGCCGACACATCCTTTTTCTTTCCCATTTTGGCAGAAAATGTAGGCTGCTTAATAATGTGAGAGAGCCTTCTTAAGTAGTCTTGCCTTTCATTGGACACACCTGCCAAACTAATTAGCACAGGTGTCTGCAATTGCTTACAGTGATATAAAGAGCCCTGACACACATCACCATCAATGAGTTTAACTGACAAACAAACAAATTCTTCCCTTATCACTCCTAAACACTTTTTGTATAATAATTTGGAACGCAGTGTACATGTGCTTTTCCACAAAACACCAGTGGTTCACGTAGTGAATCTTACAGTTCTAACTTGCCAACCGTGGTCTGTATGGAGTTGTTCAATAAAGGGCCCAAAATTAAGATAACATAGATGGGAGAGGTCTCTATGAATAGGAATTCCTAAGTATTTGATACCCTGTGAGGGCCAGGCAAAGGGAAAGTTGGACTGGATGGAATCCTATATGGATTTGGGGAGGGAGACATCGAGGGCCTCAGACTTCGCTGCATTGATTTTAAAATTTTACCATGTAACAAAGTGATCTATTTCAGCCATAACAGCATGGATGGATATATGTGATTGAGTGATATATACTAGGACATCATCAGCAAATAGAGAGCACTTGTACTCGGTGCCTCCCACCTCAATCCACCTAATATTGGGGTTATGGCGAATTGATGAGAGCAGGTGCTCCGTCACTAGGATGTATAAGAGAGGGGACAGAGGACATCACTGCCTTGTCCCATTGGTGATTGTGAAAGGTGATGAAAATGTTCTGACGCACCCCCTGGGCCTTGGGACACCCGGAGCCGGACCCTTTTTGGTGGATGCTGGTGGTTGTAGTCTTCGTGGCGGCGACCCAGTTCCGTGGCTCAGGGCGGTCAAACCAGTGGCGGAACTATTTATGTGGTTTTCATGTTTAAATGTCCGACTACGCCACCCGTGGATTGCGGTCAGAGTGAACCGCCGCTACAGGGCAGACCACTGAGGCTGGTGTTGTGGGTGCAGCAGAGCGTAGCATAACTCCCCACGGGAGGAGTATAGCCTCAGGGCAGTGTATGCGGAGGATGGGGGTGATGGTGCAGGGCAGCAGCAGTAACGACACGGAGTCAGTGATGCAGTTCAGGGCCTTTACTCACAGTTCTTATTATCCAGACCACGTCTGCAGGTAACGGCTGCCCACGTCGTACTGTGCTCACCAGGTGAGGGGCTCAGACAACTCCCAGATAACTTTGGAGCACTTCACAGGACCCCCTTTGTGTGTCCTTTGTCTGGCCTTTCTTACCAACACTTCTGTCCGGCTGCCTCGGGCCTCCTCTTGGTAAACTTGGCGCCAGTTTCCCTGACCCTATGTGGTGCCTTCCTAGCGGGTGTAGCGAGGGGCTGCGCCACATAAAATGTCACAGCCTCCGGTTTCTAGCTGAGGGTCGTTTCCTGCCTCCACTAGTTCGGGGACCGGTCTCCCCCTTTGGCCTGACCCCTCCACGCAGGTGGATTCGGGCGTGCGGTGGCGACTCGCCCGTCCGCACCCCTGGGATCCCTTCATTCCTCGTTCCTGGAGCCTTCTCCGCTCCTCTTCCTTCCTTCTCCCTCTTCCAGGCCTGGGCCTCTGTTACTAGGCCCGCCTCCGGAGCAGAGCTCATGCAGAGCCCCTGCTCCCTGCCACTTCTGCTCAGACTTCTCTGCACTGAACTAAGATGGTGCCCACCTTTTATACTCCCTTCTCAATGCACCCAGGAACTGCTTCCTCCCTGCTCCTGCACTACAGGGTTCCCCTTCCTCAGTGTTCCCTCCCCCCACTCCAGCCAGGGACAGGGACTGTCGTGCCCATCTCAGGGGCATATTGGTCGCCCTGCCCCACGGCAATGTGGTGTAATGCATGCAGGTGTCGGGTCCTGATCCACACTCCATCCTTACCTGAGAGTGAGATATCACACCTCTGGGTGAGGTGCAATACGTCTGTAGCAACCGAGCCCTCAGGGTGCTACAGTTCCATTTATCTTCAGCCTAGGTGACGTATTGCGATACAGGGCCGTGATTTTGGCTATAAAAGGGTCCCCTAGACCCCTACCCCAAGCTTTTTAAGAGAATCATATATGGCGTGCCAGGAGACTCTATGGAATGCTTTCTCAGCATCCAACGAGAGTATCTAATTACAAATTTTTAACTGCATCTAGCCCAGGAAATACTTTGTGCCTAGTAGCAGTGTCTGCTAGTGAGCGGATTATCCCGGCTGTTAAGCAAGCTGCACCACCTGTAGTTTAGACACTTAATTTTTTCAAAGGAAATGCTTCGGGACCATGGGATACTTAGTGAAGAGCATCAGGAGGCACCCCAAGGCATAGGGGCTGGGACTGGCAGTAGGATGCCTTGCGGTGGACAGCCGAGCTCGATCCTTATAAAAGCTTTTTAACTGCAGCAGCTTTAGTGGACGCTACTGGAGCTGGAATTACGTGGCTGCTGGCATGAGACTTGCCCTCCAATAGATCCTTGTAAATGGATTTAAAGTGTATTCATTCAAATTAGAGAGACAATTTAAATTAAAAAGCTTAGAGCTGCCTCCACCACAGGGGGGCTCGCTCGACCCACCAGCGGACAGGCACCAGTATTGGGAGAGGGGGGCTGGCCATCAGGGTTCACCGCGGCTCTGGCACAAACCCGGCGACACGGAGGTGGCACGGGCAGGAGCGGACTGGCCGTGTCGGCTTCTCACTTTTTGGATTTTAGAAGGGCATGACATGCCTATATCTGTGTCTCCCCCTCCTTTTACTCCTCCACCTCTTTTATTTTCGCATGACTATATGTACTTGTCACTTTTCCATGTGTTAGTTGTGTCTTCTGAGCAGTTTGTCAGCTTTTGGACACCTTTGAAGGTGTTTTCTATGTGTTTCTATGTGTTTTTGTTTGCCTGCCATTGGTTTTAACGGTGTTCGAAGGTGTTCGATGAACAGTTCGACGAACAGTTCGGCGAACACACGTGTGTTCGACGAACCGAACCGAACTCGAACACTACGGGGGTGGCTCAACACTAATGACGACACCATGGTTTTACCATATCGTGTACAGGAAAATGAGAAAATAATTCAAAGTGTGGTGAAATTGCATAAAAAGTGCAATTCCACAATTATTTTTTTATTTTTTACCATGTTCACTATATGCTAAAACTGACCTTCCATTATGATTCTACGGGTCATTACAAATTTACGAATTCGAAGATATCAAACATGTATAGGTTCTTTTTTATTTAACTGGTGAAAAAACAATCCAGTTTTGATAGTTTTCTCAGCTGCAGATCTATCGGTTCTCTGAATGCTTAGCTCATATAACCCCGTCCACACCACTAATTGGCAGCTTTCTGTGTAAACTGTGCATAGGCAGAAAGCTGAAAATCAGTGGTGGGGGCTTGGTTATACATTGAAGGAGGACTATTTGGCAGCAGGCTGCAGAGGTGCACAACTCCATAAGGTTAGTAGCCATTCCCACACACCCCTACAAATTTTATTACTGAGTCACCCATTGCGCCCTGTTCTCTCTCTTTTTTACAAGTCTGTATTATAGGAGCTCTTCTGTAAGTCTGCAAGATCATAAAACTCTGGTGATAAAACATTGATTGAAATAAGGATTTCAAGATGTGACCTTGGGGACCAAAATACTTAGGAGCTATTTTTTTTACATACTGTCTTGTGCTAGCTAGAAAGCTCCCCACTTTCCTATATTTAGGCCCTTTGCCTTGGACAATTAAAGGGGTGTTTCCAGACCCGGTCTTATGTTCTGCAGGAATTGTATCATGCCGAATCCTAACAGCATTTTGGGTACATAATATTAGGTTTCCGCTTGTCTTACCAGTTCAAGTGGTCATCACGTGGTCGCTCATATACGATCTGCATACTTGCAGACATGTACCGGCTAGCTTTTCTTTCTACTAGTTCAATAAACATTGGCACCGATTCATCAATATTTTGGCAACTTTTATGTCATAAAACAACATGAAATGTTGCAAAATGTTTGCAGAACTCAAAGTTGGGCAAATATATTACGCCTTTTTGTGTGGCCCTGGCCAACTACACCAAATATGATGGAACTTGGGCAGTACGTGGCTTGACGAAGCTTGTCCACTTGCAAATTCATCAAAATTCACTCCGCTTTAGCTGCGTAAATGGAACCAGAAATGAACTCCAGTCCCTGAAGGAGGAGCATGGTGGTTGTAACATGTGCCTAAATTCATTTTCTTACTCCAGTGATGCCTTTAAATGGGTTCTCCACTACTCAGACAACCCCTTCTCAATCCCTGTTTCCCCCTTGTAAAATAATAACACCTTTACTCACCACCGATGCCGGCGCCGTTCCAGTGGTGCCGGCACTGTCTCTCCTGGGGAGAGTTCTCATTTTCATGTGATTTGTCCGAAGGCGAAGAAGGTGAAGCCAGCGCTGATTTGCTGCAGGGATTGTGTGACTTAGAGCCAGTGCCCACAACGCGCTGGAATGGTGACAGCACCAGAGGTGGATATAGGTGTAATCATTTTACAAAGGAAAAACATTGGGATTCAGAAGGAGTTGTCCGAGTAGTCAACAACTTTTAATAAGACTGGCATGCACAACACCAATTTTAATGAATCAGGCACATTATGTTTATTACACACTGCTAAAATTTGGCATGATACAGTGCTGCCGAAAATTAGCTCTGGCACGGGAAAAGCGTTTTTGAATATGTGTCTCTTAGCCCTCCATCACATACAATAGGCCTGACAGGCACATCTCTTTTACTTTCATTTCTCCTTCCTCACCAGATTGTGAGGAAATCCCCTCCCTCCAGGTAGTCTCCTGTCTCTAGCAGCTCTGTGAAACCTCATACCACAGTTGGAATGCAGAGCTTCAGGAGGACAGATATAACTGCGCTAATCTCTCAGGCTCATTGTATGTGAACACGTCACACTCAATAAGGTTGGTATTTTATGTTTTTATTCATCACAATTGTTTATTTAGTTTGTTTTATGAATGTATAGCACAAAGTGTGAGGATATTTCATAGAAATAAGGCAGATTAAAAAAGAAAGTGTGCTGCTCAGGCATATACAGTAGTTCCCTAACACATATTCCTTCTCTTGCTTCAGATTATCTGCTGAAATGGAGAGAAAAATGTACAATTTATCAAAAAACCTTGATGTTGAGGAAGTAACAAACATGCTGTTAGATGATGCAGACCCCACACTGAATGAGGATTTAGGAGAGGAAAGTGAGATTGATTCGCATGATGAGGTGGAAGTATGTGAAGTGGATTCTGAAACCGAGCAAGATGGTGAGAGTGATGAGGATGAAGATGTAGAATCTTATTATATGGGAAAAGATAAAAAAAAAACAATGGAACAAGAAGCCACTCCAGAAAAATCGTAGGGAACCTCAAAACATTATTGTTATGTTCTGCTACCAGAGCTAAGGAAAGAGAGGAGATCTGTCCCTACGATAGAACTCAGCTTAATCCCTACGATGTAACAGGGAACCTGATCCTGCGATCAGACCTGCTAAAGTCCTAAGCTAGTCTGTACGGAGACCTATAGATGTGGGGAAGGAATCCCTACAAGTACTAAGGACTGGGAGGAATATGGGACACCTCCTAACAGAAATAGTAGCAGACAGACAAACAAACAAAATATATAGAACATAGAGGTCAGTAGACCAAGCAAACTAACAGAGCAAGACACAGAGCACAGGCTAGCTAGAAAGTAGATATACAATGAAGTCCAGCAAAGCCAGAAGGGCGGAGCAGGATTAAATAGGCCAACAAGGTCATGTGACCAGCAAAGGAAAAAAAAACTAAGAGCAAGGTTCTAACAGTACCCCCCCTTCTAAGAGGATCCTCCGGATCCCCTAGGACCAGGCTTATCAGGAAATCTCCTGTGAAACGCTCTGATAAGTCTGGACGCGGAAACATCATCCGACCTCACCCAAGAGTTATCCTCGGGACCGAAACCTTTCCAGGCCACAAGATACTGCAAACTACCTCTATACCGTCTAGAGTTAAGGATGCGAGAAATTTCATATTCCCCGTCCTCCACCACCGGAGGAACAGAGGCAGAGGCGTCACAATCCGATACAACAGCTTTTTTCACCAGAGAGACATGAAATACCGGATTAATTCTCCAGAAGGTAGGAACCTCCAACCTAACAGCAGATTGGTTGACAACCTGAAGCACCTTAAAGGGCCCTACAAACTTGGGACCCAATTTCTTTGAAGGAATCCTCAACCGCAGATTCCTAGAGGACAACCAAACCATATCACCAACAGCGAACAAAACCTCCTGTCGTTTCCTATCAAAGTAGTCTTTAGATTTTCTGTTGGCCTCCTGAAGATTACCACGCACATCCGTCCAAACTCTCTCCAAATCACCGGAAAAATTCTCCTCCTCAGGCACGGCAGATCCCAACTTGGAGAACGACCCAAACGACGGATGTCTCCCAGAACAACAAAAAAAAGGCGAACAACCAGCAGAAGAAGATGTATGATTGTTCAGAGCAAATTCAGCAAGTGGCAGAAACTCAGACCACCCCTCTTGATTGTCTGCCACAAAACAACGCAAGAACTGCTCAACATCCTGGTTTTTCCTTTCTGTCTGGCCATTAGATTCAGGATGATATCCGGACGAGAACGACAAATGAACTCCCAACCTATCACAAAAGGCACGCCAAAAACGAGCCACGAACTGAGGACCCCTATCAGAAACAATGTCAGTAGGAACGCCATGAAGTCTGACAATTTCCTTGACAAAGGCCTTAGCGAGAGTTTTAGCGCAGGGCAGTTTGACGAAAGGAACCAAGTGACACATCTTGCTAAAACAGTCCACGACCACCCAGATGACAGTAAAACCCTCAGAGGGGGGAAGGTCAGTTATAAAGTCCATAGCCAAATGTGTCCAAGGAGCACTGGGAACCTCCAAAGGACAAAGCAACCCCGCAGCAGGAGTATGTGAGGACTTAGATCTAGCACATATAGTACATTGACGCACCCACTTAATGACTTCCTTCTGCCATCCAGGCCACCAAAAACTGCGACCCACCAGTCTCTTGGTCTCAGAGATTCCGGGATGACCTGCCAACCGAGATTCGTGACACTCAACAAACAAATCTCTCCTAAAGGTCCCAGGCACAAACAACCTCCCATGAGGAGTGTTAGAAGGGGCATTCTCCTGTGCTTTAAGAATCTCATTTTCCAAAACGGAGTCCAAAGCAGCTATCACAACACCTTCTTGTAAAATGTTCTCCTCTTTCTCAGCACCGACTATGGGAGAAAAACTGCGAGACAAGGCATCCGCCTTAACATTCTTAGTACCAGGGATGTAAGTAACGGAGAAATTAAACCGCGAGAAAAACAGTGCCCACCTAGCCTGACGGGCATTCAGGCGTTTGGCAGCATCAAGATATATCAGATTTTTATGATCCGTAAGAACCTGAACGGGAAATTCCGCACCTTCCAAGAAGTGGCGCCAGTGTTCAAATGCGAGTTTAATAGCCAATAATTCCCGATTACCAATATCGTAATTCAGTTCAGTCTCCGAAAAATTTTTTGAAAAAAAGGCACAGGGATGTAATCCATCCCCGTTATCCTGAGACAATACTGCGCCAACCCCCACAGAGGAAGCATCAACCTCAACCAAAAACGGCCTAGTAACATCAGGCTGCATAAGGATGGGAGCAGAGGTGAACCTCTCCTTGAGATACACAAAAGCTTCAATGGCCTCAGAAGACCACTGAACCGCATCAGCACCTTTCCTGGTGAGATCAGTCAGAGGTTTGACAATACTAGAAAAAATTTTTATGAATTTTTTATAGTAATTGGCGAAACCCAAAAACCTCTGTATCGATTTCAAACCAATAGGCCTAGGCCATTCCTGCACAGCCTGAACCTTAACCGGATCCATCTCAAAACCTTTGCTGGAGATAATGTAGCCCAAAAAACTAATTCTCTGTACAGCGAACTCACATTTCTCCAGCTTAGCAAAAAGCGAATTGTCCATTAATAACTGTAATACCTCACGCACGCTCCGCCAATGAGACTCCAGATCCGGCGAATAAATCAAAATGTCATCCAAATACACAACCACATTTTTACCGATCAAAGGTCTAAGGATGTCATTAATCAGATTCTGAAAAAATGCAGGAGCATTAGTAAGACCAAAAGGCATAACCAGATTCTCAAAATGACCCACAGGAGTGTTAAAAGCAGTCTTCCATTCGTCACCCTCCTTCATGCGCAACAGATTGTATGCCCCCTTAAGGTCAATTTTAGAGAACCACTTGGCCCCCATTAACTGGTTAAACAGATCAGGAATCAATGGCAGTGGGTAAGGATTGCGTACAGTAATTTTGTTAATCTCACGAAAATCCAGACAAGGACGTAAACCGCCGTCCTTTTTTTTTACAAAAAAAAATCCAACCGCCACAGGAGACTTAGAGGGCCTAATGTGACCGGCGGCCAAACTTGTCTGTATGTATTCCTCCAAAGCCTTCCTCTCAGGAATAGTAAGGTTAAATAAACGACTTTTAGGAAGAGTCGCTCCAGGGACAAATTCAATAGAACAATCATAGTCTCTATGGGGAGGCAAAACCTGCGATTCCTTCTCAGAAAAAACTCTCCAAAAATCCTGAATAGGAACAGGCAATTCTCCCCTATCCAAAGCTGAAATACGCCCATTACAACACTTGTCATAACATTTATGGCTCCAGGATTTAATTTCACTGGTAGACCAATCCAGTACAGGATTGTGAAATTTTAACCAGAGCAATCCCAATATTACTGGAGAAGGCAAGTTATTCAACACTACCAAATCCAATTTCTCATGGTGAACACCATTAATAGTGAGAGGAAATTCACAGACCTTGAGAGTAATATTCTTCAAAGGGGAACCATCCACAGAAACCACAGCAATGGGGGATGATAAAGGTTCAGGTTTTAAATTGAGTCTTTCCACGAATCCCCCATCAATAACATTCAGAGTAGACCCACAATCGACAAACACCCGAAATTCCATTAATTTTTCCTGAGCAATCGTGGAAGCAGCTAAAAATACACCCTTGGAATTTAAACAGGCAATACGGGCATGACTGACCATTTTTTTTTCTTTCTTCATACGAAGCTCACAGCCTTTAATCAAATGACCAGATTTTCCGCAATAGAAACACAAGCCTTCAAAAAATCGACGGTCTTTTTCTTGAGAGCGAGGTGCCACCGATCCAATCTCCATCGGTTCACCACTGTTAGTACATACATTCTCATAACCAGAAACTGACATAGCAGAGAATTTGCTCTCATTAACCCTTGCACGCAGTCTTCTATCCACCCGTATAGCTAATTGCATAGCCTGTTGCAAATCTTCAGGTGTAGGATAAGCAATTAGCAGGTCTTTAACCCTTTCACTGAGCCCAGCAAGAAATAGACTTTCAGAGCAGAATCGTTCCACCCTGTTTGAGTAGACCAACGACGGAAATGAGTACAATATTTTTCCACATTACCTGATCCTTGTTTTAAACGTCTCAATTCAGTCTCAGCTGATGCGACACGGTCAGGATCATCATATAATAGTCCCAAAGCAGAAAAAAAACTATCCACTGATCTGAAGCATGTATCACTAGGTTGCAAAGAAAAGGCCCACTCCTGAGGCTCTTTGCGCAAAAGTGACATTATGAACCCTACGCGCTGGGATTCATCCCCAGAGGACTTAGGTCTCAAACGAAAATACAATAAGCAAGCATTTTTGAATGAAAAAAAATTCTCGGTGTTCACCAAAAAATAAATCCGGCAAACATACCTTAGGCTCCAAGACATGTGCTCCAGGACAGTTACTCACGTGCTGACGGAGCTCGGCTACCTCCAGAGAGAGTCCCTGCAGGCGATGAACCAAATCCTGAACCGACACCATGATGGAACAGAAAAATCTTTCCTTAGAGAATTTGCTGGCTGGACTTACTGTTATGTTCTGCTACCAGAGCTAAGGAAAGAGAGGAGATCTGTCCCTACGATAGAACTCAGCTTAATCCCTACGATGTAACAGGGAACCTGATCCTGCGATCAGACCTGCTAAAGTCCTAAGCTAGTCTGTACGGAGACCTATAGATGTGGGGAAGGAATCCCTACAAGTACTAAGGACTGGGAGGAATATGGGACACCTCCTAACAGAAATAGTAGCAGACAGACGAACAAACAAAATATATAGAACATAGAGGTCAGTAGACCAAGCAAACTAACAGAGCAAGACACAGAGCACAGGCTAGCTAGAAAGTAGATATACAATGAAGTCCAGCAAAGCCAGAAGGGCGGAGCAGGATTAAATAGGCCAACAAGGTCATGTGACCAGCAAAGGAAAAAAAAACTAAGAGCAAGGTTCTAACAATTATTACTCACCTTCCTGCAGTTATAGGAACTGCAAGTAATGCAAAAACTGCAGTTGAATGCTGGAATAGTTTATTCACAGATGACATTCTGGACTCTATTGTCACATATACCAACCAATATATAGACATTATAAAGGACAAGTTCATCTGCAACAGAACCATCAAGGCCACAAATGAAATAGAACTGCGTGCTTTTTTTGGAGTAAAGATGGGGATGGAGTTGTAAAATTTGGCCTTGTTATGTCCATAAACAGATTCAAGCTTCTAATTCGTTGCCTTCGGTTTGACGACAGAACTACCCGAACCGAACGTAAAACACATGACCGACTTGCTCCAATTCGTGATATATTCCAAAAATTTGTTGAAAACTGTAAAAAAAGCTATTGCCCTGGGGAGATTCTCACTATTGACGAAATGCTCCCTGGTTTTCGTGGTAAATGTGCCTTTCGTCAATATATTCCATCAAAGCCTAACAAATATGGAATAAAAATGTATGCCCTTGTTGATGCCAGCAAGACCTACACTTACAACCTGGAAGTTTATGCAGGAAAACAACCAGAAGGTCCTTACTGTGTCAGCAACAAACCCAGTGATGTTGTAAAAAGACTGGCTGAGCCCTTATTTGGATCGGGTCGCAATATAACAGCTGAGAATTGGTTTTCAAATTGTGATCTGATTGATTATCTGAAAATGCAGAAGCTTTCATATGTCGGAACTGTAAGAAAAAATAAAAAAGAATTGCCTACACAGTTTGTAAGTGTGAAAGGGAGACAACAGTACAGCAGTATGTTTGCATTCCATAATGGAAAGGTTTTGGTTTCCTATGTACCACAAGCAAAAAAAATTGTACGTCTTCTATCAACACTTCATGATGATGACGCCATCGATCCTGGGACTGAGGCACAAAAAAACCCGGAGATAATTACATTTTATAATGCAACTGTGGCACCCCAGGGGTCTGGTTTCCACAGTAATGTAATGTTATGTCTGAGAGCAGGTGGGAGGTCCTTTGGTCAGGGATCCTGTGCATGCCACACCTCCTGCCCAGTCTTGGGAGGGGAAGAACTTCCCCTATATAAACCCGGGGCTGAGGCAGGGTTAGGAGTAGAGAAGAAGCAGAGACAAGAAACAGTCATAGGAAGAAACAGCAGAAGCTCAGTGGGAGCAATACTACTACGAGTCAGGGGCTGGCAGCTGCAGAGCTCGCCCTGACTGAGAAGCTTTCTTACCGGACCCGGCGTCCGAGGCTGTGGGGACTAACTCTTACCCAGCAGCAGAAGCCGACCGGCAGGGGATTTCAGGTCCTCAGGCCCAGAAACCCGAAGGCCAGGTCACACACGTGGGACCAGCACTGCCATCGTGGAGCGGAAGCCATTAGAAGGCCCCGAGTCACCGGCCATACGGGTGAGCACCACACGGCACACTCAGGGACGTGGGCTACTTATATCCGCTTCTAGCAAGGTAGCCAGAAGAGTACAGTTAGTTTGGGAGGCCTACAACTCCGCCTGGCCAGGGGAGATCCCATCTGCTCAAGGACTGACCAGGCCCCGTTCGCTAGCAAGTACTCCGGGAGGGTCTATCGTTGCTACCAGTAAAGACCCTGAATTACACCGCACCGTCTCTGAGTGGTTCCTGCTACCCCCATCTTCCACGTCGGCTGCCCTGAGGCCATACCCCTCCCGTTGGGGGTTATACTATCATGCTGCACAATTCTACATCGGCCTCAGCGGTCTGCCCTGCAGCGGCAGCTCCATAGCTGCAAATCAACGGGTGGCGTAGTCGACACTCAAATAACACCTATCAAGACTGCCACACACTGAGTTTGACTCCCTGGGCACGGACCGGGTCCCCGCCACTCGGAGACTACAACCCTCATCTGATCCGGTTCCGGGTAAGCCCCCGAGCGCGAGACGCTGCGTGACACAGCAGGCCCAGGGGCGCGTCAACTTTGGCGTAGTCGGCAGGATTTCGTGCCCGCAACCACCGGGTACTGCGTGCCTGAAAAAGAGACTTTCAAACTCACCTGTGGTGAAGATTCCCGCCATCCGGCGCCATTTTCAGCCTTCTTCCCGCCATCTGTGAAGACTCCCGCCATCCGGCGCCATCTTCAGCCTTCTTCCCGCCATCCGTGGAGTTTTCCCGCCGTTGGACGCCATCTTGAGGACGCCGCGCGGGAAGAAGAGGGGCGTGGACTCCGAAAAGCCCGCGAGAACTGAAGCCCCGCCTCACGTCCGGACGTTGCGTAAGGTCCTGGAAGGAGCCCAGCAGACGCCGACGTCACCGGAGCGCGACGGAAGGTTCTCAACCCTGACGATCCACTGCGGAGCCGCGGCCTACAGAAGAGGATCATCGCAAGGTAGGCCACGGTCCACTAGGGGGGAGAAGGATGTCGGATACGGAGGAGAGCTTCACCGCTTCAACCCCCGCCAGCGCCACCGCTGTCGCGGTCATGCCTTTCACCATGCCCTATATCCCGGGGGCAGCCTGGCTACCCCAGTACTCAGGGGAGTCACATACCCTGCAGGACTTTAGAGAAAGGCTGGATAGCCTCTTCCAGGTGTACCCCCTCACAGAAGAGCAAAAAGTGAGCATCCTGGTGGCCCAATTAACCGGAGCAGCCCGAAGGGAGGTAAAGTCCTGGCCACCTGGGGAGAGGACTGTCGCAGGGATACTAACCCGGCTGAGGGACACCTTTGATACCCGCACCTCAGCCGAGATCAAGCTTAGATTCTACGGGTGCAAACAGCGGGCCCATGAGAGTATAAGGGACTATGCCCTGAACCTACAAGAGGCCCTGAGAGCCGTTAAGCAGACCGACCCTGACGGCGTGGGAGACGAGGACAGGCTGTTGACTGAACAATTTATAGAGGGTTTATATTGCAATGCCCACCGAACCCAGTTGCGGGCAATGGCCCTACAGGACCCTCATCTGGGATTTGCACAGTTCAAGGACAGAGCCATCCGGGTGCTCCGAGAACCGGCACCGGATGGCGTTGTGACCCACAGGCGCCCAGCTATCACTTACCACCAGGAGGCGGCGCCCTTGTCGGCAGGGCCTGTAGGGGCTGATGCGCAGGCTTTGAACAATGACCCGGCTCCAGACCTGCACCATCAGGTCCAAGAGCTAGCTAAAAGCGTTGCTGCGTTAACCCGAACTGTGCAGTCTTTACAGGCTTCCACTCCAGGGAAGATCCAGCTGGCATCCGGACCGGAGAACATCCCGTGGCGTCGACCAAGGAGGACCCCACCGGCCAGAGGAAGACCCAGTGACCGGTACAACGAGGACGGATGACCCATCTGCCGCCGCTGCAATCAACCCGGACATATGGCAAGGTACTGTCCTTTAAACTGGCACAACCTGGGGGTAGAGGGCCAACCCCCAGGAAAAAGACCACAAGGCCCATCGAACTGGCGCGACAAATATGTCGGAGGGCGTCCAGTCTTGCCTGTGGTACTGGATGGCATCCCTATGAGTGCCCTACTGGACACCGGGTCACAGGTCACCACCATCCCGTACGTGCTTTTCAAGCAGTACTGGAATGACTCGGATATAACCCGCTACCCTGACGACGACTTGAGTATCATCGCCAGCAATGGTCAGCCCGTGCCACAGATCGGATTGAAAGAGGCGACCATTAAAATTGGTAGAGTCGAACTGGCAGCACAGGGACTGATTATTGTAGATATTGACAAACACGAGAGTCACCCAAAGATAACGCTAGGAACTAATGTAATTGAAAATTGTCTTGCAGAGGTGATTTTCCTTTTACAACAGGTTGCCAAGAACGCCAGCTCCGCGAGCAGCGAGTGCTCCAGAAAGAGATCCGGGCACTGATGCGACGGCAACAGGTGGAACTCTCCGGCGGAGTCTTTGGTGGATTTACCGGGAATCCTGTGTACATAGTTGGAGCGTAACCCAGGACGGACTAAAGACTGTTAAGGACTCGGGGCAGAACAGACCCCTACCTGGTTACGTCTCCCTGTTTTGGTGAAATGGACACCTTGCTTTCTTCAAAGACTGCACCCGGTTACGGATATCCGTGACCACCTTTATGTGTTTCTTCTTATTGTACTATTATTGTTGTTATATCTTGTTATGTTTTTCTAAAATATGTTTAGTCCCGGAGTACTAAATTTCACTAGGGGGGAATGTGGCACCCCAGGGGTCTGGTTTCCACAGTAATGTAATGTTATGTCTGAGAGCAGGTGGGAGGTCCTTTGGTCAGGGATCCTGTGCATGCCACACCTCCTGCCCAGTCTTGGGAGGGGAAGAACTTCCCCTATATAAACCCGGGGCTGAGGCAGGGTTAGGAGTAGAGAAGAAGCAGAGACAAGAAACAGTCATAGGAAGAAACAGCAGAAGCTCAGTGGGAGCAATACTACTACGAGTCAGGGGCTGGCAGCTGCAGAGCTCGCCCTGACTGAGAAGCTTTCTTACCGGACCCGGCGTCCGAGGCTGTGGGGACTAACTCTTACCCAGCAGCAGAAGCCGACCGGCAGGGGATTTCAGGTCCTCAGGCCCAGAAACCCGAAGGCCAGGTCACACACGTGGGACCAGCACCGCCATCGTGGAGCGGAAGCCATTAGAAGGCCCCGAGTCACCGGCCATACGGGTGAGCACCACACGGCACACTCAGGGACGTGGGATACTTATATCCGCTTCTAGCAAGGTAGCCAGAAGAGTACAGTTAGTTTGGGAGGCCTACAACTCCGCCTGGCCAGGGGAGATCCCATCTGCTCAAGGACTGACCAGGCCCCGTTCGCTAGCAAGTACTCCGGGAGGGTCTATCGTTGCTACCAGTAAAGACCCTGAATTACACCGCACCGTCTCTGAGTGGTTCCTGCTACCCCCATCTTCCACGTCGGCTGCCCTGAGGCCATACCCTTCCCGTTGGGGGTTATACTATCACGCTGCACAATTCTACATCGGCCTCAGCGGTCTGCCCTGCAGCGGCAGCTCCATAGCTGCAAATCAACGGGTGGCGTAGTCGACACTCAAATAACACCTATCAAGACTGCCACACACTGAGTTTGACTCCCTGGGCACGGACCGGGTCCCCGCCACTCGGAGACTACAACCCTCATCTGATCCGGTTCCGGGTAAGCCCCCGAGCGCGAGACGCTGCGTGACACAGCAGGCCCAGGGGCGCGTCACAACCAAAGGGGGTGTTGATACAGCTGATCAGATGTGCTCAACTTTCAACGTCAGCAGAAACACCAAACGCTGGCCAATGGTCATATTTTTTGCTATGTTGAATTTGGGTGGTATAAATTCACAAGTCATTTACCTTGAAAACAAGCTTGAACCACTCCGTAGACGATTCTATCTGAAAAAATTGGCCCATGAACTAGTGCTTGGAGAGCTACGCAGGAGAAGTATGAAAACAATCGGTATCCCCTCTCGCCTTCAAGTTCAGCTCAAAAGATTCCGCCCAGAAGATGATAGTGAAAATTCACCACCTGCACCACCTCCCAAAAGAAGGAGATGCACCACGGAAAGCAGAATCAGAAGGCTTTCTAATTATGAATGTCACAAATGTCATAATGCAATCTGCCTGACACATGCAAAAATGATGTGTAATTCTTGCTCTTTGCTCTGCAAGTGTAATTTTTCTGGGGAAACTTCAGGATCTAATTCTGATTGAATATGCATTTAATAGTACTTAAGGTACCTTAAAATTAAGTTTGTTTCCATAAATTTTCTTTGTAGAGTTTTTTGACAGTCGAACTGGGGACTATTTGGCGGGAGTTTTGAAATGTTTGTATTTCAGAGTTATTAGTTTTATGTTAAGTAAATGGTTTTTTTTTGCACCTGATTATGTGTAGTCTCTTTTATTACATCCCTATGAAGGTCACTGATCACTTTTAGAGCACTGAAATTGCAAATATTAGATATTATAGGTATTTTTCTAACCTGCGCCTGACAGTCACATTGTATGTGAACTCGTTAGAACCGATATTGTATGTGACGGAGGGTTAAATGCCAACACAGTGGCAGAATTGTCCTAGGCCGGGGCTAAGCCACTTCAAGAGAATGCTGGCAGTTGCCTTCCTGAGGTGGCTTCTCCAGTAACTTTGCAGATGTTCTTGCGGTGGCTCAGCTGTCGGCGTCTTTAACTTTGTACTGTTTAGTATAGAGAGCAGGGAACTTTCTATGAGAGGCCACCCAAAGAACGAGCACTTCACTTCTCTTAACTGCTAAACTGTTTAAAAGAAGTGACATTAAACTGAATATGTGCACAGCAATGTTGTTTTGACATTGCTGTACATGATGTTCATTTTATGGGATGATTTTGATTCCATCTCAAATCCACATGAAAAAGAGCATTTAAAAAATGGTAAAAAGAATTAACATTTGCACTGCAATGTCAAAACGATTTGCTGTGCACATGTTCATTCTTTCTTTAGCTCTTTTTAACTGCTTCATGCCTCGAAAGCAATAAAGCGGCTAAAAAAAGTGACCTGACCATCCTTTATTTGGCTTCTGTGTGAAATGTAGTGTTTATATACAGTTACAAAAGACATTGGCGGAAAATCTGCCGCAAGATTTACCCAGAATGCTCCAAATAGGATGCTTTAGGTAAAACACCACAGATGGAAAAAAAAACTGAACATTCACTTTGTAATCATTTATTTAACAAAAAAACAACACAGTATTGCCGTTACCTTTTATGGCTGTAATTTTTGGTATTTTGGGTAAAACAGCCTCCAACAGGTGTTTTTGTTAACACATCGCCTAGGAGACAATTTTTGCCATAAAGAGATGTTTCAGAGGTTTCTTACATTCACAGTCACTTTAAATCTTCCTAAAGCTTTTTCTGTGGGATTTGAATTGGAGCTTTGACTTGGATTTACTGGTAAGTTTAGGGACATGTTACAAGGTCAGCTGTTGACTGAGCTCAAATCTTCTGACAGATGGTCTCTCATTATCCTCCAGACCCCTCTGATAAAAAAAAATCATGGCAGATTTGATAAATGTGGGTAGCCCAGCCACCTCCACATTTTTCCACCATTCTTTACAATTCATAGCTAAAGTCCCTCTGGTACTGTGACCAAATAACTCTATATTTGCCTTGTGAAGAGTTTGCCATGTCAGCTCTCATTCTACAAGAAGATCATGGGCTCACTAGTGCCACCATTAGGATATAGCAACCCCTTACAAAGGACCCTGTCACGAAGTCAAAAGAGAGAAGTTTTTTATTTCATTTTATACCCACTATGCCTGGGTTTTCTTTTTTTTTTCTTTTTTTTATTGTTTTTAAGTCTGCCAAATGGTTCAAGAGATATGGGCTTTTTTAATATAGTACAAATGTTTATGGCATTTTTCAAGGGGGTGTGTCTCACAGGGTATTTATGCAAAGCAGCCTATAGACCTGCCCCAGAGGATCATGTGAGCCATGCCTTCTTATGAAAGGCCATTATAGTTAACACTAAATAAAAAGCAGCCCACATCTCTGGAACCGTATGACGGTGTCACGCTGTCTCTGTATACTGGAGGTAGGGGGCCTAAGCTGACCCTAAGCTGGGGCCCTGACTAATCCCTCAACCTGAAGGTACTGTTAAAGGTACAGAGGTCCAGGCCGCCAGCGTAACCCCTACCTCCTGAGGATCCCTGCACCTAAGTAATCTAGTCCTGAGAAGGACCCCGATCACAACAAAAGGGGACAAGTAATAATATGCCCACACACAGTACTTAGACGAACGAGACAGTACAAGGGAAAAACCAAAACCACCTTGCATACAAAAACTACACAACTACAACAGAGGGAACACCAACGGGAAAGGAGATAAATGATAAAGCGAGGAAGGGAAAAAACACTCCAAATACACTTATCTCTGAAACTCCAAATACCACGATCCGCTCTGTTAGTCTGCATGAAATGCTTTCACCGACACTTCCCTAACAGACCAGCAGGCATTTGAAGGAGTCTCACTACAGCAGCATTGATTGCAGCTGGGCGAGGCTGGACCTCGTCTAGCACAGAGAGAGAGAGAATTAACTCCCTCACTGCCGAAAAACACAAAGCACCAAAAAGTCAGCTGCGAGAAGTCAGGCTGTGTAATCGTGACGATCTTCGTGGCGACACACCCGTGACAGTACCCCCCTTCTACGAGGGGCCTCCGGACCCTCAGGGCCAGGTTTATCCGGGTGAGTTGTGTGGAAGGCCCGAACTAATCAGTCTGCGTTAATATCCGACGCAGGAACCCACATCCTCTCCTCAGGACCATACCCTTTCCAATGAACCAGGTACTGAAGGGACCGGCGATTAAAGCGTGAATCGATGACCCTCGATACCTGGAACTCCAAGTTACCCTTGACCACCACTGGAGGGGGAGGTAAAGGTGACGGTACCACCGGTGCCACATACCTCTTAAGCAACGATCTGTGGAACACGTTGTGAATTTTAAACGTAGGGGGGAGGTCAAGACGGAATGCCACCGGATTAATAATAGAACTGATTCTGTACGGCCCGATGAACCTGGGACCCAGTTTCCAGGAGGGAACCTTAAGTTTTATATTCCTGGTAGACAACCATACCCGATCGTTCACACTTAGGTCCGGACCAGACACTCTCCTCCTATCAGCCATACGTTTGTATCGGTTCCCCATAGTATTGAGATTCTTCAGCACCCCTCTCCATACTGAAGCGAGTGATGAGGAAAATCGTTCCTCCTCAGGAACCCCCGAAGAGCCCCCCCTACTGAAAGTACAAAACTGGGGGTGAAAACCATATGCCCCAAAAAATGGGGACTTACCAGTGGACTCGCTCCGCCTATTATTAAGAGCAAACTCTGCCAGAGTTAAGAAAGAAGCCCAGTCCTCCTGGTTCTCCGACACAAAACACCGGAGATATGTCTCCAAGCTCTGGTTCATACGTTCCGTCTGACCATTGGTCTGAGGATGAAAAGCCGATGAGAACGACAAATGCATCCCCCGCCGTGCACAAAACGCCTTCCAGAACTTGGACACAAACTGAGACCCCCGATCAGACACCACCTCGGAGGGTACCCCGTGAAGCCTCACAATCTCCCCAATGAACACCTGCGCAAGAGTTTTAGCATTAGGGAGAGCCGGAAGAGCGATAAAATGTGCCATCTTGCTGAACCTGTCCACTACAACGAGTATGACCGTTTTACCCGAAGACGGAGGGAGGTCCGTAATAAAGTCCATAGACAGATGAGTCCAAGGACGCTCCGGGATCTTCAAAGGTAAGAGGGCCCCAGACGGACGGGTATGTGAGGTCTTAGAGCGCGCACAAACCCCACAGGACGCGACAAAAGTTACCACCTCCTTATGTAAGTTAGGCCACCAAAACCAACGCGAGAGGAGATCCACAGTTGCTCTACTCCCCGGGTGTCCTGCAAAAACTGAGTTATGGTGTGCCTCGATCACCTTTTGTCGCAACTGATCTGGAACAAACAGTCTCCCCGGAGGTCCAACAGGGGCGTCCCCCTGAGCCTCCAATACCTCCTCCTCCAGCTCAGAGCATACTGCCGAAACCACCACCCCCTCCTGAAGGATAGGAATCGGGTCGTCCGTATTCCCGGCCCCAGGGAAACTACGAGATAAGGCATCCGCCTTTACATTTTTTGACCCAGGACGATATGTAACGACAAAATTAAACCTGGTAAAAAACAATGACCACCTAGCTTGTCTGGGATTCAGACGTTTCGCGGACTCCAGATATAGCAGGTTCTTGTGATCAGTGATGACGGTGACCGGATCGACTGCCCCCTCCAAAAAATGGCGCCACTCCTCAAAAGCTAACTTAATGGCCAAGAGTTCCCTATTGCCGACATCGTAATTCCTCTCAGCGGATGACAATTTTTTAGAGAAAAAGGCGCACGGATGCCACTTACCAGGGGACGAACCTTGTGACAATACTGCTCCCACCCCTACCTCGGAAGCGTCTACCTCTACAATGAATGGCTGTGACGCATCAGTTTGAATGAGTATGGGTGCCGAGGCAAAACATTTTTTCAAGGAGGAGAATGCTTGACAAGCCTTATCAGACCACCTAGAAAAATCCGTCCCCTTTTTAGTCATGTCTGTGAGAGGCTTAACCATGGATGAGAAATTACGAATGAACTTCCGGTAATAATTAGCAAACCCCAGGAAACGTTGTAGTGCCTTAAGATTCTCAGGCCGATCCCACTCAAGAACTGCCCGCACTTTCCCAGGGTCCATACGAAAACCGGACGCTGAAACCAGGAAGCCTAAAAACTGGAGTTCCTGTACGGCGAACACACACTTTTCCCATTTGGCATACAGTTTATTATCCCGCAAGATCTGTAACACCTGCCTAACGTGCTCCTGATGAGACACCAGATCCGGCGAGTAAATTAAGATATCATCCAGATATATGACAACAAACTGTCCCACCAGGCGGCGAAAAATGTCATTAACAAAGTGTTGGAACACCGCCGGGGCATTAGTCAGACCGAATGGCATGACAAGGTTCTCATAATGCCCCTCCGGAGTGTTAAACGCCGTCTTCCACTCATCCCCCTCCTTCATCCTAATCAGATTGTACGCCCCCCTGAGATCCAACTTAGAGAACCATTTGGCGCCCACGATCTGATTAAAGAGATCGGGAATAAGTGGGAGCGGATACGGATCTCGGACCGTAATCCGATTAAGTTCACGGAAATCCAGGCAAGGGCGTAGGCCTCCATCTTTCTTCTTAACAAAGAAGAACCCCGCAGCCACCGGTGAAGATGAAGGTCTAATATGCCCCTTAGCCAGACTTTCTGAAATATAATCCTTCATGGCCTGCCTCTCAGGACCAGAAAGGTTATACAACCTAGCTTTAGGTAACTTGGCCTCAGGGAGCAGTTTTACAGAACAGTCATACTCGCGATGAGGAGGTAGTTCCTGGCACCCTTTCTCCGAGAATACATCCTCAAAGTCCGCCAGAAATGGAGGTAAGACCCAAGGAGTAACCGCACCGATGACCGTGTTCATGCAGTTTTTATTACAGAATTTACTCCATTGGCTTATCTCTCTGGTTTGCCAATTAATAACCGGGTTATGCTTAGTTAACCAAGGAAGGCCCAACACTATAGGAGTGGGAAGACCCTCCAACACGTAGCAAGACAACAGTTCTTTATGTATCGCCCCCACTTGAAGTTTTACGTCATGCACAGCTTGCAAAAAGCTTCCCTGACCGAGAGGCCTGGCATCGATCGAGAATATGGGGATGGGTTTAGCCAACTCACTCAATCGCATACCTTGAACCCGGGCAAACCGAGCATCAACCAGATTAGCCCCGGCCCCACTATCCAGAAGAACAGATATCCTCTCAGTTCTCGTACCCACCACCACCTCCGCCGGTACGAGAAACTGAGACGAACCTAGGGACGAAATACCTACTCCCAGATTGCCGTCCACCACACAACCTGGGATAAACAGTTTTCCGACGACTCTTCACTCTGCAAGGGACGGGATGGACACCCCCCAATAAAATGTCCCTTTCTCCCGCAGAAGAAACACCTTCCTGTCTTATGGCGCACCACTGGTCCCCTCCCCCGAAATGATGTCCCTCCTAATTGCATAGGCTCCTCTGGACTGACCAGGGGAACCACCATATGAGGGGACCTTGTAGGAGGTGGAGTCATCACAGGGGGTAGAGTTATCCCGCACCTCTCCTGAAGCCGTCTGTCAACGCGAATAGCAAGGGCCATAGCGGCTTCCAGTGACGCGGGAGAGTCATACTGTGCCAACACATCCTGTAATTTGTCGGATAAACCTTGACAAAACTGTCTCCTAAGAGCCGGGTCATTCCACTGGGTGTCCGTGGCCCACCTACGGAACTCCGAACAGAATTCCTCCGCCGGACGATCTCCCTGCTGGATCCTACGTAACTTAGATTCAGCAAGGGAGATCCAATCTGGGTCATCATATACGAGTCCCAGAGCAGCGAAAAACCTATCCACTGACTGGAGAGCTGGGGAGCCCGGGGGAAGAGAGAACGCCCAAGATTGTGGGTCCCCTTGTAGGAGCGAGATGACAATTCCCACCCTTTGTTCTTCACTCCCCGATGACCGAGGCCGCAGCCGAAAGTACAACTTGCATGCCTCCCGGAAAACAAAAAACTTGTCCCGCCCCCAAGTGAACCTGTCAGGGAGAGCTACTTTAGGTTCTGGTCCGGCTTGCTCCTGAGGATACAAAACCTTGGACCTAACGTCCGCCAGCTCCATGGACAAACTCTGCAACTGCCGAGCTAGACCGGCTACTGGATCCATGGTAGCTGGAGAAAAACTAAGTGGTCGGTGAAAATGTCACGCTGTCTCTGTATACTGGAGGTAGGGGGCCTAAGCTGACCCTAAGCTGGGGCCCTGACTAATCCCTCAACCTGAAGGTACTGTTAAAGGTACAGAGGTCCAGGCCGCCAGCGTAACCCCTACCTCCTGAGGATCCCTGCACCTAAGTAATCTAGTCCTGAGAAGGACCCCGATCACAACAAAAGGGGACAAGTAATAATATGCCCACACACAGTACTTAGACGAACGAGACAGTACAAGGGAAAAACCAAAACCACCTTGCATACAAAAACTACACAACTACAACAGAGGGAACACCAACGGGAAAGGAGATAAATGATAAAGCGAGGAAGGGAAAAAACACTCCAAATACACTTATCTCTGAAACTCCAAATACCACGATCCGCTCTGTTAGTCTGCATGAAATGCTTTCACTGACACTTCCCTAACAGACCAGCAGGCATTTGAAGGAGTCTCACTACAGCAGCATTGATTGCAGCTGGGCGAGGCTGGACCTCGTCTAGCACAGAGAGAGAGAGAATTAACTCCCTCACTGCCGAAAAACACAAAGCACCAAAAAGTCAGCTGCGAGAAGTCAGGCTGTGTAATCGTGACGATCTTCGTGGCGACACACCCGTGACAGACGGATTTTAAAAATAATAAAAAAAGAATACTCAAGAATTCAGAAAGAATAAAATATTTGTAAAAACTGCCTACTTTGAAACTCGTGACCTATGCACTTAAAGTCAATGTCCCACTCTAGGCCTTCTCACATTCACATGATTTAAAATACTTTCCAAACCAGAGTCTTTTCCAAAAAGAGATGTCTTTTTGCTTTGAAGTATGCTCTGGTTTGGCTACACATATTAAGTTATGTGGCCTTGCCTTTTAGAGAATCAGACTTTGACTTATAGGGTGGTTATCTACAATAAGTAGCACTAGAGAGCCAACTATCTTCTATTAGGGAGGAGAGGAGGGCTGGGAGCTCCACGTAACGTCCTATGCAGAGCTGTGGTTGGAAGATGTGTCACTGGTGGGTGCCGATCTAGCTGGTGAGCACAGCCATAGTGAGGAAAAGCAAGGGAGGATACAATCCGGCAGCAACCGTTCAGGTAAAATTACAAATTTTTATTCAAAAATCATGCTAAAAACTTAAAAGACGCCTGATGCATTTCTGGTGCAACAGAAGCGCCCTTAGTCATATCTTCTTTTTGGGTGACTGCTAATTTGCATATATTGTACCATAGAGATTTTCCTTGTTTGTAAGCCTGCTTCCTACAAGAAGAAACAGTACCTCATAAGACGGTAAACATGGAAGTCATGGTGCCAGTTACTGTATGTTCTCAATTTATCCATTCAATGTGATCAACGCGCAGTGATAGAATACGTTTTAAGAGGTGAAACCCTTTTCATATCCTTGTATATAAGGTGTTGAGACTTGTGAAGATTTGTCAAGGTATATTGAAGGTTGAGTGATTTTGTACCTTGTACCTTATCAGATAGATTAGAAATGGTCGGAAACAACTGTTTCCATTCTACAATAATGTATTGTTATATCCTTCCCGTAGTCAAGAATTCCTGTACATATTCACATTTCTGTACAGATGAATTTTCAAGAAAAGAAGATATTTTATGTAAAATTTCCCACGGAATCTTGAAAAATTCCTTTTTTTTGGGGCTAATACCAGCCATCTTGTGGACAAAGCAAACAATGAGCGCATTATGGATTGGATAGGTTGTGATAGGTTTTCTCTGCCTCTCCAAGCTAATTTTCTTGGTCAGTGATTTTTGCACACAGTATTAGAGACACACAGCAAATAGTCTGTTACTGATTAGTTCTCGGCACTGCTGACAGAACTGCGACACAAGTGGATAATTTCTTCTTCAAATATTAAAATTAATATAGACAAAGTTTTATAATATGTGCTATTAATGCAATAATAAAAAAACAGCTAATTAGTTATAAAAGAATGTAACATCAGCAAATTACAGGCATACATTGAATGGTCAGTACAGAATTTTTCTTTAAATCTGTAATCAAGAGGACCTGTCACTTAAATACCTTGTAAAAAAGAATCCCTGAGCTCCCCCAATTCGGCCGCTGTTTTCCATTTTGTGCTGTGTCGCTCTATTGCAGAAATATTCACATTTCTTTTTTCTAGAGCTCAGTATGTGAAATCTCTGCTTGTACTGTATCTAGGCATTTCTTCATAGTCTTCCCTGGGGGCGTGCACTTTCCCCCTTCCCTCCCAGACACTGCCAATCACAGCTCAGCAGCATCTGAGCCTGATAGACTGTCTGCACAGTTGCTGAGCTGTGAATGGCAATGTCTGGAAGGAAGTGGTGAATGCACAAACCCCGAGAAGACTGTAAAGAAACACCCAGTTGCACTAATAGCAGAGATTTCACATACTGCACACCAAAAGTAAAAAATGTCAATATCTCTGCAAAGGAGTGACGCAGTGCAAAATAGAAAACAACAGCAGAATCAGTTTTTTTACAGTGTATTTGACTACATTTTTTAAGTGTCAGGGACTCTTTAAATATACTATTTATGTCCAAATCATATAGGCATATAAATGTAGAGGTGCAGGATTGGACTTTTTTCAGTGAACTTATTATACTACATCATAGTGTAGGTGCCCAAAATTGAATAACTTGTCTTAAAGGATTTACAAAAATTTTCCTACATTAACCCTTTTAAATAAAAATTCTCCAATATTTGCCCTTTTATATACACTACCGTTCAAAAGTTTCGGGTCACCCAGATAATTTTGTGTTTTCCATGAAAACTCATACTTTTATTTATCAAATGAGTTGCAAAATGATTAGAAAATATAGTCCAGACATTGACAAGGTTAGAAATAATGATTTTTATTTGAAAGAATAATTTTCTCCTTCAAACTTTGCTTTCGTCAAAGAATGCTCCCTTTGCAGCACGTACAGCATTGCAGACCTTTGGCATTCTAGCTGTTAATTTGCTGAGGTAATCTTGAGAAATTTCCCCCCATGCTTCCTGAAGCCCCTCCCACAAGTTGGATTGGCTTGATGGGCACTTTTTGCGCACCATACGGTCAAGCTGCTCCCACAACAGCTCAATGGGGTTGAGATCTGGTGACTGCGCTGGCCACTCCATTACAGATAGAATACCAGCTGTCTGCTTCTTCCCTAAATAGTTCATGCATAATTTGGAGGTGTGCTTTGGATCATTGTCCTGTTGTAGGGTGAAATTGGCTCCAATCAAGCGCTGTCCACAGGGTATGGCATGGCATTGCAAAATGGAGTGATAGCCTTCCTTATTCAAAATCCCAGCACCAAAGCAACCCCAGACTATCACATTACCTCCACCATGCTTGACAGATGGCGTCAGGCACTCTTCCAGCATCTTTTCAGTTGTTCTGCGTCTCACAAATGCTCTTCTGTGTGATCCAAACACCTCAAACTTTGATTCGTCTGTCCATAAAACTTTTTTCCAATCTTCGCCTGTCCAATGGCTGAGTTCTTTTGCCCATATTAATCTTTTCCTTTTATTAGCCAGTCTCAGATATGGCTTTTTCTTTGCCACTTTGCCCTGAAGGCCAGCATCCCGGAGTTGTCTCTTCACTGTAGATGTTGACACTGGCGTTTTGCGTGTACTATTTAATGAAGCTGCCAGTTGAGGAGCTGTGAGGCGTCGATTTCTCAAACTAGAGACTCTAATGTACTTGTCTTGTTGCTCAGTTGTGCAGCGGGGCCTCCCATTTCTCCTTCTGCTCTGGTTAGAGCCTGTTTGTGCTCTCCTCCGAAGGGAGTAGTACACACCGTTGTAGGAAATCTTCAGTTTCTTGGCAATCTCTCGCATAGAATAGCCTTCATTTCTAAGAACAAGAATACACTGTTGAGTTTCACATGAAAGTTCTCTTTTTCTGGCCATTTTGAGAGTTTCATAGAACAAACAAATGTAATGTTCCAGATTCTCAACTAGCTCATAGGAAGGTCAATTTTATAGCTTCTCAAATCAGCCAAACCGTTTTCAGCTGGGCTAACTTACTTGTGCAAGGGTTTTCTAGGGTTTTCTAATCATCCATTAGCCTTATTACACAGTTAACAAACACAATGTACCATTAAAACACTGGAGTGGTGGTTGTTGGAAATGGGCCTCTATACACCTATGTAGATATTGCAATAAAAACAAGACGTTTGCAGCTAGAATAGTCATTAACCACATTAACAATGTATAGAGTGTATTTCTGATTAATTTAATGTTAGCTTCATTGAAAAAAAATGTGCCTTTCTTTCAAAAATAATGAAATTTCTAAATGACCCCAAACTTTTGAACGGTAGTGTATACATTATACATTTGCCCTTCCTATGTAAGCCAGGCAATCAGCCAATCTCTGTGGTTTGAAGAGATCAGAACAAGCAATCATCTTTACTGAATATTCACAGACTGTCATCGCTTGAAATTACCGTAAGTTGTTTGCGTTTTGATTTTTTTAGATAAACGTTAGACAAAAGGGCTTTCATTGAAATATATTTTTAGGAGGATTGTTCGTTTGTTGCCCAGTGTATTGACCATGTGTGGCCATGTTGAATGAATAAACCAGTCAATATATGGACTTAACATGTTACATGACATTAATTTTTATTTATCAGCAGTGAAAAAAATGTACAAGACTAGTGATGAGCGAGCACTAAAATGATCGGGTACTCGTTCGGGTTGAGTAAATTGGAATGCTTGAGACCAAGTAATGAGCCCTATGGGAAACTAGAGCATTTTTCCAGCGGCTCCCCCGGCGGTTTGCAGAGGGCCTAAAAATTGCCCAAATCAATGGGAACAGTGCTCAAACGACATGGGATCAGCATGGGGAAGACCCCTGGAAGCATTTCGGATGCCCAGGTCACTGCTGTCAACAATGCTGTCAGAGGTATTATGCCACTTTTACGGACTCACAATAAAACATGCAAAAACGAAACCCAAATGGATTTTCCTGGGTAAAATATTCAGGAACATCCTTTCCAGGGTAATGACTTGTATATAAGGCAAAATAAATAACCAAAAACAAAAATGCTCCTCCACACCTTGGACTATGTTCACATGTAGCATTTTTGATGCGTTTTTGCACTTTTGCATTGCTTTCAACCAAGACAAATGCATTCACTGGGAAATGTCATTTAAAATTTTACAACCTTATCTGGCCATGTGGTGTGTGAGACATTATCAGACACATGCATACAGTGCTGAAAAGATATGGGAACAGCATTTGGAAGACCCCTGGAAGCATCTCTGACTCCCAGGTCACTGCCTATAAGTGTGCCTATCACAAGTGATCCTTGGCGCATGCGAAGATGCCTCTGTCGTTGCAGACTTGCAACAATCACTATCCACGTTCTTGTCAAAGCACAGCGTTCAGTTGTCCCTACTCCATTCCTTGGAATGCAAGCGCAAGTATGCAGCCAGCCACCCACCCACCCACAGGCTGCAATACTATACTGTAAATTTTTTTACAGCTGCTTGTACTTGAAATGTGGCCCTTTAGGCTCGTGGAGGCGGAAGCTGTCCACAACCTCAAGGCGGCGGCTGGGTGTCCATACTCGGTCCCCAGCCACCACTATTTCTCCCGGTGTCATCTCTGCCTTCCACAAGCAGGGGTCCCACAACATTACCTGTGCCCTCCACAGTGCACTTTCTGGGAAGGACCGCCTAGCCACAAACACATGGACAAGTGAATGTGGTCAGGGACGGTACGGAGTCAGTCCACAGCTTGACGGTGAGAGTTGTATTTAACGACAGCCATATTCTTTAGATCGGTGGAAGATAGAGTGTCCGGAAACCTTCCCACACACTTTTCTTAGCCAGGGCTGCTTCTCGGCAGGGTTGGATGGACCCACCAGAGAACCGGAGACTCCTCCAGTGGGCCTTGGCTTCTCCATTGGGAGAGTTCATAGTGCCGAGGTGAGGCCATGATGATGATAGAGGCCACCATGTGCTTAATTTTCTGTTACTTGGAATGCAAGCGCAAGTATGCAGCCAGTCACGCACCCACAGGCCGCAATACTAAGCTGCCAGATTTATGGGCAGCTGCTTGCACTTGAAATGTGGACTTTTAGGCTCGTGCAGGCAGAAGCTTTTAAACAACCTCATGGCGGCGGCAGCCGGTTGTCCATACTCGGTCCCCAGCCGCCACAATTTCTCCCGGTGTCGTCTCCCCCTTCCACAAGCGCGGGTCCCAGAACATTACCCGTGCCCTCCCTAGTGCACTTACTGGGAAGGACCGCCTATCAACAAACACGTGGACAGGTGAATGAGACCAGGGATGGTTTGGAGTTAGTCCACATTAAAAATGCCGCCATAGAGTGTCTGGGAACCTTCCCCCACACTTTTCTTTGCCAGGGCTGTTTCTCGGCAGGCTTGGACAGGCCCACCAGAAAAACAGAGATTCGGTGAGGCCATGATGATGATAGAGGCCACCATTTGCTTAGTTTTCTGTTACTTGGAATGCAAGCGCAAATATGCAGCCAGCCACCCACCCACAGGCCACAATAGTAAACTTCCATATTTCGCAGCTGCTTACACTGGAAATGTGGCCTTTTAGGCTCGTGGAGGCGGAAGCTTTTCACAACCTCATGGAGGCGGCGGCCGGGTGTCCATACCGTTCAAATCCCAGCAATGACAACATCTGCAACGATTTTGTATGTTCTCCCCGTGTTTGCATGGGTTTCCACCTCAGTAAAAAAGGAGTCATAGAGTGTCCAGGAACCTTCCCACACACTTTTCTTAGCCAGGACTGGCTTCTCCATCAGGAGAGTTCATGATAGCGCAAACCTTGCAGCAGCTATGGGGCTCTTGAGCGGGTGAGAAAGGTGAGCCCTCATCAGGCTGATGTGTTACAGCTTTTAACAACTCTGGAGCGGTGGGCGGTTTGACACCTAAGCATTAAGCATGTTGTTATCTTCAGCACAGCCTGTTGCCGCTTGGCCAAGGCAGTGCTGCAGTGCTTTCAGCTTGTGACTGATGTGGTCATTTCAGAGATGGAGGCTGAACTGGAGGAGGAGGTTCAGGAGCTGAACAATGTGATTACATTGAGGTTACATTGGCGAGTCTGGTTTTTATACAAAACAAATATCCTACTGTGTTTTTATTTATTTTTTTGCATTCACCGGGAAATGTCATTTTAACATTTTACAACCTTATCTGGCCATGTGGTGTGTGACACATAACCAGACACATCCTGTTTTCATTTATTATGGAGGGACACTGAAAGTCACAAATCCTGTTTTTATAGGGTCATCGGTTGGTAGAGAGCCATCAGCTATGCTTTGTTGTTCGCTTTATTAAGCTTCTGTCTCCACGAGCCTAAAAGGCAACATTTCGAAAGCAAGCATTCGTGAAATGTGTAAATTTAGTAGTGTGGACTGTGGGGCGCAAGCTGCATATTTGCGCTTGCGTTTCAAGGACTGGGGTAGGGAGAATTGAATGCTACACTGGGAGAAGGACATGGATGTGCTTGCTGATGGTGCTACTTGAGAGTGTGCAACGACAGGTGCACGGCAGGAGGCATCTTGACATGCGCCATGGACAGGGGATTGATGTGTACACACAACAGCGGAACAAGCAGTGGTGTCACCCGCAGACACTGTTCCTGGACCCTGGGGTTCGGCCCACTTAGTCGGTTGCTTTGCCGCCATGTGCCTGATCATGCTGGTGGTGGTCAGGCTGCTAGTTTTGCTACCCCTGCTGATGCTGACCTGGCAGGTGGTGCAAATGGCCTTTTTGGGGTTATCTGCAGAGTCTTTAAAAAATAACCAGACTCGGGAAGACCTAACAGTTGTACTGGCAACTTCCGTCTTGTTGGCATTACGAGGAACGCTTTCCCGCCTTATGTATAAGGCCACCACATTGCTTTTTCCTGCCTGTTGTGGTGCTACGCCTCCCTCCCCCTGTGTGCTGCTGTCCTCGCTCTGTGTGTCCCCCTGCCAGGTTGGATCAGTTACTATATCATCTACAACCTCATCTTCCACTTCCGCACCCTGGTCCTCCTCCTGACTTTCTGGCAATTGTGTCTCATCATCATCATCCACCTCTTGCGACAGTAATTGCACTTTACCACCATCACCTTCATGTGACCATGGCTGCTCCAATATTTGGGCATCGCTACACGCGTTCTCCTCTTGACTCGCTTGAAGCTGGCCGGGCAAGAGGCCCAAGCCTACAAATGGAAAAGTGAACAGCTCTTCTGTGTGTCCAAGTGTGGGGATCAGTTGTCTCCGGGCACTCGGCATGGTGGGAGGAAGGAGGATTAGGGTGAGGAATATGCAGTCCAGACTCACGGCTACTGAGACTTGACCGTGTGAAAGACAGGGTGGAGGTTGTGGTGGCCAAGTGACTGGAAGCATTATCTGCTATCCAACCAATAACCTTTTCACACTGCTCTATGTTCAATAGTGGTTCTCTGCGGTCCCCTAGTAATTGGGACAGGAAGGTCAAGCGAGACAATGTGGGTGTTTGTTGTGGCACAATTTCACCTTGCCCACGGCCACGTCCTCTGCCTGCACCATCACCATCATGTCCACTTCCCCGTCCCTTGCCACGCACCTTGCCCATTTTAAATAGAGGACAATATTTTCCACGTTCACGAGAAATGGCTGATTTTGGAATGCAGTTATATGTGATATGTCTTACAGAGAACCACGATTTTAAATAGCTGGCCTGTAATTTACTAATATTATTCTACACGGAGACCTAGTGTGAATAGCTTCATCGACACACTGCAATGGACTGAAAATGGAAGAAATGTATGATTTTAGAAGTCTTTTCGGTGATATGTCTGACAGAGAACTACGGCTTTAAATTGTAGGCCTGTAATTTACTCATATTATTCTACACGGAGACCTAGTGTGAATAGCTTCACCGACACACTGCAACGGAATGAAGATGGAAGAAATGTATGATTTTAGAAGCTTTTTTTTGGTGATATGTCTGACAGAGAACCACGTCTTTAAATTGTAGGCCTGTAATTTACTAATATTATTCTACACGGAGACCTAGTGTGAATAGCTTCACCGACACACTGCAACGTAGTGAAAATGGAAGAAATGTATGATTTTAGAAGTCTTTTTGGTGATAGGTCTGACAGAGAACCACGGCTTTAAATTGTAGGCCTGTAATTTACTCATATTATTCTACACGGAGACCTAGTGTGAATAGTTTCACCGACACACTGCAACGGAATTAAAATGGAAGAAATGTATGATTTTAGAAGTCTTTTCAGTGATATGTCTCACAGAAAACCACGGCTTTATATTGTAGGCCTGTAATTTACTAATATTATTCTACACGGAGACCAAGTGTGAATAGCTTCACCGACACACTGCAACAGAATGAAAATTGAAGAAATGTACGATTTTAGTAGTCTTTTCGGTGATATGTCTGACAGAGAACCACGGCTTTAAATTGTAGGTCTGTAATTTACTAATATTATTCTACATGGAGATCTAGTGTGAATAGCTTCACCGACACACTGCAACGGAATGAAGATGGAAGAAATGTATGATTTTAGAAGCTTTTTTTTGGTGATATGTCTGACAGAGAACCACGGCTTTAAATTGTAGGCCTGTAATTTACTAATATTATTCTACACGGAGACCTAGTGTGAATAGCTTCACCGACACACTGCAACGGAATGAAAATGGAAGAAATGTATGATTTTAGAAATCTTTTCAGTGATACGTCTCACAGAGAACCACGGCTTTAAATTGTAGGCCTGTAATTTACTAATATTATTCTGCACGGAGACCTAGTGTGAATAGCTTCACCGACACACTGCAACGGAATGAAAATGGGAGAAATGTACGATTTTAGAAGCTTTTTTTGGTGATATGTCTGACAGAGAACCCACGGCTTTATTTTGTAGGCATGTAATTTACTAATATTATTCTACACGGGGATCTAGTGTGAATAGCTTCACCGACACACTGCAACAGAATGAAAATAGAAGAAATGTATGATTTTAGAAGTCTTTTCAGTGATATATCTCACAGAAAACCATGGCTTTAAATTGTAGGCCTGTAATTTACTAATATTATTCTACACGGAGACCTAGTGTGAATAGCTTCACCGACACACTGCAACAGAATGAAAATGGGAGAAATGTACATTTTTAGAAGCTTTTTTTGGTGATATGTCTGACAGAGAACCACGGCTTTAAATTGTAGGCCTATAATTTGCAAATATTATTCTACACGGAGACCTAGTGTGAATAGCTTCACCGACACACTGCAACGGAATGAAGATGGAAGAAATGTATGATTTTAGAAGCTTTTTTTTGGTGATATGTCTGACAGAGAACCACGGCTTTAAATTGTAGGCCTGTAATTTACTAATATTATTCTACACGGAGACCTAGTGTGAATAGCTTCACCGACACAATGCAACGGAATGAAAATGGAAGAAATGTATGATTTTAGAAGTCTTTTCAGTGATACGTCTCACAGAAAACCACGGCTTTAAATTGTAGGCCTGTAATTTACTAATATTATTCTGCACGGAGACCTAGTGTGAATAGCTTCACCGACACACTGCAACGGAATGAAAATGGGAGAAATGTACGATTTTAGAAGCTTTTTTTGGTGATATGTCTGACAGAGAACCACGGCTTTATTTTGTAGGCATGTAATTTACTAATATTATTCTACACGGAGATCTAGTGTGAATAGCTTCACCGACACACTGCAACAGAATGAAAATAGAAGAAATGTATGATTTTAGAAGTCTTTTCAGTGATATATCTCACAGAAAAACATGGCTTTAAATTGTAGGCCTGTAATTTACTAATATTATTCTACACGGAGACCTAGTGTGAATAGCTTCACCGACACACTGCAACAGAATGAAAATGGGAGAAATGTACATTTTTAGAAGCTTTTTTTGGTGATATGTCTGACAGAGAACCACGGCTTTAAATTGTACGCCTGTAATTTACTAATATTATTCTACACGGAGACCTAGTGTGAATAGCTTCATCGACACACTGCAATGGAATGAAAATGGAAGAAATGTATGATTTTAGAAGTCTTTTCGGTGATATGTCTGACAGAGAACTAAGGCTTTAAATTGTAGGCCTGTAATTTACTCATATTATTCTACACGGAGACCTAGTGTGAATAGCTTCACCGACACACTGCAACGGAATGAAGATGGAAGAAATGTATGATTTTAGAAGCTTTTTTTTGGTGATATGTCTGACAGAGAACCACGTCTTTAAATTGTACGCCTGTAATTTACTAATATTATTCTACACGGAGACCTAGTGTGAATAGCTTCATCGACACACTGCAATGGAATGAAAATGGAAGAAATGTATGATTTTAGAAGTCTTTTCGGTGATATGTCTGACAGAGAACTAAGGCTTTAAATTGTAGGCCTGTAATTTACTCATATTATTCTACACGGAGACCTAGTGTGAATAGCTTCACCGACACACTGCAACGTAGTGAAAATGGAAGAAATGTATGATTTTAGAAGTCTTTTTGGTGATAGGTCTGACAGAGAACCACGGCTTTAAATTGTAGGCCTGTAATTTACTAATATTATTCTACACGGAGACCTAGTGTGAATAGTTTCACCGACACACTGCAACGGAATTAAAATGGAAGAAATGTATGATTTTAGAAGTCTTTTCAGTGATATGTCTCACAGAAAACCACGGCTTTATATTGTAGGCCTGTAATTTACTAATATTATTCTACACGGAGACCTAGTGTGAATAGCTTCACCGACACACTGCAACAGAATGAAAATGGGAGAAATGTACATTTTTAGAAGCTTTTTTTGGTGATATGTCTGACAGAGAACCACGGCTTTAAATTGTAGGCCTGTAATTTGCAAATATTATTCTACACGGAGACCTAGTGTGAATAGCTTCACCGACACACTGCAACGGAATGAAGATGGAAGAAATGTATGATTTTAGAAGCTTTTTTTTGGTGATATGTCTGACAGAGAACCACGGCTTTAAATTGTAGGCCTGTAATTTACTAATATTATTCTACACGGAGACCTAGTGTGAATAGCTTCACCGACACAATGCAACGGAATGAAAATGGAAGAAATGTATGATTTTAGAAGTCTTTTCAGTGATACGTCTCACAGAAAACCACGGCTTTAAATTGTGGGCCTGTAATTTACTAATATTATTCTGCACGGAGACCTAGTGTGAATAGCTTCACCGACACACTGCAACGGAATGAAAATGGGAGAAATGTACGATTTTAGAAGCTTTTTTTGGTGATATGTCTGACAGAGAACCACGGCTTTATTTTATAGGCATGTAATTTACTAATATTATTCTACACGGAGATCTAGTGTGAATAGCTTCACCGACACACTGCAACAGAATGAAAATAGAAGAAATGTATGATTTTAGAAGTCTTTTCAGTGATATATCTCACAGAAAAACATGGCTTTAAATTGTAGGCCTGTAATTTACTAATATTATTCTACACGGAGACCTAGTGTGAATAGCTTCACCGACACACTGCAACAGAATGAAAATGGGAGAAATGTACATTTTTAGAAGCTTTTTTTGGTGATATGTCTGACAGAGAACCACGGCTTTAAATTGTACGCCTGTAATTTACTAATATTATTCTACACGGAGACCTAGTGTGAATAGCTTCATCGACACACTGCAATGGAATGAAAATGGAAGAAATGTATGATTTTAGAAGTCTTTTCGGTGATATGTCTGACAGAGAACTAAGGCTTTAAATTGTAGGCCTGTAATTTACTCATATTATTCTACACGGAGACCTAGTGTGAATAGCTTCACCGACACACTGCAACGGAATGAAGATGGAAGAAATGTATGATTTTAGAAGCTTTTTTTTGGTGATATGTCTGACAGAGAACCACGTCTTTAAATTGTAGGCCTGTAATTTACTAATATTATTCTACACGGAGACCTAGTGTGAATAGCTTCACCGACACACTGCAACGTAGTGAAAATGGAAGAAATGTATGATTTTAGAAGTCTTTTTGGTGATAGGTCTGACAGAGAACCACGGCTTTAAATTGTAGGCCTGTAATTTACTAATATTATTCTACACGGAGACCTAGTGTGAATAGTTTCACCGACACACTGCAACGGAATTAAAATGGAAGAAATGTATGATTTTAGAAGTCTTTTCAGTGATATGTCTCACAGAAAACCACGGCTTTATATTGTAGGCCTGTAATTTACTAATATTATTCTACACGGAGACCAAGTGTGAATAGCTTCACCGACACACTGCAACAGAATGAAAATTGAAGAAATGTACGATTTTAGTAGTCTTTTCGGTGATATGTCTGACAGAGAACCACGGCTTTAAATTGTAGGTCTGTAATTTACTAATATTATTCTACATGGAGATCTAGTGTGAATAGCTTCACCGACACACTGCAACGGAATGAAGATGGAAGAAATGTATGATTTTAGAAGCTTTTTTTTGGTGATATGTCTGACAGAGAACCACGGCTTTAAATTGTAGGCCTGTAATTTACTAATATTATTCTACACGGAGACCTAGTGTGAATAGCTTCACCGACACACTGCAACGGAATGAAAATGGAAGAAATGTATGATTTTAGAAATCTTTTCAGTGATACGTCTCACAGAGAACCACGGCTTTAAATTGTAGGCCTGTAATTTACCAATATTATTCTGCACGGAGACCTAGTGTGAATAGCTTCACCGACACACTGCAACGGAATGAAAATGGGAGAAATGTACGATTTTAGAAGCTTTTTTTGGTGATATGTCTGACAGAGAACCCACGGCTTTATTTTGTAGGCATGTAATTTACTAATATTATTCTACACGGGGATCTAGTGTGAATAGCTTCACCGTCACACTGCAACAGAATGAAAATAGAAAAAATGTATGATTTTAGAAGTCTTTTCAGTGATATATCTCACAGAAAACCATGGCTTTAAATTGTAGGCCTGTAATTTACTAATATTATTCTACACGGAGACCTAGTGTGAATAGCTTCACCGACACACTGCAACAGAATGAAAATGGGAGAAATGTACATTTTTAGAAGCTTTTTTTGGTGATATGTCTGACAGAGAACCACGGCTTTAAATTGTAGGCCTGTAATTTGCAAATATTATTCTACACGGAGACCTAGTGTGAATAGCTTCACCGACACACTGCAACGGAATGAAGATGAAAGAAATATGTACTCTGGATTGCTTTTTAAGCAAATAACCAGGGTTAAGATAAAATAAAAAAATTTGCCCTCACCCCTGATATCTGGAGGTGTCTAGAAATATCTGTAATTATTACAGCATCAGCAGACAGGACATTCAATGGACCCTCTTGTGCTGTATTATACACTGCCGTCCGCTACCTACACTCACTGCCTGCCTAGCACTGATTATATGCAGCTGGATTAGTCCCCAGAAGGACTGTTGGTTCAGATGGATATAGATTTATGTTGTGGAATACCTATACTAACTACTAACACGCAAATCTCTCCCTGACTCAGCAGCAGCTCTCCCTACTCAGCCTGATTCCGGGGTAGACTGTGACAAGCATGGCAGCGCCCGGTCTTATATACACCTGATGACGCTGTGCAGCCAGCCAATCACTGTAATGCCACCAACAAACATGACTACGGCATTACAGTGTGTAGCAGGCAATCCCTGGATGTTCATTGGCTCTCTAAAGAGCGCCAAACATGCAGGGAGGGGACCCGAGTTCCCGACCGAGCAACCCGGAAATACTTGCCGAGCTCGCTGAGCACAGTGATGCTCAGGCGAGTACTGAGCAGTGACGAGCGCATTCGCTCATCACTATACCAGACCAATAAAGTTTCTTATGTGAAGAATTGCAATGTATCAGTATAAATCAGATGCTATTGATCCATATGGGATCCATGTGAATTGAATGGACTTAAATAGGTGAGTCTTATCTGAAATATGGAAAACACTAGGGCATGCTGCCATTTTTTTTTTACCCAGATATCCATCCATGTAAAAAAATGTCATTTGAACAGGCAAATAAAATAACCTCTGTCCTAGTGCTGCCCATATGATGTCACTTTTTTCCATGGACAGCGCTTGGACCAAATATACGCTTTAACAATCTTTTAACCAACAATATACTTTAAAACGGAACCTGTCAGCAGCTTTGTAGACCCCAGAATATCATCATCAAGGTAAAGTCCCTATGATGTTATGACATCCATACATTTACTTTACAAGTTCATGCCTCCGTTTTATAGAAATTCATTGGTGAATTTTCATGTAAACAGTCCGAAAATACAGGGGGCTTTGCCTTGCACTTCCAGCTTTCTGGACTCATTCCGTCTTTCCCCTGCCTGCTGATGGCCTCCTGTCATTGACTGACAGGCCACTCTGCTTCCCACTCAAGATCATGCACAAGCGCCTTCATTCCTGTTGGCAGTATGCACAGTAACATCCTGATGATGTACGAGAGAGTCAGACTATCGATCTGCTCATTCGCTGCCCATGGGATTGACGTCACTTATGCAAAATCTCGGGTGGAGAGCAGGTTGCAAAAAAGAGTGCCCTTCAACCATTGACAGGAGGCCGAAGATAGAAAAAGGGAGAGTGACTGGAAAGCTGCACGTGCGGCTCATTTGCATGAAAATTTGCCAATGGATTTCTGTAAAACGATGGAATGGATGTCATCAACACTACAGGCAATTTAGATGAATGACGTTGGTTTGGGGTCTCTAAACCTGCTGACGGATTCTCTTTAGCATAGGGGGACTTTAGTGAGAAATAATTTGGTTGGAAAATATTAAATCCTTGATAAGGCTATGTTCACACGTTGCATTTTTTTTTCAGTCAAAATCTGCTCTCTTGGCAGTACAGAAGCTTCTTACAAAAAGCAGGTTTTAGTGCACTTCTGCTGCTTTTTTGTGCTTTTTTTTGCTGCATTTTTTTGGTGCAGATTACATATTTAATTACTTAGTCTACAGTACTTGTTTAATAAAAGTTAGTTTTATTCACCAAAAACACAGTAAAAATTCAACAAAAATGCAGGTTTGCGTTTTTGCATTTACTCATTGCTTTCTATGGGTGAAAAAACACTAAAAAAAAACACCGAATGAATTGACATGCTGCAGATTTTAAAAAAGAAGCAGTTTTCCAATTCAGTCAAGAAAAAAAAAAGCAAGTGTGTGCATGAGATTTCTGATATCTCATAGCTTTTTCTGGTACTGTAAAGAGCAGCTTTAAATTTGCGTAAATTAACGCAGCAAAAACTCAATGTGTAAACATAGCCTTAAAGTTTGTATCTTAATAAATTTGTCTTTTTATTTACAAGCAATTGTTAAAAAACTAGAATAAAATCCTGGTTGTCTTGAAGTCCAGTTTCTTTATGATAAGGTATTGTCAGACGTCACAGGCATAGCCGCTCCTCTCCCAGGTTGTCTGCAGCTTGTATTTATAAAATGCTCTAAAAAAAATTCCAATAAAGTTCAATTATTTCTTCTTTATATTCCTGAGTGAATAAGATGTCAAAGCTTCGATGCCGGTCTGTTGTAATGGCTGATCCTATTACAAAGTTAATTAATATTATATTGTATTTAATAATGAAATCTTTCTCCACGACAGAACTTGGCTGTGATTGACAAGTATTCACAGCAAGACTTGATGGTAATGGCTACACACATATGCATCCTCCCATCCCTGTGTTTATTGACTTTCTGTAGAAGATAAGTAAATACTTTGAATATATTACTTTGTAGATTTCTTTTGGAATGAAAGGAATATACAAATCAGAGAAATGGTCCCAGAGCAGAAGACTGATGTACGTCCCTTACATCTTCTGGACAGCTTTACGCTTGGCTGAGCAGCGACAGCACAGTGCCACAGAAGCTTCCCTGCACATTAGCCTTTATAGCATGAAGTGAATGCTAAAAAAAACCCAAGCAGCACATGCATTATGAATGAGCGATGTTCTAAGCTTCCGTGAGGGGGCTTCCAATTTAATGTGACCCTGTAAATCGAGCCAGGTGTCCAAATGCATTAGTATCAGCATTTAGCAGTTATAATGCAGCAGCCAAAATAAATCAACATTTTTTTGATGTAATAATGATTAAAAATAGCTATTTGTTTGTAATGGAAATGCTATTTCTAAAAAATATAATTATAGATGCATAGCACTTAGTGTACCCTTAAAGTGAATGTCCACTTTTAAAGAGTTATAAAAAAAATATATGAAAAAATAAGTTCTCCCCATAGGATAGGGGATAACTTACTGATTGCTGAGGATCTGACCACTTCAGATTGCACTCCATTTTTTATTAATGGGAATGCCAGAAATAGCTGAGTACAGCATTTATCTTTCTTCACCAGTCTAATGCTGGAGATCGAGAGTGCGCACCTCAAGACACAGCTTTAAAGCCCCGTTGTCATGGGTTTACCACGATAGAGAGGGGCCAGAAGACTGCAGTGTCTGATTTCACATACTCTTGCACTGTCAGAAGCACTTCAACATCATATTAAACAGTGCAGGGGTTAAACTGTTCAGCTTAGAGTCTCTGAAGCTTCCATGCTTGGTTGATCTCAGCTGTTCAGTGTTGGCCACTCCCCTCTCCTATACATTGGGGGAAATAAGTATTTGATCCCTTGCTGTTTTTGTAAGTTTACCAACTGACAAAGACATGAACAGTCTATAATTTTAAGGGTAGGTTAATTTTAACATTGAGAGATAGAATATACAAAAAGAATAAAGAAAATCACATTGTATAAATTAGATATTTTTTTGCATTTTGCAGTGAAATAAGTATTTGATCCCTCTGGCAAAGAACACTTAATACTTAGTGGCAAAACTTGTTGGCAAGCACAGCAGTCAGACGTTTTTTGTAGTTGATGATGAGGTTTGCTCACATGTTGGGTGGAATTTTGGTCCACTCTTCTTTGCAGATCACCTCTAAATCATTAAGATTTTGAGACTGTCACTTGGCAACTTGGAGCTTCAACTCCATCTATAAGTTTTCTATGGGATTAAGCTCTCGAGACTGGCTAGGCCACTCCATGACCTTACTGTGTTTCTTTTTGAACCTTTGTTGCCTTGGCTGTATGTTGGGTCATTGTCTTGCTGGAAGACCCAGCCACGTCCCATCTGCAATGCTCTTACTGAGGGAAGGAGGTTGTTGGCCAAAATCTCACGATATATGACCCCATCCATCTTCCCTTCAGTACAGTGCAGTCGTCATGTCCCCTTTGCGGAAAAGCACCCCCAAAGTATAATGTTTCCCCCACCATGCTTCACGGCTGCGACGATGTTTTTAGGGTTGTACTCATCCTTCTTCTTCCTCCAAACACGGTGAGTTGAGTTAATGCCAAAGAGCTCAATCTTTGTCTCATCTAACCACAGCACCTTCTCCAAATAACTCACAGAATCATCCAGGTGCTCAATGGCAAACTTCAGACGGGCCTACACATGTGCCTTCTTGAGCAGGGGGTCCTTGTGGGCACTGCAGGATTTTAAACCTTTAAGGCGTAATGTGTTACCAATGGGTTTCTTGGTGACTGTGGTCCCAGATGACTTGAGATCATTAACAAGTTCCCCCCGTGTAGTTTTATTCAGATCTCTCACCTTCCTCATGATCAAGGATGCCCTATGAGGTGAGATTTTGCATGGTGCCCCAGATCGATGTCGATTAACAGTCATTTTGTATTTCTTCCATTTTCTTACTATTGCACCAACAGTTGTCTCCTCATCCAGCGTCTTGCTTATGGTTTTGTAGCCCATTCCAGCTTTGTGTAGGTCTATGATCTTGCCTCTTGCATCCTTAGAAAGCTCTTTGGTCTTGCCCATGTTGTAGAGGTTAGAGTCTGACTGATTAATTGAGTCTGTGGACAGGAGTCTTTTATACAGGTGACTATGTAAGACAGCTGTCTTTAATGCAGGTAACGAGTTGATTAGGAGCGTATAACTAGTCTGTAGGAGCCAGAACTCTTAATGGTTTGTAGGGGATCAAATACGTATTTCTCACTGCAAAATGCAAAAAAAAATTATCTAATTTATACAATGTGATTTTCTTGATTTTTTTGGGATATTCTATCTCCCAGTGTTAAAATTAACCTACCCTTAAAATTATAGACTGTTCATGTCTTTGTCAGTGGTTAAACTTTCAAAAACAGAAAGGGATCAAATACTTATTTCCTCCACTGTATATACTCGCCTCTGGAAATCTGGACTGCCAGCATTAGTTTCATACAGCCTGGTGTGGAGTGGAGGTGTTGGTTGTTAGTAGAAGTGTTTGGAGTGTTGATCTGTGACTATTGCTTGGAGTTCATATTTGTATGATTGGTATTTTCATTTATCCCTTTATGTCCTCCCTTGTTAGTCTGGTTTGTGTATATTAACACACTATTACTCCTCACTTCCCTGGGTGGGGGAGGGGACAGATATAGGGTGCATTCAGGAGCTCAGCAAGGTACATGGCCCTGGCGTCTTCACCATCAGAAGTAATCCTGGGAACAAGGGTAGCTACGGTGACCCTAGCGTTAGGGACAGGGCAGGAGCCCCTGGCCCCAGATAATCCGACAACAGAGTTGTCATAGATAGTTCATAGATAGCAGCTAAAAAGGTTATCCCTCCAAAAAGAAGTTAACACTATTTCAGTTTAGCATTCTGTTACTTTTCTTAATAAATTGTTGAAGAAGTTAGAGATCTATTTTTATATTCACTACAAAGAATTAAAGGGAATCTGTCAGTAGGAACAACCCTCCTAAGCCATCTATATGGGCATATGGGTCATAGGAAGCTGAATGACTGAATGAAATGATACTTTGATATCTTCGATCTGATGTCTTATTCCAGTTAAACTCACATTTTTTTATATGTAAATGAGCTGTTATGATCTATGGGTTGAACATAGATCTACCTGAGAATCTGCCTCCAGAGCTTATCATAAATTAAAGAGGACATTACCAATGTGAGACATGTAATGACTGACAGTCTTCTCTCCTGATCTACATATCTCACACTTGTAACGCCTCCTTTCATTTAAAATAAGCTCTGGTGGCAGATTCTCGGGGAGACCTGTGTCCGGCCCATAAATCTTAACATCTCATTCACAGATTAACAAACATTTCTCTATAAAAAGACAACAGATCGCATAAATCAAGGTATCATTTTATTCAACTTTCTATGACCTCCATGCTAATATAGACGACTGAGGAGGGTTGATTTTACTGACAGATTCACTTTAAATGAGAAAATACTGCCTGGCCTGCAGCCATCATTTCTGAAAACAAAGGGTCCTAAAGTACAATGTATGCAGTTGTCTGCTAAGCTCTCTCTAGTGGTGGCCACCAGCAGCCAAATTTATGTAATGTATTTAGAGCTCTGTATAAGAAAACAGGAGCTCCAATCACTATAAAGATCAATAAGTGCAGTTAAGTAACATATTATTTGCACTTAAAAATGAATTTTATTGCAAAATAAATAATCATAACATTATAAATATTTTATAATACCCTACAATTAATCAATGTAACATCATTGACTTATTTCTGAGTGCTTTTCTGTGATGTCATACCCTCTTCCAAAAAAACATCATCCATGAAAGAGATTCCCCCTGAATATTTACAAGTAAATTAACATTTGGGCAGTACTATTTTTCCTGTCAAAGGGGTGTGTCCCTATGTAATCTGGCACTGTCAGAGTTGATTAGACAGCTTTTTTTTGGCTCTCCCGGAAGAAGTCAGAGCTGTGGCTACTCTCACTTCCTCCAGATGTCAATTATGTCCATAGAAGAGTGAAGCTGATTGGGTGCAGGGATAGCATGACTTAACAGTGTCACGCGAGCCCTGGGAGAGCCAGTGCTGAAATTGCTGGAACGGCGCCAGCACCGGAGGTGAGCATAAGTGTTATTATTTTACTGGATGGAAGCCATAGGGAATGAGAAGGGATTGTCTGAGTAGTGGACAACCCTTTTAAACAGTAAAATCCGTACAGTGCATGGATGACATTGGCTTGGATAGGCGAGTTTAACCTACAAAGCAGATTTAAATTGAACATGTCTTTGTCGTTTATTTTTTTGTTGTTGCTGTTTTTTCTTTTTTCAGACAATTGGTCTGCAAAAAAATAGGACACATGAAAAGGCACATTCATTGTAATGGGTCTTTGATCTATCCACAAAGATAATATAAGTTCTGAAAAAAACTGATGGTATCACATGGTACATATGTCACATGTGAAAAACAATCATCAGAGATGTTTGGCCAGCGCGTTAGGCCTCATTCAGACGTTAGTGATTTTTCTCCACCAAGTTTCAGCAGAATTTTTTTTTATCAGAGTTCCATCAGAGTTTGGTCCGTTTACCAGTTCATACAATCAGATTTCATCAGTTGTTCTAGTATGCAAAAAGACTGATAGCAGCAGTGCTGGTCATGTGATGTTACCGCTGCAGCCAATTGACAAAGATCAGGCAGCGCTAGACCCATGGAAAGAAAAGTAAGAACTCTATTTGGGGTTTTTGCACCCCTGAGCTTTTGCATCAAGGGGACAACCCCATTAACACTTATCATTTTGAATCTGTAGCAGAAGTTTTCTGCATAAAATTTGCTTCCCAGTTGGAGAAATACAATTTTTTGTAAACAAACATGATATACAGATATGTCAATAATATTGTCTTATGGAATAGTAGTGTGGGTGAATTCTAAGGAACGATAGGAACTTCCTATGGTGCTACATAGTCCCCATGTATATGGCTCAGCTCAGTGCATGACCCCAAAATATCATTGCAATTGCATTTTGAATAAAAAAAAAACAATTAATACTAATAGTTATATCTATTAGATTTTTTCCTGGCCAATAATCTTAAAACGTTTATGGCCCTGGTAACGTTAATATCAGCTTTGACTTCAATTTCCCTAAAAGTGCCGTCACTATCATTGTTTTTATACTCTCTGCTCTCCGCTGGTCGTCTCTCAGTAATTGCCTTCTAGATTGGAAGCTCAGAAAAGACATTATAATCAGTGACCTTATGTGAATCATGAGAAGCAGTTTTACAGATTATTATAACAGGGTGTCTGGACTGAGGGTGTTAATTTCACTTAAGCTCTTTCAAGATCATCTGCAGCAGCTTGAGACGCAAGGATTTCATGGCACAGACACTCAATTATGACTTCAGTCACACTGATAAGGATTGTCTGAGCATTTTACTTATGAGCAAATCACAGCTCTAGGAAAGAGGTCTCCCATTGCGCCTCATGGACGGTTCATGCAAAGCAATTTGTTCATTAATGCGCAAATGGACAATAATAATTAGTCTTTGTTTCTTCACATTTCACATGCTTGATGGTCAGGTATTATGATTTTTAGTAAATATAGTTGTACGCACTGCAGTCATGAAGATAAAATACTCTTAAATATATGTTATGTAGTGAATATTTGGGCAGTAAAAAAAAAAAAAGTGAAACTCATATATTATATAGAGTTATTACAAACAGTGATCTATTTCAAGTGTTTATTTCTGTTAATGTTAATGATTATGGCTTACAGCCAATGAAAACACAAAGTCAGCATGGTGGCTCAGTGGTTAGTGCTGTTGCTTTGCAGCACTGGGGTCCTGGGTTCAAATCCTAACAAGGACAACATCTGCAAGGAGTCTGTATGGGTTTCCTCCAGGTTCTCTGGTTTCCTCCCACACTCCAAACACATACTGATAGGGAATTTAGAATGTGAGCCTCTTTGGGATAGTGATGATGATCATGTCTGTAAAACACTGTGGCATTAATGGTGCTACTGTAAATAAATGAGCAATATAAAATATTGGGGCTTCTTGAACAATGTAATCAACCTTTGTTAAGGGGGGAGACAAGTGCAAGAACTAAAAATAATAATGAGTTCCTGTAGTTATTAAATTGGCTCAAAATAATAAAAGAATCAATACTCATCCTCACCAATCCTGTGTTGGTCTCGTTCTAGCACTTACCTGGTCCCTGCTGGTTGTGTTCTTGACACACCTATCAACGACTCAAGTTGCTCAACAAAACTCTTCGATGTTTTCAACATAATAGAGATGTCTACATTGGTCACCTAACTTTTCACTGTGGTCTGTGCAAATTATGGTTCATCTGAGCTGTTTCTCCTGTTATATTACTAAAGGAATATATATTTTATTGCATTGTACTTTGTGATATGTTTTTTGTTCTTACCATTTCTTCCAATCTCCGGCTATCATTGCATCCAAGACAAAAGGGGAACTCATAGGAGAAGAGGATAGACCTCACTTGCTCCATTCCAGCCTCTGGAAAGAAAAGGCCTTTATGAGGGAACCTCACACTAGTTCTGCTCCTGAGATTATTGTGTAGGGTGGCATAATGTACAGTATCATCTAGTGTTCATTCCTGGTGCATTAACAGCTCTGCATTACATTGATTTGGTGGTGAAACTAGTGAGTTGGACATTTCTCCAAAGTGTTGTTTTTCAACACAACACCAGGCCACATGTTGCTCATGGTACTGAGAGCAGCCTGCGTTGCCTTAAGGTGCTACCATGGCCTGCAGCATCTCGAGACCTGTCTTCCATCGAATACATCTGGGATATCATTGGTCGGCAATTAAAAGGGTGCTGCCTGTTAGAACCCTCCTGTTAGTTTTTGCTATCTTGTGTTTTGCGGTCACGTGACCATCTGCCTATTTATTCCAGCTCCGTCCTTCTGACTTTGCTGGACTTCAGTGTTGTTTAACTGTCTCTCTAGCCAGGTGCTTCGGTGCCTATCTCTGTCTAGTTCGCTTGGTCCTCTGGGACCTCTAGTACGTTTTGTCTGTTTGTCTTTTGTGCTCTGCATCTACTTCTGTTTAGGAGTTGTCCCATTTTTGTCCCAGTCCTTAGTTCTTTTAGGGACCCCTCCCTTAACACTATAGGTCTTCGTTCAGACTAGCCGAGGACTAGGCGGGTCTGTTCACAAGGAACAGGCAGCCCTCTACATCATAGGGATTCAGCTTAGTCTTACTGTAGGGACAGCTTTCCCCTATCTTTCCTTAGTTTATGTTGCAGATCATAACAGTAAGTCCAGCCCAAAAAAAAAACAAAAAACTAAAAGGAATGAAATTCGGGGATCAGTATGGTTTCTGTCCATGAGTTGGCTCAACGCCTGCAGGGATTGTCTCTGGATGTAGCCGAGCTTCAGCAACACGTGAGTAGCTGTCCTGGAGCGCATTTTGTTGAACCCAAGGTAGAACTGGCTGATTTTTTTTTATGGTAAACAGCAAGATTTTTTTTCCTTTTAAAAATGCTTGTTTGTTATATTTTCATTTGAGACAAGATCCTATGGGAATGAATCAGCACATTGGTTTTATTATGTCACTTTTGCGCAAAGAACCACAGGGTTTGGCCTTTTCTCTCCAGCCTAATGATACGTGTTTAAGTTCTGTTGAAGAATTTTTTTCTGCTATGGGGCTATTATATGACAATCCTGATCGAATCTCATCTGCTGAATCAGAACTTAGACGTTTGAATCAGGGGTCAGATTATGTTGAAAATTATCGCACACACTTCAGGAGATGGGCTTCAAAAGTTAAATGGAATGATTCTGCGCTAAGATGTTTATTTCTTGCTGGTCTGAGTGAAAGGGTTAAGGATTTGCTAATTGCATTTCCTGCACCTGAGACTCTGCAGGAAGCTATGCAGTTAGCTGTTCGTGTGGACAGGAGACAGAGGTCCAGGGTTAATGATGTAAAAACTCCTTTAACTTCAGGTTCTAGTTCCCAGAAAATCTGCTCTGACAGCGGAGAACCAATGGAGGTTGGGGCGATGTCACTCCGCTCTCAGGAAAGAGATCGGAGATTCGCCGAAGGTTTATGTCTTTATTGTGGTAAAGATGATCATTTGATTAAGTATTGGGAGCGTCGTTTAAGTAAAGAAAAAAAAAAAGGTCAGTTACGCCCGTATAGCTTGTTTACGCTCTGCTGGAATGTTTCTTTCTGGGAGTACTACTCTGCAGGGAGATTTGATTGAATTTCAGGTATTTGTGGATTGTGGTTCAACACTTAATGTGATTGATAAAGGGTTTTTGGAAAACCTTAAATTGAAATCCAAACCTTTGTCATCACCTATTTCTGTGGTTGCAATTGATAACACTCCCTTGAAATGTATTCCTCACAAGACTGCTGCATTTCCTCTTACTATCAATGGAGAGCACCAAGAAATTTTGGACTTGGTTGTTTGGATAATTTGCCCTCTCCAGTTGTTCTAGGATTGCCTTGGTTAAGACTGCACAATCCTTTATTGGACTGGTCTGCTAATGTGATTAAGTCTTGGAGTCCGAAGTGCTATGATAAATGTTGTAATGGTCGAATTGCGGCTGTGGAAAAAATGGAATTACCTGTACCAATTCAAGATTTTTGGAGATCTTTTTCGGAGGAGGAGTCGCAAGTTTTACCTCCTCATAGGGATTATGATTGCGCCATTGAGTTTGTTCCGGGTGCTACTCTTCCCAAAAGTCGCTTGTTTAATCTGACTATCCCTGAAAGAAAGGCCTTGGAGGAGTACATACAGACTAGCCTGGCTGCTGGTCACATTAGACCTTCTAAATTACCTGTGGCAGTTGGATTCTTCTTTGTTAAAAAAAAGGACGGCGGTTTACGTCCATGTCTGGATTTTTGTGAAATTAATAAGATTACCGTACGCAATTCCTACCCATTGCCGTTAATTCCTGACTTGTTTAACCAGTTAGTGGGGGCCAAGTGGTTCTCCAAACTTGATCTCTGGGGGGCATACAATTTGTTACGTGTGAAGGAGGGTGATGAATGGAAAACTGCTTTTAACACTCCTGTAGGTCATTTTGAGAATCTGGTGATGCCTTTTGGTCTTACCAATGCACCTGCATTTTTTTCAGAACTTTATTAATGACATCCTGAGACCTTTGATTGGAAAGAATTTGGTTGTGTATTTGGATGACATTTTGATTTATTCACCAGATCTCGAGTCCCATTGGCAGAGTGTACTTGAAGTTTTGCAGTTATTGAGTGATAATTCACTCTTTGCTAAGCTGGAGAAATGTGAATTCGCTGTGTAGAAAATTAGTTTTTTGGGCTACATTGTCTCCAGCGAGAGCTTTGAGATGGACCCTGTGAAGGTTCAGGCTGTGCAGGAATGGCCTAGGCCTATTGGTTTGAAATCTATACAGAGATTTTGGGGTTTTGCCAATTATTACAGGAAATTCATTAAGATTTTTTCTGTAATTGTTAAACCTCTAACCGATCTCACCAGGAAATGTGCGAATACGGCCCAGTGGACTATTGAGGCCATTGAAGCATTTGAGTATCTCAAAGAGAGTTTCAGTTCTGCCCCTACGCTTATGCAGCCTGATGAGACCAAGCCTTTTTTGGTCAAAGGTCGATGCTTCATCAGTGGGGGTCGGAGCAGTTTTGTCTCAAGAGAACAAGGGTGGAGTACATCCTTGTGCCTTTTCTTCGAAAAATTTTTCGGAAACCGAACTGAATTATGATGTTGGAAATCGGGAGTTGCTGGCTATTAAACTTGCGTTTGAACACTGGCGTCATTTTTTGGAAGGCGCTAGATTTCCTATTCAGGTTTTCACAGATCATAAGAATTTGATCTATCTGGATGCTGCCAAGCGTTTGAATGCCCGTCAAGCTAGGTGGGCACTTTTTTTTCTCGGTTTCATTTTTCTGTTACCTATATCCCTGGTACTAAGAATGTTAAAGCCGATGCTTTATCTCGCCGCTTCTCTCCTACGGTCGGTGCCGAGGAGGAGGAGAGCATTTTGCAGAAAGGAGTTGGGGTGGCAGCTTTGGACTCCGTTTTAGAGAATGGGATTCTGAATGCTCAAGATGATGCTCCATCTAACACTCCCCATGGGAGATTGTTCGTGCCTAGAGCCTTTAGGAGAGATTTGTTTGTGGAGTGTCATGACTCTCGGTTGGCAGGTCATCCAGGAGTTTCGGAGACTAAAAGACTTATCAGTCGCAGTTTTTGGTGGCCTGGATGGCAGAAGGAAGTCATCAAGTGGGTGCGTCAGTGTACTGTGTGTGCAAGGTCAAAGGCTTCGCATACTCCTGCTGCGGGGTTGCTTTGCCCTCTGGAGGTTCCTAGTGCACCTTGGACGCATCTCACAATGGATTTTATTACTGATCTTCCTGTGTCCGAGGGTTTTACTGTCATCTGGGTGGTCGTGGACCGTTTTAGTAAGATGTGTCATTTGGTTCCATTCATTAAGTTGCCCTGCACCAAGACACTCGCTAAGGCGTTTGTTAAGGAGATTGTCAAGCTCCATGGCGTTCCCACGGATATTGTTTCTGATAGAGGACCTCAGTTTGTGGCTCGCTTTTGGCGTGCTTTTTGTGACAGGTTGGGAGTCCATTTGTCATTTTCGTCTGGTTATCATTCTGAGTCGAATCGACAGACTGAAAGAAAGAACCAGGATGTAGAACATTTTTTGCGTTGTTTTGTGGTGGACAATCAAGAGGTGTGGTCTGAGTTTCTGCCGCTCGCAGAATTTGCTCTTAACAATCATACATCCTCCTCTGCTGGGTGTTCTCCTTTTTTTTGTTGTACTGGGAGACATCCGTCTTTTGGTTCGTTCTCCAAATTGGGGTCGGCGGTGCAGTAGGAGGAGAATTCCGGTGATTTGGAGAGAATTTGGACTAATGTACATTGTAACCTGCAAGAGGCTAACAAGAAGTCCAAGAAGTATTTTGACAGGAAACGTAAAGAGGTTTTGTTTACTGTGGGTGACATGGTTTGGTTGTCCTCGAAGAACCTGTGGTTGAGGATTCCCTCTAAAAAACTGGGTCCTATGTTTGTGGGTCCATTTAAAGTGCTTCAGGTTGTTAACCAGTCTGCTGTTAGGTTGGATGTCCCTACTTCCTGGAAGATTAACCCTGTGTTTCATGTTTCCTTGTTGAAAAAGGCTGACGTATCTAATAGGGACGCCACTGTCACAGTTCCTCCTGTGGTGGAAGACGGCGAATATGAAATTTTTCGTATTTTGAATTCTAGATGGCATAGAGGGAGATTGCAGTATCTTGTCTCCTGGAAGGGTTTCGGTCCCGAAGACAACTCCTGGGTAAGGACGGATGATGTCTCTGCTCCTAGGCTTGTTAATTCTTTCCACAGGAGGTTTCCTGATAGGCCTGGGCCTGGAGGATCCGGAGTATCCTCATAGAAGAGGGGGTACTGTTAGAACCCTCCTGTTAGTTTTTGCTGTCTTGTGTTTTGCGGTCACGTGACCATCTGCCTATTTATTCCAGCTCCGCCCTTCTGGCTTTGCTGGACTTCAGTGTTGTTTGACTGTCTCTCTAGCCAGGTGCTTCGGTGCCTATCTCTGTCTAGTTCGCTTGGTCCTCTGGGACCTCTAGTACGTTTTGTCTGTTTGTCTTTTGTGCTCTGCATCTACTTCTGTTTAGGAAGTGTCCCATTTTTGTCCCAGTCCTTAGTTCTTTTAGGGACCCCTCCCTTAACTCTATAGGTCTTCGTTCAGACTAGCCGAGGACTAGGCGGGTCTGTTCACAAGGAACAGGCAGCCCGCTACATCGTAGGGATTCAGCTTAGTCTTACTGTAGGGACAGCTTTCCCCTATCTTTCCTTAGTTTATGTTGCAGATCATAACACTGCCAGCAGCAGATCTTGATGATTTTCCCAAATGCATTAAGCGTGGCAAAACATTCCTCAGACAAGCATTAATAACCTCATAGATAGCAGCGAAGGCTAGTAAGTGCAGGGTTTTCTCCATTTGATGCTCATACTTGATACTGAATATATTCAGACGATTTTAAAATGTTTCCAATTTTTAATCATTTGCTTATCACTATCATGCCTATCCATCCTGTGATTTCCATAATTCCATGACTTTTCCTTCTTGGTGTTTCAATTTCGATTTTGAGGAGTGTATATTTCTATCTGATAGCCTTCCCTTGACTGGGCCATACTATTTATGGTACAACAGTGTCTGGACTGATAAACTTCTGTGACTTATGTAATCGCCATGCTTTGAATTTTTATCAGCACCTCATCATCCTTCATAGTTTTCAGGTTGAAAGAAGACAGAAGTCCATTGAATTCAACCTTTAATTCTTTGTTGATTTAGAAAGAAGCAAAAACCCCATTAGGCAAATGCTAATACTGTATGTCCTATTTTAAGGGAAAAATTATTTATCAACTCCACATATGTATCAACATCCCATTACACAATCTAGTGCCCATAACTTGTAAAGTTATATTATCCTTGTACTTGTTTAGTGAATCGAGAAATTTTGGAAAGCCAAGACACATGCTGTGTCTTCCTATTATGTTTTTTTAATTGACATGGAATAAAAAACAATCTTTTTATCAAGATCCTGCTGTTTGGTGGATCAACTTTCCTGAATTTCTATATTGCCTTGGGACTTGGTCGGAGGCCCCTCCCAGTTTACCAAAAATTGGTCAATGGTGCATATGAATTTACTATTGGACTGTTTAGTGAATCAAATAATGACTTTTTGGCTGTCATAAAAGATCTGGTCACCTAATGAATGAGCATCTTGCTAGTTGACCATCAGCATGTTATACACTTTTATTACTGCTTCCGAGGTAAGAAAATTAAGTCAATTGGAATCTTCTGTGGGTCATCATGGAGTACGGCACTAACCTACATTTGTTACTTGCCCAGCCAGCATTCCTGTGGTGTATTAGATCTCTTCTGGGATCCTCCTTATCCCTACTTCTAAATGTTAATTGTATGTAATCTCTGTACTATCTGTCACTCTGTCTGGTGATAATGAAGATGTTAGTTCTACGCCACCAATTACCATCAATAAGCACATTAATAATTATAGTAATTACAATGTCATTGAGATTAAGAGGCAGCTCCAGATTTACCGGTCATTATTCTTCTCCATATTCAGACCTACTTTTCTTCATTTCTCAGTCAATTTATTATTATATCCATTTGTTCTGAAATATAACAACCATATTTTCTGCAGTGAGACATGATAGCTACAAAAAAGGTCAAGTAAAGGAGTAACATTGATAACAATATATCAGGGGAAAAAAACACTATTAGCAACTAATAAAATGCGGCAGTGTAAATATCTGACTTTCCTGTGCATCAACTGTACAACCCCATATGTCATAATATGAATTATGTCAATATGTGCTCCTATTGTTCCTACCAATTGCACTGACTCCCATCCTGACCTTGGCCTCTTTCCTGGCATATGACCGTGTCTCCTTCTTCAGGCATTGGGTTCCTGTAGTTCTTCTCCTGACTTTCATTTGTATCTCTTGATCACAGATTTCGGGATAGAAGTAATATGAATATAAAAACTACTTTTAACACCCTTTTCCTCATCCCCAAACATCACCTTATGGCCTTAGTGCTTCCGTAGATTTATAGCAATGACCTGCAGGTCATGGAAAGGTGAATAAAATGATATTGTGATATCTGAATTCCGATGTCTTATTCCAGAGAAATCCACGTTTTTCTTAATATGTAAATGAGCTGTTAAGATCTATGGTCCGGGCATACAGTAGATCTCCCGGAGAATCTGCCTCCAGAGATTATTTTAAATGAAAGTGGGCTTTATCAGTGTGAGACATGTAATGACTGACAGTCTGCTCTCCTAACTAACGTGCCTCACACTGGTAACGCCCTCTTTTTGAAAAAATAATCGCTGGAAGTAGATTCTCAGGGAGATCTATGTCCGGCCAATAGATCTGAACAGCTCATTTACATATTAAGAAAAATGTTGCTTTCTCTGGAACAAGACATCGGATCACATGCCCATATAGACAGCTTAGGAGGGTTAATCCTACTGACGTCGGCGGTCGCGTGACTTGTCACATGACTAAATGATGTCATGGAAGGTCCTTTTACACCACCGTGAGCCGCCCAAGACACCGAACACACCGGAGAAGGAGACCGGGGGCCATCGGAAGGTGAGTATAATGGTTTTTTTTATTTTTTACCATTTTTATTCTTTTTGTAACTATTAACTTGGTCACGCAACATAAATCCATGCCGTTTGTATGGATTTATATAGTGTGACCAAGTTGTCAAGCACTTTCCAAGTGATGCTAAAATCGCTTGGAAAAGCGCTTGTCAACCCGTATGCGAAATCGCGTGTGCAAAACGCGTGACATATGCTTGTCCCTGGCAGAAAAACCGCATGTACAATCCGCATGCGTTTTTTCTGCCAGGGAGATGCAGAAACGTTCAGGAAAAATCCAGAACATTTCTGCATCGTGGGCACATAGCCTTACAGTATATGGAGCTGTGGTTTCACGCTCTGTACACTGTTTACATTTGGCCACCACAGGAGCTGAAAGGAACTTACCGGTGAGGACGCCAGGTCTCAGACTCCCAACGATATGTTATTAATCAATATCCATCAATATCATAGCTGTGAACAAACTTCTTTAAAGTACAACTCATATTTCTAATAAAAAAAAGGCTTCACAAACGTAAGATTGAGCACAATTCTTGGAACAGTTTTGATATTGTGGAATATTTATTGCAGGAGAGTTAAAAGAAATGAAACTTTCCCCAAATAATGCTATGTTAAATATTTACACCACACTGCACCCTTAATTGACTCCATGATTAATAATAACCACAAATCTTCCTTATTTCAGTTTTTTGCTGCCAACATTATAATAATGAGTATTACATAAACTCAAGCAATCAAAACACAATTCATCCAAAGCATTAAAGTTTATAATTATAATAACAGCCTATTCCTAATAACACTGCTGTGCTGTTTACACTGGGATTGTAAATGTTTGACTTGCAAAAGAAGAGTAGTAACAAAGCCTGGAGCCAGAAAATGACCTAGATTGTAATCAGATATCATTAATTTAATTACCCTTTTGCATATACTGCACACCAATATCATTTCCCTGGCACTGTCTTAAGAAAAATGCTTTTAAACTGAAGGTAATAATTCTTCTTACATTTTCTACAGCTACAGTGGGTACGGAAAGTATTCAGACCCTTTTGAATTTTTCACTCTTTCTTTCATTGCAGCCATTTGGTAAATTCTAAAAAGTTAATTTTTTTTTCTCATTAAAATTTACTCTGCACCCCATCTTGACTGAAAAGAAACATAAATATAGAAATTTTTGCAAATTTATTAAAAAAGAAAAACTGAAATATCACATGGTCATAAGTATTCAGACCCTTTGCTCAGTATTGAGTAGAAGCACCCTTTTGAGCTAGTACAGCCATGAGTCTTCTTGGGAATGATGCAACAAGTTTATCACACCTGGATTTGGGGATCCTCTGCCATTCTTCCTTGCAGACCCTCTCCAGTACCATCAGGTTGGATGGTGAGCGTAGGTGGACAGCCATTTTCTGGTCTCTCCAGAGATGTTTAATTGGGTTTAGGTCAGGGCTCTGGCTGGGCCAGTCAAGAATGGTCACAGAGTTGTTCTAAAGCCACTCCTTTGTTATTTTAGCTGTGTGCTTAGGGTCATTGTCTTGTTGGAAAGTGACCCATCAGCCAAGTCTGAGGTCCAGAGCACTCTGGAAGAGGTTTTCATCCAGGATATCTCTGTACTTGGCCGCATTCATGTTTCCTTCAATTGCAACCAGTCGTCCTGTCCCTGCAGCTGAAAAACACCCCCATGGCATGATGCTGCCACCACCATGTTTCACTGTTGGGATTGTATTGGGCAGGTGATGAACAGTGTCTGGTTTCCTCCACACATACCGTTTAGAATTATTGCCAAAAAGTTCTATCTTCGTCTCATCAGACCAGAGAATTTTATTTCTCATAGTCTGGGAGTCCTTCATGTGTTTTTGAGCAAACTCTATGCAGGCGTTCATATGTCTTGCACTTAGGAGAGGCTTCCGTCGGGCCACTGTGCCATAAAGGCCCAACTGGTGGAGGGCTGCAGTGATAGTTGAATTTGTGGAATTTTCTCTCATCTCCCTACTGCATCTCTGGAGCTCAGCCACAGTGATCTTGGGGTTCTTCTTTACCTCTCTCATCAAGGCTCTTCTCCCATGATTGCTCAGTTTGGCTGGATAGCCAGGTCTAGGAAGACTTCTGGTGGTCCCAAACTTATTCCATTTAAGAATTATGGAGGTCACTGTGCTCTTAGGAACCTTGAGTAATGCAGAAATTCTTTTGTAACCTTGGCCAGATTTGTGCCTTGCCACAATTCGGTCTCTGAGCTCCTTGGGCAGTTCCTATGAGCTCCTGATTCTCATTTGATCTGATATGCACTGTGAGCTGTGAGGTCTTATATAGACAGGTGTGTGCCTTTCCAAATCAAGTCCTATCAGTTTAATTAAACACAGCTGGACTCCAATGAAGGAGTAGAACCATCTCAAGGAGGATAACAAGGAAATGGACAGCATGTGACTTAAATATGAGTGTCTGAGCAAAGGGTCTGAATACTTATGACTATGGGATATTTTAGTTTTTCTTTTTTAATAAATTTGCAAAAATTTCTACATTTCTTGTTTTTTTCAGTCAAGATGGGGTGCAGAGTGTACTTTAGTGAGAAAAAAATGAACTTTTTAGAATTTATCAAATGGCTGCAATGAAAGAAAGAGTGAAAAATGTAAAGGGGTCTGAATACTTTCCGTACCCACTGTATTTTATTTCCAGCTGGTTTTTCTTTCAGAACATTTTTGCTATTTATTTTAAGAAAGCAATTTTACAAAATAGGAACAGCTGTGAAGTTTTTATATTTTATTCACTTAATATTGGCATTATTTTTTTATTTACATTGTACGCTATGGGTAGTGTTGAGTGATAACATCTGCATAACAGCATGGCAAATCAAGGATGTTCGTGGGCGGAGCCTTTTTTTTTGGCGCGAACAAGCCGGAACCCCGAACACGAACATGAATTTGAAATGCCAAACAAATTCTCTCAACACTAGCTATGGGTAGTTTTTTGAGGTTGATATTTTAATAGCGTCTACTAGTACTGTATCTTTAAAGGATGTTAGGCTATGTGCCCACGATGCAGAAATGAAGCAAAAAATTTCTGCAGCATTTCTGCATCTCCCTGGCAGAAAAAACGCATGCAGATTGTGTATGCGTTTTTTCTGCAGAATACATGCGGATTCACATGCATATCCATATGTGTTAACGCATGTGTTTCCGCATGTGGACTGACAAGCACTTTCCAGGCGATAGCATCACTTGGAAAGTGCTTGAAAACTAGGTCACACTATATAAATCCATGCAAACGGCATGGATTTAAACAGTGTGACCGTAAAAATAAAAAAAATAAAGCTATACTCACCCCCAATGCCCCGGCGTGTGCTGTAGCGCACGTCCTGGCTTCTTCCGGGTTGCCGGCACATCGTGAGACAGCCTGCGGTCACATGACTGCGACGTCATCTCAGGTCCTGGAAGGAGAAGCGCTGCCGGCAAGCAGAGAGAAGCCGCCGGACAGGTGAATATAAACTTTATTTTTTATTTTATTCTTTTTTTTACCGGTACAATGGTACCCAGGTCTGGATGAGAGTCTCCTCTCCTTCAGAACTGGTTACCATCCACACATTGAGACGCATGTTATCCGCTTGTACAAATGTACAGACACGGATTCTATGCGTCTCAATGCAAGTCCCCGCAAAAATTATGCATTTAAGGGTTTTCAAAACTTCAAAAAATTACACAAAAAGCCACCTTCAAAATATTTACTGTGACTGTAGCACTTTATCTTTAGAAGATATGGACATCTTCAGTGTATTTTGGCTAAAATAATTTTTGCAATAGTGTTTCTTTCAAATTTTTGGACTGCTTGGCTTCTACAATGTGTGCAGAATGACAAAAGAATGAGTTAACAGTGAATCAGTCAGTGGGTTGTTCTAGTGACAGTGTCTGTAACTCTCTCTCATATTCTTTTTAAATTCATCAAAACTGATTTATGATCACATCAAATTGCAACTGATCTTTGATTTGATCATAAATCAGCTTAGAAGATTGTTCAGAAGAAGAGAGATTAGATTATAGTACCTGCCATTAGGCTAATTGACAGATTCACTGTTATCTTATTCTGCTATGTCACATTTCTTATAAAACTCTATAACGATTTTTAGCCAAAAATGTATGCTGTTAAGGTCATAAATACAGCAATGCCACACTGTAACCAACAGTTTGTAGCTCTGTTTATGGATGTTTTATAATTGTTTTTGTGACATTTAATATTTTGTAATATTTTGAACATTTTTCTGGCGATTAGAGGAAAAAAACACCATATTATTATTACTATTTTTATTATTATAAATGAGCTGGTCAATTTGTGGGAATCTCTTACCTTCTGGTGTCCTCAATGTGGCTTTTGATTAGTCAGGGCTGGTGTGATGTCATCTATGCATCATGTCGCACAGTTGATGTCATGTCATCCCTGACAGATTAAATGCTGCGCCGGGGAATTCAGACGGTAAGAGATTCACGGGCCTCTAGTCTAGCTGCCAGATGCCACTGATCATCACTGTCCCACAGATCAATCAGCTCATCTCTGTTATTATTATTTATTTTTAAAGCACCATTAATTCCAGGGTGCTGTACATTTGAAAAGGGTTACTTACGTACTCCATACATAAAATAGAGTAAACAGTTGTCCGACCGATCAATTGTCTGGTAGTCTTCTCGGCATCTCTCCCATACACAGGAGCGTATTCTCTGCCAACCACTCCTGTGTTCTCTATATAAAAAAAAAATCAGCCCTCAGACATCTCTGCCATCAGCCTATCTATGGGAGAATTAAGAGATTGGTGGTCCGAAATTAGTCATGCCAATCGATATGTCCCCCAACGATCAGTTAACCAACATTTCCATACACATATATATATAATACTTTGATCCAAGGAACATTGATCAAGGGACCTCGTCTGATTGCCGTATGTTAGGCTATAGGTTGAACCTGATAGTTTCATAGTTTTTAAGGCTGAAGTTTAAGTCTATGATATCGAGGGGTTCGGCAGACATTAGTCAGAGTTTGCAGGCATGGACACTGCTCCATTTACTTCTTTAGGACTGATAAAGAAGTGCATTATTGTTCCATACATTTAAGTTTCCTATTCCAGAGATTGTCGCTGTACCATTGTTTGGACCCACAACAATCATAAATTTATTAACTGTCCTCTAAAGAGGGAATAAATGTTGTTTATGGGAAAATTTCTTTAAAAGCGACAGTCGGTTTTCTAATAGGGATATACTGTATGGGTTGGATTTGGTAGTACACGGATTTTAACCCTTTCACGACATATGACATATATTTACGTCATACTCTATGTTGTTTCGCTGACTTTGATTGCCTTCTTGCACTCCAAGCCCACAGCTTTCCCGGCATATCCCTCTAACAGCTTCAGGTGGAGCAGAACGCGTTCCTTACCGATGACTGTTAACCTGTTAAATTCCGCTGTCAATCTCTGACAGTGGGATAGTGGCATTTAACATGCGCCGACAGGGAGTTGGGTCATTCTACCTGCCCACCAACGCACCCAATGCAACCTTAACGTGATCACTGGGCTCCGTGAGGCTGCCATCACAGCTAGGAGTCAGCTGAAGACCTTTGTGCTTGTCATGACAATACTCCTGTGAAAATATGTTAAAGAAGATATTGTTCTGCTTGACTGTTTAGAGTTTGTGCCAGAAGAATGACGTAAATTCAAAAATGTAGAAGGATAACCTCGGCACTGAAGAGATGAAAACTAATGCTTGCTCAAGTGACAGCTTATTAATTTACGACCATTGGTGAAAACAAAAACCAGCGTTTCAGCCACCTAGGCCTTCATCAAGGTTATCTTGTTTGTGTCAAGGACGGTACCACCATGCTGTGAGACTAACCGCACTGTTTATGCCTGTAGCTGGCGTTCATAGGACATCATGATTTCTGCAATACATAGTAGTGCTGAAGCCCTGCTATGTGTAGCACAAGCGATCAGACGATCGCAGCTTCAAGTCTCCTAAGGGAATTATTAAATACAGTAAAAAGTTAAAAAAAATATTTGTAAAAGTATGAAAAAAATCACACACCCCTTTTGCCCCATTAAAAATAGTACAATTAAAAAAAACAAAAAATATACACATATTTGGTATTGCTGAGTTCCTAAAAGTCTGAACTATGAAATTGTAAAATAAATTAATCCGATCGGTAAACAGCATAACAAGAAAAAAATCGAAACGTCAGAATTACAAATCTTTGGTTGTTGCAAAATTGCAATAAAATAAAAAGGCTGCTTTCCTATGATGAGTTTTCGGTGAGTTTTTTACTCTGCGTATTTTCGAAAAATGCAAGTACCCTATTTTATTTAAACATCGTATCTACTCCAAAATGGTATAATTAAAGATGTCCGCTCAGGGCACAAAAAATAAACCATCACACAGCCCTAAATCCCGAAAAACGAAAACATTACAGGTCTTGGAAAATAGCAACACAAGCAAAATTATTTTTTTTTACAAATTTCCCCCCAAAATTTTTTACCACTTAAATAAAAACAAAAAAACCTATACATGTTTGGTATCTGTATAATCGTACTGACCTGTAGAATCAAATTGCCAGATCAGTTTTACCATATAGTGAACATGATAAATAAAAAAAAAAAAAAACAATTGTGGAATTGCCCTTTTTTTGCAATTTCAAAGCACTTGGAATTTTTTTCATGCTTTCAAAACCATCACATACCGTATTTTTCGGACTATAAGACGCACTTTTTTCCTCCAAAATTTTGGAGGATAGTGGGGGGTGCATCTTATAGCCTGATATACATAAATACTGTGGCTGTGGGTGGTGGAGGATGTGGGAGAAGCGACAGCTGGGGAGTAGCGGGGCACAGGAGGCAGCAGCAGCCTGCTGCAGCCTACACTGTGCTCGCTACTAAAGAAAATGAATATTCACTTCTCCCCACGCACATGGGATTGGGGAGCAGTGATTATTCATTTTCCTTAATAGCAGCGCGGCTCCTGGTATTTATGCCACCCTTCATCCCTATATAATAGGACCCCCCTCATCCCTCTTCCTGGTATGTAGGGCCCCATCATCCATCTTCCTGGTATGTATGGTACCCTTCATCCCTGTATGTATGCCCCCCCTCATCCTGGTATTCTTGGCACCCCCTGATCCCCGTGCTGCAGAGAAGAAAATAAACAATTATACTCAAGGGTGTTGTGAATATTCATGGACTTTAATAGCGGGCACGCTGACAGCTGAGTGCAGCAAGAGCCGTGCTGTGGCTACAGTGTGCGTGATATTAGGGAGAATGAATGGTCACTGCTTACCACGCAAGCAGTGACTATTCCAGCACAGCATCTCTCTGTTTGAGGGCGCAAGGCAGTTATGCCATGCGTGGCTCACACAGTGTTAACCCTGTAGGCAGCAGAGGGACACAGTGCTGGAGGAGAGAGGAGGTGAGTATATTTGCTTATTTTTTTCTGTGCAACGTGACAGGAATCAGGGGGCCAAGCATACCAGGATGACGGGGGCCAAGCATACCAGGAAGAGGGATGAGGGGGGCAATATACATACCAGGAAGAGGGATGAGGGGTGCCATGCATACCAGGAAGAGGGATGAGGGGTGCCATACTTACCAGGATGGAGGGGTGCCATACATACAGGGATGAGGGATGCCATGAATACCAGGAAGAAGGATGAGGGGGGCCATACATACAAGGATGAAGGATGAGGGGGGCATACATACAGGGATGAAGGGTGCCTTACATACCAGGATGAGGGAGGCCATACATACAGGGATGAAGAGTGCCATACAAACCAGGAAGAGGAATGAAGGTGCCATATATACCAGGAAGAGGGATGAAGGTGCCATACATACCAGGAAGAGGGAAGAGGGGGACCATACATACCGGGATGAGGGGGGCCATACATACAGGGATGAGGCATGAGGGGGGCCATACATACAGGGATGAAGGGCGCATTACCTACAGGGATGAGGGGGGCCATACATACAGGGATGAAGAGTGCCATACATACCAGGAAGAGGAATGAAGGTGCCATACATACCAGGAAGAGGAATGATGGTGCCATACATACCAGGAAGAGGGATGAAGGTGCCATACATACCAGGAAGAGGGATGAAGGTGCCATACATACCAGGAAGAGGGGTGAGGGGGGCCATACATACAGGGATGAGGCATGAGGGGGGCCATACATACAGGGATGAAGGGTGCCATACATACCAGGATGAGGGGTGCCTTACATACAGGGATGAAGAGTGCCATACATACCAGGAAGAGGAATGAAGGTGCCATACATACCAGGAAGAGGAATGAAGGTGCCATACATACCAGGAAGAGGAATGAAGGTGCCATACATACCAGGATTGGTATGAGTGGGGCATACATACCAGGATGAAGGGTGCCATACATACCAGGAAGAGGGATAAGGGGAACCATGCCTACCAGGATGGTGGATTGGGGTGCCATGCATATCAGGATGGGGATGAGGGCTAAGTATAACAGGAAGGAGGGGGCCATATATACCAGGATAGGAGATATAGATACAGAATTGGGGGACATTACCCCTATAACAGTGTCAGCAGCAGAGCCCCTCCCCCTTAACAGGGCATCGTGACCACATTTTTTGCTTAAATTTTTTTTTCTATTTTCCTCCTCTAAAAGCTAGGTGCGTCATATGGTCCAGTGCATCTTATAGTCTGAAAAATACTGGAGGTATTCAAAAGTACAACACATCCTCCAAAAAATAAGCCCTCATACAGTTATGTGGATGGAAAAAATATATGGCTGTAGGAAGATGGGGAGGAAAAAACAAAAACGATAAAAAACAAAACGGAAAATCATCCGGTAATGAAGGGGTTAATTTTATTGTAATTCATGCTTTCAATGAATTGTGAGTTAGGATTTGGGTAAATGGTATACCTTTCTTCCCATGTTCCGTTTTACATTTACAGATTAGTCTGCACTTCAGCACTGACCTTCCGGCTCCATATGTTCAATTACACGAAACAGTGAATATACAACAAGCCATTTGTCCTGGCACCCCTCCCCCATCTCCTACAATATGTCCCATTGTAATTAACTGATAATATAACACTGTTTATTTTTGCTTCTGAATTACTGCCTTTCTTTACATCGTTTATCAATATAGACAAGATTTTCTATTCCCAAATTAAATGCAGCAGATGTCACCGAAAATATGTTCAATCCCCTTATTTAATTAGCTCTCTGTAAAGATGTGCAGAAATCGGAAAATAATGAGGCAAGTAGTGACTCAACTACTGAAACAGATGATTTCTGAGCAGCGCTAAGGACATATGGCCAATATGATGATGTAATGAGCAATACCCAATAATACCGATACAGACGCATCAGATACACTCTTGTAACTGATCCAGAGACTTCTTCAGGCCTGATATCTTTATTGCTGTTACTTGACCAAGTAAATCATAGGTCACTTTGTTTCGATCTATAAACTATGACAAATCAACAAGCCTTGATATCATAGCCCTGAAATCTCTGAAGGCTCGTATAATAGTTGAAGAGTGACTTAAGATAACTGCATTAGCTCCAGCCAGTCTGACTCCATCAAAAAGCATCCACTCCTCTGAGAAACCAGGCAAATTTATGGCCCTAGTATTCATTGTGTAAGACCCCCGCATTTCTTTAAAATGCCAGAAGGGCTCAGAGGTTATGTGTGAGTTAATTCTGCATCTTGTGGTGAATGCAAAGACTCTCACCTCTGTATTTAACACTTCATTAACATTCTCGAGTTTCTTCCAAGACACATTTATGTTTGTTTCAGATGCAGTGAAGAAAAGAAGAACACAGAGAAAAACTAATCAAATGCAACAAAGATTAAAGTCAACATGATGGAGATAATTAAAGAAACATAACAGAAATATAATACAAAAACTAAACAATGTATGATGGGTATATACATAAGGGGAGAAGGAGTAGTAATGGCATCTGTAACCTGGTGCCTGAGGGGCCTACAGCCCTTCTGCCATATAGTAAGACATTTTTATAATATAGTTTCTTAAAAAAAAAATACTCCAAAGTATCAAGGTGTCTCCCTTCTGTTAAACTTTGTGTTCACTGCCTGTTGTCAAGTGCAATCAGTCTCTAGCAGCAGAGACACCCACTCAGATTATTATCTGCTCCTGCTCTCCAGTCTGTCAAATTTCATACAGCCATAACAGAGAGGTGGGCTTTTAGTTTGGGCAAGCTAGTTAAAGGCAGTAGTGAGCGCAGTGACAAGAATCGAAGGAAAGAAAGTTCCAGTACATATAGTCCTCACAGAATATTGATGAAGAGGAACTATGCACTCAGAGATAAAGAAAGAGAATGAGAATTGGGACATTTCCTGAAACCAATGCAGGTTTAACTGACTGTTGGTGATAAAGAAATCAGTACAATGCTTTTCTAAGGTTTTGTGTTAAAAACTTTGAGCTTCTTTGTGTATATTTGTTATTTTTCTTGCTTTTTCTCTCGGGGGCTGACAGTTTTCAGTTTGGGAGATGAGTTAACAAGCCACAAGAATTAGTCTAATTTATAAAGCGCATTCAACATTATGTGCAGTAAAAAGCCATTAGCCAGGAAATTAAAACTTAGATTAATATTTACATTGTAAAGTGGTTCTTTAGAGAGAAGACAACATTTCATTTATTTTTTTAGCTGGGACACATTTCTGGATTTGGCATTTTTTTTTTATTAAAATTTTTGATGACCAAAACTGTCATTGAAATGAGACTTTTTCTAAATATATTACTGCAGAATATGACATTGATACATAGCAGAGTAGAGCGAATCACAGTACAGAGAGTTTGGGTGTAAATATTTAATATTGCATTCAATTTAAACAAAATATAGTTTACTTTTACTAAAAATTATCACATTGTTGTAGTTGTTGGACGTCTAGTTGTTTTTCTACAAGCTCGAGATACGCTGAATTGCAGTTTTATTGGAAAGCTCAGGATTTGTAGGCTTATATTTAAAGGGATGTATATTAAATGTAGCTTTAGCCAAAAGTTTTGATACATTACTGACATAAATTTTGTTTATCACACAGTTTGCTGATTGAGTGTTTTTAGATCTTTTAGTAAGATGTTTCTATCATTACCAAGGTACAATTTATCAGCATTTCATAAATTTTTTACTTTTATTGAAAAATACATCACATTTATGCAAACTGTTAGGAGGGCGGTTGCAGACAACTTTAATATAATGGAACGCAACCGACCCCGGGGTCCGCGGTGCAGCCTGGTGGACTGCTGCCGAACACTTTCCGGGTGGAAAGGAAAGCAACTAACTTAAATGTAAAACCTTTCCGTGTTTCTGCACACTGGAACGGGTATAGCAAATCGCACTATCTCCGTTAACAGCACGGGAGATAGGCGGAGAAAAACCTATCTGTAGTCCTGTTACAGCACAGGGACTACAGTGGCGGCGCTAGGATGCGTGTGTGACTACGCCAACGGGTACACGTGCCTCCAGCCGGCGTGCTACTGGACTGAAGGGTACTACTCCACGTGGCTGACAGGCGATAGCCGAGGATAGGACGTCTGCAGGCTGCTCAGGGTGTTAGGCGACCCCTTTGGCAGAGCCAGACTGCTAGACAAAACTACCTGCCTCTATGGAACTAGCCTGCCTAAGCAACCTGTGCTAATTAGCCGAGCGAACTCTGGCATCGGCAGGTCACAGAGCGAACAGCTAGGGAGGACGTGGAACACAGTTGTCCACAAAGCAGCATCACTTGCTCAAATGATCAGAGCGCGCCGCCATGTTTCTGGGCGGGCCTTTTAAAGACTAAGCCCTGCCCACCAACGCGCCATTGGTGACGCCACCCGTGGACCAATCAGGCGGTGCAGGTTACCGGGTCAGGTGGGTGCCAAGCCACCAATCACGATCTGCCAGGTCACGGGCATACTCAGTGCGACGAATCCTGGACTTAGATTCTAAGCACCCTGTCTCCCTCTGCAACCTATGCTTAAGATTGCTAGGAACCAAAATACAGGAGACAATCTGTACGTCTTGTGGACCAGCTAGGCGTTGGGGCTGATGATGATGCTGAGCAGCTTCAGCCCCAGCTGGACCAAAATGGGAGACCATAGAAGGTCCTGGACCCATTTCAAATCCAGCCACAGACTGATGCCAAACACTCAATATTTACAGTGCTTGACTCTTATTTTTCAATCTTTCTGCCCTTCACCGTGGCAGCTGGATATCAGCTTCTGGGCCAAATCCTGACTAATGACTGCCCATTCTTCTTGCCTAATCAGTGCTTGGAGTTTATCGTGATTTTGATGTTTTTGTTTGCTCACCCACTTTTTGAGTATTGACTGCTAGTTCTCAATGGGATTAAGATCTTTGGATTTTCATGGTCATGGACTTAAAAGCTTAATGTTTTGTTCTCCGAGCCACTTTGGTATGATTCTTGCCTTATATTTCGGTACTCCATCATGCCGGAAAAAGCATTGTTCATCAACAAATTGCTCATGGATGGTAGGGAGAAGTTACTCTTGGAGGATGTTTAGATACATTGTTTATTCATAGCAGTTTTCTTAAGTAAAATTCTGAGTGAACTTCCTCCATAGATAAAAATAACCCTACACATGAATGCTCCAGTTGGCATGACACAGGACTCATAGCAGAGCTCACCTTTTCTTCTCCGGACAATCATTCTTCCAGATGTCCCAAACAGCCTGAAGGGGGCTTCATCAGAGAAAACCCTTTGCAGGTAATACAGGGATTGAACTGCAGAAGACTGAGTTAAAGTTATTTGTTTGGGACTTGATATATAACCTTAATAGATTTGTCAATAAATGTTTAAAATGTATGAAATGCTGATATTTGTACTTTATTAACCATAGAAACATCTGACTAAAAGATCTAAAAACACAGAAGCAGTAAACTGTGTGAAACCAAAGTGTGTCAGTCTCAAAACTATTGGGCACAACTGCAAATGTGGATCTCACCACTGAGATGTGCTTTGATCTCAGGAACGTGACCCTGATGTGCGCTTCTGAGTAGAAACATGGGTCACTTTTTGGGACACTATTGTTTTTAGTGGTTCTGTTTGTTTGCTATTTTTTGGGGGGTTATTATAATAATTACATGAGTATTTCAGAGGTGCAGTAATTGGGGAGCACCATGCCACACAACAGGTGCAAAAATAGGGGCAAGTGGAAAAGGAACAGAAATGGTGGATAGCAGTAGGGTGGAGAGTTTGTTTTGGTTGATAAAAGATAAAGTGCTAGAAATATGAAGAGTCAAATGTGTCTGTGTTAAAAACTCTGCAGAAAAGTCATGGTTGGAACAAATCTTCATTGCTGTCTGATTAAGATGGAAAAGATGGGAAAAATTAATGACTACAATCTGAGAGAATGTCACCCAAGTCTTTGCATTTAACTACACTGTAATCTCCTATATGATCTGCAGGACTGTTATCTACAAATGTGGATGTAATATTGGCCTTGGTCTTAGTAGAATCTTCTGGTTTCACTGACCATTGGGAGCTTAGAACAACTATGATTAGGATATGCATCTGCAGTTATAAGAGTTGGGGGCTATGGAAAAATTATTTTTTTGTTATATTGCAATAAACATTTCTTTTTTGCAAACTAATAGGGAGAATATTAATGGTGCCGGCTTCTAACATTCACGAGCTAGCTGCCTTTTTATGGACCATGTCATCCATGCATTCTTCAATCCTCCATAAATAAGTAAATTCACCAATTTTAATAACGATTGTCAACCATCTAATGTGTATGAGGGCTTCCCGATTTCTGTCATTGATGAAGGCAGAGGAAATAAGAATTGGTCATCTTAAATGTACATATCTAGGGGCTGATTCATTAAGACCACTGTTATACACCACAGTCTTAATAAAGGGGTGTGCAGGAGTAAGTTGCGCCTAATTCATTCTTACTCCTGCACAGGATTCTGCTGTAAACACCTTAAATCGAATCGCCCCTTGATCAATTTAATCTCCCTAGTGATAGGACGTATTTGGCCGTGGGTCACTTCCTTTCCCCATGTAGACCACATGAACACTCGGCTGATCATAGCACACATGTATAGAGGTCAAGAGAGGTATCTGTTGGTTAGGTCAAACAAGCATATGGCTCACAGTCATCTGATGTGTATGGTCTCTTTTATCAGCCTCAAACCCCTGGTGAAATATTTTCTGGAATCTCATTTAATATATTGGCTATATTACCAGGGGCGTAACTAGGGGTGGCAGGTTGTCATTATCCTTGGGCATGGGGGGGCGCCGTTAGGCAGCCTGATGCAGCGGTCCAAGGTGCCTCCCGGGGGCTACATTTTGCCGCCCTATGTGGGAGTCGGCCGTTCTCTGAGCCAGCTGTCAAGCTGACAGCCAGCTCAGAGAAGGTGTAGCTCGTCTGCTCCCAGTGATCAATTGTATTCGTGTTTTTCAGGTGTGAGTACAATTGAAGTCCTTACTGCCCCCACTTCCAGGTCAAGGCAATGTCAGCAGAAAGATCAGGTCATGTGATCACACTGCAGACACTCCTCATTGCCATATAGGTGGCAGAAGTTTGGAGTGGTAAGTACTCCAATGGAGTTGAAGACACCAAAGATTTATTATAATTAGGGGAAGGGGAAAGAAATTTGAGTACATAGTATAAGGAGAGAGGGTGGGGAAATTGTATTAGTATACAGTATGGGCAGCGAGAGGGGGGTGTGTACCATATGAGCGACAGTGTGTTACGATACTGGCATAATACTGCTGAAAACCAGTGGCTGAAGACGCACGAACAGGAACAGCAAGCGGTTATATATGTACTTGGATATAACAGAGGAGTTGTAAGAAACAATCCGTAGATAGGTGAGAACAGTTTGGGTAAGACAGTCCAGGAGCTGGAGACTGGAACTAGGCTAACAGCTAGACACAATACTCAAGCAATAAGTGAGAAATCCATGTGGCTTTAAGTAGGCCCAAACAGGAAACAAGATGGATTCCACAGGTTCATAATCTGCCATCTTAGTAAAGGGCAATTGCACAACAGCAGCCTCCAGTGGTAATGAGTGGGATTGCAGCACAATTAAGGTGAACAATAGCAGCCGCTAGTGGTCAAACTGTAGAAGGACAACAGGAATTATGACGGTGTGTGGGTCATATTTTGTATAGGGAACACAATGAGGAGCAATTCATTCAGGGACACAGAATAGGGCAGATATTTTTATTCAGAAGCATTATAATGACACTGCTATTTTTAAGGGTATCATGTGGGGATGTGCTGCACAAGACAGGATAATTTTGAAGTCTGCAGAGATGAGCTATGGCTGTGAAAAGTCATCATGGCATCTGTACTTTGGACAAGAGTAAGAAAACAAAGGGAACGACTCAAATTAGAGACAACGTCATCTATAAGGTACCTGGATGTAAATGTCTTTCAGTGATACTGACTAATTCTCATCAGTACTGTGATTTCTGTATGGTCCGCAGCCTGATGATAACAAATAGCAATAACTGCCAGTATCTCCTTACCATTGTTAAGGATGTACTGGAACTTGTAGATTCACGTGATACAAATGTACTGTATTTGGGTCTGACTGGATATTACAATTGATGTACCATGTACCGATGGTGGGTCTGGTGCTGAATTCATGTACTGATGGTGGTCCTAGTGATGTAGTCATGTATTGATGGTGATCCTGGTGATATATTCATGTACTGATGGTCGTCCTAGTGATGTATCCCTGTACTGATGGTGGTCCTGGTGATGTATTCCCGTACTGAAGGTGGTCCTGATGAGGTATTCCTGTACTGATGGTGGTTCTTGTGATGTATTCCTGTACTGATGAGCATTTTGATGCTGTGTTTCTGTACTGATGTGGGTTATACACATGTATTTATGTACTGCTTGTGGTTTTGATGATGAATTCATGTACTGCTGGTGGCTCTCATTATGAATTTCTATACTGCTGGTGGTTCTGGTGATATAATTCTGCAACAATGAGGGTTGTGATGCTGTGTTTCTGTACTTATGGGAGTTCTAGGGATGTATTTCTGTACTGCTGGGCATTCTAGTGATGGATTCTTGTGCTTTTATTGGTTCTGATTCTGTACACATGTAACAATCCAGAGCTTGTAATATTACTGTGCCGCTAGTCACTATTCAGGGACAATCCGTGAGACTGGGTAGTCAAACGTTCTGGGGTCAGATACAAAGACAGTACATTTAAACTAAAAGGGAAAGGCAAAGGCGTAGTCAGGTCACGGATCGAGGTCACAATACCAGGAGTATCAGAGCAAAGGGTCTAGGCAAACAGATGGTCCAAGGTTAGGCAGCAATAGATCAACAAACAGAGCACAGGAATACAATACAAATGTGCACCACCGAGCAAATGCTATGATTGGCAGAGATCTGAGACTGACAGCTTAGCTAAGTAGCTAGGTAATCACTAAGAACAGGGAACACCTGAAGGAAGCTCAGCACCTCCTAGTCTCAGATTGGATGGCTGAGCTGTCTATCAAAATATCGACAGCTCAGCACGTCTCTGCACTAGATTGGATGATTGAGCTTTCACTCACTGTGTCCAAGACACACTGTGCAGAGGAATTGTGACAATTACTCCAGTTCAAAAACCTAACCATGGCATACAAAGCCATCCACAACCTGTCTCCTCCATACATCTGTGACCTAGTCTCCCGGTACTTTCCTGCACGCAGCCTCCGATCCTCACAAGATCTCCTTCTCTACTCCCCCATTATTTCCTCTTCCCACAATCGCATACAAGATTTCTCCTATGCATCCTCCCCTCTCTGGAACTCTCTACCCCAACACATCAGACTCTCGCCTACCGTGGAGCCTTCAAAAGGAACCTGAAGACCTACCTCTTCCGACAAGCCTACAACCTACAGTAACCCTCGTTCCACCATCCTGCTGCACGATCAGCTCTACCCTCACCTACTGTATCTTCACCCATCCCTTGTAGACTGTGAGCCCTCGCGGGCAGGGTCCTCTCTCCTCCTGGTGACTTCTATTGTTAAAGATTATTGCACTTGTTTTTATTATGTAAATTTCACATGTAAAGCACCATGGAATAAATGGCGCTATAGTAATAAAAAATAATAATAATGTGATACATGGCTATGTTAATAAAGTGTTGTATAGAGATGAGCGGACCCGTCAGAGTTCGGGTTGTCTGGTTCGACCAAACTTCAGACCAAAGTTCGGTTCGGGTATCAGAGCAGTACCTGAACATGAACCTGAACCCGAACCCAATAGAAATCAATGGGGACCCGAACTTTGGAGCTGGAAAAAAAAAAACTCTCTCTATCCCCCTTGGCTCCTGAACTGTAAAACGGACTTCCAGGAGAAGTCCGTGTTCGGAGTTCAGCACTGGACACTAAGTTCTGGTACGAACCCCGAACTTTACAGTTTAGGTTCGCTCACCTCTAGTGTTGTGCCATCTGACAAGTTAAAGGTTACTATGTTTTTATAAATGTTAGGAGCATTAAAGGGGTTGTCCAAGTTTGTCATTCTATGTGACTGCAGACTTCTGAATTCTCACAGCATGCATTGCACGCTGTCAGGATTCTCTCGTGCCGGCCGCGGAGAGTGGGAGGTCATGAAACCGCAAATATGTGATTTGCATACATATGGTCACATGCCGACTAGATATGTGTGGCCTCACTCAATGAAAATTATTTGAGTGAGGCCGAACACATCTAGTCGGAATGTGGCCAGAAGTATACACATCTCAAACTTGTGCTGACATGACCGTCCACTCTTGCCACCGTCAAGTGAGAGTCCTAAATGTGTGCAGACTTTATTCTAAAACCTGGACAAGTCTTTTAATTATAAAATGAAGCACTGTAATATGCCCAATCCTAACAGTGTGTAATATACTCACTGTCAGGATTCAGCTCTGTTTGCTGGTTTCAGCAATCATCACATGGCCACTTCACTCATATGTGATTTTCATACTTAAGGTCTTGTGACAACTAGCTTTTCTTCCTGCTTCTCTCAGTTTTTCACTGAACATTGAGAGAATTAGGAAGAGCAGCTCACCTGCACATGACTGTAAGTGTGCAAATCGCATATGAATGAGCAGTTGCATGATGATTACACAAACCGCTTGGGGGGGGCACCAAACTGAATTACTGTTCGGGGTGCCAGAAAACCTAGATACACTTCTGATATTACACATAAAACATAAGGCAGCGTAGATGATCAAAATTGTATCTATTTTTTTCAAACTTCGATCCAATATTTGTATATATTATTTATCATATAAAGCAGATTTTTTTTAACCATTTAGATCACCCATTTCACCTCTGTATTGCGTGTATAATGTTTCTTCTACCTTCATTAACCAAAATTAGTAAGTGCTAAGTAATAACCATCTGTCACTCTTCGTGTATTATCCACACTTGTAGTCTAGACATCAGCGTCTCCGGCTGTGGTATGTGAACTCCAGGGTGTTCATGAAATGTCTCTGGGGGGTATTCACACTGTCTCTGCACTGCGCTTTAAATAGCAAAGCACATGAGCACAGCTACTGATGGACCTGGACTTTGTGTGGACAGGGGGTAATTGACCTAAAACCTTTGAGGAACAATGGTTCCAAAATTAAGTTTTCATGTTGCAAGCTTTATATACTGCATGTGTATATATATAATTATATACATGCAGTATATAAATATATAATATAATATACACTGCTCAAAAAAATAAAGGGAACACTTAAACAACAGAATATAACTCCAAGTAAATCAAACTTCGATGAAATCAAACTGTCCACTTAGGAAGCAACACTGATTGACAATCAATTTCACATGCTGTTGTGCAAATGGAATAGACAATAGATGGAAATTATTGCCAATTATCAAGACACCCTCAATAAAAGAGTGGTTCTGCAGGTGGGGACCACAGACCACATCTCAGTACCAATGCTTTCTGGCTGATGTTGTGGTCACTTTTGAATGTTGGTTGTGCTTTCACATTCATGGTAGCATGAGACGGACTCTAAAATCCACAGAAGTTGCCCAAGTAGTGCAAATCATCCAGGATGGCACATCAATGCGAGCTGTGGCAAGAAGGTTTGCTGTGTCTGTCAGCGTAGTGTCCAGAGGCTGGAGGCACTACCAGGAGACAGGCCAGTACACCAGGAGACGTGGAGGGGGCCGTAGGAGGGCAACAACCCAGCAGCAGGACCGCTACCTCCGCCTTTGTTCAAGGAGGAACAGGAGGAGCACTGCCAGAGCCCTGCAAAATGACCTCCAGCAGGCCACAAATGTGCATGTGTCTGCACAAGCGGTTAGAAACCGACTCCATGAGGGTGGTATGAGGGCCCGACGTCCACAGATGGGGGTTGTGCTCACAGCCCAACACCGTGCAGGATGCTTGGCATTTGCCACAGAACACCAGGATTGGCAAAGTCGCCACTGGCGCCCTGTGCTCTTCACAGATGAAAGCAGGTTCACACTGAGCACATGTGACAGATGTGACAGAGTCTGGAGATGCCGTGGAAAGCGATCTGCTGCCTGCAACATCCTTCAGCATGACCGGTTTGGCAGTGGGTCAGTAATGGTGTGGGGTGGCATTTCTTTGGAGGGCCGCACAGCCCTCCATGAGCTCGCCAGAGGTAGCCTGACTGCCATTAGGTACCAAGATGAGATCCTCAGACCCCTTGTGAGACCATATGCTGGTACGTTGGCTCTGGGTTCCTCCTAATGCAGGACAATGCCAGACCTCATGTGGCTGGAGTCAGCAGTTTCTGCAAGATGAAGGCATTGAAGCTATGGACTGGCCCGACCGTTCCAAAGACCTGAATCCGATTGAGCACATCTGGGACATCATGTCTAGCTCCATTCACCAACGTTGCACAACAGACTGTCCAGGAGTTGGCGGATGCTTTAGTCCAGGTCTGGGAGGAGATCCCACAGGAGACCATCCGCAACCTCATCAGGAGCATGCCCAGGCGTTGTAGGGAGGTCATACAGGCACGTGGAGGTCACACACAATACTGAGCCTCATTTTGACTTGTTTTAAAGGACATTACATCAAGTTGGATCAGCCTGTAGTGTGCTTTTCTACTTTAATTTCGGGGGTGACTCCAAATCCAGGGTTCCATTGGTTAATAAATTTTATTTCCATTGATGATTTTTGTGTGATTTTGTTGTCAGAACATTCAACTTTCTACAGAACAAAGTATTCAATGAGAATACTTAATTCATTCAGATCTAGGATGGGCTATTTGAGTGTTCCATTTATTTTTTTGAGCAGTGTATATATATATATATATATATATATATATATATATATATATATATATATATATATATATACACACACAGTACAGACCAAAAGTTTGGACACACCTTCTCATTTAAGGATTTTTCTGTATTTTCATGACTATGAAAATTGTACATTCACACTGAGGGCATCAAAACTATGAATTAACACATGTGGAATTATATACTTAACAAAAAAGTGTGAAACAACTGAAAGTATGTCTTATATTCTAGGTTCTTCAAAGTAGCCACCTTTTGCTCTGATGACTGCTTTGCACACTCTTGGCATTCTCTTGATGAGCTTCAAGAGGTAGTCATGAAAATACAAAAAAATCTTTAAATGCGAAGGTGTGTCCAAACTTTTGGTCTGTACTGTATATATATATATATATATATATATATATATATATATATATATATACAGTGGGTACAGAAAGTATTCAGACCCCTTTAAATTTTTCACTCTGTTTTATTGCAGCCATTTGGTAAATTCTAAAAAGTTCATTTTTTTCTCATTAAAGTACACTCTGCACCCCATCTGGAGAGACCAGAAAATTGCTGTCCACCAACGTTCACCATCAAACCTGATGGAACTGGAGAGGATCTGCAAGGAAGAATGGCAGAGGATCCCCAAATCCAGGTGTGAAAAACTTGTTGCATCATTCCCAAGAATGATATATATATACTGTACCCACTATATATATATATATATATATATATATATATATATATATATATATATATATATATATATATATATATATATATATATATATATATATATAATGTATATAGATCTTAAAAAAGTCTGCAGAATCCATGGTAAATATTTGCACATATGATCAGCTGGATTACTGCAGACATGAAGTCTCTGTACCCATACAGTAACTTTAAATGTCTACAGTTTCATATGGAGAGTAATTCTTTTGGGCACCCTACCATGCATGTATGTCATGGTCAGAATGGAGCAGGCTCAGGAGCTGTGCCCGCTCCATACAGGGCAGATGCTGGCTGTAATACATAGCCGGCATCTACCAGTAACAGCAGCAGCAGCAGTCGTCACTTGCTACGATCACGTCAGTTTAACGATTTAAATGCTGCTGTCAATAACTGACAGCCACATAAATAGCGCAATTACCAATGCACATGTTCATTAGCACCCACCTCCCCTCCATTACGCGATCATGGGAAACTGATGGGTTAACATGACAGCCAGAAGCCTTCTGAAAGACCTCATCACTGCCATCTTGTTACTTCTCTGAAGTATTGCAGTATATAGTATAAAAGATCTCAGGTTTAAGTCCTCTAGGGGAACTAAAAAAATAAGATACATCTTTTTAAAAGATCTATAAAAAAATATAAATTTCACAGTTTGAAAATAAAGAAACAAAATATAATAACACATATCATTGGTATCACTGTGTCCATAAAAGTCCGATCTATCAAAATATTAAATTATTTAAAAGATATGTTGAGCACCAAAAACTCCAAAAAGTCAAAAAGCCTGTTTTCCTGTCACCACAGTTGCCCCTCAAAATTTGATCATTATATGATATGTACCCAAAAGGTCGACCTATAAGAAATAAGCTGTAATATGGCTACGTGAATGGAAAAGTAAAAAATGTTATAGGTCTCAGAAAATGGCGACACAAATTACTTTTTCACAAATTTCAGATTTAGACAGAGTAGGACCATCCCGAATAGGGTCGCCTTGCCATGGTGGGATGGCTTTTGTGCTATTTTTGATCAAAGGCAGTGTGTACTAAGAACCCTAAGTTATTTATATGCACTTTTACTTTTTATTTATTTACAGAAGGGTTTATGTTCATTTTGCTTCTTGTAGGTTTTTACCGTAAAAACGAAACCTGAAAATCAATATGGAAATTTTATTTTTTTTTCACAATTTTATCTCGCTTGGAATTTTTTTATTGCATTCCAGTACATGATATGATAAAATGAATGGTGTCACAACTTTTCGTCTTGACCACCTCCACTTCACCTTTATCTTCCAACACCATACTCTTAGCTCTCCTCAGGTCCACCTTCTCATGGTCTAAGGGAGTAAGTGCAACTTGTTTGCCTCTTCCCTTCTCCAAGGAGACCTCGTTCACCACGTGACACTTAGCTAGGCGACCTTTAAGCTCTAAAACTTCTCCTTCCAGCTCAGTTACTCGCCTCTCAGCAGTCCATCTCTGAAGCTCTTCCTGCTTCAACTGCTCTTCCAGCAGCAGAGCTCTCTCAGACCTCTCCGTCTCCAATGCGCCCGCTCGGCTCTCAATAGCCAGTCTCTCACGCTTCTCTTGCGTCCACTGGGCTTGTAGCAACTCCTTGAGCTGCTTGATCTCGGCTCCGACATCCACCGAATCCTCAGAGCCCACATCACTCGAGGAGGTATCTGCTTCATACCTCTCATCACCAGCGGTCAACTCCTGGCCCTGGTCTGTGGCTTTTCCGATGGACTCCTCCATCTTCTCTCGCTCAGCTTCCATCTTGCTGACTGTTTCCTTAAGGTATGTCTCCGCCTTCTGGAGAGTATCACAGGACATCTGTAGCTCCTTCACCTGAGCTTCCTGATCTAGGGTCTTTCCCCGGAGATCATCATTCTCCTCACGGATATCTTGCAGAGTGGTCTCAACCACTTGGCGCTCTTGCTCTGCATCCACCTTATCCTCCTCTAGTTTTTCCTTCACCTTGAGGAGATCCTCATAATCTCTCTTACTCTGTTGCAGTTCCTCATTGAACTTTCCATACCTCTTTTCTGCCTCATGGTCATGAGCAGACACTTCAACTTTTATTGCCTCTTTCAGGGTGGATAGCTCCTGGTCTCGCTGGTACAGAGAGTCCTCCAGCCGCTCCTTCTCCTGCATTAGAGGCTTTACTTGGTCCTGGAACTGCTGCAGCTCCCTCATGAGTTCATCACACTCCTTCTTGGAGTCACACAGCTCCTGGCTGAGCTGTTTGCGCAGTCGTTCTAAGATTTGTTCACGTCCAGAAACACCATCCTGCCGCGCCTCCTTCTCAAGCTTCAACTGCAAAACCTCTTCCTTGATTTTGCGGCGGTCCTCCTTAATTGCGTGGAACATCTCCTTCCACTGGACAACTTCCTCGTTGCTTCCCTTTAGATCTCGCTGTAAGTTCTTCACAACCTGGTATACCCTCTGCCGTTCAGACACCAGGCTCCGCTGGTCTGAGGACACGTTCTCCAGGTACGTCACCTCCTCTTCTGCCTCTGAAGGAGGATCCACCCTTGTAACAACGGCACACACCATTACATTTTCTTTATTTTCACTTTTAGTCAAGACTACAGGAGCAACCTTTTTGTGGCCCTTGCGCCGTCTACGCGAGGTTGACTTTCTCACCTCATCTTTCCCCTCCTGACTGACCTCTCCTTCTACTTCCGTAGTGTCACCATCAGCTATGGGGTCTGTGTCACTCCCCATGATGTTGTGGACTACCAGGTCACCTCCCCCTTTGACTTCACCCCCTTCCACTGGAGCTACCCCGTTATCAATGGTCACCTTGTCATTTTTAGGAGGTACCCACCCACAATCATCAACAATTTCCAGTTTTTTACACTCCACACTCTTGTGAAAATCCGCCCCCTTTTTAGACTCCGCCCCCTTTTTAACAACCACACCTGTAAGGGAATTTTTACACAAAACATCAGCGACTGTCCAAGGACTCAGTTCACAAGATCTCTTACCACCTCCCCGGGCACTCTGGGACAACACGGGCGCCCCCGGAGAGTCCATAGAATGGTCCACGGCCACCATTCTATACGGTGCCCACAGCTCCTGCGGTTCCCGCACCATGTCCTGTAAGAGTTTCTCAAATACCTGCTCCGGTCCCAACCGGCCCTTCAAACGCTCAATAGCTCCAGACACCTCTGTTGCTTTGCTCACAGCCATCACGGTACACTGTTCACACTTGAACTTCACCGCTCTCCCCGAAAAATTTTCGTGGCCCCGCCGAGCCACCGCAAAACAGGATTTGAGTGCGATGTCAATCTTCACAACCCCACCGAGTTGCAGCAAGATGCTTTGAACTTCGTGAGCCCCGCCGAGCCACAGTAAACCAGGTTTGAGTGCGACGACGACCTTCACAACCCCGCCGAGTTGCAGCCAGATGCTCCACCACACTCGTCGACCTGTACAGTTGCTCCCAGCAACCAGACTGCAATTGCCCCTAGCAACCAGACTGCAATTGCTCCCAGCAACCAGACTGCAGAGTGCCCCTAGCAACCAGACTGCAGCTGCCCGCACTCTCAAACCACATGTAAGGCAGCGCTACTTATTATCCTGGGGGATACTCGCTTCGCTGCGTCAATCAACTCACATATGATAAGCTTTCCGTTTTCCAACAATTCTCAGCAGTTTATTATACATCATAAACAGCTTATTTCCGGGTCCAACTCCGTGACCCGCCGACACACTGATAAAGTCCACGAGCCCAAGTGGCAGACCAGCCCACTTGGCTCTTATTACAGCCTTCCGCAAGGTAGTACTAAACAATGTCCATGTAAATGTCCATAACGCAAGAGTATTACCTTTTGCCGGCTTCAGCTGTAATAGTCCATTTCATACGCCACCAGGCCACTCCAGGCCTCACACAAGCGGTGTTCCCCCACACACACAGGGAACAGCCTCGTGCCTCTCCCACGGTGCCCACACAGGAGCTCCCAACACACAGGAACTCCTACACACCGGAACACACAGGGTTTATATATCCTGCAGCGCACACACACACACAGATAGGACCTTAACTGTGTGCATAAGGACCTGTGTGATGTCACGGTCATGTGACCAGTCAGTTAAAGGGGAAGGTACATGGTCCTTCAAACACACTGAACCATTAAAGGGATGTCTGCTACATCACAATGTTCATGTTTTTCCGGTACCTATGCCAATCTATGGGACTGTTCACATGTCCGTGATTTTTTTTGGACTGAGTGATCCATGCAAAATAGCGGAGACATGTCTGATATTGATCTGAGTGTCATATCAAACTGGGTAATGAAAGTTTATGTGTCCGTGAAAAAGTTGGACAGCACTCGGAGGCCACCCATGTGCTATTCGTTTTTCACTGATTGATACAGTAGATGGGAGAAGGTGGGGAAACTTTTTTTTTCTCATAAGTGATGGTCCCTTTTTCTCATACATTAAAAAAAAAGATGTCTACATAAGCTCTAAAATCCAATCTCCGAGAGCAGAATACCACATTTAGGCATCATTCAGACATTAGTTATTTTGTCGTACGAGAAAAACGGACCTAGTTTCGTTCGTTATTTTCAACAGAATGTCAGTTTCATCAGAGTTTGGTCAAAGTTTCAATAGTTTTTTTCACTGATGAAAATAAAAGTTTTTTCCATCTTATTCTATTTAACAGTCAGTGAAAAACAGACAGCACGTGGATGCCATCTGAGTGCTGTCGGAGTTTGTCACGGACTCATAAACTCACAATGCAAATTTTGATCGGACACCGGATCAATATCTTTTATATCCCTGCAATTTTGCATGGAAACTCGGTCCAAGGAAAAAATAAGACATGTGAAATACTCCTTAGACTGTCACAGGTACTAGCCCTATCTGTGAAAAAAAAACAGATAACATTTGTACGGGAAAAAGTGACATGTGAATGAGCCTTTAGGGAAACAAATATTCATTGTATGATGCTATACAGAGGCACGATAATTGTCTATGGCGCCGTAGTATTAACAAAAAGTCCACTGCAGAACTGCTCAGAGGTTTTAATGCTGAAAGCCTGCAAAATGAAAAGTTGCATTCTGTTACAGAAACTCACAAATTCCTAATTTTTTTTTTTTTTTAACTGGGCATATTTAGAAGAAATTCCACGAACAGACGGAGAGCTGCTAGATGTGAGTATAAACACGCCTGGTGTAAGATATGGACAGAGCAGCAGTCACATTCCCGAATATCTCACTCACTAACAACTTATCAGGGTGAGTTGGAACATTATAAATGCATATTTGCTTCCTCTTCTGCCAAATCTAAGGTGACTGACCCAAGATGAGAAATCTAATATCACATTTTCCAAAATATTGGTGCTAAGAAGACATTGATTTCATTATTCCATAAAGAACATGTTTTTGTACTCATAGCTGAAACTAGAAAACAGATTTACACCTTAAATTCTAGGTTTTGCTGAAAAAAAAAGCTTCATTAATAGCAAATAAACTCGGTCAGAGGCGTATGCAAGGGCTTTAGCTCAGGGGGAAGCAAAACGCATCTCAGTGTTCCCCCAAATCTGGTAGCACAACATCTACAACTGAAAATCCTAAAGAAAGTGGTTATAAGCACCCCAGTGGGAGTTTAATAAAACTACTACAAAAATGCCAAGACAAATATTACCACTATATAGTAGTAAATACCAGTTCTACAGATCATAAAAGTATAGGTAAATCCATGGACTCAAAGGAAATGTTCTTTCTGATTATAGTCATTCATTTCTCCCATCTCTATCATCTGGCCTAGACCGTCATGAAGACTTCTTCAAGCCACGACTTGTCTGCAGAGTTTAAAGAGCCAAAACTAGAGAAAAAAATGGGTGTGTGATATATATAATATAATAATAATAATAATTTTTATTTCCATAGCGCCAACATAAAAGTCTTGGAGGCAGGAGTCTGAGCTTTGAATTATTGAGGATGTTAGTCTTTAGCAGAATAGAGGGCACAGGAAGGGTGGTAGAATGAGTGAAGGGAGGAGAAGCAGGGTGGTGTTGAACCATGGAGCGCTTTGTGGGTGAGAGTGAGAAGTTTATATTGAACTCTGTAGCGGATGTGCAACCAGTGCAATGACTGGCACGGGGAAGAGGCATCGGTGTAGTGGTTGGAAAGGAATATGATCCTGGCTGCTGCATTCAGGACGGATTGGAGAGGGGAGAGATTAGTAAGAGGGAGGCCAATTAGTAGAGTTGCAATAGTCCAGGATGAATAAGAGCAACAGTAAGAGTTTTTGCAGAGTTAAAGGTAAGAAAAAGTTGAATTTTAGAGATGTGTGATATGAACACAGGCAAAAGGAGTACACTACACAAACTGTGAGATAAATACAAAAATTGTGTATAAGCTTCAGTGATATGGATGGGGTTACAACCTGATAAGTGCACTGTGCTGACATTCTTCTTCCCATACACGTGCAATATGAAGCATGAGACCCCCTAAAGCTGTATAGTTAATAAGATAGCAAAAAATAGCATATAAGTATACCTAAGGGCAGATGCAGATGAGCTTATTTTCAGTATGAGTGTGATCCAACAAAATATTGGATTGCAGTCGGACCAATGTTAGTCTATGGAGCTGTGCATATGCCAGAGTTTGATCTGATATTCAGATCGCATTCCGCCATGTAAGTCAATAAGTGCATGGAAAACATTGGACCGCACTCGGATGACATCTGAATGCATTCTGATTTCCACGCACTGACAGAATAGAGAAGATGGAGAATTTTTTTTCTCCATCTTATCCTCGTCTGAGAGAATCGGATTGCTCGGATTGCACTATGCTGAGCTGAGCAGAGTTTGATCAGAGTGTGATTTGCATAATTGGCCCAATTCTCTTGGATGAGAAAATACACAGTCATCTACACCTGCCCTAAGGCAAAGTAATTAGAGATGAGCAGATCCTTTGTAATTCAAATTTCTGGGGTTCGAAGAATTTTCCCCAAAATTTTAATTTGAAATTCACACAATTTTCAATACAGGAAAAGGGGCGAGAGAGAGATAAGTATTGCTGGAAACCGAACACAGTCACGCAAAACCACATTAGACGGCTCAGCGATGGAGAGGGGCAAGAGGGACTGAATTCCAGTGACGTTCAATATGATAGATATATATTCCACTTACCTGCGGAATTGAGGTATTTCGTGATGCAAACTTAGTCTGCAGGGTATTATTGGGGAGCGAGCACTGCCAACTGGGAACGCTGACCTCTGCTCACCAAAGTTCAAGGTATGAAAATCCTATAAGTCTGCAGGGCAGTGATGGTGCCGGGCAAGTTTTTCTTTATATTGGGCTAATCGCAATTAGGCTTTCAAGTGTGAATTTCAGGAAACTTGACTGTAACTCCATCACAGCAAGTGAATACAAACAGAAAACCAATATAATACATGGAGGCAAAGGGCAGCATAAACCCACGTGTTATGCCCCAGCAGTGGCTTCTTCACAGGGTACAGTCCAATTATGATGGGGGGGGGGGTTGGATTAAGTTTGACTGGCTAAATACATTAGAATACAAAAGAAAACAATCTACTGATTAACACTAGGACTACTGGACTCGTGACCCCGCCTAGAACTACTGAAAGGAGTCATTTTGACTCCTTGCTTGTTTTCGTTTATTTTTAGAGTTTCATTTGTGGTTATTTATTAATAATTATATTTTTTGTAATGTATTATTATTGTGAGATCCAACAGTAATGCTTTTGATTGTTTTTTTTCTGCTTTTCTTATTTTTCTACAGAAAATAACAATAATTATAATAGACGTTTTTCAAACATTTTTTTTTATTCAAGTGCACACATATAAACAACAACTGAAGAACAAAAAGCAGAGAAAATGTAGGTGGAGGAGCATAAAAATGAAAATATGGCGCAGAATTCACCTTCTAAACATTTGGTGTTTCGCATTTTAGGCATTGCCTTTGATTTATGGCAGTACATTGCCCACACAAAGACTTACCACAAGTCTTACAATTGCCGACAGATCTATTTTTCTTGCACTTTTCTTTGATCTGGCAAAATTTTGTTTGAATCATCACTTCTGAGCATGTAGAAACTTGGGACGTGGAACCCTTTTCCTTATCTGTGACATAAGGACCACTCAACTCTCTCACAAGCGTTTGCAAAAATGCCTTGCGTGACATTTTTTGGTGGGTAATCTCCTTGAATATTATCCATGCATTTATACCCGCAAAGTCTAAGGCATTTTCAAATGCATGAACAGGCCATCTCCTTGTGCATGTTCGTGTGGTATATTTTCGTGCCATCTGATCCACTACATCTACTCCATATTTTGTTTCATTGTAAAACTTTACCGTTTCTGGAGTTTTTTTAGCGGAATCAGACGCAACAACAACATCTGGATGGACGGAACTCAAAATGACAACATTTTTGTTGGGCTTTCCTTGATATACTGTAAGTGTAAAATTGTCTTCATTTCTAAACACTTTAGTGTTGTACAATTCCTCTTTCATGGATTTTATTTCTTTAGGCACTTCTCGCCTTATCTTGTTCAGTGTTCCCACGATGGTTGTTCCTTTGCTTTTTAGCTGTTTAGCTAATTTTACTGAAGTAAAATAATTATCGGTTGTAACATTGCGACCTTTTTTCAAAAACGGGTCCAATAACTTCATTACCACATGGTCAGCTAAACGGTCCTCAGCACGGCGTGTGTCATCTTTGCCTAGATAAGGGAAGCCATTTGCCAGATATTTGCTCTCCTTATCAACAGCTAGCCAATATTTGTGGCCATATTTATCTGGTTTGGAAGGCATGTACTGCGTGAATGGACACCTAGTTTTGCTTGGGAAAAGTTGCTCATCCACCGTTATGTATGGGCCAGGTTTGTAACACGCAATACAATTTTCAATAAACCTGTCCCACACAGTAGAAAATAGAGCAAACTTGTCCGTTTGCAGTCTCTCCGATCGAGTAGATTTCTCATCAAATCTGAGAAACCTCATAATTTCAACAAAGCGGTCCCTAGACATTGTCGCTTTGCAAAACGGTATTCCCCAGTCATTACACCAAATACTGCTAATCGAGTGACGGTTCGTGCCAGATATTCTACGAGCATAGAATATCGCAATGAATGCATCTAGCTCCTCATCAGATAGAGTAAACTGTAAATTATTGTTCCTGCATGCTTCTGCAAGCGTACAGTTCTTTATATGTGTCAATATATATGAATCAAAAAATAAACGCCATGCGCTCAAAGGACTATCGATAATGATATTTCTTCTGGCGTATCCTGTAGGGCCAGGTGCTTCTCGAAGAATATTTTGGCTGTCACGCCTACCAGGCAAGTGTTCTCCAATTTCAACAGGTTTCCATTGAATACCATCCGCTGAAACTAGTATTCCTTCAGATTCGCCTTCTCTGGTGTTTGTTGTTGCATTACCTTCGCCGCCATCGTTATCTGTTGTTCTTTCATTTCTGGGACGTTTTGCTGATTTTTTCTGTCCACGACCAGGAGGATGGTCACGAGGCAACATAACTGCATGAGCCCGATCCCCAGTTGATGTGCTTGGAATATCTGGAAAAAAGTTGATGAATATTTAGAATTTTTGTTTTGTAAGGGTCCGTGCACACTGGCTGGATTAGCGGCGGAATATCCGACCGGATATTCTCACCACAATCCGGCCCGTACCTGCCCGCTCAGGTACAGAGCGGAGTTTCATACCTGAAGCTCCGCTCCGAACCCCGGGCTGGAGCCGCTGTCTGGGACGGAGCCGTGCTCGCGCGTAAGCAAGCGCTGCTCTGTCCCTGACAGCGGCTCCAGCCCGGGGTTCGGAGCGGAGCTTCAGGCATGAGCGGGCAGGTACGGCCTGTATTGCGGCAAGAATATCCAGATGGCTATTCAGCCAGAATTCTGCTAGTGTGCACAGGCCCTAACTCAGTGTGTGGAAGAACAAATAAATACACATAACTACTTACCTTCTGGATTTGTTCCTTCTGAGTCTTCAGATTCACTTGATATGTTCTGAGGAATGAAATCTTCATCACTGTCAGAATCAAATACATGTTCCTGCAATTCGGATTCCGATTCATCCTCCGGTATGGATTGCAAAGTAGCCAGAATATCCTGAGGCTTTATCAAACGTCTTCTCTCCATATTCCTCACAAATTCCATAATTCTATATAGTTCCCTGCTGAAAAATAGAAATGAAATGAAAACTAAAAGAAATAATAACTGTTCTGCCACCTTCAAAAGTAGGTGGGCTGAATCAGCTGACAGACAGCTAAACTATTTCATAACAATTCATACCTGTATCAGTCTTCAGAGCTCGTATGTCTGCGTCTGTTCTCTTTGTCTCTTCAGCTGAACTGAAAGTAAAGTTACTATCCAGAATACTGTCTCCTGCTAGGACCTTAGAAAAACACCACCCTTCATTAGCATAAGATAAGAGCCTAGAGTAAACAAGCTATTTTGTTCAGCATTACACAGTAATACAAGCAGGTAAAACACAAGGAAAATGTGAAAAGTTGACATGTAAATTGAACTACATCTATATGAACATCAGGGTAAATAAAACAGAGTGAAAAAATTATGCACAAAACTTTATAGCAACATTTAGTGACAAAAGGACCTCAAAATATAGTAGGGAGTCAAAATGACTCCCTTCAGTAGTTCTTGGTAAATTTTGAAAAAAACGCGCAAATTTTTCACCAAAATTATTTATTCTCACAAAATCTTTTTTCACATCATATTTGAGGAAAAGTCACCGAGTTTCAAGCCGGAATTCTGAAAAATGTAGTCACAGAAGAGAAATAAAAAACGAAAGGAGTCAAAATGACTCCATCAGTAGTTCTAGTGTTTAATAACCACATTGTTTGGATGCATATTCACAATACAGTGCATCTCGGCCAGAAATAATTGAATCATTAGGAGGGTTAGGGGGTACAGGATCACACAGAAAAATAGAAATTAAGCAGCTAAATACCAGCATGGCTGGAATGCAAGATACCTAGTGCCAGGTGCTTTTCTGGGTAAACCACAAAGGGAAAAAAACAAGACTAAAACAACTCAACAGAAAATGCAAACACCTCGTCCTAACATGATAATCTAAAACAGTGTTCGCTCAATGTAACGTGATAAATAAAGAAGAATCTATCAATTTGTAGCATCAAGTTTTTTATTATTATCTAACAGTAATTATTTAGAATATATAGCTTCTTATTTTGTTCTGTTTTTATTACACTATAATAAGAAATAAATGCAATTAAAGTCCCATTAGTGGGGGTTGGGGCAAGTGCCAAGACTCGCATCGATTGCTTGAATTGAAGTGGCAGTGATGCTTGGAAAATAATGAGCTGATTGTGTGGTCTCTGGTCATTCCTAGAGCACCTGAATGGTTCAATCTCGAAATCAGTGGAGGTCACACCAGTTTGACCTTCCCCATTCGGGCATATCATGGCATTAGGTTGCGAGTTACATGTATCCCTCAGACACATGTATGTTTCCCCTCAGCAACCACTCTCATTTCTATTGTAAAAAAAGGGTTGTCCACTACTTTTATATTGATGGCCTATCCTTAGGACACTGTAGGTCATGAATATAAGATCGGTGATGGTCCAACACCAGCTACAACCACACATCTGCTGGCATCACCTCAGGTGGTGGCAGGAAGTTAACAGAATACGCATTGGAACAGCTCTATACACTGTTTAGGGGCCACTGCAGATCACTCCGTAATCTCTTCTCTTGAATATGAGCCAATCTGCAGTACCCAGCAACAGCCACTACACAATATAGAGAGCTCTGATGCTCTGCTCCGTGCACTATTTATCTCCGGCAGCCATTGACGGTGAAAACAACTGATCGGTGAGTGTACCGGATCTTGGACCACCACCGATCTTATATTGATGACCTATTCTAAGGATAGGTCAGCAATATTGAAACACTGGACAACCCATTCAAGATGTTATACCTAAGTTGGAAAGTTATTACCTATCAATAGGTTAGGTAATAACTTGCAGTTCACTGGAGGGTACGACCAGTGGGACCCCCAGCAATCTCAAAAACAAGACGCTGAAATTCCTCTTTATAATTAAGCCGTATCCATGCATGTGTGGGCTTACGATGAAGAAAAGCTCAGCAACTTTTGTCTTGTCAAATGTCTATCATGAGACAACCTCTTTAATTACTGTATTAAGTATTTTTGGTTCTCCTAAACGATTCCTTTTGTTGGTGATCTGAGATTTCCTTTCCATGATTCTCGGACCCAAGATGACACAAGCAGTTACTATCTGCAGTAATACAGTGAGATTCATTCTCCATTTTGGAAATATTTCGATAACCCTACAGTATTTCACTAAGAGTTAAATATTCCAGCTGTGAATTAGGTACTGACCTAGATGTGTTAATGCTACGAGTAGACACATGAGTGAGTGGGCAAAAGTTCTCTGTTTATAATTATTGTGTTAGAACTAGAATGATTGTACTTTGTAATCAACGTGGACTGTATCTAATCATCAAGTTAGATGAAGGCTTTTGCATTTAGCCATTACAAAAAGCCACTAAGCCTAGCCTAAGCTACTGCAATGCCCTGCACATCTGGTAAGAGACATAGCGAATCAGAAGAACTAGACTACATTACTAATCGGAGGTATTTGCCAATATTATTATTATTACACCTACTACATATTGGGATAGGATCTTGGAGGTGGAAATACCCCTTTAACCCCTTAATAACATCTGACGTACTAATACGCGTCTGTGCCCTGGGACTTAAGAGCCAGACCCGTATTAGTACGTCATGGCGATCGCGCGCGCACACAGGCTGTGCGGGCGCGATCGCCGCCGGGTGTCAGCTGATTGTCACAGCTGACACCCGGTACTATGTGCAGGGAGCGGTCCTGCACCGCTCCCAGCACATTAACCCCCGCGATGCTGCGATCGAAGTCGGCATTGCGGGGGCAAGGGGAGGTGATCGGCGATACTCACCTCCTCTTCCAGCTTCCAGCGCAGTCTGCAAAGGCTTCCCGGGTGTTGCCATGACGACCCGATGTCGTCATGACAACATCCGGGTCACCAGAGAGCAGGAAGATTGCTTGGGCATGCGCAGTGCATCTCCAAGCAATCTTCACACTGTGCACTTCTGACAGCCTTCATGGCATAGGGATGGTGCTTCATTCCTGTGCCATGCAGGCGATCAGAAAAAAAAAAGTGAAAGTCCCAGAGTGGGACAAAGTAATAAAGTGTATAAACTGTGTGAAAGTGGGGAAAAAAAAAAAAAAATGTGCAAAAATATTATAAAAAAATAAAAAAAATAATACACCAAAAATAAAAATATAATGTACCCATCAATAAATATTATTATAAAAAAAAAACAATAAAAGTACACATATTTGGTATCGCCGCGTCCGGAACAACCTGACCTATAAAACTGTCCCACTAGTTATCCCCTTCAGTGAACACGGTAAAAAAAAAAAAACGAAGCAAAAAACAATGCTTTATCACCATACCGCCAAACAAAAAGTGGAATAACACGCGATCAAAAAGACGCATATAAATAAAAATGATACCGCTGAAAACGTCATCTCGTCCCGCAAAAAACAAGCTGCCATACAGCTCCATCAGCCGAAAAATATAAAAGTTATAGCTCTCAGAATAAAGCGATGCTAAAAAATATTTTTTTCTATAAAATAGCTTTTATTGTGTATAAGCGCCAAAACATAGAAAAATGATACAAATGTGGTACCGCTGTAAACGTACTGACCCGAAGAATAAAGCTACCTCATCAATTTTACCACACGCGGAACAGAATAAAAAAAAAAAAAAAACAATTCCTGAATTGTTGGTTTTTGTTTATTCTGCCTCCCAAAAATCGGAATAGAAATCGATCAAAAAATGTCACGTGCCTGAAAATGGCACCAATAACAACGACAAGTCATCCCGCAAAAAACGAGCCGTCACATGACTGTCTGCCAAAATCTGGAAAAATTAAGGTTCTCAAAATATGGCGATGCAAAAACTAGATTTTACAAAAAATGCGTCTTTTAGTGTGTGACAGCTGTCAGTCATAAAAACCCCATATGATTCTGGCATTGCTGTAATCACACCGACCCGAAGAATAAAGTCGTCTAGTCACTTATACCGCACAAGGAACGGCGTCAAAAATAAACTCTTGGGTTAGGATTGGGCTAGGGTTAGGGCTGGGTTTGGGGCTAGGGTTGTGCTGGGGCTAGGGTTGTGCTGGGGCTAGGGCTGTGCTGGGGCTAGGGTTGTGCTGGGGCTAGCGTTGTGCTAGGGCTAGGGTTGTGCTAGGGTTAGGGCTGGGGTTGGGATTTTTTTCAAAAGTAAGAAAAAAAGATGACGATATGGCGACTAGTGTTGAGAGCAAGTGCTCGCTACTTGAGTTTGCATCGGGTGCTCTGGTATGCATTGAGTATCGTGGGTATTTGAGTGACATGCTCGAGTCTCTGCCCCATATGCTTCACGGCCAAAAAACTTTACGGGGATTGCCTGCCATGCATGAGCGATCCCCGCATGTTTTTTTTGGGTGTCTAATAACCGTGAAACATGCGGAGCAGAGACTCGAGCATGTCACTCAAGCACACGTTGTACATGGTGCATACCTGAGTACCCGATGCAAACTCAAGTAGCGAGCACTTGCGCTCAAGAATAATGACAACTTATTCAATATGATGACCTAATGTAAACAAATTCTGTGCCGTACCTCTGGGTTCAAAATGTTCACTATACACCTTAATAAAATCCTTGAGGGGTATAGTTTCCAAAATGGGGACACTTGTGGGGGAGCTCCACTGTTTAGGCACATCACGGGCTCTCCAAACGCGACATGGTGTCCGCTAACAAATTGAATGGAAAATCGGCTCAAATTGTTAGCGGATGCCATGTTGCGTTTGGAGAGCCCCTGTGTGCCCAAACATTGGAGCTCCCCCACAAGTGACCCCATTTTGGAAACTAGACCCCCCAAGGCACCTATCTAGATGCATAGTGAGCACTTGGAACCCCAGGTGTTTCACAAATTGATTCATAAAAATGAAAAAGTGTTTTTTTTTTCACTTTTTCATTTTTACGAATCAATTTGTGAAGCACCTGGGGGTTCCAAGTGCTCACTATGCATCTATAAAGGTGCCTTGGGGGGTCTAGTTTCCAAAATGGGGTCACTTGTGGGGGAGCTCCAAAGTTTGGGCACAGAGGGGCTCTCCAAACGCAATGTGGTGTCCGCTAACAATTTGAGCCGATTTTCCATTCAATTTGTTAGCGGATACCATGTTGCATTTAGAGAGTCCCTGTGTGCCCAAACATTGGAGCTCCCCCACAAGTGACCCCATTTTGGAAACTAGAGCCTCCAAGGCACCTATCTAGATGCATAGTGAGCACTTGGAACCCCTAGGTGCTTCACAAATTGATTCGTAAAAATGAAAAAGTGTTTTTTTTTTCACTTTTTCATTTTTACGAATCAATTTGTGAAGCACCTGGGGGTTCCAAGTGCTCACTATGCATCTATAAAGGTGCCTTGGGGGGGTCTAGTTTCCAAAATGGGGTCACTTGTGGGGGAGCTCCAAAGTTGGGGCACACAGGGGCTCTCCAAACACAACATGGCGTCCGCTAATTATTCAAGCAAATTTTACAATCAAAAAGTCACATGGCGCTCCTTCCCTTCCGAGCCCTGCCGTGCGCCCAAACAGTGTTTTTTCCCCAAATATTGGGTATCTGCGTGCCCAGGGGAAATTGCACAACAAATTTTGGGGTCCATTTTTTCTTGTTACCCCTGTGAAAATAAAAAAAATTGGGTCTAAAGTAACATTTTTGTGAAAAAAGTTAAATGTTCATTTTTTTCTTCCACATTCAAAAAATTCCTGTGAAGCACCTGAAGGGTTAATAAAGTTCTTGAATGTGGTTTTGAGCACCTTGAGGGGTGCAGTTTTTAGAATGGTGTCACTTTGGGGTATTTTCTGTCAAAAAGACCTCTCCAAGTGACTTCAAATATGATGTGGTCCCTAAAAAAATGGTTTTGTAAATTTTGTTGGAAAAATGAGAAATCGCTGGTCAAAGTTTAACCCTTATAGCTCCCTAACAAAAAAAAATTTTGGTTCCAAAATTGTGCTGATGTAAAGTAGACATGTGGGAAATGTTATTTATTAACTCTTTTGTGTGACATATCTCTCTGATTTCAGGGCTTAAAAATTCAAATTTTGAAAATTGCAAAATTTTCAAAATTTTCGCCAAATTTCTGTTTTTTTCACAAATAAACGCAAGTGATATCGAATAAATTTTTCCACAATCATGAAGTACAATATGTCACGAAAAAACAATCTCAGAATCAGGGGGATCCGTTGAAGCGTTCCAGAGTAATTACCTCATAAAGTGACAGTGGTCAGAATTGTAAAAATTGGCCCGGTCATTAACGTGCAAACCACCCGCGGGGCTTAAGGGGTTAAGTTCTCTCTTACATTACATAACATTTTACATTTTTCCCCCCAAAATATGTGCTAATAAGTGTTAATATTTTTATTATTTCATATATAACATTGTGCTGCACTTTACCTAATAGTAGCTAAAGGGAACCTGTCAAGTAATTCATGCTCATATCGCAGAAAGCAGGAATCGGCCAGGGACCACAGCCAGAAACCAGACTAGTCCAGCACTGCCACCAGGCGGGTCTTTCCAGCACTGTTGTAGGTAATTGACAGGTTTCTCCATTGTTGGTGCATTGGGAGAGACCTGTCAGTCACCTGCAGCATTCCTGAGAAGAGCCAAGGGCGGAGTCGGACTAGTGCAGTCTCTGGCTGTGGTCTCAGGCTGGATCTTCAAAGTATATTTTCTCTGAAACACCAGAATATTTGGAGAATATTATACCTGGCTGCAATAGTGCTGCCAGGCTCTGATTCATACTGCCTGTAGTTTTGGCAGCATAAACTGCCTCGCAAGTTCCCTTTAATGTACTCAAGCACAGGAAAAAGGCCCAGAGTAACAAAAACCATAAGAGTCTTAAAAAAAATGTGTCATCCAAAATTACCTATTCTTTTACAAGAAGCAGGAATTTGTTTACTGGCCAGTGTGAACAGTGCAAGATTTCGGAATGTTTTTTAAATATACATAGTGATAGTGACTGATAGAAAAAAAGAAAAACAACAAAAATACAAAAAAATTAACAGAAAAAACCTGATTTAAAGGAGTTGTCTCAACTTCTTGTATGGGTACAATGCAAAGTGCGTGTAAACACAATTTACTTTTCTTAAAAATCCTGTTTGGTCTCAAGAATAGAGAGATTTTTAATGATATAGTTTACTGCTTGTTGCCTAGCTGCAGTTTATCAGTGGTCTCCTAGGATTGTTCTTAAACTGTCTAGATCACTGGATCCAGCCAATTTTAGTTCCATTGCAGTCCTTGTATGCTGCAAAGACAAAAGTGTCTCAGCTTGTAGCATCAGAGTGCACACACTTCAGGTTAGCTGCTCCACAATGCCGCCATCTTGAACTGTGAATTAGGAAGCCAGGAAGCCAGGAAGCTGGGCAGCACTGAGCTCCCAAGTATATATCATGAGAATAACCCTTCAAAAATATGAGCTGAACCCCCAATTTCAACAAGTATACTGGACTGTTACGTTTCAACTTTCCTTTGCTTCACCAGGGGACACAGTAAATGCAGATTGAGAGGGGACTACAAGATTTAACAAGTATCTGAGAGTAGAGCATGGAACAGTTAAAGAAGTTTAAAATGGATCTGTCATCAAGTCAAAAGTGGACAGTTGTTTAAAAATAAAGTAGATAGGAGATCCAAGAAATATTTATTAAAATAGGTCAACTTCATTCAGTGGTGCAATAAAAAGGGAAACTCACTCATCTTTTATTCCTGCTCCCCTGAATAATCCACATTTTTTGTAAATCCACCATATTGTTCTAAGCATATGGGCTTTTTTGCTTAGTGCTAATTTGTATGGTCTGCTCTTTTCCAACAGGAAGTGGCACTCATGACTCCTCGGGGGTGTGACTCCAGGCTGCTCTACATTATTGAGGACAATGCCTCTTTGGTAAAGATCATAAAAGATGGTAAAATTAAATAAAAATGCCCATATATTTGGAACCATATAGAAGAGTTAAAAACACAAACAAAAAAAAAAGAAACTCAAGGGACCGGCAGGAATTTAAAAAAAAGAAACTGTCCGCTTATGATCTGGTGATAGATCTAGTATAACAATGTGAGAAAAAAAAGGTTAGATCAGCACAAGAGAACCTCTGAAATTATGAATGGGGGGAAATTATGATAGGTCCATTGGGGATTATTTATGGAGGAGGAGAAACATGTAGGGAATGGCATAAATGATTTAAAGGTATAGCACAATAGTCTATTTTTATTCTTAGGTTAAAGGGGTTATCTAGGACTATATTATTTTTGTCTTATGGGTCTAAGAACTTACAGGAAACTTCCAGTTGCTAACTACCTGCCTGTTCTGCCGGCTCAGAGTATTCACAGACCACTCTTGCTGGCGATTCTGCTGCTTCACATCAACAGAGCAGCTCTTCTGGTCTGCTCCATTGACTGGGCGTGACTACATACATCATCCTGATTGACATTCGGCTCCCCACAGTTATGCAGTAGGGAGCCGGCTGACAATCAGCATGACATCGGAAGTCATACCACGTTAACAAAGCAGAGGTGAAGATAAGCATCTGCTCTGACATCACATCACTGGAAGCTGAAGAGATCGATGCCGGGCTCAACAGGCAAGTCGTTATTAGCTACCTGTCTGTAAGCTCTTAGATCCATAAGAGAAAACTAAAATAGTTCCAGATAAGCCCTTTAAATAGATTCTAATGAAGAAACTGCCAGGCAGAACAGAAGACGTAGAGTTGTAAAGTTGGGTACAGATCACTGAGTACAATTTACCGAATATAAATATTGTAACGGTGAAAGTCTGTTGAGAAAAGCGCAGACAGGAGGATATTGTAATCATCGGGATGAGGTTTGTGTGTGGAGTGGTTAAGGAGGATCATGTTTTGGAGATGTGTGAAAGAGAAGGTCAGGACTATACATTCTGTACCGCTGGTCATACATGTTAAAGTCAGCTGGACCTAGCAATGTCAGCATCAAAGGTCCATGGTCTCTATGTACACGGGGGCAGCCTAACAGTCCCCCGAAATCTGTCATGTGACAGTAGCTTATACCCCTATACCAAAAATATATAAAAAGTCCAAATAAGCAGATTTAATGGTCAGTCTAATGTTTATGGCTAATTTAATTTTCAAGCCACCTATAGACTGGGGATATTTGTAGGCATATCTAAGAGAATAGGAGCTGATATACATGTCTTGTCAGCAGACGCTACACAGATACTGCGCTGTACGTCTCCGTTAAAGGTGTCAATTCTGTGGCAACCAGAGCTAATAATAGCTAATCATGGGGATGCCTGGTGTTGGACCCCCAAACATTTGATACTGATGATATATTCTAAGGATAAATCATTAATATTAGATCCCTAAACAACTTCTTTAAAGGAATCTGTCACCAGGTTTTTGCTACATAATCTGAAAGCAGCATAATGTAGAGACAGGGACCTTGATTATAGCGATGTATCACTTATTGGGCTGCTTGTTGTAGGTTTTATAAAAACAGTATTTTATAAGCAGGAGATTATCACTGGAGGACTACTTGGCCTGCTGCCATGTAGTCCAACCTCGCCCCCACCACTGATTGGCAGCTTTCTGCATACACTGAGCATAGGCAGAAATATGCCAATCAGTGGTGTGGACGGAGTTATACAGAGCTCAGCATTCAGGAGAACTGGAGATCTGCAGCAGATAAAACAATTTTTAATCAAAACTGCAGCAAGCATCCCAGTAAGTGATACATCGCTGTAATTAGGGTCTCTGTCCCTACATCATGCTGCTCTCAGATGAGGGAGCAAAAGCCTGGTGACAGATTTCCTTTAATTGTTAATTTCATCTACCACTGATACAGCAGTTGATTTGATTTTTTTTATTATATTTTATGATTTTGAGAAAACAACTATAAAATGTTTGGGTTTTTTTAGATTATTAGACAGACTTTTTTGGAATTAATTACATAATCATCTTTACCTGGAGTTAAATAACTGTATCCCATCACTGATTTTAGTAAAATGACATCATTATTTGAAAGGTCCTTGAGACTTTTCACATGCTGGAGTTAATTTTGCGGGCATGACCTTTGAAAGAAAGGTAATTTAATCATAATCTAGTCTTCCCTACTTCCACTTCTATATAAAAGTTCCACCGCTTGATATCGTTATGTTGATGATTTATTCTTAATCTTTCCTTCATCCATTAAGGCAGAGCTGTAGAGGTCTTCCCAAGGGAAACTGAATTATTAATAGCTTTCTAAGAGGCGTATAACTCACAGCTGATGGAAACTGAAGGAAGGGACGGCTTAATAGGAGTTACGTTTTACACTGGCCACTCATAAAGTTCATGGTCTACACCACCCAAGGGAGTGCATCTGAATAATAATACAACAGTGCCAAACAAATATGACAATTATTACTTTACTATATCCCAAGGAATAACACTTGTGCTTATGGATGGGACCAAATTGTGGTCATTTTTTTTTTTTTACTATGGGTCTAAAAACTAACAGGTAGGTAGGCAGTTGGTAACAAAGGCAACTACCGACTGTTCTACCCGGCGCCACCTGAGAGCGGTCACCGACCACTTCTGCCGGCTATGCAGCTGCTCCACGTCAATAAACAACTCTTCTTCCAGGTTGCTCTGTCAATAGGCCATGACTGCTGACTTCATGCGGATTTACAGCAGGGATGAGCGGACCAGTGGAAGCTCTGGTTCAGCCATTCTTTACTCCAAAGATCGGTTCGAGTACCAGAACTTGACCCCGAACCTCATATAAGTCAATGGGGACCCGAACATTGGTGCTGTAAAATGGCTGTAAAATGGTCATAGTAAGGGATAGGGGCTTCAAAAGGAAGCAAAATGAGGGTAAGAGCAGGACAATTGCCCTGAAAACAAATGTAGATAGGGAATTTACTTAAAATAACATAGATTAACAAAAAATTAATAATAATGCTCTTCAACCAGGAGGCGGAGGTCCAAGTGGAGGAGTGGAGCTGTGCCTTGCATATGTAGTTTACTGTATTTGTTAATAAATAAATGAAAAAAAGAATTGAGGTACCTCCTATTTTTAATAACCATCCAAGGGAAAGCAGACAGCTGTGAGCTGGCCTTATTATGCTGGGAAAGGGCCAATATCCATGGACCTTCCCAGCCTATTAAAATAAGCCCCCCAGCTGTCTGCTTTGCCTTTGCTGGTTAATAAAAATGGGGGAACCCCCCAAAAAATGATGTGGAGTCCCTCCTATTTTTAATAACCAGCTAAGGCAAAGCATACAGCTGTGGGCTGATATTAATAGCCTGGGAAGGTCTATGGATATTTGCCCCTTTCTAGCCTAATAAGACCAGCCCTCAGCCACCCCATTTGCGCTATCCCCTGTTATTGTGCCAAAGGCACTCCCTTTGATTGTGTTTGATTGTTTAAGTACCACTGTCTCCTCATTGTCTGTGCTGTTCCATCCGTCTACCTGTTAACAGTGGCAGAAGTTGCTCCCCTAAGGGGAAAGGACTCAGAACCGCGGGTTGAGAAATAGGACTCCTGCTTACTGAACTGTAGTGCCATTACTGGGGACATGGGAAGCTCCCAAAGCACTGTGCTGGGTTGTGGTGAAGTCAGAGGAACTAACTGAGGTAGAATTGTGTGAATTTAGGAAGTAAAGAAAGAATGTGTATAAAGATGTTTCGTGCATTAAGATAAACGTCCATGAAGATTTGTACTCGCTATCCACTGTACATACTCTTTCCCATGTAATGGTTCAGTAAAAGACAGTTTATTTTTAAGTGGTGGTCTCCCTCATTGAACTTTTTCAACATCTGGTCCTGGCCAGCCAAAGTTACCGGCATCATGCGGCCTGCAAGGGTTTAGCGCCTCAAGAGTTAAAGTCCATACACCCAGCCAGGACCCCCATTTTCATGTAGAGTGCCAGGGCATGGAAGATGAGTACCTCACCCATGGCTACCAACCCACACCACGTTACACTTGGTGTAGTCAGCAGAATCAAGTCTAGCAACCAGAAGAACGAAAGAATGTGGGGAAGACTCGAGTCACATGGAAGTTGGCAACCACGATGTGGTCTAAAATGGTGCCAAGCACGAACTCTAAGATGGCGGTTAGTGGCACAGCACAACAAGAAGGACTATCATGGGCGTAGAAGACAAGAAAGAACCGTCGAGCCCCCCAGAGGTTACGCCTACAGAAGGGTGTGTCATAACAGGAAATGCCAGCCTACAGTGAAAGATGCCTGCCTAAAGAGAGTGAAGTGGATGGAAAAGACCCACCCATCAAGGTATGATGAAGCAAAACGGGTGGAGACGCCAGGAAAACGGGATGGTGCATACAAGGAAACAGCACCCAGTGAAAGGTTGAGCAGTGACGGAGAGAGTGCAGCGACGAGGAAGCAGACGCCATTAGCTTCTTAGGGAATGGAGAGTGAAGTGTGCGGTCCTGTGTCTATGAGCGGTTTGATGATGATGGAGGAAGGCCAGAGAGATAGCAGCAGGAAGACCCTGGTATTATCATGGCATCTGAAAGCGACTCGGGAGCAGAGAGGATGGATGTAGGCCCGTCATCCAGTGTTCGAGTAGGATGTGGGCGTCAGCGCCAGTTGATCGAGAAGGTGCAGCAAGGAGAGGAGGAACCACCTGAGCGACAAGTCGATATTGCCAGGAGGAATACTATCCTAGGTTCCGAAAGCCGCAGAACTGGAGATACCAGAGGCTTGAGACCTCATCGCGGTGGAATGCCAAGTGGTCTGGCGGAGAAGGCCACCCGGGTCCTAGAAGACCGATGAGCTGTGTGGATGGCGCGGAGTGCTGAACCTCTTACACCGGCCTGGTTTGCAACCCGCAACCCACGTTCTCCTATTAGTAAGTGTTTGTGCAGCTAGTTAGTTGCCAGGTCCCAGTCCCTATACCTGAATCCCCTAGTCCTTTTGTGGCTCGAGCCTGAACTCGAACCACAGGTCCTTGTGTGGCCATGGCCTGAACCTAAAATCACATCCGGCGGTAGCTGAATCTTGAAACCACATCCAGTGGTACCTGAACCCTGAAGCTGCTCCGGCAATACCTGAAGTCTGAAGCCACATCGGGGGTATCTGAACCTGTAGCCGTTATGTCAGTACTAAAACCTGCACATGTGTCAGTCCTAGTTAGAGTTCCAGAGTCCGTACTGTTGGAGCCTGTTCCAGAATCCTAATCCAGCCTGTCTGTGACTCTGCGTCAATATCCATTCTGCTCGAGGATCCAGAAACTGTACAGTCTAAACAGAGTCCATATCCTGTCTGGCCAAGTTACTCCGAGCCCAGTCCATGTCAGCGTACATGACCCTTTGGGTCCGCAGCTCCATCACCAGGGACTGCATAGGACTGGTACCTGGCGGCTGCCTGTAGTTCAAGTCTGAATCCACCATCAGGAGGTCCAGCGAACACCAGGTAGCCGTTTAGCTATGCCCCTCCTAGGAAAGTTCTCGAACCACAGTAAGTCCTTGAACCACGTGCACCACCTGCGTGCATGACAGCCATCATTAAAGAAGGGGGAAATGTAAGAAGATGGAAGTGCTGCCCATGTTTCCCCTGAAAGAAACGTGTATTGTCATAATGCGTTTCAATGTGTAATGTGTTTTGTGACAAGGTATTAGTGATAGATTGCATTCTGCCCATCAGTAGGGAGCTATTAGGGACAGTTAGGGTTAATAGTTGGGACTATCCCAGAGTGGGAAGGACTAAAGTTAAGGGACAGAGACAGTTTCCTGTCTGGAAGGCAGATAGGGCCCAGCATGTGTAGCAAAGGCGATAGAGCTTGTAAGGGAACTCCTACATGATGCTTCAAAGATGGAGAGAGGCTGCCATCTGCTGGCCAGACACAGTCAAGCGGAACCAAGATATGCAAGGGAAGTTGAAGGGAGAGCAGATTTAGACGCTGGACCCGATCAGGTGACTTCCAGGAAGGAGTTCCGGGAGATAAGAAGCCAGCGCGCCAAACCTGAGGGGTCTTTGGCGCCAAGCAGCAGAAAGGAGCAGACGTGTTCCCTGCGTGCTGAGAAGCCCCGTGTGACAGGCCTAAGCCAGAGGCCTGAGAGGTGCCACAGCGGGGCACCGGTAGAAGAGCTCCGGATCCCTCACAGATGTGATCCGAGTGCTGTGCCTGCTGAGGAGACTCGGAATCTGCTTGCGGTGCTGAGTGAGTTCGCGGAACCCGACGTCGCCCGCCGACAGACGAGGCCTGGACCCCCCTACCCAAGGCTCGAGAGATTGCCTCCAAAGGCCAAGCAGAGAGGACGTGAGAGACGGCTGCCCCAGGAAAGTCACGCCAGCGAAAGCAGAGGAGCTGCATACGTGAACAGAGCCGTCACTTCTACTGTTCACTCACGGTACCGGGGACAATTGGGTTTAGGTACTCAGGTTGGGAGGGGAACGGTTGGGGCTAAAGAAGCTCAACGTGATCTAATTGAATTTATCCGGAAAAAGACTCACGGCCTAACGGGAATAACCGGTGACCCCCGCTAGAGCCATATGCACAGTTAAGGAACTCATGTGGTGTCTCCCATGATCGAGGGCACCACATTACCTTGAGAAACTTTGCATTTTGCTAATACTTCAAATTACTGTTTATTACCCTTGTTGCAATCCCTTGTTCAGCGTACCTGTTATATATATATAAACTGTTTATATTCAACTCTTACTGTTCTCGCCTTGTGTCTCTGTGCGTTGCATCCTGGCACCTGCATTACACATGCAGTAGAGTGTGAACAACGAGCAGAGCCGCATGAAGTGGGTGTACTTGAAGTGAGAGGAGACTGAAGCAACGGATAGCATGATCCAGGGTAGAGACGAGGAAAAGTGATAGAAGGCTTGAGTGATTCTCTGGAGATGGGATCTGGGGCATGTGGCCTAGAAGGACGGTTAAAAGTTTGCAAGCCAAAGAGGCAATGAGACTAATCAGAGCAGGGAACGCAAGATGAAGAGAGTGCCCCATGTGGTAGTTCTGAAGCATCTGCAAGAAAAGAAGCTAAGTTAAGGCCATAGTGGCAGAAGTAGCTTCCCTAAGAGAAAAGTACACAGAACCGCGGGTTGAGAAATAGGACTCTCACTTACTGAACTGTAGTGCCGTTATTGGGAAAGAATGTGTATAAAGATATTCCGTGTGTTAAAAGAAACGTGCATGAAGATTTGCACCCGCTATTCACTGTACATACTCCTCCTTATGTTATGGTTCAGTAAAAGACACTTTATTTAAAAGTGGTGGTCTCCCTCACTGAACTTTACAACATCTGGTACTGGCCAGCCAAAGTGACCGGCATCATGTGGCCTGCAAGGACATGTCGCCCCAAGAGTTAAAGTTCATACACCCTATCCAGGACCCCCATTTTCATATAGCGTGCTGGAGCATGGCAGACGAGTACCCCGCCCATAGCTACCGCCCCGTGCCACGCTACAGGCGAACACTTTTCATGTCATACAAGCATTGATCAGGAGAGCTGCCCTTGCCAGGAACTACTTGGGAGCAACATCCTGTGAGCTGACATGTTTAATTTCCTATCTATTGAGCCATAAAGTAATGATTAGGAGATGTCAGCTATGAAGTATGCAGAATTATCAATACAGCTCCACTCATATGTGCGGTATATATATATAACAGAATATAGGGTATACGTACTTCAATTTATTCCAGCATGATAAAAAAATTCAAATACTTTGATGTGATATTTTGTTACATATGTTGTCCCCCAACATATCATGAAAATTGTCAGGGAAACTTATTTTCCTTTTTTGTGCTTATTTCCACTGTAATTGGGGAATCCCTTGGAACATCAGTTCCAGGCAAAAACAGCCCACTACAGTGCCTAAAATTACTTGCAGAACTGATCTGGATCAGGGCAGCACGGTGGCTCAGTGGTTAGCACTGCAGTCTTACAGCGCTGGGGTCCTGAGTTCAAATGCCACCAAGGACAACATCTGCAAGGAGTTTGTATGTTCTCCCCGTGTTTGTGTGGGTTTCCTCCTTGTTCTGCGGTTTCCTCCCACACTCCAAATACTGATAGGGAATGTAGATTGTGAGCCCCAATGGGGACAGTGAGAATAATGTCTGTAAAGCGCTGTGGAATTAATGGTGCTATAGAAGTGAGTAAAATAAATAATTAAAATAAATCTGCTAGGACCCAGCAGATCTGCTATGCTGGACAGACACCAGGCCATCATGTGATCGTCAGGTGGTTTCTATTCTCTACTAGTAATCATTGAGTGGTATGTAGCTGGCAAAAGAGATGACAGAAATGATAAAAAGCTTCTTTTCGAAATACCCAGCTGTGTCTGCCAGTTTGAGACCTAACAAATACAGTAGCACTCTGTAACGCTAAGTATGCAAACATGAAATATATGAAACCTGAATAGCATTGCTGCTCAAGAAAAGTAGAAATAATTGAGAAATCTTAGCGCATAAATTGGCCAATTCATATGTACCTGGTAGCCGCGATAAGGCGTTTCTCGTTACCAGGGCCTACCTAATATGAATCCTCTCTTAGAGACTAAAAGTCTGCTTGTGTATGGGAAGGTAAGAACCTGTTGTAATTAAAAGTGTGAGACCTGACCTCCTCGTGATCTGGATCTACTAGAACCCTGTAGGTTTGCTTTGGCCAGGCAGACAAGACAAAAAGTCATCAAGTGATCGTCAGGTGGTTTCTATTCTGCACTAATAATCATTGAGCTGAATGGTGCTGGCAAAAGAGAAGACAGAAATTGTAAAAATCTGTCTTCTTTTTGGGATACCCGGCTGTGTCTGCCATTTGGGGACCTGAACTGCTCCTGTTAGATTGCAGGAGCTCCAATCTCGAACTGTTAATTTATAATGGCATGGGATTAAAGTGCATAACCGAGCACGGTAAATCTACGGCACATGGTTGTTGTCAAGATAATGCAATTGTTTGGTTTTCATACAGTCTGCATACTATCAGCGGCAGATCCCCTATTTACACAGCGAGATGTGGCACCGACCGCGATGATTTTAGGGCCTGCATAAACGATTCAATCAGCAGAAATACAAACATTCTTACGAATGCAAGGTCAGCCAATTATTGGCCCTTGTAAAAAGGCCTTTTAAAAATTATTTTCAGAAAATTGAATCTGAAAGAGGGTGTCAGGTAAAGTGTTTGACGGCGTGTATGTATCACTGAGGTGGCTGGTCTCAGTGATGTAATTCCTGGGAAGTCTGTACCAGTAACACTAGGTTACTTAGTAGTTTGTTTTAAATAAATTCCTGGTCCAGGATTTGGGAGTGACCAGAGAGCTTGGGTGGGAAAGATCGCTCCCATACTCCACACCGGGCCTTATAGGCCTAATAAAAGGCAGCTGAGACAGCTCAGAGAGGGTTCTGTGCTGGAGGTGAACATTTTGTGTTTGTGACTGAAAGCATTTAAAGCTGCTTTTTTTCATCCTTCATGTGACACTGGGACTGGTGAGACAGTTACAGTTACTTTGTTTTGCCTTGCCCGAAGAAAAGACTGTTTATGTTACATCCTATTGTGCTGAATTTAAGCATAAGTGCGGGAAAATGTACTAAAAGTTACTTTATATTTGCACGGAGACTTGCGCCTGTGCTGAGATTAGGGCATACCTGTGAGCTGAAATCCCTAGACCACTAATACATAATATGGATATATAATAACTTTTTTTTTGCTGACCATTTACATGGGTCTCCCACGTCTTGATATCTATTCTGATACATGACAGAATGAGCCGTCTATCTCCCCATTGTTCTTCGTTACCTCTCACCCTACATACTTGCATCTTACTTGGCGTGAGTTCATTTCCCACCAGCTGCATCTGCTTCTTCAATGTCCCTGGCAATAAGAAATAATAAGTCAGATCACTAAAAGTGATGTGAATTATTGCTTTAAACATCGTAATGAAAAAAAAAAATCACACAAGCACCCAGCTGCTCAGCCTTTACACTCGCTGCCCCCTTGTCAACGTTGCTTAGAGAGGAGGGGGGATTTCATCTCCCATATAAAAGCTTCTTTGATTACCACACACATGGGCCTCTCATCTGGAGACAGTGGGAGTATAACAAAGATACTGCTAATGTGTTTTGGAGAGGGGAGAAAGATTCAGTTTGTAGCGTATCATTAGGCCTATGTACTATACTACAGAGAGCAATCTGTAGAGCAATGGTGAATTGTGCCAAGGTATCTTGATGAATGCTATTCCCTTTAAGATAGTAAATAATGTGAGTTATTGTCCGGTGATTGCACTGGTTTTCCAATTAGTTTGCATTTTATGTATTGGAAATCAATTCTTGACATCTGAACTCTTAGCTCATTCACACTCACTTTGCAAAAAGTACAATGTCGAACTGAGGAACCTTGCGTCAACCATAGGAAATGATTCTGGGGGTCTACCCTCCGTCTGTACAGAATACAGAATGTTCATGTCTACTTTTAACTGCATTAACTTGGCTAGGTTACCGTTCACACAAGGTGTTTTTGTATCAGTTTTTTGTTGTTGTTGCATTTTGTAATACAGAAAAGAATCTGTGTTTTACAGTATCAGCAAAAGTCATATTTCGTAAATCTCATGCACACGCAGCTTATTTTTACCGACTGAATTTGAGAAACTACAGCGTTTTTGAAAATCTGCAGTAAGTCAATTCTTTTAGCATTTTTGCAGCATTTTTTGTAAATAAAATAAATTTTATAAACATGTACTTCAGACAAATCACATATGTACTCTGCACCCAAAAAAAGCAGCAAAATATGTATGAACAATGCAGCAAATAGCTGCTTTTTGTATGCAGTGTTTTCACTGCCAAGCGGAGCAGAGCAGAGCAGAACCGCAGGTGCGGAGGACCAGTGGAGCGGAGCAGAGTGGAACCGCAGGTGTGGAGGATAAGCGGAGCAGAGCAGAGTGGAACCGCAGGTGCGGAGGGCAAGCGGGGAAGAGCAGAGCGGAACCGCAGGTGCGGGCAGACAGGACAGGGCTCTGTTCACATGGAACAGACTGGGAAACACAGGAAGATAGCTAGAACACAGGAGGTAGATACGGAGGCAGGGAAACGGGACAAGCAGAACCAGATACACACAAGGTACTTGCAATGAAGTAGCGAGTGGACACAAAACTCACAAACAGAAGTACAGAGACAACGAGTTGGAGGTAGGTACAGGTTCAGACACTGCAGGAAAAGGGAAGGATTGGACATAGAGACAAACAGGTAATGGGCTAGGACACAGTTCAGAAAGGAACTGACACTGGAACGAGTTACAGGAATGAGCCTGGGTACTCAACCCCCAGGGTGGCAGGAATAGACTAGAAGTCACAGATACAGGTAACGGGCCTGGGTACTCAGCCCCCAGGGTGTCAGAAACAGACAAGATACAGGACAGGACCTGGCAACTTAGTTGCAAGGAACACACTGAAAGAAAGTGTTGCTCAGGCATCTTCCACAGTGTGGGAGAGGTTTAAGTATCCAGTGACTCACAGCAATAGGCTGGGGATGCATTAGGACTGTGCACACTGTAGCTTTAAGAATCAGGAAGTAACAGCACCGCCGGCCTGAGCCAGCAGACAAGAGATATGCACACAGCAAGTAAAGGAGTATAGTGCACAGCCTGGACTGATAGGTAAGTTGGCCGTCTTGCATGGTGGGAGATGGTAAGCCATGCCAGCATGCCGCCAGGGATCTTACAAATTCTTTGTTACCATGGAAACCAAGCATGTAATTATAAGGGAGAGAATGGAGACAAATGTGAGTTTGCCTAATGTACATGGGCAGCTTAAGATTTGTGAAAGTCAGTACTTATGGGTAGCACTCTCCTGTCTATTTTGGTTGGCTGCTATGCTGCTATATTGCACAGCTATAATAGGTAACATCAGTTTATTTCCTGAATCTATAATGGTCTGTGCATCAGCTATAGTGACCTAAAGTGAGGGACAACAGACTTGACCCCTTTTCTTATTTTAATACATGGTGATATTCCAAGCATGGATGCACTCTCTATAGACCCTATAAAGCAAAACAATAAAGTGTGGGGATTAGATATGAAATTCCCATTTCATTTAACATGACAGTTGTCTGTGGCTGCTGGAATGGGAGAGTGAGTAGCGACTCTTATCTGATGACATCCGCAGCTCTACTTTTGATTGGCCAGCATGGTGCCAGATAATTGTCGCAACGTGACACATATGTGACGTTATGCCAGTCAAGCTGATCAAAAAAAGAGACGCTGACACCATCAGATAAGAGGCGATACTACCCCTCCCATTCCAGTGGACGCACACCATTGTCATTGCTGATGGAATAGGACTTAAGAATCGATTCGCACCAACTTTATTGGGGAATTAACTTACAGTTGACTGAAATGAAGATGTGGAGGAAGAAAATAACCAATTTTTCCTAATTTAGGTGGATAATATCTGATGAAGTCAAACTGGACTAGAATAGGGGTACCACTTGAAACATAGAAGTCAAGCCTCCTCACCCTTGGGCCCTGTGATACTGAGTCACTTCTCACAAACAAGCCGTGAAATGGGATAGTCAAGGAGTCCAAGGTCAAAAGCAAGGAGAGTACGTCATAAACATAGGGAAGAGACAAATGCATAGTCAGGTAACGGTCCGAGGTCAAAATACCAGGAAGATAGCGAATCAGAACAAAGGGGTTAAACAGACAAATGGTCAGAACGAGGTCCAAGGTCAGGCAACGAAAGCTCATTAAGAAAAACACTAGGCACAGAGAAAACCAACCACACTTAGCTGAAGCTACGTCTGGCAGAGGTCTGGGACTAACAGCCAAGCTAAGTAGCTGAGCAATCACCTAGGACAATGGACACCTGGAGGCAGCCAGCACCTCCCAATTTAAGATTGGTCAGCTGAGTTGTCAATCAAAACACTAACAGCTCAGCACTCCCCTGCACTAGACTGGACACTGAGCTGTCAATCAAAGTACTGACAGCTTTAGCACGCCCCTGTACCAGATTGGACAACTGAGCCATCAATACCTGCATCCCAGAGATACAGAGGGGTGGAATCGTGACAGGCCCTATGCATTGTATTGTCTTTCAAACTAACAGTAATTTGTGAAAATGTAAGGTGTTTATCCTGGAAATATTGCCCAAACCCTTAAAGAAGATGTATCCTTCAACTATTTTGAGGCTTTGGACCAGTGAATTAACTTGCCATCTTAAGTTATACTATGCCCTGTTGTGCTACATTCATGCTGTTCTGGCATGTAGCTACCAAGTTATCTTCTTTCTAGCAGTGATGACACCAAGATGTTTGCATCATTCATGATGTGTAACTAACAAACATAGAAAGTTTGGATGTTAATGTATAACTGCTAAGCTCAGTACCTCAATTTTGGAGTGTAACCGACAAGAATGGTTCCAGCTTTGTTGTGTAACTATTAAGATTATGCCCTCATTGGGAGATGGTGTTACCCTTGTCTTTCTCTTTCTGTGTTACCCTCCGATGTCTGTGTCCATCATTACATAAGGCTTCAGCTGGGATTTTAGGGTCAAAGATCCACTAATATTCTGACCCCCTTATAAATACATAACTCATATATAACTGAGGAACACTCACATTATTAATGATAAATACAATATGTCGTTGTTTCTTTAGCTAAGTTTAAGCATTCTTTGGGAAACATCTGTTTGTAATAACACAATGTTATCGATGATACATAATTACACATTTAATTGAATTGGCCTCACAGTTGTGAGATAGTCACTGTTGTAAGTGCCAGATAAAGTGCTGCACATTCAATTAATAGACTTATTCTGGCTACTTCACAACTTTTATACTAGACTAGCAAATATTACCATATAAACATGCATAATGAGCTATAAACCTCCTCATCCTATTAAAAGCATTACTTATCCTGAAAGTCATTTGGTGAGTAAAGCAATTTAATAATACATTATATTTTATGTTCCATTTGTATTTCTTTTTATACAGTTAGGGTGGACTGTTCTTGAAATCAAGGCATTTGAGGACACCCTACATACAAGTCATAAAAATCTTTATGCTAAGATCCAAAAAAATAACCCTTTATATAGCGCCAACATATTATGCAGTACTTTACATTTTAGAGAGTACATACACACGTGGTCAAAATTGTTGGTACCCCTCGTTTAATGAAAGAAAAACCCACAATGGTCACAGAAATAACTTGAATCTGACAAAAGTAATAATAAATTAACATCTATGAAAATGAACAAATGAAAGTCAGACATTTGCTTTTCAACCCTGCTTCCACAGAATTTTTAAAAAATTAAACTCATGAAAAAGGCCTGGACAGAAATTATGGTTCTTCTTAACTTAATATTTTGTTGAACAACCTTTTGAGGCAATAACTGCAATCAAACGATTTCCGTAACTGTCAATGAGACTTCTGCACCTCTCGACAGGTATTTTGGCCCACTCCTCATGAGCAAACTGCTCCAGTTGTCTCGTGTTTGAAGGTTGCCTTTTCCAGACGGCATGTTTCAGCTCTTTCCAAAGATGCTCAATAGGATTTAGGTCAGGGCTCATAGATGGCCACTTCAGAATAGTCCAATGTTTTCCTCTTAGCCATTCTTTGGGGCTTTTAGCTGTGTGTTTTGGGTCATTATCCTGTTGCAAGACCCATGTCCTGCGACTGAGACCAAGCTTTCTGACACTGGGCAGCACATTTCTCTCTAGAATCCCTTGATAGTCTTGAGATTTCGTTGTACCCTGCACAGATTCAAGACACTCTGTGCCACAGCAAAGCAGCCCCAGAACATAACAGAGCCTCCTCCATGTTTCACAGTAGGGACAGTGTTCTTTTCTTGATATGCTTCATTTTTCCGTCTGTGAACTTAGAGCTGATGTGCCTTGCCAAAAATTTCCATTTTTGTCTCGTCTGTCCATAGGACATTCTCCCAGAGGCTTTGTGGCTTGCCAACATGTAGTTTGGCAAATTCTATCCTGACTTTTTTATGAGGAATAATATGAAAGTGAAGGCAAAGGAAAAATAGCCAATGTGTTATGCCTGCCTAAAATGTGTAGCACATTCCAGAGCACTGGTGCAACACAAGAACAGTCTTAGAGAGCGAATTTGCATGTTTGGATTATGGAAGGTGTTAGTCCTATGAGGGTTATGAGAGAGAATCTATAGGGTGGTGCAGCATGGTGAAGAACATTGTGGATGAGAGTGCTAAGTTTAAAGACATAATGGACAACTGGGGTAGTGATTGGCTGAGGGTAAAAGGATTGGTATAGAGGTTAGATAGAAAGATTAGACTCACAGCTGCATTCAGGACAGATTGGAGAGTGAATTGTTTGAAGAAGGGGTGACCAATTTTGGAAAGACTTTAGAGGTTCAGGAGCCATGAGTATGCAACTGATTTGAATATAAGAAGAAAAGGAAAGATCTGAGTCAAACATACTCCAAGACATAGTGTGTGCTGCCTAGGACTTATGATAGTACTACACACTTAAATGGTAAATGTTACAATGGTGTTTGGACAATGGGTTGTAGCCAGGTTCCTAGAAGTAGGGGCTCCCTAGTCTATCCCTGTCCCCCAGATTACTCCTGAAGGTGGAGACGCCGGGTTCACATGTTTTGCTATGCTCCTATATCAACCCTTATCTGTCCCCTCCCCCACCCAGGGTAGTGGGAAGCTGAAGTATATAGGAACACACTAACCAGAGAAACAAGATAAGATGGACAGGGATAAATAAAAATATCAACCATACAAAATACACATACCAAACAACAGAGTGGGACACAGAGAAGTTAAATGAAGGAGAAACCAAATAGGAGAGGATGAGGATGTGCACACAGACAAAACTCCAAGAAACAATCTCCTGATCAAATCTCCAAAACTCCAACTCCAACCGTGAACTACACCTCTAACTCTAGAACCAGGCAGTAAGAACTAACACTGGCAATCCCTAAGTGCCAGTGGCGAGCATATATAGCAGAGCAGAGTGGCCAACACTGAACAGCTGAGACAATCCAGGTAGGAAAGCTCCAGGAGTTTCAACTGATCAGATTAACTCTTGCATTGCTAGCAAGGAAAAAAACTGCATTGTTTAATAAGATGGTGAAGTGCTTCTAACCAGTGCAGGAGTTTGTGAAACCGAACACTGCGGTCTTCTGGCCCCTCTATGTTGCGATATCCCCGTGACAGGAAATATCAGGTTCAGGTGAATGGTGGAAACAAAAGAGGACATAACAGTCACTCGTATTTTGTAGTATTATGGGGGTAATGTCAGGAGATAAAGTATATAATCGGGTGCCACCAGTGTAAAGATGGTGCCGAAAGCTGAATCTGTCAATAGATGGTCAATAGGGACTGTGCAGAGTGAATAGAAAGGGGACTTCGGACTGAATCTTGAGGAACACCATCAACAAGAAAAAAAAGAGGCTAAGAAGTAAATCCAACAAATTAGACACTGAATAAGAGATGAGAGAAGAGAAGAACCAAGAGAGGTAATTTTTTAAAGGCCAATAGAGTGGAGCATAGCGAGGTGGAGATGGTCGTCTATTGTGTCAAATTGCAGAAAGATCCACAAGAATCAGTAGAGAATAGCTGCCATTAGATTTACCCATCAGGAGATCATTTGAGAATTTATTAAGTGCAGTTTCTGTAAAGTGTAGACAGTAGAAAGGGTTCCTGAAGAAAGACAGCCTATAAGGCAAAAGTCGGCCAATATTTCTGAAGTTTAGAGATGAAGAAGAGATTAGAGACGGGTTAGTAATTAGCAGAACACAGCGGATATTAGCTGCAATCATATATCCATTTAACAGTAGAAATCATTAGCTGTGCTTACACGTAGACAAAAGAGCTAGTAATTAAATGGGATTGTAAGAAGGGTGACGGCGACCTTCTATATTTATACATGTTTGGGTTGAAAGTAGTATAAAAAAACAAAATAAAGACAAATCTCAATATTTTCATGTGCATTTTTCAGCCTAATGACCAAATACCACAATAATCAATGTCTTAAAGTACTACAAAGCTGAACATGTAGTGTCTATCTTCAACCCAATTATCCAAAATCTGTCCACAAGGAGTCAATGCAGGAGAGTCCCCAGCTGCAGAAAAATATTCCCATCCAACATGCATAAGTTGTTGTCTTCACTATTTGCTTTATTTCTTTTGTATCGTAGAGTCATGAACATTGGCCTTAGCTTAGGCAACATTGAGTGGCAGTTTTCTGTATGTTTTGCCACGTTATGGATTAGTTCTTACAAAACAGGACCTTGACGCCACTTTTGGAAGCAATTATCCTTTGTTCTTATTTATAGCCCAAAAGCCTCCTGTGTTATATTTTTACTTGGATTTAATTGTTTAATATTCCTTTATAGATTAAAAAACTTTCAGACACTGACACTGGTGGTCTTGATGAGGGAGCATAGTGGCGTCAGACGCTGATTCATGAAGAGGTGCACATCACTTCATGAATCAGGAGCATCACACCAGAAACCTTATGCCAGTCCCTCACCAGTCCCTGACTGGTGTAAGATTTCTAGAATTAGTAATGCCACAGCCCATTATTAATTGGAAGAACTGTAGAGTCACACCCCCACATACTGGCATGAAAACAGTAAAAGTCGCTAAATGTTTGTGCCAAAATTTTTTGACTTTTCAAAGCAATTTACACCAGAATTCTGGTGAACTTGTTTTGATGAATCAGGTCCTTAGTGTGATAGATGTGTAACAATGAATGCAACAAATATTGTTTCCCATTTCCAAAATCCTATACTTATTTATTATAGCAGAAAAGTTGGAATGGGAAGCAAAACAGTTCTTTCTTCTCCTTCTACAACGTGAAGTTAATGAGCCAATGCTGGGCTTCTCTGTCCTAGGATGGGGGATAGTGAACCTACATTCTTAGTATTGTTTTCTTTTGTTAAGATATTTCCTCTGGATAAATTGTACTAAAAACTAAGAAAAAGCCATAAAATCATTAATCATTTTCATTTAATTTGATTTATTTCCTGCTGTTGTATTATTGAAGATCATCAACCTTTGTCATGCTTATCAGAGCAGAAATAGTCCAGGTCAATGTCCACAATCAATATGGAGAAACTTCCCAGCAAATAATTATATCCTTAATATTAGATTATTAAGTATTTAAAATGCATTATGATAGAGTTTATAGACATATATTATTTCACTCTAACTTTAATAACATAAAAATAACATAGAGGCCTATAATAGTTAGACATAGTAAATACATTACAGCGTTAGAACATGTGTTTTTCACTATAATTATTTAACCGGGCAATCTTTCCACCATAAGGACATGTTTTGCCAAGTTTTTAACACTAAGGTTCAAATACGGCTTTAAAGAAAGCAACCCCTTGCAATATAACGTAATTTTATTTATAATAGTTCATTTAAAAGACAAAATACAAAATTAAAGGAATAGTATGATATTATGATATTGAGTACACTTTTGTATATGTTAATATACAAAGGTTAAGTACATATACTCACGTCATCACCAAGGAGTTTGTAAACATCATCAGTCTGGAATATCAGAGAAGCAAACACCAAGACAGAGAACCCCTGGACAAATCACAAACTGGATGGACATCCCACTTATGCAGGTTCTACAACAGTTATCACCAAGGAGCTTTTAAAACATCATCCATCTGGAATATCAGAGAAGCAACCACCAAGACAGAGAACCCCTGGACAAATCACAATACTGCATGGGCAGGTATTACAACATTGTACACGTATAAATACAGGTACACAACTTTCTGCTTCTGTCTTAGTCATATTTCTCTGGCCTTATATATAGTGAATCGACACTGGTAAGTCTAGTTCACCTTTACCTTCCAGTGGCCAGCCTTTGGGAATAGATGAATCAGAGATACAAGGCACTCATCAGACAATGGGGGCAATAAACGCATCCAATTCAAAAGCTCTCAAGAATCACATAAGTCAACAGCAAACAAAGGTTAAACAAATCTCCATGTTTTACAATAACAAACAATAAATATAGGACTATTTGAGAGGTGAACCTTCAGACAATATGAGTAAACAGTTCTCAAGATTTTGTTACTATGAATATTGTGTGAAAACCTCAGGCAAGACTTTGACAGAATGAGCCATATCTATCTATGAATGTATAACCAGCAATGCTCATCTGACATGGTTTGAATGCATTCTGTATATTTCAATATGGACTCAAAATATCCATTTTTATGTTCACACTACAGGACACCAACAAGGTTGGAACAAAGTAAAACTCAATAATTTGGTCTAAAATGCTTCATAATAAAAACAGATAAAATATAACTTTACTGAATCTACAACCTTTAAAGCAGAAACCACTTTATCCAGAATTCCTCTCCATCACACTTCCAGTATAAGCATACAGTATTTCATCGAATGATGTTATCAGCCCCACTGAGACCAGTAGTTCCACAAACCATCACTGCTAACAATACTGTCACAATTTGCCCTTAAAGAGAATCTGTCAGCAGAATGTCACAACCCAAACTATTTATATGTACCTGTAGCTCTTTCAAGGACAAGTTCAGCAATACCTTTACATGGCCAGCCCGCTCCTCCATTACTAAGAAATCAGTGTTTAAATTGATATGCAGATAAAACTAAAACACTGTGGTAGGTCAGAAGCCTCTGTCACTGCAGCTCTATTCCCCATCCAGCGCCGCCTCCTCCTGCTTGACTGATAACTCCTTTGCTTCAGGTCACACAGCATAAAAGCTGTTAGTCAAGCAGGAGGAGGCAGCATTGGACAGGAAATAGAGCTGTAGTGACAGAGGCATCAGACCTACAGTCTCATTTGCAAACACTAACTTTTCAGTAACTGAGGAAAATGTATTGTTAGACTTGTCTTTGATAGAGCTGCATGCACATATACAAGTGCTTCTCACAAAATTAGAATATCATCAAAAAGTTAATTTATTTCAGTTCTTCAATACAAAATGTGAAACTCATATAGTATATAGAGTCATTACAAACAGAATGATCTATTTCAAGTGTTTATTTCTGTTAATGTTGATGATTATGGCTTACAGCCAATGAAAACACAAAAGTCATTATCTCAGTATATTAGAATAATTAACAAAAAACATCTGCAAAGGCTTCCTAAGCGTTTAAAAATGTCCCTTAGTCTGTTTCAGTAGGCTCCACAATCATGGGGAAGACTGCTGAATTGACAGATGTTCAGAAGGCAGTCATTGACACACTCCACAAGGAGGTTAAGCCACAAAAGGTCATTGCTAAAGAAGCTGGCTGTTCACAGAGTGCTGTATCCAAGCATATTAATGGAACGTTGAGTGGGAGGAAAACGTGTGGTAGAAAAAGGTGCACAAGCAACCGGGATAACCACAGCCTTGAAAGGATTGTTAAGAAAAGGCCATTCAAAAATTTGGGGGAGATTCACAAGGAGTGGACTGCTGCTGGAGTCATTGCTTCAAGAGCCACCGCACACAGACGTATCCAGGACATGGGCTACAAGTGTCACATTCCTTGCGTCAAGCTACTCATGACCAATAGACAACACCAGAAGTGTCTTACCTGGGCCAAGGAGGAAAAGACCTGGACTGTTGCTCAGTGGTCCAAGGTGTTGCTTTCAGATGAAAGTAAATTTTGCATTTCACTTGGAAATCAAGGTCCCAGAGTCTGGAGAAAGAGTGGAGAGGCCACAATCCAAGCTGCTTGAGGTCTAGTGTGAAGTTTCCACAATCAGTGATGGTTTGGGGAGCCATGTCATCTTCTGGTGTAGGTCCACTGTGTTTTATCAAGACCAAATCAGCGCAGTCGTCTACCAGGGAATTTTAGAGCACTTCATGCTTCCCTCTGCTGACAAGATTTTTGGAGATGGAAATGTCATTCTCCAGTAGGACTTGGCACCTGTCCACTCTGCCAAAAGTACCAATACCTGGTTTAAAAACAACAGTATCACTGTGCTTGATTGGCCAGCAAACTCGCCTGACCTTAACCCCATAGAGAATCCATAGGGTATTGTCAAGAGGAAGATGAGAGACACCAGACCCAACAATGCAGATGAGCTGAAGGCTGCTATCAAAGCAACCTGGGCTTCCATAACACCTCAGCACTGCCAGAGGCTGATCGCCTCCATGCCACGCCGCATTGATGCAGTAATTGATGCAAAAGGAGCCCTGACCAAGTATTGAGTGCATTTACTGAACATACATTTCAGTAGGCCAACATTTCAGAATTTAAAATCATTTTTCAAGCTGCTGTTATAAAGTATTCTAATTTACTGAGGTAATGACATTTGTGTTTTCATTGGCTGTAAGCCGTAATCATCAACATTAAGGCTATGTGCCCACGATGCAGAAATGCTCCGGATTTTTCCTGAGAGTTTCTGCATCTCCCTGGCAGAAAAAACGCATGCGGATTGTACATGCGGATTGTACATGCGTTTTTCCTGGCAGGGACAAGTGGAAGTGAAGCGTTCTTCACATGCATTTCCGCATGCGGGTTGTCAAGCGCTTGCCAAGCAATTTTAGCATCACTTGGAAAGTGCTTGACAACTTGGTCACACTATATAAATCCATGCAACTGGCATGGATTTATATAGTGTGACTGTAAAAAACGGTAAAAAATAAAAAAATAAATCTATACTTACCTTCTGATAGCCCCCGATGTCTTTATCCGATGCGTCCTGGCTTGCCGGCAGCTCGCGGTACACTAAAGGACCTGCTGACGTCAGCGGTCACGTGACCCATCACATGACTAAATGACGTCACGGCAGGTCCTTTTCAGACCATCGCGAGTTGCCATCAGAAGGTAAGTATAATATTTATTTTTTATTTTATTCTTTTTTTTACAAGTACTATGGTACCCGGGTCCGGAGGAGAGTCTCCTCTTCTCCAAACCCGGGTGCCATCCGCAGATCCAGTGATGCGGATTCCATGCGTTCCAATGCAAGTCAATGGTGGCGAAAACGCCGCATTTACGCAAAATAATTGGTAGTGCTGCGGATTTTTCCGCAATGATAATCCGCAGCGGAAATTATCACAGCATGTGCACAGCACATGCGGATTATCATTGGGGGACATGGCAGACCTTCTACCAAGCGTTTTTTAAGCGTTTCTGTAGTGGAATTGCCGCTGCGGAAACGCTTAAAAAACGCATAGTGGGCACACAGCCTTACAGAAATAAACACTTGAAATAGATCACTCTGTTTGTAATGACTCTATATAATATGAGTTTCACTTTTTGTATTGAAGAACTGAAATAAATTAACTTTTTGATGATATTCTAATTTTGTGAGAAGCACCTGTAAACGCTGCTGACAGATTCCCTTGAAAGCACAACCAGACAATTAGCTTCCAATAGGGGTTTTAGGGCTCATGCACTCATTGCATTTTTGTCGATTTGTTTCTTTGCATTTTCACAGTGCAAGCAAAGTAAATGAGATTTCTGAAATCTCATGCACATGTTGCTTATTTTTTTCATTTCATATCATTTCATATCTGCAGCATATCATTTTTTCAGTATTTTTGCAGCTCTTTTCACCCATTCAAATGAAAAAAAAGTTTATTTTACTGCAGTATTTGTAGCAGAAAAATCTGCTGCCGATACTGAACATGTACACATACCCTTATTGTATGCATTAGAATTAATGAATAAAAAGTACATAAAAATATTTCCAACAATATTATTAAGGCCCATCTTCAAAGTATGCGGTGAATTTCCTAAAGTATTTTTTTTCCAAACAAATAAATCAAGCAAAAAAATTCTGCACAGAAATTCTGTGTTTAACTGTCCAAGCAAATGAGATGTGTTCATCATCAACAATCTTAAAAACGCAGACAATGCAACATTGATAGCAACTAGTGTAGATGGAATGAAGGACATATTACAGAGCACCAAGACTGAAAGCTCGAACATGGGACTTCTACTCAACACAAAGAAGACAAAGATATTGACTGCTTCCAGGTACGACATGGACACATTTGAGATGGACTGTCACAAACTGCAAGTTGTAAATTACTTCAACCTACTCGGAATAATGATCACTCAAGATGCAGCGACAACACGAGAAGTCAATAGGAGAATAGCTATGGGCAAATCAACAATGAAGTCTCTGGACAAGGTCTTCAAATCAAGGAAGATTTCACTGGCGACTAAGACATGGTTTGTACATAGTCTGGTCTTTTCTGTGGTAACATACGGATGCAAAACATGGATGATAAAGAAACAAGACAGAAAAAGAATCGACACCTTTGAAATGTGGTGCTAGAGAAGGATGTTATCAATACCATGGATGGAATAAAGAACAAGCAAATCAATTTTGGAACAAATCAAGCCAGACATGTTTCTTGAAGCAAGTATCATTAAGCTATGACTTTCCTGCTTTGGACACATCATACGAAGAGAGCAATCATTGCAGAAGGACATCATGGTCGGAAAAATAGAAGGAACAAGGCAAAAAAGAACACCAGCAACCTGATGGATTTATACAATCAAAATAACGGTGGAGAGACCCTAGTGGACCTATCTAGGCTTGCACAAGATAGATCTTCCTACAGATCAAGCATCCATCAAGTCACCATGGCTCAAGATCGAGCCGAAGGTCGTTGAATAAAAGCCACACCTTCACCCCACCACGTTTTATTTTTGTGTGCGCTCCCAAAGAAATAGTGCCCCTACTAAAGCCTTTTATTAGTGTTCTTAAACAGCAGGACTCGGACAGCTAAACTGAGGGCTCCTTGCTCCACCTTTGTCTTTAAGATGCAGATAGAGTTGAAGTCCGCTGACCTCCTGGAACTGCTTCCAAAATCCGGAATATCCAGGACGGTTGAGAGATATCCTACAACTGTGCCCCTGACAGTAGTCTGTAGTGTAAGGTGTTCAATGCTACAGTGTCTGATTACCAAATAATGCCTGTTTGTAACGTATGTATATCATTCCTGTACAGAGTGATGTCGTCAGCAATACCGTGTGGCATCATTCACACCTAAGTGTAACTCCTCATATTCCTTTGACCTCCCAGAAAACCAGGAGTTGTATGCAACTTGTTATTGGTTTATACATTCTTCTTTAACCTGAACCTTCTGGTGCCAGGAACTAAATTACTTCAGTTTTCTTACATCACGAGTTATATTTCTCTTAAGTATGTAAAGAAGTTTCTTGGTCACAAGATTCCCCTCATCTTCTCCCTCATCAAGGAACGGCAGGCTGTAATACCAAGAGAACATAATTGCACATAATTGCAAATGAACAGATTACCTGGGTACTGTTATCTCGCATTTTTATCACATCTCGTAAAGCTGCCCTGATAAGAGGGTGGAAGTTTTTTTCCATGCTGGCACTGAACTTCCCTGTGGATACTTGCTGTAAAATATAGATGTTCTCCTGATATACAGTGTGGCTGTGTTTCTTCTCTCTCCTTTATTGCTTTGTTTCTCCATATAAAAGATATCATTTAGACACTGAGAAATATTGCAAAACTTCATTAAAATCAGCAGAGGATGGACACAGACTACCACATAAAGCTTAAGAGATAATACCCTCAAGGGTTTTATGTTCTAGCTGTGATAGGTGTACAAGATCGTCTATCTTCTACATCATGACTGTTAGTTTTTTCTTGTCAGCATCTCCTGCTATTGTAATAATTTATTCTTTATTTCTTTATATATTTTTTATATTTATGCTATTACGTTTATTTAACCAGTTAGTGCAGATATAGATGTCCAATATGTCATTCCATTTTAGGTGTAGCATTAGTATTATACAATTATTTCAAGCTCCTGGAGTGTCCTAGCCAGTCTCCAGACCTGAACCCAATAGAAAATCTTTGGAGGGAGTTGAAACTCAATGTTGCTCAGTGACAGCCCCAAAATCTGAAAGAATCAAATAATGAATCCCGGCACTCACGTGTTGATTAAGCGTTCTTTTAATGGAAGTCCATATATAAAACGTTGGATTCCACAATTGATAAAAGCCTGGGATAGGCTGAAACGTTTTGTATGTCGACTTCCATTAAAAGAATGGTTGATCAACACATGAGTGCCGGGATTCATTATTTGATTCATGCAGTTACTTCTCCACATGCACCACAGCGTTCCTGCGGAGTGCTGACCCCTATTGAAAGTGGACCTAAACCTGAAAGATCTGGAGAAGATCTCTATGGAGGAGTAGGCCAAAATCCCTGCGCAGTGGGTGCAAACTTGGTCAAGAACTACAGGAAACTTCTGACGTCTGTAATTTCAAACAAAGGTTTCTGTACCAAATATTAAGTTCTTTTTTCTATTGTATCAAATACTTATATTATGCATTAAAATGAAAATTAATTATGTTAAAATCATACAATGTGATTTTCTGGATTTTTTTTTAAGATTCTGTCACAGTTGATGTGTACTTACGATAAAAATTTCAGGCCTCTCCATTCTTTCTAGGTGGGAAAACTTGCAAAACCAGCTGTCTTTCAAATACTTATTTTCCCCACTGTGGAATACTATAGATATGACATAAATGTCTAAATGTCTGAGATAGGAATACATCTTTAAAAACTTCTGTTCTTCAGATATTATAGATGTTTAGGTCAATATTTAAGTAAACTAGTTTTTGCTTTTGTTAAGAAAGGGGTTTGACATCTCATTATCCCAGTTGGACATCACTATTAGATTTCACCACAACAAAGCGGGTCCTACAGCCCTTCAATCGACAGACCTCAATACAATAGATGTGAAGTTCTTTAGTCTTGAGTAAGTAAAGCTTTTTCTTAATACAACGAAAAGTTATGTACTTTTCTAATACACTTTATCTTACCATAATTTATTAGTTTCAACATCTTTTCTTGATGTCGGTAATGGAAGTATTCTTGTTTAGCGGCCTGAAATCAGTCCTTACCAAAATATAAACATTCATTTGTGACACAGGTAAAACAGAAGCACAAACCTCTCTCCTACGCAGATCGCAGAAACCCTAAAAGTCCTAATACATATTAGATAATAGAAACTGAACAAGTCAATAACAGTGAGACTGGCCAACCTTCTGTACATGGGAGCTTCCCAACCATCAACTGCAGATGGTGTCTAGGGAGATAAGGACTGGTCTGTTAGAATGTCAGCACCTCATGCTTTTGTTTTCAAGAGAAATGAGCAGGTACTAGAGATTTCAGCTCTCTCCCCATGAAAACACATGAACCAAGTGCTCATGTGTATGGGGAAAATGATAAAGTTGCTGTTCAACCAACAACTTTCCCACATGCATGGTCAGCTTCAGTCGCCTTTATAGCCAAGAGCATCAATATACACTGCTCAAAAAAATAAAGGGAACACTCAAATAACACATCCTAGATGTGAATGAATAAAATATTCACATTGAATACTTTGTTCTGTACAAAGTTGAATGTGCTGACAACAAAATCACACAAAAATCATCAATGGAAATCAAATTTATTAACCAATGGAGGCCTGAATTTGGAGTCACCCCCAAAATTAAAGTGGAAAAACACACTACAGGCTGATGCAACTTTGATGTAATGTCCTTAAACAAGTCAAAATGAGGCTCAGTATTGTGTGTGGCCTCCATGTGCCTGTATGACCTCCCTACAACGCCTGGGCATGCTCTTGATGAGGTTGCGGATGGTCTCCTGTGGGATCTCCTCCCAGACCTGGACTAAAGCATCCGCCAACTCCTGGACAGTCTGTGGTGCAACGTGACATTGGTGGATGGAGCGAGACATGATGTCCCAGATGTGCTCAATCGGATTCAGGTCTGGGGAACGTGCGGGCCAGTCCATAGCTTCAATGCCTTCATCTTGCAGGAACTGCTGACACACTCCAGCCACATGAGGTCTGGCATTGTCCTGCATTAGGAGGAACGAAGGGCCAACCGCACCAGCATATGGTCTCACAAGGGGTCTGAGGATCTCATCTCGGTATCTAATGGCAGTCAGGCTTCCTCTAGCGAGAACAGTGAAGGGCTGTGCGGTCCTCCAAAGAAATGCCACCCTACACCATTACTGATCCACTGCCAAACCAGTCATGCTGAAGGGTGTTGCAGGCAGCAGATCACTCTCCACGGCGTCTCCAGACTCTGTCACGTCTCTCACATGTGCTCAGTGTGAACCTGCTTTCATCTGTGAAGAGCACAGGGCGCCAGTGGCGACTTTGCCAATCCTGGTGTTCTGTGACAAATGCCAAGCATCCTGCACGATGTTGGGCTGTGAGCACAACCCCCATCTGTGGACGTCGGGCCCTCATACCACCCTCATGGAGTCGGTTTCTAACCGTTTGTGTAGGCATATGCACATTTGTGGCCTGCTCGAGGTAATTTTGCAGGGCTCTGGCAGTGCTCCTCCTGTTCCTCCTTGCACAAAGGTGGAGGTAGCGGTCCTGCGACTGAGTTGTTTCCGTCCTATGGCCCCCTCCACATCTCCTGGTGTACTGGCCTGTCTCCTGGTAGCGCCTCCAGCCTCTGGACACTACGCTGACGGACACAGCAAACCTTCTTGCCACAGCTCGCATTGATGTGCCATCCTGGATGAGCTGCACTACCTGAGCAACTTCTGTGAGTTGTAGAGTCCGTATCATGCTACCACGAGTGTGAAAGCACAACCAACATTCAAAAGTGACCAAAACATCAGCAAGAAACCATTGGTACTGAGATGTGGTCTGTGGTCCCCACTTGCAGAGCTACTCCTTTTATTGAGGGTGTATTGATAATTGCCAATAATTTCCATCTATTGTCTATTCCATTTGCACAACAGCATGTGAAATTGATTGTCAATCAGTGTCGCTTCCTAAGTGGACAGTTTGATTTCACAGAAGTTTGATTTACTTGGAGTTATATTCTGTTGTTTAAGTGTTCCCTTTATTTTTTGAGCAGTGTATATACAACTGTGCAGTTGCGACCCACTGATTGGTGCGAGTTCTCAGCTGATGGCACTGCTGGACATTTTCCACTTTTGAAGTTAAGTAAGCATGATGTGTATTTCATTTACTGCATTAAGTTTCTTTGGCTTACCACTGCATTTAAGACCCTCAACATTACCTATTTCCTGGTGTCTTCAATACTGAGAAATACATGCAGATACTTATCCATCATTCTATACCATCAGGGAGGGATGTCAATGGCTGGCAATTTATTCTCTAGCAGGAAAACTCCAATGTGTTCAATAATATCAAGAGGAACTATCTTCAGCATAAAGATGAAGAAGGACTCCTGGAAGTGATGTTATGGTTCTCACACAGACCGGCTCACACCAACTATTGATTTGTTCATTCACTTTGCATTTTGTTATTTGATAAAATTAAACCATTAATAATTCTATTTTTAAAGCATTCTAATATTGCAACAATTTTCCACACCTGCTTAAAACTTATGCACCATAATATATTTCTTTTTAGAGCGGCTACATTGTAATGTTTCATATTTTCGAGATGAAAGGAAATGAACAATGATTTTTTCATGATTCCAGACGATTTTGTAGCTGGGAAACGTGTCAAATATAGTGATTGTCATAAGCACATTTTAAGTTTATATACATGTCACAAACACCACCCACTCACATACGTGTCTCGGATATGACTGTAGATGGGGGACTCTGCTTCTTACGCTGACTCATCCCCTTACCTACCACAATAGGCTGATAATAAGCTTAGCACACCCCACAGACGGTAGACATATCCACACCACATTTGCTAGGCCAGTGAGAAGCCTGCCACGAATGACAGACTAGTGCACTCACATACTCAACTTTCCCAAGCATCTGAGAAGTACTATTTTTGCATTATGGCATACACAGGGCAACACAGTCAGGCTATACTTTCCCTCTTCAGGGTAGTGGGAACGCTTAGAGCAGCAAAGAACAAACTTAATGTATTTTAGTTTTAAATCTGTCCGCAGGAGTTCTCACTCCAAACTATTTATTTGTGAATGTAGCTCTTAAAAAGACAAGTCGTATAACACCTTTACATGGCCAGTCCATTCCTCAATTACTGTGAAATCAGTATTTAAATTGATGTGCAATGAGGCTGAAGGATTATTGTAGCTCTGAAGCCTCTGTCACTCCAACTCTGTTCCCTGCCCAGCGCCGCCTCCTTCTGCTTGAATGACTGCCTCTATGTTGTGTGTCTTCTGGCAAATGAGCCTCAGTCAAGCAGAAGGAGGCAGCGCTGGTCGAGGATTAGAGCTGGAGTGACAAATGCTTCAGATCTACAAATAGTCCTTCAGCTTCATTTGTTTATTAATTCAAACACTGATTTATTAATAGCAAAGGAAAAGACTAGCCATGTAAAGGTATTCTGGAGTTCGAAAGAGATACGTGAAGATAGAAATAGTTTGGAGGCATTAAGTCTGCCTTATGGGCAATTATCTTCACCATTAATGTAGCATCAATTTGTTAATGAGGAAGTACACAGTAGCAGTTTGCATTTCTAGAACCTGTCAGCTATTCGCTGATTAATTTATCTACACACAGAGGAGGATGCTTTTGTGATTTTGAATGTTGATTTATCTTACTTAAAACTCTATACTGGAGAAAACGTTCTTGAAGGCATCAAATTGTTGTGATATAACTTACAGAAGATGGCACCATAACTGGAAACCTGTTTCCTGGGAAAAGAAATTTAGGAAGCACAGGAAGAGCCCAGAGTGTTTTGGTAGGTGCACCCCTTCTTTTTTTGTATTCAGTGCAATGTATGTGAATTGGAGCAGTGTAAGTGGCAGAGGGAAAGTCAGTGAAGCTCAGGAAGGAGAGAAGAATCAGAGGAAGAGTCATGATGGGTGCCCAGGCCTCACAAGATCATAGCTACCTTTCTGTTCTACCCTTCCTTTCTGTTTACAGTCGTGTGTGTGTGTGTAGTCTATGGAGGCGATTCATTAAGTCATAGTGCATGCCAGTCTTAATTAAGCACTCGTTGCAATTCTCCACTTAAAAGGAACCTGTCATATGAAACAATGCAATTAACCTGCATATATGGGGTTAATCTGCAGGTTAATAGTGTCCTGAAGCACTGAAAGTCTGGCTACAGGGAGGAAATAAACTATTATTGCAGCCGACTCTGTACTAATGCACTGCTGAGTCGGCTGTCAGTCAGTGCAAGGGTGTGGTTACAAATGACTGAAAGCCCGAGGCTGCTGGGAGGTATAAAGTCTATTGTCTCAAGGTAGCCAGGCTTTCAGTGCAGGGGCTGCACAGCTTCAGAAAGCTATTAACCTGCAGATTAACCCTATATCTACAGGTTAAAAATATTTTTTCACATGACAGGTTCCCTTTAATAACTCAGGTACCCAGAGTGCATCATTGCTAGAAAGGTAAGGCAGGCAAATGTAAGCCAGATGAATTTGATGGGCGGGCGAGACCACACTCATTCCAGTCCATGTCCTACCCACACCACACCCATAATGACATAGCTGTCCAGAACTGGCATGTAGACTCCAAAAGTCGCAATATTTTTGTGCAACTGCTGAGTTGCACAAAATATTGCGACTTATTAAGATTTCTGGCATAAGCACCTTAATGAATCTTCCCCTTTATTCCTGTTTTATCTAAGCCTCCAACAGTACAATAGGGCTGTCATTAGACCAGTGTGAAAATTCAAACACTTTGAGATTTATTTTAATGTGAATAATAACAAAAGAATGTTTATTATAAAAAAAAACTGATTTAAATAATTTGAAATTTTCTAGTAATCTTTTAACAAAAACTAATGGAAATATTTATAATGATTGTTATATTAGCAAGAGAAAGTGAAAGTGTACAACTACAATTTAGTGCCGCAAAGTAATTCCATAGATATAGATGAACGACATTAAGGGAATTGATTGCCTCAAGGTCTTTAGTCCATTACCTTTGTTTTTACAGATAAAAGAATATATAGAAACTGGGCTTTGTGCTCAGCATATCATAATCAATACAGCTGCAGAATAATATTATACACTGATACTTATGTACTAGACAGATACAGTGGTGTGAAAAAGGATTTGCTCCCTTCCTGATTTCTTATTCTTTTGCATATTTGTCTCACTTAAATGTTTCAGATCACAAAACAAATTCATATATTAGACAAAGATAACACAAGTAAATGCAAAATGCAGTTTTTAAATGAAGGTCTTTATTAACCCCTTTATCCCCGAAGGTGGTTTGCACGTTAATGACCAGGCCAGTTTTTACAATTCTGATCACTGTCAATTTATGAGGTAATTACTCTGGAACGCTTCAATGGATCCTCCTAATTCTGAGAATGTTTTTTTCGTGACATATTGTACTTCATGATTGTGGTAAAATTTATTCGATATGATTTGCATTTATTTGTGAAAAAATATGAAATTTGGCAAAAATGTAGAAAATTTTGCAAATTTCAAAATTTGAATTTTCATGCCCTTAAATCAGAGAGATATGTCACACAAAATAGTTAATAAATAACATTTCTCACATATCTACTTTATATCACCACAATTTTGGAACCAACATTTTTTTGGGTTAGGGAGTTATAAGGGTTAAAAGTTGCCCAGCAATTTCCCTTTTTTCCAACAAAATTTACAAAACCATTTTTTTGAGGACCACATCACATTTGAAGGGACTTTTAGGGGCCTTTATGATAAAAAAAAATACCCAAAAGTGACACCATTCTAAAAACTGCACCCCTCAAGGTGTTCAAAACCACATTCAAGAAGTTTATTAACCCTTCAGGTGCTTCACAGGAATTTTTGTACTGTGGAAGAAAAAAATGAACATTTAACTTTTTTCACAAAAATGTTACTTTAGATTCAAATGTTTTTATTTTTGCAAGGGTAATAGGAAAAAATGGACCCCAAAATTTGTTGTGCAATTTCTCCTGAGCACGCAGATACCCCATAAGTGGGGGAAAACCACTGTGTGGATGCACGGCAGGGTTCGGAAGGGAAGGAGCGCCATTTGACTTTTTGAATGCAAAATTTGCTTGAATAATTAGCGGAAACAGTGGAAACCCCCGACAAGTGACACCATTTTGGAAACGAGACCCCTCAGGGAACTTATCTAGATGTGTAGTGATCACCATGAACCCCCAGGTGCTTCACAGAAGTTTATAAGATTCAGCCGTAAAAATAAAATTTTCACATTTTTCTCCCAAAAATGTTTTTCAGCCCCCAATTTTGCATTTTCATAAGGGTAACAGGAGAAATTTCACCATACCATTTGTTGTGCAATTTCTCCTGAGTACGTCGATACACCATATGTGGGGAAAATACAGTGTTTGGGTGCACGGTAGGGTTCAGAAGGGAAGGAGCACTGTGTGACTTTTTGAACTCAAAATTGGCTGGAATCAAGAGCGGAAACCATGTCGCCTTTGGAGAGCCCCTGATGCACCTAAATAGTGGAAACCCCCCACAAGTGACCCCATTTAGGAAATTAGACCCCTCAAGGATTTTATCAAGGTGTATAGTGAACATTTTGAACCCAGAGGTATGGCACAGAATTTAATAACATTAGGTCATCATATTGAATAAGTTGTCATTAGACTTGAGCGCAAATGCTCGCTACTTGAGTTTGCATCAGGTACTCGGGTATGCACCAAGTGTTGCGGGTGCTCGAGTGGAATGCTCGAGTCCCCGCCCCGCATGTTTCATGGTTGTTACTGGCTTTCACCTCTGTTATGCACTGATAGGGAACCAGGCATCCCGCCTAATCGAATAGTAGGTGCGTGTAATTGGTTGCTGGCTAGGCACGGCGCTACAGGAGTGTGAATTGCGCCCTATTGCAAGCTTCATCTTTGTGCAGTTTTAATGCTAGGCAATCACCCCCTCAATGGAGTGATAGGTTGAGAGTGGTTGCTCATCAGCATTCTGCACCTGTGTTACCTCCTTCTAACAAATGGGGGCTTGCTGCAACCTGTTTGTGCATTTTCCTTAAACATCTTGGCTGGTAACTACCATTACCTTTTTGCTATTTTCTAATGGTTGTTACACACCCAAAAAAAACATGCGGGGATTGCCCATGCATGGCAGGCAATTCCCGAATGTTCTTTTTGGCTGTATAACAGCCGCAAAACATATGGGGCGGAGACTCCAGCACCCGTGATACTCTGTGCATACCCAAGCACCCGATGCAAACTCAAGTAGCTAGCACTTGTGCTCAACACTAGTCGCAATATTGTCATCATTTGTTTTCCTTTACTTTTGAAAAAACCCCAACCCTAACCCCATCCATAACCCTAACCCTAGCACAACTCTAACCCTAGCACAACTCTAGCACAACCCTAACCCTAGCACATGCCTAACCATAGCACATCCCCTAACCCTAGCATATCCCTCCCTATCACATCCCTAACCCTGGCACAACCCTAATCCTAGCACAATTCTAATCCTAGCACTACCCAAACCCTAGAACAATTCTAACCCTAGCACTACCCAAACCCTAGCACATCCCTAACCCTAGCACATCCCTAACCCTAGCACAACCCTAACCCTAGCACAAACCTAGCACATCCCTAACCCTAGCACAACCCTAACCCTAGCACAAATCTAGCACATCCCTAACCCTAGCACATCCCAAACCCTAGCACAACCCTAATCCTAGCACAACCCTAACCCTAGCGTTTATTTTTTACGCCGTTCCTCGTGTGGTATAAGAGATTAGACGACTTTATTCTTTGGGTCGGTGTGATTACCTGGTAAGCGATACGAGAATTATATTGAGTTTTTATGATTGACAGCTGTCACACACCAAAAAAACCCTTTTATTTGCAAAGACATATTTTGAGAGCTATAATTTTTATATATTTCAGCCGACAGAGTCATGTAAGGGCTTGTGGGACAAGTTGACGTTTTTCTTGGTACCATTTTCGGGCACGTGACATTTTTTGATCGCTTTCTATTCTGATTTTTGAGAGGCACAATAAACAAAAACCAACAATTCAGGAATTGTTTTTTTTGGGGGGTTTATGCCGTTCCGCGTGTGGTAAAATTGATAAAGCAGCTTTATTCTTCGGGTCAGTACATTTACAGCGATACTACATTTATATCTTTTTTTATGTTTTGTCGCTTTTACACAATAAAAACTATTTTATAGAAAAATTAATTTGCATCGCTTTATATTGACAGCTATAACTTTTTTATTTTTCAGCTGATGGAGCAGTATAGCAGCTTGTTTTTTGCGGGACAAGATGACGTTTTCAGCGGTACCATTTTTATTCACATTCATCTTTTTAATTGCGTTTTATCCAATTTTTTGTTTGGCAGTATGATGATAAAGAATCATTTTTTGCTTCGTTTTTTATTTATTTTTTTACCGTGTTCACTAAAGGGGTTAACTAGTGGGACAGTTTTATAGGTCAGGTCGTTCCGGACGCGGCGATACCAAATATTTGTACTTTTATTCTTTTTTAGGTTTTTCATAATAATATTTATTTATGGGTACAGCATATTTTTATTTTTTTTGATTATTTTTTCTTTTTTTTTTGATATTTTTACAATTTTTTTTTCACTTTCTTACACTTTTTTTTTACTTTTACACTTTGTCCCTATAGGACTTTCACTTTTTGCCGGCTGATTGCTTGCACAGCATAAGGATGCAGCATTGTGCACCGCTCCTGGCACATAGTACTGGGTGTCAGCTGTGAGAATCAACTGACACCCGGCGGCGATTGCGCCAGCACAGACTGTGTGCTGGCGCGATCGCCAGGGTGTGAAAATACATATCTTGTCCAATAGGCCCAGGGCGCAGATACATATTATTACGCTCAACGTCAGAAAGGAATTAAGGGAAAAAGAAATCCAAACCTATAGGGCCCTGTGTGAAAAAGTGATTGCCCCCTAAACCTAATAACTGGTTGGGCCACCCTTAGCAGCAACAACTGCAATCAAGCGTTTGCGATAACTGACAATGAGTCTTTTACAATGCCCTGGAGGAATTTTGGCCCAATCATCTTTGCAAAATTGTTGTAATTCAGCCACACTGGAGGGTTTCCGAGCATGAACTGCCTTTTTAAGTTCATGCCACAGCATCTCAATCGGATTAAGGTCAGAACTTTGACGAGGCCACTCCAAAGTCTTAATTTTGTTTTTCTTAACCCCTTTACAGCCTGTGCCGTATTAGTACGCAAAGGCTGTAATAGCCCGGTTCAGTGAGGGCTCCAGCGCTGAGCCCGCACTGAACCGGGCACATGTCAGCTGATTATTACAGGTGACATGTGCCCGCAACAGCCGTGGGTGGAATCGCGATCCACCCGCGGCTGTTAACATGTTAAATGCCGCTGTCAATCTCTGACAGCAGCATTTAACAGAGCAGCGCCGGAAGCGCGTCACTTCCCCGCCCATCGGTGACCCCGTCACGTGATCGTGGGTCACCGATGGGTGGTCATGACAACCCTGGGTCTGCAGCAGACTCCAGTGGTTGTCATGAGCTGGTCGCTATGAGCGCCACCTAGTGGTCGGCGCTCATAGCACAGGACCATTTCTGCTACATACAGGTGATCTGCTGATCATCTGTATGTAGCAGAGGCGATCAGACAAGTGCTGCTTCTAGTCTCCTATGGACACTATAGAAGCAAGCAAAAAGTGAAAAAAAATGTTTTTAAAAATATTTAAAAAATTAAAAAAATATAAAAGTTTAAATCACCTCCCTTTCGCCCCATTCAAAATAAAACAATAAAAAAAATCCTACATGCACATATTTGGTATCGCCGCGTTCAGAATCGCCCGATCTATCAATATAAAAAAATAAATAATCCGATCGGTAAACGGCGTAACGAGAAAAAAATTCTAAACGCCAGAATTACATTTTTTGGTCGCCCCAACATTGCAATAAAATGTAATAACGGGTGATCAAAACATCATATCTACCCCAAAATGGTATCAAGAAAAACTTCAGCTCGGTGCGCAAAAAATAAGCCCTCACCCGGCCCTAGATCCCGAAAAATGGAGACGCTACAGGTCTTAGAAAATGGCGCTATTTTTTTTTTTTTACAAAACTTTGGAATTTTTTTTCACCACTTAAATAAAAAAGAACCTATACATGTTTGGTGTCTACGAACTCGTAAATGACCTGGAGAATAATAATAGCAGGTCAGTTTTAGCATTCAGTGAACATGGTAAAAAAAAAAAAAATCTGTGGTATTGCACTTTTTTTGCAATTTCACAATTTTTTTTTCCGTTTTCCCGTACACGATATGGTAAAACTAGTAATGGCGTTGATAAGTACAACTCGTCCTGCAAAAAATAAGCCCTCACACGGCCATATTGACCAAAAAATAAAAACGCTATGGCTCTGGGAACAAGGGGAGCAAAAGACGAAAATGCAAAAATGGAAAATCCCAGGGTTGCGAAGGGGCTAAGCCATTCAGAGGTGTCCTTGCTGTTGGGTTTTGGATCATTATCATGCTGCATAACCCAAGTGTGCTTCAGCTTGAGGTCACAAGCAGCTGGCCGGACATTCTCCTTCAGGATTTTTTGTTAGACAGTATAATTCATGGTTCCATTTACCACAGCAAGTCTTCCAGGTCCTGAAGCATCAAAACAGCCCTAGACCATCACACTACCACCACCATATTTTACTATTGGTATGATTTTCCTTTTCGGAAATGCTGTGTTACTTTTATGCCACATGTAATGGGACATACACCTTTCAAAAAGTTCAACTTTTGTCTTGTCAGTCCACAGAGTATTCTCCCAAAAATCTTGGCAATCATCAAAATGTTTTCTGGTAAAACTCCGACAAGCCTTTATGTTCTTTTTGCTCAGCAGTGGTTTTCGCCTTGGAATTCTGCCATTCATGCCATTTTTTCCCAGTCTCTTTCTTATCGTGGAGTCATGAACACTGACTCCACGATAAGAAAGAACCTTAACTGAGGCAAGTGAGGTCTACAGTTCTTTGCATGTTGTTGTGGGGTCTTTTGTGACCTCTTGGATGAGTCGTCGCTGTGCTCTTGGGGTAATTTTGGTCGGCTGGCCACACCTAGGAAGGTTCATCACTGTTCCATGTTTTCGCCATTTGTGGATAATGGCTCTCACTGTGGTTCGCTGGAGTCCCAAAGCTTTAGAAATGGCTTTATAACCTTTTCCATACAGATAGATCTCAATTACTTTGTTTCTCATTTGTTCCTGAATTTCTTTGGATCACAGCATGATGTCTAGCTTTTGAGGATCTTTTGGTCTACTTCACTTCGTCAGGCAGGTCCTATTTTGTGATTTCTTGATTGTGTGGCTAGGGAAATTGAACTCAGCTTCCCAAAGATGCGATAAACCACAGTTAATTTATGTTTATGGGGGGATAATCAGTTTTTCAAACAGGGTCCTGTAGGTTTGGATTTCTTTTTCCCTTAATAATGATGAATAATAATTCATTTAAAAACTTCATTTTGTATTTACTTGTGTTGTCTTTGCCTAATCTGTCTATTTAAATTTATTTTGTGATCTGAAACATTTAAGTGTGACAAACATGCAAAAGAATAAGAAATCAGGAAGGAGGCAAACACTTTTTAACACCACGATAGATAGATAGATAGATAGATAGATAGATAGATAGATAGATAGATAGATAGATAGATAGTAGATAAATTGATTTATATACTATGTTAGGAAAGCCTCACAAGTGAAGTAGTAACCCCCAGTTGATTGAACCAGTGTTTCATTGGGTTTGAATGCAATTTTGCAATGGGCAGATGATACAGCTGATTTACCAGTTTTGGGGTTTTGCAATCAATACTGCACAAGTATTATTCTATTTTATCCAATTATGGGAACTGTTTTTTACAAGAGTGACAATATGACTTAAAGTGATCAACTTTCAGTCAGGGTACCATGATTACCTGCTATATTTCCCTCAAAGCTGGTATTTCATTTTCCAAGATGAGAGGTTAAAAAATAAGACGACTTGGTCAGTGAATAAAAAAAGATTATGAAAGGCAATTATGAAACGTGTAGAATACCATTTTAGTCCTTACGTGCATGTGTACAAGCAGCACTAGTTGTGAGTCAGGTGAGTTGCTGGGAAACTCTTTATGTTGAACTCTACCAAATCGGATTTCTAGTACTCAGCTATCATAGACGGCTATCTACTCCCTGTGGTCTTGGAATACAAACCTCTAATATTAAAACCTTACCATATGTCAAATGACGTAAATGTGAATAAGGGCGGAGCAGGACCAAGATCCCGACTAATGGACACCCAAATCGAGTTTGTGGTACTCAGCCATCATTGACAGTTATCTACTCCCTGTGGTTTTGGAATACTTCCCCAGTGGATTTTCTCCTTTTCATTTGGACTTATCACCATCCCTATCCATACATACCATATATCTGTGTGGCGCCCCTGAGGGCTCGGTCGCCACAGAGGTATTGCATCTCACTCAGAGGTGTGGTATCTCACTCTCAGGTAAGGAAGGAGTACAGCTCGGGACTCTAATACCTGCATCCAACACATACCCGCAGTGGGGGTAGTGCGAGATTGCTCCTAAGGGAGAGCACAGTCCCGGGTCCCTAGCTGAGGGGAGGTGCTATGTAATGGGTGTGGGTGGAGGAAGTAGCTTAGGGGAGCACATGAGAGGAAGGTATATATAGAGAAGCCATCTTGTTTAGTGAGATCAGAACAGTGAGCAGTGAGAATGAACAGTCTACAGTGAGAGGAGTTGGGAGCCGAGGCTCTGCAGGAGCTCTGCTCAGGCAGAGGGCCTGAGGAGACTCCCAGGACTGAAGAAAGAGGAAAGGTAGCAGGAAGGGCTCCAGGAACGGAAGAAGGGACCCCAGGGGTACGGGCAGTGCTGGATGCCACCCGTACGCCCGAATCTACCAGGAGGTGGAGGGGTCAGGCCATACAAAGGGGACCGGTCCCTCAACTAGCAGAAGTCTTTATGTTTTAACTAGAAACCGGAGGCTGCAGTATTTCAGGTCCTGTAGCCAACAGTCCATATCAGTCTCACCAAGAAGGTAGTTATAGAGGACCCAGGGGACGGAACAGACGTCGCCCGACAAGGCCCGCAGGTACTGGATTGGGACACTAGGTATGAGGTGCAGGGAGACGATCAGAGAAAGGACACAGAAGGGGGTCCCATTAAGTACTCCAGAGATACCTGAGGGTGGACTGAACCCCTCCCTGAGTGAGCGCAGCACGACGAGGGAAGTTACATTGGTACCTGTAACTTAGACTGCAATAACAGTGAGTAAAGATCCTGAGGACTGCACTTCCTCGTCTCTATGATTATTGCTGCACCATCAAGCCCTGCACTACAACATCCAGCACAGCCTACAACATCTACACTGCCCTGGAGCTAAGCTCTACCTGTGGAGAGCTGAACCAACCCTGCTGCACTAATACCAGCTCCAGAGGTTCTGCACAGCAGCGGCGGCTCCTATAGCCGGATACCACAGGTGGCGTCACGAACTTTGTACATAAATCCCCTGTAAATATTCTCCTATTGAATGACCGCTCTGGGTCACGGACCGGGTCACCGCCACTGTGACATCCCCCGGCATCTACCGGCCCGGCACCGGGTACCCCACGGCCCAGGGGGTGCGTCATCTTTGGCGTCATGAACAGGATATGAGCCCAACCGTTATCACTGGGTATTGTGCGCCTAGAGACTGTGTTATATACTGAATGTGGAGCCCGCCCCAGAATCATAGAATGGTAGAGTTGGAAGGGACCTCCTGGGTCATCTGGTCCAACCCCCTGCTCAAAGCAGGATTCACTAAATCATCTCAGACAGATGTCTGTCCAGCCTCTGTTTGAAGACGTCCATTGAAGGGGAACTCACCACCTCTCGTGGCAGCCTGTTCCACTCATTAATCACCCTAACTGTCAAAAAGTTTTTTCTAATATCTAATCTGTGTCTCTTCCCATTTAGTTTCATCCCATTGCTTCTAGTCTTTCCTTGTGCAAATGAGAATAAAGATGATCCTTCTACAATGTGACAGCCCTTGACATATTTGTAGACAGCTATTAAGTCTCCTCTCAGTCTTCTTTTTTGCAAGCTAAACATTCCCAAATCCTGCAACCGTTCCTCATAGGACATGGTTTGCAGACCAGTCACCATTCTGGTCGCTCTTCTCTGAACTTGCTCCAGTTTGTCTATGTCTTTTTTAAAATGTGGTGCCCAAAACTGTACACAGTATTCCAGATGAGGTCTGACCAAAGAGGAGTAAAGACCAATAATGACTTCACGTGATCTAGACTGTATGCTTCTGTTAATACATCCCAGAATTGTATTTGCCTTTTTTGCTGCTGCATCACACTGTTGACTCATGTTCAGTCTATGATCTATTAGTATACCTAAGTCTTTTTCACATGTACTGTTGCTTAGCTCTATTCCTCCCATTCTGTATATGCTTTTTTCATTTTTATTGCCCAGATGTAGTACTTTGCATTTTTCCCTGTTAAAAACCATTCTGTTGGTTGCTGCCCACTGCTCCAGTTTATTTAGGTCTTTTTGAATCCTCTCTCTCTCTTCTCTAGTATTAGCTATCCCTCCTAGCTTTGTGTCATCAGCAAATTTAATCAGTTTACCCTCAATTCCTTCATCTAAATCATTGATAAAGATGTTGAACAATACAGGTCCCAGGACGGAGCCCTGTGGTACCCCACTTGAGACATTCATCCAGCTGGATGTGAAGCCATTTACAATCACCCTTTGAGTCCGATCACTAAGCCAGTTATGAATCCACCTAACAGTTGCCTGGTCCATTGCATACTTGGTCATTTTTTCAATAAGGATGGTGTGAGATACTTTGTCAAATGCTTTGCTGAAGTCAAGATATACTATATCTACAGCATTTCCCTGATCCACTCAGTCAGTGATTCTGTCATAGAAGGAAATTAAGTTAGTCTGACATGACTTGTTAGTTATAAACCCATGCTGACTCTGGTTAATCACTTCATTCTTATCCAGGTACTTACATACATGTTGTTTAATAATTTGTTCAAAGATCTTTCCTGGTATAGAAGTCAGACTCACCGGCCTATAGTTCCCTGGGTCCACCTTCTTCCCCTTTTTGAAGATAGGAACAACATTTGCTCTTCTCCAGTCTTCTGGGACTTCTCCTGTTCTCCAAGAATTTTCAAAGATTATGGAGAGTGGTTCTAAAATTTCTTCTACGATCTCCTTCAGTACTCTGGGGTGTAATTCATCTGGACCTGGAGACTTGAACTCATTTATGTTAGCTAAATATTCCCTCACAATCTTTCTGTTTACAGATAACTTGGATTCTTCTATTCCTTTAAAAGGACAGTGAAGATCAGTTGATGTTACATTTTCTTTCTGAGAGAAAACAGATGCAAAATAGGAATTAAAAAGTTTGGCCTTCTCAACATCCTCTCTTACCATTTCTCCATTTTCATCCTGTAAAAATCCTATAGCATCTTTGACTTTTCTTTTACTTTTGACATACCCCCAAAATCCTTTTTTATTGCTTTTGACATCTGTTGCAAGCCTTAATTCATTGTCAGCTTTAGCTAACCTGATACATGCCCTGCAGGATCTGCAGACTGCATTATAATCTTCTTTAGATATGCCTCCCTCTTTCCATTTAATAAACATTTCTTTCTTTCTTTTTAGCATGTGTTTAAGTTCTGTGTTCATCCATCCTGGTTTCCTTAAATGCTTCCCATTCTTCCTACTTTTCGGGATTGTTAACGATTGTGCTTTGAGAATCTCATTTTTAAAAATTTCCCATCCTTCCTGGACATTTTTGTCCTTAAGGACATCCAGCCATTGGATCCCTCCTATTCTCTTTCTGAGTCTCTTAAAATCTGCCTTTCTAAAATCTAACCTTGAAGTTTGAGTCTTCACATGTCTTCCTCCTCTAGTTATCCAAAATTCTATAATAGCATGATCGCTGCCTCCTAGGGTCCCAGCCACTTTTACCTCCTCAACCATTTCCTCCTTGTTTATAAGGATTAGATCCAAAGTAGCAGATCCCCTTGTTTTCTCCCCTACCTTTTGGAAGATAAAGTTGTCAGCAAGAGAGGATAAGAATTTGCTTGACCTGTTAGTTTTACTTGAGAGAGATTCCCAACAAATGTCTGGATAGTTGAAATCTCCCATGACCACTACGTCATATTTTTTTGAGAACTTGGTCATTTGATACATAAAGAGTTCATCCATATCTTCAGCTTGCCCAGGTGGCCTGTAGTAAATGCCTACAATGGTGTCCTTTCCGTTGTTCTCTCCTTGTATTCTTACCCAAACAGTTTCCACAGAACTCCCAGTCTCTGAAGCTTCAATCTCTGTGCAGATATACGCTTTTCTAACATACAATGCGACACCTCCTCCTCGTTTATCAAGTCTGTTTCTTGCAAATAAGTTGTATCCTTTTAGCCTTTTATTCCAATCATGTGTATCATCCCACCAAGTTTCAGTGATTCCAATGACATCATATTTCTTTTCCTGCGTTAGTAGTTCTAATTCTCCTTGTTTGTTGCCCATGCTTTGTGCATTTGTATAAAAACATTTTAGTTTGTGATTGGTTTCTCTTCCTCCCATATTTTTATTATTTAAATTGTTTTGTCTTTGTTCTTCCTTTCCACTTCCAGTAGCAGAGATCTCAATAGTAGTTGTCAGCTGTATGGCTTTTTCTGGCCTTTTGCTTCCCTTCCCACATTGTTCTAGTTTAAAGCTCTCCTGATGAGTGCAGCAAGGCAATTTCCAAATACATGTTTTCCAGTCTTCGTAAGGTGCACCCCATCTCTAGCAAGTAGTCCATCGTATAGGTAATTCATTCCGTGATCCAGAAATCCAAATCCTTGTTGACGGCACCATCGACGTAGCCAGTTGTTCACCTGTAGAATCTTATTCCACCTCATTGTTCCATGGCCATCCACTGGGAGGATGGATGAGAAGACCACCTGCGCTCCCAATTCTTTCACTTTCTTGCCCAAGTCTTCAAAGTCACTGCAGATGGTTTCCAGGTCCTTTCTTGCGGTGTCATTTGTCCCCACATGTATTAGCAGGAATGGGTAGTGATCTGTAGGTCTGAAGAGTCTTGATATCCTGTCAGACACATCTTTAATTTTTGCTCCTGGAAGACAGCACATTTCTCTTGAGGTTATGTCTGGTCTGCAGATAGCAGCCTCTGTTCCTCTTAACAGGGAATCCCCCATGACCACCACTCTCCGTTTTTTCTTCACAACATTCTTCTTTCTCCATCCAGGAGGATTCTGAGGGCTTACAAGTTTATTCATTGCTGGCAAAGTCTTATCTTGCTGTATTTCTTCATGGTTCTCCTGCGAGAGAGCCTGGTACTGGTTCCTGAGCAGTATAGGTGCTGACTGCCTCTCTATCCTCCTGCTTCTCTGGGTCACATGCTTCCATTCCTCTGTTTCCTCAGGTGCAGTTCGAATTTCTTCTCTTTCTGAATCATGAAGAGATAATTCTGCTCTGTCTAAGAACTCTTCACCTTCCTTAATGATTTTCAAGGTAGTTAACCTCTCTTCTAGATTTCGCAACTTTTCCTCCAACAGGGACACAAGCTTGCATTTCTGGCATGTGAAGTTTGGCTTTTCCACTGGCAAGTCTGTGAACATGTAGCAGGATATGCAGCTCACCAAATGGCTCCTGGACTCTTCCATGTTCTTACTGTTAATGTTCTGAAAACAGTGAAAAAAGCTTAAAAAAAAAGCTTCAAAATGCGCGCGCCTACCGGCGCGCGGTTTGCCGATGTCCTCTTTTCAGCTCCAACAGCCAAAATCCAGTGTTCGTTGAGCTCACGGAGACTCTTCACTTACCCCAAAATGCAGTGGGAATATGCAAATTATCTCCTCAGGACTCCTCCCCTGGTTTACCGATGTCCTCTTTTCAGCTCCAACAGCCAAAATCCAGTGTTCGTTGAGCTCACGGAGACTCTTCACTTACCCCAAAATGCAGTGGGAATATGCAAATTATCTCCTCAGGACTCCTCCCCTGGTTTACCGATGTCCATTTACGGGCGCCATTATGTGTGAGACAAAAGACAACCAGAAACCACCTCTCATTGTTGGCCGGGTTCCAGAATGGCGCCAAAAGGGAGGCCCGCCCCGAACAACAGTGACCATGTATGTGGATGTGTCTGTCAAGCTGGGGGGGCCGCCCCAAAGTGTGTCCGACAGCAAGTTGCCATAGAACCGCCCCAGAAAGGGGAGAGGAGAGAAGAAACCTGGGAGACAGGGTGTGGTCTCCAGGAGTCCAGACAGACCGCACCCGGAGGGCAAGATGGAGAGTCAGGAGCCAGCTCCCATCCGTGGTCTGCAACAGGCGGCAAGGCCTCTTACCTTGGAGGAGGCCATGGCAGAGCTATCCCTGGAGGATACTGAATTCGTCCAGGAGGAAATCCAGGAGCTGGGCAGGAGGATGGAGAGGGCCCAGCAGGACGCCATCGCCGGCTGGAAAAAGGAGCTGCTGGAGAAGCTGATGATCCGGCAGCAGCCAACGCTGCACTCCACCAGCAGCGTCCCAGCCCCGGAGGAACCTGAACGGAGCCAGGAGACAGAGGACGGCACAAGCACGGCCGCGGGAGCAGGTAAGGAGAGACTCCCTGTCCCGGGCGCTGAGAGTGCTAGCCTGCTCCTGGGCTCCCCAGCGGAACCTCCGATCCCGGGCGCCTGCTACACCGACCTACCCCTGGGCCCCCTGGTCGAACTTCCAACCCCGGGCGCCTGCTCTGCCAATCTGCTCCCCGGTCTCCAGGCGAATCTCCCGTCCCGGACACCTGCTTCTCGGACTGGCTCCCAGACCCCCTGGCAGAAATCCCGTACTCGGACACGCGCTCCGCCGATTTGCTCATGGGCCACCTACTGGAGCCACCTGCCCCGCACCCGAGTGGGCCTACGGAAACACTGTCTATGACTGGTCTGCTCGATATGAGGACCAGCAAGGACCCCCGCTAGCACCTGCGCCTGCACCCCCGGTTACCTGCCCAGGAGGAGAAGAGTTCCGGTGGGATAACCGGGGAGGGGACCTCATGGGGTTCCCATGGGAGACGCAGGCCCAGGCCCTCCGAAGGGAAGAGCACTGCAGGAGGGAGCTCCTGCAGCTGGAGCGGGAACGTCACGACCGACAGGTGCGGCGGGAAAGGATGGAGGCCCGGAACATGGCGGCCAAAACCCGAGCCCGCCAAGCAAGAGCTACCACCCCTAGTCCCCGTCTGGAGGGGATAGTTGTCAAGTTCGATCTGGACGCGGGGTGGGGCTTTGTGAGGGAATCACACACCGACAGAGATGTGTTTGTGAACCGGCGGGATGTGGAGCCCCACCTCCAACAGGGGCATCCCGGCCGAAATCTATATCCCGGTGACTACGTCACATTTACCCATCACAAAGGTGAGCGTGGCTGGTATGCCCTTCAAGTATACCGCGTGGCAAAGCAAAGAGACATGCCTCCGCAGCCCCAGGCTGAAGGCCCGGCTGGGTCAGCCTGCCGGAACCAAGAGTTCCCCCGGAGGGAGCACCCCTGTTAAACTGTTTGTTTTTCAGAAACTGTAAATAATTACCTGGAAAGGGACAGAAAGTTTTGTTCATTTAGTTACCCGGTGAGGGTATACAGACATTGGGGTAGAGGACGGTGATCTCCCTAAAAACTTTCCATTGTACATAATTGCACTTCTTAAAGTGCCCCTTATTGGTTTTATGCAACAACAAAAGACCTCAGAACAAAAACCCGTTTGGCGTGGCCGAAGACGTGGTTCAACACCTGGATCACCTATGCCCTGCAGCCACGCCCAGGGCCTACATTGAGGGTTTTCGGGCGGATCCCTCATGCTCATGTTTGCTAGTTTGCACCTTAATAAGGAAAAAGGACACCCGGTTGCAGATCGTGCTGTAACCTGTTGAAAAATGTTTTATCTGGAAAAATGTTTTATGTGACAAATGTTGATTACACTGTGTGCCGAATTATTAGGCAAATGAGTATTTTGATCACATGATACTTTTTATACATGTTGTTCTACTCCAAACTGCATAGGCTTGAGAGCCAACTCCCAATTAAGTAAATCTGGTGATGTGCATCTCTGTAATGAGGAGTGGTGTTGACTAATGACATCAAAACCCTATATAAGGTGTGCTTAATTATTAGGCAACTTCCTTTCCTTTGGCAAAATGGGTCAGAAGAGAGATTTGACTGGCTCTGAAAAGTCCAAAATTGTGAGATGTCTTGCAGGGGGATGCAGCAGTCTTGAAATTTCCAAAGTTTTGAAGCTTGATCACCGAACAATCAAGCGTTTCATGACAAATAGCCAACAGGCTCGCAAGAAGCGTGTTGGCCAAAAAAGGCCCAAAATAATTGCCCATGAATTGAGGAAAATCAAGCGTGAAGCTGCCAAGATGCCATTCGCCACCAGTTTTACCATATTTCATATCTGCAACGTTACTGGAGTATCAAAAAGCACAAGGTGTGCGATACTCAGGGACATGGCCAAGGTAAGGAAACGACCACCTTTGAACAAGAAACATAAGATAAAATGTCAAGAATGGGCCAAGAAATATATTAAGACAGATTTTTCAAAGGTTTTATGGACTGATGAAATGAGAGAGACTCTTGATGAGCCAGATGGATGGGCCAGAGGCTGGATCAGTAAAGGGCAGAGAGCTCCACTCCGACTCAGACGCCAGCAAGGTGGAGGTGGGGTACTGGTATGGGCTGGTATCATCAAAAATGAACTTGTGGGACCTTTTTGGGTTGAGGACTGAGTGAAGCTCAACTCCCAGACCTACTGCCAGTTTCTAGAAGACAACTTCTTCAAGCAGTGGTATAGGAAGAAGTCGGTATCGTTCAAGAAAAACATGATTTTCATGCAGGACAATGCTCCATCACATGCATCCAACTACTCCACAGCATGGCTGGCCAGTAAAGGTCTAAAAGAAGAAAAAATAATGACATAGCCCTCTTGTTCACCTGATCTGAACCCCATAGAGAACCTGTGGTCCATCATAAAATGTGAGATCTACAGGGAGGGAAAACAGTACACCTCTCGGAGCAATGTCTGGGAGGATGTGGTGGCTGCTGCACACAATGTTGATCGAAAACAGATCAAGCAACTGACAGAATCTATGGATGGAAGGCTGTTGAGTGTCATCATAAAGAAAGTTGGCTATATTGATCAGTAATTTTTATGGTTTTTGCATGTCAGAAATGTTGTTTTCTAAATTTTGTGCACTGATATTGGTTTACCTGGTGAAAATAAACAAGTGAGATGGGATTATATTTGGTTTTTATTAAGTTGCCTAATAATTCGGCACAGTAATAGTTACCTGCACAAACAGATATCCTCCTAAGATAGCCAAATCTAAAAAAAACAACAACTCCAACTTCCAAAAATATTAAGCTTGGATAGTTATGAGTCTTTTGGGTTGATTGAGAACATAGTTGTTCATCAATAATAAAAATAATCCTCTAAAATACAACTTGCCTAATAATTCTGCACACAGTGTATATATGAAGAGAGTTTTATTGGAGAAAATAATGTTTTGATAAAGAAATCAGTAACGTTGAAGTAATGTGCCTCCCTTAAAGGGAAGAAAAATGTGTTTAATGTCTTCTAAGCGAATGCATTCTAAAGATTGCATGTCTGTAAAATACCCTGTTTTTACTCTGTTCCAGCCCGCGGACATCCTGTGTTTTACCAGGGGGGGGTGCCCCTGAGGGTTTGGTCGCCACAGAGGTACTGCATCTCACCCAGAGGTGTGGTATCTCACTCTCAGGTAAGGAAGGAGTACAGCTCAGGACCCTAATACCTGCATCCAACACATACCCGCAGTGGGGGTAGGGCGAGATTGCTCCTAAGGGAGAGCACAGTCCCGGGTCTCAAGTTGAGGGGAGGTGCTATGTAGTGGGTGTGGGTGGAGGAAGTAGCTTAGGGGAGCACATGAGAGGAAGGTATACAGTACAGACCAAAAGTTTGGACACACCTCATTTAAAGATTTTTCTGTATTTTCATGACTTCGAAAATTGTACATTCACACTGAAAGCATCAAAACTATGAATTAACACATGTGGAATTATATACTTAACAAAAAAGTGTGAAACAACTGAAAATATGTCTTATATTCTAGGTTCTTCAAAGTAGCCACCTTTTGCTTTGATGACTACTTTACACACTCTTGGCATTCTCTTGATGAGCTTCAAGACTGGACCGGGTCACCGCCACTGTGACATCCCCCGGCATCTACCGGCCCGGCACCGGGTACTCTACGGCCCAGGGGGCGCGTCATCTGCATGTAAGGTCAGTACACAGTGCAATACAATATATACTGTTAACCTAATGTTTAGGTTCACCTGGTGAAATGGTCCCATTAAGCCCCAGGTCCAGGTGGGTACTCGGGCCCTGAGCGTTAGTGCTGCTGGCAGGATCACACTTCTGGAGTGAGGACGAGATACCCTCAGGAATTCTGGGAACAGCAGGATGAATGCAGCGAAGTCAGCAGAACAGCAGGGATGGAAACAAGTAACACGGTGTTGACAGGAGGACTAAAGTCTTGAATAACAATCAAAAGACACAGGTGTGTGCCCTAATGGGCCTTAAAAGGCCTAGGAAAATGTTGTCACACGATGAGCAACCTGCAAAGCCCAACGTGGAGCACAACAAAGGGCAGCGGACAAAGGTGAAGGGATCAGAGCCTGGACCTGGGACATATCTGTAGCACCTAATTTGCAGAGCATGTTTTTGTCCACAAATTAGTTCAGTTTGTTTGTTTGCATTTCAGGATAAGCTAACCAGTGTGCGTGGATGGACTGCACTAATTAAAGTGGTAGTTGTTCTTGTATAAGTGTTCAGTTTGCCTGCACTACCACCACGGGGGGAATGAAGCATTACACATTTTCCAGGGAAATCAATCAATTCCTCATATAAGGTATTGATATGATGGTCCATCAAAATGAGAGATCTCCTTTGTAGCTGATATTGAAAGCTGATAATGAATATGTGAAAATTAGTATTCTAAGCCAGACACTGAAACTGACCATTCTAACTGACGAAAACCATTCTAAAACTGGTCATTCCATGAAATCGGCTGTACTATATATGTATAGGGATGAGCAAAAAAGGTTTTTGAGGGACTATTAGTGTTGTGTAATTAATAGAAAATAAAAAGTTTGAAAATATATTTAATTTATTACTCTGCTAAGTCACCATAAAGTACATTCAATACATAGGCCCTGATTCATCAAAGCACCTGATTCATTAAGAGACGCTTGCTTTTAATGAATCAGGAGAGGCGCAAAGCGGAGTGTGACTCCATGTGCGCCTTGCCACAAATCTTACTCCAGTCTGAGACTGAAGTAAGATTTGTGGTATAGAAAGCACTACTGCTCATCATGAGTTTGACAAGCGGGGACTGTCATGCCCCTGACCTGCCCCAGATTCACCCAATTTCTCAGAGCAAAAATGGTGCGAGAATGGCAAAAGTCACAACTTTTTTGTGCAGCATCGAATTGTGCAGAAATTTTGTAACTTTTTTAAGAGTTTTTCACCAGTCTTCCTGCATAAAATGTTTGATAAATCAGGTCTATGGTGTTAATACATCTCTGAGGTATCAGTGTACGGCTCTAATTCAATTTCTGGGTACTAACATTGGTTTACTATGCACTGTACTATGAATTAAAATAAAGCTGGCCTTCACACAGGTTCCTTTTATTAAAAAAGGTCTAGGTTTAGATCCGATAGGAACATAATTTATCTTCTGCCCAATACATTTTATGGTTTGTAAGCATCATAAATTAATGTATGCAACAGTATGCTCAAGTACAGTAGTTGCCATAAACTACATTTTAGCAATGCAAAGCTTTTACATTTTCTTGTCTGACGTAAGAAGCATTAAAATGAACCATTCGTTCAGGCAAAATCTCTAAAGTGCTTTAGGGTGGACAAACCTTGAAATGGACAAGGTCATAATACCCCTATGGAAATATCAACCAATTACAAGATGACAGAGTGCATAATTTAAATTCTATGAATAATAGCAAAGAAATACATTTGAATTACTAATTTTGGTCTCATGTTTGATAAAGAAAAATTTAAAAAGGCGTTAAAAAACGTAGCTGATGACAGGAATTATTACAAAATAATAATAAAAAAAAAGAATTACTCAACTATTAAATCCACCACCACGCCATCTGTCTTGTTAAAAGGGGTCTGTCAGTCCAAAGTCTGTGTTCAAAATAAGCGCATTACCTTTAGTGGACATAGCTTTAAAAAAATTCTACCTCCTCTGTTTTGCTCCATTAAAGCATTTGCCCCAAATCCTTCCTTATTGAAATATGCTAATGAGGATCTCGCTGCACCATTACAGTGACCAAGAAGTTCAGTGTACCTTCCACCTACTTATTAGTAAGGGATCCCAACTCCATCCCCCAACCCTTTTCTTGATTGCTCAGATTCAAGATTCAATTTATTAAAATTATTTTCCATGAACACTTTTCTCTCCCCACCTCCTACTGATCCCTGAAAAACTATCAATCTTAGACAAAACTGAAAAGGCTGCCAGCTGAGAGATCAGATTACAGCTGACTACTTGAAGTCTAGGGAGACAGATGGGACAAGAGGATGAAGGAGCAGAGTAAGACACCAAGTGAAAAAGAGAATCTGAGAGACATACAGACCCTTGATCAAGCTTTCTAGTAAAAGTTTAATCTTATCCCAGTTCTGTATGCACAGTTACACTGCTCAGTATTGCAGTATGATGTCTTCTGTGCTGCAGCTTATGAAAATGTGCTACACAGACACAAAATCACAGGAACCCCTCATGTGTGTTTGCTAGTCTTTTGACATTTACTGCCGAGTGGAAAACTCTTGAAATCAGAGCTTTTCAAACTCTGTGATAACTACTAACTCTTCTGCATATATTTACTCAGTACATCACTCACCATTTCAAACTCTGTGATAACTGTTACCTCTCCTGCATGTATTTACTCAGTATGTTTCTAAACTGACTACTGTTCTACCCTCCCTCCATAGTTGTGGATAAGGTTCTTTAATTTCTCAGATGGTGAAGCTGACCATTCTTTTTGGCAAAAAGTCTCCAGTTCCTGTAAATTCCTGGGCTGTCTAGCATGAACTGCGCGCTTGAGATCTCCCCAGAGTGGCTCAATCATATTGAAGTCAGGAGACTGAGATGGCCACTCCAGAACCTTCACTTTGTTCTGCTGTAGCCAATGACAGGTTGACTTGGCCTTGTGTTTTGGATCGTTGTCATGTTGAAACGTCCAAGTACGTCCCATGCGCAGCTTCCGGGCTGATGAGTACAAATTTGCCTCCAGTATTTGCTGATAACGTGCTGCATTCATCTTTCCTTCAACTTTTACCAAGTTTCCTGTGCCTTTGTAGCTCACACATCCCCAAAACATTAGCGATCCACCTCCATGCTTCACAGCAGGAATGGTGTTCCTTTCATCATAGGCCTTGTTGACCTCTCTCCAAATGTAACTTTTATGGTTGTGGCCAAAAAGTTAATTTTTTTTCTCATCACTCCAAATTACCTTGTTCCAGAAGTTTTGAGGCTTGTCTCTGTGCTGTTTGGCATATTGTAGGTGAGATTCTTTGTGGCATTTGAGTAATGGCTTTCTTCTGGCGACTCGACCATGCAGCCTATTTTTCTTCAAGTGCCTCCTTATTGTGCATCTTGAAACAGCCACACAGCTAGTTTTCAGAGAGTCCTGAATTTCAGCTGATGTTATTTGTGGGTTTTTCTTTGCATCCCAAACAATTTTCCTGGTAGTTGTGGCTGAAATTTTTGTTGGTCTACCTGACCGTGGTTTGGTTTTAACAGAACCCCTGATTTTCCATTTGTTAATCACAGTTTGAATGCTGCTGACTTACATTATGAATTCCTTGAATTTTTTTTGTATCCCTTTCCTGTGTTATAGAGTTCAACTACCTTTTCCCATAGATCCGTTGACAATTCTTTTGCTTTCCCCATGACTCACAATCCAGAAACGTCAGTGGCTGGATGAAAGATGCAAGAGTCTGTCTGGATTCTGTGCATGTTATCAGGCCAAAATCACCAGTGAACTTTTGATCAGGGTCATTTGGATGTTTTTGGTTGTCATTAAGATTTAAAAAGAGAAAGCACAGTAGTTTGACAATAAATGGCTTCACCCAACCAATAACCATGAGTGGAGAAAAAATTTGTTTGTTATCATTCATATTCTTTGATACAAGGCCAAGAAAGGAATAATTCTGCCGAGGTATGTAAACTTTTGAGCACAGCTGTATATCCTGCATCTGGCTTAATTCTAATTGTCTGATAAAGATGAGAACAGGCCTATTCCCTGTGCTTTACACCTGAGTGCATTTGTCAAATATATTATGAGCAGTACATCTGCATGATGTGGTCTGCCTGTGCACCAACTAAGTACAACATTTAAGTGTACTGCAATGAATTAGACCAGAATTGAACCAGAAGGGAACTGAAGGTAGCTTCATACATAATCAGAGTAAACAATGTTTCTGCTTCTTTCCACTATCATCCCTATAGCCTTCCACTTCCTTATACCCAGTAATAACCTGGTCATCTCTCCCTCCATCCTCCCCATCAATCTCACCTCCTCGTCAGAACTGTTCCACAACATACAATACTTTGTCTCCAAACACAGACAGCCACCTCATGCCCTCTTGTGCTTCCGCTGTTAGGGTAAAAACATGCCTCATGGATTAAGGCCCTAATGAAGGCCCTGGAACTACCCATTCAGGTTGCTGTTATCAAGGTCAAGGCTCATGGAAGACTAGATTCCAAGGAAGCCAGGGGCAACCACCTAGCTGACCAAGCAGCCAAGACTGCAGCAGTGGAGAATCTGTCATCAAAGTGGCAGGAAAAGGAAGAAGAGATGGGGGAGACCCTGCAAACCGTAGCTGTGGCGCTCACTAGAGCAAGAGCCAAAGAACAGCCGGCGGAAGACCATACAAGTCCAGCGGAGACACGAGTGTAATCCAGGGGGGTCAGGATGCCTGAAGAAAAATTGTGTGAGGAACAAAGGAAGACCCCCACTGAAGAAGTCAAGCAATGGAAAGTGGCAGGAGCCGTGCTGGCAGGTCGCAAAGATTTAAAGGTCGACTCAGCTCTTTATCAAGTGGACGGAAAACCTTGCTTGCCCAGGCGCATGTACTCAGCCGTGGCAGCATGGGCTCACGGGCCTACACACAAGGGAAAGAATCAAGCCTTGGCATGTATCAAGAAACTGTACTTTGCACCCGGAATCTCTTCCACTGTGACTGCATACTCAAAATCCTGCTCTGTCTGCGCTACCTGCAACCCAACGTGTACGGCACGGGTCCCTCTCCAACACCTGGCTAAACCAGACTACCCTTGGCAGAGAATACAAGTCGACCATATCCAAATGCCTAAAGCAGGAAAATATGAGTACGTTTTGGTAGCCGTGGATATGTTCTCAGCCTGGCCCGAGGCCTACCCGGTTGTCAACATGACTGCTAAAGTCACAGCCAAGAAACTGATCACTGAAATTGCCTGCAGATTTGGAGTTCCCCAAGTCATAGAATCGGATCAAGGACCAGCTTTCACAGCAAATATCTACAAAGAACTTTGGAACATGTTGGGAACAGATTTGGGCCTTCACACTCCATACCATCCTGCCAGTTCAGGCAAAGTGGAAAGGATGAATTCCACACTCAAGACCCAGCTCTTGAAAATGACCCAAGATCATCCCCTCCCCTGGCCCGACCTACTCCCTATAGTATTGTATCATATCAGACACACCCCACAAGCTAAACATGGGCTAACTCCCTATGAAATTTTGTTCGGGACCCCACCTAAAATAGGAGAAATTAGGCCCCAAGAGTTGTCTGAAACACATGATAGAGTAGTAAAATTTGTGATTGCTCTGTCTAAAGAATTGACTAACACCCGCTCTACAGTATCTGCTTCTCTCCCAGAATCCACAGGTGATGCGGTACATGATTTCACCCCAGGCGACCTGGTGTACGTAAAGAAGTTTGTCCGGAAAGACTGTCTCCAACCCAGATTTGAGGGCCCCTACACTGTGATCCTGACTACTCCTACAGCTCTGAAGCTTGAGGGCAGGAGCACCTGGATTCACGCCTCCCACTGCAAGGGAGACAAAGCGAGCCTATAAAAGATGACTACCTTCTTCTATATCCTTTCCATATGCTTACTGTCTGTCCCAGGGTGGACAGCTACCACATTCTGGGTAGATACTCACGCAAAAATCCAGACGTATCGATTTGATTACTGTGACATAGTGAATTGCGCAGGAATGACATGGTATGCTGCATAGTCCCCTCATACAGGAAAGCTATAAACAATGCTGTTCCAACCTCCGGGACCTTTTTGAATCAAGAAACCACATCTCTGTTACATGATGATACCAGTAAGGAAGATATGGAGAAATACACTCCTTTAAATAAGCCTGACCAGACCCCCCATGACAGAGTCCAATTGAGAGATCTAGTTTAGGGTCAGTTGGGAGAACTCCATGTGTCATTTAGGGTAGGGCTCAATTGTTTGGGGGCGTCCCATAAGGGGGCAGTCTCTAAGATGATTGGGTGAAGAAATCCACCTCCCCTCTCCCCACACATGGACAGTCTCAAAGGCCCCGAAGCACGGGAAAGCTTAGTGTTTATGGGGGAATGTCAGGGTAAAAAAGAATATATATTTTCTCTACTTTTATACGCTTTGCTTATGTACTAACCACCATTTTGTGTCTTATAACAATAAGCTTTCCTTGCTACGTGTTACTTAGATTGAAATTTATGCTAAGATGGCGCCGGTATCAGCCAGCACCTGTTTCAGAGAAATGAAACCGAAACATCAACTGACTGTTGTCTGCCCAGAGACTGAGTTAAGGAGACGTGGACCAATCAGGAGTGGCCGGATACTAGACATTTATGGCTTACCCTGCCCCGAACAACCCCCTTCCCCTCCCCATTATGTAGTGTATTTAAGTTTGTGCATGCGGAAATAAAGCGGAACATTGCTGAGATTGTGGCTTGCCAGTAGCCTTCTGAGCATGCTCTGAGTTTGAACCAGCTTGTTGTCTGACTCATTCTTTGAATGGTTGACCCATGCTCATAGCCTTAATTTGGAGTGACTGGAGGACGAGTGGAATGTCGCTACGACCCCGACACCGCCTACTAACACATTCTCTGCTCCTCCTCACTGCCAGTGATATCTCTCCAAATCCTGGTCCTCCTCACCACATCCCCACAGTCATTTCTACCTCCCATCCATGATCTATCGCAAATTTCCTCAACCTTTCTAACCTTATGCCCAGTCACCCAGCCCCTGCTTCCTCAGTCCTTTTAGCTCTATGAAACGCTCGCTCTGCCTGTAATGAACTTTCCTACATCCATGATCTTTTCATTACTAACAAACTTTCCTTCCTCAGCATCACCAAAATCTGACTCACCCCCTGTGACACAGCTTCTCCAGCTGCACTTTCTTATGGTGTATTCCACCTCTCCCACATTCTCCGCCCCACAGCAAGCATGGTGGAGGAGTTGGTTTGCTCCTGTCAGATAACTGCTCCTTCACCCAAGTTCCACTGTCACCCTCCATTACTCTCCCTTCTTTTGAGGTGCACTCTGTGTGCATCTACTCCCCCTCCAACCTCCAACTGGCTGTCATTTACTGACTCCCAGGGCCAGCCACCACCTTCTTCTACCACTTCACCACCTGGTTACTTCATTTCCTTTCCACTGACATCCCCATTATCGTCATGAGTGACTTCAACATCCCCATTGACACTTCCCATTCAGCTGTCTCTAAGCTTCTATCTCTCACTTCCTCCATTGGCCTCACTTAATGGTCATCCACAGCCACTCACGAAGAGGGCCACACACTGGACCTCATCTTCCCCACCTCTGTTTCCTATCTAACATCTCTAACTCACCTCTCCCTCTTTCTGACCACAACCTACTTACATTCTCTTCCCTCTCCTCTCCAGGTGCACAATCCCCACTCCACAAATTTGCACACCCTCGCAGAAATCTTAAACACCTTGATCTACACTTACTCTCTAAATCCCTTGTCTCTCTTGCAAACATAGGTTCCTTACACAATCCAGATGCTGTTGCCTCTTTATATAACACTGCAACAGCTGCCGCTCTCTTGAATCAGTTGCCCCCTCACACATACCAAAGCTGGCACAATTAACAGGCAACCCTGGCAACCCTGGCACACCAGCCTAACTAAAGAACTGAGGCGGGCTTCCAGGGTTGCTGAGCAGAGAGGGAAAAGATTCCATTCCAATAAGCACTTCATCACATTCAAACAGTCCCTCAGTACTTTCAAGTCCACATTTGCTGCAGCAAAACAAACTTACTTCTCATGTCTCATATTCTCCCTGGCTCACAACCCTAAACAACTATTCAATACTTCTCTCCTCCATCCCCCAGCACTTCCGCCCTCTCCACTCATCTCAGCTGAAGACTTTACCTCATTCTTCAAGCAGAAGATTGATAACATCAGACAAAGCTTTGGCCTAAACTTCCCACAGCCCCTCCCAATAACTACTCAGCCCTCCTCCTCCAAAAGCAGCATCTCTACCATTACAGACGATCAACTTTCAACAGTCTTCATCCCAACCCTAACCCATCTCTTCAACCTGTCACTAACAACTGGTGTCTTCCCCTCATGCTTCAAACATGCCTCAATCACATCCATCCTCAAAAATTCCTCCCTTGACCCATCCTCTCTGTCTATCTATTGCCCCATATCACTTCTCCACTATGTCTCAAAACTACTGGAACAACATGTCCATTGTGAACTGTCCTTCCACCTCTTCTCCCACTCCCTCTTTGACCACTTACAATCTGGCTTTGAACCGCATCATTCCACTGAAAATGCCCTGAAAAAAGTCACCAATGACCTACTAACTGCTAAATCCAAGTGACACTAGTTTGTCCTCCTCCTCCTGGACCTGTCCTCTGCCATCGACACAATGGACCATTCCCTCTTGCTACAGATTCTCTCATCTCTTGGCATCACAGACTTGACCCTATCTTGGATCTCTTTATACCTAATAGACCGGACATTCAGCATCTCTCACACACACACCACCTCCTCATTTCGCCCCTTATCTGTCGTTGTCCTCCAAGGTTCAGTTCTAGGACCCCTGCTATTCTCCATCAACACCTTCGGCCTTGGACAGCTCATAAAGTCCCAGGGTTTTCAGTATCACTGCTATGCTGATGACAAACAGATCTACCTCTCTGGACCCAATTTCACCTCCTTACTAACCAGAATCCCACAATGTCTGTCTGCTATTTCATCTTTCTTCTCTGCTAGATTTCTAAAACTTAACATGGATAAAACAGAATTCATCATTGTTCCCCCATCTCACTCAACTCCCCCATCAGACTTATCCATCATATTCAATGGCTGCTCACTCTCCCAAGTCCCGCAAGCTCCCTGCCTCCGAGTAACTCTTAACTCTGATCGCTCCTTCAAACCACATATCCAAGCACTTTCCACATACTGACAACTCCAACTCAAAAATATTTTCCGAATCCGCACATTCCTTAACCAAGAATCTGCTAAAACACTAGTGCATGCCCTCATCATCTCCCGCCTCGACTACTGCAACCTCCTGCTTTGTGGCCTCCCCTCTAACACATTCGCACCCCTCCAATTGATCCTAAACTCTGCTGCCTGACTAATCCACCTATCCCCCCGCTATTCCCCAGTCTCTCCTTTCTGTCAATCCCTTCACTGGCTCCCCATTGCCCAGAGACTCCAGTTCAAAACCCTAGCCATGGCATACAAAGCCACCCTCAACCTGTCTCCTCAATACATCTGTGACCTAGTCTCCCGATACTTACCTGCACGCAACCTCCGATCCTCACAAGATCTTCTTCTCTACTCCTCTCTTATCTCCTCTTCCCTCAATCGCATACAAGATTTCTCCCGTGCATGCCCCCTACTCTGGAACTCTCTACCCCAACATATCGGACTCTCGCCTATCACAGAAACCTTCAAAATGAACATGAAGACCCCCCTCTTCCGTCTAGCCTAAAACCTGCAGTAATCCTCAATGCACTACCAGCTCTATCCCCACCTACTGTATCCTCACTCATTCCTTGTAGATTGTGAGCCCTCGCTGGCAGGGTCCTCTGTCCTCCTGTACCAGTCAGTTACTTGTATTGTTCATGATTATTGTACATGTTTTTATTATATATACCCCTTTTCACATGTAAAGAGTCATGGAATAAATGGAGCTACAATAATAAATAATAATAAAAAAAATGCAGGATACAAAGTCTTATAATGGCCAGAAATAGTGTTACAAACACATGACAGTTTATTCTGAAAAGACACCTGAAATGACACATATGCTTTTGTAAATGTAGTTTTTAGTCTTTGAATGAGATGGCGCTTTTTAATGTGCTGTATGTTGCATTGTGTGCACAATTATTAGGCAATTTGTATTTTTGACGATTAATTTTAATATTGACAGCTACAGTACTGTCAGTCATTCCAAAAGGTTAATAAACTTGAATATTTAAGAAAGTACACATGCAGAATTATTGGCAAACTATTAGTGTTCAGAATTATTATGTAAGATGAAAAATGAAAATTTTCCAGCCTCAATTGTTTTTTTCATCTGTTAATGTGAGAATAATAACCAAATAGCTCAAAATGTACAAAAATATATTTCCAAAATAAAAAAAATACATATTAGTGACAAATATAGCCCCCCTTCTTTTCAATTAGAGTCATAAGCCTTCCATCCTGAGCTTGTCAGTTTCTTAATATTTGGAGAACAACTTTTTGGGCAGCACCAACCACAGCCTCCCAGACACTGCTATGTTATTGCTTTTTGCAATAAAACTTTTGATGGTTCTGTGATCATACCATAATATTTTAATAATTTCCAGAATGCTGTATCCCGCTGTAAGACTTTTTACATTTTTTAACTTTTCAGAGTGAATTAATTCTCTTTTTTGGCCCATTTTGCCCAAGGAAAACAAGCTGTCTAATAATTATGCACACCTTGATAAAGAGTGTTGTATCCTTAGGCCTCACCCCCTCATTACACAAATGCACATCACCTGATCGGCTTCATCCAATAAGCATTCATGTTTATACAGCGCGGAGTTGGAAAAATTGCATAAAAATTATGATATTGTCAAAATACTCACTGGCCTTATAATTCTGCACTCAGTGTATGTGCACTTAAGAAATAAGTTTGAAACTATCCTGACTTTTTTAAAATGAGAACACTGCAATAATAATTTACAATAATAATTTACAACTGAATTATTCATCTCAACATATTTTTACAAAGTTCCATCAAACAGATGGCCATACAGAAGGCATTAAAATGAGACAAGACAAATTAGGTAGGTGACATGGATCCAAGTCATTAGTCATTCTAAATATTTTATTTTTGTTGAAAATAATTTAACTATTCCATTGGATTTTACAATTTATGATCCGAATAATTTAGATTTAGAACAGCTATAAATTTATTACATCTTCCTTAACTCTGATAGTTGAACATGTTGTCGTATTATTCTTTTAGAACTATTTCCCGATGGTCTATCTAGTTAACTAATAGAAAAATAATAGATTGATTGACAAATGTTTTGACAAAATGATTATATTTGATAACCTTTGAGTAATTTGTTGTTGTTTCTACCATTTTATATTTACCGTGATTTTTTTATTTTCTTCTTATTTATTTATATGATCATTTATGGCTACTGTAATTTTCTTATTACATGTACTGTTATTTAGACTCTTACAGAGTTAAAGACATCTAAGAGACTGTTTGGAGACATAAGTAATCTTCCTGATACAGATGGAAAACGGCTAGGTTATTTAGAATATGTAAGTGTCTGAATTGTCAATCTGGCAATCTGGGGAGATGCCTGGGAAACTGTTGTGTCTGACAGTTTAATTGGCATGTCTGTGCTGGTTTGGGCTCCTAAGCAATTGTTAAAATTGGCACGTGAGTCATCCAGCTAGTAGAATAGCATTTTGCTTGGCTTCCCATCATGTACAGCGTCAATGCAACAATATTGCATAGAAATCCATTTCTATGAATATTTTAAAACTATATATTGTATTATGATATCCACATTTTAGAAGTGTATTAAAACAACCAATAAAAAAATAATATAACGATAAAAATGTAGCAACATATTTCTTTATTTTTAAAGGATACAGTGAGGACATGTTACCTTTAAAAAAAAATAAAAAAAACTTAAAAGAGATGACCTGGAATATAAGTTGGTGTGCATGCAGCGTGTAGGCGCATGTTCACACTTGACACTAAACAGACAAAACCCAAGATAAAAACATAATAACTAATAAGCAAATACCCTAGAATAAATAAATGGCAATAGTGCATGAAAATAATATAGGGCGGTAGGTTAACATTATTTTGATCAAAAGTACTAGAATTGGTGCAAATTGTTTCGTACATCCACTTGATCTGCCCCTGGACAAAACTGGGAGAACCACCTCTTCTTACCCACCAGCGTCTGTGACTCTTCTTTTGATAATTCAGGCTGGCTGGACATTTTCCCTGAAAAGTGTTGTGGCTAATGGAATGGGACTTGCAAATAAATTCGCAACAACTCTAAAAATGACCATATATTCCATTATATTAACCATAGTAATTAATGGCGTATATGGTGTTATTCGTTTATTCTATGCAAGTGACGCGCCCCTGGGCCTGTGTCGCGCTGCGTTGCGCACGCGGGAGCTTACCCGGAGCCGGATCTGTTTAGGGTTGTAGTCTCGTGGCGGTGACCCGGTCCGTGCCCAGGGAGTCAAACTGGACGGCAGTCTGTTAGCGGTAGAAAATGGTTGATGACTACGCCACCCGTTGAATGCAGCCAGGGGGCTGCTGCTGCAGGGCAGACCGCTGAGGCCGGTGGAAGGATGGTGCAGCGTGATAGTATAACCCCCAACGGGAGGGGTATGGCCTCAGGGCAGCCGACGTGGATGATGGGGGTAGCAGGAACCACTCAGAGACGGTATGGTAGCGTTCAGGGTCTTTACTGGTAACAACGATAGACCCTCCCGGAGTACTTGCTAGCGAACGGGGCCTGGTCAGTCCTTGAGCAGATGGGATCTCCCCTGGCCAGGCGTAGTTGTAGGCCTCCCAAGCTGACTGTACTCTTCTGGCTACCTTGCTAGAAGCTGATGTAAGTAGCCCACGTCCCTGAGTGTACCGTGTGGTGCTCACCCGTATGGCCGGTGACTCGGGGCCTTCTAATGGCTTCCGCTCCACGATGGCGGTGCTGGTCCCACGCGTGTGACCGGGCCTTCGGGCTTCTGGGCCAGGGGACCTGAAATCCCCTGCCTGACGGATTCTGCTGCTGGGTAGAAGTTAGTCCCCACAGCCTCGGACTCCGGGTCCGGTAAAGAATCTTCTTAGTCAGGGCGAGCTCTTTAGCTGCCAGCCCCTGACTCCTTGTGACTCTGCTGCTTCCTATGCTGCTCTTGTCTCTACTCTTCCTGGACTCACTAACCCTGCCTCAGCCCCGGGTTTATACAGGGGAAGTTCTTCCCCTCCCAAGGCTGGGCAGGAGGTGTGGCATGCACAGGATCCCTGACCAAAGGACCTCCCACCTGCTCTCAGACGTAATATCTCTATCACTGTGACAACCAGACCCCTGGGGTGTCACACAAGAAATACATCAACTGTAAAAATTTCATTTTCCAAAAACCACAGGATAACCAAAGTTCAGATGGCAGAAAGTTAATGTATCCGTGTGAAATTGTAGCATGTGAAAATAATAAATTTTTAAAAGATCTTAAGTTTAATATTACCCCTGGACGAAGCTATTCTTGCAAAACGCGCGTCAGGTGTGGTGGGATATCACCCTCTTACCTTGGTGCTGTACTACTGGGTGGGTATATAATAGATTTACTTGTGATATAATCCTATTTGGATTCTTCATATAGATGGGTGTTTTACTGCTATTGCCATATATTTACTTACCTTACTTTTATGAATATCTCAAGTTGACTTACCTATTTATATTATATAGTCACTTGCAGTAAATACACTTACTTCACTCTTTTGTATATTTTACGTTGATTTACCAGCTTGCTCTATATAGTGAACAAATAGCAAATATACCCCATTATGTGGCCATATTTATTATTCATCCAGCAAAGGTTTCCACTATGGAAACCTTCCACTATTAGACAGAATCTAAAAAAAAATCCAGAAAATCACATTGTATGATTTTTACATAATTAATTTGATTTGCAGAGGTCAGACGTTTCCTGTAGTTCTTGATCAAGTTTGCACACACTGCAGCAGGGATTTTGGCCCATTCTTCTATACAGATCTTTTCCAGATCTTTCAGGTTTCGGGGCTGTCGCTGGGCAACATTGAGCTTCAGCTTCCTAAAAAGATTTTCTATTGAGTTCAGGTCCGGAGACTGACTAGGCCACTCCATGACCTTGAAATGCTTTTTACGCAGCCACTCCTTAGTTTCCCTGGCTGCGTGTTTCGGGTCATTGTCATACTGGCAGACCCAGCCAAGACCCATCTTCAATGCTCTTACTGAAGGAAGCAGGTTGTTGATCTAAATCTTGCTATACATGACCCCATCCATCCTCCCTTCAATATGGTGCAGTTGTTCTGTTGCCTTTGCAGAACAGCACTCCCAAAGTATGATGTTTCCCCCACCATGCTTCACGGTTGGGACGGTATTCTTGGGGTTGTACTTATCCTTCTTCCTCCAAACACAGCGAGCAGGGGTTGATACCAAAAAGTTCTATTTTGGTCTCATCTGACCACATTACCTTCTTCTATGCCTCCTCTGGATCATCCAGATGGTCATTGGCAAACTTCAAACGGGCCTGGAGATTTGCTGGCATGAGCAGGGGGACCCTGCGTGCTTTGCAAGATTTTAATCCATGACGGCGTAGTGTGTTACTAATGGTAATGTTTTAGACTGTGGTCCCATATTTTTTCAGGTCATTGACCAGGTCGTCCCATGTAGTCCTGGGCTGATTCCTGACATTTCTCAGAATCATCCTTACCCACGAGGTGAGATGTTGCATGGAGCCCCAGACCGAGAAAGATTGACAGGCATCTTGTGTTTCTTCCATTTTCTAATAATTGTACCAACAGTTGTTGCCTTCTCAACAAGCTGCTTGCCTATTGTCCTGTAGCCCATCCCGGCCTTGTGCAGGTCTACAACTTTGTCCCTGGTATCTTTAGACAACTCTTTGGTCTTGACTATGGTGGAGAGGTTGGAGTGTGATAGATTGAGTGTGTGGAACGGTGTCTTTTATACAGATAACAAGTTCAAACTGGTGCAAATAATACAGATAATGATTGCAGAGTAGGAGTGCTTCTTAGGGAAAAACTAACAGGTCTGTGAGATCCAGAATTCTTGCTGCTTCGTAAATGATCAAATACAGTTGTGCTCAAAAGTTTACATACCCTGGCAGAATTTTTCCTTTCTTGGCCTTGTTTCAGAGAATATGAATGATAACAAAAAAAAAATTTTCTCCACTCATGGTTATTGGTTGGGTGAAGCCATTTATTGTCAAACTACTGTGTTTTCTCTTTTTAAATCTTAATGACAACCAAAAACATCCAAATTTCCCTGATCAAAAGTTCACATACCCCAGTTCTTAATACCATGTATTGCCCCCTCTAACATCAAGGACAGTTTGAAATCTTTTGTGGTAGTTTTGGATGAGGTTCTTTATTTTCTCAGATGGTAAAGCTGCCCATTCTTCTTGACAAAAAGCCTTCAGTTCCTGTAAATTCCTGGGCTGTTTAGCATGAACTGCGCGCTTGAGATCTCCCCAGAGTGGCTCAATCATATTGAGGTCAGGAGACGGAGGTGGCCACTCCAGAACCTTCACTTTGTTCAGCTGTAGCCAATGAGAGGTCGACTTGGCCTTGTGTTTTGGATCATTGTCATGTTGGAACGTCCAAGTACGTACCATGCGCAGCTTCCGGGCTGATGAGTGCAAATTTGCCTCCAGTATTTGCTGATAAGGTGCTGCATTCATATTTCCTTCAACTTTTACCAAGTTTCCTGTGCCTTTGTAGCTTACACATCCCCAAAACATCAGCGATCCACCTCCGTGCTTTACTGTAGGAATGGTGTTCCTTTCATCATAGGCCTTTTTGACCTCTCTCCAAATGTAATGTTTATGATTGTGGCCAAAAAGTTACATTTTGGTCTCATCACTCCAAATTACCTTGTTCCAGAAGTTTTGAGGCTTGTCTCTGTGCTGTTTGGCATATTGTAGGTGAGATACTTTGTGGCATTTGCACAGTAATGGCTGTCTTCTGGCGACTCGACCATGCAGCCCATTTTTCTTCAAGTGCCTCCTTATTGTGCATCTTGAAACAGCCACACCACTAGTTTTCAGAGAGTCCTGAATTTCAGCTGATGTTATTTGTGGGTTTTTCTTTGCTTCCTGAACAATTTTCCTGGTAGTTGTGGCTGAAATTTTTGTTGGTCTACCTGACCGTGGTTTGGTTTTTACAGAGTCCCTGATTTTCCATTTGTTAACAGTTTGAACTCTGCTGCCTGGCATTATCAATTCCTTGGATATTTTTTGTATCCCTTTCCTGTGTAATACAGTTCAACTACCTTTTCCCATAGATCCATTGACAATTCTTTTGCTTTTCCCGTGACTCACAATACAGAAACGTCAGTGGCTGGATGAAAGATGCAAGAGTCTGTCTGGATCCCAGAAACTCACTCAGCTTTTATGCACACACACTGATTACAAGCAAACAGGTCATAGGTGAGGATGTTACCTTTAGTAGCCATTCAAACCCAATTGTGTCAAATTCTGTGCATGTTATCAGGCCAAAATCACCAGGTTATGTGAACTTTTGATCAGGGTCATTTGGATGTTTTTGGTTGTCATTAAAATTTAAAAAGAGAAAACACAGTAGTTTGACAATAAATGGCTTCACCCAACCAATAACCATGAGTGGAGAAAAAGTATTTTCGTTATCATTCATATTCCCTGAAACAAGGCCAATAAAGGAAAAATTCTGCCGGGAAATGTAAACTTTTGAGCACAACTGTACTTATTTCATACAATAAAATGCAATTTCATTATTTAAAAATCATACAATGTGATTTTCTGTTTTTTATTTTTAGATCTGTCTCTCACAGTTGAAGTGTACCTACCATAAAAATTACAGACCTCTCCATTCTTTGTAAGTGGGAAAACTTGCAAAATCGGCAGTGTATCAAATACTTATTTTCCCCACTGTATATAATAATAATTATTATTATTATTTATATTTTTAGAGCACCATGGTGCTGTTCATAACATATATAAGATACATATCTTAAAGGGAGTCTGTCAGTAGGATCAAACCTCCAAAGCCATCTATATGGATATGCAGGTCATAGGAAACTGAATAAAACAATACCTTGATATCTGCAATTCCAGAGAAATCCACGTTTTACATATACAGTACAGACCAAAAGTTTGGACACACCTTCTCATTTAAAGATTTTTCGGTATTTTCAAGACTATGAAAATTGTACATTCACACTGAAGGCATCAAAACTATGAATTAACACATGTGGAATTATATATTTAACAAACAAGTGTGAAACAACTGAAAATATGTCTTATATTCTAGGTTCTTCAAAGTAGCCACTTTTTGCTTTGATGACTGCTTTGCACACTCTTGGCATTCTCTTGATGAGCTTCAAGAGGTAGTCACCGGAAATGGTCTTCCAACAATCTTGAAGGAGTTCCCAGAGATGCTTAGCACTTGTTGGCCCTTTTGCCTTCACTCTGCGGTCCAGCTCACCCCAAACCATCTCGATTGGGTTCAGGTCTGGTGACTGTGGAGGCCAGGTCATCTGGCGTAGCACCCCATCACTCTCCTGCTTGGTCAAATAGTCCTTACACAGCCTGGAGGTGTGTTTGGGGTCATTGTCCTGTTGAAAAATAAATGATGGTCCAACTAAACGCAAACCAGATGGAATAGCATGCCGCTGCAAGATGCTGTGGTAGCCATGCTGGTTCAGTATGCCTTCAATTTTGAATAAATCCCCAACAGTGTCACCAGCAAAGCACCCCTACACCATCACACCTCCTCCTCCATGCTTCACGGTGGGAACCAGGCATGTAGAGTCCATCCGTTCACCTTTTCTGCGTCGCACAAAGACATGGTGGTTGGAACCAAAGATCTCAAATTTGGACTCATCAGACCAAAGCACAGATTTCCATTGGTCTAATGTCCATTCCTTGTGTTCTTTAGCCCAAACAAGTCTCTTCTGCTTGTTGCCTGTCCTTAGCAGTGGTTTCCTAGCAGCTATTTTACCATGAAGGCCTGCTGCACAAAGTCTCCTCTTAACAGTTGTTGAAGAGATGTGTCTGCTGCTAGATTTCTGTGTGGCATTGACCTGGTCTCTAATCTGAGCTGCTGTTAACCTGCGATTTCTGAGGCTGGTGACTCGGATAAACTTATCCTCAGAAGCAGAGGTGACTCTTGGTCTTCCTTTCCTGGGGCGGTCCTCATGTGAGAGAGTTTCTTTGTAGCGCTTGATGGTTTTTGCAACTGCACTTGGGGACACTTTCAAAGTTTTCCCAATTTTTTGAACTGACTGACTTTCATTTCTTAAAGTAATGATGGCCACTCGTTTTTCTTTACTTAACTGCTTTTTTCTTGCCATAATACAAATTCTAACAGTCTATTCAGTAGGACTATCAGCTGTGTATCCACCAGACTTCTGCACAACACAACTGATGGTCCCAACCCCATTTATAAGGCAAGAAATCCCACTTATTAAACCTGACAGGGCACACCTGTGAAGTGAAAACCATTTCTGGTGACTACCACTTGAAGCTCATCAAGAGAATGCCAAGAGTGTGCAAAGCAGTCATCAAAGCAAAAGGTGGCTACTTTGAAGAACCTAGAATATAAAACATATTGTCAGTTGTTTCACACTTTTTCTGTTAAGTATATAATTCCACATGTGTTAATTCAAAGTTTTGATGCCTTCAGTGTGAATGTACAATTTTCATAGTCATGAAAATACAGAAAAATCGTTAAATGAGAAGGTGTGTCCAAACTTTTGGTCTGTACTGTATGTAAATGAGCTGTTAAGATATATGGGCCGGACATAGATCTCCCTGAGAATCTGCCTCCAAAGCTTAATTTAAATGAAAGGAAGCGTTACCAGTGTGAGACATGTAATGACTGACAGTCTGCTCTCGTGATCTACATGTCTCACACTGGTATTGCTCCCCTTTCATTTAAATTAATCTCTGGAGGCAGATTCTCATTGAGACCTATGCCCAGCCCATAGATCTAAACAGCTCATTTACATATTAAGAAAAACGTGGATTTCTCAGGAATAGGGTTGAGCGCGTATGTTCTGTCCGAGTATGCTCGGGCTGAGCTCCAAGTATTTATAGCTGCTCGGTGATATGGTTGAATCGCTCCCGTGTGCATGATTTGCAACTGTTTCACAGCTTTATTACATGTGAGAAATGTCTATTTCTTACACATTCCTCACATGTAATAAAACTGGCAAACAGTTGCAAATCATGCACACAGGAGCGATTCAACCATATCACCGAGCAGCTATAAATACTCGGAGCTCGGCCCGAGCATACTCGGCGAAAGGGTTAATAGAGCATACTCGCTCAACACTACTCAGGATCCATTCAGAGTTTTGCAGATACCAAAGTATAACTTTATTAAACTTATATGACCTACTTACTAGAGATGAGCGTTGTTCTACTCGAACTGTTCGCCAATCTCAAATTCGAGCTGTTTTGGGCGGTGCTCGAGCCGTTCGGCGAACACGAACAATTTGAGAAAAATTCGGCTGTTCGAGGTTATGTTCGATAACTGTTCGTGCACCAAAATCATAACTGGATTTTTTCTCAGTAATGATGAAAATTAATGTTAATACGCAGTTTGAGTGTACAGCGGGGTGGGGGGAGGGGCAGGGGATGGAGCTCTGCAGGAACAATGAAGATCTCCATTTTTTTTTTCTCTTTCCCGCATTTACAGTGGGGAGGTGCAATCTGTCAGCCTATCAGCAGCGCACACACAGAGCGAAGTGCTTTTTTTCACACAAGCAAGGGCATGTGTCATTGGCAGTGTATGTCACATGTCCTTGCCCTATAAGACCAAGCCATTTTCCCCGTCGCCACCATTTTCTCACTGCTGCAGCTGCGTGTTAGACGGCACCGCTGTTGCTGTGTGCGCTATACCTTGTTAATTTCAAGCCAATTTTCGCACAAATCTACAGATAGCTTGGGAGTAGGGAATAGTTGTGATTGCAGTCCTTTTAAGGACTAGGTTACAGCATTTCCTACGACTTTTATCAGGCAGGTCTGTGCTCTTAAATAGATAGATTGTGGGAGTAAAGACTAATTGTAATTGGAGTCCTTTTCAGGACTAGGTTACATCAGTTCCTATCAGTTTTTGCCAGGCAGGTCTGTGCCAGTGCTGTGCAAGTTTTTTTCACAGCATTTGGCTGAATCTAGCAAAGCTAATCCTTTTTGGCCTATTGCAGAGTGTGTTAGTCAGTGGAGTAGCCTATCTGTGTTGCAAGATATACCACCTGTGTATAGAATACCAATTTTTTTACTGCACCTAGTGAAGTAAAATCTTTTGGGCATAGCATCATTCTATTAGTCCATCTATACTGACCTCCATCAGGTTGCAAATTGAATATAATTTTTTTCTGCATCTAGCTCTGAAAAAATATTGGGCTTCTAGCTGTGTGTGGGACTTGTTGTATTAGTCCATCTATACTGACCTCCATCAGGTTGCAAACTGAATATATTTTTTTCTGCATCTACCTCTGAAAAAATATTGGGCTTCTAGCTGTGTGTGGGACTTGTTCTATTAATCCATCTATACAGACCTCCATCAGGTTGCAAACTGAATATATTTTTTTCTGCATCTACCTCTGAAAAAATATTGGGCTTCTAGCTGTGTGTGGGACTTGTTGTATTAGTCCATCTATACTGACCTCCATCAGGTTGCAAACTGAATATATTTTTTTCTGCATCTACCTCTGAAAAAATATTGGGCTTCTAGCTGTGTGTGGGACTTCTTCTATTAATCCATCTATACAGACCTCCATCAGGTTGCAAACTGAATATATTTTTTTCTGCATCTACCTCTGAAAAAATATTGGGCTTCTAGCTGTGTGTGGGACTTGTTGTATTAGTCCATCTATACTGACCTCCATCAGGTTGCAAACTGAATATATTTTTTTCTGCATCTACCTCTGAAAAAATATTGGGCTTCTAGCTGTGTGTGGGACTTCTTCTATTAATCCATCTATACAGACCTCCATCAGGTTGCAAACTGAATATATTTTTTTCTGCATCTAGCTCTGAAAAAATATTGGGCTTCTAGCTGTGTGTGGGACTTGTTGTATTAGTCCATCTATACTGACCTCCATCAGGTTGCAAACTGAATATATTTTTTTCTGCATCTACCTCTGAAAAAATATTGGGCTTCTAGCTGTGTGTGGGACTTGTTCTATTAATCCATCTATACAGACCTCCATCAGGTTGCAAACTGAATATATTTTTTTCTGCATCTACCTCTGAAAAAATATGTGGCCTTCTAGCAGTGTGTGGGACTTTCTCTATTAGTCCATCTATACTGACCTCCATCAGGTTGCAAACTGAATATAATTTTTTTCTGCATCTAGCTCTGAAAAAATATTTGGCCTTCTATCAGTGTGTGGGACTTTCTCTATTAGTCCATCTATACTGACCTCCATCAGGTTGCAAATTAAAAATAATTTTTATCTGCATCTACAGTACCTCTGAAAAAATATTTGGGCTTCTAGCTGTGTGTGGGACTTGTTCTATTAGTCCATCTATACTGACCTTCATCAGGTTGCAAATTGAATATAATTTTTATCTGCATCTAGCTCTGAAAAAATATTTGGCCTTCTAGCAGTGTGTGGGACTTTCTCTATTAGTCCATCTATACTGACCTCCATCAGGTTGCAAATTAAAAATAATTTTTATCTGCATCTACCTCTGAAAAAATATTGGGCTTCTAGCTGTGTGTGGGACTTGTTCTATTACTCCATCTATACTGACCTCCATCAGGTTGCAAACTGAATATATTTTTTTCTGCATCTACCTCTGAAAAAATATTGGGCTTCTAGCTGCGTGTGGGACTTGTTGTATTAGTCCATCTATACTGACCTCCATCAGGTTGCAAATTAAAAATTATTTTTATCTGCATCTACAGTACCTCTGAAAAAATATTTGGGCTTCTAGCTGTGTGTGGGACTTGTTCTATTAGTCCATCTATACTGACCTCCATCAGGTTGCAAATTGAATATAATTTTTATCTGCATCTAGCTCTGAAAAAATATTTGGCCTTCTAGCAGTGTGTGGGACTTTCTCTGTTAGTCCATCTATACTGACCTCCATCAGGTTGCAAATTAAAAATAATTTTTATCTGCATCTACCTCTGAAAAAATATTTGGGCTTCTAGCTGTGTGTGGGACTTGTTCTATTAATCCATCTATACAGACCTCCATCAGGTTGCAAACTGAATATAATTTTTTTCTGCATCTAGCTCTGAAAAAATATTTGGCCTTCTAGCAGTGTGTGGGACTTGTTCTATTAGTCCACCTATACTGACCTCCATCAGGTTGCAAATTCAAAATAATTTTTTGTCTGCATCTAGCTCTGAAAAAATATTTGGCCTTCTAGCAGTGTGTGCGACTTTCTTTATTAGTCCATCTATACTGACCTCCATCAGGTTGCAAACTGAATATATTTTTTTTCTACATCTACCTCTGAAAAAATATTGGGCTTGTAGCTGTGTGTGGGACTTGTTCTATTAATCCATCTATACAGACCTCCATCAGGTTGCAAACTGAATAAAAAATTTTTCTGCATCTACCTCTGAAAAAATATTTGGGCTTCTAGCTGTGTGTGGGACTTGTTCTATTAGTCCATCTATACTGACCTCCATCAGGTTGCAAATTGAATATAATTTTTTTCTGCATCTAACCCAGCCCATAGTTTTGGCCTAATACCACAGTTTGGCCACTCAGCTCTGCTCGGTTCCCATCCATTGTTTTTTTGTGCAAACAACTCCAGAGTTGTGAATTAGTTAACCACCAAAATGAGTGGAAAAAGGCCTGCTGCTGGTGGAAAGGGGAATAGGCGTGTTGGGAAGGGGAAAAAAGGTTGTGTCCGTGGGGTAGGTGTTAAAGCAACAGTAACATCTGCAGAAGAAAGACCATCTTCCAGCCAAACTAAAATGTCTACTTCTTTTAGCGGACAATGTGATAAGATCCCTTTCTTACGGCCACGCCAATCGCTACAAATTCCAGATGAGGCACAAAAACAGCAGGTGCTTCAACGGATATCAAGTGCTCCTTTAAGTGGGCTCTCCTCCACATCAACTTCAACATCACAAATACTCCAGTCCTCAAAGGTGTCACCCCAATCGCACTTGCTTCCTCACAGCTCCCAAATCTCCAGCTGCCCATCTGAGTATGAGGTAGAACAGATGGTTGAGTCTGCAGAGCTGTTTACTCATACTATAGCCTGGGAATCAGAGGTCGACTCCAGCGCTTCTGTGAATCCAGACGAGGAAATGATCTGCACTGATGCCCAGAATCTTTATGAGTCGGATCCAGGACCAGACGCAGAAGGTTCTGACCATAATGTAGACCCTCATTCCCAAACTGTAACTCCTGTTGGTGGAGACAATGAGGAAGACGATGATAAGACTCAAATACCTGATTGGAGCGACAACTTTAGTTTTTTGTCAGGGCAGGAACAGGTTGGCTCTGAGGACGATGGGTGTGATAACGCACAGGGTGATGATGATGAGGTTGGAGATCCGACTTACTGTCAACCCACAGTCAGCCAAGAGATGAGGTCAGCAGAGGAGGTGGAGGAAGATGCTAGTGACGACGAGGTCAGGTTGCGCCTTCCTGGACAGAGACGTAGTACTGAAAGCACGTCAACAACTGCATCCTCAAACACAACTCTGCCTCTCACCACAAGTCGTGGTGGCTCTTCAGGTCGCATGGGTGCTAAGCCTTGCATAGCCTGGGCATTTTTTCAGATCGATAAAGATGACCCAACTCGTGTTATCTGTAACATTTGTCAGCAAAAGCTAAGTAGAGGCCAAAAAATACATAGTTTGAGTACTTCATGCATGAACCGGCACATGGACATGAAGCATAAGTTGCAGTGGGAAGCTCAGTGTGCTACAATGCGGCCTAGCCGGCCGGGCCAACCACCGTCTGCCATATCTTGTGCATCCGCGGCCTCTTCATCCTCTGTGACTGGGGGGACAGCAGTCACACCTGTTTTGGGGCGCAGACCTGCCACCTCTTTACCCGCAACAGCCAGCGTGATTGGCAGGTCATCATTTTCTTTGGAGGTGGTAACACCAGCTGGTGTTGAACGCTGTCCGACATCGATAGCACCACCTTTGGATCAAGGCAACCTAACATGTCCGCCTGCATCTTCCTCACAGACCGGCAGTTTGCCGGGGACACCCTTATCAACCCCGTCTAAGCACAATAGCCAGCCCTCGGTCCCTCAGATGTGGACAAGTAAAAGACCATTTCCTCCTAGCCATGAGAAAGCTAAGAGGTTGAATTTCACCATCTGCAAGCTCTTGGCTACAGAAATGCTGCCTTTCCGCCTGGTGGACACAGAGGATTTTCGAGACCTTATGTCCGTCGCAGTGCCCCAGTACCAGATGCCCAGTCGGCACTACTTCTCAAAGAAAGGTGTGCCTGCGCTCCACCAGCATGTCGCACACAACATCACCGCTTCTTTGAGAAACTCTGTGTGTGACAGGGTGCATTTCACCACAGACACTTGGACGAGTAGGCATGGACAGGGGCGTTACATGTCACTGACTGGGCACTGGGTAACTATGGTGACAGCAGGACAAGGGGCTGCTGTCCAAGTCTTGCCGTCCCCACGAGTTGTGCGTCAATCCTCTTTATGTCAAAGTTCCTCCACTGCTTCTGCCTCCTCAACCTCCTCTCGGTCTTCCACCTGCACCCAAAGCCTGTCTGGTCATGCCACAAGCTTTCTAACTGCGCAGAAGGGATCCTGCACACCTCCTTACTATGCTGGCAGTAGGGCTCAACGTCATCAGGCGGTTTTTACATTGAAATGTCTGGGAAATGTGAGTCACACAGCTGAGGAGTTGTGGTCAGCTCTGGAGAACCAATTTCATGAATGGTTGTCTCCACTGGACCTGAAACCAGGGAAGGCCGTGTGCGACAATGCTGCAAACCTGGATGCGGCCCTTCGCCGGGGCAATGTCACACACGTGCCTTGTATGGCTCACGTGTTGAACCTGGTTGTCCAGCAATTTTTAGCCCACTATCCCAGACTAGATGGCCTTTTGCAGAGGGCACGGTCGCTGTGTGCTCACTTCCGCCGTTCGCATCCCGCAGCTCAGCGACTTACATCTCTACAGAAGTCGTTGGGCCTGCCACTTCACCGGCTAAAATGCGATGTGCCTACCCGGTGGAATTCAACTCTGCACATGTTGCAGCGACTGTGGCAGCACCGACAAGCCCTGGTGCAATACGTTCTGACGTATAGCCTAGGCCAACGAGATCCAGAGGTGGGGCAAATCACGCTGGAGGAGTGGTCTCAGATCAGGGACCTATGCACCCTTCTGCACAGTTTTGAAATGGCGACGAAGATGTTTAGTGCTGACGATGCCATTATCAGCATGACTATTCCGGTGATTTACATGCTGGAGCACATGTTAAACAGAATTCGGAGTCAGGTGGTGGCACAAGAGGAGGTGGAGGAAGTAGAGGAGGAGGAGTTGTATGCGGAAGGGCTAACATCTGCAAGGTCCAGACGGTCGGCAGCACCAAGGCGGCAGGCATGTGAGGGTGGGGGAGATGGTTTTACCAGGGCGCATGGTAGCAGCCAAACTAGTGAGGAAGGTGCAGGAGCCCAGGAAGAAGTGGAGGACGAACTGATGGAAGACTCATCAGATGAGGGAGACCTTGATCACATTTCTGTTGTGCGAGGTTGGGGGGAGAGGACAGAGGAAGGAAGCATGATTGTTACCTCGCCACCAACACAACAGGGACTTGGTGCTCCTGGATGCGCAACACACATGAGTGCCTTCTTGCTGCACTACCTGCAACATGACCCTCGAATTGTGAGAATTAGAAATAATCCTGACTACTGGGTTGCCACACTGTTAGATCCCCGGTACAAAAGTAAATTTGCAGAAATTATTCCTGCCATAGAAAGGGATGCACGCATGCAGGAGTATCAGCAGAGACTGTTGCAGAATCTTACATGTGCTTTTCCACAAAATACCAGTGGTGCACGTAGTGAATCTCACAGTTCCAACTTGCCAACCGTGGGACCGTCAAGTGTTCAGCACTCAAACCGTAATAGAACCACAGTATCTGCTGGTAACATCAATTTTGCGGAATCATTTCACCACTTTTTTAGCCCATCCTTTGCAAGGCCACAGGAGACAAGAAGTCTGACACATAGTCAACGCCTAGAGACGATGGTACAGGAGTATCTCCAAGTAAACATTGAAGCCATGACTGTGTCACTGGACCCTTGCTCTTTTTGGGCTTCCAATCTGGATAAATGGCCGGAGCTAGCCACTTACGCCTTGGAGATCTTGTCATGCCCCGCAGCCAGCGTTCTGTCTGAACGTGTGTTCAGCGCTGCTGGTGGTGTGCTGACAGATAAGCGCACATGGCTCTCCACTGATAATGTAGACAGACTCACGTTCATAAAGATGAAAAAATCATGGATCCGAAACGACTTTTCTACCCCTGTGTCATCCTGGGGAGAGTAAAAGCTTGATGATTGGTTAAAATCACCCTACCAACCGTTTTAAGCTTTCAAATTACTAATCATGTTTATCTGTATCTTGGCTGGAAAATAATTTGGGCTTTGTAGCAGTGTGCAGCACTGATTCTATTAGGCCATCTATAATAAGCTCCACCAGATTTAAAATTACTAATCATGTTTATCTGTATCTTGACTGGAAAATAATTTGGGCTTTGTAGCAGTGTGCAGCACTGATCCTATTAGGCCATCTATACTAAAGCTTCACCAGATTTAAAATTAATAATTTTTAGCTGCATCTAGCCCGGAAAATAATTTTGGGGCTCCGAGATGCGCAAGACACATAAGTGCCTTCTTGCTGCACTACTTGCAGCATGACCCTCATATTGTCAGAATTCGAAGTAATCATGACTACTGGGTTGCCACACTCTTAGATCCCCCAAACTTTTCGATCAACCTTTTCATTTTAATAAAGACCAAAAAAATGGTCATTTTTGAAATTATAAGCATTAGCAGGTTGTTAGAAACTGAAATCAAACAGTTTTCAACTCAAAACTTTATTCTAGGTGATGTTACATTTTCACATAGGACCCCTTGTTCGAAAGGAGCTTCTGAACTCCCTCGTCCATTGAATTTGTCAGGTTTTGGATGGTTTCTGCTTCAATTGTTTTGCATGAGGACAGAATACCCTCCCAGAGCTGTTGCTTAGATGTGAACTGCCTCCCGCCATCATAGACACTCCTTTTAATGATGCTCCAAAGGTTCTGAATGGGGTAGAGGTCAGGGGAGCATGGGGGTCAACCCATAAGTTTGTCCCCTTTTATGCCCATATCAGCCAGAGATGCAGATGTTTTATGTGCAGCATGAGATGGTGCATTATCATGCAAAAAAATGATCTTGCTGTGAAATACACGGTTCTTATTCTTGAACCATGGCAGGAAGTGCTGTTTGAGAAAATCCACATACATTATGGAGTTCATCTTTAGCGCCTTCAGGGATCCTAAAGGGGCCGACAATCTCTCTCCCCATGATTCCAGCCCAAAACATTACTCCACCTCCTCCTTGTTGGCGCTGTAGCCGTGTTTGCGTGGGGTGTCCATCAACCAGCCATCCTCCACTCCATCCATCTGGACCATCGAGCGCTGCACGGCACTCATCCGTGAACAAAACAGTTTTGAAATCAGTCTTCATGTAATGTTTGGCCCACTGGAGCCATTTCTGCTTGTGTGAAGTGGATAGAGGAGGTCGACAGGATGGCGTATGCACAGCTGCAAACCTCTGAAGGACCCTGCATCTTGTTTTTCGGGGGACGTTGGAGGCACCAGCAGCTTCAAAAACTTGTCTGCTGCTATGACAAGGCTTTTTTGCCGCTGCTCTTTCAACCTGACGTAATTGCCTGTAGGAAAGAGTCCTCAATTTGCCCTTATCAGCACGCACACGTGTGTACTGTGAATCAGCTACATACTTCTTGATTGCCAAGACACTTCATCCTGATCATCGCACAATGTTGATTGTAGTCATGCCTTGACCTAAACACTCCACAATTTGTTGCTTCTCAGCAGCCGACACATCCTTTTTCTTTCCCATTTTGGCAGAAAATGTAGGCTGCTTAATAATGTGAGACAGCCTTCTTAAGTAGTCTTGCCTTTCATTGGACACACCTGCCAAATTAATTAGCACAGGTGTCTGCAATTGCTTACAGTGATATAAAGAGCCCTGACACACATCACCATCAATGAGTTTAACTGACAAACAAACAAATTCTTCCCTTATCACTCCTAAACACTTTTTGCATAATAATTTGGAACACAGTGTACATGTGCTTTTCCACAAAACACCAGTGGTTCACGTAGTGAATCTTACAGTTCTAACTTGCCAACCGTGGTCTGTATGGAGTTGTTCAATAAAGGGCCCAAAATTAAGATAACATAGATGGGAGAGGTCTCTATGAATAGGAATTCCTAAGTATTTGATACCCTGTGAGGGCCAGGCAAAGGGAAAGTTGGACTGGATGGAATCCTATATGGATTTGGGGAGGGAGACATCGAGGGCCTCAGACGTCGCTGCATTGATTTTAAAATTTGACCATGTAACAAAGTGATCTATTTCAGCCATAACAGCATGGATGGATATATGTGATTGAGTGATATATACTAGGACATCATCAGCAAATAGAGAGCACTTGTACTCGGTGCCTCCCACCTCAATCCACCTAATATTGGGGTTATGGCGAATTGATGAGAGCAGGTGCTCCGTCACTAGGATGTATAAGAGAGGGGACAGAGAACATCCCTGCCTTGTCCCATTGGTGATTGTGAAAGGTGATGAAAATGTTCTGACGCGCCCCCTGGGCCTTGGGACACCCGGAGCCGGACCCTTTTTGGTGGATGCTGGTGGTTGTAGTCTCCGTGGCGGCGACCCGGTTCCGTGGCTCAGGGCGGTCAAACCAGTGGCGGAACTATTTATGTGGTTTTGATGTTTAAATGTCCGACTACGCCACCCGTGGATTGCGGTCAGAGTGAACCGCCGCTCCAGGGCAGACCGCTGAGGCTGGTGTTGTGGGTGCAGCAGAGCGTAGCATAACTCCCCACGGGAGGAGTATAGCCTCAGGGCAGTGTATGCGGAGGATGGGGGTGATGGTGCAGGGCAGCAGCAGTAACGACACGGAGTCAGTGATGCAGTCCAGGGCCTTTACTCACAGTTCTTATTATCCAGACCACGTCTGCAGGTAACGGCTGCCCACGTCGTACTGTGCTCACCAGATGAGGGGCTCAGACAACTCCCAGATAACTTTGGAGCGCTTCACAGGACCCCCTTTGTGTGTCCTTTGTCTGGCCTTTCTTACCAACCCCTCTGTCTGGCTGCCTCGGGCCTCCTCTTGGTAAACTTGGCGCCAGTTTCCCTGACGCTATGTGGTGCCTTCCTAGCAGGTGTAGCGAGGGGCTGCGCCACATAAAATGTCACAGCCTCCTGTTTCTAGCTGAGGGTCGTTTCCTGCCTCCACTAGTTTCGGGGACCGGTCTCCCCCTTTGGCCTGACCCCTCCACGCAGGTGGATTCGGGCGTGCGGTGGCGACTCGCCCATCCGCACCCCTGGGATCCCTTCGTTCCTCGTTCCTGGAGCCTTCTCCGCTCCTCTTCCTTCCTTCTCCCTCTTCCAGGCCTGGGCCTCTGTTACTAGGCCCGCCTCCGGAGCAGAGCTCATGCAGAGCCCCTGCTCCCTGCCACTTCTGCTCAGACTTCTCTGCACTGAACTAAGATGGTGCCCACCTTTTATACTCCCTTCTCAATGCACCCAGGAACTGCTTCCTCCCTGCTCCTGCACTACAGGGTTCCCCTTCCTCAGTGTTCCCTCCCCCCACTCCAGCCAGGGACAGGGACTGTCGTGCCCATCTCAGGGGCATATTGGTCGCCCTGCCCCACGGCAATGTGGTGTAATGCATGCAGGTGTCGGGTCCTGATCCACACTACATCCTTACCTGAGAGTGAGATATCACACCTCTGGGTGAGGTGCAATACGTCTGTAGCAACCGAGCCCTCAGGGTGCTACAGTTCCATTTATCTTCAGCCTAGGTGATGTATTGCGATACAGGGCCGTGATTTTGGCTATAAAAGGGTCCCCTAGACCCCTACCCCAAGCTTTTTAAGAGAATCATATATGGCGTGCCAGGAGACTCTATGGAATGCTTTCTCAGCATCCAACGAGAGTATCTAATTACAAATTTTTAACTGCATCTAGCCCAGGAAATACTTTGTGCCTAGTAGCAGTGTCTGCTAGTCAGCGGATTATCCCAGCTGTTAAGCAAGCTACACCACCTGTAGTTTGGACACTTAATTTTTTCAAAGGAAATGCTTCGGGACCACAGGATACTCAGTGAAGAGCATCATGAGGCACCCCAAGGCATAGGGGCTGGGACTGGCAGTAGGATGCCTTGCGGTGGACAGCCGAGCTCGATCCTTATAAAAGCTTTTTAACTGCAGCAGCTTTAGTGGACGCTACTGGAGCTGGAATTACGCGGCTGCTGGCATGAGACTTGCCCTCCAATAGATCCTTGTAAATGGATTTAAAGTGTATTCATTCAAATTAGAGAGACAATTTAAATTAAAAAGCTTAGAGCTGCCTCCACCACAGGGGGGCTCGCTCGACCCACCAGCGGACAGGCACCAGTATTGGGAGAGGGGGGCTGGCCGTCAGGGTTCACCGCGGCTCTGGCACAAACCCGGCGACGCGGAGGTGGCACAGGCAGGAGCGGACTGAACGTGTCGGCTTCTCACTTTTTGGATTTTAGAAGGGCATGACATGCCTATATCTGTGTCTCCCCCTCCTTTTACTCCTCCACCTCTTTTCTTTACGCATGACTATATGTACTTGTCACTTTTCCATGTGTTAGTTGTGTCTTCTGAGCAGTTTGTCAGCTTTTGGACACCTTTGAAGGTGTTTTCTATGTGTTTCTATGTGTTTTTGTTTGCCTGCCATTGGTTTTAACGGTGTTCGAAGGTGTTCGACGAACAGTTCGACGAACAGTTCGGCGAACACACGGGTGTTCGACGAACCGAACCGAACTCGAACACTACGGGGGTGGCTCAACACTACTACTTACCTACTGTATATAGATAGCTTAGGAGGTCAATCCTTCTGACAGATTCTCTTTAATATGTCTCCCGGCCAGAGCGTGACAGCTTCATAGAAATATATGAAGCTGGCATGCTCGGGTCGGAGACTCATAGCCAGTCCGTACATTGAATTCTGACTTTGGGCCAAATTGAATGGACTTGTGAAAGAGCCCTTATATGTGGGTCCTCCAGAAGGAGAGATGCACTTTGTATGAATTCTGAGTGGAGATCCCCTCTAATAACACCGAATTCACCAATTTTTCATTTAAAAAATTAGCTTTCTGCACTAGAAAACCCTTTTCATGGTAAATTCCACCTAAATGTATCTTGAAAATGTCATGTATATATGTCATTAGATATCAACTGTGGGAGTGCGTGAGCCAGAGTTCAACTAATTCTCACAATTCATGTCATAACTGCTCTGTAAGTGCCCAAACCACTTTGATGAAGCTACGAGATTTCCATTAAAAAAAAAAAAGTCTAGTTGGAAGTAAATGTATAAATTTTATTAATATAATGAGCAGTCAAAAAGACAATAGCTGTTATGAACATCCTGAATTAAGGAAAAGCCTAAGAGATGTCAGGGGACCACCGTAAATTGAAAGGTTATAATAAGAAGCTAGAACGATAACTAAAGCAAAGTAGGAAAAGGGTCAGTTCATTATTTTGGGGTTCTCTTGCTTTTGTTTTGTTTTGTATCACAAATATAGTACATGATTTTTGCTTTTATTATTATGTTATGTGTCAAAAATTTTACATAAATTTAATAAGTAACATAAACCTTATATCTAAAAGTGATTGCCCCAAAATAATATTCATATTCTATGGTTGACATAATTCATGTCTACACAGGGGCAGTGTGCTACATAATGCATGCCAGTGGTACAAAAGTGCTGTTGTGAGTTATGTAATTATTAATATGGATATATATCATAGTGTGCAGGCTACATAAATACACCAGCCTATTCCTACAGTGCTTTCATTGTGCAACTCAATAACTGCATGTACAACAGGAATGATGCATTAATGCAAAAGCTAATAATAACGATAAAGAATTATGTATGAGTACACATACGCTATGGAAATTAAGGAGAGGGTATTATTAATGGATAAGCTGTACCTTAATGCCACATGTGGGACAGAATAAAACCAGTATGAACAAGAACCATTCTAAAACATTTATATACACTAGATGTACGCAATATAAGAACAAAAGTATTGGGTCACACCTCTAAAAGGGGTTTTCCCACGAACAAAGTACATTTTAATCAATAGATCTTGGAATAGTAATATGTTTCACAACTGAATGTGTTAAAAAAATGTTCCTGTGCTGAGATAATGTTATAAATGTGCCCCTGCTGTGTACTGTGTAATGGCTGTGTCTGACCGTGCAGGAACATGGTCTGATCACACCATAGCTTCTGGTCAAGGACGGAAAAGAGAGGATACAGACAGGACAGCATGGGATCGCTGCTGCTGTGAGCATCACAGAAAAAGAAGCAGCCTTACCAACACCAGGTCAGATTACCATTGCACTAGCAGGATGCAGCAGACCCCCATGATAAAGGCCGGGGCAGCACAGGTGCAAAATACTGATGAAACAACCACTTACAAACCTACCAATTCATGGAGGGAGTGGTTTCCTAGTATTAAAAATGCACACAGATGAGGCTTGCATAGGGCACCAGTCACCCAGGTACGTGTGATGCACAGTGTCTGGCATACAGCCTATTAGTGACAATCATACTATTAGATCAGGTGGGCTGCCCAGCACTATGTAAGTGCACTCCACAAGGACAGACACCCCAATTCACCCAACCAACACTAAAGGTATTCCCCCCTGATGAAGCTATAACTCAAAGAGGAAACGTACGTTGGGGTTCGTAAGAGGGGGGATTCTTCCACTGTGGGATCCATGCATGGTGCTGCACTTTACTCAAGTTAGGCAGGGTACCTTCAAACTACACTTTGTACAGTACAGACCAAAAGTTTGGACAAACCTTCTCATTTAAAGATTTTTCTGTATTTTCATGACTTTGAAAATTGTACATTCCCACTGAAGGCATCAAAACTATGAATTAACACATGTGGAATTATATACTTGGGGACACTTTCAAAGTTTTCCAAATTTTTCGGACTGACTGACCTTCATTTCTTAAAGTAATGATGGCCACTCATTTTTCTTTACTTAGCTGCTTTTTTCTTGCCATAATACAAATTCTAACAGTCTATTCAGTAGGACTATCAGCTGTGTATCCAACAGACTTCTGCACAACACAACTGATGATCCCAACCCCATTTATAAGGCAAGAAATCCCACTTATTAAACCTGACAGGGCACACCTGTGAAGTGAAAACCATTTCCGGTGACTACCTCTTGAAGCTCATCAAGAGAATGCCAAGAGTGTGCAAAGCAGTCATCAAAGCAAAAGGTGGCTACTTTGAAGAACCTAGAATATAAGACATATTTTCAGTTGTTTCACACTTTTTTGTTAAGTATATAATTCCACATGTGTTAATTCATAGTTTTGATGCCTTCAGTATGAATGTCCAATTTTCATAGTCATGAAAATACAGAAAACTCTTTAAATGAGGTGTGTCCAAACTTTTGGTCTGTACTGTATGTGTACCATTATGCCTGATGTGATGTGTAATTTGCCATCTGTCTCTTTGTGGTTTCATGCTTTACAATCTCTGTGGTTTGTAGACAAATATGGTCATTTGTGATCATTTCAATATATAAATGATATGGATTGATATTATATTACTGTGTTTACTACCACAACCTGTGAACTAATGATTGTATACCATTAAGTGCATGATTGTATGTAACATGCATTGACCACTTTTTGTATCCACCTCTGGTTCCAGAAATAAGCTGTGAAAATGATATATTATCACTTGATTAAAATATCTTGAATTGCACTCCTTCTCTCCTCTTTTTTCCTTTTTTTTTTTTTATTGTCCAGCACTATGTAAGTGCACACCACAAGGACAGACACCCCAATTCGCCCAACCAACACTAAATGGCCCAGCTGCATCCTTCATAAAAATGGGAAAATGTGCAATGAAAAATGGTGTATAAAATAAATGAGGTATTGGTCAATGTTTTGGCCAAAATACACAAGCTTACACACTGTGCCGTCATGGATTAAAATCCTGCAGGACACGTAAGGTCCCCCTGCTCATGCCAGCACATGTCCAGGCCCGTTTGAAGTTCGCCAATGACCTTCTGAATGAGGCATGGGAGAAGATCATGTGATCAGATGAGACCAAAATAGAACTTTTTGGCATCAACTCCACTCGCCGTGTTTGGAGGAAGAAGAATGAATACAACCTCAAGAACACCACCCCAACCATGAAGCATGGTGGGGGAAACATTAAACTTTGGGAGTGCTTTTCTGCAAAGGGGACAGGATGACTGCATCGTATTGAAGGGAGGATGGATGGGGTCATGTATCACGAGATTTTGGCCAACAACCTCCTTCCCTCAGTAAGAGCATTGAAGATGGGTCATGGCTGGATCTTCCAGCATGACAATGACCTGAAAGACACAGCCAGGGCAACTAAGATGTGGCTCCGTAAGAAGCATTTCAAGGTCCTAGAGCGGCTGAGCCAGTCTGCAGACCTGAACCCAATAGAAAATCTTTGAAGGGAGCTGAAACTCAATGTTGCCCAGCAACAGCCCCAAAACCTGAAAGATCAGGAGAAGATCTGTATCGAGGAGTGTGCAAAAAACCCTGCTGCAGTGTGTGCAAACTTGGTTAAGAACTACTGGAAACGTCTGACCTCTGTAATTGCAAACAAAGGTTTCTGTACCAAATATTAAGTTCGGTTTTTCTATTGTAACAAATACTTATTTCATCCGTGTGTCATCAGTGTGACACACACCGGCGCCAGGGAATCAGCAGTACAATGAGCGCTGTTCCCAAGCACCGGGTGCTGGAGGCATCTGTCACCATTGTACCCTGCTTGCGCTGCGATCAGCACCAGCAGGGGACAATGTTAACAGTTGTATTCTGCCCTCGCTTTGTCCAGCAAGTGTAAAAATAAGAATAAAATAAAAAACACATTATACTCACCTTTACACCAAATTCCCTGAAGCCATTGTCCCCTGTAAAAAAATAAACAACCATAATACTCACCTGTCCGATACACAGTCCCATGCTGTAATCCATACATATAGTAGGGACAGACATAGTTAAAGTGGGGACTTGCCCATGGTGGGAGGTGAAATGGAACTTCTTCCTGATAGATGGTCAGATAGGTAAGTGCAGTAACCAAGGTCAAATTCAAGTGCACTAGGCTGCAAGTGCCAACAAGAATCTATCGTTCGGAGCAGTGGGAAGCCTTACTGGAATCCTTGTAAAAAACATTCCTGCAACATCCAGAGTCCTCAAGGCTCGATACAGGTACTAGGGCTTAACTGATTGATTGTGCCATCCTTCCATTTTTCTCAACCAGCATGTCCTATTAACAAAGACGTCAGAAACTTTGGTTGGGTGGGGGGGGTACAGACTGTACAGTGCAAGAATTGTGCGTGCTATCATAAGAGTGCAGATATAATGTATACTGTTTGCTTCATTTACAAAATGTTACATTACAGTTCTCATGTTCTCCTCTCTTTGGCTAATTGCAGACAGTGTTTATTTTCATATTTTCCATATCCAGAGTCTGTCAAGCTTAAAAATGCAGCTCTAAGTTGTATCTTCGTCTTCCTTTTCTGCCCCAAGTCAGAAACACCAAGGGTTCTGGAAGCAAGAATAGTAGTTGTAGTATAGGGCACTCACATTAAAGAGTTGCTGAAGGCTTTTTTTATTGGTTGAAAAAGCTTTCAAAGAGGACCTGTCACTTGCCAAAAATATGTAATGTTTACCTATCTGGTGATGTTTTCATTTCCATTCATGAGATTTGACCCTCTCTTCCATGTATCTAACTCTATTCTTCATGGCAAATTAGGCATGGTCTTCAAGAAGACTTCCATAGAGAAGAGTTGAGGACCACGCCCACAGATACTCTTAAAATTACTTAAGAAGGGTTGTCTTTTTCCAAAACTTTAAAAAAGCCAAACCTGCAGTGATCAGATGATCATCACTGACATGCATTTTCTTACTAAAGTTAGATTGTTTTAGTAAATCAGGCTCTAGGAAGTTCTCCTAGAAATGCTCGTTTATAATAAATATACAGTCTAGATAGGTTTCCAATCAGTTGACGAGTGAAGTAATCTTTTGTGTTGCACAAAATATTATCATTTTCGGCATCACATCTTTCTGTGTAGACAGAACCTGTGCTGCTGAAAACTTTACATTCCAATGCAAGTAAATGCAAGTAAATGGGATTGAGTTGCAATACCAGGCACAAACACTATAAAAAGCAGGGAGCTGTGATTGATAAACTATCTAGCCCTGGGGCGCACAACCTTTTATGGACCTAGGGCCAGACTGTCATGCTGAAACAATCCGTGATCCGCACTAAAAATTAAAAGGTTTACACTTTCTCTGACATTTATGTCATATTGAAAGTATATAATATAAATGTCTGATTGGTACAAATTCTACTTACAGGACTTTTACCTCCTCCAATCAGCACTCTGTTAGGCTGTGTGTGTACAATGAGTTTTTGGCGAGTTTTTGAGGCCACAGATTTTATCTGCTTCAAAAATGCAGCGTCTCACAGTTCCACCAAAGTGGACGGGATTTATAGAAATCTCCTGCCCTCTGTGCTTCTTTTTTGCTCAGCGTAAACTGACCTGCGGTGCATGTTTCAGATCCACAGCATGTCAATTTCACTTGTGGGTACGCTGAGTTTTATGTGTGGATTTTCCCCATAGACTTACATTAGGTGCAGAAAATCCACAGGTAAAAAACACACTTGTGTTTTTAGTGCATTTCGCTATGAAAATACAACAAAACTGCATGTAACCCACACGTGACTATCAATAAAGTTTTGTCAAAGCCAAATACTAGGAAGTATCAAAAACGAAACAGCTTTGCTTAAAAGAAGACATGAGACAAAAGACGCAATCAAAATGCATGTAAAAAACGCTCTCAAAAATGCAATGAAAAATGCAAGTAATTAAATATAAATAGGTGCAGAAATGGTGCAGAAAGTCTACAACATCACAAATTCACCAAAAGCTCATTGTGGGAAGGTAGCCTAAGGCTGTGTGCACAAAATGAGTTTTTGGTTACTTTTTTCACTGCTTCAAAAATGCAGTTCCAGCAAAGTGGATGGGATTTATAGAAATCTCCTGCCCTCTGTGCTTTTTATTACTCGGTTTAAACTGATCTGCATAGAACGACATCGTGGGCCACATGTGGGACCAGGGCCGCAAGTTGTGCACCCCTGATCTAGGGGAAACGGCAGACTCCAAACTTTACAATCAGGTGGGTCTTTTGGGAATAAGACTTACACCTGTCTGATACTGACTGTGGCGATCAATAATAAAATTCATGAAAAACCCCTTCATTATCATAATTATAACCATTTAATGGTGTGAAATAAAACAACAAAATGTAATAAGTTTCTTTACAGATAGGATAGATGTCTGATCAATAACCACTGTATTTCATAAAGGCTTAAGGGACACTATTGATCACTACTGATAGAAACTTGAAGTCTCTTTTCCCTGTATGAGTCATCATTAGAACTACAATTCTACATCACTGCAAAGTCCCTGACAGCCCAGCTCCATCCCCTCTTCACCTCCTGACACAGTTGCTCCGCTCTTCCCCCTGCCAGGGACTTTACAGTGATGACTCTTGCAAGGTAAAGAGACCTCCTGTTTCTACATAGAGCTTAGAGGATTTCGCTAGACTGTTTTCAATCACATGATGTCATAGACCTAATGGAAAAGAGAAGAATTAACTGGGTTGAAAGGGCAAAATGAGCAATTTTAAGTACACAGTGCTATATAATATGATGATTAAAATATATAAAGATGATACAAATTTTGATGGGAATGCTTCTTTAATGGGAACCTGGTCACATGAAAAAATGCTATTAACCTGCAGATATGTGGTTAATCTGCAAGTTAATAGCGTTCTGAACCTGCCCGGCACTCGCATATAATCAAATTCTTTAGGAAGGATATTAACTTTATTCTGCCCGGTAGCGTTCAAGTTTCAGTCACTGGGGTGATAGGGCCCCCATCATTGTGGTTTGTCCTGATGAAGAAGTTTGAAAATTTCGAAACACGTTGACAATTAAAAAAACACTCTTGGTCTCCTATCGCATATTGGATCTCTGGCAGCGTGGATTTATATCCACTTTCCCTCCAAGTTTGCATGTTATCACTCATGATAGATCTGCAGCAGCCTATTTCAACAAGCAAATACAGGGGTTGTGACTGTCACAACCCCATCAGGTGAGCACATCCTGTTTTTACTTATTCTTTTTAAACCGGATTAGACCCTATTGCGCTCACTGTCGTTCCAGATTTTACTTCCCTCTATTTCTGACATGGCACATTCATATTTTACCCTTATCTAGCTCCACTGGCCAGCAGCTACTCTGAGGACACAACCCAGGGGCCAACACAGCAAAGGCTACAACCCTCTGTATAAATGAATGGGCAAACACCTGGGGGCTCCTGAGACCTCTGAAGCAGGATGGCTAACACAAATTGTGTTTGTAGATGCGCATTTTGAGTTGAAACATTCCTGCCAATCGTATTCAGATTTTAATTAAACAGATTATCTTACAACTCATTTTACTACCGAAATAGCTTATCTTATGGTGTCCATTTGTAATTACCAGCGAATGTGTTGGAGGGTGGACGTGCACAAACTATGATTCAACAGCAATGGGGGCACCACTGTAGCTGAATAAGAACAATATGTTGGAATAGAAACATACATGTTTTAATTATTTTTAAAAGCTCTATTGTTTGAATGGCACATTAATTGGTAGCAGTGTCGGACTGAGGTGCCAAGGGCCCACCGGTAACCAACTCCAGGGCCCCACTTTTCAGCTACATGCAAATGTGACATTATCCTCAATCACAAATTTATATAACAATGAACTGGGTAGAATGAATAAGATGCTGCCTATGTCTGTACATAGTGATTCAAATATATTGTGTCAAGTACTGCTCATATAAGAGGGTGGTAGTGACTCGCCCCCTGGGCCATAGGGCACTCGGATCCGGGCAATAGGGGAACGATGGGGGTAGTAGTGGCGACCCAGTCCGTGGCTCAGGGTGGTCAGACCAGTGGTAGTCCCTTTATAAGTTTTAAGTGATGTCCGACTACGCCACCCGTGGATTGCGGTTATTAGGAACCGCCGCTGCAAGGCAGACCGCTGGGGCTGATGATGTATGCAGCTGGGATGGTGTGACTCCCCACGGGAAGAGTGCGGCCCCAGGGCAGTGTAGTGGATGGTGGGAGTGATGGTGGTGAGAGTCCCGGTACCAATAGTGCTGGAGGCGCAAAGGAGCACACAGACAACAAGTTACAGTCCAGGGTCTTTACTCACAGTTCATTTGTTCCGGGTCACTTCTGTACAGGTAGTGACCACCCAAGCCGTGCTGCGTCCACCAGTTGTGGGGCTCGGTCAACTCCCAGGCAGCTCAGAAGTATGGCTCAGGACCCCCTTCAATCTTTCCTCTGACCTGCCTCACCAGTGACCCACTTTTGTCCAGCTGCCGCGGACTTGTGCGGTTAAACGTGGATCCCGTTCTCCGCTGTCCTTTATGGTGCCTTCCTAGCAGGTTTGATGAGGTGCTGCACCAATAAATGGTCACAGCCTCCGGTCTTTGGCTGAGGGTTGTTTCTCCTCCACCAACTTGGGATCCGGTACCCTTAATCTGCCTGACCCTTCACCCTGTATTCTCGTGGGTTCTTAGGGTCCCTTCCACCTTCTTGTTCCTGAGCACTTCTGTTTCTATCTCTCTCTTCTTCTTCTTTCCTGTTCCTTCTTCTTCTCCTTTCTCGTGGAGCTGGGCTGAGAAGAAACCCCAGCTCCCCTTCACCTCCTCTCTCTCTCCACTCCACTCTCTTCCTCGGCCTCTCCCTAGGCCCACTCTGGAGTAGAGCTCCTACAGAGCCTCTACTCCCTGTCTTCTCCTCTCTCTGCACAGCCTGACCTCTGTCCTAAGATGGTGCCCACCTCTTATACCTCCCTCTAGCCATGAGCCCAGGTGACCAGCAACCAATGGGCTCCTACCCACGCTCAGGAACCGTCCCCTATCTGCTCCTACATCACCGGGTATTCCTCCCCCCTCCCCACTCCAGCCAGGGACATGGTCTGTCGTACCTGCATTTCTGTCTAATGGGAGTACCGTTGAGCTGTCCCTCGGAATTGGGGTGAGTGTGCTGTATGCAGCTAACTGAGCCCTGGTCCATACTCCATCCTTACCTGGGAGTGGAATATCACACCTCTGGCAGAGGTGCAATACCCCTGTAGCGGCCGAACCCTCGGGGCGCTACATTAGCCCACCGGAGGATTCTCCTGTTCTCCTGTGTGCCACTCCGAGCCTGATTGCTAGGATAACCGCACTGGCGGACACAGTCAGGGGAGGACCCCTGTGTAAAAAAAATATATAGGCCCCTTGCATCACAATAGCTCATCATAATGCACAATTCCACCTGCTTTGGAAAAGAAAATGGGTCCCGTTACCTCTTGGGCCCCTGTGCGGCCACACAGATTGAACCAATGATATTTCCACCCCTGGTTAACCCCCTTAAACAATTCTAAGAGTGATTGCTGTTGAATTATACAAACACAATTACACACTGGGATATGATGTAAAATGTGTTTTTTCATTGATACTAATCAATACTATTCAATGAAAATATACAAGTTTGTTCCTTTCATTAACCCAATGAAAACGAAGCTGTTCTTAACTATAGTCCTTTACGTTTATATACCATGTGCACATATTTTATGATGGTTTAATGCATTTCAACAAAGTCTGTACCATATGAGACACCAGCAGGCTGCCCAATATGAAACCCGGAGTGCAAATGTTTAGTTTTGCAGCTTATTTGCAGAATGAATTTACATAAAAATGTACTTTACTGATCCTGAATGGCAGCCTGTATAATTGCCAGGCCATCGCTATTCTTCTGGATGCCAGGGCCTTTGGAAACAGTCATGAAGATGGTTGGAAGCCACACCTCAAACAGCTTGTCTATTGTTAGCTAATGCAAATCATAGAAACCTCTGTGCAGACAATAATCCAGTGAAGAATTCTGAATGATTTCAGCTTTAAAAAATTATATATTTTGGTTGACAACACAGGGTCAGTGCAGGATGATGCAGTATCTAGTTAGTGCAAAGCACCATAAATGTATAATATATCACAGCTTACAGTCTGCTGCAACAGCGAGGACCAACGATAACTGAGATCCTGGAGGTGTAACACCTCACATGCTACTGTCAATAGCGACTGCTGCATCTAAATGGTTATGTAGAGGGGGCTCCCTTTTTCACCTCATTGGTATCTCAGGGACATGATTAAAGGCTGCCAAAGGGACTTGCTATGTCACCCAGGGGACTTGTCATGGTTCCCAGGTCTGCCATTTATGTATGTCTATTAGGCTCACCTATCAGGTCTACACTTACAGGCAATGATACAGCAATAAAGGAGGGCTGTGCTTTATTATATCAGCAATCACAAGGAAAAGACCCTAGAGGGACACAAGAAGGTAAAACGTTCAATTAATCTATCAGTAATCTGCGAATCTCCCTACTTCCCAATATTCCCTGCTCTTCTTTTGAGTAGCTGGGCTGGTGCGATGTCATCATTGAGGTGTGACGCACACACAGACGTTGCACCAGCCCAGCTACTCAAAAGAAGAGCCAGGAATGTTGGAAAGTAGGGAGATTTGCAGATTACTGACCTGGCCAATGGACAGGAGTCATGATAACGATTCTCCCATCTTTAATTAGAATACAACTGGCCAGATTGCCATGAAAGTTTGTAATTATCATCATTCATTTTGCCCCAAAAATCTCCAAGGCTAAGATCCCACAATGAGTATTTGGTGAGTATTTGATGTTGCAGAATTTCCGCAACATTTTTGCACCTTGAAGGGGTTTTCCACTACTTTTTCACCCCCATTATATATCATAGCTCTTCAAAACAATACCTTTTTGTAATATACTTGTATTAGATGTATAGCTTCTATGAGCGCATCTCAGCAGGGATCACATGGTATTGGATTGTTATGGAGATTCTTCAGCAGGGTTCAAATCCCACCAAGGACAATGACGTGCCCCCTGGGCCATGGGGTACTCGATAGCCGGGTTGGTCGGTGCTGGGTATGTCACGGTGGCAGTGACCTGGTCCGTGACCCAGGGCGGTCAATTAAAGGTAAAGTAAAAAGGGAATAAAGTTTTTAGAGATAATGTTCGTGACGCCACCTGTGGTATGCGGCTATATGGGGCCGCCGCTGCGGTGCAGGTCCACTGGAGCTGATGGTGACGCAGCAGAGTTGGTTCAGCTCTCCACAGGCAGAGCTTTGCTCCAGGGCAGGAAATGATAAATTGTCTGAGGTAGATGTTGCTGGTGTTGTGTAGTGCAGGGCTGGTGATGGCGCAGCAATTATTCAAGGACACAGTGGGGTACAGTCTTCAGGTTTTACTCACAGTTGTTCAATTCTCCAGGTTACAATGGCCAGTGTGCAACCTCCCACGTCGTCCTGTGTCCTCCGGGGTAGGGGTTCAGCAATCTCTCAAGTATCTCATGAGTACTTACATGGGACCCCATTCTATGTACCTTTCCCGATCGTCTCACTGTGCTGTCTCTCACCCTCCTGCCCCACGCCTCACAATCAGAGTCCCAAGCCAGTGGCCTCGGGCCTTGTCGGGCGACGTACAGTCCCCTTGACCCTATGCGAATGTAAGGGGGAAGACCGGGGTGTAAGTACTTTCAGAACAAGGGATCTGGAACTGCCGGGGCCGTGCCTCTGGTTGCAGGGGGAAGACAGACTGCGAGCTCAGGGGTCAGGTGACCGGGGAGCTGGGGGCATGTCCAGAGCCAGAGCTCAGGGGTCAGGTGACCAGGGAGCTGGGGGCGTGTCTAGGAAGAGGGAGAAAAAGGAGTTATGCGCGAGAAAGCGGGAGTTGACAGTTGGAGTCAAGCCCGACTAGAGGGAGAAGAGACGCAGGGTCCGTGGAGTCGAGCAAGTGAGGTGCAGTGTTATGGACTAGGGGCTGAGCGGGTCAAACCGGAGACCGCCCTCTGCCGCCAGAAGACGGAGCATTGTTTAGGCGGGGAAGCAAAAGAAAACAACAACGGCATAAGCCGGCAACGGCCTTGTGGGGAACAAGAGTCAGGTAAGTGTAAAACTGCTGATTACAACCTCCTCGACTCTGCTACATCTAGCCAAACTGTGGATTGTTGGTTATAGCCTTTAACCTGCTACTCACTCCCCTTGTTGTCCCCATATTTCCCCTGTTACTCCCTGCGTGGAGATTGACCCTGTTACAATAAATACCCCCTGTTTATTAACCCTGTACTGGCTGCTCTGTGTTTCTGTGTCACTGCATCTAAAGTACCTGTGTCACATGTCCACCTTTTCGGCGATGTAATTGTGGATGTTGGCTGCAGCACCTTGAAAATGCAGCAGCCTCCGGTTGTCTAGCTGAGCCTTGTTGTTCTCCACCAGTTAGGGGCCGGTCCCCTTCTGTGGCCTGATCCCTCCACATCAGCGTGAATTCGGGTGCACGAGTGGCCTCTACACTCACCGTGCCCCTGGGATCCCCTCTGTTCCTCCTGGAGCCTTTCTCACTTCTCCTCTCTTCTCTCTTTCCTTCTCCTGGGCCTCTCTCACCGGGCCCTGCTCCTTTCTCTACTCCTCCTGAGCAGAGCTCCTCCTGAGCTCCTGCTCCCAGCTCTCCCTCTGAACTCTAACTCCTCAGAACTCAGAACTCTGACTCTCTCTAGAACCTTCCACACTCTCTTTTATGCTCTTACCTTCTGTGCTCCACTAAACTTCTTCCTCCACCCACCTCCTCTACCTAGTTCCACCCTCCAGCTAGGGACCAGGGACTGTGCTCTCCCTTAGGAGCAATCTCGCCCTTCCCCACTGAAGTGGAGTGTATTGGATGTGGGTGTGTGAGTCCCGGGTAGTGTTCCCTTCTTAGCTGAGAGTGGGGTATCACACCTCTGGGTGAGATGCAGTACCTCTGTGGCTACTGGACCCACAGGGGCACCACAACAACATCTGCAAGGAGTTTGTATGTTCTCCCCGTGTTTGTGTGGGTTTCTTCAGGGTTCTCCAGTTGGCTCCCACACTCCAAAGACATACTGATAGGGAATGTAGATTGTGAGCCCCAATGGGGACAGTGCCTATAATGTCTGTAATTGTCTTAATTGTAGTATTAGAACACAGTAAGTCTGGGGACAGGAAGTGATCGATGTAACATCAGAGCTGCAGCTAGCAGACACCAAGTGATGCTATCTGCATGATAAAGGTATATATAACTATAAGAAGAGTATGGATGCATTCACGGTCACATATTAGCAAGATTAATGAATAAAAAATGAAATGAGTTACGGTAGTGGATAACTTTTTTAATTTTATTACCTTTTTGATGCTACGGTTTCTGTCTCTTGTTGCTTTATCATGTTTTAAATAAAGCTGCTTTATTTTTGACATTTCCTGGTATTTGGCATTGACAAAACTTTATTGATACAGTCATGTGCGGATTACATGTGTTGTTTTGTGCTATTTCTCTGGTGGAAATTAACTAAAAACACAAATGTGTTTTTTACTTGCTGATTTTTCACATCTAATCCACACAGAAAACTCCGCGTACCAGAGAATTTGACATGCTGCGGGTCTCAAACACGCACCGCGGCAGGTTACGCTGAATACAATGAAGCACAGAGGGCAGGAGATTTTTATAAACGCCATCCACTTTGCTGGAACTGTAAGATGCTGCATCTTTTGCTCATAATAAATGCACAAGTGTCAAAAACGCACCAAAAGCTCATCGTGAGAACTTAACCAGCGGCTACATTCCCACAATGAGCTTGTGGTGAGTTTTTTATGTTGCAAATTTTCTGCATCATTTCTGTACCTATTATCTAAATTAGGTTACTTGCGTTTTTGTGTGCGCTTTTTTTAACATGCTTTTTTATCGTGTTTTTGACGCTGCCTTTTGTGTCTCTTTTTGGTGTGTCTTGCTTTAAAAAAAGCCGCTTAGTTTTTGATATTTCCTGATATTTGACTTTGACAAAGCTTTATTGATACAGTTATAAGCCGATTACACAAGTTTTTTATGCATTAGCACAGCGGAAAAACACTAAAAAAGTATGTGCATTTTTTCACCTGTAGATTTTCTGCAACTAATGCAAGTCTATGGAAAAAATCCGCACATAAAACTCAGTGTACCCGCAAAAGAAATTGACATGTTGTGGATTTGAAACATGCACCGCAGGTCAGTTCATGGCGAGTAAAAAAAAAAAAGCACAGTGGACAAGAGATCTCTATAAATCACATCCACTTTGCTGGAACGAAAAGACTCTGTATATATGATGCAGCGAAAATACGCAGAGTCAAAAACTCATCACGGAAACTTAACCTAAGGCCCCCTTCACATGTCTGTGTTTGCAGTATGTGCGGCATCCGTTTTTTTTTTTTACAAACCCATTATAATCTATGCTGCTGTACACATGTCCGCGTCTTTACCGTCGGAACGGATGACAAGGGCCAATACAAGTCTGTAGGTCCGTGAAAAACATGTACAGAACACAAATGGCATCCGTGTGTCATCCGTGTACCAACCGTGTGCTGTACGTATTTAATATTGCAAAGGTTAGGAAAAGTTTTGTCATTTATTTTTCTTTTGCCATAGCGAAAAAACACTAATGGCACACTGATCCAAAACACTGATGACACCGGTGCTCTGTTTTGCAGTACCGGTTTCATACAAACATGTGAAGGGAGCCTAATATTGTTTTTCCAAAAGTGTTTGCCTCCCTCTATCTGATTGTAAGAACCTGTTCCAATCTTCACTATATAAACTGCAATGTAAAATATCCTTCTCCATGTACTCTCCCCAGTGTGGCACTTTACAATATGTTAAATTTTAATGAGATTGCTTCCAGTAACAGAACTCCAGTTGCTTACCAATAGGGGAAACACTACGGTAAACATAAATGTCATATTCTATAATCAGTCACAACATTCCACACCATAAAAAGCTTTTAGAGGAGTAGTAAAAAGGAGAATTATACTGAGCCAAAAGACGAACTGTAAATGTTATATTCGTATAATAACTTGCTCCAGGCAGAAAATCATTGCTGGGTATCCAGCTGCATGGCTGATGCAAATATCAATGAAACTGTTATATGTTTCCCTAGAAGAAAGGCACCAAAAAGGAGAGTATAAATGTAAAAGAACAGAATGCGCTGACAAATCTCCTTCAAGCTGAAACGCCAAGTGCGTTTTTCTACCTAGTAATATCCAAGGGCTAGAAACTGATCGACAAAGTAAAAGTGATAAAAAAAAACAGTTGCTAATTAGAGTCTTGGAACATCAGTACATCTAATTCTAGATGTTCCTTGGCCTTGATATACAGCTTGTCCTATACTATCCCTTGCATCAAGCTGTCACTGTGCTTTCCTTAGAGCGTTCACAAGGCATACGCCGCTAGGTCATGGCTTGGAGAGGATCGATAGACTGCAGCTGTTATACGTCAGGTCGCTTCATAAATCACACCGGATACTGACACAGTTTTATAACGTTGTGACTAGCATATTCTCAGAAGCTTCTTGGCTGCCATTTCACATTTTCACACACCCTTAAATGTTCCCAGCAAGGAACAAAAAATCTGCACCTCCCATCCCTATAGTGTTACATTGTAAAGTAAACAGCGACATGCGTAATAAGGCATGGTATGGCAAGATTTCCAGGCTAGCTTTTCCAAGAAATACAAATTGCACCAGGTTCTAGCACCTGGTGCTGTCAGTATAATATACTATAATAATCGAACATAATATAAAATATAATAAAATACTCATATGTGAATAGAATAAGGACAGGTGCAGGCGGCCATAAATTGTCTCATCCGAGAGAATGGGGCCGATTATGCAAATCACTCTCTGAGTATAGCGTGATCCGATTTTCTAGGATGAGTAGAAGATAGAGAAAAAAATGTCTTCTTCTTTTCCATTCTGTGAGGCCGCAGAAATCGGACTACACTCAGATGTCATCCGAGTGCAGTCTGATGTTTCTCATGCACTAATTGACTTGCATGGCCGAGTGTGATTTGAATATTGACTCAAACTCAGACATGGAGCGATTAGCTCCTTGGACAGACACTGTCCGAGGAAAAAATCAAATATGTGCATGGCCCCATAGTGATCCGATGTTTTGTCGGATCACACTCAGACCGAAAATACGCTCTTCTACACCTGCCTTATCAGAGATAAAAAAACAATGAAGAAGTGGAAGTGTTGTCTATTTTCACCAATTAGGTTAAGACTTTCATTTTCCGTGACAGCTAGAATTTTCTCTCTATGAATCTATCTCAATAAATAAGTTTAAAAAGGTTTTTCCGTTCTAGACATTTTGGGACTGATTCATTAAAACCAGCATTGTACAGGCTAGCTTTAATGAAGGGGTATGGTGCAGAAAGTTGCATTAAGAGTTAGGCGCCTCTTATCACTGGCGTGCACCAGCAGTACGTTTCTGGCATAAGTTATGCCACTAAAATGGGGTAACGTTTGAAGAATTTGTTGGCAGGCGTGACTATGTCCTGTCCATGCTCCTCTCACTTTAGTGGATCTGACCAAGACTGCCTTGAAAATGTCAAAATTAGCACAACTTCTAGTTGCTCAAAATTCTCAGTTTTTTATGCAGACTTCTGGGAGAAACACTTTGATGAATCGGGCCATTAATGTGTAGCGCGGTGCACACTAATGGCCCAATTTTACACCCCAGCACGCTACATGAAAGTGTAAGTCCTGGTGGGTGTGTGGACTTGTGCTGTGAGGGCATCACGCCTGTGCAGGCCGCATGTAGCCAGTGGTGTGTGCTGGCCAGGACCATAGATTTCACAGTTTAAGGCTGAGTTCACACGATGCGTTTTGAATGTGTTTCCGCGGCATTTTTGCAGTTGCGTAAACGCCACGGAAATGCATTAAAAACGCATGGTAGAAGGGCAGCAATGTTCCCCAATTGAAATCCGCATGTGCTGTGCCCATTATGCGGATTTTTCCGCAGCGTAAACGCTGCGCTCAAAAATCCTCAGCATGTCAATTAATTTTGCGTAAACGCGGCGTTTTCGCCGCCATTGACTTGCATTAGAATGCGCCAATTCCGCAAGACTGCATTTGTACTTGCGTTATTGGCGCGTTCTAATGTGCGGATGGTACCCGGGTGTGGAGAAGATGAGACTCTCCTCCACCCCCAGGTACATTAAAAAAGCTGTAAAAAAAAGAATAAAATAAAAAATAAATGTATACTTACCTTCTGTCGGCCCGCGCACCGCTCCTGCTTGGTTCCTGGCACTTTGCAGTGAAGGACCTGCACTGACGTCAGAGTCATGTGATGGGTCACGTGACGCTGACGTCGGCAGGTCTTTCAATTCAAAGTTGCCGGCGAGGGAGAACGGATTGAGCAGGACAGCGCGGGCCATCGGAGGGTAAAGTATACATTTATTTTTTATTTTTACCACTCTCTCGGGTCACACTATATAAATCCATGCCGGTTGCATGGATTTATATAGTGTGACCTAGTTGTCAAGCACTTTCCAGGTGATGCTAAAATCGCCTGGAAAGCGCTTGTCAATCCACATGCGGAAATGGCAGTTAACATGAACAGTAGAGGTCAAGATAAGATATGGAAGACCAAGCAAAATTTCAATTTACAATGGCCCTCAGTCCCCTGATCTGAACATGATTGAAAATCTGTGGCTAGACCTCAAAATAGCAGTGCATGCAAGAAGACCGAGGAATCTCACAGAACTGGAAGAATTTCCATCCTTACAAGTGCATATTTATAGGATATGTCTATTTCTTGGAGTCCTAACTATCAGGAAAATTCTGTGTCCCCCATTACCCCAGATGATTGGATGTAAAGGGGAAGGGCTGTACACACCTGAATGCAATGTCCAGTGTCCATTGAAAATGATGAAACAGTAGTCTGGGAAACTTAGTTCTGTCAATGGGTGGGGCTCCCAAAGGTGACATTCTATAGATTTCAAGTTTACACTCTAGAAGCCATGACTTTCTATAGGACAACACTGGATTATCATATGAGCTCTTTGGGTGACTTTTGGGGGCCCGAGGCTCCCCAAGGTAATGGTCACTCGCTATGTATTATTTTTTACCATCCTTTATATGATGACTCACGAAGTCTAGATTCAGCCACACTGTGACTTGACATCATCCAAGGCCAGGATGTAATGTCAAGTCAGAGCTGAAAAGTAACCCTAAATTGTAAAGTATGACTATATACAGTAAGTCTGGTCTGGGGTCAAAATATTTTTTGGTCTAGTTTTGCATTATTTACATTTTGAGCTGCCTGTTCATTTTTTTCTGACTTCTGAGATTTTCAAAGGCAATAATAGTGCATCAGAGCACCGATAGAACAGAACAATGCCTGAACTTGAATTTAGCCTTATAATCTTAATTCCTGCCAGCAAAAAAAACGTATAAAACCTCCAGAGAATGTGAGCAACAAATATGGGAAAAATGGGAAAGCTTCCAAAGCCATTAAGGTTAGAATGTTATTACATGAAGTTTATTTTGCTTTCATTGATACATATTTTTTACATTGAAGAATAATCTCACATAAAGACTATAATTATATTTTATAATTATCTTTCTGAATTAAATTTAACCAAAACGGTGGCCTATGTCCAGCACAAATATTAAAAGCTTTCTCCCTAAAATATATAGAAAGAGCAGTGATTACTGGTAACTGGTGGGAAATGCTTCTGATTAGAGAAAGTTATTTTTGACATACTGAAAAGTTAAACCACAAGCTAACATCTAAATATGGATTTCCAGATACATAGGCATATGAGTGACATGCACCCCCAGTTATGCGAAATGTCAAATTTCTTAGGCTCGGTTCACACATCCGTTTGGACATTCTGTTTGTCTGGACTACTGTAGAAACAGACAATGGGAATAAGGGATCCATTGCATCAGTTATGGAAATGGAAATATAGAGACTACATCGATTATGATAGGATCTGTTTGGCGTCCTTTTTTCAAGATAGAAAAAAAAACTAAAAAAACAGAATCCATATGAACCTCATAATAATCAATACGAATGCTCCATCGATGAAAAGGTAAGCATATAACTTCACTTTTATTGCAGTGATTTAAAAAATTGAGACTGACGTATCAGAGAGGCCAGTGCCGATAGGCGATTACTAAAGTACTGGCACAACACTGTTACTTTATTGATTTATGCATAGAAAGGATTAATGGCATTGTGTTTTGCTCCCATATAACTGTTAATTCTGTTTAAGTGTACCTGCGTATACCCTTAGTCGGTGTTATTGAGAGTAACTGCTGTCATTGTATTTGTTACTTATAAACTATTTACCTGCCATCATTTCCTTTGTTTTTTATAAACTGGTTAGTAAATATTTATATTTTATTATCTAATCTTTGTGCGTGTCTGCTGATTGCTGCTGTACCCCTCGTCCTGTGGCCATCCCTCGTCCACGTTTCACAGGTTTATGTACTGCTGGAGGGGTTTCAGGTTCAGGTACCGCCGGAGCGGATTCGGGTACCATCGAAGCGGTTTCTGGATTACGTACCGCCAAAGCAATTTTGGGCTCAGGTACCGCAGGTGCGGTTTCAGGTTTGAAGTACAGATATAGATCAGACTGGAACAGGTACTAGAACAGATGCAGATTCAGGGACCTGACAACGACCTTGTAGCTAGCAGACTGCAAAACTCAAATGTTTCTCAGGCACCTCCCTACAGGTGGAGGTGCCTTAAGTATTAAGTGCCTCCTACCTATTGGCTGGGGACACATAGGATTGTGCGCACAGTCTCTTTAAAAGATCGGGAGTGCGAGCGCACGCGCCCTAAGCTCGCGGCCAGGGGAGCAATGCAGCACGCGCCTAGGCTGAGACGTGGGAGCCGGAGCAGGGGACATGGCAGGTCTTCCTGGGCGGTGAGTCAGTCGGCTTCCAAGCCGGGAGGGAGGAGCGGAGGCATGCAGGGACACCAACATTACAGCATTTAAATGTTTTTAACGCTTTAGTTCCCAAGATTGTGTCCTTAATTGAGATAGTTTTAGTATTAGTTGATATTCACACATGGGTTACTTGCTCTAATGATATATAAGTGCATATTTGTCATTTAGAAATTTACCATGACTAAGGCTTGTGCGCCGAAACGTGTCGGTCTGCCCTAACCTCTGTGTATATCAGTCACAATTTTTTAAATCACTGTAATAAAAGTGAAGTTTTATACTTACCTTTTCATTGCTGGAGCATTCCTATTTTTCCTATGTTTTGAACTTACCTTGACCCGCACCAGGGCGGCTCTATGCGAGGACTTCATTCCCACCCAGGTGCAGAGTAATGAAAGTGGTGAGCTGGCTTTTTCTCTTTTGTCCATAATAATTAATGGGCCCTTTCCTTTTGTTTCCACAACTGATACATCATCTATTCCATTAATCTGCTCCTAAAATGGAACAGACAAACATAATGACCAAACGGACGTGTGAACAGAGCCTGTAATACCGGACTTTATACTAAGTTTGGTCTTGAAGAGCAGTAATAATGACCATAAAATCATCGTTATTACATCCCTTTAGAGCTGAACCTGAGGTTTTGTTCAACTGGATCACAAAAGGCATCATGAGGTTCCGAGTTCAGTTCAAATTATGAAAGAAGCGTAGCCCAGCCCTCTTGGCTATTTCTAGAGTCCTGTCCCTTGTGGCCAGAGCAAAGAGATAGGTAAATATATTTTAGCTATGAATAAGATGAGAATAGTCCTTTAATCCATCAAATGGAAAGAAAAGCAATAAAAATATTACAATATTCTTATCTAAAACCAGTGTGTTAAGCATTATTAGTTCTGAATTATGGAAACAGCTTAGTGCAGACCATTTGGCTGTTTCTGCAGGTGTAGATATTCCCATCACAGTCATTTATGAGTAGGATGGAAATAACCCTAAAAGCTGGATATGTTTTAGAATGAAATTTGTATTATATAGTGTATAGTGAGCTAATGTGTTATGCACACGCCCGGACTGACTGGCGTGTGCGGGTGTTGTGGTTCCACTGGACCATGGACCGGAGAGTGCCTGGAGGGGCGTGACTAAGTATCTGGCCGATCCGACCAAGGTGGCACGACGGCATACGACGCCAGTGCACCAGGGAGAAACCGGGCAGAGGGACCAGGTGCTACTCCAGGTCAAACTCCGGACACGGGGGTTGACCCACACTGGGATTACTGGAACAGGCAGGTTAGGCTGGCACAGACTGGAGGATGTAAGCAAACACGGCAGGTATGCAGATGGGTGGATACAGGCGAGTATGCAGGCAGGGAGGTACTGGCCGAAAGGACGGGCTGGAGCACAGAAAGGTTAAGACCCAGTACAGACTGGGTCACAGAACCGCAGATGCGGTAGACAACCACAGCAGAGAGGGAACGCCCGAAGTGGTGGGCAAGAACAGAGCAGGACGGGGCTGCAGGAGCAGCGAGCACAAGCAGGGCAGGACAGGACTGCCGGAGCAGCGGGCAGAAGCAGGGCAGGACAGGACTGCCGGAGCAGCGGGCAGAAGCAGGGCAGGACAGGACTGCCGGAGCAGCGGGCAGAAGCAGGGCAGGACAGGACTGCCGGAGCAGCGGGCAGAAGCAGGGCAGGACAGGACTGCCGGAGCAGCGGGCAGAAGCAGGGCAGGACAGGACTGCCGGAGCAGCGGGCAGAAGCAGGGCAGGACAGGACTGCCGGAGCAGTGAGCAAAAGGGTCAGAGCGGAGCAAGGCTGCCGGAGCAGTGAGCAAAAGGGTCAGAGCGGAGCAAGGCTGCCGGAGCAGTGAGCAAGGAGTCAGAGCAGGACGGACAGGGCTCTGTTCACACGGAACAGACAGGAAGGGAAAGGCAGAGCCAGATACCCACAGGGTATTTGCAGTGAAGTAGCAAGTGGACCACAAACTCACAAACGGGAGTACAGAGACAACAAGCAGGAGTTAGGTACGAGTTCAGACTCTGCAGAAAAAGGAAAGGAACGGACATAGAGGCAAAACAGGTAAAGGATAGGAGAGAGTTCAGACTGGAACTGAGTGTATGGAGGAGACCGACACTGCAGCAGGATACAGGAGCGGGTCTGGGAATACGGCCCCCAGAGAGGCGGGACGAACAGGCAAGGAGCGTGTTCAGACAGGACAGACAAGATACAGGAACGGATCTAGGTAATCGGCCCCTAGAAGGCGGGAGGAACAGGCTAGGAGCGTGTTCAGACAGGCCTGGAAATACAGCCTCCAGGAAAGGCAGCAGGCAAGAGTACACAGACAGGACTCAGTTCAGACACGGGAACTGATACCGCAAGGCAGGAGACATAGACAGGACTCAGTTCAGACACGGGAACTGATACTGCAAGACAGGAGAAATAGACAGGACTCAGTTCAGACAGGAACAGATACCGCAAGGCAGGGACACAAACAGGACTCTGTTCAGACGGGAACAGATACCGCAAGGCAGAGACACAAACAGGACTCTGTTCAGACGGGAACAGATACCGCAAGGCACAGACAGGCAGATCTAGGAATACGGCCCCTAGAAGGCGAAAGAACAGGCAAGAAGCGTGTTCACAAGAACAGACCACAGTTCAGACACAGAACTGGAAAACAGGCAGGAAAACAGGATAGGACCTGGCATGTCAGAGACAAAAAGCCGACTGACAGGACACAATGCTCAGGCGCCATCTTGAGGAAGAAGGTGGTATAAATACCCAAAGATGGACAGCAATAGGCTGAAGGTGCAACAGGGGCGTGTCCGCAGCAGGTACAAGAAACAGGAAGTTCAGCGGGCGTCGCCCTATGCAGCCAAAACAGACAAACAGACAGCAAGGAGGGAAGCCAGAGAGACATTCTGGACTGGAGATCAAGTGCGCGCTCTTGCACAGTTGGAGATGGACCACCATGCAAGGACGCCGCCAGGTATGTTACATAATGTTTTGCTCCCAATTGAGACCAAGAGTGTAAGCTCTTATGGTCAGCGGGGTTCTCTCTCTCGTCTATAGAGTGTGAGCTCTTATGGTCAGCGGGGTCTTTCTCTCTCTCCTGTAGAGGGTAAGCTGTTATGGTCAACAGGTTCTTTTCTCTCTTCTGTAAAGTGTAAGCTCTTATGGTCATTGGGGTCATCTCTCGCACTCTCGAAAATAGAGTGTAAGCTCTTATGATTAGCAGGGTTCTTTCTCTCTTCTGTAGAGTGTAAGCTCTTATAGTCATTGGGGTACTCTCTCTCTTGCCTGTAGAATGTATGCTCTTATGGTCAGCGGAGTTATTTCTTTTCTCAGTAGAGTGTAAGCTCTTATAGTCATTGGGGTACTCTCTCGCCTATAAAATGTATGCTCTTGTGGTCAGTGGAGTTCTCTCTTCTGTAGAGTGTAAGCTCTTATAATCATTGAGGTACTCACTCTCTCTCTTGCCTGTAGAGTATAATATCTTATCATTAGCAGGGTCCTCTCTGTCTCCTATAGAATCTAACCTTTTATGGTCATCTGGGTCCTCTCTCTCATGTAGAGTGTAAGCTCTTATGGTTAGCAACTTCCTCTTTCTTTCTCTCCTATAGATTCTAAACTCTTGTAGTCATCAGAGTCCTCTGTCTCGCCTGTGGAGTGTAAGCTCTTTTGGACACCTGTATTTTCAGAGCAATTATTATCTTTCCAGTATTGAGATTCGAGTAAAATTATTCACCACAAGTCAAATTTTGGGGGAAAATTCTGTGAAGCCGGAGAATTAGAATTTCAAAACATCCACTCATCCCTAGTTGTGACTGGATAATCCCTTTAACAATTGTCTGGGCTTAATTGGCTAGACAACCCCTTTAACTTGAATTTTTGGGTGTACTTCCTACTCTATATGACAATAAGATTTAGGCTGTGTGCCCACTATGCGTTTTTCAAGCGTTTTTGCCGCAGAAAACGCTTAAAAAACGCTTGGTAATACGTGCCCCTGCGGAAAAATACGCAGCATGTCCATTAATTTTGCGGACACGCAGCGTAATAGCTGCCATTGACTTGCATTGAAACGCTTCATATCCACATCACTACATGTGCACACGCGGATATGAAGCGATTCAATGTGCGGATGGTACCCAGGCCTGGAGAAGAGGAGACTCTCATCCAGACCTGGGTACCATAGAAACTGTAAAAAAAACAATTTAAAAAAATAAATAAAGATTATACTCACCTTCCGATGGCCCCCGGTGTGTTGGGCGGCTCGCGGTGGTGTGAGGACCTGACATGACGTCATTGAGTCATGTGACAGGTCACGCGACCGCTGACGTCGGCGGTCGCATGACCTGTCACATGACTCAATGACGTCATCGCAGGTCCTTCACACCACCGCGAGACACCAGGGAGACCGGACGGAGCGGAGAAGGAGACCGGGGGACATCGGAAGGTAAGTATAATCTTTATTTTTTATTTTTCACCATTCTTATTCTTTTTTTTAACTATTACTTGGTCACACTATATAAATCCATGCCGGTTGCATGGATTTATATATTGTGACCAAGTTGTCAAGCACTTTCCAAGTGATGCTAAAATCGCTTGGAAAAGCGCTTGATAACCCGCATGCAGAAATGCATGCAAAGACGCTTGACAAACGCTTCTACCTGGCGGGAAAAACGCATGTAAAATACGCATGCGTTTTTCCTGCCAGGGAGAAGCGGAAAAAATATGCAGCATTTCTGCATCGTGGGCACTTAGCCTTAGAATCCAGTTTACTTAGTTGAATCTAAATGCAAAACAACTTATGAAAAGTTCCTTGAAAGCTAGGAACTTTATATATGAAATAATGAAACCAGCTAAACAAGGACACTGTGTATAGAACGTAACATAGGATAGGAGATTACGATAGTGATAAAATATAAATGAGACTGTTACAGATGGAGAGGTATCAAAGGTAATGGTGGCTCATTAGATAGAAAATGTGGGGAGTACAGAGGTCTGACATCAGTCAATGTCTTTCAGAGCCGTGTGTCTGAGGTTTTATGGTGAGGCGAGAAACCTGATGTGAGAGTTAATCATTGTTTAATGGATAAAACATTGTGATGAATTTAAATTCACAAATTTTCTCCTCGTTTTGCAGTTTGATTATCAGGACTCTCATGTCCTAGGTACTGCTGTCTTGGGAACAGAGACATTTTTGCACAGGTGGATCATAAAAATGTTATTGCTTTTTATATTGGTGATTTCTATGTGGATTTCATGTCATCATTTTAGCAGCAGTAACTTTTGTTTTCTCTGTCGACATTTGCAAAAGTATTTAACCCACTAAAGGGCTTGGACAGTTAAAAAATAATGGGGCTGATTTACTAAAGCGGTTTTAGGCAGTGTTAATTTATAGGGACTCTGACACCATAGAATGACTGTTCAAACCAAGTACAGGCGTCCGATGCATCATGGTGGGGCCAATGATTTAAGTGCACCTTCCCACCTGTTTGTCTCCCATCTATCGCCACCTTTCTCTGACTCTATGAAACCAGAGCTGTCAATCAAAGAAGGGGAGGCGTGGAGATAGAGAAAATACAAATAGGGGGTCCTATAACTGACAATTAATGAATGCATGAACTCCACTATTGCTAGACTCGTATAAAAGATTAGGGACTTTGATAATATTTTTTGATTAAAAAGTGTAGAAGAAATCAAACTGCAACAAGGTGTACCTTATATGAATGGATGGACCTCACATATTTTAATTTGCCTCTCTATGTGACAAACTAGCCTTAACAAAATTGGGAAAGAGATATGATCTGGCTATATAAGGATGAACACTCCTGGAGAGGGCCACATCCCCCAATGTACAATACAAAAAAACATACAAAACATGAAAAATAAATATAAGGGGTCTATCTATGAGGTCACCTTGTCAAGGTTGGATGGCTTTTATGCTTTTTTATTAAAAAAGTGTTAACTAAGTACCTTCCATTTTCTACATGTGTAGCGACAGTGGATTATAGTTACAAATCACAACTGGAGACAAATGACCTGGGAGGGGTATAATATCTATACAAAATGGGCTAAGAGCCAGAGGCCCACTGGAAATTACCCCTCTCTAGCAGGCATACTTAACCTTTAATTTAACTACATAAAAATATTAAATTTTTTCTTTGGGTATTCATTAAAATAACCATCCTAAATTTCAGGATAGTCATTGTCGGGATGGTAATTTTCAGGATGCAAGGGTGGAGGACTGGGAGGCAGGTCGCCCGGCGTTGCGGGCCAAATATATTCACCCTGTGGACTAGATTTGGCCCATGGGAACAGAGTTTGACATATGTACCTTAGCCCTTTTTGTATAGCAACAGTGGAATTAATGTATCCATTAATCAAAGTGTGCTGAAACATAGTGTATGTGTATATTTAACTTAGGTGTGTGTGCATCATGCATTTGGGGTGTGTGGGTGCCTCCTGGGCTGTGCACCCTTTGTCCACCCATAGTTTCTAGACAGGTTTTAATTAGAGCTAAGCCAGATCCTATATCTTCCCCAGTATATTTGAGGCCAGGTTAGCACACAGAGAGGTAAATTAAAAGAATTAAAGACCATCCATATCAGGTCACCTTGTAGTGGTTGGATTGCTTTTATGCTTTTTGATAAAAAAATGTTAAATAAGTTCCTTAAATTTCTTACGTATATAGCAATAATGGAGTTCCTGTATTCATTAATCGCTGTGTGGTGATGCACATTGTGTGTATATGTGCACATGGCGCCGTCCTGTATGGCCTGTATTACAGAGAAATAGGCGAATCAATGTACCGTTATACAATGCTCCATGCATTGCCATATGCATGTGTGGAACTATTCTACCCTAAAAGTAATAAATACAGCATCAGATGCAACATATTTTTCTTTCAAATTTGGACAAAATCTAGCAGAGAAAAAAAACCTACGATACATTTATGTGAATTTGGAGACATATGGAGGTACAGTAGAGGTCCAATTCTTTGGGTACCCTCCTATGGCTTCTTAGAAACCTGCCCATGATATGGTCATGTGTATGAAGCCTAACAATAATATAATTCTCAGGATAATATTCATCTCATTAGAAGTCACATCCTAATGAAGGTAGAAATTAGACATCAGGAAGAATTGGATCCCTTGTAAACTGGATTATTTACCAATGTCACTTCTTCAGATTTGATTGCGTTGTGGTGTCTTCAGATCAGATTTTGACAAAATAAACAAATTTCGTAAGTTAGAAACACGTTCAGATTCATTCCTGTGTTTGTAGCCAGGTTTAGTAAAGTTTCAGAAGCGTTGTATTATATTTCTATGCTGTTTGCATTCCATCAACTCTAAGCTGTGAAATTCCTGGAGGAAACTTGTGAACTATGAGACCGAAGAAATAAGTGTGAATGATGCACTCTCGCTGCCAATTCTCTGCAAAGAATGTTCTCTGCATTTCCCACTCTACAGTATTTTATAGGATTTTTGTGCTATTAAAACTTTTCAAAAGCCTTCTTTTATTTACTATACTCTGCCCATACTGGCAAAGCAAATTGCTAAAAAAAAAGTTTAAATGAACAATTTATAACCTAGTAACTGGTTTAATATGGAAGTAATATTGTAGTTAAAGGATATATAATGTAATAGAGAAGCAACCCATGTGTCTTATATTACAGGCTGGTCATAACCGGTCAAAAGATCCCAAACACTGTCAGCAAGGAGTTGGCTTTCAGGGTTGCCTCATCAAAGAAGGATCCTGTCTCACTTGGTTCCTATAGGTCTCACTGTTGCATCAAACCTTCAGTAACTTTTATCCCTCCTTTTCCTATTAGTGTGGTATGGTCTGTATGTTATGGCCAGCCAGATGACATAATCCCTTTTGCTGAAAAACAGATGGAAATTCAATTTTCAACTAAGTTACATGACTGTATAAAAAAAGGTATGTTAGAGAGGCAGAGTCTCTCAAAATCAAAAATGGTCAGAGGTTTATCAATCTGTGAACAATCGCATTTAAAAATTGTGGAAGAATTTCAGAACAATGTTCCTCAATATAAAATTATAAAGGCTTTGTGTATCCCACCATTTATTGAACATAATATCATGAGAATTTTGGAGAAATCCATGTACATACAGTATGGTCAAGGCAGATGGTCAATATTTGATGTTCATAATCTACGGCAGTGGTCTCCAACCTTTTTTGCACCAGGGACCGGCTTGAAGCAAGATCATTTTTCCATGGCCCAGCAAGGAGGGGGTGGGGTGGGCGGGGCTTTGGTCATATGGGGGCGGGGTAATGGAGGGATTTGGAGTTTAGTGCATACTTATCATATAGTGTAGACCAGGTCCCCGCCAGGAGCTATGCCAGGAGCCCCACATAATGTGCTGTGCCAGGAGTCGCATCACTGAGGCCCCATCACGCCCTGCAGCAGGACAGGGCAGCTGTCCTGACAGCTGCTGTTCAGCTGCATTTACTTCATCCCAGGGGCGGACACAGACTGTAGTGGGCCCCTGTGCAAGAAATTTTTGGGGGCTCCCCCCTCCCTTCATAAGGCAACAAAGTTATGTAAACATAACCCCCCCATGTGCATCTCTCACCCCCCCATGTGCAGCTCACCCCCCGTGCATCTCTCATCCCCCTCCGTGCATCTCTCATCCCCCTCCGTGCATCTCTCATCCACCCCCCGTGCATCTCTCATCCCCTCCGTGCATCTCTCATCCCCCCCGTGCATCTCTCATCCCCCCCGTGTATCTCTCATCCCCCCGTGCATCTCTCATCCCCCCGTGCATCTCTCATCTCTCCCCTCCCCCCATGTGCATCTCTCATCTCTCCCCTCCCCCCATGTGCATCTCTCATCTCTCCCCTCCCCCCATGTGCATCTCTCATCTCTCCCCTCCCCCCATGTGCATCTCTCCCCTGCCCCCCATGTGCATCTCTCATCTCTCCCCTCCCCCCATGTGCATCTCTCATCTCTCCCCTCCCCCCATGTGCATCTCTCATCTCTCCCCTCCCCCATGTGCATCTCTCATCTCTCCCCTCCCCCATGTGCATCTCTCATCTCCCCCCCATGTGCATCTCTCATCTCTCCTCTCCCCCCATGTGCATCTCTCATCTCTCCCCTCCCCCCATGTGCATCTCTCATCTCTCCCCTCCCCCCCATGTGGATCTCTCATCTCTCCCCTCCCCCATGTGCATCTCTCATCTCTCCCCTCCCCCCATGTGCATCTCCCATTCCCCCCACTCCTAGTTAATTGTATTTAAAAAAAAAATAAAACTTGTTATACTTACCCCCATGCGATCCCTGCAGAATCCTGGCGCTCGTCCAAATCGCTGACACCAGGTTCTCCTGCCTTCCGGTCATGTGACGGCGCCGTCACATGACCGGAAGTCAGAGGAATTATGAGATGTCCTGGACCCGGCGCTTTGCATGGGGCCGGGGGCCCCATGAGGAGAGAGACGCACAAGAGGGGGGCTCCGATGGGGCTCCTACCGGCCGGGCCCCATACTGGAGTCAGGGCAGTCATGCCCTGATGGCGGCCCTGCTGGAGGCTGGAGGGGCCCCCTCTCCCTCGGGGCCCCCGTTCAATGAACCGGCTGCACGGGCGGTAGTTCCGCCCCTGCTTCATCCTGCTTCAGGACCTGTGGTGACATCACAGTTATGTACCTTGATGTCATCACAGGTCCTCTACAGGTCTACCCTGCGGGAGTCTAGAACAGCGGGCAGCATCCACCCCACACAGTGTGCTCTGAGCCACCGCAGACCAGAGCACACTGTCAATGTTTAGTGATTGTCTGTGGCGGTGCCGCGGACCGGCTGAAAAACCCCAACGGCCCGGTCCTGGTCCGCGGACCGGCGGTTGGGGACCTCTGATCTACGGGACCTCAGGTGACACTGCATTAAACCAAACCTGTCATCAGGATTGTGCTAAGTAAACTACATGCAGTGTCAGGTTCGCGCCATTACTCTGATTAAAATGATACCTGGTTTGATTAAATCTGTCCTGTGGTTGTTATTTAATCTTTATTTGCTATTTGGAGTTAAGTAGAAGCTCGTGCTTTGGGGCGGGCCTGTGGGCAGGACTTTCTTTGCGCTCTGGCATTAGCTTCATCATTGTGGCTTAAATGACAAGTCACTGATCCTTCTGTTACCTGTCTCCCATTTTAACCCCTTAAGCCCCGAGGGTGGTTTGCACGTTAATGACCAGGCCAATTTTTACAATTCTGACCACTGTCACTTTATGAGGTAATTACTCTGGAACGCTTCAACGGATCCCCCTGATTCTGAGACTGTTTTTTCGTGATATATTGTACTTCATGATTGTGGTAAAATTTCTTCGATATCACTTGCGTTTATTTGTGAAAAAAATCGAAATTTGGCGAAAATTTTGAAAATTTTGCAATTTTCAAAATTTTAATTTTTATGCCCTTAAATCAGAGAGATATGTCACACAAAAGAGTTAATAAATGACATTTCCCACATGTCTACTTTACAGCAGCACAATTTTGGAACCAAAATTTTTTTTTGTTAGGGAGCTATAAGGGTTAAAAGTTGACCAGTGATTTCTCATTTTTCCAACAAAATTTACAAAACCATTTTTTTAGGGACCACATCACATTTGAAGTCATTTTGAGAGGTCTTTATGACAGAAAATACCCAAAAGTGACACCATTCTAAAAACTGCACCCCTCAAGGTGCTCAAAACCACATTCAAGAACTTTATTAACCCTTCAGGTGCTTCACAAGAATTTTTGGAATGTGGAAGAAAAAAATGAACATTTAACTTTTTTCACAAAAATGTTACTTTAGACCCAATTTTTTTTATTTTCACAGGGGTAACAAGAAAAAATGGACCCCAAAATTTGTTGTGCAATTTCCCCTGGGCACGCAGATACCCCATATGTGGGGAAAAAACACTGTTTGGGCGCACGGCAGGGCTCGGAAGGGAAATGAAAAAGTGAAAAAAAAACACTTTTTCATTTTTATGAATCAATTTGTGAAGCACCTGGGGGTTCCAAGTGCTCACTATGCATCTAGATAGATGCCTTGGGGGGTCTAGTTTCCAAAATGGGGTCACTTGTGGGGGAGCTCCAATGTTTGGGCACACAGGGACTCTCCAAATGCAACATGGTATCCACTAACAAATTGAATGGAAAATCGGCTCAAATTGTTAGCGGACACCATGTTGCGTTTGGAGAGCCCCTGTGTGCCCAAACATTGGAGCTCCTCCACAAGTGACCCCATTTTGGAAACTAGACCCCCCAAGGCACCTATCTAGATGCATAGTGAGCACTTGGAACCCCCAGGTGCTTCACAAATTGATTCGTAAAAATGAAAAAGTGAAAAAAAAACACTTTTTCATTTTTATGAATCAATTTGTGAAGCACGTGGGGGTTCCAAGTGCTCACTATGCATCTAGATAGGAGCCTTGGGGGGTCTAGTTTCCAAAATGCGGTCACTTGTGGGGGAGCTCCAATGTTTGGGCACACAGGGACTCTCTAAATGCAACATGGTATCCGCTAACAAATTGTCGGCTCAAATTGTTAGCGGACACCATGTTGCGTTTGGAGAGCCCTTGATGTGCCTAAACAGTGGAGCTCCCCCACAAGTGACCCCATTTTGGAAACTAGACCCCCCAAGGCACCTATCTAGATGCATAGTGAGCACTTAGAACCCCCAGGTGCTTCACAAATTGATTCGTAAAAGTGAAAAAGTGAAAAAAAAAACCATTTTCATTTTTATGAATCAATTTATGAAGCACCTGGGGGTTCCAAGTGCTCACTATGCATCTAGATATGTGCCTTGGGGAGTCTAGTTTCCAAAATTGGGTCACTTGTGGGGGAGCTGCAATGTTTGGGCACGCAGGGGCTCTCCAAACGCTACATGGCGTCGGCTAACAATTTGAGCCGATTTTCCATTCAATTTGTTAGCGGACACCATGTCGCGTTTGGAGAGCCCGTGATGTGCCTAAACAGTGGAGCTCCCCCACAAGTGACCCCATTTTGGAAACTATACCCCTCAAGGATTTTATTAAGGTGTATAGTGAACATTTTGAACCCAGAGGTACGACACAGAATTTGTTTACATTAGGTCATCATATTGAATAAGTTGTCAACAGTCTTGAGCGCAAGTGCTCGCTACTTGAGTTTGCATCGGGTACTCAGGTATGCACCATGTACAGCGTGTGCTCGAGTGACATGCTCGAGTCCCTGCTCCGCATGTTTCACGGTAATTAGACACCCAAAAAAAACATGCGGGGATCGCTCGTGCATGGCAGGCAATCCCCGTAAAGTTTTTTTGGCCGCGAAGCATATGGGGCAGAGACTCGAGCATGTCACTCAAATACCCACGATACTCAATGCATACCAGAGCACCCGATGCAAACTCAAGTAGCGAGCACTTGCACTCAACACTAGTCGCCATATCGTCATCTTTTTTTCTTACTTTTGAAAAAAATCCCAACCCCATCACAACCCTAACCCCAACCCTAACCCCAACCCCAGCCCTAACCCTAGCACAACCCTAACCATAGCACAACCCTAACCCTAGCACAACCCTAACCCTAGCACAACACTAACCCCAAACTCAGCCCTAACCCTAGCCCAATCCTAACCCAAGAGTTTTTGACGCTGTTCCTCGTGCGGTATAAGTGATTAGACGACTTTATTCTTCGGGTCAGTGAGACTACAGAGATACCAGAATCATATGGGGTTTTTTTGACTGACAGCTGTCACACACTAAAAGACGTATTTTTTGTAAAATCTAGATTTTGCATCGCCATATTTTGAGAGCTATAATTTTTCCGGATTTTGGCAGACAGTCATGTGACGGCTTGTTTTTTGCGGGATGAGTTGACGTTTTTATTGGTGCCATTTTCAGGCATGTGACATTTTTTGATCGCTTTCTATTCCGATTTTTGGGAGGCAGAATAAACAAAAACCAACAATTCTGGAATTGTTTTTTTTTTTTTTTTTTATTCTGTTCCGCGAGTGGTAAAATTGATAAGGTAGCTTTATTCTTCGGGTCAGTACGTTTACAGCGGTACCAAATTTATATCGTTTTTCTATGTTTTGCACTTTTACATAATAAAAGCAAGTTTATAGAAAAAATTATTTTTTAGCATAGCTTTATTCTGAGAGCTATAACTTTTTTATTTTTCGGCTGATGGAGCAGTATGGTGGCTTGTTTTTTGCGGGACGAGATGACGTTTTCAGTAGTACCATTTTTATTTATATTTGTCTTTTTGATCGCGTGTTATTCCATTTTTTGTTTGGCGGTATGGTGATAAAGCATTGTTTTTTGCTTCGTTTTTTTTTTTTACCGTGTACCGTGTTCACTGAAGGGGTTAACTAGTGGGACAGTTTTATAGGTCAGGTTGTTCCGGACGTGGCGATACCAAATATGTGTACTTTTATTGTTTTTTTGTTGTTGTTTTTTTATAATAATATTTATTGATGGGTACATTATATTTTTATTTTTGGTGGATTATTTATTTATTTTTTTTTTTTTGCAATTTTTTTTTTTTTTTCACTTTCTGAAATTTTATATACTTTATTACTTTGTCCCACTCTGGGACTTTCACTTTTTTTTCTCTGATCGCCTGCATGGCACAGGAATGCAGCACCATCCCTGTGCTATGCAGGCTGTCAGCGCTGGACAGGGAGAAGATTGTTTGGAGATGCACTGCGCATGTCCAAACAATCTTCCTGCTGTCTGGTGACCCGGATGTTGTCATGACGACATCGGGTCGTCATCGCAACACCCGGGAAGCCTTTGCAGACAGCGCTAGAAGCCGGAAGAGGAGGTGAGTATCTGCGATCACCTCCCCTTGCCCCCGCAATGCTGCGATCGACTTCGATCGACTTTGATCGCAGCATCGCGGGGGTTAATGTGCTGGGAGCGGTGCAGGACCGCTCCCTGCACATAGTATCGGGTGTCAGCTGTGACAATCAGCTGACACCCGGCGGCGATCGCGCTCGCACAGCCTGTGTGCGCGCGCGATCGCCATGACGTACTAATACGGGTCTGGCTCTTAAGTCCCAGGGCACAGACGCATATTAGTACGTCAAATGTTGTTAAGGGGTTAAATACTGTGCTTGTGGAGTTCATATTGTTTGCCGGCGCGTGCGCATGCGCAGTTGCAGCTATCGCTTCCCGATAGATGCTACTGTGCATGCGCTGCACCATTTTGCTGGAACTAAAAAAAAAATTAGCTACAAAAAAATTGGGCAGGTACTCGCACATGCGCAGTTGCAGCTATCGCTTGCCGATAGATGCCACTGTGCATGTGCTGCACCATTTTGCTGGAACTAAAAAAAAAATTAGCTACAACAAAATTGGGCAGGTACCCGCGCATGCGCAGTTGCAGCTATCGCTTGCCGATAGATGCTACTGCACATGCGCTGCGGCCATTTTGTTGAGGCGAAAAAAAAATTGGCTCCAGCAAAATGGCCACGGCGCGTGTGCAGCAGCATCTATCAGCAAGCGATAGATGCTACGGCGCATGCACGGGCACCGGCGTCATTTTGTTGGAGCAAACAAAATTTTTACAAGACCACACTATGAACTGCACAAGCGCAGTATTTAAAAGAGGAGGCAGGTCACTGAAGGATCAGTGACTTGTCATTTAAGCCACAATGATGAAGCTAATGCCAGAGCACAAAGAAAGAAACGCCCACAGGCCCGCCCCGAAGCACGAGCTTCTAGTTAACTCCAAATAGCAAATAAAGATTAAACATCAACCACAAGATGGATTTCATCAACCCAGGTATCATTTTAATCAGTGTAAAAAAGGCGCCAACCTGATACTGCCTGTAGCTTACAAATCACTATGTAGCGACTACTGGTGATGAGCGAGCATGCTCGCTACTGCTCGATGCTCGCCCGGGCATCTCACTGCTCGAGATGCTCGGCGCTCGCCGAGTATTTCCGGGGTTGCTCGGAGGGAGCTCTGGTCCCCTCGCTGCATGTTTGGCGCTTTTTAGAGCGCCAATGAACATGCAGGGATTGCCTGGCACTCACTGTAATACCGTAGCCATGTTGGTTGTGGCATTACAGTGATTGGCTGGCTGCACAGCGTCATCAGGTGTCACAGTCACTCTGGAATCAGACAGTTAAGGGGGAGGTGCTGCTGAGATAGGGAGAGATTTGCTTGTTTCTAGTTAGTGTAGGTGTACCAAACTATATTAGAGACACATATCCATCTCAACAAATAGTCCTTCTGAGGACTAATCCATCTGCAGAGATATCAGGTAGGCAGTGTATATAGGCAGGCAGGCAGGGTATATAGCAGACTGCAGTGCATATAGCACAAGAGGCTCCATTCCAGTTCTGTCTGCTGCTGCTGTTAGATATTTCTAGAAATAGGCCCAGGTCTCAGGGGCCATGAATAATTTTTATTTGGATCTTAATCCTCATTGTTTGCTTTAAAAGCAATCCAGAGAACACAGTTTTTCTGCGCATTTGCTTGTTGGCACTGTAGAATACAGCCAGGTCCTTTCCATATTACAGCGCTAAAAATCCAGCTATTTAAAACTGTGTTTTCTCCGTCACACGGATCGCATATACATTTTCAGAAAGCACTGCCATTTCTGACCTCCATTAAAAATTTGTTTCAGTGTGTCAGTGAAGCAATTGACACCAGTTTGCTGTTCAAAATACTTACCTACAGGCCAGGTATGTAAAACTGTGGTTTCTCCGTCACACGGATCACATATACGTTTTCAGAAAACACTGCCATTTCTGACCTCCATTAAAAATTTGTTTCAGTGTGTCAGTGAAGCAATTGACACCAGTTTTCTGTTTAAAATAGTTACCTACAGGCCAGGTAATTAAAACTGTGGTTTCTCCGTCACACGGATCACATATACGTTTTCAGAAAACACTGCCATTTCTGACTTCCATTAAAAATTTGCTTCAGTGTGTAAGTGAAGCCATTGACACCAGTTTGCTGTTCAAAATACTTACCTACAGGCCAGGTATGTAAAACTGTGGTTTCTCCGTCACACGGATCACATATACGTTTTCAGAAAACACTGCCATTTCTGACCTCCATTAAAAATTTGTTTCAGTGTGTCAGTGAAGCAATTGACACCAGTTTTCTGTTCAAAATAGTTACCTACAGGCCAGGTAATTAAAACTGTGGTTTCTCCGTCACACGGATCACATATACGTTTTCAGAAAACACTGCCATTTCTGACTTCCATTAAAAATTTGCTTCAGTGTGTAAGTGAAGCCATTGACACCAGTTTGCCGTTCAAAATAGTTACCTACAGGTCAGGTATTTAAAACTGTGGTTTCTCCGTCACACGGATCACATATACGTTTTCAGAGAACACTGCCATTTCTGACCTCCATTAAAAATTTGTTTCAGTGTGTCAGCGAAGCAATTGACACCAGTTTGCTGTTCAAAATAGTTACCTACAGGCCAGGTATTTAAAACTGTGGTTTCTCCATCACACGGATCACATATACGTTTTCAGAAAACACTGCCATTTCTGACCTCAATTTAAAATTTGTTTCAGTGTGTCAGTGAAGCAATTGACACCAGTTTGCTGTTCAAAATAGTTACCTGCAGGCCAGGTATTTAAAACTGTGGTTTCTCCATCACACGGATCACATATAAGTTCGCTCCAAATTCAATCATTTGTAGTGATCGTGGAAGATATTGTCCTCCATTTAAAATGGGCAAGGCACGTGGCAAGGGAAGGGGAACAGGATGTGATGGTGATGATGGTTCATGCAGAGGCCGAGGCTGTGGGAAAGCTGAAATTGTGCCACAACAAACACCCACATCTTCTCGCTCGACCTTCCTGTCCCAATTACTAGGCGACCGCAGAACACCAGTATTGAACACAGAGCAGTGTGAAAAGGTTATTGGTTGCATAGCAAATAATGCTTTCAGTCACTTAGCCACCACCACAACCTTCCACACGGTCAAGTCTCAGTAGCTGTGAGTCTGGACGGCATATTCCTCACCCTGAACCTCCTTCCTCCTACCATGCTGAGTGTCCGGAGACAACTGATCCCACACTTGGACACTCTGAAGAGCTGTTCACTTTTCCATTTATAGATTCGGGCCTATCGCCCGGTCCACTTGAAGCGGGGCAAGAGGAGATCGCATGTAGCGATGCCCAAATATTTGAACAGCCACAGTCACACAAAGGCGACGGTGGGAAAGTGTCACAAGAGTTGGACGATGATGAGACACAACTGCCAGAAAGTAAGGAGGAGGACCAGAGTGCGGAAGTGGAAGACGAGGTGGTGGATGATATAGTAACTGACCCAACCTGGCAGGAGGACATGCAGAGCGAGGACAACAGCACAAGGGGGAGGGAGGCAGAGCACCCCAACAGGCAGGAAGAAGCAGTGTGGTGGCCGCAGAAAAAAGGAAGGCAACCGTTCCCCATAACACCAACACGAAAGAAGTTGCCAGTACAACTGTTATGTCTTCCCGAGTCTGGTTGTTTTTTAAAGACTCTGCCGATAACCCTAAAAAGGCCATTTGCACCACCTGCCAGGCCAGCAAAATGACCAGCCTAACCACTAGCATGATCAGGCACATGACAGCAAAACACCGGACTTTTTGGGCCGAACCCCAGGGTCCAGGAACAGTGTCTGCGGGTGGCACCACTGCTTCTTCCGCTGTTGTGCATGCAAGCCAATCCCCTGTCCATGGTGCATGCGAAGATGCCTCCTGCCTTGCACCTGTCATTGCACACTCTCAAGTAGCAGCATCGGGAAGCATGTCCACGTCATTGTCCCAGCACAGCGTTCAGTTGTCCATACCCCAGTCCTTGGAACGCAAGTGCCAATGCCCCACAGGCCACACTACTAAATTCCCTACTACTAAAGGCGCTAGAAATGTTGCCTTTTAGGCTCGTGGAGGCGGAAGCATTTCGAAACCTGATGGCGGGGGGCCGTTCCTCATTACTCGGTCCCCAGCCGCCACTATTTCTCCTGGTGTGCCATCCCCGCATTACACAAGCACATGTCCCAGAACATTAGCCGTGCCCTCAACAACACAGTTACCGGGAAAGTCCACCTAAGCACGGACATGTGGACAAGTGCTTGTGGGCAGGAACGGTACATTTCGCTGATGGCACACTGGGTTAATATAGTGGAAGCCGGGACCCAGATGGACCTTGGGACGGAACACGTCCTTCCGACGCCAAGGATTGCGGGCCCTAGGTTAATCAGCGTTGCCCCCACAGTCTACAGCTCCTGCACCTCATCCTCCTCAGCCTCCTCCTCCTATTCAGCCTCCATCTCCGAAATAACCACATCAGTCACAGCAGCAATGCCTCGGCCAAGCAGCAACAGGCTATGCTGAAGCTAATATGCTTAGGTGACAAACCGCACAATGCTGAAGAGTTGTGGATAGTTCTGAAAGAGCAGGCAGATCTGTGGCTTACACCGCTGAACCTACAGCCAGGCATGGTTGTGTGTGACAATGGCCGGAACCTGGTGGCAGCTCTGAGGCGAGGCGAGCTCACACACGTACCATGCCTGGCCCATGTGCTTAACCTCGTGGTTCAGCGGTTTCTCAAATACTACCCGGAGCTGCCGGATCTGCTTGTTAAAGTACGCCGCCTGTGTGCCCATTTTGGAAAGTCACCTACAGCTTCCGCTGCCATTGCCGTGTTTCAGCAGCATTTGCAGCTTCCGGCTCACAGACTGGTATGTGATGTCCCCACGAGATGGAACTCTACACTCTTGGGAAGGATTTGTGAGCAGAAGAAGGCAGTTGTTTAGTACCAGCATCAACAAGGCCATTGGTATTCAGTTCAGACTCCACACATAAGACCTCAGGAGTGGACATGGATGTCAGACATATGTACCATCCTCCACAACTTTGAGGACTGCACCAAGATGGTGAGCGGCGATGAAGCCATAATTAGCGACACCGTCCCGCTTCTCTGTCTTCTGAAACGCTCTCTGCTCACAATCAAAGAGGATGCATTGCTGGCGGAGCATGATGAGATGGAGCAAGGAACCATACAGGGTGATTACACACAGCCTAGCCTCATCTCATCCTAACGTGGATTGGGTGACAATGAGGAACAGGAGGAGGAGGAAGAAAAGGAGCTGGTTTCATGCGCTATAGACGATGCTACCTGCACAACTGTCATACTGTCTGTTCAGCGTGGATGGCCAGAGGACAGAGAGGAGGAGAAGGAGGAGGAGAGCATGGTCAGTCATCCTCTTGGTGAGGACACAGATGTCTTGCCTGTTAGCAGTCTGGCAGGCATGGCTGAGTTTATGTTACGCTGCGTTTCCAATGACCCTCGCGTTCTCAAAATTTTGGGTGACAGACACTTCTAGACCCACGCTACAAGGAGAACTTTATATCTAGATTCATGAGGCGGACAGGTCTACAAAAATGGGGCAGTACCAGAAGGCCCTTGTTGCGGAACTATTAAAAAAATTCCCATCTGAAAACGCTGGCGGCAGAGGTCAAAGTTCGTTGAACAACCAAGGAGTACAGGCAAGAGAGACACAACTTCAATCCAGCAGAGGCAGGGGAACATTGTCAAAGTTCTGGGAGAATTTTCTCAGCCCCTCCCATCGCATAGTCCCTGAGGCGTGGAGTAATCTCACACGGAGTGCAAAGTTTGGGAAGATGCTGATAGAGTACCTTGCCGACCGTACCAACGTCCTATGTTATTCCTCTGTGACTTATAACTATTGGGTATCCAAGCTGGATACGTGGAATGAACTGGCTCTCTAAGCCTTGGAGGTCCTGGCCTGCCCTGCTGCTAGCGTTTTATCAGAGTGGGTTTTTAGTGCCGTTGGTGGAATTATAACTGATAAGCGCATCCGTCTGTCAACTGAAAATGCTGACAAGCTGACTTATAAAAATGAACAAGGGCTGAATTGGGCCAGACTTCTCAACACCACCAAATGACAGTAGCGTAGCGTAAACTCAAATCCAGTGTCTTTTTTTGGGAGATGTATTCCCATGCACCTCTTCACACTCACACATGGGTATACGCTTTCTGATTTTGGCTATTTGCTCTTGTCGTCCTCCTTCTCCTCATCCTCATCCTCCACCGCCATATCACCAGGGTGACCGTGGTCCGTGATGCAACACCCACATAATTTTTTTAAAGGGTGTTTATGATGCCCGAAAAAAAAAAATTTTTATACAGTATGTTCATGCATACACCCAGGGGTAAATGTTTGTCAGCCCATACACTTAGTGCATGGGCATTACAAGTATAGGGAACATTTTTTTATGAGGCCCTCTAAGTCTCTTCCAAGGGGCATTGGAGTGCCTCCCAATTTTTGGCAGCCCTTGCATTCACTGCATAGGCCAACACTATGGGAGACCCACTTCCTAATAATGGGAATATTTTTTCATGAGGCCCTGTACATCTCTTCCATGGGGCATTGGACTGCCTCCCAATTTTTGGTAGCCCTTGCATTCACTGCATAGGCCAACACTATGGGAGACCATCTCCTTTCCAATGGGAATTTGTCGTTACTGTGGCCCTGCTCTATGTGTCTTTAAATTCTTAGTGGGATTGTTCCTAAATTTGGTCAGCCGTTGGACTCACTGCATACCTTATAACTGTATAGCAGACCCTCTCCTTTCTAATGAGAACATGTCATACTCGTTACTGTTGCCCTGCTCTATGTGTCTTTAAATTGTTAGTGGGATTTTTCCTAAATTTGGTCAGCCGTTGGACTCACTGCATACCCTATAACTGTTTAGCACACCCGCTCCTTTGTAATGGAAACATGTCATTACTGTGGCCCTGCTCTGTGTGTCTTTAACTTCTTAGTGGGGTTTTTCCCAAATTTTAGTCAGCCCTTGCAGTCACAGCATGGACATTACCACTATAGGAGACCCACTACTTTATAATGGGAACATTTTTTTACTGAAACCCTCCTCTATGTCTCTTCAATGGGGTTTTGGGCTGCATCTGAATTTTTGGCAGCCCTTGCAGTCACTGCATACGCAATAACAGTATAGGAGACCCACTTGTTAATAATGGAACAACAAAGCATAGCCGGCTGATGGCTCTCTAACAATAGGGGGGAAGACTGCTGGCCTTTTAAGAATAGTAAGGGCTGTCTGATGGCCCTCTAAAAATAGGCTTTGTGATGTTCAGAGTCCCTCCATCATGAATGAAAAAGGATGTGTCTGATGATGTGTCACACACCACATGGCCAGATAAGGTTGTAAAATGTTAAAATTACATTTACCGGGGAATGCATTTGTCTTAAAAAATAGCGTAAAAAAAAACAACAGTAGGATCTTTCTTTAGTATAAAAAACAAAGTCGCCAATATAACCTCAATGTAATCACATTGTTCAGTTCCTGCACCTCCTCCTCCATCTCCAAAATGACCACATCAGTCACAAGCTGAAAGCATTGCAGCACTGCCTTGGCCAAGCGGCAACAGGCTGTGCTGAAGATAACATGCTTAATGCTTAGGTGAAAAACCGCCCAGCGCTGCAGAGTTGTTGAAAGCTGTAACACAGCAGCCTGATCTGTGGCTCTCACCGCTGAACATACAGCCAGGCATGGTCGTGTGTGACAATGGGCGGAACCTAGTGACGGAGAAATGACAGCCGGAGTAGATACGGTTTCCCTCTATGCCAGTCCTTTCACCGAGCTAAAGAATATGGCTGTGGTGAAATACAACTCCCACTGAGAAGCTGTTTCAGATTGAAAAACATTGGGCCCACCAGAGGATTTGATTCTGAGGGCTCATCTTTCTCCCCCGCTCAAGAGCCCCATAGCAGCTGCAAAGTTAGCGCTATCATGAACTCTCCTGATGTAGAAGCCAGGGCACACCAGAGAATTCTCTGGTGGGACCGTCCAACCCTGCCGAGAAGTAGTCCTGGCTAAGAAAAGTGTGTGGGAAGGTTCCCGGACACTCTATGGCTGCTTTTTTACTGACGTGGAAACCCACGCAAACATGGGGAGAACATACAAAATCTTTGCAGATGTTGTCCTTGCTGGAATTTGAACCCAGGATCTGAGCGCTGCAAGGCTTCAGTGATAACCACTGATCCAATGTGCTGCGGTTCACCCTCTGATATCTAACAGGCTGGAAAAACTTGCACCTACTGCCACTCTTCAGCTCCATTGTGACAAACTAATGTATTTGGGCAGCCACTCAGTCTACCAAATAAAATTCCTGAGAAGGAAATTGGGGATGGCTTCGCTACTGGTACTGGGGGCAGTGCTAAAACCAAGGCGTCATACTATAGTTTACTGGAAATATTCCAGGCTGGTAGGACGCAAGCAGATTCCCACAGAAAAGTACCAGCAGTAATGTTCAGGGACCCGCGCTTGTAGAAGGTGGAGACAACACCGGGAGAAATAGTGGCGACTGGGGACCGAGTATGGACACGAGGCATGAGGCATGAGGTTGTGAAAAGCTTCCGCCTCCACGAGCCTAAATGGCCACATTTCAAGTGCAAGCAGCTACCCAGAAATCTGGCAGTTTAGTATTGCGGCCTGTGGGTAAGTGGGTGGGTGGCTGCATACTTGCGCTTGCATTCCAAGTAACAGAAAACTAAGCAGATGGTGGCCTCTATCATCATCATGGCCTCACCTTGGCACTATGAACTCTCCTGAAGGAGAAGCCAGGGCCCACCGGAGGAGTCTCCGGTTTTCTGGTGGGCCTGTCCAACCCTGCTGAGAAACAGCCCTGGCTAAGAAAAGTGTGGGGGAAGATTCTCGGACACTCTATGGCTGCTTTTTTAATGTGGATCAGACGTGCTTATACGTGATATTTCTCAAACCACATTACAGATCAGGCCATTGCCCAACTCTGTAGTCATGAAATTAAATGCGCAAAGAAAGATGTTTGTGTGTCAAAGCACCACCGACAAGTGCGAGTTGATGTTGGACAGGCTGCCATTGCTTCTGCAACAAGCTGCATTAGAGAACTTCCTGGCAGAAATGACACCCAGAGTAGATACTGTTTCCCTCTATGCCAGTCCTTTCACGGAGCTAAAGAATATGGCTGTGGTGAAATACAACTCTCAGCAAAAAATGCTGTGGACTGGCTCCGTACCGTCCCCGGCCACATTCACCTGTCCACGTGTTTGTGGTTAGGCGGTACTTCCCTGTAAGTGCACTGGGGAGGGCACGGGTAATGTTGTGGGAGCCGTGCTTGTGGAAGGCGGAGACGATACCGGGAGAAACAGTGGCGGCTGGGGACCGAGTATGGACACCCTCCCGCCGCCAGCATGAGGTTGTGAAAAGCTTCTGCCACCACGAGCCTAAAAGGCCACATTTCAAGTGAAAGCAGCTATAGAGGACTTCCTGGAAGAAATGACAGCTGGAGTAGATATGGTTTCCCAAGTCCTTTCACCAAGCTAAACAATATGGCTGTGGTGAAATACAACTCCGCAAAAAAAGCTGTGGACTGGCTCCGTACCGTCCCTGGCCACATTCACTTGACCACGTGTTTGTGGTTAGGCGGTCCTTCCAAGTAACTGCACTGGGGAGGGCACGGATAATGTTGTGGGAGTCATGCTTGTAGAAGGTGGAGACGATACCGGGAGAAATAGTGGCGGCTGGGGACCGAGTATGGACACCCGGCCACCGCTGGCATGAGGTTATGAAAAGCTTCCGCCTCCACGAGCCTAAAAGGCCATATTTCAAGTGAAAGCAGCTTTCAAGGACTTCCTGGGAGAAATGACAGCTGGAGTAGATATGGTTTCCCAAGTCCTTTCACCAAGCTAAACAATATAGCTGTGGTGAAATACAACTCAACAAAAAAGATGTGGACTGGCTCTGTACTGTCCCTGGCCACATTCACTTGACCACGTGTTTGTGGGTAGGCGGTCCTTCCCAGTAAGTTCACTGGGGAGGGCACGGGTAATGTTGTGGGACACGTGCTTGTGGAAGGCGGAGACAACACCGGGACAAATAGTGGTGGCTGGGGACCGAGTATGGACACCCGGCCACCGCTGGCATGAGGTTATGAAAAGCTTCCGCCTCCACGAGCCTAAAAGGCCACATTTCAAGTGAAAGCAGCTTTCAAGGACTTCCTGGGAGAAATGACAGCTGGAGTAGATATGGTTTCCTAAGTCCTTTCACCAAGCTAAACAATATAGCTGTGGTGAAATACAACTCAACAAAAAAGATGTGGACTGGCTCTGTACCGTCCCTGGCCACATTCACTTGACCACGTGTTTGTGGGTAGGCGGTCCTTCCCAGTAAGTTCACTGGGGAGGGCACGGGTAATGTTGTGGGACACGTGCCATTAGACTGTGGACAGCTTCTGCCTCCATGAGCCTAAAAGGCCACATTTCAAGTGCAAGCAGCTGTCAAAAAGTTGGCAGTATAGTATTGCAGCCTGTGGGTGGGTGGGTGGCTGGCTGCATACTTGTGCTTGCATTCCAAGGAATGGGGTAGGGACAACTGAATGCTGCACTGGGACAAGGACGTGGACGGTGATTGTTGCAAGTCTGCAATGACAGGTGCAAGGTGAGAGGCATCTTCGCATGCCAAGGATCACTTATGATAGGCACACTTTTAGGCAGTGGCCTGGGAGTCAGAAATGCTTCCAGAGGTCTTCCCCATGCTGTTCCCATGTCTTTTTAGCACTATATGCATGTGTCTGATGATGTGTCACACACCACATGGCCAGATAAGGTTGTAAAATGTTAAAATGACATTTCCCAGTGAATGCATTTGCCTTGGTTGAAAGCAATGCAAAAGTGCAAAAACGCATCAAAAACGCTACGTGTGAACATAGCCCAAGGTGTGCAGGAGTATTTCTGGTTTTGGTTATTTATTTTGCCTTATATACAAGTCATTACCCTGGAAAGGATGTTCCTTAACATATTTCCCAGGAAAATCCATTTTGGATTTGTTTTTGTATGTTTTTTTGTGAATCCGTAAAATTGGCATAATACCTCTGACAACGTTGTTGATAGCAGTGACATGGGAGCCAGAAATGCTTCCAGGGGTCTTCCCCATGCTGTTCCCATGTCATTTGAGCACTGTTTCCATCGATTTGGGCAATTTGTAGGCCCTCTGCAGACCGCCGGGGGGAGCCGCCTGAAAAATGCTCGAGTTTCCCATAGACTTACATTGGGCTCGTTGCTCAGGTCGAGCACTCGAGTATTCCAAATTGCTCAAACTGAGCATCGAGCACCCGAGCATTTTAGTGCTCTTCCATCACTAGTGACTACATGTCATGAAAGTCCCTATCAACGCTGAGTATTACATAGAGGTTTGAGAACAACATATGCTCCCATCCAAACAATGTCTATTTCAGGGAATGACATTGTCAAAGATCGCAGCCAGGGGGGCCGTATCACAACTCACCGTGCTGTTATCTTTGGAGAAAACAGCTCTCTGCTGCGCCCTATGGTCCGGACAGTTACACGATTAGCCAACGACTAATGGAGGAGGCCGCAGGCTGTGTTCACTAATAGGCTGGTTATTGGGAAACGAACAGTGAGCGCATGGTATATACACCTCGGATTCCAACTCATGGAATATATAAATATACCCCTGGTACGGTCACTGCCAACTCCACAATAACCCAAGAAGATTATTATCTGCCACCACAAGTCTTTTTTACAGGTTGACAGGATGCCTGATAGGTAGCGTATGGCTTCAAGGCGTGGCTTACAGAACAAAAGGAACAGAACTATTAAATTTTATATTTAATCCAGAATGATAGGCAGTGTTTATAAAAAATGTACAAACGATTTTACAAAGGGAACAAAACAGTACAGCATATACAGTTACATAAAATAAAACAGGAATAACAAAAGTACTTACTACACCGATCACAGAGATGATTCAGCTTAGTGGATGGAAGTAATCCGATGGAAAACATCTGGTTAACGGGATTAAGCCTACACTGGTATGTATCTTCCTTGTCATTGAACATAGATCATAATTTGCATTGATCTTTTATTAGCAAGTGAGTTACACCCACACAGCCTCTGTGATGACCTCATGTGGGCCGGGTTGTGGGCTGTCCTCAGTCCTTCAGGATTTTATGAAATTCTCAACTTATGCGATAACTCCTCTCCGGATGATCGCAGATGTTTGAGATCGCTGCCATATTTGTTATTGGGATATTACCATTACCCAGAGAACAAATATGACATGACTGTTGTCAGTGGTCTGCATATTATTGATTTGTGGCTTATAGGCAGGTGTCACAGTTATGAGAAAATATGCATCTTCTTCCCTGATTCGTCCTGAAGCTGAAAATGTATGTCTCATCACTATCGGATTGATGCAAACTTTGATATTCAACATTTTCTTTTGGAGACATCAAGTCTAGGCTGGATATTGTAAATATAAAATTTCCCCTGGGGGGACAAAGCTTCTGCAGGATGTACTTTCTGGAGAGATAGTAGGCATCATGCCTTAATTACCTGTCTATTCTACAACTCTTTGTCTTCCACAAAAGACATGCTCGCTGGTTCTGACGGGGTCTTTTGTCCTAAAAAGAGCTTCTGCATGTTAATTAAGATTTGTCACTTCTCTTCCTCTCCAATCTCCTACTTCTTTATGTCCATTCTATAAATCTAGTCTTTCAGAAAAGACATCCTGCATTTTAATTATGATTCCTCACTACACTATATGTGACATGTGTCGTTCTATTATCAAAAGAGGTTGGTAGATTGTAAGCTCTTGTTTTCCTACTGGGAATCTGTGTGAGAGGAAAAGGGAGGGAAGGGGTGGCTTCAGAGATTTTAATATTTTCTATGACGGATATATTTCGGCAAGTTAAAACAAAACCACTTACTGCATCAATCCCAACAGTACGGCTTCTCAGAAGAGTTTGGGGGATGAACTGGCCGCTTGCAGTCCAGACGTTTCACCAAAAACATTTCATGCATTTTATGAAATGAAAAATCCAGCAAAGACTGTTGAGCATCTAGAATCCTACATCAGACAAGAATGGGACAACATTCCTCTCCCAAAACTCCATTAATTGATCTCATCATGTACTAGAAGTTTACAGACTGATGTTTAAAAAGGAGGAGATGCTACACTATGGTAGACATGGCTCTTGTTCGAGATGTGTTTCTGCCATCAATTTCTAATTTAGTTAATTTTTTCAAATGAAATAGAAAAATGTTGAATATTCACCTTTTGATCTGAGTTCTATTTTCTGTTGTGAATAAAATATGGCTATAAGATAAATCCAAATCATTACATTCTTCTTTTTGTTACATTTTACATAGCACCCCAACTTTTTTGGAATTGGGGCTGTATATAAAACTAATATATAAAATATATATATCAAATATGTATTATTCATATAGTCAATTCATTGCACCATGAAATTTCTTTTTTTGGGCTGAATGCCTGTAAAAGGGTTTTAGCAGCTTGTACGTCTCAATAATAATTCATTTTCTTTCTGTGTTTACAGATAAATCCATGAAATGTGCCAGCAAATTAAATGAAGGTTGTGTCCTTAATTCCCCAGCTGTGCACAGTAGCCAAGGCTGCACATGAACGCAGCAGAATATACAGCGTGGAATTCTGAAAATTCCATTGAACTTAAAGTTCAAAGTCAGGGCCGCTAGCTGAAATAGAATGAGCCTGTCTAATCTTCACTAATCTCTTTTTACAAGTAAGGCCACCATCAGGGCAGAACGGGCAGTACTGTCATTAAGGAACCAATACATTTTGGAAAAAAAAAGTGGGCCAAATTGTTTCATAGAATGCTAATAACACTGCTACCTATGGGCTCAGTCACATTTATAGAGCAGAAACAGAGAAGAGGAAAGTGGTCAGGTAGAATCCATGGGACATGGTAATTGAACATTCGACCCCTTCTGACCACTGCTTATTTTTGACTGTTTTTTTTAACGGGAATCTGTCAGAAGGATCAAAACTCCTAAGCTGTCTATATGGGCATGTAGGTCATAGGAAGCTGAATAAAATGATACATTGATATCAGCGATCCGATGTCTTATTCCAGAGAAATCCATGTTTTTCTTAATAAATAAGCTGTTAAAATCTACGTGCCGGACATAGATCTCCCTGAGAATCTGCCTCCAGAGATTATTTTAAATGAAAGGGGGAGTTATCAGTTTGAGACATGTAATGACTGACAGTCTGCTCTCCTGATCGAAACTGATCTCGCACTGGTAACGCCTCCTTTCATTTATAATAATCTCTGGAGACAGATTCTCAGGGAGATGTATGTTCGACCCATAGATCATTCTTAACAGCTGAATTACATATTAAGAAAAATGCAGATACTCACATCTTACTCTGGTGCCATTTCACCAGTTCTGCTAGTGGTCCCATGTCATTGGTTTGCCAAGTGAACACTGCATTCAATCAGCAGCTAAGGCTGTAGCACTTACACTTCCTTTGAATGCCCAAGTACCATCTGGGGAAAGTGTGAGCGCTGTGGTTCATTTGCAACTGATGATTGGTTTCTTAAGATCAGGTGGCACAACAATATCACAATAGAGCCAGCAGATCCATTGCCGACATAACTAGAATGGTGCCAGTGTTGGAGTGAAGTATCCATTTTTTCATTACACTGGGTAATACAGTATTTAAAAATGGGTTGTCCATGTAATTTATTATCAGTGCTTACATTAGAAGTCAATGCTGGTAGATATGATTGTACATTCACTTTTTATATATTATTGGCTTATTTGTTTGGACAATGTATGGGGTGTCATAAGAGACATCATGTACATTTGAGAGCCGGATGAACCTAAGGAGTAGATGGGCTTCCTTGGCGAATGCTCAGTATCATCTTGGTCTGGCGGAGCTAGCATTATGTATGTTGGACACTGTAGACAAACAACGAAAGAACTGGGATTCACAAAGACCAGAAGTGAGTATGTGTCACGCTGGTGGATCGTGGACCCACTGCACCACAGAATGAGGTGAGCCTGAAAGGGCGTAACTAAGCAACTACCTGGGTTTTCACTAGAGCTCCTGATGATGGAGTTAGACTTAAGCCACAGGTGGATGTCAGGTGCCACTCCAGGGCAGATCTCGGTAACGCAGCAGCTGACCCCAAGGGTCAGGCAGCAGACACAAACTTGGAGTTCAAGGCGACTGGATTCAGGTGGAACAGATATTGGGACTGGCTCAGTCAGGATCGGGTTTCAAGCACAGTTACTGGTTCAGGTACCACCAGAGTGGCTTCAGGTTCAGATACCGCAGGTGCGGTTTCAGGCTCAGGTATCACCGGACCGGATTCAGGTACCGCCGGAGCAGCTTCAGGTTCAAGGTATAGATTCAGACTAGGCTGGGAAAGGTAAACTGGATGGGTAAAGGAACCTGACAACTGACTAGCAGCTTGCAGACTGACTAACACAATTGTTGGTCAGGCATCTCCCAACAGGTGGAGATGCTTTAAGTACTAAGTGCCTCCCAGCTATTGGCCGGGGACACATTAGGAGTGTGGGTGTTGTCTCTTTAAGAGACAGTGAGCGTGCTGCCAGGAGACCTGCATGGAGTGTGCAGACCCTGGAACACATCAGCTGGAGCAGGGGACGTGGCAGGGTGGCCTGGGCGGTGAGTAAGTGTGCTTCAGTAAGTCGGTGTAAGTTGGAGACATGCAGAGATGCTGGCGTTACAGTATGTAAGCAAATTGGAGCATAGCAGTGAACTACGAATTAACTGGAAAAGGCATCAAAAGCTAATAGTGGGGACACATATTCAGGCAATCCAAAAGAGTTTAAAAATCCCTTTTATATGCACATCCAGACAATATGTGCATAATATTACAATTAGGACATATTATTTATCAATATCATCCAGCAATGTTGTTCACAACATCGCAAAAATCACTAGAACTGTTCTTGAATAAGTTCTCTAGCATGTGACAAACAAGGCCCACATTAGCTATGTCTTACCTCTGTGGTTGCACAGGACATTGGCCGCCAGACTGCAGTGGAGACTACGGCGGTCACAGACTTTTGATAATGTCCTGCTTGGCTTTTGTAGTGTAGGAAAAGTGTCCAAATGCTTGTCTAGTGTCAATTATGAAACGCCACATTTCATGGAGTTATAATTTATGTGTGATATCTATTATATGTCTTCCTATAAATTTTGCCACAGGCGGAATAAAAAACACTAGAAAAAGAGCGCTGTGTGACCAATAAATGAGATCACAGAAAACTGGCTTGTAAAAAAATAAATAAAACTCTCTTTGAAGGAAGCCTAAATCAATTTTCCAAGGATGTAAAAGGTAACCACCTGTCCACATATGTATTGTGGAAAATTGAGTTAAAAAACCATGGAGGATGGAACCAAAGTGTAATTTTGCACAGACCACCATTTAACCTAAGGTCAGTCCGAGTGATACATATAGCAGAAACAACTTACCTTGCATTATATTTGTAGTCTGTTTCCTGTATGATGTCCACTTCTGTAACAAATGATGCCCAGCCCTCCTATCTGCATCTGTCAATCACACTTTGGGATAGTGACCACGCCATCAAGTTTTCTAGCAGATCAATCTAAACAGGGGCTGAGAGGGGACAGGGCAGGGAGGCTCCGTCCATGACACTAGCAGTTATAGCAGATTTCTCACAGTCCTGCGCTGAGTCAAGAAGACACATCTATAAACTAGAAAATGGAATGCAGAATAGGAGTATTAAAACTTTAATAGCTTTTGCTTCTTTGGTAACATTCAAATTGGGATCAGATTACCAATATCTTAGTGATAAAGGCAAAAACAGATTACTACTAGCTTAATAGATAAATAATAACGCATTTATTACAGTATATGAAGAAAAGTATTGGGACACGTATATGTTGCACCTACAGAAGCTTTTATCAGATACCATGCTAAATCCATAGACATTAATATGGAATTGCTCCCCTATATGAGCTTCCACTCTTCTGGGAAGGCTTTCTACAAGATTTAAGACTTATCTGTGTGAATATTCTTCCCATAATTTTGATGATGATGAGTCAGGCTCGCAAAAGTTATTTTAGTTCATCCCAAAGGTATTCGCTGGGGTTAAGGTCAGGGCTCTGTGCTGCCAGACTAGTTCTTTTCTTTTCTAGTTCATTTCTTAACGGACCTTGCTGTGTGCACTGGGGCACAATCATGCTGGAACAGAAAAGGGTCTTTCCCAAACGGTTCCCACAAAGCTTGAATCATATTATTATCCAAAATGTCTTGGTAAACCAAAGCATTAAGATTTCTCTTCACAGGAACTAAGTGGCCTCAGCCAGCCCCTGAAAGAGAATCACATATAATTATCCCTCCTTGACCAAACATTACAACTGGCACAATATAGTCAGGCATTTATTGTTCTCCTGGCATTCGCTAACTCTGTACTCATCCATCAGGCTGCCAAAGAACACATTTCCACATAGAAAAGTGTGATTCATCCTTCCACCTTGCACTAGAGTCCATTGGCAGTTTGCATTACACCACTTCATCTGACACAGAGTATTGTGCTTGGTGATGTAAGACTTGCATGTAGCTGATCAACCATGAAGCTCCCGGCGCACAGCTTTTCTGTTGATATTAATACCAGAGGAGGTTTGGACTCTGCAGTTAGGGAGTCAGCAGAGCGTTGGTGACATTTATGCACTGTGCTCCTCAGCACTCAGTGACCCCGCTCTTTAACTTTACGTGGTCTCCATTTCATGGTTGAGTTGCTGTGGTTCCTAAACACTTCCACTTTTTAATAACACCAAAAAGTGAAGAAATTACATAAACTGACTTATTACACCAGTGGTTCCTATTGCAGTGCTACACTCAAATTCAATGAGCCATTTTTTCTTAAATATTAGTAAAGTCAGACTGCATGCCGAGATGCTGGATTTTATACACTTGTGCTAATGGAACTGATTGAAGAGGTCTGTCCAAATCTTTTGTCTATGTAGCGTATGGATGATCCATATTAAATAATGAAGCTTGCACATTGTGTGCACCTCTTTTATTCAAGGTTGTAAGTACCATAGTAGGGCGACCATGCAATGTAAATGTTACCACAAATTTTACAACAAAAAGTTCATCATTAACTGTGGAATGTATGCAAATATAAAGGACAGCACATTGGCTCAGTGGTTAGCAGGGTGGCTTTGCTCTGCTGGGGTCCTGGGTTCAAATCTCCAAAGAAAACATCTGCAAGGAGTTTGTATGTTTTCCCCATGTTTGCATGGGTTTCCTCCCACACTCCAAAGACATACTGATAGCAAATTTAGTGTCATGGGGATCCTGCAACAGAAAGAGACTAGAATATCGGGGCGTCTGGTTACACAAAACTCTGCATGTATTAAATCTGCATCACCGTCCTATTAGCAGTGCAAGGCAGGGGCGTACCGCCCATAGTGGCAGACCATGCAGCCGCTATGGTGACCTGGAGCTGGGGGCCCGGTGCCAGGGCTGTGTTTTTTTTTTTTGCTGGCTGTAGCGTCCATGATTTTTTTGACGGTATAAAGTTCTTACCAGTCTTCGGAGGCAGTAGGTAGGTGGAGCTTCAATATGATACGCAGCCTGAGAGAGTAACCAATGGGGTCACAGAAAAAGAGAGGTGGTGCTTTCAGTTATCCAATCCCGCTTTCCTGCTGTAGTACTGCCAATCATCATCATCAAGCAGCAGAACGGTGCGGATGAGTCTGCACTAATACAGTGTCATCATAGATGTCCGGACTCAGGACGGCTCCAGGCAGCAGTATTGGGACTGTCAGCAGCGTCAGACTGGTGTGCCTTGGGCCCACCAGGGAAAATCATTCCTGGGGCCCACTATGTAGCTATATAGCAATAATGCAAGCCCACCAATTGTGTGGTAAAACGGGCAAGGTTCCAAGAACACGTGTACCTGCCACAGAGAATGGTGGATGTGCTGGGTGAAAGCCGTCAGCCAGCCAGAGATGTGTGGCAACATGTAGGAGCTCATTAAGCATTTAGTCCAGAGCCAACAGCAGCAACACCAGCAGCACCTGCAGCAGCTTCAGCATCACCAGGAGCTACAGCAGCAGCAGATCCTGCAACAGCGGCAAGCTCAGCAGGAAACAACCAAGCTGTTGCTACAACAGATCCAGTTGCAGCAGAAAGTGCAGCAGCAGCACTAGCAGGAGCAGCAGCAACAGGAGAAACAGCTTCTGGCGGACAGCATCCAGGGCAGACGGACCGCCCCACCCCCAGGGCCAACTGAAGACTCACGCATCAGGAAGGCGATAAGACTGGCCATGCAGAAGATAACCCTGGTGGATGATGTAGAAGCCTTTCTGACAGTCTTTGAGAGGATGGCTGTTAGGGAGAGACTTCCACCAGAACAGTGGGCAGAGGTTCTGGCACCATATTTGTCGGGCGAACCCCAAAAGGCATATTATCACTTAGCACTGCAGGATAACAAGGAATATGCCAAACTAAAGACAGAGATCTTGGCACGCCTGGGAGTGAATATGGCTGTGAGAGCCCAACGAGTCCACCACTGGTCGTATGCCGGCGACAAACCCCCTCGCTCGCAGATGTTTGACTTACTGCATCTCATTTAGAAGTTGCTACAGTCAGAGTCTTCCACTTCTGCCTAGATAGTCGAACGGGTGGTAATTGATAGATTCATACACTCCCTTCCCAGGTTGGTACAGACTTGGGTTGCCCAGGGCGAACCTCAGAACGCGGAAGACCTCGTCGGCCTAGTAGAGAGGTACCAGGTGGTTGAGAAATCCCTCGGGAAACCAGACATAGTCACCTCCCCATACTGGGATTCCCAAAAGGGGGCGGGTTCACCATGGAGGGGGCTTAGAGCCACAACTGGGGGGCGTCCCACTTCCACTGATGGTGTCGCAAAGACTGTTGTTAAGGATGTGGTCTGTTGGCGGTGTCACAATCCTGGACACATAGCTGTCTGGTGTCACATATCACCTGAGCCAATGGACTGCAGCCTTGGCAGACGGGGTTCCTATTATGCTTATCCGGCCTGCAGTGTGGACTGGCAACCCGGCGAGGGGTCGCAGGCGTGTGCCGTGAGCATTAATGGAGTAAAGGTGCTTGGACTGTTAGACTCTGAGAGTCTGGTGACCCTAATCAGAGCTACCCTTCCCCACCAGTTGGTCGCTGCCAAAACCATGGGCGTTCGGTGCATACATGGGGATGCCAAGAACTACCCTGTGGCCAGAGTGACAGTGAAACAGACTGTGGTGCCCAGTCCCACGAGGTCGGGGAGGTCAAGAACCTGATACATTCCGTCATATTGGGGCGCGATTTCTCTTTGTTTTGGGGCTTGTGGGAAAAGCGAACCATTCTGAGTCACGTGGACAAAAGCCAGGTCCCTAGGGAAGAACCCCCGTCAAAGTCTCAAATGGATGAGTTCCCACTGAGTGTCCTAGCCGGCGATGAGGACGAGACGGTGACTGAGGAGGCCGACCTCCCTGAGTTAGAAGTGTCCAGAGAGAACTTTAGGACTGCTCAAGTTCGGGACCTGACCTTAAAATGGGTGTTTGATCAGGTTACTGTCTGTAATGTTGTTTCTCAAGAGCGAGGGTCCGACACCAGATTCCCCCACTTTGCAGTTCAGAGGGAGTTATTGTATCGGGTGACCAAACTAAGGAGTGATAAGGTTGTGGAACAGCTCTTATTTCCAGGGCCAGACCGACGGAGCGTATTAGATATGGCCCATTCACATGTTTTGGGGGGACAACTGGGGGTCAAAAAAACTCAGGAGAGGATTTTGAGGAGGTTTTATTGGCCAGGGTGTTACCGGGAAATCCTATACTATTGTCATCACAGAAGAAAGAAGAGGTGAGTGTGATATAATTTAATTTATTCACTGACCAGTGAGTGGCCCCGCCCCCAAGGAGGAGGAGCTATGGAGCGACATCAGAGAGGTGAGTATAAATAGAACCTGGGAGAACAGCTGAGCTGTGACAGACAGTCCCACAGAATACGGGACGGTTGGGAGCTATGGTAACACTGGTAACCATTATACATCACACTGGTAACTCCTCTTCATGTAAAATAATTTCTGAAGCAGAATTATCTTCCAGGCAACATCCATAGTCTGGAAGAGGCCATTTACATAAAGTGATAAAAGATTTCTGCACAACCATGCATCTCATATGAGACATACAGGTAGGACTTTTTCAGCAGCCTATAACCTGTATGCCCATATTAATAGTTTAGATAGGTCAAATGTGGTGACACATCCCCCCCCCCCCTCAATTTGTCTATACGGTCATGTTGATTTCTGAAAGATATTGTCATCCACACCTGTACTTATTCAATCTTTTGCTCACTTACTAAAAAATCACTGTTTTAATACATATGCAAATGAGGTTTAAGTGCTACGGGAGTGTCAAAGAACTTCCCAATCCTCTGCCTCCCAGATTTTATTTCTTAGCAAACCCCACCTTCTTACGCTTTGCTGACAGCCCACTAGGTTGGAAATCTAGCCAGTGAGCTTCCAGTCAAGCCGTGGAAGGTGAGGATAGGTGGAGAATAGAGCTATGGAGACAGAGGCTTGGGAAGTGCTTTGCCAGTCCCAGAGCACTTAAAGCTTATTTGCATATGAATTAAAACATCATTTTTTTTCCGTGAGGAAGCAACCGATTGAGTATGTAAAGGAATAGATTATATCTTTCAGAGCGCAACATGACTATTCTGACAGACTCCTTTTAACTGTTCAAAGGAGGACCTCCTGGGGAGTTAATATCTTAGATGATAATTCATTATAACAAATGTAACCAGACACAGGATTCCATGCTCCTCTATATCTCTTTTATACAGTACTTAAATAGAAGGAACTGTTAATACACCGAGGAGATTACAGGAGTATCTGATGGCTCTAAACATGGGGAATTATATTCTTGTGCAGGTGTTTTTTCTTTCATCATTTGAGAAGTAACTGAATATAATATACTGAAATGTGTCAAGGCCAAGAATTATTTTGCATTTAAAATGTGTATCTAGATGAGCCGAAAATCTATGAGAATTCATAAGAACCCTTGCTCCCAATTATCAATCCATATAAACATGCCTGCAAACCACTTGTTCATTGGGTGATCAGGTCATTTATTCTGGTCATTTTTTTTTTTTTTTTTTATCAGCAGCACATCTCATTGTTTAACCAGGGAAATGTGCTACCAATGGCATGATGTTGGTGGGGGCAGAATGATTGTATTAATGATCCTTCTGTTCCCAGCATTTTTCATTGGTCCATGTAAACAGACCAGTAGACCAGAGACATTCGACTTGTATATGATCGATTGTCACTCATTAACGGGACAAGATTGGGCCATCCAAATGCGCCTGTAAAGGTGCGACTCACAACTATAGCTTACCACCTATACAAAGGAATGGTGGCTTCTGAGAAGCTCGCTGACACTCTATTTAATGTGCTTAGGACTGTCAAAGGCAGCTGTGAGCTCAGCTCGAATATCTCTGTCAGTCTCGCAGACACAAGTGACGTTTGCAACCACTTCTCCATTCCATCATTCCATCATGGGACATAAAATCACCATTCTTGTGATCGGTGAGGTCCTAACAATGGGACCCTAAGTGATCAGATACTTATGACCTTCCTATTGGTGGATGATAAATTGTAATTGTAGGACAATTCCTTTAATTCTTGATTTGCTAGCTCAGTGATTAGCACTGTGATCCTGAACCACAGTGGACCTTGGTCCAAATATGACTATGGACAGCAACTGCATGAAGATTTTATGTCCTCTGTATATCTCTGTGATTTCTTCCTTATACTCCACTTTCCTCCCACAGTCTAAAAACAAAAGTTATTTCGGCTTCTCTGAGATTGGTTACTTTGGGGACAAGAATCGATGTAATGTTTAGTGACAATTTTATACAGTACTGCAGATAATGTTGGTGCTAGGTAGGGAACATAAAATAATAAAATAAAACTGGTAATTTAACAATATTTCCAGCCTGAAATGATAATTTAAAGGGATTTTCTCATCATTATGAATGTGTAAATTTGCAAAGGCCTGGTAAAAACAAGACACTTTGCAATTTACCTCTTATTAAAAATCCTCTCCATTTTTAAGAAGGAAGGTATTTTTCAGTCTATTGTGGACGGCTCTATGTCTAAGTTCTGATCACCTCTACTATCAGTGGTGGTCGGTCTCCTAGGTAAGGAGTACAGAGCTTGCAAGCTCTTTGCATGGCTTTCAAGCTGGCTAGAATGCCAGATTCGACCTGCTTCAAGGCCCCTGGGCTCCTCCGGGGCTACAGAAGTAAATCTGCCTCTGCTTGCAGCATGAGAGAGCACACAATTTGGGTCAGTGGAACAACCATGTTACTTACTCGTATCTAAACTGTCAATCATCAGGAGCTCCTGAAGATAGGATCATGAGAATAACTTTTTAACTTTCAAAGACCTTATCAAGGATATTCATTACGTATGGAGCAAACGCGATTCCGGCAGTTAAATAGGAAAGGGTTCTTTACTGTTCGAGCAGTCAGACTGTAGAATGGCAGTAATGGCAGACACTATAGCAAAATTTAAATGGATGCTTTTTTCACAACAATTGGCATTGTGGATTATAAATAATCTAGTGACAGACAATGTAGAACTGGTGAAGAAAGGTTAAGCTTGATGAACCTGTGTCTTTTTTCATCCTGCGTAACATTGTAGGGAGGAAATGCTCTCTCACTTCCTCTGAATGACTCTTTATGGAATTCTTGCTTAGTTTAGTTGTTATGAAATACTCATGCCTCGTGCTGAGAAAAGCTTCTTATAGACTCCAGCATATGGTCACATGAATGGTTCAACTGCAGTTGGAACCCACTAGCAATTCTACCAGTTATGATAGGAGGGCAAAACGGATGTAGTGCTATTCACAAACTGCAAAACTCTTCCAAAAACTAGGGCTTAACTGATTGACTATGCCGTCCTTCCGTTCTTCTCAATCGCCACCAGCATATCCTATTAACAAAGACTTCAGAAACTTTGGTTTGGTGGGGAAGTTACAGACTGTACAATGCAAGCATTGTGCATGCTATCATAAGGCTATGTTCACACTAGGCGCTTTTTCAGCATTTTTTTTCTGGAGCAAAACCTGATCTCTTGGCAGGAAAGAAGTAGCTTCAAAAATGCAGATTTTGGTGCATTTTTTGGTGCGTTTTTGATGCGTTTTTCAGAATCCCAAAGTTCAGCTTTGCTTTCGCCATAGAAGCATGAACAGGTCACCAATGCAAGACATATGTGAATCTATATTAACAAGAATTACAAATGTAACAGTGAGGGGAGGTGAATTTTTCAGGAATAGTTTTCTAAGACATTGGCAGTGCTTTGAGTTTGTAGGACACTATTTATTTTCACACCATGGTCTGCCATTGAGTTGCTCAAAGACTGTTCAATTTCACACCTCCATGGGCCACAGGTATTGTTCAACCTCACACCTAGCTCAGACAATGTTTAAATTGTACACATCACTAATTTAATTAAACTGTCCTATTCCAAACTGCCATCTCAGGTGACCAAGCCAAGATGGTAAAACAAAAAAAATAAATGAGTTTCACATACTGCTGTACTTGCTTTTTTTCACTAAAACGCAGCAAAACCTGATAGCTGTGTTCACACTACTATGTTTACTTTCAATGGGTGAAAAACGCTGAAAAAACGCAGAAAAAATGCTGAAAGAAGTGACATGCTCTATTGTGCAAAAAAAAAACATGCAAAGCACAAAATACTGATGACACAAAAATCAATGTATGTGCATGAGATTTCTCAAATCTCATAGACTTTGCTTGTACTTTAAAACGCAGCTGAAAATTGCCATAAAAATGCAAAAAAAAAAAAAGCTGAAAAAACGCCTAGTGTGAACATAGCCTAAGAGTGAAGATATAATGTATACGGTTTGCTTCATTTACAAAATGTTATATTACAGTCCTCGTGTTCTACTCTCTTGGGCTAATTGCAGACAGTGTTTATTTTCATATTTTCCATATCCAGAGTCTGTCAAGCTTAAAAATCCAGTGGCATCTTCGTCTTCTATTTCTGCCTAAGTCAGAAACACCAAGGGTTCTGGAAGCAAGAATAGTAGTTGTAGTATAGGGCACTCACATTAAAGAGTTGCTGAAGGCTTTTTTTATTGGTTGAAAAAGCTTTCAAAGAGGACCTGTCACTTGCCATAAATATATAATGTTTACCTACTGTAAACCTTCTCCTAAATCTGGTGTTGTTTTCATTTCCATTCCTGAGATATGGCCCTCTCTTACATGTATGTAACTCTATTCTTTATTGCAAATTAGGCATGGTCTTCAAGAGAAGTGTTGAGGACCACGTCCCCTTGGCTGTAAAGACTCGATTTACATATAGGAAAGAGAGGTCCATATTTCAGGAATAAAAAGGCTCAGGAACAAATGAAAAAAAAAAACAGATTATAGAGAACAGTGGCATTGTACCACGCAAAAAAAAGGGGGAAGTGACAGGTCCTCTTGAAATTACTTAGAAGGTTTGACTCATATAAACAAGTCTTTTTTTTCATAACTTAAAAAAAAGCCAAACCTGCAGTGATCTGCTGATCACCACTGACATGTATTCTCAAGCCAAAGTTAGTTTGTTTTAGTAAATCAGCCTTTTGTCTGTGGGACCATTTACAATGCAAGATTATCGTAAATGAGTGCTCCTAGAAACGCTCGTTCATGATAAATTTACAGTCTAAATAGGCTTTCTATCACAAAAGATCATCATTCTAGGCAGCACATCTTTCTGTGTACACAGAAACTGTGCTGCCGAAAACAATGGCATCCTAAACAGGCTTCCAGTCAGCTGACAAGTGAAATGATCTTTTGTGTTGCACAAAAGACCATCATTCTCGGCAGCATATCTTTCTGTGTAGACAGAGCCTGTGCAGCTGAGAACAATGCTAGCTTATGCACCCTGAATGATCTATTATAGTTCGTTCAGTGCACATCTTTAAGCATGGTCTGTCTTTGTGAGTGTACGTCGTGTACCGGGGTGTGTTCCTAAGGATGTAGCGAAGTCATGGGCAAGAAAGCAGATTCCCACACCAGTTCACCCACAGTAAATATTTTACTTAGTTATGAGAATCACTAGTGCTGAATGGGATAAATAAATCTCAGCACATGTCCCATCAACATGTTTCACCGCACAAGCGGCGTCATCAGGGGATGGGACACTAACATCATGTTAGTGGAACATCAGGGGATGTTAGTGTCCCATCCCCTGATGAAGCCGCTTGTGCGGTGAAACATGTTGATGGAACATGTGCTGAGATTTATTTATCCCATTCAGCTCTAGTGATGACACCCCACAGTACCATCAGAACGACATAGATTTTAGTCTACTTATCATTTTGGCTGATTAGGGATAATATTTTAATACCCTCTACATTCACATTTTAATATAAAGATTAAAAGTTACATTTTATAGCCCGTTTAGAGAGGGATAAGAGAGGGATAATTATATGGGTTTTCCCATTTGGTTCATTATTTGTACATACATTCCTCCAAGGCTATCCTTTTTTCCTCTTTGGTTGTAATATTAGTTATGTGAATGACTCAACCAGAAAGGAGAAAACATTCAAAAAATTATAAAGACATTCATCCGGGAGACTGAGACTCTTGTGTTGTATAGCATGGCACCCAAACAATCTGTACCTACTATACTTCCTGTAAATCTACCTACTAACGCACCTGTCTAAACCAGCCGTCTGTTACCTCTTAACACCCTTGGAACTGGAACAATTATATCAGTGTAAAGTATGAGTTTGCCTGCAGTACAGCACAACAGTTTACAATCTTACAATAAATGACCTCTACTTCCCAACCAAAAATCCCTCTCCCATCCCGATGTGACTTCAATTAACTCAGAGGAATAGTCCGTTCTCATCTAGAGAGGATACTTTACCAATTAACCAAGTGTGATGGTTTTTTAGGCGTAAATGAAGTCTAACAATGTTGACCAATTATCCAGTGCTATAATGTTCCTCAGAAACTCTCTCCTGAAACTAAAAGAAGTTCAAGTTTGGTCTGAAGTCCTTTGCGTTCTGTGTCGGCATGGACTAGGATTCTTAATTATGAAACGTAGCAGTGAATCTGGAGGTTCCAGATGCTGATCTTGGCAATGACCATGTCCTGAAATGGTCAATCTAACTAACATCAGGCCCTATCTCAGTCTCGGGTATTTTGGCACCAGAATGTGGTGAAGTGCATGTACGGTTAACCACTGCAGCTGCGCAGGGGGCCTTAGTTTTCTTACCGACCCGGGTCTGCTCTGGACAAACAATCGGTGAATGCGGACGGATGCAGGGTCCCTCCAGCAGGTGAATGGTACCGCTGATAATTGCGACTTGACTCCCCAGCAATGTCCAACACCTCTCATGCTAGGTCCTGGCCTTTTCTGTCTCTCAGCAGCGTTCCTAGCAGAAACATCTCCCACTTGGACAGGATCTGGTCAAGGACACGATCAGCTCCACTCTGTCGCATGTCTGGTCCTGGTGGAATATTTCCATGAGCGGATGTTCCTGTGATCCACATCCTCCCCAGCTTATATCTCCACCCCTGTCCCGAGTAGGGCATTGCCACATCAAAACATCAGTTTATTGACATCTCTGGGAATCGGTTTTAATATGGGACCGATCGATGCAAGATTTATTTCCTAACTCCTGCGTGTTTTACACAGCATACTGTACATATGTATTGCAGTTTTTCGGTTATGCTTAGTGAACAGTGGTCTCTCGTGGACGAATAACGACACTGCTGCAGATGATTAAACTTATTTACAACAGGTACAGTATTATACTGATGCGGACACAGGTATACATATTTATATCACACTGGTGAGCTGACACACATCTCACACGAGCAGGCTAGTAAACGACCAACAATAGGTAAATATTTAGCAATTAGGTTGTTTAAGGCCATGCTCACATGGCGTTTTACCCTACATTCAGTGGCTGTTGGAGCTTATGTCTGAACTCCGCAAAATGGGATTCGATCATACGCCATGATGGGGCCATTGTCAGTAATCATGCCGAGGGAATTACAGTGTGCTCTGTCAGACATTATTTTTAGCCGTATATGCCTGTTTGTGGAGGGCACCAAGACGTAGTAGACTATGCCTTGCTGCTAGCGTCGACTTGATGTTTATGATCGAAAATGATGTCCGACAGAACACACTGTGACTCCATTTGCATCATTACTGTTAATGGCCCCATCGGCGTGCACGCCCGAATCCCGTTTTGCGATGGGGTCACTGAACATAGGGTAAAACGTGCCTTATGTTGCAAGTTGGGTTGAGTAAACCCAAAATAGCTTTACACTATTTGGCAGACTTTGTACTAGTAATGTGCCAAATTTCATACCAAGCCCCCTTTTCTAACAAGTCCCCCTCAACTTTTGCTAAACCATGCCCCCTTCTAAAGTAAGAAAAAGTATCTAAAACACATAATAAATGTGGCTCAATACCTGTATTTTTGGCACAAATTCAGCCAGAATTCTGGTGCATTCATACTACAAAATCTCTCGCCTTTTGTTTTCCTTCTTATTTAGTATTTCCATTATTATATATGGTTTACAGCAGACCGGCTTGCCAATTACTTCTTTTTTTTTTAACTGTGCTATCGATCAGAGCCGCTGTGCATTTTATTGTCACTTTTATGGCTGTAGATATGTTTGAGTATATGAAATGCCTTTGGGATCTATAGAAACAATGCCGCTTCAGCTACTTTTCAGCGATGAATTAGAAACTTTCTACACCAGATTTAAAGCAACAATTTCAGAAGCCAGAATGCTTTTGGCAGAGACTTTCTGTGCCGCTTGCTTGAAAATGAATGTTCCTTGAACTTTCTTTCACCTAAGGTAATGGTACAAGTGTCAGGTTGCCAGGAAATGAGAAGACATATATCAACTCCAACAGCTGAATTTCTGTGATCTCTGATGCATTGGTAAATAAACTTTATTGGACCATTGTCAGTCAAAAGAGTTGGCCATGTTTACCGGATTACACCGTGACCCCGGCCAAGGAAATGAAAGATTAGGTTTTCTTTCAGGTACTCCTTGCTGCTGTTTCTACAACTGTAAACAAACGCTCGGGGTAATGGATAGGTGCCGGATTACCGAAAAAATTCTGGATTATTGGTGGCAGAAATGTCATTAGCTCCGACTTCATCTAAAAAATCTGTGTTCTGTCATGTGTCAAAATACAAGAACAATAGTGCTAGACCAGTGGGGTTAGACCATTTGGGTGCATTGCTTAAAGAGGTAGACACAACTTAGTGTCTATATCATGGGGCTGTGAAATGCCCCTTATTAATGGAACCATTGTTGCACATGCACCACTGCTCTATCACCGACTACAGTACTTGGTTTTGTCCTGCAGCCCTATAGATGATTAATGGAGCGCTGGTCTTTAAGGGCAACCATACACTCATCCACTTTCAGAGCCTATTGGAAACTGTATTTTATGATATCTTATATTCCTTTAACCCACTAGTTCAATAAATATTGGACTAGGGTACAGTATATCAGCAGAATGCCGATGCAAAAATTTCATACATATGAATGTGCTGTTGATTCTGTCGCAAACACATGGATTGTAGAAAGCTCTGTGCAGATAAGCAGAACAGACATTTATCTGCCACCTTGTAAATATACCCCACACTACATATGGAGGACAGAGAGAGAGCGACAGACCCCACACTGCACATGGAGGGCAGGTAGAGAGTGACAGACCCCACACTGCACATGGAGGGCAGGTAGAGAGTGACAGACCCCACACTGCACATGGAGGGCAGGTAGAGAGTGACAGATCCCACACTACACATGGAGAGGAAGCAGAGAGTGACAGACCCCACACTACACATGGAGGGCAGGTAGAGAGTGACAGACCCCACACTACACATGGAGAGGAGGTAGAGAGTGACAGATCCCACACTATGCATGGAGAGGAGGTAGAGAGTGACAGACCCCACACTACACATGGAGAGGAGGTAGAGAGTGACAGACCCCACACTGCACATGGAGAGTAGGTAGAGAGTGACAGACCCCGCACTACACATGGAGGACAGATAGAGAGCGACAGACCCCACACTGCACATGGAGGGCAGGTAGAGAGTGACAGACCCCGCACTACACATGGAGGGCAGGTAGAGAGTGACAGACCCCACACTACATATGGAGGACAGATAGAGAGCAACAGACTCCACACTGCACATGGAGAGGAGGTAGAGAGTGACAGATCCCACACTATACATGGAGAGGAGGTAGAGAGTGACAGATCCCACACTATACATGGAGAGGAGGTAGAGAGTGACAGACCCCGCACTACATATGGAGGACAGATAGAGAGCGACAGACCCCGCAATATACATGGAGGACAGGTAGAGGGTGACAGACCCCACACTACACATGGAGGACAGGTAGAGAGTGATGGACACCACACTACACATGGAGTGGAGGTAGAGAGTGTCAGACCCCACACTATACATGGAGAGGAGGTAGAGAGTGACAGACCCCGCACTATACATGGAGAGGAGGTAGAGAGTGACAGACCCTACAGTACATATGGAGAGGAGGTAGAGAGTGACAGACCCCGCACTATACATGGAGAGGAGGTAGAGAGTGACAGACCCCACGCTACATATGGAGGACAGGTAGAGAGTGACAGACCCCACACTACATATGGAGAGGAGGTAGAGAGTGACAGACCTCGCACTATACATGGAGAGGAGGTAGTGTTATGATCTGCAACAAGTACTAAGGAAAGATAGGGGAAAGCTGTCCCTACAGTAAGACTAAGCTGAATCCCTACGATGTAAATTAGTGGACTGCCTGTTCCTAGCGAACAGACCCGCCTTTGTCCTCGACTAGTCTGAACGAAGACCTATAGCATAAGGGGAGGGGTCCCTAAAAGAACTAAGGACTGGGACAAAAATGTGACACCTCCTAAACATAGAAGTTGTTGCAGAACACAAAAAGACAAACTGACAAAAAGGTACTAGAGGTCCCAGAAGGACCAAGTGAACTGACAGAGAAAGGCACCGAAGCACCTGGCTAGAGAAACAGTCAAACACTGAAGTCCAGCACAGCCAAAAGGGCGGAGCTGGAATATAAAGGCAGATGGTCACGTGACCGCAAAATACAAGATGGAAAAAAACAAACAGGAGGGTTCCAACAGGTAGAGAGTGACAGATCCCACACTACACATGGAGAGGAGATAGAGAGTGACACTACACATGGAGAAGAGGTAGAGAGTGACAGACCCCACACTATACATGTAGAGGAGGCAGAGAGTGACAGACCCCACACTACACATGGAGGGCAGATAGAAAATGACAGACCCCACACTACACATGGAGGGAGGTAGAAAGTAACAGACCCCACACTACACATGGAGGGCAGATAGAGAGTGACAGACCCCGCACTATACATGGAGAGGAGATAGAAAGTGACACTACACATGGAGAGGAGGTAGAGAGTGACTGACCTCGTACTATACAAGGAGATGAGGTAGAGAATGACAGACCCCGCACTATACATAGAGAGGAGGTAGAGAGTGACAGATCCTGCACTAAACATGGAGGGAGGAAGAGAGTGACAGACCCCACACTATACATGGAGAGGAGGTAGAAAGTGACAGACCCCACATTTCACATGGAGGGCAGGTAGAGAGTGACAGATCCCGCACTATACATGGAGAGAAGGTAGAAAGTGACAGACCCCGCACTACACATGGAGGGAGGTAGAAAGTGACAGACCCCACACTATACATGGAGAGGAGGTAGAGAGTGACAGACTCCACATTTCACATGGAGAGGAGGCAGAGAGTGACAAACCCCGCACTATACATGGAGAGGAGGTAAAGAGTGACAGACCCTACACTACACATGGAGGTCAGGTAGAGAGTGAAAGACCCCGCAATATATATGGAGGGCAGATAGAGAGTGACAGACCTCGCACTATAAATGGAGATGAGGTAGAGAGTCACAGACCCCACACTACACATGGAGAGGAGGTAGAGAGTGACAGACCCCACACTATACATGGAGAGGACGTAGAGAGTGACAGACCCCGCACTATACATGGAGGACTGGTAGAGAGTGACAGACCCCACACTACACATGGAGATGAGGTAGAGAGTGACAGACCCCGCACTATACATGGAGAGGAGGTAGAGTGACAGACCTCGCACTATAAATGGAGACGAGGTAGAGAATGACAGACCTCGCACTATAAATGGAGACGAGGTAGAGAATGACAGACCTCGCACTACACATGGAGATTAGGTAGAGAGTGACAGACCCCGCACTATACATGGAGAGGAGGTGGAGAGTGACAGACCCCACATTATACATGGACAGGAGGTAGAGAGTAACAGACCTCACACTACACATGGAGATGAGGTAGAGAGTGACAGACCTCGCACTACACATGGAGATGAGGCAGAGAGTGACAGACCCCGCACTATACAAGAAGAGGAGGTGGAGAGTGACAGATCCCGCACTAAACATGGAGGGAGGTAGAGAGTGACAGACCCCACATTATGCATGGAGGGCAGGTAGAGAGTGACAGACCCGACACTATACATGGAGGGAGGTAGAGAGTGTCCGATCCCACACTATACATGGAGAGGACGTAGAGAGTGACAGACCCCGCACTATACATGGAGGACTGGTAGAGAGTGACAAACCCCCACACTACACATGGAAAGGAGGTAGAGAGTGACAGATCCCGCACTAAACATGGAGGGAGGTAGAGAGTGACAGACCCCGCACTATACATGGAAAGGAGGTGGAGAGTGACAGATCCCGCACTAAACATGGAGGGAGGTAGAGAGTGACAGACCCCACATTATGCATGGAGAGGAGGTAGAGAGTAACAGACCCCACATTATACATGGAGGGCAGGTAGAGAGTGACAGATCCCGCACTATACATGGAGGGCAGGTAGAGAGTGACAGATCCCGCACTATACATGGAGAGGAGGTAGAGAGTGACAGACCCGACACTATACATGGAGGGAGGTAGAGAGTGACCGATCCCACACTATACATGGAGGACAGGTAGAGCGTGACAAACCCCACACTACACATGGAAAGGAGGTAGAGAGTGACTGACCTCGTACTATACATGGAGATGAGGTAGAGAGTGACAGACCCCGCACTATACATGGAGGGCTGGTAGAGAGTGACAGACCCCACACTACACATGGAGGGCAGGTAGAGAGTGACAGACCCCACATTATACATTGAGAGGAAGTAGAGAGTGACAGACCCGACACTATACATGGAGAGGAGGTAGAGAGTGATCGACCCCACACTACACATAGAATACAGAAAGTGGCAGACCTCACACTACACATGGAAGTCATTGGAGTTATTTCTCTTCCTCAGTAACCAAAACTTATAGTAAAACTACATGTTACCCAAAGGGTAAATAGACCCAGTGTAAGGGATGCAACAAAAATTTACTTTCATTCATTTCCTTTCAAAAGTAGTCTCTGTTTAAAACTACTACAGTGGACATATGTTTTATCCTTATACAGGAGGGTTTCCCAGCATTGGAACACCTTCCTATCCTCTACATCAAATCAATCCCTTTTCTTTGTATATTAACATCTCTCTAGTATTATCATGGCTGCAGTCCATAGATCAATGTAACGTTTTATAGATATGTTCATTTCATTCTCACATATACCACTGAAGAAACTAAAAAGCATATATCGCTCCCCCAACCAGTTTCGCCTATACAGGCTTCATCAGGGGGCCAGAGCTATAATGAAGTAAAACATAAGAGGATGGACCTTTTATAGCCTCTACTTCAGCCTCATAGGTTCTATATGGGGACCAATAGAAGAATGTATAGCCCATATCGAAGGAAAAAACAGATGTATCGGTACTTTTGATAATCAGGCGAATAGAGTGCATAAGATCATGCTGAGATATTGGCCTATTTTATTAGCAGACCCCGATCTGAGGGGGATTATTGGTGGATGTCCACAAATCACCTTCTGTAGAGGAAAGAATTTGAAGGATTATTTGACACATAGTCATTTCAAAGTTGGAGGGAGAGATAGACCACTCAACTGGTTGGAAGAACATCACAGAGGTTCACCCCCATGTGGGGACTGCTCCTTCTGTAGGTTCTTACCCCGGAAAAAGGAATTTGTTAATCCCACAGATGGTTGGAATTATTATATTAAGGATCGGATTAATTATAAATCAAAGGGAATTATATACGTGGCGAAATGCCCATGCCCAAGATTGTACGTGGGAAAAATCAAGCAAGAATTCAGAAATAGAATTTCAAAACATCTTAGCTCCATCAATACAGAGATAGATACACCTCTGTCTAGACATATGATAGGACTACATGCTGGTAACCCACTAGACTTGGAATTCTGGGGAATTAGGAAAAAGAGTCTGGGCCCAAGAACCTGGATAGACTTCTACTACAAGAAAAGGCTAAATGGATTTATAGACTCAATTCTCGAAACCCCATTGGCCTTAATGGGGGTTTTAGTTACAGTGCCTTCTTCTGATGTTATAGGGAAGCATCTCATTTGAGACTATTTAAATAGTGAGTTGAATATATATACTTTGGAAATATTCATGTCATTACAGATTTAATGTTATTATATATGAGAATTATTTAGTAAGTCTGTTTGTGGGGAGTATGGACTTAATGATAGATTGATATGCTAACATCACATTGTATGTGGATAAATATGTACATATTATATCCAGGTTTTGAGAAGATGAAGAAAGTGATATATATATTGAAAAATATTAGATGTATGATGAATGGGTCCATTTTTAATACATGATTAATTTAAGTAAACACCTAACTCAAAAGAAAGTATTTGTGTATATTTGTGAATTGAATCTTTAATAACATCTCTATCATGGAGCGCCTTATATTGATCCTTATACTTATTAAGAAAAATGTATATTAAATTATTAGAAGATATCTCTATGATTATTTTTTCTGACATGTGCACTGGCCACTTTAGCATCGCCACTTTAAAGATCTAGGACATGCGCACTTATGCCCCTGCATCCCTTGCTAATAGATAAGTATCGCGCACTAGGACGTACTAGAAGCGGTGGAGTCATGGATGACGTGAGATGCCTCCACCAATCGGATTCGTGGAGACATCCGAGGTTAGTTAACTGCGGTTGGTAGGCGAATAGAGGTTACGTGGATGATAATGTGCAAATGCGTAAACGGCAATTTTTGAATAAGACTGGATTGATCACGAATATACATGATGCTGCATAGTGATGTGCTCGGTGTCTGACGCCGAAGAATGGCATTGGCTCTCCTAATGACATAATGGAGGAGGAGGTATGTATGGATGAAAATCTATGCATAAATCTTTCTGATTGGTTTCCTAAGTTATATTGTTTATGTATGGTCCAGGAATGGGATGCTTGGTTTGGATATGGGCTAAACATTCTTCTATTGGTCCACATATAGAACCTATGAGGCTGAAACAGAGGCTTTAATAAGTCCATCCTCTTATGTTTTGCATCATTATAGCTCTGACCCCCTGATGAAGCCTGATGTATAGGCGAAACTGGTTGGGGGAGCTATATATGCTTTTTAGCTTCTTCAGTGGTATATGTGAGAATGAAATGAGCATATCTATAAAATGCTACATTGATCTATGGACTGCAGCCATTATAGTACTAGGGAAATGTTAACATACAAAGAAAAAGGATTGATTTGATGTAGCAGATAGGGAGGTGTTCCAATGCTGGGAAACCCTCCTATATAAGGATAAAACATAGGTCCACTGTAGTAGTTTTAAACAGAGACCACTTTTAAAAGGAAATTAATAAAAAAAAATTTTTATTACATCCCTTATATTGGGTTTATTTACCCATTTGGGTAATATGTTGTTTTGAAATGTTCATACCTAAAGGATTGCTCACAGTTTTGTTTATTGAAAACCTATAGTACGCTTAGAGAATGGGTACAGGAAATGGGCCTCGGCTACTGAGGAAGAGAAATAACACCAATGTCCTCCATGTCTAGTGTGTATGTGTATTTCCAGTTCAAACTACTAACACTGACCAACAAAGCCATCCATAACCTTTCTCCTCCGTACATCTCTAAACTAATCTCCCGATATATTCCCTCAAGTAACCTCCGGTCCTCCCAAGACCTTCTTCTCTCCTCCACACTTATTCATTCCTCACCCAATCACCTCCAAGACTTCTCCTGATTATCCCCCATCCTCTGGAATCCTGTGCCTCAACACGTCCGATTGGCCAGCAGATTCGGATCCTTCAGACGGAACCTGAAAACCCATCTCTTCAAGAAAGCTTACAACCTGCCATGACCCCGCTGCCGTATCACCAACACTGGAGCTGCTGCAACCCCCCCAACCTAGAATGTAAACCCGTAAGGGCAGGGTCCTCCTCCCTTTGTACCAGTCTACCATTGTTAGTTCATTTACTGTAAGTGATATCTGTATCTGGTATGTAACCCCTTCTTATGTACAGCACCATGAAATCAATGGTGCTATATAAATAAATAATAATAATAATAATGTGCAAAGTGACAGGTCCTCTCTTCAGAAAACAATACTAGCAAATGCCAATTGTAATCTGTCAGATCCAGAATTCAGATAGGCATCATGTTTCCTGTCTCAGCATTTTTAGGTTTATTTTTCAGGCTAATGACTTTATCATGACAGATTTTTTAGGCTTTGTGATTTGACTTGCATCATGCTTTTGCCGGAATACACATTATTCTAGTTGTTTTCCGCTGCCCCTTGCATCCCTGAATGATCTAAATGATCCCTTTGAGACAGTTGTGAATGAAACCTTTTTAACTGTATGGGTCGATTGCTTTTCAATTAAAATACTACCATGACTGGCAGCACAGTAAAGTAGTGTTTATACGGCACAGATTCTTCGATATTTACCGAGGTCTCAGAAGGGATCAGAAAATTCCTCTCCAGGCAGTTGTACAATGACTTTGTGAAATGAAAGAATTCTCCATTGCTATACACTTCACATTCATGGATATTCATGTGTGAAAATCCCAAACTATTTCCTTTCTGCCAGAGCTGCATTTTTCCCTTAAAGGGATTGTGTCTTCTTGACCATCCCTTTTGTCTATGCCCTATATCAGAGAGTGGCGCTCCCTGCTTAGGGCCCCCTATATGAGCCACAGCAGAAAAACTCTTGACATTAGAGTGGCTCTTGCTCCTGATGCTGACAGATGATGGTCAGGGATTTCTAAAGCTGAACTTGTGGCGACCAGATGATTGTCAGGCCAGCATTAATTTCCAGAAACCCTTTCGTGCTTTCATTTATGTGAAGAAAAAAACATATTTAATGGATAAACGATTGACAATTACTTTTTATTTCCTTCTTGGGAATGCAAGCGGCACCAATTCTAGTGTTTGGAGGCCTGCACTAGATTTGTAGTCTGAACTGCAGCTTAAGTCTCTGATTACATGTTCGTTTGGATGTTTCATTTGTCTGCTCCATTCTAGGAACAGAAAAACTGAATAAATGATCCATTGCATTAGCTATGCAAACAGAAACAGAAGGGCACATAGATTATTATGGAGTCCGTATGTTGTCCGTTTTATTTTTCTTGCATGCAGAACTAATTCTTCTAAGAAATGGAAGCCAGATGGATCCCATAATAATAAATGGGACCCCACTGTTTCTGTTTGCCTAGTTGATGCAACAGATCACTTATCCCATTTCTCTGTTCCTAAAACAGAACAGATAAATGGAGTGTCCAAATGGACGAGTGAAGAGGCTCAAGACATGGGTAAGTGGGGACAACAAAGCATAGCTGAGTGGGGCCTGACCTGGGCATCAATGTTTACAACTTTTCTGGCGCACAATAATTATAATGGGTGTAAGGGAACCTCAGCGGATGACCGGGCTGTTACTTAAAAAAAAAATCACTATAGAAAGAACAACACCGATATTAATGCAATACGGTGGCCATATTGTGGTAGATACCAGTCCTGTGGAACATATTTTTACATATGATATATGATTACAGTAAAGTTATAGATATTGACTTACAGCTGTCGTTCTTTCTTATGAAGAATTTCACTTTTCCCACCTTTTCTTTCTGGCCCAGACCGACATGACAACTTCTCCAACCAAGACTTGTCTGTAGAGATTACAACAAAGACACATCTGACATCTCACATTTCCAGTACTTTCTCCATCTATTCCCAACCTGCACAAACTCCTAATCCTACTGTCACCCCAATACTGAACCGCTGCTGCTGTTTTCATCATTGTTACTGGACCTGCTGTGTGGTAAAAAAACATTGGTCCTCCTAGTGCCCCACATAATGCCCATCACTGTGCCCCTTAAACTAAGTTCTCACAATCACATTTTGGTGAGTTTTTGATTCTGCGTCATGTCGCTGCATAAAATCATAGTGTCTTAAAGTTCTAGCAAAGTGGATGGGATTTATAGAAATCTCTTGCCCGTTGTTCTTTTTTTACGCATCGTAAACTGAGTTCCGGTGCATGTTTCAAATCTGCAACATGTCAATTTCTCTTGCGGGTACGCTGAGTTTTATGTATGGATTTTCTTCATAGACTCCATAGTCTTGCCTCAGATGCGGAAAATCTGTAGGTGAAAAACACGTGTGTGTTTAGTGCGGAAACGCACTAAAAATGCACAGAATCTGCACATGACTGTACCAGGAAGCATAAAATGGAAGTAGCTTTAATTAAAACATGACAAACTAAAAAGAGACAAAAACGTGTTTCTTTGCAAATTGCAAATGGGACTTCTTATGGCTAGCTTTCAAATATGGCTTTCTTCTTGTCACTCTTCCATAAGGCTATGTGCCCAAGATGCAGAAATGAAGCAGAAAATTTCTGCAGCATTTCTGCATCTCCCTGGCAGAAAAAACGCATGCAGATTGTGCATGCGTTTTTCCTGCAGAATACATGCGGATTCACATGCGGATTCACATGCGTTAACGCATGCGTTTCCGCATGTGGCCTGACAAGCACTTTCCAGGCGATAGCATCACTTGGAAAGTGCTTGACAACTAGGTCACACTGTATAAATCCATGCAAACGGCATGGATTTATATAGTGTGACCGTAAAAATAAAAAAATAAAGCTATACTTACCTCCGATGCCCCACCGCGTGTGCTGTCGCGCTCGTCCTGGCTTCTTCCTGGTTGCCGGGCTCTCGCGAGACAGCCTGCGGTCACATGACCGCGACGTTATCTCAGCTCCTGGAAGATAAGCGCTGCCGGCAAGCAGAGAGAAGCTGCCGCACAGGTGAATATAAACTTTATTTATTATTTTATTCTTTTTTTTACAGGTGCAATGGTACCCAGGTCTGGATGAGAGTCTTCTCTCCTCCAGAACTGGGTACCATACGCACATTGAACCGCATATAATCCGCGTGTACAAATGTACAGACACGGATTATATGCGTCTCAATGCAAGTCAATGGCGGCAATTCCGCTGCGCTTCCGCAAAATTAATGAACATGCTGTGGATTTATGAGCGCTGCAGAAACGCTGCGGAAAAATCCACAGCATGTGCATTGACATTGCGGAATGCCATTGGGGACCATGGGGTGTGGATTACCAAGCGTTTTTGATGCGCTTCCGCTGCGGAAATTCCGCAGCGGAAACGCATGAAAATCGCATCGTGGGCACGCAGCCTAAAGCCCAGATTTGTGGAGTATATGACTAATATTTGTCATGTGGACAGATTCTCCCACCTGAGATGTGGATCTCTGCAGCTCTTCTAGAGTGACCCTGGGTCTCTTGGCTACTTCTCTAATTAGTCCTTGTTTGGGATGTCAGTTTCGGTGGACAGCCATGTCTTGGTAGGTAGGTTTCAGGGTGCCATGCTCCTTCCATTTTTGGATGATGGATTGAACATTGCTCCATGAAATGTTCAGAGCTTGAGCTATTTTTGATGACCTAACCCTGCTTTACTCTTCTTCACAACTTTATCCTTCACCTGTCTAGTGTATTCCGTGGTTTTCATGATACTGTTTGATGCCTAATGTTCTCAAACAAACCTCTGAGGCCTTCATAGAGCAGCTGTAGTTATACTGAAAATAAATTACACAAAGGTGGAATCAATTTACTAATTTTGTGACTTCTGGGGGCAATTGGTCACTCAGGATTTTATTTAGGGGTATCAGAATACCGAGGGTGGAATACAAATGGATGTCACAATTTCCAGATTTATATTTTTTGTTAAAAAAATAGAAAATCATGGATCCTTTTCATTACATTTCACAAATACTTGCTACTTTTTTTTGGTATATCACATAAAATACATTTACGTTTGAGGGTGTAACATGAAAAAATATGGAAAAGTTCATGGGGTATGAATATTTTTTCAAGGCACTGTGTCATTTTACAAATTTGTAAAAAAAAATTCTTTACAAATCAGACAATGTGATTTTCAGGATTTGTTTTCTCATTTTGTCTCTCATAGTTGAGGTCTACCTATTATGTCAATTACAGGCCTCTCTCATCTTTTTAAGTGGGAGAGCTTGCACAATTGGAGGCTGACAAAATACTTTTTTCCCCCACTGTATATATATATATATCTATATCTATATATATAAAGATATAGATATAAATATTATATACAGTACAAGCCAAAAGTTTGGATATACCTTCTCATTTAAAGATTTTTCTGTATTTTCATGACTATGAAAATTGTACATTCACACTGAAGGCATCAAAACTATGAATTAACACATGTGGAATTATATACTTAACAAAAAAGTGTGAAACAACTGAAAATATGTCTTATATTCTAGGTTCTTCAAAGTAGCCACCTTTTGCTTTGATGACTGCTTTGTACACTCTTGGCATTCTCTTGATGAGCTTCAAGAGGTAGTCACCGGAAATGGTCTTCCAACAATCTTGAAGGAGTTCCCAGAGTTGCTCAGCACTTGTTGGCCCTTTTGCCTTCACTCTGCGGTCCAGCTCACCCCAAACCATCTCGATTGGGTTCAGGTCTGGTGACTGTGGAGGCCAGGTCATCTGGCGTAGCACCCCATCACTCTCCTTCTTGGTCATATAGCCCTTACAAAGCCTGGAGGTGTGTTTGGGGTCATTGTCCTGTTGAAAAATAAATGATGGTCCAACTAAACGCAAACCGGATGGAATAGTATGCCGCTGCAAGATGCTGTGGTAGCCATGCTGGTTCAGTATGCCTTCAATTTTGAATAAATCCCCAACAGTGTCACCAGCAAAGCACCCCCACACCATCACACCTCCTCCTCCATGCTTCACGGTGGGAACCAGGCATGTAGAGTCCATCCGTTCACCTTTTCTGCGTCGCACAAAGACACAGTGGTTGGAACCAAAGATCTCAAATTTGGACTCATCAGACCAAAGCACAGATTTCCACTGGTCTAATGTCCATTCCTTGTGTTCTTTAGCCCAAACAAGTCTCTTCTGCTTGTTGCCTGTCCTTAGCAGTGGTTTCCTAGCAGCTATTTTACCATGAAGGCCTGCTGCACAAAGTCTCCTCTTAACAGTTGTTGAAGAGATGTGTCTGCTGCTAGAACTCTGTGTGGCATTGACCTGGTCTCTAATCTGAGCTACTGTTAACCTGCGATTTCTGAGGCTGGTGACTCGGATAAACTTATCCTCAGAAGCAGAGGTGACTCTTAGTCTTCCTTTCCTGGGGCGCTCCTCATGTGAGCCAGTTTCTTGTAGCGCTTGATGCTTTTTGCAACTGCACTTGGGGACACTTTCAAAGTTTGCCTAATTTTTCTCAATGACTGACCTTCATTTCTTAAAGTAATAATGGCCACTCGTTTTTCTTTACTTAGCTGCTTTTTTCTTGCCATAATACAAATTCTAACAGTCTATTCATTAGGACTATCAGCTGTGTATCCACCAGACTTCTGCACAACACAACTGATGGTCCCAACCCCATTTATAAGGCAAGAAATCCCACTTTTTAAACCTGACAGGGCACCGCTGTGAAGTGAAAACCATTTCCTGTGACTACCACTTGAAGCTCATCAAGAGAATGCCAAGAGTGTGCAAAGCAGTCATCAAAGCAAAAGGTGGCTACTTTGAAGAACCTAGGATATAAGACATATTTTCAGTTGTTTCACACTTTTTTGTTAAGTATATAATTCCACATGTGTTAATTCATAGTTTTGATGCCTTCAGTGTGAATGTACAATTTTCATAGTCATGAAAATACAGAAAAATCTTTAAATGAGAAGGTGTGTCCAAACTTTTGGTCTGCACTGTATACCTAACACTGAATCCTTGCGAGTCCACCAGCGCAGTCAGCATCGAGAGGTAGGCAGAGTTAAAAGGTGACATAATTACCATACACCACCTGAGCTCGGACGCTCGGACATTCTGTGTGTGTTCCTGCCCTTCTGTAAGCCGCAGGCCTAAAGTGACACACTGCCTACAGAACAGAGTACAGTAAGGCAAGGAGACCTAGATTCCACGCTACCACAGGGATTAACTGTATTGGCATGATACGCACGCTGATATAGTAAAGCGTGGTGATCCCACCCGATAGCTACATTACTGATAAAGAGGAAAAAATAATGTAAGGCTGTATGCACAATGCATGCCATAAATGCTTACTAGCAAATTTTCTTATGGGGAATCAGAAAGAGTGGGTTGGCTAGTGTGGTTTATGCATAATCTGCATTGAAAAAAATGTTGCATCAAATTCACAGATGCTGGAGTCATTGGTTTTAGGGGCTGGGGGTAATATAGTGAAACACACAGTGCGCGATACAGAACAGTATGTACGGCATTAAGGTGCAGAATGTAAACTAGGTCATTTACCTATATAAATCACACTCTAACTCTGCGTCTGCTCTAGCAGCCTGTGACATGCCGTCCCTCAATATAGTCATGCACATTGTCCCAACACCTGTAATATGAGCTGTGAGACATAAATGTACCACACAGTCACAACACCTCTTGTACACATGGCATACATAGGTAAGATAGTGTTAAAGGGAGTGTGTCAGCCCAAACTGGCAGTATAAACTAAGCACATGCCCTTGTAAGGGATATAGAGCCTATAAAGATCCACCGTTTAGTGCACTAATTGCTGCCTCCATTTTGCAGAAACAGGAGCTTAATCAAACATGCTAATTAGGGTGCTCGGTGCACTGTAGGCGTGGCCAGAAGCCTTGGTGAATGTTCCGCCAACTAATTTTGCCATCTCCCTCACTGATCATTGACAGCGCTGACCTGCCTGAGTTTTCTTTGCAGACTGCTTGCTACAAGGAAGCCAGCACTGCCATTCACCCCTGAGGGAGGAAAGGGCATGTGAAACTAACGGGTGGAACAGTGCACCGAGCCTCTTGGCCACGCCTGTGGTGCCTGAGCAGCCAAATTAGCATGTTTGAGTAAACTCCAGTTTATGCAGAATTGAGGCAGGGATTAAAACATTAAGGGGGTGGTCCACTACTTTTACATTGATGCCCTATCTATAGGATAGGGCATCAATGTAAGATCGGCCGGGGTCCCGCATGCGGCACCCCCACTGATCAGCTGTTATCGGTGTAGGCGACGGCCGCCGGTCGGAAGTGTTCACCTGCGGGGCTCCGCCGTCAAGTGGTAGTGGCCACCGCGGTGTACTGCACATCTGCTTCCTATTCAATTGAATTCAATCGCCGACACCGATAACAGCTGATCAGTGGGGCGGCCGAGGGACCCCGGCTGATCATATATTGATGCCCTATCCTACAGATAGAGCATCAATGTAAAAGTAGTGGACAACTTCTTTAAAGATGTCATTTTTATAGTAGGTATATCCCTGACAAGGCTATGTGCTTAGTTTACACTGTCAGTTTGGGCTGACACACTCCATTTAAAAATATACTATACATAGTCCCTTTAAATGAATTTTGTGCAACTAGGATATTTAAGACAGTAAAGAACTTGCTCAATAAACTTTTGAGGAAGGAAAGTCTTTGTAGCGATTTATTCTCACCATGGTATTCCTCTGTGGTTTAGGTTTACGCTTGCACAATTTGCAATTCGCAGTCAGACGACAAACGTCTTCTGTTCATTTACTTCTCTATTAAAATTTAATAAGAAACGAGTGCTCAGCAAGGAGATCCCCAACACAGGCAATTGTTATCAGATCACATAGGGGCCCATGCAAAATGCTTAAACAAGAAAAAAGCCCCAACCATGATTTTTTTTACTATTCCCATTCTGATATTAGCGAGGCAATGTACTCTTGTGTAGACAGGGGAAGGCAGCTGTATTACATGGGCAGTTTATTGTAATGCTTCACTAGACCTGTGGTGGCACCGAAGAGGCATTGCACACTTGCTGCAGCCTTTCCCCATAGGCACAATATGTAATTCCATCATTGTTTGGGGACCCTTCAAACAAAAAGGATTATCGAAAGTAGACAACCCCTTTAAATCTTGACAAGCTCCCCATTTATGATGGGTGACATAAAGCTGCCCCACCATTTCTCCTCTGACGCTTATTAGGTCTCATCACTGCCAAAGGTTTAGTCACATCTTCTAGAGTCTTTCCACAATTATATATTTTGCCACATGTACAAAAGCTCAGAAACTGGCAAATTCTCGCACTGCAGACTTTTAATTTTAGACCGGATAGTATAGTCCTCCATACAGTACTATGGGCACCACATAGTCCTCCATACAGTATTATGGGCACCACATAGTCCACATACAGTATTATGGGCACCACATAGTCCACATACAGTATTATGGGCACCACATAGTCCTCCATACAGAATAATGGCCCCACATAGTCCTCCATACAGTATTATGGGCACCACATAGTCATCCATATAGTATTATGGGCACAACATAGTCCTCATACAGTATTATGGGCACCACATAGTCCTCCATACAGTATTATGGGCACCACATAGTCCACATACAGTATTATGGGCACCACATAGTCCTCCATACAGAATAATGGCCCCACATAGTCCTCCATACAGTATTATGGGCACCACATAGTCATCCATATAGTATTATGGGCACAACATAGTCCTCATACAGTATTATGGGCACCACATAGTCCTGAATACAGTGTTATGGGCACCACATAGTCCACCATACAGTATTCTGGGCACCCCATAGTCCTCCATACAGTACTATGGGCACCACATAGTCCTCCATACAGTATTATGGGCACCACATAGTCCACATACAGTATTATGGGCACCACATAGTCCTCCATACAGTATTATTGGCACCACATAGTCCACCATACAGTATTATGGGCACCACATAGTCCTCCATACAGTATTATGGGCACCACATAGTCCTCCATACAGTATTATGGGCACCACATAGTCCTGAATACAGTATTATGGGCACCACATAGTCCTGAATACAGTATTATGGGCACCCCATAGTCCTCCATACAGTACTATGGGCACCACATAGTCCTCCATACAGTATTATGGGCACCACATAGTCCACATACAGTATTATGGGCACCACATAGTCCTCCATACAGTATTATGGGCACCACATAGTCCACCATACAGTATTATGGGCACCACATAGTCCTCCATACAGTATTATGGGCACCACATAGTCCTCCATACAGTATTATGGGCACCACATAGTCCTGAATACAGTATTATGGGCACCACATAGTCCACCATACAGTATTACGGGCACCACATAGTCCTCCATACAGTATTATGGGCACCACATAGTCCTCCATACAGTATTATGGGCACCAAATAATGCTCCATACAGTATTACGGGCACCATGTAGCCCTCCATACAGTATAGTGGGTCCCATATATTGCTCCATTCAGTATAATGGGCTCCACATAGTCCTCAGTACAGTATTATGGGCCTCATATATTGATACATACAATATTATGAGCCCCATATATTGCTCCATAGAGTATTATGGGCCCCATATATTACTCCATGCAGTGTAATGGGCCCCATATAATGCTCCATACAGTATATTGGCCCCATATAATGCTCCATACAGTATATTGGCCCCTATATATAATTGCCCCATATATTGTTCCATACAGTATAATGGGCCCCATATATTACTCCATACAGTAAATAATGGCCCTATATATTGCTCCATGCAGTATAATAGCCCCATATATTGCTCCATACATTATATAATGGCCCCATATATTGCTCTATACAGTATGTAATGGACCCCATATATTGCTCCATACAATTTAATAGCCCCATATAATGCTCCATACAGTATAATGGCCCCATATATTGCGCCATACAGTATATAATGGCCCTATATATTGTTCCATACAATATATAATGCCCCATATATTGCTCTATACAGTATATAATGGGCCCCATACATTTCTCCATACAGTATAATAGCCCCATATAGTATAATGGCCCAATATATTGCTCCATATAGTATATAATGACTTACCGTAATCCAGTATATTGGCACCCATATAATGCGTCATACATAAAAAAAATCAAATACTCACCTCTGCCCCCCTCCTCACCGGGCCCCATACTCCTGTAAGGCCCTATGTATTTCTGAGTGGTCCTGAGGGCTTAAATGTTCAGAATTTTGCATTGAAGATGTTGGTAAGTACAGGGATTCAATTCACCTCTAGCTAGGCCTCGCTCTTAAACAGCAACAGGCAAACTACCCTTCTATTGAGCAGCCTCTCTAGTCCCCAGTGTCTACAAGCAGTCACAGTATCACAGTCCCCATGTTCAAGTCTATTGGATAAAATACAACCCATGACAATCCTTGCAAGAAAGAGCCTCAGACCCAAATTGGTAACAGGCCAACTACAGCTTCGGTAGGTACTACAGACCATCGACATTCTTCCCTATTGATGCCAAACCTCTCCTCCTATCTTCTCCTGTATTCTCCAATGAAAATTCCTCTTGTGACCGCATGGTGGCACAGAGAACTGGTGTAACCACGTGTGTCCCCCAGACAATCTTAGCCTCTTCCTGAGCCTGCTCCACTATCTGTGCCTCCCCATGCAACTTGGTCAAGGTTGGACACAGACAGAAAATGGCCACTGTGCAAGAACAGTATACAGGCCGTTTGAAGTCTAATAGTTTATCATAATGCACCTATTTATGTGTCTTGGTGCTTTAGAAGTGGGAGTGGTCCCCCTTACCTCCTGTGCCCTTTTGGAATGCCTGTCCCTGCAGCTGATAGTTGTCACATCCATGTCTGAACATGCTGCTGCTGCCTTTGCCTTGGTGGCTACGTGGCACCACACTAATACAGCCAGTCACTGCTGGATGAGAGCAGCGTGTTGCTATTTAGCTGTAAGATTGCTGAGAGTAGTTGTCCTTTTCCTGTCTACCTGTGTTTTGCTGCAGTGAGCTGGCATGTAATTAGCTCTCTGCTGGGAGCCATGAATGGGGCTCCTGTCCTTATAAACCCCAGCAGACATTCTCCAGCTGCCAGCTATTTAATTCAGCTAGACCTGGTCACAACTCTGATCCATCAACTGTTGTGCTACATTGTTTATCTTGTTTTTTTTATTTTGGCTTGTATTTTGACCACCCGCTTACTTTCTGATTTTGTGCCTGACATAACCTCTTAGTATAGACCTCGTATGATGACCCTTTTTACCACCAGCTTGCTCCACCGGTCAGCAGCTGACTCTGTGGTCCCTGCCTAGGGGTCCCTGTCAAAGCCTCAATCGCTGCACAGGGTTAAAGGGTTAAGACCAGGAAAACCCCTGGTCTCTGGTAAATGGAGTGGCTTGTGGTAAGCCTGTCCATGGAAGCCCTATTAACAGCTGCAAAGCTGTCACAAATGGTGCACCCATAACAACAATTAAGAAGATTGTCAATCAAATGGTGAGCTTCAGCATGCCTGCCAGGTGGAATAACAGAGTATCGCACCCCACTGTCCGGGTATCCTGCAATAATACAGCGTGAGGAGGTATGGTCTATAAAAGGGACATGGTTGGGGATACATCTGGGAAGAACAACTGCCTACAGTTACCTTTCTAAAGACCTTACCTAAAAAATGGCACATATCAGGACAATTAGGCTGACGGATTGAGCAATGCATTGAGAAGTGTAAACGAGGCCCTCATAGGGGTCAGTGGTAGGAAGAGATTAGGATCATTTTGCAGGTCAATATTTTTGATAGTCGCACTATTTTTTGGATGTATGCAAACACAAGTGCTCAGTGATTTGGCGCAGCAGGCATATCATAGGCTTTACAGCAAAAGTACCCTCGTAGAAATCTCAAACACCTTGACCTACACTCTGTCTCTGAATCCCTCCTCCCTCTTACAGACATTAGTTCCTTACATGATGCAGATGCTGCTGCCACTTTATACAACACTACAACAGCTGCAGCTCTCGATTCGGTCGCCCCCCTCACGCATACCAAGGCTCGCACAATCAACAGACAACCCTGGCACACCAGCCTAACTAAAGAACTGCGACGGGCCTCCAGGGTTGCTGAACGTAGATGGAAAAGGTCCCACTCCCATGAGCACTTCATCGCATTCAAACAGTCCCTCACTACCTTCAAGTCCACACTCACTGCAGCAAAACAAATATACTTTGCATCTCTCATATCCTCCCTGTCTCACAACCCTAAACAACTATTCAACACCTTCAATTCTCTCCTCCGTCCCCCAGTGCCTCCTCCCTCTCCCCTTATTTCAGCCGAAGACTTTGCCTCATTCTTCAAGCAGAAGATTGACAACATCAGACAAAGTTTTTGCCTAAAGCCCCCACCGCCCCTCCCCACACCTACTCAACCCTCCTCCTCCAAAACTACATTCTCCACCATTTCTGAAGATCAACTTTCCTCCTTACTCTCCAAATCACACCTCACCACCTGTAAACTTGACCCAATCCCGTCCCACCTCATCCCAAACCTTACCACTATCTTCATCCCAGCCCTAGCCCACCTCTTCAACCTGTCACTAACAACTGGTGTCTTCCCCTCATGCTTCAAACATGCCTCAATCACACCCATCCTCAAAAAGCCCTCCCTTGACCCATTCTCCGTGTCTAGCTATCGCCCCATATCACTTCTCCCCTATGCCTCAAAACTACTGGAACAACATGTTCATTCTGAACTGTCCTCCCACCTCTCCTCCTGCTCCCTCTTTGACCGCCTACAATCTGGTTTCCGACCGCACCATTCTACTGAAACTGCACTGACTAAAGTCACAAACGACCTACTAACCGCCAAATCTAAGCGACACTACTCTGTCCTCCTCCTCCTAGACCTGTTATCTGCCTTTGACACAGTGGACCATTCCCTCTTACTCCAGACTCTCTCATCTCTCGGCATCACAGACTTGGCCCTATCCTGGATCTCCTCATACCTAACAGACCGGACATTCAGTGTCTCCCACTCACACACCACCTCTTCATCTCGCCCCCTATCTGTCGGTGTCCCCTAAGGTTCAGTTCTAGGACCCCTGCTCTTCTCCATCTACACCTTAGGCCTGGGACAGCTCATAGAGTCTCATGGCTTTCATTATCACCTCTATGCTGATGACACACAGATCTACCTCTCTGGACCCGATATCACCTCCTTATTAACCAAAATCCCACAATGTCTGTCTGCTATCTCATCCTTCTTCTCTGCCAGATTTCTAAAACTTAACATGAACAAAACAGAATTCATCATCTTTCCGTCATCTCATTCAACCCTCCCAACTGACCTATCTATCAACGTCAATGGCTGCCCACTCTCCCCAGTCCCTCAAGCTCGCTGCCTTGGGGTAACCCTGGACTCTGAACTCTCCTTCAAACCTCATATCCAAGCCCTTTCCACTTCCTGCCGACTCCAACTCAAAAATATCTCCCGGATCCGCACATTCCTAAACCATGAATCTGCAAAAACACTAGTGCACGCCCTCATCATCTCCCGCCTTGACTACTGCAACCTCCTGCTCTGTGGCCTCCACTCTAACACTTTCGCACCCCTCCAATCTATCCTAAACTCTGCTGCTCGACTAATCCACCTGTCCCCCCGCTGGCTCCCCATTGCTCAGAGACTCCAGTTCAAAACCTCAACCATGACATACAAAGCCATTCACAACCTGTCTCCTCCATATATCTCCGACCTAGTCTCCCGTTACATACCTGCACGCAACCTCCGATCCTCACAAGATCTCCTGCTCTACTCCCCTCTTATCTCCTCCTCCCACAACCGTATACAAGATTTCTCCCGTGCTTCCGCCCTACTCTGGAACTCTCTACCCCAACGTATCAGACTCTCTTCTACCGTGGAAACCTTCAAAAGGAACCTGAAGACCCACCTCTTCCGACAAGCCTACAACCTGCAGTAACCACCGCTCCACCATACCGCTGCACGACCAGCTCTACCCTCACCTACTGTATTCTCACCCATCCCTTGTAGACTGTGAGCCATAGCGGGCAGGGTCCTCGCTCCTCCTGTACCAGTCGCTGTCGCATTGTGTTCAAGATTATTGTAATTGTCCTTGTATTATACCCCTTTTTCACATGTAAAGCGCCATGGAATAAATGGCGCTATAATAATAAATAATAATAATAAAAAGTTACCAGGATAGTCTCAGTAACCACGAAGGTTGGTTGTGTTGACCAATAACCTGGTTGGCCAGCTAGGTGCACCCCAGCTATGGAGTTGCAGTATAGTGATCAATTTATAGCAAAAAAATAAAATGAATGCAATTTTGTTGCAGTCTTGAATAGTAATAATAATATGCAGTCTTGTTGTGGGGGCCTTATTGAACTTAATTTGTGTGTTCCTTCCAATCTCTTATCATTAAATGTGAAATTCTCCTTTAAAAACATTGGATTAGTGTTTTCATATTTGCAGTTCAGAGTCTAGAGTATTAGCAAATATCCAAAATGAAAAAGCAGTCTGGGTGATAAATCCATTCCCACATAAGCTTTAAGCATAAGATAGACCAAGAACGTGCCAAGGTGCAAGGTCCAGTTCTCAGCCTCAAAAGACAACAAATGTTCTGTTGCAACATCCACTAAGAACTGGCAGCTGAAATGAGGCGGAGTAATGACGCAAGATAAGATTCTTAGAACGCTTATCAAAATGTGTACAGCAACCAAATAAAAGTTTATCTGCACTTATCATAAAACATCCCCTGCTGCAGCAATAATAAAATATCAATCTCGACACAACTACTGCTTTTGCTTCTTGATACTTCTCTAGATTATCTAAAAATACATGGGAAATATTTTTGCATCCGATCTTGATTGACTATTATTCGCAGATTAGAAATAACCCAGCGTGGAGAGAATCTCATCAATCAGACAAGAAATCAAATGTAAAAGTACAAAACAAAGGCACTGATACATCATTTCCATTTTTTTTTTAACTTTTCCTTTTTTTCTTATAGTACAGTCATCGCCAAAAATTTTGAGAATGACACCAAAATTATATTTTCACATGATCTGCTGGCCTCTGGTTTTTATTAGTGTTTGTCTGATGTTTATATCACATACAGAAATATAATTGCAATCATATTATGAGTACCAATGGGTTATATTGACAGTTAGAATGAGTTAATGCAGCAAGTCAATATTTGCTGTGTTGCCCCTTCTTCTTCAAGACCTCTGTAATTCTCCCTGGCATGCTCTCAATCAACTTTTGGACCAAATCCTGACTGATAGCAGTCCATTCTTGCATAATCAATGCTAGCATTTTGCCAGAATTTGTTGGTTTTTGTTTGTCCACCCGTCTCTTGATGATTGACCACAAGTTCTCAATGGGATTAAGATCTGGGGAGTTTCCAGGCCATTGACCCAAAATCTCTATGTTTTGTTCCATGAGCCATTTAGTTATCACCTTTGCTTTATGGCAAGGTGCTCCATCATGTTGGAAAAGGCATTGTTGGGTGCCAAACTGCTCTTGGACGGTTGGGAGAAGTTGCTCTTGGAGGACATTCTGGTACCATTCTTTATTCATGGCTGTGTTTTTAGGCAAGACTGTGAGTGAGCCGATTCCCTTGGCTGAGAAGCAACCCCACACATGAATGGTTTCAGGATGCTTTACAGTTGGCATGAGACAAGACTGGTGGTAGCGCTCACCTCTTCTTTTCCGAATAAGCTGTTTTCCAGATGTCCCAAACAATCGAAAAGGGGATTCATCAGAGAAAATGACTTTGCCCCAGTCCTCAGCAGTCCACTCCCTGTACCTTTTGCAGAATATCAGTCGGTCCCTGATGTTTTTTCTGGAGAGAAGTGGCTTCTTTGCTGCCCTCCTTGAAACCAGCCCTTGCTCAAAGAGTCTCCGCCTCACAGTGCGTGCAGAAGCACTCACACCAGCCTGCTGCCATTCCTGAGCAAGCTCGGCACTGCTGGTAGTCCGATCCCGCAACTGAAACAGTTTTAAGATACGGTCCTGGAGCTTGCTGGTCTTTCTTGGGCGCCCTGGAGCCTTTTTGACAACAATGGAAGCTCTCTCCTTGAAGTTCTTGATGATGCGATAGATTGTTGACTGAGGTGCAATCTTTGTAGCTGCGATACTCTTCCCTGTTAGGCCATTTTTGTGCAGTGCAATGATGGCTGCACGTGTTTCTTTAGAGATAACCATGGTTAACTGAAGAGAAACAATGATACCAAGAACCAGCCTCCTTTTAAAGTGTCCAGTGATGTCATTCTTACTTAATAATGACTGATTGATCGCCAGCCCTGTCCTCATCAACACCCACACCTGTGTTAATGGATCAATCACTAAAACAATGTTAGCTGCTCCTTTTAAGGCAGGACTGCAATGATGTTGAAATGTGTTTTGGGGGTTAAAGTTCATTTTCTGGGCAAATATTGACTTTGCAAGTACAGTAATTGCTGTTAAGCTGATCACTCTTTGACATTCAGGAGTATATGCAAATTGCCATTACAAAAAATGAAGCAGTAAACTTTGGAAAAATTGCTATTTGTCTCATTCTCAATACTTTTGGCCATGACTGTATTTGTTGCTGTTTTTTTAACTTTTCTTCGTAGTATTTGTTGCTGTATTTTTAACAAAATGTTGCTCTTTTTTTGTCTTTTATCTTTTTGTACGGTAAAGAGTTACATGACTCTTTAAAATGTCGCTTGTCTTCAAATGCGCAAAAAAAAAAAAATTATACAGATTTTGAACTCCAATAGGCGCAAAATTTAAAAATATATAATATATAATATAAAAATATATAAAAATATAAAATATATTGCGCAAAATATTTTACAACATTTAACAAAATAAAAAATGAAGAATTGGGCTAAAAAATCCGGATAAGGAAAACCACGCATTGTGGAACAAAAAGAAAACAGATGAAACAAAGTAAAATAAATTTTAAAAAGGCCCAAATTAAATTATGAATAAGGTGCAAATTACTATAAGGCTACGGTCACACAAATATTTTTCTCCCCATCTGAGAAAAACGGTTCGATTATTCTGATCAGATTTTGATTAGAGTGGGATCAGTTTTTCTTGGAAGTTGAGAGAAAAAAAATATTCTCCATCTTCTCCACTATGTCAGTCTATGAAAATCAGGCTGCACTCATATGTCACCCGAGTGTGGTCTGGAATTTTTCCACCGACCTATAAACTTGCTTTGAGATCCGACACGCTGATCAAAATCAGACATGTGCACAGTCCAATAGAATAACAAGTGCTATCCATGAAAACCACTGATAGCACTCGTCAGATTTAAATGGTCGTGTGTACCTGACCTTAGAAACATTTTTACTCGTGAAAAAAGACGTAAAGAAAATGATGAATTGGGGCCAAAGTGTTAGAAAAACTAATCCAAACTGGTGGTGTGATAACCAAAGAATGTAAAATGGTATAATGTCCCTAGACAGAAAGCCGTGTTCCCAAACAATGCACTCCAATACGCATTCCACTTTCCTCACCCCATTTTAGAGACGTGATATGGACAATCTTAGGACACTGTAACATTTTATTTACCTCCTGTCGCGCACACAATGACAGTGTTTTGAGAACATGTAGTTATTCAATGTACTAGTGTTATGACGGAAGAACAAGACTAAAAGGACAAGTTAACTTTTAACTTCTCATAATCTTTTCATGGTGAATTGAGTGCATATTCCCAATAATATACCGAGAGGATGGGGGGCCTCATAGCAACATAAAAATTAAGCCCCTTTCAAATGTTGTTTGATTTAACCAGGATCCCAAACAGGTATAATGCAAATTCATAATGCCCCCATCTCATTTCACTGACTTCAGAATGGTTCCTTGTCTTCTAACATAGCCGCATCTGTGGATCATTTATGCTCAGGGTCTCCCCAGCCATGAGACAAGACCATTCTGGAATGGGCTCACTACTGATGCCGCATTGTAGTAAGATAGGTTGCCTTTCCTCAACGCAACTGACTATAAAGTTTGTGGTTCATCAACTACTATAAAAAGTATATCTTTTTTGCAGGAACTTGTCAACAAAAAAATCTTAAATCAAGCAGGAAAGCACTTTCAATCTTCTGGCTATTTAGTTCATGTCAGAAAAACTTGCATATGGGACAAAGATAAAGTCAAATCTCACTTTTCAGGCATCAGAGGTGTACCTAGAGTCAGTGTCAGACTGAAGAACATTGGGCCCACCAGAGGATTTGATTCTGAGGGCCCACTTTTCTCCCCCACTAAAGAGCCCCATAGCAGCTGCAAGGTTTGCACTATGAACTCTCCTGAAGGAGAAGTTAGGGCCCACCGGAGGATTTTCCAGTTCTCTGGTGGGACAGTCCAACCCTGCATAGAGTATTCTCCAATGTATACCAGCCAAGTATGCCTCCGACATAGAGTTTGTCAGTGCAAGACATAAAGGCCCCGATTCATTAAGACCGGTGATGTTCATGTGTTTGGGCATGTTGGAGTCAGACGCCCCTGATTTACTAAGGGACTAAAGTTCTGAAGTAAGATTTCTGGCTAAGGAGCACCACAGCTCGTCATGAATTAGATGAGAAGTAGCGTTGTTACGCACACGCCCGGACAGACTGGCGGGAACGTGGTTAGTGATCCCACTGGACCATGAACCGAGGAGTGCCTGGAGGGGTGTGACTAAGTATCAACTCGGTCTGACCAAGGTCGCACGGCGGCTCAGTCGACTCCGTGAACCAAGGAGGAACCGAGCAGAGGGACCAGGTGCTACTCCAGGTCAGACCCCGGTCACAGCTGTTGACCCACACTGGGGAATACAGGAACAGGCAGTTTAGGCTGGCATACTGACAGGTGGGTACTGGCAGACACGGCTGGTATGTAAACATGTGGGTACTGGCTGGCACGGCTTGCATACAGACAGGTGGGTACTGGCAGGTAGGAACGCAGGCAGGATAGGAACCAGTACTGGGATACAGGAACAGAGCCGCAGGTGCGGCAGACAGGCAGAGCAGAGCAAAACCCGCAGGTGCGGTAGATGAGCAGAGCAAAACCCACAGGTGTGGTAGACAAGCAGAGCAGAGCAAAACCCGCAGGTGCGGTAGACAAGCAGAGCAGAGCAAAACCCGCAGGTGCGGTAGACAAGCAGAGCAGAGCAAAACCTGCAAGTGCGGTAGACAAGTAGAGCAGAGCAAAACCCGCAGGTGTGGTAGACAAGCAGAGCAGAGCAAAACCCGCATGTGCGGTAGACAAGCAGAGCAGAGCAAAACCCGCAGGTGCGGTAGACAAGCAGAGCAGAGCAAAACATGCAAGTGCGGTAGACAAGTAGAGCAGAGCAAAACCCGCAGGTGTGGTAGACAAGCAGAGCAGAGCAAAACCCGCATGTGCGGTAGACAAGCAGAGCAGAGCAAACCCCGCAAGTGCGGTAGACAAGCAGAGTAGAGCAAAACCCGCAGATGCGGTAGACGAGCAGAGCAAAACCCGCAGGTGCGGTAGACGAGCAGAGCAAAACCCGCAGGTGCAGTAGACAAGCAGAGCAGAGAAAAACCCGCAGGTGCGGTAGAAAAGCAAAGCAAAACCCGCAGGTGTGGTAGACAAGCAGAGCAGAGCAAAACCTGCAGGTGCGGTAGACAAGCAGAGCAGAGCAAAACCTGCAAGTGCGGTAGACAAGTAGAGCAGAGCAAAACCCGCAGGTGTGGTAGACAAGCAGAGCAGAGCAAAACCCGCATGTGCGTTAGACAAGCAGAGCAGAGCAAACCCCGCAAGTGCGGTAGACAAGCAGAGTAGAGCAAAACCCGCAGATGCGGTAGACGAGCAGAGCAAAACCCGCAGGTGCGGTAGACGAGCAGAGCAAAACCCGCAGGTGCAGTAGACAAGCAGAGCAGAGAAAAACCCGCAGGTGCGGTAGAAAAGCAAAGCAAAACCCGCAGGTGCGGTAGACAAGCAGAGCAGAGCAAAACCTGCAGGTGCGGTAGACAAGCAGAGCAGAGCAAAACCCGCAGGTGCGGTAGACAAGCAGAGCAGAGCAAAACCTGCAGGTGCGGTAGACAAGCAGAGCAGAGCAAAACCCGCAGGTGCGGTAGACAAGCAGAGCAGAGCAAAACCCGCAGGTGTGGTAGACAAGCAGAGCAGAGCAAAACCCGCAGGTGCGGTAGACAAGCAGAGCAGAGCAAAACCCGCAGGTGCGGTAGACAAGCAGAGCAGAGCAAAACCAGCAGGTGCGGTAGACAAGCAGAGCAGAGCAAAACCCGCAGGTGCGGTAGACAAGCAGAGCAGAGCAAAACCCGCAGGTGCGATAGACAAGCAGAGCAGATACACAGAAGGTACTTACAATGAAGTAGCGAGTGGACACTAAACTCACAAACAGAAGTACAGAGACAACGAGTTGGAGTTAGGTGCAGGTTCAGACACTGCAGGAAAAGGGAAGATACAAACATAGAGACTGTAACATCCCTGGCGGCATGCTTGCATGGCTTACCACCTCCCACCATGCAAGACCTTAAATTTACCTATCAGGCTAGGCTGCACACTTTGCTCCAGTACCTGCTGTTTGTATGTCTCTTGTCTGCTGGCTTAGGGCTGCGGCGCTGTTACTTCCTGATTCTTAAAGCTACAGTGTGCGCAGTCCTAATGCGTCCCCAGCCTATTGCTGTGAGTCACTGGATACTTAAAGCCCATCCAACCAGTAGGAGGTGCCTGAGCAACACTTTCCATCTGTGTGTTCCTTGCAACTGAGTTGCCAGGTCCTGTCCTGTATCTAGTCTGTTTCTGCCACCCTGGGGGCTGTATACCCAGGCCTGTTACCTGTACCTGTGACTTCTAGTCAGTTTCCGCCACCCTGGGGGCTGAGTTCCTAGGCTCGTTCCTGTATCTTGTTCCTGGTTCAGATCCTGTCTGAACAGTGTCCTAGTCCGTTACCTGTTTGTCTCTATGTTGGTAGCTTCCCCTTTTCCTGCAGTATCTGAACCTGCACCTAACTCCAACTCGTCGTCTCTGTACTTCTGTTTGTGAGTTTTGTGTCCATTTGCTACTTCTTTGCAAGTACCTTGTGTGTATCTGGTTCTGCTCATTCTATTTCCCTGCCTCCATATCTAACTCCTGTGTTCCAGCTATCTTCTTGTGTTTTCCAGTCTGTTCCATGTGAACAGAGCCCTGTCCTGTCTACCGCATCTGCGGGTTTTGCTCTGCTCTGCTTGTCTACCGCTTCTGCGAGTTTTGCTCTGCTCTGCTTGTCTACCGCATCTGCGAGTTTTGCTCTGCTCTGTTTGTCTACTGCATCTGTGGGTTTTGCTCTGCTCTGCTTGTCTACCGCATCTGCGGGTTTTGCTTTGCTCTGCTTGTTTACCGCATCTGCGGGTTTTGCTCTGCTCTGCTTGTCTACCGCACCTGCGGGTTTTGCTCTGCTCTACTTGTCTACCACATCTGCGGGTTTTGCTCTGCTCTGCTTGTCTACCGCACCTGCGGGTTTTGCTCTGCTCTGCTTGTCTACAGTATCTGCGGGTTTTGCTCTGCTCTGCTTGTCTACCGCATCTGCGAGTTTTGCTCTGCTCTGCTTGTCTACAGCATCTGCGGGTTTTGCTCTGCTCTGCTTGTCTACCGCACCTGCGGGTTTTGCTCTGCTCTGCTTGTCTACCGCACCTGCGGGTTTTGCTCTGCTCTGCTTGTCTACCGCACCTGCGGGTTTTGCTCTGCTCTGCTTGTCTACCGCACCTGCGGCCCTGTTCCTGTATCCTAGTCTGTACTGGTTCCTATCTTAATATGACTGAAAGAACACCACAGCAACCAAATATGGTACATTGGTAAATGATATTATATTTATAAGATTATAAGTTGCTGCTCAAAAGAGAGGACTGATACTACACCAGTCGTCATACATATGATATGCAAGGGGAGTGGCCTAAGCCAAAAATAGACGACATAAATGGTAATGATATTAGATATTAAAAAATATACTTTATTGGATAGAACATGGTACAAAACATAAAATACACTCTATAAAAAACACTCATTAGGGCCTTCAGGAGTGGTGGCACATGGTGTATCATTTTAATTGTGCTCAATATATATATAGGGAATTGATGCAAAACATACTGAATCTAAGTGCATCTCACATATAGACATCAAACATCTTACATCAAATAAATTTACAGCATACCTCCCAGAGCGTTCTACAACTGGTCACCACACAGAGGCCGTCCTCAACACACGTTTCGGCGCTTTGCCTTTCTCAAAGGGCAGTACCACTTGTCACACACCTGCTGTATATATATAGAGGGGCCAATTACCTCCTAATCACCACCTCCTTGTACATGTCAAAACCTCCCCCTACACACGTGACCACAACAACCCTATCCCACCGTCAATTATACATATAGCCGACGCGCCTTGCGTCCCAAAAGAGGGGTGGGATTGACCGCAGACGTTCCCCCGGTATAGCGGAAGTAACATTCCTTATGTAACAAGTTTGGGCGGAACCTAGGTCATACGCGTCATCATTGAGGGCGGAAGTGAAGTTGTTCACATAACATGGCTGGGCGGAACTTACATCATACACAGCGTCATTAAGGGCGGAAATGCACCCAAGTATATTCACCATGCCCATAGATGACGCAGAGGAGTCACCGTTACCAGGATACACGGCGGCGACGGAATCCACGTCCAAGGACTCTTGAGGACGCCGTAAGCCGGCGTATACACCAGGACGGTGACCCCACTGCGTACAGGCATAGCCCATTTAACCAAAAGTTCACTATATATTGCACCGGACTCACTCATAAGCGAAAACAGCAAGAGATCCTAAATACAAACATGGGACCTCATTAACACAAATTAGTGATATATACACACATATGTTTCCTATTTAATATTTATAGAAAGGTACCCAGAATAAAAATTGAGATATAATAAATTAGTATAAGGTCACATTATATATGGGACCAATAACGCGATACGTGTGAAATACTCTATGTCATGTCATGTGCCCAATAGCCCATATCTCTCCCCAAATTATCTCTTATAATACCAAATACTTTGAAAAGAAGTTATTGTAATACTTTCATCATATATAAATAGGGAATTTACAATGATTAGCATTACAATAATAATATCATGGTATAATTAGCATATATGTACACGGATGCCCAAAGTAGACAACTATCAGATATCAGGTATTTTCCTCCACTGTACATAATACACTTAGAAACTTATGGGTCAGGGAAGAAGAGTCTTTCTTCCACATATATGGGGGACACCACAGAGCTCCATAGTCTCTCATTATTTTCCATTATGGTATCCGTGGTACAGTGTGAATAGAACCTTCACGTTGGATCAATGGGTGGATGTACATTGCCGTAATTGTCCACAACAGGTAAGCGACAAACAGACACATAAAAACCTAGAAATTAAAACAACAATTAGATATACAAACATAAAAGGAATTCTTTTCAATTAAATTTGTTGGTTATACAGAGGACAGCAGACTATAAAAATGGGGCGAAACTAATATTTTCGTTGAGTCCAGTAGGATGTAGAGTATTTAAAGTCCACATCCAGCTAGACTCCAATCGAGCTAGTCGTTGGGAAATCGGATCACCACGTATCGCCACCTCGATAGTATCAATGCCCCGAACCCTCAACAAACTTGGGTTACTTTGATGGTAAAGTGTAAAATGTCGGGGAATGGTCATCAGCTGAGGCCGCAATCCCCAACACGTGCTCCCGAACTCTAACTTTCAATTGTCTGGTGGTTAGGCCTATATAAATTAGATCACATGGACACAACGCATAATAGATGACATTACACGTATAGCAACATATAGATTGTTTAATATCATATGTTACGGAGCCATCTGCATTAGAAAAACTATTGCAGCGATCAACGTTGGGATAGGCCACACAGTGCCCACATGGACTACATCCACGCCGCACCACCGCAGCATCTAGGAAATTTGGCCTCGATATCTCCTTATAGTGACTGCGCACCAGATGGTCACGCAGATTTTTAGCCCGGTGAAATGTAAGACACAGTTTGTCGGGAATATATCTTGATATGATAGGGTCAGCTTTAAGGATCGGCCAAGCTTTTATCAATGATCTCCTCATAGCCGGGACTTGCGTATGGAATTGGGTAATAAATCTCACAATTTCATTGTTAGTGTTCTCCTTTTTGCCATATAGAAGATTATATCTTAATGAGTGCTTAGCTCTGTGAAATTCTCTCTTCACCATCCTGTGACTATAACCACGCTCATAAAAACGCTCCTTAAGATCACGAGCCTGTACTTCAAATTCATGATCAGTGGAGCACAATCGCCGTAGGTGCAAAAATCCTATCTTGCCTGTGTTCCTACCTGCCAGTACCCACCTGTCTGCATACCAGCCGTACCTGCCAGTACCTACCTGTCTGCATACCAGCCGTGTCTGCCAGTATCCACCTGTCTGTATGCCAGCCTAACCTGCCTGTTCCTGCACTCCCCGGTGTGGGTCAAAGTGTGCAGCCTGGACTGATAGGTAAGATGGCGGTCTTGCATGGTGGGAGGTGGTAAGCCATGCCAGCATGCCGCCAGGGATGTTACAAGCGTCACTTCCTCATCGCAACCCAGTCCGACCCCACCTTCATCCATTTTGTCAAAGCTGTGGAAAACGCCAAAGTTGCAAAGTTTTGGCTGAACCTCAAGTTGTGCAAAGATTTTGACTTACCAAAGTGTTTTACACCTGACTTCTCAAGAATCAGGGACAAAGTGTCATACAAGAGCTGAAATCTTGAAGGCAGCACTCCATGTTTGTTGCAAAAAGGTGTATTAACTAGTGATGAGCGAGCACTAAAATGCTAAAATGCTCGGGTACTCGTTGCTCGGGTCGAGCAAATTGGAATACTCGGGTGCTCGACCCGAGCAACAAGCCCAATGTAAGTCTATGGGAAACTCGAGCATTTTTCAGGCGGCTCCCCCCGGTGGTCTGCAAAGGGCCTAAAAATTGCCCAAATCGATAGGAAAAGTGCTCAAATGACATGGGAACAGCATGGGGAAGACTCCTGGAAGCATTTGTGACTCCCAGGTCACTGCTGTCAACAACGTTGTCAAAGTATTACGCCACTTTTACGGATTCATAATAAAACATACAAAAACAAAACCAAAATGGATTTTCCTAGGAAATATATTAAGGAACATCCTTTACAGAGTAAGGACTTGTATATAAGGCAAAATAAATAACCAAAACCAAAAATATTCCTCCACACCTTGGGCTATGTTCACACGTAGCTGTTAGAACCCTCCTGTTTGTTTTTTCCATCTTGTGTTTTGCGGTCACGTGACCATCTGCCTTTATATTCCTGCTCTGCCCTTTTGGCTGTGCTGGACTTCAGTGTTGTTTGACTGTTTTGCTAGCCAGGTGCTTCGGTGCCTTTCTCTGTCAGTTCGCTTGGTCCTTCTGGGACCTCTAGTACCTTTTTTGTCAGTTTATTTTTTTGTGTTCTGCAACAACTTCTCTGTTAAGGAGGTGTCCCATTTTTGTTCCAGTCCTTAGCTCTTTTAAGGACCCCTCCCCATTATGCTATAGGTCTTCGTTCAGACTAGCCGAGGACTAAGGCGGGTCTGTTCGCAAGGAACAGGCAGCCCGCTACATCGTAGGGATTCAGCTTAGTCTTACTGTAGGGATAGCTTTCCCCTTTCTTTCCTTAGTACTTATTGCAGATCATAACAGTAAGTCCAGCCCAAAAAAAAACTAAAAGGAAAGAAATTCGGGGATCAGTATAGCTTCCATCCAGGTTTTGGCTCAATGCTTGCAGGAATTGTCTCTGGAGGTGGCTGAGCTCCAGCAACACGTGAGTAGCTGTTCAGGAGCGCATTTTGTGGAACCCAAGATAGGACTGCCTGATGTTTTTTGATGGTAAACAGCAAGATTTTTTTTCCTTTAAAAATGCTTGTTTGGTATATTTTCATTTGAGACCAAGGTCCTCTGGGAATGAATTACAGCACATTGGTTTTATTATGTCACTTTTGCGCAATGAACCACAGGGTTGGGCCTTTTCTCTCCCACCTAATGATCCATGTTTAAGGTCTGTAGAAGAATTTTTTTCTGCTATGGGTCTATTATATGACGATCCTGATCGAATATCATCTGCTGAGGCAGAAATCAGGTGTTTGAATCAGGGGTCAGGTGATGTTGAAAATTATTGCACACACTTTAGAAGGTGGGCTTCAGAAGTCAAATAGAAAGATCCTGCTCTGAAATATTTATTTCTTGCTGGTCTGAGTGAAAGGGTTAAGGATTTGCTAATTGCATTCCCCGCACCTGAGACTCTGCAGGATGCCATGCAATTAGCTGTTCGTGTGGATAGGAGGCTGAGATCTAGGCAGAATGAGGTAAAGACTCCTGTAATGCCAGGTCCTAGTCACCAGAAAATCTGCTCAGATGGCAGAGAATCGATGGAGGTTGGGATGAAGTCGCTCCCCTCTCAGGAAAGAGACTGGAGGTTCGCCGAGGGATTGTGTCTTTATTGTGGTAAAGCTGACCATTTGATTAAGTATTGTGAGCTTCGTTTAAGTAAAGAAAAAGAAAAGGTCAGGTACGCCCGTATAGCTTGTTTACGCTCTGCAGGAGTATTTCTTTCTGGGAGTACTACTTTGCAGGAAAATTTGATTGAATTTCAGGTATTTGTGTATTGTGGTTCAACACTTAATGTGATTGATAAAGGGTTTTTGGAAAAACTTAAATTGAATTCTAAATCTTTGTTATCACCTATTTCTGTGACTGCAATTGATAACATTCCCTTGAAATGTATTACTCACAAGGTTGTTGCATTTCCCCTCACTATTAATGGACTTCACCAAGAAATTTTGTACCTGGATGTGTTAAATAATTTACCCTCTCCGGTCGTTCTAGGATTGCCTTGGTTAAAACTGCACAATCCTTTGCTGGACTGGTCTACTAATATGATTAAGTCTTGGAGTCCGAAGTGCTATGAAAAATGTTGTAATGGTCGAATTGCGGCTGTGGAAAAAGGGGAATTGCCTGTACCTATTCAAGATTTTTGGAGGGTTTTTTTGGAGGAGGAGTCACAAGTTTTACCTCCTCATAGGGATTATGATTGCGCCATTGAGTTTGTTCTGGGAGCTACTCTTCCCAAGAGTCGCTTGTTTAATCTGACTATCCCTGACAGAAAGTCCTTGGAGGAGTACATACAGACTAGCCTGGCAGCTGGTCACATTAGACCTTCTAAGTCGCCTGTGGCAGTTGGATTTTTCTTTGTTAAAAAAAAAAAGACGGGGGTTTACGTCCATGTCTGGATTTTCGTGAAATTAATAAGATTACCTTACGCAATTCCTACCCATTGCCGTTAATTCCTGACATTGTTTAACCAGTTAGTGGGGGCCAAGTGGTTCTCTAAGATTGAGCTCCAGGGGGTATACAATTTGTTACCAGTGAATGAGGGTGATGAATGGAATACTGCTTTTAACACTCCAGTAGGTCATTTTGGGAATCTGGTGATGCCTTTTGGTCTTACCAATGCACCTGCATTTTTTCAGAACCTTGTTAATGACATCCTGAGACCTTTGATTGGTAAGAATGTGGTTGTGTATTTGGATGACATTTTGATTTATTCGCCAGATCTGGAGTCCCATTGGCAGAGTGTACGTGAAGTTTTGCAGTTATTAAGTGATAATTCACTCTTTGCTAAGCTGGAGAAATGTGAGTTCGCTGTGCAGAAAATTAGTTTTTTGGGCTACATTGTCTCCAGAGAGGGCTTTGAGATGGACCCGGTGAAGGTTCAGAGTGTTCAGGAATGGCCTAGGCCTATTGGTTTGAAATCTATACAGAGATTTTTGGGTTTTGCCAATTATTACAGGAAATTCATTAAGAATTTTTCTGTAATTGTTAAGCCTCTAACCGATCTCACCAGGAAAGGTGAGAATACGGTCCAGTGGACTACTGAGGCCATTGAAGCGTTTAAGTATCTCAAAAAGAGGTTCAGTTCTGCCCCTATCCTTATGCAGCCTGATGAGACCAAGCCTTTTTTGGTCGAGGTTGATGCTTTTTTCGGTGGGGGTTGGAGCAGTTTTGTCTCAGGAAAACAGGGATGGAGTACATCCTTGTGCCTTCTTTTCGAAAACATTTTTGGAAACCGAACTGAATTATGATGTTGGAAATCGGGAGTTGCTGGCCATTAAACTCGCGTTTGAACATTGGCGTCATTTTTTGAAAGGCGCTAGATTTCCTATTCAGGTTTTCACAGATCATAAGAATTTGATCTATCTAGATGCTGCCAAGCGCTTGAATGCCCGTCAAGCTAGGTGGGCACTTTTTTTTCTCGGTTTCATTTTTCTGTTACCTATATCCCTGGTACTAAGAATATTAAAGCCGATGCTTTATCTCGCAGCTTCTCTCCTACGGTTGGTGCCGAGGAGGAGAGCATTTTACAGAAAGGAGTTGTGGTGGCGGCATTGGACTCCATTTTGGAGAATGTGATTCTGAAAGCTCAAGATGATGCTCTATCTAACACTCCCCATGGGAGGTTGTTCGTGCCTAGAACCTTTAGGAGAGATTTGTTTGTGGAGTGTGATGAGTCTCGGTTGGCAGGTCATCCAGGAATTTCAGAGACTAAAAGACTTATCAGTCGCAGTTTTTGGTCGCCTGGATGGCAGAAAGAAGTCATCAAGTGGGTGCGTCAATGTACTGTGTGTGCTAGGTCAAAGGCTTCACATACTGCTGCTGCGGGTTGCTTTGCCCTCTGGAGGTTCCTAGTGCGCCTTGGACGCATCTCACAATGGATTTTATTACTGATCTTCCTGTGTCCGAGGGTTTTACTGTCATCTGGGTGGTCGTGGAACGTTTTAGTAAGATGTGTCATTTGGTTCCTTTCATTAAGTTGCCCAGCACCAAGACACTTGCTAAGGCGTTTGTTAAGGAGATTGTCAAGCTTCATGACGTTCCCACGGATATGGTTTCTGATAGAGAAAGGCACGGACCCAGTCCACAGCGATATTTCCTGAGAGTTGTATTTAGCTCGGTGAAAGGACCGGCATAGAGGGAAACCGTATCTACCCTGGTTGTCATTTCTCCCAGGAAGTCCTCTAATGCAGCTTGTTGCAGAAGCAATGGCAGCCCGTCCAACATCAACTCGCACTTGTCGGTGGTGCTTTGACACACACACACATCTTTCTTTGCGCATTTAATTTCTTGAATACAGAGTTGGACAATGGTCTGATCTGAAATAACATGCATAAGCATGTCCGATCCACATTAACAAAGCAGCCATAGAGTGTCCGGGAGCCTTTCCCCACACTTTTCTTAGCCAGGGCTGCTTCTCGGCAGGGTTGGACGGGCCCGCCAGAGAACCGGAGACTCCTCCGGTGGGCCCTGGCTTCTTCTTCAGGAGAATTCATAGTGCCGAGGTGAGGCCATGATGATGATAGAGGCCACTATCTGCTTAGTTTTCTATTACTTGGAATGCAAGCGCAAGTATGCAGCCAGCCACCCACCCACAGGCCGCAACACTAAACTGCCAGATTGTTGGGCAGCTTCTTGCACTTGAAATATGGCCTTTTAGGCTCGTGGAGGCGGAAGCTTTTCACAAACTCATGCCGGCCGCGGCCGGGTGTCCATACTCGGTCTCCAGACGCCACTATTTCTCCCTGTATCGTCGCCGCCTTCCACAAGCACGGGTCCCACAACATTACCCGTGCCCTCCCCAGTGCACTTACTGGGAAGGACCGCCTACCTACAAACACGTGGACAGGTGAATGTGCCCAGGGACGGTACGGAGCCAGTCCACAGCTTTTTTTGCTGAGAGTTGTATTTAGCTCAGTGAAAGTACTGGCATAGAGGGAAACCATATCTACTCCGGCTGTCATTTCTCCATCACCAGGTTCCGCCCATTGTCACACATGACCATGCCTGGCTGTATGTTCAGCGGTGAGAGCCATAGATCAGGCTGCTGTGTTACAGCTTTCAACAACTCTGCAGCGCTGGGCGGTTTGTCAATTAAGCATGTTATCTTCAGCACAACCTGTTGCCGCTTGGCTATGGCAGTGCTGCAGTGCTGTCAGCTTGTGACTGATGTGGTCAGCTCAGAGATGGAGGAGGAGGTGCAGGAGCTGAACAATGTGATTACATTGAGGTAAAATTGGTGACGCTGTTTTTTATACTAAAGAAAGATCCTATTGTTTTGTTTTTTTTACGTTATTTTTTAAGACAAATGCATTTGTGGCGCCCCTGCGGGTTCAGTCGCCACAGAGGTACTGCATCTCACCCAGTGGTGTGGTATGTCACTCTCAGGTAAGGAAGGAGTACTGCTCGGGACCCACACATTTGCATCCATTACACTTCAGAAGGGAAGGGCGAGATTGCTCCTAAGGGAGAGCACAGTCCCTGGTCCCTAGTTGGAGGGTGGAACCATATAGTGGGTGTGGGTGGAGGAAGAAGCACAGGTGAGCACTTCAACAGTGGTATAAAAAGGAAATCCATCTTGAGAGAGTGAGTCCAGTCTGAGGAGACAGTCAGAGGAGAGTGTTGGGAGCAGGAGCTCTGGAGGAGCTCTGCTCAGGAGGAGAGAAGGAAGGAGCGGGCCTAGACTGAGAGGCCCAGGAGGTGAGACTGAAGAGAAGAGAGGAGCAGAGAGGAAGGCTCCACAGAGACAGAGGGGATCCCAGGGGTACGGGAAGAGCAGGAGACCACCCGTATGCCCAAATCTACCAAGACGTGGAGGGATCAGGCCGCAAAGGGGACCGGCTCCTAACTAGTGAGAACTACAACGTTCAGCTAGAAACCAGAGGCTTCTACACATTCAGGGTGTAGTTGGCCACAGCCGCAACTAATCACCAAAAAGGTAGCCACACAGGATCCAGGGAACTCCAGGCTGAGGATACTGGCTTGGGACACTGGTTGCGAGGCACAGGGCAGGAGGGAGAAAGCCAGCGCAGGAAGATGAACGAGAAAGGTACACAAAATGGGGTCCCGTCAAGTACTCCGGAGATACCTGGTAGTTTGCTGAACCCCTCCCTTGGTGAACGCAGAATGATGTGGGTGGTGATAATTTGGCCTTTGTAACCAGGAGCAACGTGATAATCGTGAGTAAACCTTGAAGACTGCACCCCACTGTGTCCTAGAGTTATTATCTGCGCCATCACCAGCACTACACTGCACAGCAACATCTACCTCATCAAATCACTACTACACTGCCCTGGAGCTAAGCTCTACCTGTGGAGAGCTGAACCAACTCTGCTGCGTCAACACCAGCTCCAAAGAATCTGCACCGCAGTGGCGGCCCTATATAGCCACAAACCATAGGTGGCATCACGAACATTAAAAGAACTTTAAATCCCCTTTATTAAATCATCTCCCTGAGTCACGAAACGGTTCACTGCCACCGTAACATCCCCGACGACTGGCCCGGCTACCAAGTACCCCACGGCCCAGGGGATGAGTCACATTCACCGGGAAATGTCATTTTAACATTTTAAAACCTTATCTGGCAATGTGGTGTGTGACACATCATCAGACACATCCTGTTTTATTTATGATGGAGGGACTCTGAAAGTCATAAAGCCTATTTTTATAGGGACATCAGACGGCCCTTACTATTCTTAAAAGGCCAGCAGTTGGCCCTCGCTATTGTTAGAGAGCCATCAGCTGGCTATGCTTTGTTGTTCCCGTTATTAACAAGTGGGTCTCCTATACTGTTATTGCGTATCCAGTGACTGCAAGGGCTGTCAAAAATTTGGACGCAACCCAATACCCCTTTGAAGAGACATAGAGGAGGGTCTCAGTAAAAAAAAATTTCCCATTATAATTATAATTTGGGAAAAACCCCACTAAGAATTCAAAGACACATAGAGCAGGGCCACAGTAACGACAAATTCCATTAGAAAGGAGAGAGTCTGCTATACAGGTATAGGGTATGCAGTGAGTCCAACGGCTGACCAATTTTAGGAAAAACCCCACTAAGAATTTAAATACACACAGAGCAGGCCAACGGTAACAAGTACGACATGTTCCCATTAGAAAGGAGAGGGTCTGCTATACAGTTATAGGGTTATAGGGTATGCAGTGAGTCCAACGGCTGACCAATTTTAGGAAAAACCCCACTAAGAATTTAAAAACACATAGAGCAGGGCCACAGTAACAAGGTACGACATGCTCCCATTAGAAAGGAGAGGGTCTGCTATACAGTTATAGGGTATGCAGTGAGTCCAACGGCTGACCAATATTAGGAAAAACCCCACTAACAATTTAAAGACACACAGAGCAGGGCCACGGTAACAAGTACGACATGTTCCCATTAGAAAGGAGAGGGTCTGCTATACAGTTATAGGGTATGCAGTGAGTCCAACGGCTGATCAATTTTAGGAAAAAACCCACTAAGAATTTAAAGACACATAGAGCAGGGCCACAGTAACGACAAATTCCATTTAGAAAGGAGAGAGTCTGCTATACAGTTATAGGGTATGTAGTGAGTCGAACGGCTGACCAATTTTAGGTAAAACCCCACTAAGAATTTAAAGACACATAGAGCAGGGCCACAGTAACAAGGTATAACATGTTCCCATTAGAAAGGAGAAGGTCTGCTATACAGTTATAGGGTTATAGGGTATGCAGTGAGTCCAACGGCTGACCAATTTTAGGAAACACCCCACTAAGAATTTAAAGACACATAGAGCAGGGCCACAGTAACAAGGTACGACATGTTCCCATTAGAAAGGAAAGGGTCTGCTATACAGTTATAGGGTATGAAGTGAGTCCAACGGCTGACCAATTTTAGGAAAAACCCCACTAAGAATTTAAAGACACATAGAGCAGGGCCACAGTAACAAGGTACATGTTCCCATTAGAAAGGAAAGGGTCTGCTATACAGTTATAAGGTATGCAGTGAGTCCAACGGCTGACCAATTTTAGGTAAGACCCCATTAAGAATTTAAAGACACATAGAACAGGGCCACAGTAATTACAAATTCCCATTAGAAACGAGAGAGTCTCCCATAGTATTGGCCTATGCAGTGCATGCAAGGTCTACCAAAAATTTGGAGGCACTTCAATGCCCCTTGGAAGAGACGTGGAGGAGGGCATCATAAAAGAATGTTCCCATTAGAAAGGAGCGGGCCTCCTATACTTGTAATGCCCATGCACTAAGTGTATGGGCTGACAAACATTTGCCCCTGGGGGGTATACATGAATATACTGTATAAAAAAATTTTTTTTACGGCCATCATAAACACCCTTTAAAAAAATTATGTGGGTATTGCATCACGAACCACGGTTACCCTGGTGATATGGTGGTGGACGATGAGGAGAAGGAGTAGGACAAGAGCAAATAGCCAAAATCAGGAAGCGTATACTCTCATGTGTGGGTGTGAAAAGGTGCATGGGAATACACCTCCCAAGAAAAGACACTGGATTTGAGTTTATGTTATGCTGCTATCATTCGGTGGTGTTGAGAAGTCTGGCCCAATCCAGCCCTTGTTCATTTTTTAAGAGTCAGCCTGTAAGCATTTTCAGTTGACAGGCGGATGCGCTTATCAGTTATAATTCCTCCAGCGGCACTAAAAACCCGCTCTGATAAAACGCTGGCGGCAGGGCAGGCCAGGACCTCCAAGGCATAGAGAGCCAGTTCACTCCACGTATCCAGCTTGCATACCCAATAATTATAAGGCACAGCGGAATCACGGAGGACATTGATACGGTCGGCAAGGTACTCCCTCGGCATCTTCCCAAACTTTGCACTCCTTGTGAGAGTACCCCGCACCTCACGGCCTGTGCGATGGCAGGGTCTGAGAAAACTCTCCCAGAACTTTGACAGTGTTCCCCTGCCTCTGCTGGATTGAAGTTGTGTCTCTCTCGCCTGTACTCCTTGGTTGTCCAACAAAGTGTGCCCTCTGCCGCCAGCGTTTTCAGATGGGAATTTTTTTAATAGTTCCGCAACAAGGGCCTTCTGGTACAGCCCCATTTTTGTAGACCTGTCCACCTCAGGAATAAGAGATATAAAGTTCTTCTTGTAGCGTGGGTTTAGAAGTGTCACCAACCAGTAATGACTGTCACCCAAAATTTTGAGAACGCAAGGGTCATGGGAAAGGCAGCATAACATAAACTCAGGCAAGCGTGCCAGACTACTAACAGGCAAGACTTCCGTGTCCTCATCATGAGGATGACTGACCATGCTCTCCTCCTCCTCCTCCTCCTCTCTGTCCTCTGGCCATCCATGCTGAACAGACGGTATGACAGCTGTGAAGGTAGTACCGTCTATAGTGCATGAAACTAGCTCCTGTCCTTCCTCCTCCTCCTCCTCCTCTTCCTCATTGTCACCCAATCCACATTGGGATGAGATGAGGCTTGGCTCTGTGTAATCACCCTGTATGGTTCCTTGCTCCATCTCATCGTGCTCCGCCTGCAATGCATCCTCTATGATTGTGAGCAGAGAGCATTTCAGAAGACAGAGAAGCGGGATGGTGACGCTAATTATGGCGTCATTGCCGCTCACCATCTTGGTGGAGTCCTCAAAGTTTTGGAGGATGGTACATATGTCTGACATCCATGTCCACTCCTGAGGTCTTATGTGTGGAGTCTGAACTGAATACCGACGGCCTTGTTGATGCTGGTACTCAACAACTGCCCTCTTCTGCTCCCAAATCCTTCCTAACATCTGCAGTGTAGAGTTCCAATGCGTGGGAACATCACACACCAGTCGGTGAGCCGGAAGCTGCAAACGCTGCTGAAACACTGCAAGGGCGGCGGAAGCTGTAGCTGACTTTCTAAAATGGGCACACAGGCGGCGTACTTTAACAAGCAGATCCGGCAGCTCCGGGTAGGATTTGAGAAACTGCTGAACCACGAGGTTAAGCACATGGGCCAGGCATGGTACGTGTGTGAGCTCGCCTCGCCTCAGAGCCGCCACCAGGTTCCGTCCATTGTCACACATGACCATGCCTGGCTGTAGATTCAGCGGTGTCACAGATCTGCCTGCTCTTTCAGAGCTGTCCACAACTCTTCAGCATTGTGCGGTTTGTCACCTAAGCATATTAGCTTCAGCACAGCCTGTTGCTGCTTGGCCGAGGCAGTGTTGCAGTGCTTCCAGCTTGTGAGTGATGTGGTCATTTGGGAGATGGAGGCTGAAGAGGAGGGGGAGGCTGAGGAGGATGAGGTGCAGGAGCTGTAGACCGTGGGGGCAACCCTGATTGACCTAGGGTCCGCAATCCTTGGTGTTGGGAGGACGTGTTCCATCCCAAGGTCCGACTGGGTCCCGGCTTCCACTATGTTAACCCAGTGTGCCGTCAGCGAGATGTACCGTCCCTGCCCACTAGCACGTGTCCGTGGTTAGGTGGACTTTCCCGGTAACTGCATTGTTGAGGGCACGGCTAATGTTTTGGGACGCGTGCTTGTGCAATGCGGGGACGGCACACCGGGAGAAATAGTGGCGGCTGGGGACCGAGTACCGAGGGACGGCCGCCGCCATCAGGTTGCGGAATGCTTCCATCTCCACGAGCCTAAAAGGCAACATTTCGCCTGCAAGCAGTCGTGAAATGTGATAATTTAGCAGTGTGGCCTGTGGGGCTGTGGCTGCATATTTGCACTTGCGTTCCAAGGACTGGGTTATGGACAACTGAACGCTGCGCTGGGGCAAGGACATGGATGTGCTTCCTGATGCTGCTACTTGAGAGTGCGCAACGACAGGTGCAGGGCAGGAGGAATCTTCGCATGCACCATGGAGGGGGATTGGCTTGTATGCACAACAGCGGAAGAAGCAATGGTGCCACCTGCAGACACTGTTCTTGGACCCTGAGGTTCGGCCCACAAAGTCGGGTGCTTTGCTGCCATGTGCCTGATCATGCTGGTGGTGGTCAGGCTGGTCGTTTTGCCACCCTTGCTGATGCTGGCCTGGAGGTGGTGCAAATGGCCTTTTTGGAGTTATCGGTAGAGTCTTTAAAAAACAACCAGACTCGGGAAGACCTAACAGTTGTACTGGCTACTTCCTTCGTGTTGGTGTTACAGGGAATGGTTGACTGTCTTCTGTCTGCGGCCACTACACTGCTTCTTCCTGCCTGTTGGGGTGCTCTACCTCCCTCCCCCTGTGTGCTGCTGTCCTCGCTCTGCATGTCCTCCTGTCAGGTTGGGTCAGTTACTATATCATCCACCACCTCGTCTTCCTCTTCCGCACCCTGGTCCTCCTCCTGACTTTCTGGCAATTGTGTTTTATCATCGTCCACCTCTTGTGACATTTTCCCACCGTCGCCTTCGTGTGACCATGGCTGCTCAAATATTTGGGCATCGCTACACGCGATCTCCTCTTGCTCCGCTTCAAGTGGACCGGGCGAGAGGCCCGAATCTATATATAGAAAAGTGAACAGCTCTTCAGCGTGTCCAAGTGTGGGATCAGTTGTCTCTGGGTACTCAGCATGGTGGGAGGAAGGAGGATCAGGGTGAGGAATATGTAGTCCAGACTTATGGCTACTGAGACTTGACCGTGTGGAAGACAGGGTGGTGGTGGTGGTGGTGGTTAAGTGACTGGAAGCATTATCCGCTATCCAACCAACAACCTTTTGACACTGCTCTGGGTTCAATAGTGGTGTGCTGCGGTCCCCTAGAAATTGGGACAGGAAGGTCAGGCGAGAAGATGTGGGTGTTTGTTATGGCACAATTTTAGCTTGCCCACGGCCTTGTCCTCGGCCTCTGCTTGCACCATTACCATCACGTCCAGTTCCCCGTCCCTTGCCACGTGCCTTGCCCATTTTAAATGGAGGACAGTATCTTCCACTCTCACTACAAATGACTGAGTTTGGAGCAAACTTATATGTGATCTGTGTGTTGGAGAAAACAGAGTTTTAAATACCTGGCCTGTAGGTAAGTAGCTTGAACAGCAAAATGCTGTGAATTGCTTCACTAACACCCTGAAAGAAATTTTTAATGGAGGCCAGAAATGGCAGTATTTTCTGACAACGTATATGTGATCCGTGTGACTCGCCCAGGGGGATATATGGGGGGGGACTCAGTACCCGGGCCTTTACCTCCTTGGGATGTCATGGCAGTCGGCTTCCGGGCCCGTACTCTGGGGTCACTCTTTAAAAGGGGTTTTAGTGTACAGTTTGTCTCGTGACGCCACCTGTGGTTTCCAGTAATGGTTACCGGCGCTGCTGCAGTCCTCTGGGGGTGATGGGATGGCAGCTGAGATGTTTCTGCTCCCCACAGGCGGAGCGAGCCACCGGGGCAGGGTAGATGGATGGGATGCAGGTGAGAGATGGCCCGGTCGGATCAGGGGGAATGACAGACACGCACACAGGGGATTCGCTTCAGTACCTTTACTGGTGTAACAGCAGGTATGGTCCAGGGTACTTGCTAGGAAGGGTGCACTTCAGGACTCTCCCCAGTGAGCGGGTATAAGGCCTCCTGATCCGTGTCTTCCTCTCTCTAAGCTTCTGGCTAGCCTGGAACTTGGCCTAGCTTCTGTGTTGTGTTGCTCTCTCACCTGACCGCTTGGTAGTAGGACTTTTCTTTGGCAACCACTATCCCTGGATGCCGGGGCCTTCGTGGTTCCTAGTCCTGTATCTGATGGTAGCTTCAGGATGACCAGGGGTCTGGAAGCCTCCTGGTATGCCGGTAGTCCCTACTGGGTATAGAGGACCCTGTAGGCGTGGACCCGGTGTCCGGATTGTGTCTTGGGGTGAGCCTGGGATGCTCCTCAGCCCCCTTCACTCCTTTCTCCTCTCTCCTCACCTCGGCCACACTCAGGCCCCTCAATACAGCAGCAGACGTGCTGCATCTTCACTGCTCTAAGCGTCAGCACACTCTCTGACTACCTAACTCCACCCTCCATATATATATCCTTAACAGGCTCCCTCTGGTGGTATGAGGTGGAAGGGTGGGGGTGTTTGTTTGTAGTGAGGGCCTCTTGTGAAGAAGTCTGTCCATGCACCCTTTTGGGTCTTGTGGTACCTGTAGTAGCAGGGTGCCACACGTGTGATGGAGAAAACAGAGTTTTCAATACCTGGCCTGTAGGTAAGTAGTTTGAACAGCAAACTGCTGTGAATTGCTTCACTGACACACTAAAGGAAATTTTTAATGGAGGCCAGAAATGGCAGTATTTTCTGACAACGTATATGTGATCCGTTTGACGAAGAAAACACGGTTTTAAATAGCTAGATTTCTAGCGCTGTAATATGGAAAGGACCTGGCTGTATTCTGCAGTGCCAACAAGCAAATGGCGCAGAAAAATGGTGTTCTCTGGATTGCTTTTTAAGCAAATAATGAGGATTAAGATCCAAAGAAAAGTATTCCTGGCCCCTGAGACCTGGGCCTTTGTATAGAAATATCTTACAGCAGCAGAAGGCAGAATTGGAATGGAGCCTCTTGTTCTATATGCACTGCAGTCTGCTATATACACTGCCTGCCTATATACACTGCCTGCCTGATATCTCTGCAGATGGATTAGTTAGTCCTCAAAAGGACTGTTTGTTAAGATGGATATGTGTAATGTACGGTTTTTCTTCCTACACTACCTAATACACAAGCAAATCTCTCCCTGACGCAGCAGCACCTCTCCCTACACTGTCTGATTCCGGAGTGACTGTGACGAGCATGGCGGCGCCAGGTCTTATATAGACCTGATGACGCTGTGCGGCCAGCCAATCACTGTAATGCCACATCAAACATGGTATTACAGTGAGTGGCAGGCAATCCCTGCATGTTCATTTGCTCTGTAAAGATCGCCAAACATGCAGGGAGGGGACCCGAGCTCCCGCCGAGCAACCCCGGAAACAGTCGGCGAGCGCCGAGCATCTCGAGCAGTGAGTTGCTCGGGCGAGCACCGAGCAGTAGCGAGCATGCTCGCTCATCACTGGTATTAACCCATCATGTGAGGTTTAGAATACAACATTAGCCTTTCTCAAGCATAACAGACAAAGTATAGGTGCAAATATATATACTAAATGATGAAATCATATGTCCGAGTCACAGACCATGACATCATCAAAAGATGTGCCATACGTCAGTATTTGACGCTCAATGTAAAAAAAAAAAAAAATTGATACATACCGGTCCAAAGTATGAAAAAGGGACTCTTTGGCATATACTGGGTCGTAAGGCACATTGGTGCATACAGTGCTTTGAAAAAGTATTCATGCCCGTGAACTTTTCCACATTTTTTCACGTTACACCACAAACTTAAATGCATATTATTGGTATTTTATGTGATATACCAACACAGAGTAGCAAGTATTAGTGAAGTGTAAAGGAAATGATACATGTTTTTCTAATTGTTTTAAAAATATAAATCTGAAAATTGTAAGGTGCATTTGTATTCAGCCCCCTATAGTGTGATACCCCTACATAAAATCCTGAGCAACCAATTTCACTTAACACTTCACAAATACTGGCTACTTTGTGTTGGTATCATAGGCGGATTATAATGAGGGCAATCTGGGCTACCGCCCGAGGCCCTGAACCTCCAGGGGGCCCGGGGCTCCGGGGTGTCTATGGCCAGATTGCCCTCATTTTATGTGCAGCGCCGCGGCACATACCGGCAGACAGTAGCAGGGGGGACCCCGGGCTGCTCCCCCAGGAGCGGCGCACGGCCGCTGCTTCTTCTTCGGCCGGGCCAGCACTGCAGCAGTTAACTTCCCTGTGCTGGCCCGGCCGCGTCACTGCTAGGAGACACGGCCCTGTGCGCGGCCATGTCTCCTAGCTGTGACGTCACGCAGTGCGCACCCGGCCTGCAGTGCTGCACCGGAAAAGACCAGGAGGATTGGAGCCAAGCCGGGGGATGGTGAGTGTGTGTGTGTCTGTGTGTGAGTGTGAGTGTGTGTGTGTATGTATGTGTGTGCAGGCAGATATCATTGTGTGATGTCTGTTTATATGTATTTTTGTGTTTCAAATGTGTTTATGCGTGTATGTATATGTCTGTATATGTTTGTGTGTGTGTGTGACTGCGTGCGTGACTGCGTGCGGCCTCCTGCTGAGTATAGATGGCGCCGTGCGGCCTCCTGCTGTCTCGGGGGGGCGCCGTGCGGCCTCCAGCTGTGTATAGATGGCGCCATGCGGCCTCCCGCTGTGTATAGATGGCATCGTGCGGCCTCCCGCTGTGTATAGATAGCGCCATGCGGCCCCCTGCTGTGTATAGGTGGCAACGTGCGGCCTCCTGCTGTGTATAGATGGCGCCGTGCGGCCTCCTGCTGTGTATAGATGGCTACGTGCGGCCTCCCGCTGTGTATAGATGGCATCGTGCAGCCCCCTGCTGTGTATAGATGGCATCGTGCGGCCTCCAGCCGTGTATAGATGGCGCCGTGCGGCCCCCTGCTGTGTATAGATGGCGCCGTGCGGCCTCCCGCTGTGTATAGATGGCGCCATGTGGCCTCCCGCTGTGTATAGATGGCTATGTGCGGCCTCCTGCTGTGCATAGATGGCTACGTGCGGCCTCCTGCTGTGTATAGATGGCTACGTGCGACCTCCTGCTGTGTATAGATGGCTACGTGCGGCCTCCTGCTGTGTATAGATGGCTACGTGCGGCCTCCTGCTGTGTATAGATGGCTACGTGTGCTCAATATTGAGTCATAAAATTAATGTAAGGCTATGTGCCCACGATGCAGAAATGCTCCGGATTTTTTTGAGCGTTTCTGCATCTCCCTGGCAGAAAAAACGCATGCGGATTGTACATGCGGATTGTACATGCGTTTTTCCTGCCAGGGACTTGCGGATGTGAAGCGTTCTTCACATGCATTTCCGCATGCGGGTTGACAAGCGCTTTCCAAGCGATTTTAGCATCACTTGGATTTATATAGTGTGACCGTAAAAGAATGGTAAAAATAAATATATACTTACCTTCTGATGGCCTGCCGATGTCAGCGGTCGCGTGGCCCGTCACATGACTAAATGATGTCACGGCAGGTCCTTTTCAGACCATCGTGAGCTGCCGGCAAGCCAGGACGCATCAGATAAAGACACCGGGGCCATCAGAAGGTAAGTATAATATTTATTTTTTATTTTATTCTTTTTTTACCGGTTCTATGGTACCCGGGTCCGGAGGAGAGTCTCCTCTTCTCCAAACCCGGGTACCATCTGCACATTGAAACGCATGGATTCTGCATATACAGATGCAGTGATGCGGATTCCATGTGTTCCAATGCAAGTCAATGGCGGCAAAAGCACCGCGCTTCCGCAAAATAATTGGTAGTGCTGTGGATTTTTCCCCATTGATTATCCGCAGCGGAAATTTCCGCAGCATGTGCACAGCACATGCGGATTATCATTGGGGAACATGGCAGACCTTCTACCAAGCGTTTTTTAGCGTTTTTGCAGCGGAATTGCCGCTGCGGAAACGCTTAAAAAATGCATAGTGGGCACACAGCCTAAAAAAAATTATTATAATTAATATTGTGCCAAATTAATTTCACGTGAACTATCACATGATCTATCACAGGGGATCATGTGACATGTCACATAATACATCAGGTGTGTGAGGGGGGCCCGCGCCTTCTAAACTGCCCGGGGCCCTTGCTACTCTTAATCCACCCCTAGTTGGTATGTCACATAAAATCCCAATAAAATACATTTACGTTTGTGGGTGTAACGTGAAAAAATGTGGAAAAGTTCATGGGGTATGAATACTTTTCCAAGGCAATGTACGTCAGGGAATTTTTTTCATTTGCCATATGTCAAGTAATAGAGGCTAAAGCAATCTGTGCACTTCATATCCTGCAGAAAGGAGACACAGTCCTAGGTTTAATAGTCATGTCTCTATTTTGGTTCCACTGAGTTTTATTATGCTGACTTGTAAGTAGAGATGGGCGAACCCGAACTTAAGGCTGTGTGCCCACGTAGCGTTTTTCAAGCGTATATGCTGCGGAATTTCCGCAGCGTAAACGCTTGAAAAACGCATGTATATCCGCACCCCATGGTCCCCAATGGCATTCCGCAATGTCAATGCCCATGCTGCGGATTTTTCCGCAGCGTATATGCTGCAGTCAAAAATCCGCAGCATGTTCATTAATTTTGCGGAAGCGCAGCGGAATCAATGTGCGGATGGTACCCAAGTCTGGATGAGAGGAGACTCTCATCCAGACCTGGGTACCAAAGAACCTGTAAAAAAAAGAATAAAATAAAGTTTATACTTATCTTCTGATGTTTTCCCTCCGTCGCGCTGTTGTCTGAAGGACCTGCCACGTCATTGAGTCATGTGACCCACCACATGACTCAATGACGTCACCGCAGGTCCTGCACACAACAGCGTGAGCCGCTCAAGCCTCCGGACGGGGCAGAGAATGCATCAGAAGGTGAGTATAAAGTTTATTTTTTTATTTTTTACCATTCTGAACAAGTTGTCAAGCACTTTTCCAAGTGATGCTTGGAGAAGTGCTTGATAACCCGCATGCGGAAATGCATGCAAAGACGCCTCACAAACGCTTCTACCTGGCGGGAAAACCGCATGTAATATCCGCATGCGATTTTCCCGCCAGGGAGAAGTGTAAAAAATATGCTTCAGGTCCGCAACGTGGGCACATAGCCTAAAAGTTCAGGATTTGTTCCAGACAGTTAGTGTCCATGGCTAAACGCCGAACACGGACTTCTCCCAGAAGTCCTTTGCAATGTTCGGAGATCTGTGGTAAGTCTATGGCAGAGAGACAGAGAGAGAGGGAGAGGAAGAGGGAGAGAGGGGGAGAGAGAGGGAAGGAGGAGGGAGGGTGAGAGAAAGTTTTTTTTTTTCCCAGCAAAGTTGAAGTCCTCATTCTTTTCAATGCTGTTCGACCTCTGGTTCAAGTTTGAGTACAGTTCTGGTACCCGAACTGAACTTTGGCATAAACCAACCAAAACCCAAACTTCCACAGGTTCACTCATCCCTACTTGTAATTGTAATTTGTAACCCAATGATCTACCAGTGATTGCTGTCACAGTAATACCCATGGAGTATGGGTTTGGTGTATTATCTTGAGTAATATAAAGTCAGGAAATGGTACTGTTATAGAGTATGACTATACAGTCATGGCCAAAAGTATTGAGAATGAGACAAATAGTAATTTTTCCAAAGTTTACTGCTTCATTTTTTGTAATGGCAATTTGCATATACTCCTGAATGTCAAAGAGTGATCAGCTTAACAGCAATTACTGTACTTGCAAAGTCAATATTTGCCCAGAAAATGAACTTTAACCCCCAAAACACATTTCGACATCATTGCAGCCCTGCCTTAAAAGGAGCAGCTAACATCGTTTTAGTGATTGATCCATTAACACAGGTGTGGGTGTTGATGAGGACAGGGCTGGCGATCAATCAGTCATGATTAAGTAAGAATGACATCACTGGACACTTTAAAAGGAGGCTGGTTCTTGTTATCATTGTTTCTCTTCAGTTAACCATGGTTATCTCTAAAGAAGCACGTGCAGCCATCATTGCACTGCACAAAAATGGTCTAACAGGGAAGAGTATCGCAGCTACAAAGATTGAACCTCAGTCAACAATCTATCGCATCATCAAGAACTTCAAGGAGAGAGCGTCCATTGTTGTCAAAAAGGCTCCAGGGCGCCCAAGAAAGACCAGCAAGTGCCAGGACCGTATCTTAAAACTGTTTCAGCTGCGGGATCGGACTACCAGCAGTGCCGAGCTTGCTCAGGAATGGCAGCAGGCTGGTGTGAGTGCTTCTGCACGCACTGTGAGGCGGAGACTCTTTGAGCAAGGGCTGGTTTCAAGGAGGGCAGCAAAGAAGCCACTTCTCTCCAGAAAAAACATCAGGGACCGACTGATATTCTGCAAAAGGTACAGGGAGTGGACTGCTGAGGACTGGGGCAAAGTCATTTTCTCTGATGAATCCCCTTTTCGATTGTTTGGGACATCTGGAAAACAGTTTTTTCGGAGAAGAAGAGGTGAGCGCTACCACCAGTCTTGTCTCATGCCAACTGTAAAGCATCCTGAAACCATTCATGTGTGGGGTTGCTTCTCAGCCAAGGGAATTGGCTCACTCACGGTCTTGCCTAAAAACACAGCCATGAATAAAGAATGGTACCAGAATGTCCTCCAAGAGCAACTTCTCCCAACCGTCCAAGAGCAGTTTGGCGCCCAACAATGCCTTTTCCAGCATGATGGAGCACCTTGCCATAAAGCAAAGGTGATAACTAAATGGCTCATGGAACAAAACATAGAGATTTTGGGTCAATGGCCTGGAAACTCCCCAGATCTTAATCCCATTGAGAACTTGTGGTCAATCAAGAGACGGGTGGACAAACAAAAACCAACAAATTCTGGCAAAATGCAAGCATTGATTATGCAAGAATGGACTGCTATCAGTCAGGATTTGGTCCAAAAGTTAATTGAGAGCATGCCAGGGAGAATTACAAAGGTCTTGAAGAAGAAGGGGCAACACAACAAATATTGACTTGCTGCATTAACTCATTCTAACTGTCAATATAACCCATTGGTACTCATAATATGATTGCAATTATATTTCTGTATGTGATAAAAAAATCAGACAAACACTAATAAAAACCAGAGGCCAGCAGATCATGTGAAAATATAATTTTGGTGTCATTCTCAAAACTTTTGGCCATGACTGTACATGTAGCCCACACATGCCTTCATACTTCCTTCTCCTTCTCCACCTTCCCTTTCTTATTTTTTCCCATAGTGTGTCCACTTCCTTCTACTAGTCTGAGGCTATGTGCCCACGTTGCATTTATGAAGCAGAAAATTTCTGCTGCATAAATGCAAGTTCTCTCCCGGAAAAACGCATGCGGAATTCCGCACGTGTTTATCGCGCATTTTTCGCGCGTTTATCACGCGTTTTCCACATGCGGAATTGCCTTGCGTTTTTTATGCATTGGACAAAGGCAATTCCGCTAGCGGAAACGCAAAATTAAATGACATGCTGCGGATTTTTGAACGCGGCATAAACGCTGCGGAAAAATCCGCAGCATGTGCATAGAACTTGCGGAATCCCATTGGGGACCATGGGGTGCGGATATACATGCGTTTTTCAAGCGTTTACGCTGCGGAAATTCCGCAGCATATACGCTTGAAAAATGCTACGTGGGCACACGGCCTTAGTCTGTTAGTCTGTAGTATCATCTTGGCTCTTACATTACAAGATCAATTTAGAGGACTTGTCGGCTCTCCCCACGTTTGTCTTAGAATATGCTTGCATTCTCCTATAACAATTCTGGAGCATCTTTTGCTTTTACTGTTTAGTTCCTCTGTTATTCTTTCTTGACATACAGTACAGACCAAAAGTTTGGACACACCTTCTCATTTAAAGATTTTTCTGTATTTTCATGACTATGAAAATTGTACATTCACACTGAAGGCATCAAAACTATGAATTAACACATGGGGAATTATATACTTAACAAAAAAGTGTGAAACAACTGAAAATATGTCTTATATTCTAGGTTCTTCAAAGTAGCCACCATTTGCTTTGATGACTGCTTTGCACACTCTTGGCATTCTCTTGATGAGCTTCAAGAGGTAGTCACCAGAAATGGTCTTCCAACAATCTTGAAGGAGTTACCAGAGATGCCTAGCACTTGTTGGCCCTTTTCCTTCACTCTGCAGTCCAGCTCACCCCAAACCATCTCGATTGGGTTCAGATCTGGTGATTGTGGAGGCCAGTTCATCTGGCATAGCACCCCATCACTCTCCTTCTTGGTCAAATAGCCCTTACACAGCCTAGAGGTGTGTTTGGGGTCATTGTCCTGTTGAAAAATAAATGGTGGTCCAACTAAACGTAAACCGGATGGAATAGCATGCCGCTGCAAGATGCTGTGGTAGCCATGCTAGTTCAGTATGCCTTCAATTTTGAATAAATCCCCAACAGTGTCACCAGCAAAGCACCCCCACACCATCACACCTCCTCCTCCATACTTCACGGTGGGAACCAGGCATGTAGAGTCCTTTTCTGGGTCGCACAAAGACACAGTGGTTGGAACCAAAGATCTTAAATTTGGACTCATCAGACCAAAGCACAGATTTCCACTGGTCTAATGTCCATTCCTTGTGTTCTTTAGCCCAAACAAGTTTCTTCTGCTTGTTGCCTGTCCTTAGCAGTGGTTTCCTAGCAGTTATTTTACCATGAAGGCTTGCTGCACAAAGTCTCCTCTTAATAGTTGTTGAAGAGATGTGTCTACTGCTAGAACTCTGTGTGGCATTGACCTGGTCTCTAATCTGAGCTGCTGTTAACCTGCGATTTCTGAGGCTGGTGACTCGGATAAACTTATCCTCAGAAGCAGAGGTGACTCTTGGTCTTCCTTTCCTGGGGCTGTCCTCATGTGAGCCAGTTTCTTTGTAGCGCTTGATGGTGTTTGCAACTGCACTTGGAGACACTTTCAAAGTTTGCCCAATTTTTCGCACTGACTGACCTTCATTTCTTAAAGTAATGATGGCCACTTGTTTTTCTTTACTTAGCTGCTTTTTGTCTTGCCATAATGCAAATTCTAACAGTCTATTCAGTAGGACTATCAGCAGTGTATCCACCAGACTTCTGCACAACACAACTGATGGTCCCAATCCCATTTATAAGGCAAGAAATCCCACTTATTAAACCTGACAGGGCACACCTGTGAAATGAAAACCATTTCCGGTGACTACCTCTTGAAGCTCATCAAGAGAATGCCAAGAGTGTGCAAAGCAGTCATCAAAGCAAAAGGTGGCTACTTTGAAGAACCTAGAATATAAGACACATTTTCAGTTGTTTCACATTTTTTTGTTAAGTATATAATTCCACATGTGTTAATTCATAGTTTTGATGCCTTCAGGGTGAATGTATAATTTTCATAGTCATGAAAATACAGAAAAATCTTTAAATGAGAAGATGTGTCCAAACTTTTGGTCTGTACTGTATATGAATAAATTGAAAACTGGGAGTTACTATTCTCAATGTCAATAGGGTGTGTTCCTAGACATAATAGCTTAGAACAAACACACTTAATGTGGAATCAGCTCTCTGCCTGTGTTGCATCATGCTGTCCATAGAAGTGGGTCGCTGACTTTGTGCTTGGGAAGAAGTGCCTAGCCGCTGATCATAAATGTTTCCTCAGCTTCCCATAGGAGGTTAAAAACATTTAAATGGTCACTGTCAATTCAACAAACTTTGCAAAATTCAACAGTAAAAGTGAATATGAGAAACTTTTTTATTTATCTTATAGAAATATGCTTCCTTCTCTACTTATGAGCCATTTCTTCTATTCCCTGTCTAATCAATAGAGTGAGAAGCAGAGTAGAAGAGACGTGGACAGACACACACAAATGGTGATGGTATCTAGCAAGTATTTTATCGAACCTCAGAGATGGATTTACAGCTACACAGCTTAGTACAGCTATGTAATGTCTTCCATGCTGCTGCTGATTCTGAATATGTGCTACCTAGAGAGCAGGAACCCATCATGACTCTGTAGACTGTGTATGGAAGACATAATAGCAGCTAGTCTCCACTGCCTCAGAGAGAAATAAAAATAAGAGCTAGAGCCTCCAGAAAGGAAAACTGGTGAAAAGACAGGATATAAGTCATATAACAGTCAGAGATAGTGCGATTCCTCATGTACTTAGGAGTGTGGAGTGTACATCCATGAAGTTTCACTTATGTTTTAGTACCAACTGATGGTTCATAGCCCATAGCTATAAATAAGAATCATGAATTGCTTAGTGATTCTTCATGGATGATTCACATAGTGAAGTGAATAGAAAACGTCCGTGCAATACATGACTCACTATTCAATTGAATGGGCGGCATGTAATGATACACTACGGCAGATGCAGGTGATATAATCGTTAGGCTGAGCCATGATAAATAGTAGATAGATTGTCATTGTCTAACTGCTAACTGAAAAAGGGTTTGAAAAAACAAGATAACCCCTTTAAAGATAAACCAGGACGTTAATGATGTAGGGAACAGCTGGAAATAGGGTTAGGCTGTGTGCCCACGATGCGTTTTTTAAGCGTTTCCGCAGCGGCAAAAACGCTGCAGAAACGCTTAAAAAACGCATGGTAGAAGGCCTGCCATGTTCCCCAATGATAATCCACATGTGCTTTGCACATGCTGCGGAAATTTCCGCTGCGGATTATCATTGCGGAAAAAAATGCAGCACTACCAATTATTTTGCGGAAGTGCTGCGTTTTCGCCGCCATTGACTTGCATTAGAACGCATGGATTCTGCATCACTGCATAAGTAGATGTGACGCGCCCCCTGGGCCGAGTGTGGACGTGTGTGGGTTACCCGGAGCCGGGTCTCTGGGGGTTGTAGTTACCCGGTCCCGTGGCTCAGGGTGGTCAAACCAGTGGCAGTCTTTTATGGGTTTTAGGTTAATTGTCCGACTACGCCACCCGTGGATTGCGGTCAGGGTGTACCGCCGCTGAGAGGCAGTCCGCTGAGGCTGGTGTGGTGTGCGCAGCAAAAGATGGGATAACTCCCCACGGGAAGAGTATGGCCTCAGGGCAGGGAATGTGGATGATGGGAGTGATGGTGCACAGGCGTCCCAGTACTAGTAGTGCTGTATGCGGTGAGAAAGCAGGAACGACTCAGAGTCTTTGCAGTGCAGTTCAGGGTCTTTACTGATGATATTAAGGCAGATCCTCCCGGGAGTACTGGCTAGCATAAGAGGCCTGGTCAGTCTGCGAGCAAACAGGAGTTCTCCTGGCCAGGTGGAGTTGTAGGCCTCCCCGTCTATCTGCACTCTTCCTGGCTACCTTGCTGTAAGTGAGTGGAAGTAGCCCACGTCCCTGAGTATACCGTGTGGTGCTCACCCGTATGGCTGGTGACTTGGGGCCTTCTGATAGCCTCCGCTCCTCGATGGCAGTGCTGGTCCCTTCCTTGTGACTGAGCCTCCGGGCTTCTATGGCCAGAGGATCTGGAATCCCCTGCCGGCTGGTTTCTGCTGCTGGGTGAATATACGTCCCCACAGCCTCGGACTCCGGTGTCCGGTACTTGGATTCTTCTGCCAGGGCGAGCTCTGCTCAGCTCCAGCCCCTGGTCTTCAGCTCCTGCTCATACAGAGCTCCTAGCTGTCTCTTGCCCTGTGTCTGGAACTTCACTCCAGACTCTGACTCAACTAACCCCGCCCCAGATCCAGTTTATATAGGGCAGGTTCCTCCCCTATCTGGCCTGGGACAGGAGGTGTTGCATGCTTAAGGGCTCCTGACCAGGAAACCTCCCACTTGCTCTCAGACGTAATATTTCTATTACTGTGGTAACCAGACCCCTGGGGTGCCACATTCCCCCCTAGTAAATTTTAGTACTCCGGGACTAAACACATTTTTAAGAAAACACAAATACAGGGTATAAACAATAATGCAACAACATATATACAAGAAGCTTTAGTCTTTAGAGGTCACGGCGTGTCCGTAACCGGGTGTCCATGTCACCCAACAAGGTGAAGTCTTGGAACAGAGTAGGGGACCTGTCCAAAGCAAACCCCAAACGTTGGCCCTGGGCGTGGCAGCAAGGCTGAGGCTAGCTACTTTGGGCCACAAGGAGGCCACGCCAGACAGGTTTTTCTCTTCCGCGGCCATCTTCGCAAGAGGCACCAAGGTGCAACTATCTATAATGTAGTTCCGGTTACTCAGCGTCCATAACCATTCAGTCCAAATAAACCTGAAGGGCAACTATAGAAACATAATTAGTAACCAGGTAACAAAAACATAAACCTTTTTCAACATTGGCAATTTACAAGCAAATTCACATTACATTTTAGATTCTCCAGCGAGTGGGCATTTGTCCTCTAGTGCTCCTGGTGGACCTACGTAACCCACTATCTGGTTCTGCACTACAGGGTGTAGGAGGTGTTACGGGTAGGTCTGGCAGCTTTCTGCGTACTCTTTGGCTTACTAGGGGCACGGCAGGCTCACTACTAGCAGAGGGTTGATTCTCCTGGGCTGCTCGTAAGGATTCTTCTGCCTCCTGGGCCGGCTGCTCTTCTGACACTACCTGTTCTTCTGTAGGCCCTTGAGGGGCTGGCTGGAGAAAGGTGAGGACGGGTACCACGACTGCGTTGTTGATTTGAGTCCAGGACCGGGGAAAGTCTCTGAGTACGGTACTGATCATTTCTTCCCTTTCCTCTGCGGGTTGAGGGTTCTCTTGATCTTCGTCAGGGCTTTGAGGCTGCTCGGGACACTTTTTCAGGTGGTCTCTGGAGACCATGGCTGTGGTCTCTCCTCCATCCTTACTGATTACACAGACTTTTGGGTTATCATGACTTGAAGGCAGTACAGTGTACGGGTCCTTCTCCCACTGGTCGTCCAACTTGTGGAGCCGCCTTTTTCTCTTCAAGACCTGCTCTCCAGGTACCAGGGGAACAGCGGGAGCATGCTGGTTATAAGTCTTCTCTTGCCTTTCTCTTGCTTGAGACAGACTCCGCTCAACGCTCTCCTGTACTTTCTGATACTGCTGCTGCCGTTCTGTATCCCACTCTGCCCCTGGCAAGGTGTCCTCAGGTGTCAGGACTCCCATATCCAGGTCAATAGGCAGCTTACCAGGTCTTGCTCTCATTAGGTAAGCCGGGGTACAGTTGGTGGAACCTACAGGGATGTGATTATATAAGTCCACCAGATCAGGCAGTTTTTCAGGCCAGAGACTGCGTTCTTCCAGGGGCAACGTTTTTAGCAAGTCTATCACCACCTGGTTCATTTTCTCACATAGTCCGTTGGTCTGAGGGTGATAGGGCGTTGTTCTTATCTTCCTGCAGCCATACAGATTGCAGAACTCTTGGAAGACCTCCGCTTCGAAGGCTGGCCCTTGATCAGTCAACACTTGCTCCGGATACCCGTGTGGACGGCAGAAGTGCTGCTGGAAGGCTCTAGCTGCTGTTTGAGCTATTAAGTCCTTGACAGGGACCACCACCAGGAACCGGGAGTAGTGATCTACGATTGTGAGGGCGTAGACGTACCCAGATTTGCTTGGAGCCAGTTTCACATGGTCCAGAGCTACCAGCTCCAGTGGCGGCCTGGTGATGATGGGCTGCAGAGGAGTCTTCTGGCTGGCACGGTCCTTCCTTCTTAGGTTGCACGGGCCACAGTCTCTGCACCACTTCTCGATGGCTCCTCTCATGCCTACCCAGTAGAACCGTCCACGCAACAGGAACTCCAGCTTCTTCCATCCGAAGTGTCCTGCTCCATCGTGGTATGCCTCCAGAACCATAGCCGCGTCTCGTCTTGGGACCACTACCTGCCAGGTCAGCTCATGTGTTCTAGAGTTGACCATTCTCCGGCACAGCTTCTCCTTGTAAAGAAACAGTTTACTTTTCTCCTTCCACAGTTGCTTGGTCTCCTCCGGAGCGTCTGGGTCAAGACGGGCATCAGCCTGTGTCAGCATTTCCTTCACCAGACAGACTGCGGGATCACTGTCTTGTGTCTCCGCCCAGCTGTAGTGGGGTAAGGGATTGAACGTGGCAGAGCGTCTGTCCCTTACACGGTGGGAATACAGGGTAATCCCATGACGGTGGAACGCAGGGAGTTCGACTTCTTCCAGTTCTTCTGGATATTCCCCTACATCCGGTAAGTTTGGCATTCTGGACAGGGCATCCACGTTGGCAATTCATAGTTGGACAGGCGGGCCATCCATCTCTGCTCCAGGGCACCAAGTCTTGCAGTGTCCAGGTGTGTCAACGGGTTGTTATCCGTGTACACGGTGAACTTGGAAGAGGCAAGGTAATGCTTGAAACGTTCGGTCACTGCCCACACCACTGCCAGGAACTCTAGCTTGAATGAGCTATAATTCTCAGGGTTCCTCTCCGTGGGCCGTAGTTTTCGGCTGGCGTAAGCGATTACCCGTTCTTTCCCCTGCTGGATCTGGGACAGTACGGCTCCTAGCCCGATGCTGCTCGCGTCCGTGTGGAGGATAAAGGACTGGCGGTAGTCAGGGTACGCCAGGATTTCATCCCCCGTCAGGGCCATCTTCAGCTGGCGGAAGGACTCCTCTTCCAGCTTTTCCCACCTGAAGGGCGGCTTCTGATTTTTGGCCTTCCTGGATTGACCTATCAGGAGGTCCTGCATAGGAGCTGCCATTTTGGTGAAACCGGGAATGAATCTTCGGTAGTAGCCTACCAACCCGAGAAACTGCAGCACTTCCTTTATGCTGGAGGGTTTTGGCCAGTCTTTAATCACGGTGATCTTATCGGGGTCGGGAGCCACTCCGTCAGCACTCACCATGTGTCCCAGGTACTGCTCCTTTGGTTTCAGCAGGTGACACTTGGATGGTTTCACCTTCAGGCCGTAGCTTGCCAGGGCATCAAACACTTCTGCCAGGTATTTCAAATGGTCCTCGTAGGTTTTGGAATAAACGATGACATCGTCCAGGTATAACAGGACCGTCTCGAAATTCCGGTGTCCCAGACAGCATTCCATCAACCGCTGGAAGGTTCCTGGTGCGTTGCAGAGCCCGAACGGCATACAGTTAAATTCGCTGAGACCCATCGGGGTGGTGAATGCAGTCTTCTCCTTGTCTGCCTCTGCTACAGGAACCTGCCAGTACCCGCTAGTAAGATCCAAAGTGGAGAAGAAGTTAGCAGATTTTAATGCAGCTAAAGATTCTTCTATTCTAGGTAACGGGTACGCATCTTTGTGTGTGATACGGTTGACCTTTCTGTAGTCTACACACATTCTCATTGTGTTGTCCTTCTTTTTCACTAGAACTAGTGGAGCTGCCCAGGGGCTACAGCTGTCCCTGATTACCCCAGCCTCCTTCATGTCCCGCAACATCCCCTTTGCATGCTGATAGTGTGCAGGGGGTACAGGTCGGTATCTTTCCTTTATGGGTGGATGGTCTCCTGTGGGGATGTGATGTTCTACCCCATTTACTCGCCCGAAGTCTAGCGGGTGTTTACTAAAGATTCTTTCGTACTCCCGAACCACCCGGTAGACTCCCTGTTTTTGGTGTGAGGGAGTGGAGTCAGTACCCAAATGCAGTTGCTGACACCAGTCCTCCATTTATTCCTTAGAGCCGTTACCTTCCTCTGGTTGAGATGGAGGCAAGGGTTCTATGGCCTTTACAGAATTTTGGTTTATGGTGAACAATTTGGCTAGCGTGGCATACCGGGGCAGGTGTACTTCTCTCTCCCCGATATTTACGATGCGGACGGGCACCCTCCCATGGCGTACATCGACCACTCCCCGTGCTGTCAAAATGGTGGGCCTACTGTCTGAGTAGACGGGCTCTACCATTGCTTGGTAGTCTCTACCTCTTAGACCAATAGCTGCCCGGCACCAGATCATCATCTCACTTTTCGGGGGCATGGCAATAGGGAACGGGTCACACATTCTCACGCTACCAATCTCACCACCAGATAATTCCACCTGTTGCCGTTTCATCAGTGCCCGGATCTCTTTTTGGAGCACACGCTGCTGGCTGGAACTGGCTTTCTTGGCAACCTGCTGTAAAATGAGAATCACCTCTGCAAGACAATTTTCAATCACGTTAGTTCCCAAGGTTATTCTAGGGTGACTCTCATGACGGTCAATGTCCACAATAATCAGTCCTTGTGCCGGTAGTTCAACTTTACCGATCTTAATGGTCACCTCTTTGAACCCCACCTGCGGCACGGTCTGACCATTGCTGGCGATGATACTCAGGTCGTCATCTGGGTAGCGGGTTATGTCCGAGTCATTCCAGTACCGCTTAAAGAGCACGTACGGGATGGTAGTCACCTGTGACCCAGTGTCTAGTAGGGCACTCATAGGAATGCCATCCAGTACCACAGGCAAGACCGGACATCCCCCTACGTATTTATCACGCCAGTTCGATGGGCCTGATGATCTTATGCCTGGGGGTTGACCCTCTGCCCCAGGTTGTGCCCGTTTAAATGACAGTACCTTGCCATATGTCCGGGTTGATTGCAGCGGCGGCAGATGGGTTGTCCGTCCTCGTTGTATCTGTCGCTGGGTCTTCCTCTGGACGATGGGATCCTCCTCTGTCGGTGCCATGGGACGTCCTCCGGACTGGTGGCCAGCTTGATCCTTCCTGGAGGAGAGACCTGTAAAGACTGCACAGTTCGGGTTAGCGCGGCTAGGCTTTTAGTTAGCTCTTGGACCTGATGGTGCAGGTCTGAAGCCGGGTTGTTGTCCAAAGCCTGCGCACCAGCTCCTATAGGCTCTGCAGACAAGGGCGCTGCCTCCTGGTAATAGGTAATAGCAGGGCGCTGGTGGGTTACAGCGCTACTCGGTGCCGGTTCTCTGAGCACCCGGATGGCCCTGTCTTTGAACTTTGCAAAGTCTGAACCAGGGTTCTGCAAGGCCATTGCACGTAACTGGGTTTGGTGGGCATTGGTCAGCAGACCCTCAATGAATTGCTCAGTTAACAGTTCATCTGCATTCCGCACACTGTCAGGGTCTGCCTGTTTAATGGCTCCCAGGGCTTCTTGCAAACTCAAAGCATAGTCTCTTATACTGTCTTGGGCCCGCTGCTTGCACCCATAAAATCTCATTTTGATCTCAGCTGAGGTGGGGGTATCAAAAGTGTCCTTCAGACGGGCTAAGATCTCCTTTACGATCTCCTTGTCCCGGACTGACCAGGACTTTACTTCACGTTGGGCTGCGCCGGTTAGCTGGCCTATTAATATGCTCACTTTCTGGCCTTCCGTCAGGGGGTATACCTTAAATAGGCTGTACAGTGTCTCTTTAAAGTTGCTTAGGGTATGCGACTCCCCTGAGTATTGGGGCAGCCAGGCCGCTCCGGGGATGTAAGGCATTGTAAATGGCATTACTGCGGCAGTGGCCGCGCTGGTGGTAGAGGGTCCCTCCGTGTCCGTCATCTTCCTCCCCCTAGTTAAGTGTGGCCTACCTTCCGATGATCCTCTTCTGTAGGCCGCGGCTCCGCTGGTGCTGCTCCGGACGAGGACCTTGTGTCGCGTCCTGCTGACGTCAGCGTCGCTCTCTCTCCCTTCCCGGACCTTGCGCAGTGTCGGTGCGTGGGGCGGAGCTTCGGGTCTCGCGCGCTTTCGGCGTACACGCCCCTCTTCTTCCCGCGCGGCGTCTCGAAGATGGCGTCCGATGGCGGGAAAACGACTGCGGATGGCGGGAAAACAGCTGCGGATGGCGGGAAACTTCTGAAGATGGCGGGAAACGGCTCCGGATGGCGGGAACCTTCACCACGGCAGGTATGACAGTCTTTTGAAGGCACGCAGTACCCGGTGGTTGCGGGCACGAAATCCTGCCGACTACGCCAAAGTTGACGCGCCCCCTGGGCCGAGTGTGGACGTGTGTGGGTTACCCGGAGCCGGGTCTCTGGGGGTTGTAGTCTCCACGGCAGCGACCCGGTCCTGTGGCTCAGGGTGGTCAAACCAGTGGCAGTCTTTTATGGGTTTTAGGTTAATTGTCCGACTACGCCACCCGTGGATTGCGGTCAGGGTGTACCGCCGCTGCGAGGCAGTCCGCTGAGGCTGGTGTGGTGTGCGCAGCAAAAGATGGGATAACTCCCCACGGGAAGACTATGGCCTCAGGGCAGGGAATGTGGATGATGGGAGTGATGGTGCACGGGCGTCCCAGTACTAGTAGTGCTGTATGCGGTGAGAAAGCAGGAACGACTCAGAGTCTTTGCAGTGCAGTTCAGGGTCTTTACTGATGATATTAAGGCAGACCCTCCCGGGAGTACTGGCTATCATAAGGGGCCTGGTCAGTCTGCGAGCAAACAGGAGTTCCCCTGGCCAGGTGGAGTTGTAGGCCTCCCCGTCTATCTGCACTCTTCCTGGCTACCTTGCTGTAAGTGAGTGGAAGTAGCCCACGTCCCTGAGTATAACGTGTGGTGCTCACCCGTATAGCTGGTGACTTGGGGCCTTCTGATAGCCTCCGCTCCTCGATGGCGGTGCTGGTCCCTTCCTTGTGACTGAGCCTCCAGGCTTCTATGGCCAGAGGATCTGGAATCCCCTGCCGGCTGGTTTCTGCTGCTGGGTGAATATACGTCCCCACAGCCTCGGACTCCGGTGTCCGGTACTTGGATTCTTCTGCCAGGGCGAGCTCTGCTCAGCTCCAGCCCTGGTCTTCAGCTCCTGCTCATACAGAGCTCCTAGCTGTCTCTTGCCCTGTGTCTGGAACTTCACTCCTGGCTCTGACTCAACTAACCCCGCCCCAGATCCAGTTTATATAGGGCAGGTTCCTCCCCTATCTGGCCTGGGACAGGAGGTGTTGCATGCTTAAGGGCTCCTGACCAGGAAACCTCCCACTTGCTCTCAGACGTAATATTTCTATTACTGTGGTAACCAGACCCCTGTGGTGGCACAGATGCGCATTCCATATGTTCTAATGTGCGGATGGTACCCAGGTCTAGAGGAGAGGAGACTCTCCTCCGGACCTGGGTACCATAGAAACTGTGAAAAAAAGAATAAAATAAAAAATAAAGATTATACTTACATTCTGGCGGCCCCCGCTGCACTCGTCCTCCCATGCCGGCATCTAGCGATGGACTGAAGGACCTGCGCTGACGTCATAGTCATGTGACGGGTCACGCGACGCTGACGTCGGCAGGTCCTTCAGTGTAGGGGAGAACGGAGGGAATCAAGACACCGGGGGCCATCAGAGGGTAAGTATATATTTATTTTTTTATTTTTAACCATTCTTTCGGTCACACTATATAAATCCATGCTGGTTGCATGGATTTATATAGTGTGACCAAGTTGACAAGCACTTTCCAAGTGATGCTAAAATCGCTTGGAAAGCGCTTGACAACCCGCATGCAGAAATGCATGTGAAGAACGCTTCACTTCCGCATGTCCCTGGCATGAAAAACGCATGTACAATCTGCATGTACAATCCGCATGTACAATCCGCATGTGTTTTTTTCTGCCAGGGAGATGCAGAAACGCTCAGGAAAAAATCCTGAGCATTTCTGCATCGTGGGCACATAGCCTTAGGCAGAGTAGGAGTTGTTTAGGGCTCCACTAGTGGAATAGACACAATTGATGAATTATCTTTAAATAATCAAGGGAATAGTAATAATTAAAAGGTTAATTGTCCAAGTGAGGGTTATTATCCTTTATCTCAAGGACTGAAGGTGGTGAGGCACATTCTAAAATGCCTGCTCTGGCCACCAAGAGACATTGGCTCACTCATATTGTCCCATGATACAGCATGAGACATGATATTTGCAGTAACGTCACCTGACATTACACAAGTGCATTGTTTTCAGCCTGTTTTTTTTCCATTACTGTGGTAACACAGAAAACTTCCCACTTGTAGCTCTATACGTCCAACAGTTTCATTCATGCTTCAGTGGCAGATGGCAAAAATGTGACCCACAAATTGGGGCCAGCCACTACTCTCCAAACATTACTGAAGAATATGCATTAGTCACTTGCTGGAAAAAGGACTACATAGTCATTTGATCAGTCTCAGACACAGTCACATGGACGTGACACTGTGATGTTTGGTACATGGTACTTTGTAATTAGTGATAGATCCTCTGCTTTCATTACAGACAAGTGTTTATCGGTGTGAGAACGTAAACCCATCATTAGAAGTAGGAATACACTGATGAGCAAAAGGGTAACAATGTTTTGAACTTTTGACTTTCAGGCTCCATATCTCACCATCCACTACTGCTTTGACCATAAGACTACCATCATTTTATAGACAATCATCTTGGCTATCTCATACATAAATTTGACTTGCAACTATTTAGCAAATGATTAGTTATGCAGATTCTTGTCATGGCACTGCATTAAATCTAAATTTTAATTTTTATTATTTTGTTAGTAAGTTGTAAATTCATCTTCAGCTTTCAACACTGTCTGAATCCTTCTGGGCATGCTCTCGATCAGATTCAAGCATATCTCGGCCGAAATCTGATCCCAGATCTCTTCTACACGTTCCTAAAGTTGGTGCATACTGGTGAAAAGATAGCCAAGAAGATTGTCTATAAAATGATGGTAGTCTCATGTTCGAAGCAGTAGTGGATGGTGAGATATGGAGCCTGAAAGTCAAAAGTTCAAAACATTGTTATCCTTTTGCTCGTCAGTGTAAGTATTGTGCACATTTATTTATTTTGTCTTTTACATTAGTGATCTTCTTTGCATATTATTAGACATAATGGTCCCGATTAGTCAAAGCAATTTTTGCAGAAATCGCTTTGAAAATTTGCAAAATTTTAGCGCAACTCTGAGTTTTTTCAATTTTTGGTGTTTTCATATGAGTTTCTCTAGCTCTAATGAAATGGGCAAAACTGGGGTGGGGACATGGGTGGGGTGTGACACTACAGCTTGTCTAATTCATGACGAGCGGTGGCGTTCCTTACGCCAGAAATCTTACTCTAGTCTCTGGCTGTAGTAAGATTTATGGTGAGGCGCACGGAGACGCACGCCACTCGTCAGATGAGCCAGATTCATTAAGAGGCGTGTGCATCTGACTCCTACACACTCCCTCATCAAGAAGGGAGAGAAAATGTAATTGGGGCCAAAGATCGAAAATGGAAACTTAACCAAAGGAAAACATTGTTATAAATGTACATGCTTTTGTAATTTTGCTTTTATTATTTTTGATTTTACTTGTTTTGAAAAGTCTTTAGGTTGATTTAATCTTGTGTTTTCACCTTTTTTTTATTGGGGGTGGGGCTTAAAAATCATTCTAAAAACGACCTTTGTTTGTGCTTTATTCATTATTTAATTTGCGCCTTTTTTAAGTTAAATTTACTTGTTTTTTGTCTGGGGTTTTGTTTTTTTGTATGACAATATAGATGAGGTTTTTCTTGGCCAGATATTTTAGCCGAACTCATCAATTGCGACTTTTCAAAATATCGCAAAAAATATGCTTAATTGTAGGTCAGTAGCTTAGTGGAGTACAAAATCAAATTTTATTTTTGAGCAGTTGAAGACTAATTTGTGACATTTTAAGACGTTTTTTCCTAAAAAAGATGCAAAAACTGAAGAATTAGGAGCAACGAACGGCAACTAATACCAAAAGTAATTAAAAAAAAATGCCTTTTACTGTCTGCTCAACACAGTCCCACTACTATCTTAAGTCTAAAACTGTTGAACACTCCCAACATTGAGCATTAGCAAAGAATAGGTGATAATTTTAATATGAATGAGGACCAGATTGCTCAGATATCCTCCAATCCCAAAAATGGGAATTTGAAATGCCCTATCAGTGTAGCGCTGGCGTCCCTGCCCTCTGCTAGGCAGGGACGCTGCTCCCCTCACCGCTCTTCTCCGTGCCCGGCGTCCTCTCCCCGCTCTGCTGTCAGCGCGCGCTCCTTCCCGGCGTCCTCCTCCCGCTCTGCTCTCAGCGCGCGCTCCTTCCCGGCCCCTGTGCTTAGGGCGCGCGCGCGCGCGCTCCCCTCCTCTTAAAGGGGCCGCGCGCGCCGTCCTAAGGAGTCCCCGGCCAATGGCCGGAGGACTTCATCATATTTAAGGCACCTCCTCCAAAATGGAGGTGCCCGAGCAATGTTGTTTGCACCTGTGTCTCACCTGTGCTTCAGCCCTCAGGTCCCGTTGCCAGTTACCTGCCAGTTACCTGCCAGTTTCCTGCCAGTTTCCTGCTAGTTACCTGCTTGATTCCTGCCTGAATACTTGTTACCTGTCTGCCAGCCTGAGGTCCGACGGTCTGCCTTACTACTCCTGTCAGTCTGTCTAAAGGACCAGCCTGCCCGCTCACCTGGGAGCGCATATCAGCTACCTGCCTGCTTGCCTGAGGTCCGACGGTCTGCCTTACTACTCCGGTCAGTCTGTCTATGGACCAGCTTGCCCGCTCACCTGGGAGCGCTTCTCCGTTATCTGCCTGCTTGCCAGCCCGGAGGCTCCGTTGTCACGTGCTGTGACCACCAGCTATCTCAGAGACTCTTGCCCGCTCACCTGGGAGCGCATCTCCGTTACCTGCCTGCTTGCCAGCCCGGAGGTCCCGTTGTCACGTGCGGTGACCACCAGCTATTCCAGAGACTCTTGCCCGCTCACCTGGGAGCGCTTCTCCGTTACCTACCTGCCTGCCAGCCCGGAGGTTCCGCTGTCACGTGCCGTGACCACCTGCTATTCCAGAGACTCTCGCTTGCTCACCTGGGAGCACACATCTACCATCTGCCTGCTAGCCTACCCGGAGGTTCTGCCATCACAGGTCGTACCTACCCCTTACCCAGAGACTGCCCTGATCACTTGCCGTAACTCCCTGTCCGTTCACCCAGAGACTGCCACCCGCTCCCTTACAAGGGCCGCCCCCTTGTATAGTAGCTCAGAGGTTCCGCCTCCCGGACCCGTTACAGTTTGCTCGGGCCATGGAACCCGGTGGCACCCAAGCTCCCTCGCTCTCGGACCTCTGTCTTGAACTGTCCCGTCAGAGGTCCCAACAGGAGGCCATCCTGGGTCACCTGCGGAATGTTAATACTCGCCTGAACACTCTGTCAGATCCACCAACAACCTCCGCCAGTGCCATATCTTGCAATCCGGCAGCTCCGCTGCCCACTAATACTATGGTATCCTACCCCGGACCCCGGCTTTCTGCACCTCCTCGCTTCGGAGGCGACCCCGTCCAGGCTCGGGGCTTCATAAATCAGTGCACCCTGCACTTTGAACTTTTGTCCCATCAGTTTAATTCCGACCGGGCCAAAATTGCCTTTATTATGTCCCATCTCACCGGGGAGGCCCTGGCCTGGCTAAATCCTCTATGGGAGAGAGGAGACCCCCTGGTGTCCAACTTGCCTGCTTTTCTCTCGGCTTTCCGGAAAGTCTTCGACGAACCCGGACGGAAGACCTCATCCGCATCCTCTCTGCTACGCCTCCGTCAGGAGGGTCTCACCGTGGGCCAATATGCCATACGGTTCCGCACCCTTGCCTCGGAGCTGGCCTGGGATAACGACGCTCTGGTATCCGTCTTCTGGGAGGGTCTGTCCGGTCGTATTAAAGATGAACTTGCTGGTCGGGACATTCCTACCTCTCTCGATGATCTAATAACCCTTGCCACCCGGATTGACCTACGGTTCCAGGAGCGTGCCAAAGAGGTCACCCGTGAGAGAAGGATTCCACGTTTAGCTCCTACTTTCCAGAAACCCGTCATTCCCTCCATCTCTCCCCAGGTACACTCTCCTGAGCCTATGCAGGTCGACCAGACCAAGATGGTCAAAACCCGTCAGGACTCACGCCGTGCCGAGGGGAGCTGCTTCTACTGTGGCAGTAAGGAGCACCGGATCCGTGCCTGCCCGGAGAGGTCGGGAAACGCCTGTGTCTAGGTTCGCTCAGAGAGGTCCACCTAGACAAAAATAAATCCTCTCCATCCCTGCTGTTGTCAGTTTCGATCATCTACGGGGAGAACCGTTATTTCGAACTAGCCCAACTTGACTCTGGAGCAGCCGGGAACCTTATTTCACAGTCCCTGGTTGAGAAATACCGCATCCCCACCAAACCTCTGGCTGTACCCTTGTCTGTCGCTGCCGTGGATGGGGGCCTCTTACCTCGCCCCATTCAACTCATCACCGAATCCATTACCCTGCAGGTGGGAATGCTGCATTCTGAAAGTATCTCCTTTCATGTTCTACCTGGACTCTCTCACGCCCTCTTGCTAGGTCTGCCCTGGCTCCAGAGACATGCACCCGTGCTAGACTGGCAAACCGGAGAGGTCCTTCGCTGGGGACAAGACTGTCATAAAACCTGCCTGGTTCCCGTCCATCCCGTCCGTCCCTCTCCTACCCCAGCTAATCTACCTGGACTTCCGATTCCTTATTGGTCTTATGCAGATGTCTTTAATAAAAAGGAGGCAGAGACATTACCACCACATAGACCATACGACTGTCCCATCGATCTGCTACCCGGTACTACTCCTCCCCGTGGGCGTATCTATCCTTTATCCGCTGCTGAGACCCGGTCAATGTCCGAATATATTGAGGAGAATCTGGCCAGAGGATTCATCCGGAAATCTACCTCCCCGGCGGGAGCAGGCTTCTTTTTCGTCAAAAAGAAGGACGGCTCTCTCCGTCCCTGTATAGACTATAGAGGCCTAAACCTGATCACGGTGAAGAATAAGTACCCCCTTCCGCTCATTCCAGAATTATTTGATCGCCTGAGGGGGGCTAGGATCTTCACCAAACTGGACCTTCGTGGGGCGTACAACCTGGTTCGTATTCGTCAGGGGGATGAATGGAAGACGGCATTCAACACCCGGGACGGCCACTATGAATACCTGGTAATGCCCTTTGGTCTCTGTAACGCTCCTGCCGTCTTTCAAGAGTTGGTCAATGACATCTTCCGGGACCTTCTCTACTCCTGCGTAGTGGTGTACCTGGACGACATCTTGGTCTTCTCTCCGGATCTCCAGACTCACCGGAGGGACGTTCGTCAGGTCCTGCTCAGGCTAAGGCGGAACCATCTCTACGCTAAATTTGAGAAGTGCCTCTTTGAGCAGACCTCGCTTCCGTTTCTGGGCTACATTATCTCTCAGACCGGCCTACAAATGGATCCTGAGAAACTGTCTGCCATCGAGAAATGGCCCCGACCGGAGGGGTTGAAGGCCATTCAGCGATTCCTGGGCTTCGCCAACTACTACCGCCTCTTCATACCACACTTCTCTTCCCGGACGGCCCCAATTTCTGCGCTCACCCGTAAAGGTACTAATCCCAAAGAGTGGCCACCCGAAGCAGAGGAGGCCTTTCTTTCCCTTAAACAGGCCTTCTCTTCCGCCCCGGTGCTGCATCGCCCAGATGGCAACAAACAGTTCTTCCTGGAAGTTGACGCCTCCTCCTCTGGAGCCGGAGCGGTACTTACTCAAAAATCATCTTCCGGGAGGATGGTAACTTGTGGCTTCTTCTCTAAACTCTTCTCCTCCTCTGAGCGCAACTATTCCATAGGAGACCGAGAGTTATTGGCCATCAAACTGGCATTGGAGGAGTGGCGTTACCTGCTCGAGGGGGCTCTTCACCCGGTAATAATTTACACTGACCACAAGAACTTGGCTTACCTCCAGCATGCCCAGAGACTTAACCCGCGCCAAGCCCGGTGGTCCTTGTTTTTTGCTCGTTTTGATTTTGTCCTTCATTTTCGCCCGGCTGACAAAAACGTCAAGGCGGACGCCTTGTCTCGGTCCTTTCTGGTGTCTGATCTCGAGGAGGATCCGAAACATATCATCGATCCCGCCAGAGTAATGCAGGTGGCTCCCGTGAGTCTAAATCGTCTTCCTCCTGGTAAGACGTTCGTACCAGTACCTGATCGGGAGAAGATCCTACACTGGGGTCATTCTTCTAAACTAGCTGGCCACGCCGGTCAGAAAAAGACCCTCCAGCTTATTACCCGGCACTACTGGTGGCCTAACCTGCACAAGGATGTAATAGACTTTGTTTCTGCCTGTGTGTCCTGCGCCCGCAACAAAGTTCCGAGACACCTGCCGGCCGGCCGCCTCCTACCTCTGCCAGTACCTGCTGCCCCCTGGCAGCATATAGCGATGGACTTCATTACTGATCTACCCGTCTCTGCCGGTTGTACGGTCATTTGGGTGGTCGCTGACCGCTTCTCCAAGATGGCTCACTTCATTCCACTGCCAGGTCTTCCGTCTGCACCCGAGCTGGCTAAAGACTTTATCCGCCACATCTTCCGTCTTCATGGCCTGCCCCGTCACATCGTGTCGGATCGTGGGGTACAGTTCACTTCCCGTTTCTGGAGAGCCACTTGTAAATTGCTGGACGTCACCCTGGACTTCTCCTCCGCTTACCACCCACAGTCTAATGGTCAAGTGGAGCGGATCAATCAGAACCTGACCAGTTACCTTCGGCACTTCGTTAATGTCCACCATTCTGACTGGGTGGATCTCCTGCCATGGGCCGAATTCTCGTACAACAATCACGAGAGCGAGTCTTCCTCCAAATCCCCGTTTTTTGTAGTCTACGGTCAGCATCCTCGGATCCCGTTTCCCGTCTCCACCTCGGCGGACAATCCGGCTGCGGAATCTCTTGTTAACAAATTTTCCTCCATATGGGAGAGTACCCGGTCCGCACTGCTTCTGTCATCCGAGCGTATGAAAAGACACGCTGACAAAAAACGTCTGGACCCTCCTCAATTCCGCCCTGGGGATAAAGTCTGGCTCTCGTCCAAATATGTCCGGCTCAAGATCCCTTCCTATAAGTTAGGGCCTCGGTTCATCGGCCCACTGGAGGTCATCAGTCAGATCAACCCGGTGGCCTATAAATTGAAACTCCCGGCCAACTTACGGATCCCTAACTCCTTCCATGTGTCTCTCCTCAAACCTGTGGTGCTTAACTCTTTTTCCAAGTCTACAGGTACGCCTCCTGCTCCGGTTTCTGCTGAGGACGAGTTTGAGGTAGAGAACATTCTTGCCACCAAAAGGGTAAGAGGAAAGACCTTTTTTCTGGTAGATTGGAAGGGGTTTGGTCCTGAGGAGAGAACGTGGGAGCCCCGGGAGAACATCCATGCCCCTCTCATCCTAGCTAAATTTCTGTCTGGCCTAAAAAAGGGGGGGCCTAAAGGGGGGGGTACTGTAGCGCTGGCGTCCCTGCCCTCTGCTAGGCAGGGACGCTGCTCCCCTCACCGCTCTTCTCCGTGCCCGGCGTCCTCTCCCCGCTCTGCTGTCAGCGCGCGCTCCTTCCCGGCGTCCTCCTCCCGCTCTGCTCTCAGCGCGCGCTCCTTCCCGGCCCCTGTGCTTAGGGCGCGCGCGCGCGCGCTCCCCTCCTCTTAAAGGGGCCGCGCGCGCCGTCCTAAGGAGTCCCCGGCCAATGGCCGGAGGACTTCATCATATTTAAGGCACCTCCTCCAAAATGGAGGTGCCCGAGCAATGTTGTTTGCACCTGTGTCTCACCTGTGCTTCAGCCCTCAGGTCCCGTTGCCAGTTACCTGCCAGTTACCTGCCAGTTTCCTGCCAGTTTCCTGCTAGTTACCTGCTTGATTCCTGCCTGAATACTTGTTACCTGTCTGCCAGCCTGAGGTCCGACGGTCTGCCTTACTACTCCTGTCAGTCTGTCTAAAGGACCAGCCTGCCCGCTCACCTGGGAGCGCATATCAGCTACCTGCCTGCTTGCCTGAGGTCCGACGGTCTGCCTTACTACTCCGGTCAGTCTGTCTATGGACCAGCTTGCCCGCTCACCTGGGAGCGCTTCTCCGTTATCTGCCTGCTTGCCAGCCCGGAGGCTCCGTTGTCACGTGCTGTGACCACCAGCTATCTCAGAGACTCTTGCCCGCTCACCTGGGAGCGCATCTCCGTTACCTGCCTGCTTGCCAGCCCGGAGGTCCCGTTGTCACGTGCGGTGACCACCAGCTATTCCAGAGACTCTTGCCCGCTCACCTGGGAGCGCTTCTCCGTTACCTACCTGCCTGCCAGCCCGGAGGTTCCGCTGTCACGTGCCGTGACCACCTGCTATTCCAGAGACTCTCGCTTGCTCACCTGGGAGCACACATCTACCATCTGCCTGCTAGCCTACCCGGAGGTTCTGCCATCACAGGTCGTACCTACCCCTTACCCAGAGACTGCCCTGATCACTTGCCGTAACTCCCTGTCCGTTCACCCAGAGACTGCCACCCGCTCCCTTACAAGGGCCGCCCCCTTGTATAGTAGCTCAGAGGTTCCGCCTCCCGGACCCGTTACAATCAGAAACGAGCGGTGGCATGCCAGTGCTCAATTTATTGTTCAATTATTGCTCCATATATTGGTTAATGTAAATTTTTGCTTTCAATCAATTAGCATTAGATCAATGTAAGAGTTTTGGATGTCTTTATATTGCATGGTCTATCCCATCTCTTTTTTGTTTCACTTTGACCAGCGCTCCACCGATTTGTCCGAGGCGTTTCTAATGAGCAGGAGACTGCATGAGGGGGTTACACTTATTTTTGCTCTCAGCTTTTAGTCTAATACCACGTGGAAGGTGAGTTTTTTAGACCTATTCGCTTTGTGTTTGAGCTGTGTAGTGGCTATTGTTGCTGTGATGCTGTGTCTGAGGGATTGTGTGGCCTGGAGCCATGGGGGCTTTGCCTTGCAGCATGGATGCTGCGGGGCATCAGATCACTTCTCCTGCTGGTGCGTTAGTGCATGGCGGCTGAGTAGTTCACCGTGACGTGGTAGTGGGCTTCATACAGTCTGATAAGAATGTTAAACTAAGAACCTCATGTTCATTTTTGTAAATTTTTGCCTAAGTCATAAGAGATCAATATATAAGTTTTGGATGTGCCGTGCTTTCCTTTTTTCTTACAGGTATGACTCCTTACATTAAGCATTAACACCTATTCAAAGGATAGGTGATAATTTACAGGTTAGTGGGTCCTGACTGATGAGATCTCCTCCGATCCGAGAATGGGGTTAAGAAAGCCCTATCAGAATGGATCTGTGGTCACCACACATGCAAGCCACTGCTCCATTTATTGTCTATGGGACTGACAGAAAAAGCAGAGTGCTGTACTCGACTATCACCCAGGGTCCCATAGACAAAATGAATGGAGAAGTCATTCAGATGTACAATCACTGTTCCATTCTGATGGGACATTTCATAGCCATGTTCTAGGGATTGGTGGGAATCTCAGTGGTGAGACTTTAACTGATCCACAAGTTGTCACTAATTCTTTGCATAGGTGATAACTTTTAATTTTGGGAGTAGCCCCTTGTAGGTGTATTCTACTACTATGATATTCATGACCAGTCATTCCAATGAACAGGAGCTGATCTGCAGTACCCAGGAGCAGACACCAAACAGCTTGATGGAGTGTTGGTGTTTCGGTATGTACCCTGTTTACATCCATCCTGTTTGCAACCACTGATCGGTGCTATAGCCAGACTCTGACAATCTGACTTGTCCAGGGAAAAATGATTCAGGAAAACGCTGGTGATGTATTTTCTGAAGCATCTTCCTCTTTTTTTTTTCCTTTAATTTAATACAGTATATAAAATAGTCGCAACTTCCAAGTGAAAGTCGCCAAAAGAATGGTCAGCTCACTTCTCTTAGCTGCTTGGCGGCTTTCAAAGCCTGAAGCAGCTAAAAGTTTCAAAAAACGGAACATATGCACAGCAAGTCGTTTTAACACTGCAGTGCATACGATCATTCTTTTTTCTTTTTAAAAGCTTTTTCAGAAGGGTTCCAGCCAGAATCCACCTGAAAAAGATGTTGTGCGCACACACCCTAAATTATCAGAATATTGCTCCCATTTTGGTGGAGATCTCAGACAAAGATACACTAGGACCAAATTTATAAAAACCCAAGAAACAAATGTGTATGATGATATAGACTGAAAAGTTATAGCATCGTATGTAATGTAGTGGGGGATGGTCTGAGCCATTCATGGTCCTTACAAAGTCTGGAGCATTTATCCCACAGAGACAGTCTGCTATAAACTAGCTTGTAGACTGTCAGCTGCAGGAAAACATTTAGGACAAAATGTGTAATTAGCTAACTTTTGTGATCATCCTGCTCTGCAATTAATGTAATAATCTTGCAATAAAAGAGCAACTTAATTACTGGGTTAATATAACAAAAAAATAAATGGCTTTTTGGTGACAGACTTGAACTAGTAACCCAATTACCATAGTGGAAACTCACAAGATAAGACAAACTACAAAATAAGCAGAAATGTTTGTAATTAGACGTATGGACCCTCGAATCTTAGTTTTTACTTGGAAACCCAGTTGAAGTTGAAATAATAAGTCTTGAAAATGAAGGGTTGTAGATGAATCGTCCGTCATTTTCAATAAGAACTCTTATTACTATAGAACTCAGTTAAGGTGTTTTAGGTTAAGATCTGAACGATGAGTTTTTGATGCTGCATCTTACAGTTCCAGCAAAGTGGATGGGATTTAGAGAAATCGGATGAACACTGAGTTTTTTTACTCTGCGTAAACTGACCTGCAATGTATATTTAATTTTGTCTGGCCCATTTTTGGGGTTTTGTGTGAAATTATGTCCAATTTGCCTTTTTTCTGTGCCTTTTGTGTTATTCTTCCAATACACAAAGGAAATAAACATGTGTATGACAAAACATGTGTAATTGCAATAATTTTCTGGGAGTAATACTTCACTTTCTGGAACAATTTCAAGGGTGCCATCACTTTCAGCCATGACGGTATATAAATATATTATTGTTGTTATTGTATTAATATGTGTTTCCAATGTAGAGATGTGAAAAATGAGAAGAGTTGTCCAAAACATAAGAGTTGTTCCTTTCCAGCCTATAGGACACTATTCTAATTACTCTGACGGACAAGCAGTAGGTGCATATTACATCTTTACAACATCTGCTAAAGTCTAAATCTATTGAACCCAATGATTTCTTACTCTTGCATCTCTTCAAGTTCAAAACTAGGCAATTGTCAAACACCAAATTCAAACCCAAAAACAGCAAGCCAAAAAATCAAAGATATTTTTAGCCTCTGTGGTCTGAACATGAAACCACATGTTTACAAGTCCTAGAGATGTGAAACATGAGAAGAGGAGCATGGAATTAGACATTAAACTGGACATTAGTAGCCAGAGTTTTCCTTGACAATAACTAACAATACGTAAGCCTATCTCAGTGGCTTCTAAAATATTGTAAATCTACAGATGTGCATTACCTTTCCGAGAATTTCGGGAAGGATTCCAATTTTTCATTATACAAATTCAATACACTCTCATGCAGACACACATAGGGCCAGATTCATCAAAGCTTTCACGACTGAATTCTGATATGGTTTTTTGTCCTGAAGAAGAAGTATGTAAACTTCGAAACGAGTCGACAAAATAAAATGCCGCAAACCTATTTTGTGTGCTTCTGAACCATTCCACCCATCAGCAGCACAGAACATCCACAATTCCTTTCTTTTACGACATAATTCTGGCGTAAAAGCTTTGAAAAGACATAAATTTAGGCACAACTTGGAAACTGGTGACTTTTCAGTTTCTCCCAGCTATGATAAAATGGAATGTCACAGCTCGTCTAATTAATCATGAGCTGAAATCTCACTCCAGTACCTGACTGAAATAAGATTTCTGGCTTAGTGCACAGAGGATCATGCCACTTGTCAGATGCTCCAGATTCATGAGAAGATGTGCACCTCCTCACAAATCAGGAGTGTCTGACTCCAGCACACCTCCTCCTCATCAAGGCCGACGTAAACAACGCCAGTCTTGATGAATCGGGCCCATAGAATAAACAGCACCACCCTAAGTAGGTCTAATTTTTTTTCTAGCTGGAGGCTCACGTTAGATGTTACTCATCTCTGGATTCAGCACTGAGTGCTCTGTCCTCCATCTGCAAGTGCCAGCTCTTTCTCCTCCCCTGAAAACCTCTCTGTGTCCGCCGACATACTCTACTATATAGCCACTGTGCGTCTATTAACATGTAGCTTTGCTACAACGTTGAGCTCTGCCACATTGACCCTGTGTGGCAGAGCCCAGCTCTAATTATTGCAGTCTTTGCTTAGGTCAGTGATGTCAAAACTCAAACACACAGAGGGCCAAAATGAAAAACTTGGACAAAGTCACGGGCCACCAGTATACAGTATAATGGACCTCACAAAGTCCTCCATACAGAATAATGGGCCCCACATAGGGGTGGTGGTTCTGGTGTCATGGGCCAAATAAAACCAATCTGCAGGTCCGATTTGGCCCACAGGCCAGAGTTTGACACGTATGGCTTAAGTTGTCAGTTTAGATTGGTGGCCATGTCTTAGTAGGTTTGCAGTTGTGCCATACTCCTTCCATTTTTGGATGATGGATTGAACACTGCTCCAGGAGATGTTCAGAGCTTGGGCTATTTTTTTTATAACCTAAGCCTGCTTTATTCTTCTCCACAACTTCATCCTTCACCTGTCTGGTGTGTTCCTTGGTTTTTATGATGCTGTTTGATCCCTAATGTTCCAAAAGAAACCTCTGAGGTCTTCACAGAACAGCTTTAGTTATACTGAGAGAAAATTACGCACAGTTGGGCTCAATTTACTAATTATGTGACTTCTGGAGGCAATTGGTTACTCAGGATTTCAATTAGAGGTATCAGACTAATGAATACAAATCCAAGTCACAATTTTCAGATTTATATTTTTTAAATAATTAGAAAACCATGTATAAATTCTTTTATATTTCACAAATACTTGCTTTGTTGTGTTGGTATACCACATAAAATCCCAATAAAATACATTTAAGCTTGGGTAGGAATACTTTTTCAAGACACTGTATATATGTTTAGATGACTCAGGGGAACAGCAGGAATAAAATAAGAGCAAAAACTGGTCACTTTTGACCTGGTGACAGGTCCTCTTTACGTTTCAAGGAACTAGTGATAAACCTGTATGTTACAACTGTCTAGTGGATGTAAAAAAAGAATCTATTATATTTTGCTTGGATTTTTTTTAACAAAAAATCATCCTATCATTGAGTTTTAGATTTAGTTAAACTCAATACTGTAGCGTCGGCGTCCCTGCCTCCTGCTAGGCAGGGACGCCGTTCCCCTCACCTCTCCGCTCCGTGCCCGGCGGCTTCCTCCCACTCTGCTGGCAGCGCGCGCGGCTTCCCGGCCTCTGTGCTTAGGGCGCGCGCGCGCTCGCTCCCCCTCTCTTAAAGGGGCCGCGCGCACCGTCCTAAGGAGTCCCCGGCCAATGGCCGGAGGACCTCACCATATATAAGGCACCTCCTCCAAAATGGAGGTGCCCGAGCAATGTTGTTGCAAAGTCTTTCAACTCTGCTTCAGCCCTCAGGTCCCGTTACCAGTTACCTGCCAGTTACTTGCCAATCACCTGCCAGTCACCTGCCAGATTCCTGCCTGTTACTTATCTATCTGCGGTCCGACAGTCTGCCTACCAGCCCTGCCAGTCTGTCTATGGATCAGTCTGCCCGCTCACCTGGGAGCGCTCACCTACTACCTGTCTGCTAGCCTACCTGGAGGCTCCGCCGTCACGTGCTGTGACCACCTGCCTGTCCAGAGACTCTTGCCCGCTCACCTGGGAGCACTCACCTGCTACCTGCCTGTTAGCCTACCTGGAGGCTCCGCCGTCACGTGCTGTGACCACCTGCCTGTCCAGAGACTCTTGCCCGCTCACCTGGGAGCGCTCACCTGCTACCTGCCTGTTAGCCTACCTGGAGGCTCCGCCGTCACGTGCTGTGACCACCTGCCTGTCCAGAGACTCTTGCCCGCTCACCTGGGAGCGCTCACCTGCTACCTGCCTGCTAGCCTACCTGGAGGCTTTGCCGTCACGTGCCGTGACCACCTGCCTGTCCAGAGACTCTTGCCCACTCACCTGGGAGCGTCCACCTGCTACCTGCCTGCTAGCCTACCTGGAGGCTCTGCCGTCACTTGTCGTGACCACCCGCCTGTCAAGAGACTGTCCCCGTCACTTGCCGTGACCTCCTGCCCTTCTACCCAGAGACTGTCCCCGTCACTTGCCGTGACCTCCTGCCCCTCTACCCAGAGACTGTCCCCGTCACCTGCCATGTCCTCCTGCCCTTCTACCCAGAGACTGTCCCCGTCACTAGCCGTGACTACCTGCCCACCTTCCCTGGGAGCCACCCGCTTCCTTACAAGGACTGCCCCCTTGTATAGTTGCTCAGAGGTTCCACCTCCCAGAACCGTTACAAATACTAGGTAACAAAAACTTCACAAAATTTGGAATCAATAGGGAGAGGTACATAGCTCATTTTTAGTACTTCTAACGATAACTGACAGCATTGTTCCTAGGACCAAACAAAGGAAATGATCCTCATGGACCACCCTCCATCAATATAGAACATGTGCACCTCCGCTTTTTTGGTCTTTCACTGTATCTTTGTCTTTTAACAAACAGGACATAACGTCTTATACATTAGCTATTAATGGGTTAATAGGAGTAGACCTTAGTGGCAAGTCATTGGCTAGAGTCACCACCAAATGGGATTGTCTTCTGCTGGACATTTGAAGCACATTCTCTGTAGCGCGGATGGGCCAATCTGACCATTTACTGAGTATTATACCAAAACCAAACTAAAATGAGTCAAAGTATCTCCCATCTGTCATAAACCGGCAGATTCGGCTCTGTCTTATTGCTTAAGATTCCATTTTATCTATGTGACAGCTCCAATTTACCAGAGAAGGACAAGAATCTCTTTGCAGTAATATTATCAGGGAAGTTCGTAGTTCAGCACAAATTGAATTCTAACATTTATATTCAGGGTTGTACTTTAATCTTTGCAGATAATTCTGTTCTATTTTCCCAGAAGTCTCCCAGAAAGTCAGCACTTTAGAACAAATTAACCTAGAGGGGAACTATTTGCCATTAGTTATCAAGCTATAAAGGCAAAGTGAACACAGATTGTCTCAGCTAAATGTGGGAATGTTCCACTGGAAAATATCTGCAGGAAATCTTTATTTGGGCTGAAAACACTGTCCAAAGAAAATCTTTCTTGCAGATATATACAGCATGTGTATAAAGCTGGAGACATATACTGTATATATAGCACTAGAACAGATTTTTCTATTTAACAGTCAGACGTTGTATACTGTTTGCATTGTAACTTTGGCATGTTTTTATATTTTCCTGCTATGGCATTTTTATATGGTTACATTCTTGATTTTCACAGATGCATGAAAACAACAGAAAAAGAATGTATATTTTTGCTACGTACACATATTATACAGAATTATGCTCTTTTTGAATCTATTTTTTTTTGTAGAGAGGGAAATATGAAGCGTTCCAGCATCCAGATAAAAGCAAAAAATGTATTAAAACATTCAATAAAATCCAAAAATGGTCACAATCCACCATTGGTATCTAGCGTTGCAAACGCGTTTCAGACCTTGCGTCTTTATTCATTGCAATGAATCTTTCTCTCTCTACTTTACTGTTGCAGCACTGCTGCTGTTCCTGGCACTGGACTACAAGAGGATGAGCTGATTCCTGATCGTTTGATCTCTCGTCCACCCCTATTTTTTTTTTGTGCATTACTTATTTCTTTGGAGATATCCCAATGGGGACATAATTATGGAAGTATCCATCTTGCCTATGTAGCGGTAGTTACAGAGATTTACTCTACTGCAGGTATCTGGACATAAATGCGGCTCATTGACTTCTTTGGGGGAGTTTTTGAGCATGCTTTGTGTCCTGTGCAGGAAGGGAGAGAAGAAAGAATCTTTTGTTCATAGAGATGAGCAAAAAAGATTCAAACTACCCTGTCTTGGCCTCCAGCGCAGAGCCCCATGGCAGCTTGACCAGGGCAATGTTCACTTCTGCTCCGACAATTCTCTGACCAGCATCTTCGGCACCTTTACGTCTTACTAAGTCTCTAGAACGTCGTGAAGTAAAACATGTCAAGGGCCTAGTAAGTGGTAGAGGCACCCAAGATGCTCTTCAGAGGATTATTGGGGCAGGAGTGAACATTGCCTTGGACTAGCTGTAATGAAGGAAAGAACGCTACGCTGGACCAGAGTAGTTTGAAATGTTTTCCTCAGCTCTAAAGGCCCATTTATACTACACGATTATTGTGACTGAGCATTCCTAGGAGATCTTGTTTCACAATAATCGCGCAGTGTAAACAGGCTGCCGTCCACCACTCATTCGTCTGGAAAAAATATTCAGCAGCTGGCAACACTGAGATCCATACACAATATGGGGTAGATGTGGGGGAGGGTGGTAGTAGGGAGCTGCAGGACAGTGAGGCAGTTAGCTGGGTGACAGTTAGAAGGGGGGGTGGAGGGAAGAGTGCCAGGGAGGCTAGTCCTGATCCGGCACATCCCAAAAAGTTTGCAAATTTGGCAGATGAGGGGGGTGTCAGTACAGGGGTAGCACTGCTGCAGCAAGGCATGTCCTTTGAAAGCCGGAGGAGTGTCAGCTCCAGTAAGGGGGGAAATAGGAGAGCAGGGCAGGCCAGGCAGGTGCTAGTAGTGGGGGACTCAATTATTAGGGGAACAGATAGGGAAATCTGTCACAAAGACAGGGATCATCGAACAGTGTGCTGCCTACCTGGCGCTCGAGTCTGGCACATCACTGATCGGGTTGACAGATTACTGGGAGGGGCTGGTGAGGACCCAGCGGTCATGGTGCACATTGGCACAAATTACAAAGTTAGAGGTAGGTGGAAGGCCCTTAAAGATGATTTCAGGGAATTAGGCTGCAAGCTTAAAGAAAGGACCTCCAAGGTAGTATTCTCTGAAATACTGCCTGTACCACGTGCCACACCAGAGAGGCAACGGGAGATTAGGGAGATAAATAAGTGGCTCAGGAATTGGTGTAGGAAGGAGAGGTTTGGGTTCCTGGAGAACTGGGCTGACTTCTCAGTTGGCTACAGGTTCTACGCTAGGGACGGGCTGCACCTCAATGGGGAGGGTGCAGCTGTGCTGGGGGGAGAAAATGGCTAGAAGGTTGGAGGAGGGTTTAAACTAGGGATTGGGGGGGAGGTTATTCATTTTCATTTTATAGGTGTGGAAGATAGTGCAGATAGTGACCTGGGCACAAATAAAGAAATTGGGGGTGGGGTTAGAAAAGTCAATATAGTAAGAAGGAGTACAGAGAAATACACAAAATGCATGTACACTAATGCCAGAAGCCTCACCAACAAAATGGAGGAATTAGAATTAATTTTGTTTGAAAATAATTATGACATGGTGGGGATATCTGAGACATGGCTGGATGACAGCCATGACTGGGCAGTTAATTTACAGGGCTATAGTCTGTTCAGAAATGACTGTACAAACAAGCGAGGGGGGTGTGTGTTTATATGTAATATCATCCTTAAAACCCATCTTGCGTGAGAATATATGTGACTCTAATGAAAATGTAGAGTCCCTGTGGGTGGAGATAAGGGGAGGGGGAAAAAAATAATAAATTACTGATAGGGTTTGCTATAAGTCTCCAAAAATAATTGAAGCAGCGGAGAATATCCTCATAAAGCAAATAGATGAAGCAGCGACTCAAGGAGAAGTCATTATTATGGGGGACTTTAACTACCCTGAAATACATTGGGGAACAGAAACCTGTAGTTGCAGCAAAGGTAATAGGTTTTTGACAACTATGAGAGACAATTACCTTTCACAACTGGTTCAGGACCCAACAAGAAGGAGGGCACTGCTAGACCTAATATTAACCAATAGGCCAGACCGCATATCAAATATACGAGTTGGGGGTCACTTGGGTAATAGTGATCACAAAATAATAAGTTTTCATGTATCCTTTAATAAGATGTGTAGTAGAGGGGTCACAAGGACACTAAACTTCAGAAAGGCAAATTTCCAACGGTTGAGAGATGATCTTAGTGCAATAAACTGGGACGATATCCTGAGACATAAAACTACACAAAGCAAATGGGAGACATTTATTAACATCCTTAACTTCCTGAATAGAACCTGTACACAATATATACCCTATGGGAATAAACATGCTAGAAATAGGAGAAAACCACGATGGCTAAATAGAGCTGTAAGAGGCGCAATAAGTGACAAAAAGAAAGCATTTAGAGAACTAAAGCAAGTAGGTAGTGATGAGGCATTAAATAAATACAGAAAATTAAATAAATTCTGTAAAAACCAAATCAAGGCAGCAAAGATTGAGACAGAGAGACTCATTGCCAGAGAAAGTAAAAATAATCCCAAAATATTCTTTAACTACATAAATAGTAAGAAACTAAAAAAGGATAGTATTGCCCCCCTTAAAAATATTATGGGTGAAATGGTGGATGAGGATGAGGAAAAAGCCAATATGCTAAATGATTTTTTTTTCACCGTATTTACACAAGAAAATCGCATGACACAAAACATGATCAGTGATAACAAAAATTCTCCATTAAATGTCACTTGCTTAACACAGCAGGAAGTACGGCGGCGTCTAAAAATCACTAAAGTTGACAAATTCCCGGGCCCGGATGGGATACGCCTGCGAGTACTGCAGGAATTAAGTAACGTCATAGATAGACCATTATTTTTAATCTTTAAAGATTCCATAATAACAGGGTCTGTACCCCAGGACTGGTGTATGTGGTGCCAGTATTCAAAAAGGGGACAAAAACAGAACTTGGAAATTATAGGCCTGTAAGATTAACCTCTACTGTGGGTAAAATCCTGGAGGGTTTCCTAAGAGATGCTATACTAGAGTATCTGAAGAACAATAACCTCATGACACAATATCAGCATGGGTTTATGAGGGAACGTTCCTGTCAAACTAATCTGATCAGCTAGGAAATGCAGTGGATGTTGTGCATATGAACTTTTCAAAAGCTTTTGATATGGTTCCACACAAAAGGTTGATACATAAAATGAGAACAATGGGGATAGGGGAAAATATATTTAAGTGGGTTAAGAACTGGCTCAGTGATAGGAAAAAAAGGGTGGTTATTAATGGAAAACACTCAGACTGGGTCACAGTTAACAGTGGGGTACCACAGGGGTCAGTATTGGGCCTGCTTCTATTTAACATATTTATTAATGACCTTGAAGGGGGGATATAGAGTAGTATTTCAATATTTGTTGATGACTCTAAACTCTGCGGGGTAATCAATACAGAGGAGGACAATTTTATATTACAGGAGGATCTATGTAAACTAGAAGCTTGGGCTGATAAATGGCAAACGAGTTTTAATGGTGATAAATGTAAGGTAATGCACTTGGGCAGAGGAAATAAAATGTATAATTATATGCTTAATTGTAAAACACTGGTCAAAACTGTCACTGAAAATGACCTGGGAGTATTGGTGGACGACAAGCTCACGTTTGGTGGCCAGTGTCAGGCAGCTGCTGCAAAGGCAAATAAAATAATGAGATGCATTAAAAGAGGCATAGATGCTCATGAGGAGAACATAATTTTACCTCTATACAAGTCACTAGTGCGACCACACTTAGAATACTGTGTACAGCTCTGGTCTCCGGTGTATAAGAAAGACATAGCTGAACTAGAGCGGGTGCAGAGAAGAGCGACCAAGGTTATTAGAGGACTGGGGGGTCTGCAATACCAAGACAGGTTATTACACTAGGGGTTATTTAGTTTGGAAAAACGAAGGCTTAGGGGTGATCTTATTACTATGTACAAGTATATGAGGGGACAGTACAAAGACCTTTCTACTGATCTTTTTACTCTGAGGCCTGAGACGGGGACAATGGGGCATCTTCTACGTCTGGAGGAAAGAAGGTTTAATCATAATCACAGACGCGGATTCTTTACTGTAAGAGCAGTGAGACTATGGAACTCTCTGCCGCATGATGTTGTAATGAGTGATTCACTACTAAAATTTAAGAAGGGTCTGGATGCCTTTCTTGAAAAGTATAATATTACAGGTTATATATGCTAGATTCCTTGATAGGGCCTTGATCCAGGGAACTAGTCTGATTGTCGTATGGAGTCAGGAAGGAATTTTTTTCCCCAATGTTGAGCTTAGTGTTTGCCACATGTTTTTTTTTGCCTTCCTCTGGATCAACATGTTAGGCTATGGGTTGAACTAGATGGACTTAGTCTTCCTTCAACCTTAAAAACTATGTTACTATGCTACTATGTTATAGTTTGCCCAAAAAATTATCGTTCGCGGTGGTACATCATCATGTGCAAACAGGATCTGTTGGGAACAAAAGAAGCCTATGCGCATGGAGAAATCTATTACAGATCGTTCAGGTCGCTTCTGCGTGGTTATTTTAACGACTGACGATCAACCAACGAGTGACTGATCGGTGGTCGTTTAGTTCCACAGTTCGCGTAATGTAAACAGACCTTATTTGTCTATTATGTGATCTTGTATTGTCTGTCTCCTTCTTTTATTGACCATGTCCTCTGCCAATAATTCCATGATTTGTGCTGCTGACTCTATACAGCAACATTACATAAGTGAGAGTAAGTGTTATAACCTACAGTACTACAGGAAGATTTTTTTAATATAGAACTAAAGTAGAATCGACTGTGAGAATAGCTATACACAAGCCACATAAGACAAGAGATGGTACAGAGGTTTTTTCGATGACAACGGCAGATCATAACTGATAATATTGATCTGCTATTGTTACCTGTTATGTATATGATCTGTTGGTATTTAATGGTCTACCAGCATATAAAACACTAGTCATCAAGATTTCAGATAAGAATTCACTGGTTGTCAATGAAGCATTCCTTCTCCAATGCCTGGTTTATGTTCCCTGTTCTCCAGATCACTGGACGCCCTTCTGATGGGGCCACCACAATGTGATGAAAAACTGAGCAGCAAGTTTTACTTTTTCCCTGGAGCGTCCCCAAAGGGGAAATGAAGCAAGACAAGATGCACTTTGGAAAGTATAGGCTGTCCATGTAATGCAGAGATATGCTGGGTTCTCTACAGTAAGAGAACTTTATCATTGGTCACGTCCAGATTAGTAATGGAGATGGAGGTTACAAATAAAGGTATCCAAACACCTTTGATGCATTATTTGTAGAAAAGTATTGGGACGCCTACACATTACACCTACAGGAACTGCTATGAAATTCACAGGCATTAATATAGAGTTGATCCCCACTTTACAGCTATAACAGCTTCCACTCTTCTGGGCAGGATTTCTACAAGATTTTGGCTGGTCTGTGGGAATTTTTGCCCATTCATCCAGAGGAGCATTTGTGAGGTCAGACCCTGATTTTGGAGGAGAGGGCCAGGCTCACAATCTCTGCTCTAGTTCAATGGGGTTGAGGTCCGGGGCTCTGTGTGGCCAATCAAGTTCTTACACACCAAACTCCCCCAACCATTCCTGTATGGAAACTGCTTTATGCACTGGGCAGAATCATGGGGAGTAGAAAAGGGCCTTCCCCAAACTGTTTCCACCAATTCGTAAGCTACAGTTGTCCACAGTAGCTGAAGTATTAAGATTTTCTTTACTGGAACTAACGAGCCAATGGCAACCCCTGAAAAACATCCCCTAGTATTATTCCTCTTACACCAAACTTTATTGTTAGCACAATGCAGTCAGGCAGGTAGCGTTCTTCTAGCATTTGTCAAACCCATCAGCCTTCCACATAGAGAAGCGTGATTCATCACTCCAAAGTGGTTGTAGCTTTACACCACTCCATCTGATGTTTGGCATTGTGCTTGGTGACGTAAGGCATGCATTCAGGAATATTCAGGGAGACAGTCATAAAGCCATAATATGGATTAGATGGTCAATCAGTCCCTCCAACAACATAGAACTTTAATAAAAAGTGTATGGAGATTTTAAGGGGCTGTCTTCTGAAAAACTATTTAATAATTTTTAAATTCACTAGATTTACTTGAATTTTACTTATCAGCCTCATTGGGTTGATTTTTGTATATTTAAAGGGAACCTGTCGCCAGGTTTGTCCTATATGAGATAAGGCCACCACCTTTCAGCCCTGATACACAGCATTCTCTAATGCTGTATATATGCCTCCAATCCGGCCTATAAGAGAAGAAAAAGACCTTTTATAATACTCACCTACGGGGCAGTCCGGTCTGATGGGCGTCGCTGTTTTGGTCCGATACCTCCTCTCTTCTTGATATGCCGTCCTCCTTCTGTGCTTTGTGTGGATGACGCATCCTACGTCATACACACAGTATTCCCTGGCATCTCGCACCTGTGCAGGTGTACTTTTCCCTGTCATGTCGAGGGCAGAGCAAAGTACTGCAGTGTGCATACGACGGGAAAGGTAAAAAGCGCCCCGACGCATGTGCAATGCAGTACTTTACTATTCCCTGGTTAGGGCAGAGAAGTACGCCTGCGCAGGAGTGCAATGCCGGGGAAACTGTGTGGATGACGTAGGACGCGTCATCCACTTGAAGCAAGAAGGAGGAGCCGCCGGACCAAGAGCAGAGACTCCCATCAGACCGGACCGACCCGTAGGTGATTATTATAAAAGATCTTTTTTTTGTCTTGCAGGCCGGATTGGGGGCATATATACAGCATATATACAATATATTAGAATGCTGTATATGAGGGCTGAAAAGTGGTGGCCTTATCTCGCATGGGACAAACCTGGTGACAGGTTCCCTTTAACACTGACAATTCTGCTATATGCATTGGGTTAGATTGTGCTGGAGTCCGTCATTATTTTTTTCCTCATCACCAAATGTCCTCAGTTACACAAAAGTTTTAGCATCTTATCTGTACGACCATGCAGCTTCTGGGTGTGATTTCCTAAGCAATCTGGTTTTTAATCTGTGTGATGCACATACTGATCACCGGATTTATAGCATTTTGCCTTTTTTTTACTGTGATTCTGCCAGAACACAGTAAAGATTAATACACACTCTTGGGTGTAGAAGAAGATATTAGAATTTTATTACCGGCAGCTCTCTTATAAAATTGGAGAATTGGATTGGGGGATGAAGGAACAAATTTATCTTTTACAATCTGTGTTCAGCTTATGGGTTACTATCATGTCATCTTTCCTGGGTCTCCGGGCACAAACTTGAAGTGTTCTGGTAAGCATGTTGGTTCCAGGGTTCCACTGGGAATTAAGTCATTGTGAGAGGTGTCAGTAAGTAGATCTTTTCTTATCCCTATACATTTAAATATGCACGCTTGACAGGCATGTATGTGCACACTTAACAGAGAATAATAAGGAGAATCTGTCAGATTCATGTTACCCGGAATCTCTCTTGCATGGGAGAGACCTGTCAATCTACTAGAGTTGGGTGGAGAGTGGGGCAGGGATAAGCCTTCTGAGAAAAGGACCGGACCGATCAGATCTCTCCCTGTAATCCCCAGATGGCTTTTGAAACTATGTTTTTGCAGCATTTCAGAGTAAAATATACCTGACTGCAATCAGCCATGCTCTAATTCATGCTGCCAGTGGTTCGGACAGCACAAGTCTAATGACAGATTCCCTTTAAGTTTACCTACAATTGGCCTGTGACCTAATAATGCATACTTGCCGACCCACTCTACACATCTGACCAACTCCTGAAAGAAGCGGAGACCTCCTGAAGTACCAGACAAAAGACACAGGAGAGACACAGAAGTCTCTTAAAGTCTCTTAGAACCTCTGGAGAGCAGCAGATGATTTGTTATCAGGCTGAGCCCCAACATCTAGTCACACATACAGGGGCCAGAAATGGAGCATCACTTGTATAAAGGGTGTGGTTATGTTAAAAAAAGTTAGAAAACATGCAGTAATGGTCTTATTTTACATCAGGGCACCAACAATCCAGAATACAACCTCATTTAGGGCTGACTTTCTAGCCAATCAGTTGCAACTATGGACTATTTATTTAGTTATTTTCCTCGCTTAAATAGCACCATTAATGCTAAAGCTCTTTACAGACATCATCATCACTGTCCCCATTGCGGCTCACAATCTAAGGGCCTCCAGGATAATTTGTTTTGCTGGTCCCAAGTCAGTATGGCTATAATAATTCAATTGCAAAATAAAATAATTGCGCAATTTAACTAATTTGTTGTTATTTTTTTACTTAAAGGGAACCTGTCATGTCCCCAAAAGCTATTAATCTGCAGATATGCAAGTAATCTGCAGGTTAATAGCGTTCCAAAGTTGTGAAGTCGCTGTACTGAAAGCACGGCTACTGGGAGGAAATTAAGTTTACTCCTCCCGGCAGCCTCCGGCTTTCAGTCATACAGAGCAGAGCGGCTTCAGTCCCCCCTCAGTAGACAGTGAGCGGTGGCAATAAGCACACCCTGACACTTGGAGTGACAGCCATCTTTGCAGCGTATCATTGCAGAGATGGCTGTCAGTCAGTGCCAGGACATGGTTAGAGCCGCACTATTTACTGAGCGGTGAGTGAAGTTGCACCGGCCACGCCTCTACGACTGAAAGCCGGAGGCTGCCGGGAGGAATAAACTTCATTTCTTCCCGGTAGCCGGATTCAGTGCACCAGATACATGGCTTTGGAACACTATTAACCTGCAGATTAACCCCATATCTGCAGGTTAATAGCCTTTGGGGATATAATGATGCATTTTCGTGTAAAACTATTTAGTAACGATAATTCACAAGGTGTTAACTAAACAATCTAACTTGCAATCTAACGGACACTCACGATTCCCACACAAAAAGATAAAAATAGCAGCGGTCTTGAGCAACATATCTGCTATTGCAACTCGCAAAGTTTAGTGACATGAGATATGGACTAGTTCCCGTTGCTGATTGCATTACATTTTTTTCTTTAGTTTCTGCTTGTTTTGGGCTGGTAGTATCCAATGTGTCAAGAGAGAACACTCTGTATCACTTTGTACCTCTGCATTTCTTAGAATCTGAAGCCGTCTTGCTTCACAAACCAAAGTTCGCGTCCAAGGGTGCTTATTTAGCAAGCAAAGAAAACAGTTGATTCTTAAGTCTTTTTTTTTTTCCCATTTGACCTTGGGTTTTATTTCAGTTTGGAGGCAGGGTAAAATGTATTGGGATTTCTACAAACTTAGTAGAATTAATACCCTGATCAAAGTCAGCCAAGCTTCTAAATTAAACGTGATTCATGAGCATTTGTGGAGATAATAAAAATTCACCAGCATGAAGTTCATTACCATGCCAATGGACTGTAATTGTGTATCAAGTCTGATTTACCACGTCCTGTCCCTCCTGCCCGATTATATAAAAAAAACATTAGCGTTTGTATTGTCGGAGGCTTTGCTAATGTTTTAAGATTTTTTGTACTTTTTCTTAGGAGACATTTCCAAATGCGTTGAATGTAAGCTGAATCAGAGGCAATAATTAGGGATGATAAACAGAACTTTTATGTCCCGAGATTCTCATTTTATGTGCAGAAATGCAGATTGGGAAGTTTACTCATGTAAACTAGATTTGACAGATATATGAGCTAGTAAGGAAAAACTGCCAGATCTGTTTTTCATCTCTTTCCACATTTATGTGAGGATGCTCGTTGTGAATATAGACGGTCTGTGGAACTTAGGGCCAGCGTCAGCTCAGAGATTAGGTCCTGAGAGAGTCGTAGTGGAGGTGGCATACTGATCTGACACAATCCAGGGACATTTCTATCTGGAGGGCACATGTGAGACAACACATACAACACTGCACTTATGTGCAATCCAGCGTGCTACAATCAAAGACTATGGTCAGACTGGAATGAGGATGCTTTATATCATCCAGTATATCTTGCGGATACAACTTACAGCAAACATGTGAATAAATACTATATTTAAGTAAGCGAATTTGATTCATTCGGACAGATTTGCAAACGATGCCATTTACATGCCAGAAATTCGAGATAATGATTTTTCCACTGAGTGCTCCAAAAAAAGACAGAACTGGAACTGAAATCTCTCACAGTATAAACGTTTGCTCGCTCTTATTGTAGCATTTCTTTTTCTTTCTTTTCTTTTCGGATTTACTTTTGTTACAATGTAAATATCATAGCTGAAGAAAATGACTAGGGTTAAGCTATTGTTTCAATGTAAATATGGAAACTTTAGTAAACTTAAAGAAACTTTGACACAATGTAAAGTGAATAGTTTTGCTGGCTATAGAGGAAGAAATTCCTGGTTCTTATTTATTAGCTGCTATTTATAGACTACCAGAATGTGGCAGGATTATACTGGGAGTCCATTCACATCAGTCCTGGTCCCCAAAGGGCTCTAATTCATCTCAAGTAGGCAACAATGGTTACTGAAAAGTCAAGGAATCTAAGCTGTTACTGTGGGAGAAACATACATAGAAAATTATTTATTACAAACACACAGATCAGTATGTAACACGCACACATCAGTACGTAGCACACACATCAGTATGTAGCACGCACATCAGTATATAACACACACATCAGTATGTAACATACACACATCAGTATATAACACACACACATCAGTATATAACACACACATCAGTATGTGACACACACATCAGTATATAACACACAGATCAGTATATAACACACACATCAGTATGTAACACACACACATCAGTATATAACACACACATCAGTATGTGACACACACACATCAGTATATAACACACACATCAGTATGTGACACACACATCAGTATATAACACACAGATCAGTATATAGCACACACATCAATATATAACACACATCAATATATAACACACACATCAGTAAATAACACACACATCAGTATGTGACACACACATCAGTATATAACACACACATCAGTATATAACACACACTTCAGTATGTAACACACAGATCAGTATGTAACACACACATCAGTAAATAACACACACATCAGTATGTGACACATACATCAGTATATAACACACACATCAGTATGTAACACACACATCAGTAAATAACACACACATCAGTATATAACACACACATCAGTATGTAACACACAGATCAGTATGTGACACACACATCAGTATATAACACACACATCAGTATGTAACACACACATCAGTATATAACACACACATCAATATGTAGCACGCACATCAGTATATAACACACACATCAATACACAACACACACATCAGTATATAACACACACATCAATATGTAACACACACACAGATCAGTATATAACACACACATCAGTATGTAGCATGCACATCAGTATATAACACACACACATCAGTATATAACACACACATCAGTATGTAACACACACACATCAGTATGTAACACACACATCAGTATATAACACACAGATCAGTATGTAAAACACATCAGTATATAACACACACATCAATACACAACACACACATCAGTATATAACACACATATCAGTATGTAACACACACATCAGTATGTAACACACACACATCAGTATATAACACACACATCAGTATGTAACACACATCAGTATATAACACACACATCAGTATATAACACACACATCAGTATGTAACACACACATCAGTATGTAACACACACATCAGTATGTAGCACGCACATCAGTATATAACACACACATCAATACACAACACACACATCAGTATATAACACACATCAGTATATAACACACACATCAATACACAACACACACATCAGTATGTAACACACACATCAGTATGTAGCACGCACATCAGTATATAACACACACATCAATACACAACACACACATCAGTATGTAACACACATCAGTATATAACACACACATCAATACACAACACACACATCAGTATATAACACACACATCAATATGTAACACACACACAGATCAGTATATAACACACACACGTCAGTATATAACACACACATCAGAATGTAACACACATATCAGTATATAACACACACACATCAGTATATAACACACACATCAGTATGTAATACACACATCAATATGTAACACACAGATCAGTATATAACACACAGATCAGTATGTAACACACACATCAGTATGTAACACACACATCAGTATGTAGCACGCACATCAGTATATAACACACACACATCAGTATATAACACACACATCAGTATGTAACATACACATCAGTATATAGCACACACACATTAGTATATAACACACACACATTAGTATATAACACACATCAGTATATAACACACACATCAGTATATAACACACAGATCAGTATGTAAGACACACATCAGTGTGTAACACGCACATCAGTATGTAGCATGCACATCAGTATGTAAGACACACATCAGTGTGTAACACACACATCAGTATGTAACACACACACAGATCAGTATATAACACACACATCAGTATGTAGCACGCACATCAGTATATAACACACACATCAGTATGTTGCACGCACATCAGTATATAACACACACATCAGTATGTAACACACACATCAGTATGTAACACACACATCAATATGTAACACACAGATCAGTATATAACACACACACATCAGTATGTAACACACACACATCAGTATGTAACACACATCAGTATGTAGCACGCACACATTAGTATATAACACACACACATTAGTATATATCACACACATCAGTATATAACACACACATCAGTATATAGCACACAGATCAGTATATAACACACACACATCAGTATGTAGCACGCACATCAGTATGTAACACACACATCAGTGTGTAACACACACATCAGTATGTAACACACACACAGATCAGTATATAACACACACATCAGTATATAACACACACATCAATATGTAACACACACATCAGTATATAGCACACACACATCAGTATGTAACACACACACATCACATCAGTATGTAACACACACAGATCAGTATGTAAGACACACATCAGTATATAACACATACACATCAGTATGTAACACACACACATCAGTATGTAATATAATAATAATAATAATAATTTTTAATTTTATAGCGCCAACATATTCCGCAGCACTTTACAAATTTTAGGGGGGACTTATACAAACAATACAGAATAAACATAACTCATATCGAAAGGAGTGAGGGCCCTGCTCGCAAGCTTACAGTCTATGAGAAAATGGGGAGACACAAAAGGTAGAATGTGCATATATTGTATAATGCAGCCTTGATATACTATATAGGATAAATAATACATGGACTGGTCGCCTGCCAGTATGTATGCAGTCCTGACTGAGGCTATTATGTGCATGGTTGGTATGAACCTGAAATTGAAGAAGATTTTAATATGAGGGAAAACTGGGACGGACAATTGGGATGGACAGATAGTGTGTGGAGGCGATACGCCAGTCTAAAGAAATGGAGTTTTAGGGTCCGCTTGAAACTGTGGGTATTGGGAATTAATCGAACTGTCCTGGGTAATGCATTCCAAAGAATTGGCGCAGCATGCGAGAAATCTTGGAGACGGGAGTGGGAAGTTCGGATTATGGAGGATTTAAGTTTTAAGTCACTGGCAGAACGGAGGGCAAGTGTAGGGTGGTAGACTGAGACAAGGGAGGAGGTGTAGGGGGGTACTGAAGCATGGAGCGCTTTGTGGGTAAGCGTGATAAGTTTAAATTGAACTCTATATTGGATGGGTAACCAATGCAATGACTGGCACAGGGAAGAGGCATCGGTGTAGCGGTTGGCGAGGAATATGATCCTGGCTGCTGCGTTAAGGACGGATTGGAGAGGGGAGAGTTTAGTAAGAGGGAGCCCGATAAGTAGAGAGTTGCAGTAGTCCAGACGAGAATGAATAAGAGCGACAGTAAGAGTTTTTGCCGAGTCAAAGGTGATAAAAGTCCTGATTCTTGAGGTGTAGATGACATGAACGAGCGAGTGATTTGATGTGAGGAGTGAAGGAAAGATCTGAATCAAAAATTACCCCAAGACAGCGGGCTTGTTGCTGGGGAGTAATGGTTGAGCCACAAACGGAAATGGCAATATCGGGCACAGGTAGGTTAGTGGAGGGAGGAAAAACGAGTAGTTCAGTTTTTGACAGATTCAGTTTTAGACAGAGGGAGGACATAATGTTAGACACAGCAGAAAGACAATCACTGGTCTTTGTAGTAATGCAGGGGTGATGTCTGGAGCAGAGGTGTATAATTGGGTGTCATCAGCATAGAGATGGTACTGAAAACCTAATCTGCTGATTGTTTGTCCAATGGGAGCGGTGTATAAGGAGAAAAGAAGGGGGCCTAGGACTGATCCTTAAGAACCCCTACAGTAAGGGGAAGGAGAGAGGAGGAGGAGCCGGCGAAAGACACAGAGAAGGAGCGGTCAGAGAGATAGGAGGAGAACCAGGAGAGAACAGTGTCCTTGAGGCCGACAGTGCGGAGCATAGAGAGAAGGAGCTGGTGATCCACAGTGTCGAATGCTGCAGAGAGATCCAGGAGAATCAGCAGGGAATAGTGACCATTAGATTTAGCTGTTAGTAGATCATTAGAGACTTTAGTGAGGGCAGTTTCAGTAGAATGTAAAGAGCGGAAACCAGATTGTAAAGGGTCAAGAAGAGAGTTGTCTGAAAGATAGCGGATTAGACGGGAATGGACCAGGCGTTCCAGGAGTTTAGAGATAAAGGGAAGATTGGAAACAGGTCTGTAGTTGTCCGTGCAGTTCTGGTCAAGGGATGTTTTTTTAAGTAATGGATGTATGCTGGCGTGTTTAAAAGAAGAGGGAAAGATACCAGAGGAGAGGGAGAGGTTGAAAATTTTAGTTAGGTGAGTGGTGACAGCTGGAGCAAGGGACTGAAGGAGATGTGAGAGAACAGGGTCACTGGTGCAGGTGGTAGGGCGAGTAGATGCAAGGAGTCTGATCACTTCATCTTCCGTGACTGGTTCGAAATCAGAAAGTGAACAAGATACAATGTGGCGGGGGAGAGCATGCAAAACGTTTGGGGATTGAGAGAAAATTTCCTGACGGATATGGTCAATTTTTTCTTTGAAATAATTGGCCAGATCGTCTGCGCTGAGGTTGGTGATCGGGGCCTGTGCTGTTTGATTGAGGAGAGAATGAAACGTGTCAAAGAGTCGTTTAGGATTATTGGAAAGTGAGATTATGACGTTGTTAAAGTAGGTTTGGTTGGAGAGGTGAAGCGCAGAGTTATATGTTTTCAGCATAAATTTATAATGGAGACATGAGAGGAGGAGATTGGGGCCAATGATGATTGCAACTTTTTCATAAATTTCTGGGTGTTAATGGCGCGTATATTTCTATAAGTGTGGAAAGTGGGGGGGTCTTGAGTAGAGTCACAGTTCTTGACCGAGAATGAAAGAAGATTATGGTCAGACAGTGGAAGGGGAGAGTTAGTAAAGTCATGTACGGAGCAAAGCCGAGAGAAGATCAGGTCCAATGTGTTCCCGTCCTCACGTGTAGGAGAATTAGCAAGCAGTGAAAGGCCGAAGGAGGAGGTTAGTGATAAAAGGTGAGCGGCAGATGGGGAAAGAGGATCGCCAATTGGGATGTTAAAATCTCTCATGATTATCGTGGGGATGTCGCAGGATAGAAAATTTGGAAGCCAGGCAGCAAAGTGATCTAGGAACTGACGGGAGGGACCTGGAGGACGATAGACAACCACCACTCGCAGGGCGAAGGGCCAGTAGAGTCTGACTGTGTGGGCCTCAAAAGAAGGGAAGATAAGGGAGGGTACTGGGGGGATAACATGAAAAGTACATTTTGTTGAAAGAAGCAGACCAACACCTCCACCTGATCTGTTGTCAGGTCTCGGAGTATGAGAGAAGTGTAGGCCACCATAGGAGAGAGCTGCAGCGGCGGTGGTGTCCGACTGCTGGATGCAGGTTTCAGTGAGAGCCAGAAGGTTGAGGGAATTAGAGAGGAAAAAGTCATGGATGTAAGAGAGTTTATTACATGCTGAGCGCGCATTCCAAAGGGCACAGTTGAATGAGACAGAAGATATGCAGGGAATATTAATGAGATTAGCAGGGTTTCTGAATGTAACAGGGAAAGAGTTAGTGTTATTACTGGAGGGTCCTGGATTAGGAGAAATATCACCTGCGACTAAGAGAAGGAAGATACAGAGAGTGAGCAGATGGTTGAGTGATTTGTGAGAGTGTTTCCTGTGTTGTATGGTGGGAATGAATGGATCTGTGTGGTATAACATTGTGAAGAGAGCATGACAGCTGTACATAGGAGAAGAGAGGAGTGAGGGGTTAATAAGGATGAAGTGTGCCGAATTTGTGGGAGAACGGTGAATGTGGATGATTGTAGCAGCCAGAATATAAATGGCACAGATACAAATGGTGAATACTGTTTGCCAAAAAGATGACCTGGAAGCAAGTTTGTTTAATTGTCTTGCATGTCTTACCTGTCTCCTGCCCTGTCCAACTCCCATATCTAACACACACACATCAGTATATAACATACACACATTAGCATATAACACACACATATCAGTATATAACACACACATCAGTATGTAACACACACACATCAGGATATAACACACACATCAATATGTAACACACACACAGATCAGTATATAACACACACATCAGTATATAACACACACATCAGTATATAACACACACATTAGTATATAACACACACACACATCAGGATATAACACACATCAATATGTAACACACACACAAATCAGTATATAACACACACACATCAGTATATAACATACACACATTAGCATATAACACACACATATCAGTATATAACACACACATCAGTATGTAACACACACATCACTATATAACACACACACATCAGTATGTAACACACACATCAATATGTAACACACACATTAGTATATAACACACACACATTAGTATATAACACACACATCAATATGTAACACACACATTAGTATATAACACACACATATCAGTATATAACACACACATCAGTATGTAACACACACATCAGTATATAACACACACATATCAGTATATAACACACACATCAGTATATAACACACACACATTCGTATATTACACACACACATATCAGTATATAACACACACATCAGTTTATAACACACACACATCAGTATATAACACACACATCAATACACAACACATCTGTATATAACACACACATCAATATGTAACATACACACATCAGTATATAACACACACATCAATATGTAACATACACACATTAGTATATAACACACACACATATCAGTATATAACACACACATCAGTATATAACACACACATCAGTATGTAACACACTCATCAATACACAACACATCAGCAACACATTAGTATATAACACACATATTAGTATGTAACACACATACACATAAGTATAAAACACACATACATCAGTATTTAACACATAAGTGTATAATGCATGTACACATACGCACACCACCAGTATAGGTAGGGGTATATCCTTAGTGGGTTCAAAGGTTGCAGTCATACCTAGACACTATTTATTTTTATTTAACTCACCTATATAGCGCCATTAATCCCACAGCGTCTTACAGACATTATCATCACTCTCCCCATTGAGGCTCACAATCTGCACTCCCTATCATTATGTCTGTGGAGTGTGGGAGGAAACCAGAGAACCTGAAGGAAACTCACACAAACACAGGTTCCTTGGTGGGATTAGAACCCGGAAACCCAGCTCTGCAAAGCTACAGTGCTAAACACTGAGCCAACCTAGAGCCTAGAGTTGGCTTAAAAGGTCATTTTGCCCCACATGAGAGAATCTATACTGTTAGAGACTTAGGCCCTGTTTGGAGATTTTGCATTGGGGACGACGAGTTTCGGTTACACCACTGCATATGTATTTTGCAGAAGGTGAACCATTTGAAATGACGTTTATTCCTGCAATGACAATGATTGCTAATAAAATGTGGTCTGATTGTTTTCTAATTCACAATTACAGACAAACATAATGTAAGTAGACTGATATAACAACTAGTTGTACAATTCGAGACTTTTATTCTGAACATTGAGCATACATCCACAGGGCAAGGAAAAAAAGTATGTGAACCCTTGAATGTAATAACCTGCAGATCCTGCTATAGCAGCAATCACCTCCACCAAGTATTTTCATGAAGCTGCAAATAAGATTTGCACAATTTTTACATATTTCTGGGGCACCTAGCAAGCTCAGCATTCCCAGATCATGCCACTGCATCTCGATAAGGTTTTAGGGTCAGGAGTCTAACATAAAGTATCGAGCTTTTCAACTTTTCTTTAGTTGATTTACTTGTTTTGGGTTACTGTCTGTGTTGCATCACCCCGACGAGATATGGATGTTGCTCTTACTTTTTCCTTTAAAATGTTTTGAGGCATCTTTGTTACAGCAAAAAAACATATATCTTTGTACCGTGTAATTCAGTAGAAAGAAAAATAATCAAAAATGTTAAGTCCTGAATGGTTGATACATTTAATGGCAAACTGACAAAATGGTAACAAATATCAATTTTACGAGAGACTCCTTTGGTCTCTTCATCAGGCTCAGTATAACAGAAAATCTGAAGAGTCACATATTTATACACAACAGGACATAGAATAGTGCAGTAATAAGACAAGTGATGTGAAGCAGAACTATCACTGTGGGAAGGGGAGAAACAGTTGTGGCAGTAAATATTGGAGCAGGTCAGAGATAAGGAGTGTGAAAGTTTTATTGTCCTCTGATTGAGGTCTGGTTCAGTATTGTGATGCCCCCAAAATGATCTGAGGAGCACATTACTTAAATAATCTAGAGATACTTAAATTCATGCAACACTTTCATTACAGCTATGAATGTGTCAAAGGTCAACATAAGTTTGCACTCCCAGACTCATCAAATCTCTCTGGGATTTGAAGTTACGTTTCAATATCAATATTTTCATGTCCATGATGCTGTGATTAGGGCTACAAAAATGTTTTGACACAGGTAAATCTGTCTTTTTTAAGACCACATTTGGTGTGGAGGAGATGAAGATAGACAGGAATTTTGTTGTCTTGATGTGTTCTGTGAATCTTTATCATGTCCATTCTCATTATATACAGACAGGTTTCCATTTTTTCTGGTTGAAAAGAAATGTTCCTGTTGTTGTTGGAGAGGACAGGGAGCTTCTGACAAAGATACTTCTCATTCATCCCACCATCAACTTAAAGGGAACCTGTCATATCCTGTCTACTATGTAAACTGCCCCCATTGCATTGTTAGCGATGCAATGTGCATGCAATGTGCATCACTAACATGCTTTTTTCATGAAAATCGGTGCTTATATCATGAATATAAAGTATTTTATAAACTTATATGATACCTGCTCGTTCAGTCGTAGGGGTGTGATCCTCGCATTCATTCAGGGCTGTCACAGCCCACGCATTTGAATTCTGCTCGGCTCGCGCTGATGTATGGGGCGCTTGCACAGTATGACATGGCCAGCCAAAAGCTTGCATGCGCTGTGACGAGCGGCTCCCCACGCGTGCGCAGTGAGGCTGTGTAGTTCCCAGCTCACTGTGTGCGGCCGGAGCTGCTTGTCACAGCGCATGCGCAGTGAACTAACAACGCAATGGGGGCAGTTTACATAGTAGATAGGACGTGACAGGTTCCCTTTAAGGAGAATCTGTCACTAGGATCAGCCCTCCTAAGCTGTCTATATGGGCATGCCGGTCATAGGAAGCTGAATAAAATGATACATTTGATATCTATGCTCACTCCAATGTCTTATTCTAGAGAAATCCACATTTTTCTTACATGTAAATGAGCTTTCCAAGCTATGGGCAGGACATTGATGTGCATGAGAATCTGCCTCCAGAGAGTATTGTAAATGAAAGAAGGCATTACCAGTGTGATGTGTAATGGTCGCTCTCTGCTCTCCTGATCTCACTGCAGAGATGTGTGATTATGATTATACCTGACACATCCGCAGGTTCCTCTAAATGCTTCAGCTTCCATCTCACAGGCAGACAAGGTTGCAATATTGTTGCAATACAGCAGAACTGTAAGAGATGCAACTGCTAACATGTTTGTTATGACATAAAGTTCAGTTCTACTCTTGCTCTGTAGTTCTGTGTTAGTTACATGACTCACACTGGTAACACCTCCTTCCATTTGATATAATCCCTGGAGGCAAATTCTCATGCCGATCTGTGTCCAGCCCATAGCCTGGAACAACTCATTTACATATAAGAACGATACACGAGTTTCACACTTTAACATTCTTGGTCTGAGTATGGACTGTGATGTTAGGACCAGTCATGAGTCTCTCAACATCCTGTCTCGTGTTACCATTTAGGGACCACTGTTTTAAAAGTGAAACACCTCTTTAAAGTGGTGGAAGATAAGTACCCGGATTACTCTCTCATCTTTATTTTTATCTAATTCTTTGAGTAGTAGAATGGGAACCTGTAATGGAGTGCACCAGAGGGGTTGCGGCGAGTCAAGAGGGCACTTACAGTATAAATTGGTTAATGTTTCCACTCACTAAGTGTAAGTAATAAGACTCCTACTGAAGCCATACAGGATCTTTTCATCTCTTGGTAGAAGATCAGAAGCCCTAATTATAACCCCGCTCTCTTCTTCTCTCTCTTTTTGGTGCAATAATAAGCAAAGATGTAAAGAATATGAAAACTGCATGCAGTTGTGCTTGGTAAACTATTTTCCCAATACTTCAAGTAAGAAATTCTATCCCACGAGCTCCTGTGTAATAGTGACGTTCAGAGGCTTTGTGTTTTATGTTTGGTAATTATAGACCACATCCACACAGATATTTGTAAGTGACTGACAACTCCTCCAATTGATATGAAATATGAGTAATGGTCATATCACGTAAAAATCTAACATTTCTTGGCCGGTTAGACCTTAGGCACTTTGTCACAAATAATTGTTTTGTTACCATAGACACGTGAATTAAAGAAATGAATATTTATTATAGGTCCTGTTGACCCAATTATCATTGTGTTCATGGATTAATTTAATCTCCAGTCTGATGATCTGACAGCAATCTGATAAATAACTCCTAATCGGAAGATAATGATTCTTTTATGCAAGCTTCCAACATCTCTGATTACTCCCATCACATCATCTTCTATGAATAATTAATAAATGCTGGTCAGGATTTTCACACCATTCAACATAATGTTTTATCACTTATAGGTGCTAAAAGCTTACAGAAGCCATGAAGCCATATGACTCCTTCTGGATGTAAAAATGTTTTTGTAGGTTCCTTTTAAAGATGATCCATGAATTTTTCTGATCTGTTTGTTTAGTTAAAGGGAACCTGTCATGAGATTCTTGCAGCCCCAACCACGAGCAGGAATCAATGTCTGGCTGTGCTATTGCAGCCAAATGTCTAGTCCTAGAGGCCGGACCATAGTGGCTTCTCCCTGCCCCATTCCTTTTGACTGACAGTTTGCTCCTCTCTTTGTATAGAAAGAACCTGTCAATCAAGGGAAGTGGGATGGAGAGAAGCCACCGGGAAATGGCCTCATTGACAAGTCTTCTGAGATACATAATTCTTGGCCGACTTTTCAAAGTATGTTTTCATTGAAATGCTGCTTTCAGGGTAAACCATAAAAGCCTACAATGTTGTGTTGTTCTTCTTTTGTTCCTTTTAGAAATTCATGAAAAAACTGTCCATTCCCCTTTAGCAATAACCTTTTGTGGCTTACCCTCCTTGTGGAGTGTGTTAATGACTGCCTTCTGGACATTTATCAAGTCAGCAGTCTTCCCCATGATTGTGGAGTCTACTGAAACAGACCTTTTTAAACTCTTAGGAAGCCTTTGCAGGTGTTTTTGTTAATTGTTTTAATTTACTGAGATAATGACTTTTGTGTTTTCATTGGCTGTAAGCCATAATCATCAACATTAACAGAAATAAACACTTGAAATAGATCACTCTGTTTGTAATGGCTCTATATAATATATGAGTTTCACTTTTTGCATTGAAGAACTGAAATAAATTTACTTTTTGATGACATACTAATTTATTGAGAAGCACCTGTATTAGGACCAATATTTTAGGAGTTACTGGGCAGCAAGCTGGCTCAGTGGTTAGCACTGCAGCCTTGCAGCGCTGGGGTTCTGGGTTCAAATCCCACCAAGGACAACATCTGCAAAGAGTTTGTATGTTCTCCCCGTGTTTGCGTGGGTTTCCTCCCACACTCCAAAGACATACCGATAGGGAACTTAGATTGTGAGCCCCAATGGGGACAGTACCCATAATGTCTGTAAAGCGCTGTGGAAATAATGGCGCTATATATGTGAGTAAAATAAATAAAAAGAAACTGTAACTGTATGCTATAAAATGCTGTGCCATATAAATAGTAGTAAAATACATATAAATATATAAAGTACACAACTGCAAATACTTCAACCCACAAATGTTATAATTCACTATGTGTATGTATCTACAGAAATAAAACTTTATAATGAAAGAGGGATGGCAGTGAGACATTCAGCTGGGAATAGTAAGCTAAATCGAAGGGGTTGTCCCGGGTTAGAAAAACCTAAATGTTCTCTCTCAAAAATAGCGCCCCAACTGTCTATGTTTGTGTTTAGAATTGCAGCTCAATTCCTATTGTGCTCAATGCCTGACCCAACCTGTGACATGTGTGGCTGTTATTTCTCCTCTAGTGAGGTGAACCCTTGGTCCAGATGAGAAATTGTTATGCAGCCCAGACACATGATTTTGGTGCAGCAGGGAGATTCAGATAGAACAAGGAAAGCTATTGTGGCCATAAGACGGACAAATGGAATCCATGAGTTCTGAAGATGTAGAGAAAAGTTTATGACAACAATCGTAACAGAATTGTAGTCTTCAAGGGAGCAGAGGATACTTAGTGATGAGAAATCAGTAACGCAAAGCTAAATTGTACTATCGTATGGCAGAGGTGACTTAGCTATATAACAGCTGAGTGTAACATGCAGAGCTGGCAGGAGTTCAGCAGAGTTGAATCAGACATATAACAGAGCTGAGTTTCAGAGTCCAATGCAGAACTGGCCAGTGGTAATGCAGAGTTAACACAGCAACTTAGCAGAGCTGAGTTTGTCACAGAGTCGAATGCAGAACTGGTCTGCTGTAACACTGAGTCACTTCTCACGGACAAGCCATGAGGCAAGGAAGTCAAGGAGTCCAAGGTCAAAATCCAAGTGGAAATGTCAAAGACCAAGGGATAAGACAAATGGATAGTCAGCAGCAAAGTCCAGGGTCAGGTAACTAAGGTCAGAGTGCATCAAAAGCAAAAGGGGTAATACAAACGAGTAGTCAAAAGGCAAATCCAAGTTTCACGGTTGCACCCCTCACTGTATGTGGGATGCAGTTACTGACAGCTCTGCCGTCCAATCTTGTACAGGGGCATGCTGGAGCTGTCAGTACCGTGATTGACAGTTCGACCATCCAATCTGGTACAGGGGCGTGCAATAGCTGTCAGTGTGGTGATTGACAGCTCGGTGTCCAACCAGAGACTGGGAGGCACTGGCTATCTTCAGGTGTTCATTATTCCAGTTGAATGCCTGGCTACTTAACTGAGCTGTCTCCCCCAGATCTCTGCCAGAAAAACATTCAGCTAGTGTGTGGTTTGTTCTCTGTGCCTTGAGTTCTGTTCATTGATCTTCTGTTGCCTGACGGACCTTGTTCAGACGATCCGGCTGTTTAACCCCTTCGGCTCTGATCTGCTTTCCTCCTGGTATTTTGATCTACCGAACGTTACCTGACTATACCTTTGCTTCTTCCCTCTGTTTATGACATACGATCCTGTCTTTGACTTCGGACTCCTTGACTATCCCATCTCATGGCCTGGCCGTGAAAAGTGACTCAGCATCACACCAAGGTCCTGCAACAAAGATCAAAAAATCTGAACACAGAGCAAACACACCACAGAGCAAGGCTACAACTGACAATGTTCTGATCATTGCCAGCCAGTTAAATAGCCAGGTAATCACGCTGAATAGGTAACACCAGGAGGAAGCCCCACAGGACTGGCCAGATTGGACAGCTGGGCTCAGCTGTCATTCACAGTATTGAGAGCCCAGCACGCCCCTGCCTCAGATTGGATGACTGGGCTGTCACTCATAATGCTGACAGCTTAACATGCCCTTGATCCTATAGGGTGGCTGAGATGTCACTCACAACGTCCTTAGGAGTGGTGGAATCGTGACACCTGCATGATAGTAGAGTCGGGTTTATCAGGAGGTTCAAAACAGAACAGTAGCCGCATGGACGTCAGCTACCTCAATACTCAGGTGGCATCCTGACACATGAGCCAGCCTATAAGAAAGAAAGAAAACTTATTTTTCTAATTCTGGACAAACCCTCCAATAAAGAACCAATGCTGTTATCAGCAGCCCGTTGTCGTGTTAAAGACCTGCCTCTACGTCTGGATTCCACATCCTTCAATAGTGTTGGTAATATGAGCATGTGTCCACTTGGTCTAATGGCACTGAATTGCGACTGTGTATTGTTGCTTTAGATAGGGCATAAAAAAGTGAGTTATGGACATAGTGGGCACATGTGCATGGCTGTTGGAACAATAGATAAATTACCACAGGTGATCCATAGGCGATATTAATAAAAATAAAGTAGATATTTCATTACAGAGGGATGATTAAAAAGAAAGTCAATGGAAAGCATTGCATAATAGACACACATAAGCGATATACTTTAATAGATAAGTGTGGGTAAATTAGACACAATTACCTAAATAGAGGGGTGATGCTCGTGTCAAATGTGAAGAATCATATGAGATAAAATGGTGAAAAATAATGAAGTGTAAAGAGAAAAGCAAGGTTAATGAGGAATATATGAATGATAATGGAAAATAAATCAAGAGAATATAAAATGTGACAAGTTGAAAAATATTAAAAAATGAAAAAAATAGTAAACTATTGAATAATCACCATGAACAAGTAAGTGTAGCTGTATGTGAAAAACAAATGAATAACCCTTAATAGCAAATTGTCAGAAAACACATGACATGTTATACATAACAAATATGTGTGTTAAATAAAAGGAGTATTCCCAACATTTAAAGTTAACATCTGACCACAGGATGGGTGACAACTTTCTGATCACTGGGGTCCGACCATTGGTTCCGCAGATGATCTTGAGAACAGGGCTGTGAAATGTCCCATCATAATGAAGAGGTTGCCACACATGCAAGTCAGTGATGTATTCATTATCAATGGAACTGTTGTAAAATGCCAAGTGCTATATTTGATCAGCTCAAAAGTCCCATCAACAATGAATGCTTGTTCACTGTTTCAATCTAACACGACACTTCAGAGCCCTATTCTTGCAGTTGGTGGGGGAACCAGAGGTTAGACCTGTGAATAGATGATAATAACTCTAAATGTTGGGAATAAGGCTTTAACACAGCGAAAAGGCAACCTTACCTTATTCAGATGAGTCTCATCACTAAAATTACACTCAGTAATGTAGTTATTAATAGGAGACTTTAAAATCAAAACCACACAGTGGTAACGTATGGTCCCATAGCAATGAATCAGTTAACCATGAATTCATGAATGGTCATGTGCATGAGATCTTAGATCTTAGGAACTTTGCTACACCAGTAAACTAAAGCCTAACTTTCAACTATAAATCATCAGTCTATATAAAAAAAGTACATATACATTGTTACACACCTGTCCCAGGTACATTCTCTGCTTCCTTCACTCAGGTCCTCTGAACTCTGTTCTGCCCGCGCTTCACGTCGGGCTTTGCAGGTTGCCTGATGTGTGCCATCATCTCACAAGGCCTTTTAAGGCACACTAAGACACAAACCTATGTCTTAGTATTAAGACTCTAGTGTTTGGTGTGCTCTACTGTAACTCAAATCCTGCATTCACCCATGCTTCATTCCACTGCACCTGTACTTCCGGTTCGGAGTCTCCTCTGTTTACCGAGTCCTTGTTTCATTTGTGCAATCTCTGCATGACGCACAGGGCCTGTGTGCCCACCTGGACCCTGGGTTTGAAGGATCCACCTCACCAGATGAGCCAAAACACATATGTGTCACCCTGGCCTGGATGCCACAAATGTTTAATAAAGCTGTGTCTGAGAGCAAGGGGGAGGTTCCCTGGTTAGGGACCATTAGCATGCAGAACCTCCTGTCCCAGGCCAGTGGGGGGAGCAGGCTGCCCCTATAAAAGCTGGAACTGGGGGCAGGGTTAGGGAGAACTGGACGACCTGTCTCTGAAGTGAGAGGCGTCCCAGAGAAGGGAGAGTCAGTTCAGCTGTAGCTGAGGAGGTCGTGTGGCAGTAGAGGAGCCACGAGCCAGGGACGGAAGGCGAAGTGAGCCTGTCCTGGCTGAGAGAGAAACTGATCTACCGGACTTTGGTGTCCGAGGCTGTTAGGATACCAAGTCCTACAGCAAATAACCAGCCCGCAGGGGATTGTATGTCCCTTGGCCTAAGAAGCCTGGAGGTTCCGCCACAGCAGAAGGGACCAGCAAAGCTGCACCAGGCCAAGAGTAGAAAGGGACCCAAGTTGCAAGCCATACGGGTGAGAAGACACGGCGAGCTCAGGAACGTGGGCTGTTACACCACGAGGAGGGAAATAGCCAGAAAGAGCGCAGAGAGCAAGGTAGGCCTTCACCCTCACTCTGACCAGGAGGGCTTCCCACTTGTTCTCAGACATCCAGGCCTAATCCTAACTGTTTTTGGGTCGTCTCACCTGTTCCAATAAAGACCCTGAACTGTTCAAGAGGCCTCCGTTTCCTGGCTATTGCGATCGGAATCATCCCCTCCATCATCCACTTACACTGCCCTGGGGCTACACTCCTCCCGTGGGGAGTTATACTACTCAGTGCTGCACACTTACATCTGCCCCAGCGGTCTGCACTGCAGCGGCGGTTATCCCTGACCGCAATCCACGGGTGGCGTAGTCGGAACTTCCCATACATATATCAAAAGACGGTTCCCCTTTAAGTCTGACACCCTGAGCACGGGACCGGGTCGCCACTACTACTCCCCATCCGCATCCAGAGGCCCGGCCCTGAGTACCCCACGGCCCAGGGGGCGAGTCACATACTGTACATGCACCATTATTTTTTTTAGATCTTCAAAAACGTGTATCAATAAGAATAAATGTGTTCCTTAGGTCCTTCCACACATCCAGCATATACAGTTCGAGTACAAACCACGATATATGGACCACCCCTAGGTCTCCTAGCCCAAACTCAATATTCTCATATATGAAGAAGCGGCTGTTAGCTGCCCGTGGCTGCTCAGGACATCGCAGTTCTCTACTCCGATCATATATGTAGGATGTGTGAACCAGCTTAATACTGTATATCACATTCATAGTCTACAACTGCAAAGTGATATTTTAGTGTTTACTGGTGAATGTTACTGTGATATATAAGCTGCCATACAATCTAGAGGTGACTATTTGTCATGAATGTGACAGCTTTTAACTTGGGGGGGGGGTTGAAGACACAAAAATAATAAGATGGTCAACATAAAGATCATGTCAAACACAGCAGATTTGCTGACACACGTGTGTCTTTTCAGTTCAAAACTTGAGATTTCTTTTTCACACATTTAAAAATCCATTTACCCACTTTCAATAATAAAAGGGTCTGTGCCAAATGCCTGTTGCATAGCAAATGTGGTGCCAATTTTCAAAAACTGAGCCTGGAAACTATAGGCCAGTAAGTTCCTGGAGAATCTCAATAACAATAACCTCATATCCCAACACCAACATGGATTTATGAGGGATCGGTCCTGTCAAACTAAACTGATCAGCTTTTATGATTAGGTAAGTTCTAGACCAGACCAGGATAAGTCCATGGATGATGTCTTTCCTGGCTGTTCAAAGGAATTTAATACAGTGCCACACAAAAGTTTGGTATATAAAATGAAAGCAATGAGACTAGGGGAAAATGTGTGTAATTGGGTCATGTTACTCAGTGTTAGAAATCAGAGGGTGGTTATTAATGTAACACAATCTGATTGGGTAACAGTTAACAGGTGGAGTACCACAGGGGTCAGTAATGGGTCCTCCTCTTTTTAATATAATTATTAATGACGTTGTAGAGGATATACAAAATGGAATTTTCAATTTTTGCAAGTGATACTAAGCTCTGCAAGATAATCAACACAGAAGAGGATAATTTAATATTATAGAAAGATTTATGTAAGCTGGAGGCTTGGGTGGAGACTTAGCAATTGAAGATTAACATAGGCAAATGTAAGGTCATGCACTTGAGCAGAGGAAACAACATGTACCATTATGTGCTAACTAGCAAAACACAGGAGAAAATTTTCACTAAAAAAGAATCGGACGTATTAGTGGACAGCAAACTCACTTTTAGTGACCCGGGCCAGGCAGCTACTGCCAAAGCAAAAAAAATAATTGGATGCATTAAAAGAGAAATAGATGAACATAACAAGAAGAGAGTTTTGCCTCTATATAAGTCACTAGTACGGTGACACTTAGAATATGGTGTATAATTTTGGTCTCCAATGCATAAAAAGGACATAGTTGAACTAGAAAGGGTATAGAGAAGAGCAACCAAGGTTATTAAGAGAGTGGGTGAACTGCAATATCAAGATAGACTATTAAACTTAATTAAGTTTGGATAAATGAATGCTTAGGGGCAATCTTATTACAAAGTACAAGTATATAAGGGACAGTACAGAGATTGCTCTAATAATCTTTTTACATCTTCTACATCTGGAGGAAAGAAGGTTTAATCATGATCACAGATGACAATTCTTTACTGTAAGAGCAGTGAGACTGGAACTCTCTCCTTGATGTTGTAATGGTTGTTTCACTAAAAATGTACAAGAAGGGCCTGAATGTCTTTCTTGAAAAATTAAATACTACATGTTATTGGCACTAATTTCTGTGATGAGACCTTGATCCAGAGAACGAGTCTGATTGCAGTATCTTTAGTCGAGAACATATTTTTCCCCTAGTATGGAGCTATTGGCATCTGCCCAATGGGGTTTTTACCTTCCTCTAGATCAGTGTTTCCCAAACTCCAGTCCCCACAGCCCCCACAGGTCATGTTTTCAGGATTTCCATAGTGATGAACATGTGAGAGAACCTGCGGCAGTTCCTGATGTCTTGATGATTCTTCTATCACCTGTGCAATACTAAGGAAATCCTGAGAACATGACCCGTGGGGGCCGTGAGGACTGGAGTTTGGGAAACACTGCTCTAGATCAACATGTTAGTTTACACTGTAGGTTGAATTCTATGGACTTGTATATTCTTTCAACCTTAAAACTATGAAACTTTAATTCAATCACTACTATTGATTAGAGTCTTCAATGAGGGAAGGCATAGAACAAATGACAAAATTGCCTGCAGCACAATTGCCTACTCTCAGTTTACTCACTTTTATTCACAACACAGAAAGCTAAGAGGGATTGAATAATACATGCCAAAAAACAAAGCTGAGTACTATGCTAAATTACTGCAATAAGCATAATTAGTGGAGAAAAAGGTACGCCATCGTAACCTGTAATCGGTCATGATTTTTAGTAAATAACCTGAAGCTTTGACACTTATAGGAAAAAAATATGACACTTTCAAAGTTTAGAAACTGATCAAACAGTAAAGAAGTTTAAAGGAAATCTTTAAAAGTGATAACCATAAGATCAGTATGGGATGTAGCACTGGGACCTCCACCGATCAACACCAATGAGGACCTTATTCTCTCCATACATTTGGTTCTCTCCTAGCCACAGAATTTGAGTACTAAGAAAGGCAATGCAAGGGCCCTCTTGCTCCGTTCAAGTCTATAATGCTAATGACAAAAAACAAATTCAGTGTTCCGCTCAGTGATCTTGGTGTAGCTTCAGTGTTGTACTTGCATGGAGTGGCAGAGAGGGCGCATGTGCAGCTTGCAGCACCATTTAACTCCTCCAGACTTGCATCCAATGGAGTATTGTTGAAATGGGGATAGCTGATATTTTTTTCTTAGGCTGGAATAAGGCTGGTTTGAATAAAAGTGCAGTTTAGGTTTTGTATTAGGCAGAAATTTCTAGACCACCATGATTCTACTGGGCCAAAACATAAAATAAGAGGTCCAAAGAGTCTTAAAGAAACTATAAAGAAAAAAATGCAGAAATGTAAATCTTCATTCACTATATCCTTAAAAACAGTAAGATATAAATTCTTCGAAATGTCTGTAAAGTCGTCAGGAGTCTCTGAGGCCAGACTCCAAAAGATAGACCACTTTTGTATGCCTCCTGCACTGTACTGTAAAGTTCCCCATGCACGTTAGACTAATGAATCAATGAATTCGGCTGACAGTCTAATGTGTATGTGAGCCCCGGAAATAATATTGTCAGGGGAGTTAACGATCCTTCATGTCTGATTTCAGACTACCGATCCTTTTGCTCTCCTGAAGATATGCCGCTTCCAGAAACGCCCATCATTGGCTCTCTCATAAAGAACCCAGGAGCACTCGGCAGAGTGAGCACTCCTGTGTATAGGAGAAAATAGCTGACGGTGTCATGATCAGAAGAAACATCTTTGTCCGACAGCCAACTAAGGTACATTGACTTGAAAAAGTATTCCTACACCATGAAGTTTTCCACATTTATTCACGTTACACCCACAAACTTAAATATATTTTACTGGGATTTTATGTTAACAAAAACAAAGTAGCAAGTATTTGTGAAGTGTTGAGGAAATGATACATGGTTTTTTAATTATTTTAAAAATATTAATCTGAAAATTTTGACGTGCATTTGCATTCAGCCCCATGTAGTCTGATACCCCTAAATAAAATTCTGAAAGACCAATTGCCTCCAGAAGTCACGTAATTAGTAAATTGAGATCATCTGTGTATAATTTATTCTCAGTATAACTACAGCTGTTCTGTGATGGCCTCAGAGGTTTATTTGAGAACATTTGAGCATCATGAAAACCCAGGAACACACCAGACAGGTCAGGGATAAAGTTCTGAAGAAAAGTAAAGCAGGGTTAGGTTATAAAAAAAATAGCCCAAGCTCTGAACATCTCACAGAGCACTGTTCAATCCATCATCCATAAATAGGAGGAATATGGTACAACTGCAAACTTACCAAGACACGGCCGTCCACCTAAACTGTACATCCCAAGCAAAAGCACTAATTAAAGAAGTAGCCAAGAAGATCCCATGGTCACTCTAGAGGAGCTGCAGAAGTCCATAGCTCAGGTGGGAGAATCTGTCCACACTACAACTATTAGTCGCATACTCCACAAATTTGGCCATTATAGAAGAGTGCAAAGAAGAAAGCCATTTTTTTTAAGTAAGCCATAAGAAGTCCCGTTTGCAGTTTGTAAAAAGCCAAATAGAGGACACAGCCAGCATGTGGAAGAAGGTGTTCTGGTCAGAGAAGACCAAAGTAGAACTTTTTGGGCTAAATGCAAAATGCTCTGTGAGGCGGAAAACTAACACTCACAACAAACTGAAAACACCATCCCCACCGTTAAACATGGCGATGGAAGCATCATGTTGTGGGGATGTTTTCTTTAGCAGGGACAGGGAATCTGGTCAGAGGTCATGGGAAGATGGATGGAGCTAAAAAGGGGGTAATTCTGGAAGAAAACCTGTTAGAGGCTACAAAACACTGGAGACTGGGGCGTAGGTTCACCTTCCAGCAGAATAACGACCCTAAACATCCTACCAGAGCTACGATGGAATGGCTTAGATTGCAGCATATTGATGTGTGTGAATGGCCCAGTGTCAGGGAAATATTGAGAAATATTGAATTCTTTCTTTCTTCCCCTGGAGCCCCCTCACTCCTCCCTTATCCACCAGTTGTCACAGGAGAGTTGACAGTCCAGCATCTGTCTCTCTGCAAATTATCACCTACAGTAGATTTGTAAAGCTACAACTGTTATGATCTGCAACATGTACTAAGGAAAGATAAGGGGAAGCTGTCCCTACAGTAAGACTAAGCTGAATCCCTACGATGTAGCGGGCTGCCTGTTCCTAGCGAACAGACCCACCTTAGTCCTCGGCTAGTCTGAACGAAGACCTATAGAATTAAGGGAGGGGTCCCTAAAAGAACTAAGGACAAAAATGGGACACCTCCTAAACAGAGAAGTTGTTGCAGAAAACAAAAAGACAAACTGACAAAAATATACTAGAGGTCCCAGAGGACCAAGAACTTGACAGAGAAAGGCATCGAAGCACCAGGCTAGAGAAACAGTCAAACACTGAAGTCCAGCACAGCCATAAGGGCGGAGCTGAAATATAAAGGCAGATGGTCACGTGACCGCAAAACAAGGAGGGTTCTAACAACAACCTAACTAAAATGCGAGCATATTTTCCCCTGGCAGACGCAGGGGGTGATTAGACTCAGGCTTGCAATAATTTACGTGTAACTGTTGAAGCTTGCTTCCCGAGCTTCAAAAGGAAGTCTATAGTCTCGCCGACACCGGTACAGAATATGGAATATTGTAAGTTCCATAATTCCGATAATAATGGGACCTATATTTTTAGTGGCAGGGTCAGCCAAGGAGCGATATGCTCATTTTTTTGTAAACCCCTCTGTGGAGATGTAGCACAAAAGCAACAGAATAGCAGACCACCACCGCACAATGTGTGGTCTCTAAATGAAGGTAAAATTAATAGAAAATATGGTACCACTTTTGGGTTTCTGGGATCAACCAGCGATAAGTTATCCCAAAAAACAGATTTTTAATACAAACATGAAGAGTGGAGCCCCAGCCCCTGTGATGTCGGCCCAAGGGGGTGTGGACAGGTCTCTCCCTTAAGCATAAAATAGTTTGCTGAGGTTGGAGCAGTACTCATTGCCAGGGGGGTATAGATACGACAAGCAACGGGTCAGGTTAGATAACGTTCAAATCAAATCGGGGAGCCCCTCCTCCACCTATATTGAATAGTCTCAGCGATCTTACAGTAAGTCTCTTCTTTAATCCTTATTATTTTGTGCAACTGCTTATGTATTTGTAAGGTCTCCTTTGTAAGATCTTGTATATTTTCTTAAACACTGCCTCCCTTTTGGATTGAATATAAAATGTAATAGTTCAGTTTATTTTGTCCAGCAATTGTTCCCTCCCCCGAAGTCATACGCTACCAGAACGCAGGTGTCCGCCCAGGCATGTATTACATTTCAAATCTGGACGGTGGTGGCAGAGAATAATAATTAATAATCGGGCTATCGTGAAGCTGACAGTGACTGTACGGAGGACGTAAACACATATTCCATGCGTTGGAATCCAGAGGTGTGACGCCATACACTCACTGGTTGCTTGCCGATACCTAAGTAGTGAGTAGTCTGGATCGTGTGCTCGCGATTCCGGACGAAATCTGTGACATAGTGACGGCAATGGTGAGATATTGCGTGATCTCCCCGGTGTCGTATCTGTGGAATCCCTAACACCAAGTCACAGTCCAGACCTAAATATCATTGGCAATCTGGGCAAGACTTGAAAATTGCTGTTCACAGATGTCTCCATCCAATCTCACTGAGCTAGAGCTAGTTTTCAAAGAAGAATGGGCAAAATTTCAGCTTCAGATGTGCAAAGCTGGTAGAGACTTACCCCCAAAATCTTACAGCAGTAATTGCAGCAAAAGGTGGCCCTACAAAGTATAGAGGGGGGCTGAATACAAATGTTTGTCACAATTTTAAAAATATATTTTTAAAATCTTTAAAAAAACATATATAATTTCCTTTACACTTCACAATTACTTGCTACTTTGTGTTGGTATTTTACATAAAATCCAAATAAAATAAATTTAAGTTTGTGGGTGTAACATGAAAATAATATGGAAAAGTTCATGTGGTATGAATGGGGGGTTTGAGACTTTATGAATATTTCTGTACAAAATTTCGATCCTTGCCCTGAATAACTATTCGTTCCTTCACCAGATAAGATGCTGGTAACTAAAAGAGACAGGTTAACAAATACTAGATGGCAACACTGTCGCACGGGTTAAGGAGTCATTAACCAATATGTATCTAATGGACATTAAAAGCCAAGGTAGTGGGGCCATTAGCTAAATGCAATATGTACAATATTGTCGCTTCTAGGCAACCCTCCCATCCACTATCCGAAGTCGCCCCAGAAATGAGCTGATCACTGATCTATCTTTTATAATGTGTTATAGCTAGGTTGTCTTTCATTCCCAGTCTTGAATGTAACTCCTAAATAGCTTATTGATGCTACACTAGACAATTATAGAGAAAAACAAAAAACAAGCAAAATACCCAAATAACTGGAAGTAAATGGATAGATCGCACAGTGCAAAAATAATAATAAATAATAAAGGGTATTTAGTTAACATAATTTTGATCAAAATAATGTAAAAGCTATCCCGCCACGTCAAGGCAACCCTTATGGGACAGTCCTAACTCTAATATTAAAAACCTTACCATTTGTCAAGTGACGTACATATGGATAAGGGCAGAGAGACTGAATCCCTAGTATAAGCATAGACCTGAGGCAGAATGAACCTTTCAGCTCAGACAGAGGGCAGCCACATCCTTTTATATGCACTGAAGCACACTGAACTACAAAGAAATAACCTGGAAGTCTGAACTGAAACGTAAATTGATGTGCATGCAAAATGTAAATGCATGTTCACACAAGGCCACTAGACAGAGAAAAACAAAAACAAGCAAAATACCCAAATAACTGGAAGTAAATGGATAGATCGCACAATGCAATTATACGGTTACTTTCATTACTTTTTTTTTGCCATAATACATACATCAAATGTATGCATTTTTGTTATCATTCATAAAATTTGAAAATGATATGGTTTCCAAGTAGATGTAGTATAAGTAAGATTTATTAACTGGAAAGTGCATGCATGTGTTGCGTAATCTAGAGGTTTGATCGGGTGACCCAAATGTGTCAAGAGGTGTGCGCCTTTTCAATTTGGTGTACATAGATCCAACAACACTCAGATATTTATAAACACCACTTTACTAATTGTTGGCTTTTACCTTTGCACGGCTGTAAATTCTTGTAATAATATTGGAACAAAAGTACAGCTAGACAACTGATCAGTGATCCATCTGTCAGCCACGTGAAGCCGCATGTGTAGGCCTAAGCTTTATATTCATTAGAAGCAGTCTATCAAGTCTAAAGCTGGTCCTTTTGGTCGACAGCTATCGCTCCTGACTCCCCCATGTACATGAACGCTTGGCAAAGCCAAATGTTCATGTGTTTATAATGGGGAGAGTGGAGAAAGCCTCTTCCAGACAGCTCAGGAGGCTTATCTTCTGGACAATGAAGGGTCAGGAGTCTTAATCCCGACTGCCAGATCCTTTGTCTTATCCGACATCATCTGTCAGAGGAGAGATTGGAGGCCACAATAAACATTAGATCGAAGGTCGATCCTGCTGACTTTATTTTAATGACTATAGGGGTCTTAAGAGGAGGTGAAATACTGGTAGCGGTTGATTGGTCAAGCGGGCTCAGTGGGGGCAGGAAGCTTTTGGCATAGTCACTACTTCTATTTGGGTTTCTTGATTATCTGATGTTATTATACTCAATAAAGTTATTGTTGCCAGTAATAGATCATTTAAAAACTCTTTAACTAATAAAAGATAACAGTTATATAGCAATTGCAGTGTTCTAATAATATTTGGGAACATGTAAGTCTGCAATACAAAAAAATACTTAAGCATTTTCCAAAATATTGAAGTTTTTGGAACAATTGTGCACAATTAAGGAATTTCTGTCGGAGTCACAGGGTATGTTGTGTCCCTTCTTGTCTACCTCTTCTTCTGCAAACAATATTTTAGTTGGTTTGCAGACAGCAGTGCGAGAAATACGACTTGTTCTATAATGCTTATTTTACGTTGTATTCTCCAGTCAAACCATGACAAGCTCTTCAACAGGAATGCGAAGTGCCTGTGAGGGCAAGGCCGTACAGTTAGAGCTGAGATTCCAGGCACCGAGGCATTTCTAAAGATTGTGTGACAAGATCACATTATTTTTTCATTTGTCTAAACACGCATTGTTCATGTACATTCAGGTATACGCAGCGTAGCGTCTATGTGGCTTAAGATAATTTAACAAGCTTTGCCACAAAGAAAATGTTATGACAGTTGTGTTAGCTTAACTCTGTCAGTGCTGATCTGCTTTCTCGTGATTAAAAGTCTGTTAAAATAATATTACAATTACAGTATAAGAAGAGAATGGTGGTGGAACAGAAGTCCATAGTACCGTGAGCCAACAGCACGGCTCATCATGGCGAAGGAAAAAGACTTAGGAGAGAGAAAGGACTAACTTCTACTCACTGAGAAATTCACCAAAGTTTTGCATGAGACTTTAGGAAGCTTATTCCAACTTATGATGGTCAGTTACAGTGCCTTGAAATAGTATTCATACCCCGTGAACTTTTCCACATTTTTTCACATTACACCCACAAACTGAAATGTATTTTCTTAGAATTTTATATGATATACCATCACAAAGTAGCAAATATTTGTGAAGTGGAAGTCGAAGTATTTGTGAAATGGTTTTCTAATTATTTTAAAAATATAAATCTGAAAATTGTGATGTGCATTTGTATTCAGCTCCCGAGTCAATACTTTGTAGGACAACCTTTCGCAGTAATTACCTCTACAAGTCTTTTGGGCTTTGTCTCTACCAGCTTTGCACATTTAGAAGCTGAAATTTTTGCCCATTTTTCTTTGCAGGATATCTCTAGCTCAGTGAGATTGGATGGGAAGCGTCTGTGAGTAATGGTCTTACCACAGATTCTCAATTAGTGTTGAGCCACCCCCGTAGTGTTCGAATTCGGTTCGGTTCGTCGAACACCCGTGTGTTCGCCGAACTGTTCGTCGAACTGTTCGTCGAACACCTTCGAACACCGTTAAAACCAATGGCAGGCAAACAAAAACACATAGAAACACATAGAAAACACCTTCAAAGGTGTCCAAAAGCTGACAAACTGCTCAGAAGACACAACTAACACATGGAAAAGTGACAAGTACATATAGTCATGCGAAAAGAAAAGAGGTGGAGGAGTAAAAGGAGGGGGAGACACAGATATAGGCATGTCATGCCCTTCTAAAATCCAAAAAGTGAGAAGCCGACACGTTCAGTCCGCTCCTGCCCGTGCCACCTCCGTGTCGCCGGGTTTGTGCCAGAGCCGCGGTGAACCCTGACGGCCAGCCCCCCTCTCCCAATACTGGTGCCTGTCCGCTGGTGGGTCGAGCGAGCCCCCCTGTGGTGGAGGCAGCTCTAAGCTTTTTAATTTAAATTGTCTCTCTAATTTGAATAAATACACTTTAAATCCATTTACAAGGATCTGCAGTTAAAAAGCTTTTATAAGGATCGAGCTCGGCTGTCCACCGCAAGGCATCCTACTGCCAGTCCGAGCCCCTATGCCTTGGGGTGCCTCCTGATGCTCTTCACTGAGTATCCCGTGGTCCCGAAGCATTTCCTTTGAAAAAATGAAGTGTCCAAACTACAGGTGGTGTAGCTTGCTTAACAGCCGGGATAATCCGCTGACTAGCAGACCCTGCTACTAGGCACAAAGTATTTCCTGGGCTAGATGCAGTTAAAAATTTGTAATTAGATACTCTCGTTGGATGCTGAGAAAGCATTCCATAGAGTCTCCTGGCACGCCATATATGATTCTCTTAAAAAGCTTGGGGTAGAGGTCTAGGGGACCCTTTTATAGCCAAAATCACGGTCCTGTATCGCAATACGTCACCTAGGCTGAAGATAAATGGAACTGTAGCACCCTGAGGGCTCGGTTGCTACAGAGGTATTGCACCTCACCCAGAGGTGTGATATCTCACTCTCAGGTAAGGATGTAGTGTGGATCAGGACCCGACACCTGCATGCATTACACCACACTGCCGTGGGGCAGGGCGACCAATATGCCCCTGAGATGGGCACGACAGTCCCTGTCCCTGGCTGGAGTGGGGGGAGGGAACACTGAGGAAGGGGTACCCTGTAGTGCAGGAGCAGGGAGGAAGCAGTTCCTGGGTGCATTGAGAAGGGAGTATAAAAGGTGGGCACCATCTTAGTTCAGTGCAGAGAAGTCTGAGCAGAAGTGGCAGGGAGCAGGGGCTCTGCATGAGCTCTGCTCCGGAGGCGGGCCTAGTAACAGAGGCCCAGGCCTGGAAGAGGGAGAAGGAAGGAAGAGGAGCGGAGAAGGCTCCAGGAACGAGGAACGAAGGGATCTCAGGGGTGCGGACGGGCGAGTCGCCACCGCACGCCCGAATCCACCTGCGTGGAGGGGTCAGGCCAAAGGGGGAGACCGGTCCCCGAAACTAGTGGAGGCAGGAAACGACCCTCAGCTAGAAACAGGAGGCTGTGACATTTTATGTGGCGCAGCCCCTCGCTACACCCGCTAGGAAGGCACCACATAGGGTCAGGGAAACTGGCGCCAAGTTTACCAAGAGGAGGCCCGAGGCAGCCGGACAGAAGGGTTGGTAAGAAAGGCCAGACAAAGGACACACAAAGGGGGTCCTGTGAAGCACTCCAAAGTTATCTGGGAGTTGTCTGAGCCCCTCACCTGGTGAGCACAGTACGACGTGGGCAGCCGTTACCTGCAGACGTGGTCTGGATAATAAGAACTGTGAGTAAAGGCCCTGGACTGCATCACTGACTCCGTGTCATTACTGCTGCTGCCCTGCATCATCACCCCCATCCTCCGCATACACTGCCCTGAGGCTATACTCCTCCCGTGGGGAGTTATGCTACGCTCTGCTGCACCCACAACACCAGCCTCAGCGGTCTGCCCTGGAGCGGCGGTTCACTCTGACCGCAATCCACGGGTGGCGTAGTCGGACATTTAAACATCAAAACCACATAAATAGTTCCGCCACTGGTTTGACCGCCCTGAGCCACGGAACCGGGTTGCCGCCACGGAGACTACAACCACCAGCATCCACCAAAAAGGGTCCGGCTCCGGGTGTCCCAAGGCCCAGGGGGCGCGTCAGAACATTTTCATCACCTTTCACAATCACCAATGGGACAAGGCAGGGATGTTCTCTGTCCCCTCTCTTATACATCCTAGTGACGGAGCACCTGCTCTCATCAATTCGCCATAACCCCAATATTAGGTGGATTGAGGTGGGAGGCACCGAGTACAAGTGCTCTCTATTTGCTGATGATGTCCTAGTATATATCACTCAATCACATATATCCATCCATGCTGTTATGGCTGAAATAGATCACTTTGTTACATGGTCAAATTTTAAAATCAATGCAGCGAAGTCTGAGGCCCTCGATGTCTCCCTCCCCAAATCCATATAGGATTCCATCCAGTCCAACTTTCCCTTTGCCTGGCCCTCACAGGGTATCAAATACTTAGGAATTCCTATTCATAGAGACCTCTCCCATCTATGTTATCTTAATTTTGGGCCCTTTATTGAACAACTCCATACACACCACGGTTGGCAAGTTTGAACTGTAAGATTCACTACGTGAACCACTGGTGTTTTGTGGAAAAGCACATGTACACTGTGTTCCAAATTATTATGCAAAAAGTGTTTAGGAGTGATAAGGGAATAATTTGTTTGTTTGTCAGTTAAACTCATTGATGGTGATGTGTGTCAGGGCTCTTTATATCACTGTAAGCAATTGCAGACACCTGTGCTAATTAGTTTGGCAGGTGTGTCCAATGAAAGGCAAGACTACTTAAGAAGGCTGTCTCACATTATTAAGCAGCCTACATTTTCTGCCAAAATGGGAAAGAAAAAGGATGTGTCGGCTGCTGAGAAGCAACAAATTGTGGAGTGTTTAGGTCAAGGCATGACTACAATCAACATTGTGCGATGATCAGGATGAAGTGTCTTGGCAATCAAGAAGTATGTAGCTGATTCACAGTACACACGTGTGTGTGCTGATAAGGGCAAATTGAGGACTCTTTCCTACAGGCAATTACGTCAGGTTGAAAGAGCAGCGGCAAAAAAGCCTTGTCATAGCAGCAGACAAGTTTTTGAAGCTGCTTGTGCCTCCAACGTCCCCCGAACAACAAGATGCAGGGTCCTTCAGAGGTTTGCAGCTGTGCATACGCCATCCTGTCGACCTCCTCTATCCACTTCACACAAGCAGAAACGGCTCCAGTGGGCCAAACATTACATGAAGACTGATTTCAAAACTGTTTTGTTCACGGATGAGTGCCGTGCAGCGCTCGATGGTCCAGATGGATGGAGTGGAGGATGGCTGGTTGATGGACACCCCACGCAAACAAGGCTACAGCGCCAACAAGGAGGAGGTGGAGTAATGTTTTGGGCTGGAATCATGGGGAGAGAGATTGTCGGCCCCTTTAGGATCCCTGAAGGCGCTAAAGATGAACTCCATAATGTATGTGGATTTTCTCAAACAGCACTTCCTGCCATGGTTCAAGAAGAAGAACCGTGTATTTCACAGCAAGATCATTTTTCTGCATGATAATGCACCATCTCATGCTGCACATAAAACATCTGCATCTCTGGCTGATATGGGCATAAAAGGGGACAAACTTATGGTGTGACCCCCATGCTCCCCTGACCTCTACCCCATTCAGAACCTTTGGAGCATCATTAAAAGGAGTGTCTATGATGGCGGGAGGCAGTTCACATCTAAGCAACAGCTCTGGGAGGGTATTCTGTCCTCATGCAAAACAATTGAAGCAGAAACCATCCAAAACCTGACAAATTCAATGGACGAGAGAGTTCAGAAGCTCCTTTCGAACAAGGGGTCCTATGTGAAAATGTAACATCACCTAGAATAAAGTTTTGAGTTGAAAACTGTTTGATTTCAGTTTCTAACAACCTGCTAATGCTTATAATTTCAAAAATGACCATTTTTTTGGTCTTTATTAAAATGAAAAGGTTGATCGAAAAGTTTGGGGGATCTAAGAGTGTGGCAACCCAGTAGTCATGATTACTTCGAATTCTGACAATATGAGGGTCATGCTGCAGGTAGTGCAGCAAGAAGGCACTTATGTGTCTTGCGCATCTCGGAGCCCCAAAATTATTTTCCGGGCTAGATGCAGCTAAAAATTATTATTAATTTTAAATCTGGCGAAGCTTTAGTATAGATGGCCTAATAGGATCAGTGCTGCACACTGCTACAAGGCCCAAATTATTTTCCAGTCAAGATACAGATAAACATGATTAGTAATTTTAAATCTGGTGGAGCTTATTATAGATGGCCTAATAGAATCAGTGCTGCACACTGCTACAAAGCCCAAATTATTTTCCAGCCAAGATACAGATAAACATGATTAGTAATTTGAAAGCTTAAAACGGTTGGTAGGGTGATTTTAACCAATCATCAAGCTTTTACTCTCCCCAGGATGACACAGGGGTAGAAAAGTCGTTTCGGATCCATGATTTGTTCATCTTTATGAACGTGAGTCTGTCTACATTATCAGTGGAGAGCCGCGTGCGCTTATCTGTCAGCACACCACCAGCAGCGCTGAACACACGTTCAGACAGAACGCTGGCTGCGGGGCATGACAAGATCTCCAAGGCGTAAGTGGCTAGCTCCGGCCATTTATGCAGATTGGAAGCCCAAAAAGAGCAAGGGTCCAGTGACACAGTCGTGGCTTCAATGTTTACTTGGAGATACTCCTGTACCATCGTCTCTAGGCGTTGACTATGTGTCAGACTTCTTGTCTCCTGTGGCCTTGCAAAGGATGGGTTAAAAAAGTGGTGAAATGATTCCGCAAAATTGATGTTACCAGCAGATACTGTGGTTCTGTTACGGTTTGAGTGCTGAACACTTGACGGTCCCACGGTTGGCAAGTTGGAACTGTGAGATTCACTACGTGCACCACTGGTATTTTGTGGAAAAGCACATGTAAGATTCTGCAACAGTCTCTGCTGATACTCCTGCATGCGTGCATCCCTTTCTATGGCAGGAATAATTTCTGCAAATTTACTTTTGTACCGGGGATCTAACAGTGTGGCAACCCAGTAGTCAGGATTATTTCTAATTCTCACAATTCGAGGGTCATGTTGCAGGTAGTGCAGCAAGAAGGCACTCATGTGTGTTGCGCATCCAGGAGCACCAAGTCCCTGTTGTGTTGGTGGCGAGCTAACAATCATGCTTCCTTCCTCTGTCCTCTCCCCCCAACCTCGCACAACAGAAATGTGATCAAGGTCTCCCTCATCTGATGAGTCTTCCATCAGTTCGTCCTCCACTTCTTCCTGGGCTCCTGCACCTTCCTCACTAGTTTGGCTGCTACCATGCGCCCTGGTAAAACCATCTCCCCCACCCTCACATGCCTGCCGCCTTGGTGCTGCCGACCGTCTGGACCTTGCAGATGTTAGCCCTTCCGCATACAACTCCTCCTCCTCTACTTCCTCCACCTCCTCTTGTGCCACCACCTGACTCCGAATTCTGTTTAACATGTGCTCCAGCATGTAAATCACCGGAATAGTCATGCTGATAATGGCATCGTCAGCACTAAACATCTTCGTCGCCATTTCAAAACTGTGCAGAAGGGTGCATAGGTCCCTGATCTGAGACCACTCCTCCAGCGTGATTTGCCCCACCTCTGGATCTCGTTGGCCCAGGCTATACGTCAGAACGTATTGCACCAGGGCTTGTCGGTGCTGCCACAGTCGCTGCAACATGTGCAGAGTTGAATTCCACCGGGTAGGCACATCGCATTTTAGCCGGTGAAGTGGCAGGCCCAACGACTTCTGTAGAGATGTAAGTCGCTGAGCTGCGGGATGCGAACGGCGAAAGTGAGCACACAGCGACCGTGCCCTCTGCAGAAGGCCATCTAGTCTGGGATAGTGGGCTAAAAATTGCTGGACAACCAGGTTCAACACGTGAGCCATACAAGGCACGTGTGTGACATTGCCCCGGCGAAGGGCCGCACCCAGGTTTGCAGCATTGTCGCACACGGCCTTCCCTGGTTTCAGGTCCAGTGTAGACAACCATTCATGAAATTGGTTCTCCAGAGCTGACCACAACTCCTCAGCTGTGTGACTCACATTTCCCAGACATTTCAATGTAAAAACCGCCTGATGACGTTGAGCCCTACTGCCAGCATAGTAAGGAGGTGTGCAGGATCCCTTCTGCGCAGTTAGAAAGCTTGTGGCATGACCAGACAGGCTTTGGGTGCAGGTGGAAGACCGAGAGGAGGTTGAGGAGGCAAAAGCAGTGGAGGAACTTTGACATAAAGAGGATTGACGCACAACTCGTGGGGACGGCAAGACTTGGACAGCAGCCCCTTGTCCTGCTGTCACCATAGTTACCCAGTGCCCAGTCAGCGACATGTAACGCCCCTGTCCATGCCTACTCGTCCAAGTGTCTGTGGTGAAATGCACCCTGTCACACACAGAGTTTCTCAAAGAAGCGGTGATGTTGTGTGCGACATGCTGGTGGAGCGAGGGCACACCTTTCTTTGAGAAGTAGTGCCGACTGGGCATCTGGTACTGGGGCACTGCGACGGACATAAGGTCTCGAAAATCCTCTGTGTCCACCAGGCGGAAAGGCAGCATTTCTGTAGCCAAGAACTTGCAGATGGTGAAATTCAACCTCTTAGCTTTCTCATGGCTAGGAGGAAATGGTCTTTTACTTGTCCACATCTGAGGGACCGAGGGCTGGCTATTGTGCTTAGACGGGGTTGATAAGGGTGTCCCCGGCAAACTGCCGGTCTGTGAGGAAGATGCAGGCGGACATGTTAGGTTGCCTTGATCCAAAGGTGGTGCTATCGATGTCGGACAGCGCTCAACACCAGCTGGTGTTACCACCTCCAAAGAAAATGATGACCTGCCAATCACGCTGGCTGTTGCGGGTAAAGAGGTGGCAGGTCTGCGCCCCAAAACAGGTGTGACTGCTGTCCCCCCAGTCACAGAGGATGAAGAGGCCACGGATGCACAAGATATGGCAGACGGTGGTTGGCCCGGCCGGCTAGGCCGCATTGTAGCACACTGAGCTTCCCACTGCAACTTATGCTTCATGTCCATGTGCCGGTTCATGCATGAAGTACTCAAACTATGTATTTTTTGGCCTCTACTTAGCTTTTGCTGACAAATGTTACAGATAACACGAGTTGGGTCATCTTTATCGATCTGAAAAAATGCCCAGGCTATGCAAGGCTTAGCACCCATGCGACCTGAAGAGCCACCACGACTTGTGGTGAGAGGCAGAGTTGTGTTTGAGGATGCAGTTGTTGACGTGCTTCCAGTACTATGTCTCTGTCCAGGAAGGCGCAACCTGACCTCGTCGTCACTAGCATCTTCCTCCACCTCCTCTGCTGACCTCATCTCTTGGCTGACTGTGGGTTGACAGTAAGTGGGATCTCCAACCTCATCATCATCACCCTGTGCGTTATCACACCCGTCGTCCTCAGAGCCAACCTGTTCCTGCCCTGACAAAAAACTAAAGTTGTCGCTCCAATCAGGTATTTGAGTCTTATCATCGTCTTCCTCATTGTCTCCACCAACAGGAGTTACAGTTTGGGAATGAGGGTCTACATTATGGTCAGAACCTTCTGCGTCTGGTCCTGGATCCGACTCATAAAGATTCTGGGCATCAGTGCAGATCATTTCCTCGTCTGGATTCACAGAAGCGCTGGAGTCGACCTCTGATTCCCAGGATATAGTATGAGTAAACAGCTCTGCAGACTCAACCATCTGTTCTACCTCATACTCAGACGGGCAGCTGGAGATTTGGGAGCTGTGAGGAAGCAAGTGCGATTGGGGTGACACCTTTGAGGACTGGAGTATTTGTGATGTTGAAGTTGATGTGGAGGAGAGCCCACTTAAAGGAGCACTTGATATCCGTTGAAGCACCTGCTGTTTTTGTGCCTCATCTGGAATTTGTAGCAATTGGCGTGGCCGTAAGAAAGGGATCTTATCACATTGTCCGCTAAAAGAAGTAGACATTTTAGTTTGGCTGGAAGATGGTCTTTCTTCTGCAGATGTTACTGTTGCTTTAACACCTACCCCACGGACACAACCTTTTTTCCCCTTCCCAACATGCCTATTCCCCTTTCCACCAGCAGCAGGCCTTTTTCCACTCATTTTGGTGGTTAACTAATTAACAACTCTGGAGTTGTTTGCACAAAAAAACAATGGATGGGAACCGAGCAGAGCTGAGTGGCCAAACTGTGGTATTAGGCCAAAACTATTGGCTGGGTTAGATGCAGAAAAAAATTATATTCAATTTGCAACCTGATGGAGGTCAGTATAGATGGACTAATAGAGAAAGTCCCACACACTGCTAGAAGGCCAAATATTTTTTCAGAGCTAGATGCAGATAAAAATTATTTTTAATTTGCAACCTGATGGAGGTCAGTATAGATGGACTAATAGAGAAAGTCCCACACACTGCTAGAAGGCCAAATATTTTTTCAGAGCTAGATGCAGATAAAAATTATTTTTAATTTGCAACCTGATGGAGGTCAGTATAGATGGACTAATAGAGAAAGTCCCACACACTGCTAGAAGGCCAAATATTTTTTCAGAGGTAGATGCAGAAAACAATATATTCAGTTTGCAACCTGATGGAGGTCAGTATAGATGGACTAATACAACAAGTCCCACACACAGCTAGAAGCCCAATATTTTTTCAGAGGTAGATGCAGAAAAAAATATATTCAGTTTGCAACCTGATGGAGGTCTGTATAGATGGATTAATAGAACAAGTCCCACACACAGCTAGAAGCCCAATATTTTTTCAGAGGTAGATGCAGAAAAAAATATATTCAGTTTGCAACCTGATGGAGGTCAGTATAGATGGACTAATACAACAAGTCCCACACACAGCTAGAAGCCCAATATTTTTTCAGAGGTAGATGCAGAAAAAAATATATTCAGTTTGCAACCTGATGGAGGTCTGTATAGATGGATTAATAGAACAAGTCCCACACACAGCTAGAAGCCCAATATTTTTTCAGAGGTAGATGCAGAAAAAAATATATTCAGTTTGCAACCTGATGGAGGTCAGTATAGATGGATTAATAGAACAAGTCCCACACACAGCTAGAAGCCCAATATTTTTTCAGAGGTAGATGCAGAAAAAAATATATTCAGTTTGCAACCTGATGGAGGTCTGTATAGATGGACTAATACAACAAGTCCCACACACAGCTAGAAGCCCAATATTTTTTCAGAGGTAGATGCAGAAAAAAATATATTCAGTTTGCAACCTGATGGAGGTCAGTATAGATGGACTAATACAACAAGTCCCACACACAGCTAGAAGCCCAATATTTTTTCAGAGGTAGATGCAGAAAAAAATATATTCAGTTTGCAACCTGATGGAGGTCTGTATAGATGGATTAATAGAACAAGTCCCACACACAGCTAGAAGCCCAATATTTTTTCAGAGGTAGATGAAGAAAAAATATATGCAGTTTGCAACCTGATGGAGGTCAGTATAGATGGACTAATACAACAAGTCCCACACACAGCTAGAAGCCCAATATTTTTTCAGAGCTAGATGCAGAAAAAAATTATATTCAATTTGCAACCTGATGGAGGTCAGTATAGATGGACTAATAGAATGATGCTATGCCCAAAAGATTTTACTTCACTAGGTGCAGTAAAAAAATTGGTATTCTATACACAGGTGGTATATCTTGCAACACAGATAGGCTACTCCACTGACTAACACACTCTGCAATAGGCCAAAAAGGATTAGCTTTGCTAGATTCAGCCAAATGCTGTGAAAAAAACTTGCACAGCACTGGCACAGACCTGCCTGGCAAAAACTGATAGGAACTGATGTAACCTAGTCCTGAAAAGGACTCCAATTACAATTAGTCTTTACTCCCACAATCTATCTATTTAAGAGCACAGACCTGCCTGATAAAAGTCGTAGGAAATGCTGTAACCTAGTCCTTAAAAGGACTGCAATCACAACTATTCCCTACTCCCAAGCTATCTGTAGATTTGTGCGAAAATTGGCTTGAAATTAACAAGGTATAGCGCACACAGCAACAGCGGTGCCGTCTAACACGCAGCTGCAGCAGTGAGAAAATGGTGGCAACGGGGAAAATGGCTTGGTCTTATAGGGCAAGGACATGTGACATACACTGCCAATGACACATGCCCTTGCTTGTGTGAAAAAAAGCACTTCGCTCCGTGTGTGCGCTGCTGATAGGCTGACAGATTGCACCTCCCCACTGTAAATGCGGGAAAGAGAAAAAAAAAATGGAGATCTTCATTGTTCCTGCAGAGATCCATCTCCTGCCCCTCCCCCCACCCCGCTGTACACTCAAACTGCGTATTAACATTAATTTTCATCATTACTGAGAAAAAATCCAGTTATGATTTTGGCGCACGAACAGTTATCGAACATAACCTCGAACAGCCGAATTTTTCTCAAATTGTTCGTGTTCGCCGAACGGCTCGAACACCGCCCAAAACAGCTCGAATTTGAGATTGGCGAACAGTTCGAGTAGAACAACGCTCATCTCTATTCTCAATGGGATTTAGGGCTGGACTGAGACTGGGCCATTCACACACATGAATATGGTTTGATCTAAACCATTCCATTGTAGTTCTGGCAGTATGTTTAGGGTCGTTGTCCTGCTGTAAGGTGAACCTACTCCCATTCTCAAGTCTTTCGCAAAGCTCTAACAGGTTTTCCACCAGGATTGCCCCATATTTAGCTCCATTCATCTTCCCTTTAACTCTTACCAACTTCCCTGTCCTTGAAGAAAAGCATTGCCACAGCATGATGCTGCCACCACCATGTTTGACGGTGGGGATGGTGTTTTCAGGATGATATGCAGTGTTAGTTTTCCACACACATAGTTTTTGCATTTATGCCAAAAAGGTGTACTTTGGTGTGATCTGACTGGAGCACCTTTTTCCACATACTAACTGAGTCCCTTTAGCTTTTTGAAAACTGTAAACCGGAATTCTTATGGCTTGCTTTCAAAAATTTGCTTTTTTCTTGCCACTATTCCATAAATGACAGACTTGTGGAGTATACGACTAATAGTTGTCCTGTGGACAGATTCTCTCATCTGAGCTGTGGATTTCTGCAGCCACTCCAGAGTGATCATGGGCCTTTTGGCTGCTTCTCTAATTGGTGTTCCCTTTGCTTGAGATGTCAATTTAAGTGGACGGCCATGTCTTGGTAGGTTTGCAGTTGTGCCATACTCCTGCTATTGTTGAATGATGGATTGAACAGTGCACTGTGAGATGTTCAGAGCATGAGCTATTTTTTTATAACCTAACCCTGCTTTACTCTTCTCCACAACTTTATCCCTGACCTGTCTGGTGTGTTCCCTGGTTTTCATAATGCTGTTTGATCCTTAATGTTCCTAAAGAAACCTCTGAGGCCATCACAGAACAGCTGTAGTTATACTGGGAATAAATTACACAAAGGTGGACTCAATTTACTAATTATGTGAGGAAATTGGTCACTTGGGATTTTATTTAGGGGTATCAGACTACATGTGACTGCATACAAATGCAAATAACACATTTTTGATATTTTTTATATATTTAGAAAACCATGTACACTTTACACCTCATAAATACCGTATTTTTCGGACTATAAGACGCACCGGACCATAAGATGCACTCCAAATTTTGGGGTGGAAAATAGGAAAAAAATTTTTTTTATAAGAATGGTTCTGTCTTATAGTCTGATTAGGCATCTTACCTGAGGGTGGTGGAGCAGGAGGCGGGGTCCTTCAGGAAACTGGCCCCGCCGGAAGTGGAGGAATGCTGCGGACCCTGGATACATGAAGCCGGTTCTCCAGCACCTCTGAGTTGCGGTGATGGTGGAGCAGGATCGCAGGTCCCTCCGTTCCCTGCCTCAGGAATCCGGTGGCAGCAGAAGAGGTGAGATGCCGGTGTCTGGCTGGGGCCTGAGGACCGGCTGGGGCCTGTGGACTTGCTGGGGCCTGCCTGGGGCCTGTGCACATGCCTGGGGCCTGTAGACCTGCTGGGGCCTGTGGACCTGCTGGGGCCTGCTCGAGCCTGGGGCCTGCGCACCTGCCTGGGGCCTGGGGCCTGCGCACCTGCCTGGGGCCGGTGCACTTGCTGGGGCCTGGACCTGTGAGTGGCTCCACACACGCTGCTCTGCCGCACCGCCGGACACCACTCACAGCCCGGAGGAGGCCCCAGCTCCTCTGCCTCACCGCCGGATGCCACTCACAGGCCGGCACAGCCCTCGGCTCCTCTGGTTCACCACCCGACACCAGCCACTCCAGCACAGGTACAGGGCCCGCTCCAGCCGCATCTCACCTCTGCCGCCGCTGGAGGACCCTGTGATCCCCGCTCCACCACCACCGGTAAAGTAACGTTCGGACCATAAGACGCACCCCCCATTTTCCTTCCAAATTTTGGGGAAAAAATGTGCGTCTTATGGCTCGAAAAATACGGTACTTACTACTTTGTGTTGGCATATCACACAAAATCCCAATAAAAGACATTTTTGTTTGTGGGTGTAACGTGCAAAAAATGGGGAAAAGTTCACTAGGTTTGAATACTTTTTCAAGGCACCGTATATGGTCACTAAATCCTACTCTCATGTCCATATCTTAAAAAAATCAGCTATAATTCAAACCTAATATGACTTTTGGAACAAAACGGATAAAACATTTTAAAAAACCAAAAGATTGCGACAATACAGTCTATGAATATATGGAAAAAGGAGAATAAAAAATAGAATAGCCCTAAAAATAATGCTTTATGGTGCCGACACATTAGTATAGATACTTCTATGGTGTCTACCCAACAGTGACATGCAGTGAGCACAATATGGTGTAATATCCTACCTAAGTTACAATGTTCTATTACAGTGCCTAAAGAAAATTTCAGCCAGTGCCGTGATGTACAGTAGTGCTTTAAAGTGTGTTAACCCTTCCGATTTTTTCCTATTTTTGCATAAATTTGACCTAAAACAACATTAGATTTTGACACAAATCCTAAAAGTAGATACAGAGAATCAAATCAAACAAATGAGTAAAAAATATTAGAAATTATTTAAATGAGGAAAATGATCCAATATTACATTCATGAGTGGCAAAAGTATGTGAACCTTTGCTTTCAGTATCTGATGGGATGACCTTTTGCAACAAAAACAGCATATAATAGTTTTTGGTAAATGATAAGTCTTGCAGATCAGCTTGGAGGAATTTTAGCCCATTCTTCCCTACAAAATAGCTTCAACTTTGTTATGTTGGTGAGTTTTCTCCGATGAACTGCTAGCTCCCGATCATTCTACAACATTTCCATAGGATTCATTTCAGAACTTTTTTTTTTGGACATTCCAAAATTTGAACTTTATCGTTCTTTAACCATTCTTTTGTAGAATGACTTGTGAGCTTTGGATTGTTGTCTTGCTGCATGACCAATGTTCACTTAAGTTTCAGCTCATGGACAGATGTCCTGACAATTTCCTTTAGAATTTTCTGGTATAATTCATTGTTCCATCAATGTTGGCTTTGGCCCAGATGCAGAAAATGCAGGCCCAACCATGATACTACCACCACTGTGTTTCACAGATGCTATGGGGTTTTTCATGCTGTAGTGTTTTTCTTTCTCTAAACATATTGTTTCTCATTGAAACCAAATAGCTTTATTTTGGTCTCATTTATTCACAAAACATTGTTCCAATAGTCTTCTGGCTTGTCCAGGTGATCTTTAGTAAACTGTAGATGGGCAGCAATGTTCTTTTTGGAGAGCAGTGTCATTGCCTTGCAATCTTGCCATGCACACCATTGTTATTCAGTATTCTCCTGATGGAGGACTTATGAATATTAACTCTAGCTAATGTGAGAGGCCTTTAGTTGCTTAGAGGTTGTGTTGTCATTCCGTAAAAGTGGTGTAATACTCTGACAACATTGTTTCCAGCAGCAACCTGGGATTCATAGATTTTTTTTCAGGGGTCTTCCCCATGCTGTTCCCATGTCATTTCAGCACTGTTTCCATCGATTTGACCAATTTTCAGGCCCCCTCCAGATCTCCGGGGAAGGAAGGGAAGAGCCAGTAAAATGCTTGAGTTTCCCATTGACTTCCCTCTCTCACTTGGGTAGAGCACACAAGAATTACGATTTGCTCGACTCGGTTAACAAGCACCCGAGCATTTTAGTGCTCGCTCATCACTAATAATAATGGTTTAGAATTTTCTCTATTTGTACAAAATCTGTCTGATTGTGGGTTGGTGTAGCCCAAACTCTTCAGTGTTGGTTTTCTATATTTTCCAGCCTCAAAAGCATCAACATCTCTTTTTCTGAGGTCCTCAGAAACCTCCTTTGTTCATGCCATGATACACTTCCACAAGCATGTGTTATGAGGATTAAACTTTGATAGATCCTTCTTGTTAGAATACAGATCATTCACTCAAATTTGATAGTGATCCCATTGATTGACACCAGACTCTAATGTCACCTTCAAATTATCTACTAATTCTTAAGGTTAACAGACTTTTGCCACTCACAGATGTGTCATATTGGATCATTTTCCTCATTAAAAATTTAGAAAGTCTAATATTTTGACTCATTTGTTTTATTCGGTTGTATTTATCTACTTTTAGGACTTGTATAAAATCTGATGTAGTTTTAGGTCAAATTTATGCAGAAATATGGAAAATTTTGAAGTGTTCACAAACCTCCAAACACCACTGTAAGTTTGAGATGCTTGAAAATAAAATAAAGTAGGGGGGAAATGGTAGGGGGGAAATGGTAGATTTAACTAAATAGCATTGACCTCAAAATAACTGACCTTTTTGTCCATGATATAAATAAATCAGGAAGATGAGGTTGAATAGTGCCATAGGTGTTGTCCAGACTGTAAAGTTTTGAATGGCATGGCATTGTGGGGGCAAAAAGTTAAAGGGGGTTTTCTATTAAATACATTTAGCCTGTCCTAACGGAACTGTACACTACCACATCAACCCTAGATGATGTGCTGGAAAAACTTCCAGTGATACACACCTTAGTTTACCCTGCATAAATCACCTTGTGGTACATGGGGTCCATTACATTGGTTTATAATTCTCCTGATTATAGTCAACATTGAGATACACAACTGTTAGATCCCAACCTGGACCTGCCTCTGTGGCCAGTCGCCCTGTGAGCAGCGCTTGTGATGGAAGACTTGTGTGGTTGGGAATTCTGATTTTGCCCAGTTTGGCATAATGGTTGTGTGTGTTGTCCGCCAGCTAAGCAAGAATAATAAAGTTTACATTAACATATTTAATAAATGCTCTAAATCTGTATCTTGCTTGGGTAGCTTATGTTGTGTCATTCTAATTGCTCAAAGGCACAGTAAAATTCCTAAATTAGAATATCTGTTGTAATGCAAAAGTTTTAGCTTCATATTGGACAGCGCGGTGGCTCAGTGGTTAGCACTGCTGCTTTGCAGTCCTGGGTTACCGCCAAGAGCAACATCTGCAAGGGGTTTGTATGTTCTCCCCATATTTGCATGGGTTTCCTCCGGTGCCTTCTATATTTTCCGTGTGCACATAGACTTACAGTTAATTGGGGAGAATCACAGAGACTGAATAATTTATATTATTGGTGGTGGAGATTATAGTTAATGGGGGGCACAGTGCGGCTTATCACTTTAGATTTTGATTACTAAGTGGCTAATAGTATATTAATTGGGGGGGTACTTATCTGTAGTCAGGGGCGCAGTGTGGGGAAGACAAATGTATATATACAATATATGTGACCTTGTTATTTTTAGGGCTGCACTGATCATCGTGACAAGACCGAGTCGTTTCTGGGAAATGGTCATGCTGCGTTTTGCAACGCAACGCGAATTTGGCGCACTAATTAGCGCATCATGTGCACAGCACATCCGAATTCACATTGCTTTGCATGTTTTACAAGCGTTTTTGCGGCCCTAAAAACGCAGCAAAAACGCTACAAGAACGCTATGTGGGCACATGGCCTTAGGCTGCATTCTCACATATGTGTGAAATGACCGTGTGCTGCCAGATTTTTTTATCGGATGGTCCATGGACTCGTAGAGTTTTATAAATCCATTCACACATCCATGAAAATCACGGATCTGAGAATGAGATCTGTGAGGGTCAGAGAATGTCCTGTTCTGAACTGATTTTGAGGATTAGAATAGGACATGCTCAATGAGTCTGTAAAAGCGGGCAGCACACCGACACTGCACACAGATACAGGAATGTAGCCTTATTATGTATAGCACAGTCCCTTAGTATATACTGTACTCACTTATTATGTATAGCGCCATCCTTAGTTATATAGTTTCATCTTTTATTATGTAAAACACCTTCCCTTATTACCTACCATCCTCTCTAGTTATATATAGCTTCCTCTGCTGTTATGTATTGCGCTATCCCTTACATAGCGTATTCTTGTTATTTTTCTCTGTCACAGCGCCCTCTTTTATTACATAGTCCTCTCTTGTTAGATATAAAATGACTGCTGATGGAGCAGCCGGTGATCAGAAGACCAGTCCATCAGCTCCTCCATTAGAAAAGCTTTCCCATGCTCCATCAGCCTTCACTGCATTATATATCTAACAAGAGAGGATGGTATGTAATAAAGACAGGGGGCTATAAATAATCCAATATGTAAGGGACAGTGCTGTACATAACAAGAGACGGCAAAAAGTAATAAGGGACGGCAATATATAGTTGTGCTCAAAAGTTTAAATACCCCAGCAGAATTTTTCCTTTCTTGGCCTTGTTTCAGAGAATATGAATGATAACAAAAAAACTTTTTCTCCACTCATGGTTATTGGTTGGGTGAAGCCATTTATTGTCAAACTACTGTGTTTTCTCTTTTTAAATTTTAATGACAACCAAAAACATTCAAATGACCCTGATCAAAAGTTCACATACCCCAGTTCTTAACACAGTGTATTGCCCCCTCTAACATCAATGACAGCTTCAAGTCTTTTGTGGTAGTTGTGGATGAGGTTCTTTATTTTCTCAGATGGTAAAGCTGCCCATTCTTCTTGGCAAAAAGCCTCCAGTTCCTGTAAATTCCTGGGCTGTCTAGCATGAACTGTGCACTTGAGAACTCCCCAGAGTGGCTCAATGATATTGAGGTCAGGAGATTGAGATGGCCACTCCAGATCCTTCACTTTGTTCTGCTGTAGCCAATAACAGGTCGACTTCGCCTTGTGTTTTGGATCGTTGTCATGTTGGAACATCCAAGTACGTTCCATGCGCAGCTTCCGGGCTGATAAGTGCAAATTTGCCTCCAGTATTTGCTGATAACGTGTTGCATTCATCTTTCCTTCAACTTTCACCAAGTTTCCTGTGCCTTTGTAGCTACACATCCCCTAAACATCAGCGATCCACCTCTGTGCTTTACTGAAGGAATGGTGTTCCTTTCATCATAGGCCTTGTTGACCTCTCTCCAAATGTAACGTTTATGGTTGTGGCCAAAAAGTTCAATAATGGTCTCATCACTCCAAATTACCTTGTTCCAGAAGTTTTGAGGTTTGTCTCTGTGCTGTTTGGTGTATTGTAGGCGAGATACTTTGTGGCATTTGCGCAGTAAGGGCTTTCTTCTAGCGACTCGACCATGCAGTCCTTTTTACTTCAAGTGCCTCCTTATTGTGCATCTAGAAACAGCCACACCGCTAGTTTTCAGAGAGTCCTGAATTTCAGCTGATGTTATTTGTGGGTTTTTCTTTGCATCCCGAACAATTTTCTTGGCAGTTGTGTCCGAAATTTTTGTTGGTCTTCCTGACCGTGGTTTGGTTTTTGCAGAGCCCCTGATTTTCCATTTGTTAATCACAGTTTAAACGCTGCTGACTGGCATTATCAATTCCTTGGATATTTTTTTGTATTCCTTTCCTGTGTTATGCAGTTCAACTACCTTTTCCTGTAGATCCGTTCACAATTCTTTTGCTTTCCCCATGACTCACAATCCTGAAACGTCACTGGCTGGATGAAAGATGCAAGAGTCTGTCTGGATCCCAGAAACTCACTCAGCTTTTATGCACACACACTGATTACAAGCAAACAGGTCACAGGTGAGGATGTTAGCTTTAGTAGCCATTCAAACCCATTTAGTCAAATTCTGTGCATGTTATCAGGCCAAAATCACTAGGGTATGTGAACTTTTGATCAGGGTCATTTGAATGTTTTTGGTTGTCATTAAGATTTAAAAAGAGAAAACACAGTAGTTTGACATTAAATGGCTTCACCCAACCAATAACCATGAATGGAGAAAAAGTTTTTTTGTTATAATTCATATTCTCTGAAACGAGGCCAAGAAAGGAAAAAATCTGCTGGGGTATGCAAACTGTACATAATAAAGGAGACTATGTAAGAGGTATATATGTGTGTGTGGCCATATATATACATCTGTAGCTTTGTCGCCATAAAAGGTGGGGGGCCCAGACACATTTCTTGCACAGGGGCCCCAAGCAGTCAGTTTCCGCCCCTGCATTAGTATATTGATGCATGAAAATGTATTCTTTTTAACGGTCTTCACAATGGAAACTAGAAAAAGGAAAAATCAGACTTTCATCAGAGACTGCTCGTCAATTCCCTTGCAGGAAAAAGCAGAGAGAGGGAATCTTCTCTCTCCTTAGAGTTTGGCAGGAGTTTTAACTATGGCATCCTGTGCAATCCATTATGCTCCTGAAGTTAGATCTTAAATAGCTCCTAAGGCAATAATCATTCAGAAAATTTGATTAATTCCTTAATGTCTACTGGGTGGAGATGAAAGTGAAATTAGTGCAATTACGACCCTTTATGTTATAGCACCAGCATTGTCTGTAAAGATGCACAAAGGATACATTCAATTTTTTTTATATTTTCCCTTATAATTCATGGTGTGCCTTTGTACGAAAACAGGTAATTCCAACTAGTGATGTACCGAAATCCTCCTTTTCTGCTAGGAATGTGAATGAAGGGGCAGTTGAGCACGCACCGTGCTGTTCCATTGAAAACAATCAAACACATCAGTCGGACCTGGGTTGCCAACTTTACTTTTATTTTTTCTGGACAGCTTATAAAAAAATCATGGACAGACAATATTTTTTACGGACACATTGGAAAACCATAACAAATCATTATGATTATAAGTGGTCCATGTCTACAGCCCATAAAACTGTAAAATGATGATAATTACAGTAAAAATAATCGGTGTAAGTTTCTTCAGCTTCAAAAAAATCACGGACTCCTTAAATCTTTTTTATAGACAGGGCAAAAAAGTGCCTATTTTTACAGACTGTCCTGGAAATTCTGGACAGTTGGCAAACCTGAGTCAGACACCAAGAAATCTAGTATTTATTACCTATCCATGTCACGGGGATGCCGAGACAGAGGGGGGCCAGAAGATCGCAGTGTCTGGTCACACGTACATCGTACATCTGCGTACATCTGCACTCGTTACTCGAGATTTACGAGCATGCTCGGGTGTTTTCTGAGTATCTTCAGCGTGCTCGGGTGTTATGTTTTAGTCACTCCGTGCTCATGATTTGCGACTGTTTGACAGCTTTAATACATGTGAGGAATGCCTGTTTCTTAGGCATTCCTCACATGTATTAAAACTTTCAAGCAGTCACAAGTCATGAGCACGGAGTGACTAAAACATAATATCCGAGCATGCTGAAGATACTCGGCAAGCACCCGAGCATGCTCGCCGAAAGGGTTAACAGAACATACTCGCTCATCACTAGTCACCTTCCTATTAGCAATTCAGGATTTTCTTACTGTATTCTTGAAAGGGTTAAACAGTCCTATTTGTCTCCTGAAGCTCTCTGTTCTGAGTTCATCACTTCTCTCTGGTTTAAATACTCTCCTCTAAGCTTCAGTTCTTGCCAGTGATAGTTTCCAACTACCTGGTGTGGAGCTGGAGGAGTGGGCTGAGAAAGGAGCAGGCGTTTGGAGTTGTTTCAGGAGATATCTGTGTGTAGTTGGTTTGTGTGTGTGTCTCCTACTCTCTATTCCCATTTGGTTTTTCTCACCCTCGCCTTCCCTATTTAGCACTCAATTGTTCAAGAATGTTTTTGTAAGATTGCAGTTGTCTTCTATCTCTTTCTGTTTCCCCTCTGTGTCTTTACATTAGAGATCCCTGCTATCCTACTCACTAATTAGGGTGGTGATTAGGGTAAGACAGGGATAGGAACGTGATCGCCGCACGGGGTGAAATAACCTGTCTACGGACACTTGGAAGCTCAGGGTGGCGCAGGGTAAGTATCAAGGGTGCCCACTTGTATCCTATCATAGTGGCAGAGCTTCCTCCCTCTTCTGACTCGCCTTGTGCCATCTTGCTTCGGGTAAAAGCGAGACAATCTACTTGCTGGAATACCTTTTTAGGTACAGTCTAATCTCTAGAGAGAAGCACATTATTTGCAATCAAGGACTTTGGAAAATTTCACGTAAAGTATGAGCCTATTAGTATTCTTTTAAAATGTAGAAAAAGATCACATTTGCGCAGAAAATTTATTATTATGTCCCAGATTCATCATTTTTCATTTTTTAAGTCACTTTCCTTTTTTTGTCTTGTAGTATTTGCTGACGTTTATTGCTCCAAATTCATCAAAATGGTGCACACAGGTCATGAATTTTGCTAAAGCAAAAAAAAAAAAAAAAATTCCCTGTAACTATTTTTGAGCAAGAAAAAGTTGCATCTTTTTCAAAATGTTTCAGAAATTGGGACTTTTTGCTTGAAGTGCATATAATCACTAATTTTGTTTACTGGAGTAGAGTTCCACCAAATTTTGCAACTTTTTAAATAGTCGCAATGGATGAATCAGGCAAAAAAGTCAAGAAATCTTAAACTTCACCCACAATGGTGAACATAGGAAAAAGCAGGTGAATACATGTAAAATAGACTTTAATAAAAGGCGTCAGCTACAAGAAGAATTAGGCGCAAATCAAAACAGGTGCAAAATACCAAGAACCAAATAGAAAACAGGTGCAAATGTAATAATGAATTGGGTCAATATGTTTGCTTTCCAAATGGAGAACCATTAGAATGAAATGTACCTCACCACCAGCAGTGCCAGGTTTCTAGGGCATACATACTGTCCGGGCTGCTTTACAGAGGCCCCCAAAGAGAGGAGACCCTTTGCACCACAATAGGCCTTAGGCCAGGTACACATCACCGTATTTTAGATTTACAGTGGTTTGCGAAATTATTCGCCCACTTTGGCATTTTTCGTGTTTTGCTACCTCACAATCTGGAATTTTACTGCTTGTTTGTTTTTGATGATTTACATCAGTTCATGTAAAGAACATCCTTACAACCGTGAACATTTAGTTTTCATTTTATTGTGAAGCAAGCAACAAATAGGACTAAAAACTTCAGTGAGCATAATTATTCACCCCCCTAAAGTCAGTAATTTGTAGAGCCTCCTTTTATGGCATTCACAGCTGCCAGTCGCTTTGGATAAGTTTCTATGAGCTTTCTACATCTTGCCACTGGGATATTTGCCCATTCCTCAAGGCAAAACTGCTCCAGCTCCTTCAAGTTAGATGGTTTCCTCTGGTGAACAGCAATCTTCACGTCTGACCACAGATTCTCAATACGATTAAGGTCTGGGCTTTGACTAGGCCACTCCAAAACATGTACACGTTTCCCCTTAAACCACTCGAGTGTTGATTAGTAGTATGATTTGGGCTGTTGGAAGGTGAACCTTTTTTGCTCAAGAATATTCATCTTCCCCTCAACCATTTTCCGTCTCTGCTGATGAAAAACATCCCCACAGCATGATATTGCCACCACCATGTTTCACTGTGGGGATCGTGTTCTTGACCTTGGTGGGGCAAAAAGTAAAATTTTGGTCTCATCTGACCACAGCACCTTCCTCCATACATTTGGGGAGTCTCTCACATGTCTTTTGGCAAACTCAAAATGAGCCTTACAATTTTTGTGGTAAGTAGAGGCTTTTTTTTCTGCCCACTCTTCCATAAAGGCAACCTCTATGGAGTGTACAGCTTATTGTGGTCGTAAGGACAGATACTCCAGTTTCTGCTTCTAAACTCCGCAGCTCCTTCAGGGTTACCTTTGGTCTCTGTGAAGCCTCTCTAAATAATGCCCTCCTTGCCCGGGCTGAGAGTTTTGTTGGGCGGCCCTCTCTTGGCAGGTTTGTTGTGGTACCATGTTCTTTCCATTTGATGATGATGGATTTGATGGTGCTCCAGGGATCATCAGAGATTAGGATATTTTTTTTATAACCTAACCCTGATTTGTACTTCTCAACCACTTCGCCCATGACTTGTTTGGAGATCTCCTTGGTCTTCATGGTGTTTGATTTGTGTTGCCTCTTGCTTAATAGTGTTGCAGATTTTGTGGCCTTTCAGAAAAGGTGTGTATATACTGACAGCCATGTGACACAGGTGGACTTCTTTTCACTAAGCATGTGACTTATGAAGGTAATTGTTTGCTCCAGAAATTTTTAGGGGCTTCGCAGCAAAAGGGGTGAATACATATGCACATACCAATTTTTAGTTATTTGAGCCCATAAATTTTATTTATGCCTATATTTTTCTCACTTCCCTTCATCAACTTAGACTATTTAGTGCTGATGCATCACAAACAAATCGGATTACAAAAATATTTAAACACAGGTTGTAATGCAACAAAATAAGTAAAAAGCCGAGGAGGCGAATACTTTCACAAGCCACTGTATGTGGTCAGCATCAATATGGCATGTATTTAGCATTGTATGTATGGAATATGTATGTAGCTCGTGCATTCCACAGGTGGCATGTGCTCAGGAAGTGAGTGGCACATGCGTCCAGTGCGTTTGTAAAGTGTGCAGCATATGCATAGGAAATCGGCAGTGCAAGTGTCACGTGTCCTGTGTGAGGTGCACATTTGGTAAGTGTCCAGTGTGAAAGTTGCAGCAGGTGTTAATGGTGAATGTGAGTGGCATCGGCGTCATGTGCTCTGAAAGTGAGTGGTGCTTTTGCGGTATGCATCCGGTGATTGGTAAGGAGGTCTACAAGCACTCCATACACAGTGGCCCTCTATTCTCGGTGTCCGCCTCAATAGGTTTTGTGTAATTCCGTGTTAATCTTTCTGTGTGCATTGTGTTAGGTCTTGGAATATACTACATTCCCTCCAGATAAACTGCCACATGAATCTCTTCCAAACCTTGCTTAGCTTGGCATTCGTTCCATCTGGCAGAGGCTTTACAAACCTCAGCCCAGAAGCCCACTACAATGAGCCAGATAAAGTTGGAATGTTGTAGAAACAATTTTTAATTAAAGACTTCAATAGCGCAAAAAATCACTGGGTCTTACGCGCTGATCCAAAATTGAAACTATTCAGCATTCATGAAGCAGATACTTTTCAGCACAAAATGATCGTATGCCTCGAGAGGAAACATTCATTAATCCCTACACCTGAGGCGTTAGCATTAACGTATGGTTCATTCTCTTTAGTGTGAGTTGCCAGGAACGCTGGGGTGCTGCCAATCTGCTTTATTTAATTATGAAGTGACATAACCGAGTTCATATGTGGACAGGCCCAAGATCTTAAAGTGCACAGAAATGAACATTTCCATGATCCAGTACCCAGTCGTAGTAACTCTTAGTAACTTCTAAGAGTTAGGAGTTTTAGGTAATCTAGCACCATGATGGTCCTGAGTGTTCCTGTGATTTACTGTTTCTTTGTGCCCCATGATAAAGTTGACCATGGGCAATATATGAAAATCTGTCACGCAATATATAATCACACTGCTGTCCGTAAGGTTTGTAGTAGTACTAGACAGACCTGCTTATCTTCTCAGATATAAGTCCTCAATAAACCCATCAGATTATTCACTTAAAAACCCAACAAGGTCAATTAAACAGATTTTAACCACATTCAGACAAGCGTATTATGGGCACATCTGTGAACTTTCACAGTATTATGGGTGCGTGTCCCAGCCTGACTGCAGGTTTAAGCACCTAAAGTGATACCTATGGATACCTATGAAGCTGTGAGGATGGGTCTGTAGACCCATGTTCGGACTCAGATTTACATCCACTATACTCTCATCGGAAAGTGGCCTTTCAGTGGTTGGTGTCTTCAAAGAAAGAAGAAGGTAACCAGGTATATCTAGGGGTTAAGTATAGGGGTGGAAACTCCTCTGACTGGGCCCGCACCCAGGTAATGCATGCTAACAAATTCAGAGGTGCACCATAATCGTAGGGGGTAGAAGATGACAATCCTTTTACTGAACAAAAACCATTATACAAGATCATTATGGTAGGTACGAGTTCTGCAGACCATTTAGAGCAAATCTGGCCCACAGGGTGGTTATATTTGGCCGGTGACACCAGAACCGTCACCCCTATGTGGGGCTATTATACTGTATGGAGGACTATGTGGTGCCCATTATACTGTATGGAGGACTATGTTTATTCTGTATGGAGGACTATGTGGGGCCCATTATATTGTATGGAGGACTATGTGAGGCCCATTATATTGTATGGAGGACTATGTGAGGCCCATTATACTGTATGGAGGACTATGTGAGGCCCATTATACTGTATGGAGGACTATGTGGGGCCCATTATACCGTATGGACGACTATGTGAGCACATTATACTGTATGGAGGACTATGTGAGGCCCATTATACTGTATGGAGGACTATGTGGGGCCCATTATACTGTTTGGAGGACTATGTGGGGCACATTATACTGTATACTGGTTGGCCCGTGACTTTATCCAAGTTTTTCATTTTGGCCCTCTGTGTGTTTTGACATCCCCGGTTTATAGAATTACAGTACAGATGAATCCAGTGACTAGCAGGTTACAATCTGTAGATTGGAGTCATTCCATTTTCCTATCTCATCCACCTGACCCAGACCACCATGATGACATCTTTCAGCCACAACTTGTCTGCAGAGTTTGCAGCATCTCACTTCTCACATGTACAGCACCGTCCCCACCTATTCTCAACATACAAAAACTTCTCATCCTCAGATGCTGAGGCAGTTTCTGCTCCATTGCCCATTGACCGGCTTTGTAGTACAATAGCCCAATTATAAGGTAACAGTGCCCCTTAAGTGACCACAGCAAATAGTAATGCCATAGTGCACTATTAACAAGAAATAATAACCCTTGAGAGCCCAACTAGAATGTAATAATGACCCCTGAGGGTCTACTTAAACATTAATATCCTGAATGCCCCTTTAACAATTAATACTTCCCCCTAGGTGCCTGCTTAAAAGTAATAGTGCCTTCTGAGGAATAATACCCTGAGTGTCGCCTGGGGACCTGAATGGACCTCTCAAAGCACGTAGGCCTGCAAATAGGCCATTCCACAATGCCCCTCTGCTAGCTATGCTGTAACCAATTCTTGACCAAAAGATAAATCATGACTAATGCAAAGTTTTATATTTATCTCATATCTACGGGAAGTATGGCATGAAAAATTCTTACACACCTTACTGATCCCCCAGAACTTCAACCCCAATGTTGCCCGGTCCCCACCAGTCTCTACTTTCTGCTGCAGCAAGGCTATGCTGGCACAGAGACATGTAACCGACTGCAGAGAGCAGGATTATTAGCTTCAGGGTCATTTACTGAAGACAGAAAGGGACTAAGATATAGAGACCAGTGGGAAGCATTGGAACTGTGGAATCAGAGAGGTCAGTTCACTTTTTTTTGCCATTTGGACAAATCCTCTGTGAAAAAAGTCAGACAACCCCTTTAACTTGACCCAACAAGAAATCATCCTTTATAAAAAAAAACATTCATCAATTTATTATTCAGAATCCAGTTTCTTATCTACAGGAGAAATGAACAGGAGACAGGGACAGACATATCATTGGTGCAATCTGTGCTGCTGCACAGGGTCCCAAGAGGTAAGGGGGCCCAGTTCTACTTTCAAAGCAGATGGAACTGTGCATTATTATGACCTTTTGGACGGTAAAGGGCCCATATATTGTTTTTGCAAAGGGGCCCTTTTCTGTCTGTGACGGGAGACCAAGTCATTGGCCAGGCTGAGTTGGGGACCACCTATTGCTGCTCCCCCTGTGATGTCTATATTCCATCATAGGACATAAGGAGAAGGATCGTCGTGTTCAGGAGTTTTTTCTGCAGTTCTATGAAGTTACAGAGATCACATACTATAATATCATTTCAGAGTATGAGCTGCTAAATGGCAAACTCGGTTATTCTCCGCACACATGTTGTACATCCACGACCACCCCGTAACTTACCGGCTTTAGGCAAAAAAAACAAAACCCTATTACGAAACTCATGTAGGAAGCAGAACATTGCTCTACCCATGTCAATATTAGCTACTTCTTTTTCCGGTGTTTATTTTACTGACATTGCAGGGTTTAGTCGCTCACATTCAATATTGTTATGGTGCCTTGGTATTTACCTATGCTGTCATTTTTCTTTTATAGCACATTGACTTCATTGTGGTTAACGCTTTTGTTTCAAGTTACTATAACTCAGTAAAGGTCTTAATCTCACTAATAAACTTTAAAGTGTTATCCCCCATACACATTGCACCTCCTAACAAAATCATATCACAGTGCGACTCCCCAATTTAAAAAGCATTAGTTCTGGCATAAATACCTGCGTTGTTGGAAGGCGCCCGACCTATCTGAAGAATGTCAGGTATAAGTTCCATGCAGAGATTGGGGGGAGATTTATAAATTACATTTGCCAGAATTTTGGTTCAAAATTTATGGAAAAAAAAACCCCAAACATGATGTGTACAACATTAATTATGTGATTTAGAGAACTTTTTTTTTGCATCACTCAACAAGGAGTGTAATGTAGCAGAAAGGGGCCTAAAATAAAACATGTGCCAATGTGAAAAATTGCTGTCACAAAGTAATCCTATTAATAGGGGATGTAACGTTAGATAAATGTATCAGGATGCATCACATTTATTGTCCAGTGTGAGACATTTTGATAAATTTGGAGCATGTTTAGGCTATGTTCAAACATCATGTTTTTTTCAGCGTTTTTTTTTTCTGCAGCAAAACTTGATGTCTTGCCAGGAGGTTCTTCAGGATTCTTCTTGCGTTTTTGCTTATTTTTTGGTGCGTTTTTTTCACTGTCATTTTGTCTCATATGCATGTACATAAAGTTCAGTGAAAAAAAAAAATCTCATTCTGGTTTTGGCACAAAAAATGCTGAAAAAATTGCTGGAATACTTGACACCTGCGTTTTTAGTGGGTTTTTTCAGCCTTTTTTTCACCATCCATTACTTCTAATGGGTGAAAAAACGCTGAAAGAAGTGACATATGCTCTATTTTGCAAAAAAACATGCAAAGCACAAAATCCTGAACAAAAAAAACAACATGATGTATGCATGAGATTTTTGGAATCTCATAGACTTTGCTGGTACTGCAGAACACAGCTGAAAATGTGCATTAAAAAACGCATAAAAAAACGCTGAAAAAAACATGATGTGTGAACATAGCCTAAGGGCTCGCTCACACTGGCGAATAACACGACTGAGTGCTATGCTATGTTTTATCGGATAGTATGGCCCAATGTTATGCTATGGGGCAGTGCAGATCTACGATTATTCTAACATGCCGATTCAGCATGAGACAACAATCTCAGCGTGCTGCATGTGCCCCCGATTATCAGATCACACGCACCCATACAAATCTATGGGTGCATGTGAAACATTGGACTGCACTCGGATGTCATCTGAATACAGTCCGATTACCGCGGACACAGACAATGGAGAAGACAGAGAAATTAAGTTCTCCGTCTTCTCCGCACCTGTGCTGCGATTCTCTCATGCAAGAGAATCTGATCACACTAAGATTACACTCGGATCACGCTCTGGCAGAGTTTGAGCCGAGTGTCATTAGCATAATCAGACCGATTCTCTCGCATGAGCGAATATACGGGAGTGTGAGCGAGCACTCAGACTGTATAGTCTACATTTATATTGTCTATAAATCTAGACATTAAAAATCTTCTTCATTGTTTAACCCCTTAAGCCCCGCGGGTGGTTTGCACGTTAATGACCGGGCCAATTTTTACAATTCTGACCACTGTCACTTTATGAGATAATTACTCTGGAACGCTTCAACGGATCCCCCTGATTCTGAGAATGTTTTTTCGTGACATATTGTACTTCATGATTGTGGAAAAATTTCTTCGATATCACTTACGTTTATTTGTGAAAAAAACAGAAATTTGGTGAAAATTTTGAAAATTTTGCAATTTTCAAAATTTGAATTTTTAAGCCCTGAAATCAGAGCGATATGTCACACAAAAGAGTTAATAAATAACATTTCGCACATGTCTACTTTACATCAGCACAATTTTGGAACCAACATTTTTTTTTGTTAGGGAGCTATAAGGGTTAAAAGTTGACCAGCGATTTCTCATTTTTCCAACAAAATTTACAAAACCATTTTATTAGGGACCCCATCACATTTGAAGTCACTTGGAGAGGTCTTTTTGACAGAAAATACCCAAAAGTGACACCATTCTAAAAACTGCACCCCTCAAGGTGCTCAAAACCACATTCAAGAACTTTATTAACCCTTCAGGTGCTTCACAGGAATTTTTTGAATGTGGAAGAAAAAAATGAACATTTAACTTTTTTCACAAAAATGTTACTTTAGACCCAATTTTTTTTATTTTCACAGGGGTAACAAGAAAAAATGGACCCCAAAATTTGTTGTGCAATTTCCCCTGGTCACGCAGATACCCAATATTTGGGGAAAAAACACTGTTTGGGCGCACGGCAGGGCTCGGAAGGGAAAGAGCGCCATTTGACTTTTTGATTGTAAAATTTGCTTGAATAATTAGCGGACGCCATGTTGTGTTTGGAGAGCCCCTGTGTGCCCAAACTTTGGAGCTCCCCACAAGTGACCCCATTTTGGAAACTAGACCCCCCAAGGCACCTTTATAGATGCATAGTGAGCACTTGGAACCCCCAGGTGCTTCACAAATTGATTCGTAATAATGAAAAAGTGAAAAAAAAAACACTTTTTCATTTTTATGAATCAATTTGTGAAGCACCTAGGGGTTCCAAGTGCTCACTATGCATCTAGATAGGTGCCTTGGGGGGTCTAGTTTCCAAAATGGGGTCACTTGTGGGGGAGCTCCAATGTTTGGACACACAGGGACTCTCTAAATACAACATGGTATCCGCTAACAAATTGAATGGAAAATCGGCTCAAATTGTTAGCGGACACCACATTGCGTTTGGAGAGCCCCTCTGTGCCCAAACTTTGGAGCTCCCCCACAAGTGACCCCATTTTGTAAACTAGACCCCCCAAGGCACCTTTCTAGATGCATAGTGAGCACTTGTAACCCCCAGGTGCTTCACAAATTGATTCGTAAAAATGAAAAAGAGAAAAAAAAAACACTTTTTCATTTTTACGAATCAATTTGTGAAGCACCTAGGGGTTCCAAGTGCTCACTATGCATCTAGATAGGTGCCTTGGGGGGTCTAGTTTCCAAAATGGGGTCACTTGTGGGGAAGCTCCAATGTTTGGGCACACAGGGACTCTCCAAATGCAACATGATATCCGCTAACAAATTGAGCCGACAATTTGTTAGCGGATATCATGTGGCATTTGGAGAGTCCCTGTGTACCCAAACATTGGAGCTCCCCCACAAGTGACCCCATTTTGGAAACTAGACCCCCCAAGGCACCTATCTAGATTCATAGTGAGCACTTGGAACCCCAGGTGCTTCACAAATTGATTCATAAAAATGAAAAAGTGTTTTTTTTTTCACTTTTTCATTTTTACGAATCAATTTGTGAAGCACCTGGGGGTTCCAAGTGCTCACTATGCATCTAGATAGGTGCCTTGGGGGGTCTAGTTTCCAAAATGGGGTCACTTGTGGGGGAGCTCCAATGTTTGGGCACACAGGGACTCTCTAAATGCAACATGGTATCCGCTAACAAATTGAATGGAAAATCGGCTCAAATTGTTAGCGGACACCACATTGCATTTGGAGAGCCCCTGTGTGCCCAAACATTGGAGCTCCCCCACAAGTGACCCCATTTTGGAAACTAGACCCCCCCCAAGGCACCTTTCTAGATGCATAGTGAGCACTTGGAACCCCCAGGTGCTTCACAAATTGATTCGTAAAAATGAAAAAGTGAAAAAAAAAACACTTTTTCATTTTTATGAATCAATTTGTGAAACACCTGGGGTTCCAAGTGCTCACTATGCATCTAGATAGGTGCCTTGGGGGGTCTAGTTTCCAAAATGGGGTCACTTGTGGGGGAGCTCCAATGTTTGGGCACACAGGGACTCTCCAAATGCAACATGATATCCGCTAACAAATTGAGCCGACAATTTGTTAGCGGATATCATGTTGCATTTGGAGAGTCCCTGTGTGCCCAAACATTGGAGCTCCCCCACAAGTGACCCCATTTTGGAAACTAGACCCCCCAAGGCACCTATCTAGATTCATAGTGAGCACTTGGAACCCCAGGTGCTTCACAAATTGATTCATAAAAATGAAAAAGTGTTTTTTTTTTTACTTTTTCATTTTTACGAATCAATTTGTGAAGCACCTGGGGGTTCCAAGTGCTCACTATGCATCTAGATAGGTGCCTTGGGGGGTCTAGTTTCCAAAATGGGGTCACTTGTGGGGGAGCTCCAATGTTTGGGCACACAGGGGCTCTCCAAACGCAACATGGCGTCCGCAAACAATTTGAGCCGATTTTCCATTCAATTTGTTAGCAGACACCATGTCGCGTTTGGAGAGCCCGTGATGTGCCTAAACAGTGGAGCTCCCCCACAAGTGTCCCCATTTTGGAAACTATATCCCTCAAGGATTTTATTAAGGTGTATAGTGAACATTTTGAACCCAGAGGTAAGGCACAGAATTTGTTTACATTAGGTCATCATATTGAATAAGTTGTCATTATTCTTGAGCGCAAGTGCTCGCTACTTGAGTTTGCATCGGGTACTCAGGTATGCACCATGTACAGCGTGTGCTCGAGTGACATGCTCGAGTCCCTGCTCCGCATGTTTCACGGTTATTAGACACCCAAAAAAAAACATGCGGGGATCGCTCGTGCATGGCAGGCAATCCCCGTAAAGTTTTTTGGCCGCGAAGCATATGGGGCAGAGACTTGAGCATGTCACTCAAATACCCACGATACTCAATGCATACCAGAGCACCCGATGCAAACTCAAGTAGCGAGCACTTGCTCTCAACACTAGTCGCCATATCATCATCTTTTTTTCTTACTTTTGAAAAAAATCCCAACCCCAGCCCTAACCCTAGCACAACCCTAGCCCTAGCACAACCCTAGCCCTAGCACAACCCTAGCCCCAGCACAACCCTAGCCCCAGCACAACCCTAGCCCCAGCACAACCCTAGCCCCAAACCCAGCCCTAACCCTAGCCCAATCCTAACCCAAGAGTTTATTTTTGACGCCGTTCCATGTGCGGTATAAGTGATTAGACGACTTTATTCTTCGGGTCGGTGTGATTACAGCAATGCCAGAATCATATGGGGTTTTTATGACTGACAGCTGTCACACACTAAAAGACGCATTTTTTGTAAAATCTAGTTTTTGCATCGCCATATTTTGAGAGCTATAATTTTTCCAGATTTTGGCAGACAGTCATGTGATGGCTCGTTTTTTGCGGGATGACTTGACGTTGTTATTGGTGCCATTTTCAGGCACGTGACATTTTTTGATCGCTTTCTATTCCGATTTTTGGGAGGCAGAATAAACAAAAACCAACAATTCAGGAATTGTTTTTTTTTTTTTTTATTCTGTTCCGCGTGTGGTAAAATTGATGAGGTAGCTTTATTCTTCGGGTCAGTACGTTTACAGCGGTACCACATTTGTATCATTTTTCTATGTTTTGGCGCTTATACACAATAAAAGCTATTTTATAGAAAAAAATATTTTTTAGCATAGCTTTATTCTGAGAGCTATAACTTTTTTATTTTTCGGCTGATGGAGCTGTGTGGCGGCTTGTTTTTTGCGGGACGAGATGACATTTTCAGCGGTATCATTTTTATTTATATGCGTCTTTTTGATCGCGTGTTATTCCACTTTTTGTTTGGCGGTATGGTGATAAAGCATTGTTTTTTGCTTCGTTTTTTTTTTTTTTTTTTTTACCGTGTTCACTGAAGGGGTTAACTAGTGGGACAGTTTTATAGGTCAGGTTGTCCCGGACGTGGCGATACCAAATATGTGTACTTTTATTGTTTTTTTTTTTTTTTTTTATAATAATATTTATTGATGGGTACATTATATTTTTATTTTTGGTGTATTATTTTTTTTATTTTTTTATAATATTTTTGCACATTTTTTTTTTTTTTTCCACTTTCAGACAGTTTATACACTTTATTACTTTGTCCCACTCTGGGACTTTCACTTTTTTTTTTCTGATCGCCTGCATGGCACAGGAATGAAGCACCATCCCTATGCCATGAAGGCTGTCAGAAGTGCACAGTGTGAAAATTGCTTGGAGATGCACTGCGCATGACCAAGCAATCTTCCTGCTCTCTGGTGACCCGGATGTTGTCATGACGACATTGGGTCGTCATGGCAACACCCGGGAAGCCTTTGCAGACTGCACTGGAAGCCGGAAGAGGAGGTGAGTATCGCTGATCACCTCCCCTTGCCCCCGCAATGCCGCGATCGACTTCGATCACAGCATCGCAGGGGTTAATGTGCTGGGAGCGGTGCAGGACCGCTCCCTGCACATAGTACCGGGTGTCAGCTGTGACAATCAGCTGACACCCGGCGGCGATCGCGCCCGCACAGCCTGTGTGCGCGCGCCATTGTCATGACGTACTAATACGGGTCTGGCTCTTAAGTCCCAGGGCACAGACGCGTATTAGTACGTCAGATGTTATTAAGGGGTTAAAGGGGTTTTCTCACAAACAAAAGTTCATTTTAATCAATAGATCTTGGAATAATAATAATTTCCACAATTGAATGTATTTAAATAAAATGTCCCTGTGCTGAGATAATCTTATAAATGTGCCCCTGCTGTGCACTGTGTAATGGCTGTGTCTGACAGTGCAGGAACATGGTCTGATCATACCACAGCTCCTGGGCAGGGGAGGAAGCAAAAGAGTATACAGACATTACAGGATGGAATCGCAGCAGATTCTTCTCTGAGGTAAAATATTGTTTAAAAACAGGCAGGGATGTTTTACCTCACAGAAAGAATCAGCTGTGACCCCCTGCTGTAATGTCTGTATACTCTATTGCTTCCTCCCCTGCCCAGGAGATGTGGTATGATCAGACCATGTTCCTGCACAGTCAGACACGGCCATTACACAGTACACAGCAGGGACACATTTATAAGATTATCTCAGCACAGGAACATTTTATTTAAACACATCCAATTGTGGAAATTATTATTATTCCAAGATCTATGGATTAAAATGAACTTTCGCTCGTGGGAAAACCCCTTTAAGGCCCCATCCAGATGTCAGTGTTGCACGTAAAGTATGTGGTCTATCCATTTTTGTTACAGATAAAACACCTACCCATTATAATCTATGGTACTGTTCACATGTCCGTTTTTTACCGGCAGTACAGATGAAAAGGGCTAATACAAGTCTATGGGTCCATGAAAAACATGTACAGCACATGGATGGCATCAGTGTACAGTCTGTGTGCTGCCTGTATTTAACATTACAAAGTATAGGAGAAGCTTTGTAATTTATTTTTACTTGATCCTTTCTTGAAAAACACTGCTGACACACTGATGTTAAAAATGTTAATGTTGATGATTATGGCTTACAGCCAATGAAAACACAAGTCATTATCTCAGTAAATTAGAATACTTTATAACACCAGCTTGAAAAATGTTTTTAAAATCTGAAATGTTGGCCTACTGAAATGTATGTTCAGTAAATGCACTCAATACTTGGTCAGTTCTCCTTTTGCATCAGTTACTGCATCAATGTGGCGTGGCATGGAGGCGATCAGCCTGTGGCACTGCTGAGGCGTTATGGAAGCCCAGGTTGCTTTGATAGCAGCCTTCAGCTCGTCTGCATTGTTGGGTCTGGTGTTTCTCATCTTCCTCTTGACAATACCCCATAGATTCTCTATAATAGATTCTCTATGGGGTTAAGGTCAGGTGAGTTTGCTGGCCAATCAAGCACAGTGATGCGGTTGTTTGTAAACCAGGTATTGGTACTTTTGGCAGTGTGGACAGGGGCCAAGTCCTGCTGGAGAATGAAATTTCCATCTCCAAAAAGCTTGTCGGCAGAGGGAAGCATGAAGTGCTCTAAAATTTCCTGGTAGACGGCTGCGCTGACTTTGGTCTTGATGAAACACAGTGGACCTACACCAGCAGATGACATGGCTCCCCAAACCATCACTGATTGTGGAAACTTCACACTAGACCTCCAGCAGCTTGGATTGTGGCCTCTCCACTCTCCCTCCAGACTCTGGGACCTTGATTTCCAAATGAATATTGGAACTCTGGGACCTTATGGAGTGTGTCAATGACTGCCTTCTAGACATCAAGTCAGCAGTCTTCCCCATGATTGTGGAGCCTACTGAAACAGACTAAGGGACCTTTTTAAAAGCGTTTGAAGTCTTTGCAGGTGTTTTTTTGTTAATTATTCTAATTTACTGAGATAATAACTTTTGTGTTTTCATTGGCTGTAAGCCATAATCATCAACATTAACAGAAATAAACAATTGGAATAGATCACTCTGTTAGTAATGACTCTATATAATATATGAGTTTCACTTTTTGTATTGAAAAACTCAAATAAATTAACTTTTTGATGATATTCTAAGTTAGTGAGATGCACCTGTATCTTCATCATCTTCTCCCTTGATTTACAGCTTTGGATTTACAGGATCAAAAAAAACAAGTACAGTAGGTGTAAAGTTGCACTGAACTGCTTGGTTACACCAAGAGTACACTGAGCACCTGTGCTGGGTTTGAAACGTAATTTTCTGCTGAAAAACGCTCTTTAAAAACTGACATGCTACCCACCATACCATGGTATGACTGTTTAATACACAGGACTGAAATTTATAAATACTTTTCTATGGCTAGTGTACGACTTTAAAATATTTGGTACAAGTTTATAACGTCTCATGTGCCTTGTATCTATATTTTTTAGAACTGAAGTAGTAGGAAAATGTCAAAATGCATAGTAAACTTGGTCCATGTCTTTTGCTCCATGATTTTGCAACATTTTGCCAAGTTCAGTTTGCTTCCCTATTCTTTAGAAAGTAATGATAAGTCAATGCTACCCATCATACTAGTAAGGATTTCACTGCGGTCCTGGGGGTTTGAGTGCTTATCGTTACGTCATTGCGTTACATTAATGATAACCTCAGACTTAACACACAGGGTCTTAAATAGAAAATGCATTTGATGCACTTCTCCTAAACACTTTCATTGGCTAGATTGCTCCTTATTCAGATAGGAGAGACCTCTAGCTAATAAAGGGGCAGCCATGGGGCCTTTAGAGACTCAATACCCTGGAACGGGATGTGATACGTGTTTTGTTTTTTAATAGCCAATTTTCTATTATAATTATTAAAACTTATATTTTAACTTATCCCATTCTTGCTGTATATATACATTGATCCAGGGAGTCGCTCAATCTGCACCTAAATTAGAATAATTGTTGCCCTGAAAAAAAATAGAAATAAAAATCAAGGAAAAATAAGTATATCACTTTAAAGGAAATCTGCCATCAAGTTTTTTTTGTAACCTAGCCATTGATCCCAAGATAAGTGCATGCGGAGAGATCAGTGCAAGCGCTGCTGATCAATGGGGTAGGTCAGAGATTTCTTAGGCAGTATGGATGACGTATGGCAGGGTTGAAACAGCAATAGCAGAGCTGAGTTTATCACAGGATTTAATCAAGAGCTGGCAATGGAATATCAGGGCTGACTCAGATAGCAGAGCTAAATTTGTTAGAGTCCAATGCAGAGTTGAGTCAGTAATAGCAGAGCTGAGTTTGTCACAGGGTCCATTACAGAGCTGGTACGGCAGAGTTGACTCAGCGATAGCAGAGTTGAGCTTGTCACGAGGGAGCACTTTGGCAATTAGTCTACGGTAGTAGTGGTTGCTAAATACCTAATTTCTCAGGTGGCATTTCAGGAAAGTAACATGATCAGAAACTATCGGGTTCTCATGAAATCCTGGGGAGGATGCCATCGGTCGCAGATGACAGTGGAGTGCTTGGCACTGGATCCAACTGGATCCTGAGATACTGTGCATTTACGCTGCATCATCACCAAACGGATGAGCAAAATGCTCAATCATCGGGTTGAATGATATTTCTGGTTTGAACAAAAAAATGATCATTCTCGGCAGCACATTGTCCTGTGCAGGACATGTGCTGCCGAGAACAATGGCAACTCATGTACACATAATGATGTTTTATAGATTGATCAGTGCGCATCTGACGCTGGGTTGGCCTATGTATACCGGCTATTAAATCACTGCTGATCGGCAAGCATGTTTCAAGATAATCGCACAGAGTAAATGGACCTTAACTTTATGTTGGGCAACAGAGGAACTATACACGGCTTAATTGGAAGTAAAAAAACTGTGGTCAATAACATTGTGGCAGGGCCGGCATCAGCACCAGGGCAAGTGACGGGGTCCTGGACAAAGGGGGGGGCCACTCACTGTCGGGGCCCATGCCTCTCCACCCGTGAGCGGGGGAGCGAGTCTCCAATCGGACATGCGCACACAAACATACAGACACATTAGAAACATTTTTAATATGGGGAAGCCGGCAACAAGCCTCCCTCACCTGCCCTGGCTTGTCTCCCAACCAGCTCCTCTGGCATGTGGCTGTGGAGGGCGCGCTGCTTTATTGCCATCACTTATACAGACACAGCAGTGCACTGTGCGGCCGTGTCTGCTAGTAATGACATGGCAGGGCCGACACACAAGCAAAATTAAAGGCACAGTGCCGACCCGGCCTCGTCATTACTAGCAGACACAGCTGCACAGTGCACTGCCATGTCTGTTTAAGTGATGGCAATAAAGCAGAGCGCCCTCCACAGCCACATGCCAGAGGAGCTGGTTGGGAGACAAGCCAGGGCAGGTGAGGGAGGCTTGTTGCCGGCTTCCCCATATTAAAAATGTTTCTAATGTGTCTGTATGTTTGTGTGTGTATGTCCGATTGGAGACTCGCTCCCCCGCTCCCATGCTTTTACTCTTATGTGAATAAAAGAAGATTTTATCCTTGCAGTGGGCCACCCCGTGCACCTCTATTTGCTTGCTGTGTATATATTCACAGTGTGTCTGTTTATATGTGTCTCTTTGAATTTGTCTTCAAATATGTATATGTACATAACTGTGTATGTGTTTGCGTATGTGTGTGTCTGCGTATGTGTGTGTACATATCGGGGTACCATGTATGTTTGCATGTCTGTGTACCGTGTATACATGTCTGCATACTGTGTGTGTGTGCATGTCTGCATACTGTGTGTGCGCATGTCTGCATACTATGTGTGCGCATGTCTGCGTACTGTGTGTGTGTGCATGTCTGCATACTGTGTGTGTGCATGTCTGCATACTGTGTGCGCGCATGTCTGCATACTGTGTGTGCGCATGTCTGCGTACTGTGTGTGTGTGCATGTCTGCGTACTGTGTGTGTGCATGTCTACATACTGTGTGTGCGCATGTCTGCGTACTGTGTGTGTGTGCATGTCTGCATACTGTGTGCGCGCATGTCTGTATACTGTGTGTGCACATGTCTGCATACTGTGTGTGTGTGCATGTCTGCGTACTGTGTGTGTGCATGTCTGCATACTGTGTGCGCGCATGTCTGCATACTGTGTGTGCGCATGTCTGCGTATGTGAAGGATGAGGGGGCAGGCTGGTCCCTGTGTTGTATACCAATATTTCTCCACTGTATCTGTGCATCATGAAACATGGTATGTGTTAAAGGGGCCACTGAGACTTTCACCCAAGGCCCGTGAAAACCTGGAGCTGGCCCTGCATGGTGGTAACGATTTGCAAAAGGAAAACCTATGACATGTTCCCTTTTCCCATGGCAACCATTAACAGGAAAGCAATAACCCAAAATATCATAAAACCAAAAAATAAAACTAGATGTACTCCTACATACACCTGTACACCTAGGGGTTTAAATAGTAAATCTAAGGAAAAGCTAAGTAAATTGCGGATGATTACTCTCTAATGGTCCTGGAAGCGAAGTCCACAGATAGTTGGAACTAATAGGGCAGGAGATTTGTAGACGTCGTATTACATTATCTTAACCATAATGTCTAGATTATATGGGAGAAATATTGTACCGTCAGTACAGACCTCCAGGTACTCAGCCACCATGGAGCTCCATCACAATCAGAAAGAAAAGGAACAAAGGGGGAGAAAATGACACCTCGTTAAAACAACTCCAAAATTAATAATTTGATATCTTCTAGTTCTCCTATATCAGGTTTAACAGGAACTACAGGAACACCTAAAGCCCTATAGCTAAATGATAAAGAATGCAATGGTAATTAGCATAGGGAACAAGAGCACATCTAAAACACGAAATAACAAGTGCATGGGGAATTTAGCTCATAATTCGAGCCTGTATCGCTTTTTTTTTGTAGATTTTTGCATTTATATTCTTTACAGAAACTGACAATGTCTTGTTAAGGGTCCACAGTATTTGTCTAGGGCAGTGTTCAGCACTGGAAACTGTAGGGTATTCAACATAATAGAAGTCCGGCATCTCGGCAGCACAAGCACTTACATTGTAATTCTTCTGCAGCTCACAGCTAAGCCCTCAGGGTGCAAATCGGAGGTCTTCTGTCTACTGTCAGCATTTCTCGGCGTTCCTACAGTTTCAAACTAAATTTTCTAACATGGACTATACCTGAAAATAGGAACTATTTTGTGATTGGCGCTGGAATCTGCGGGTCAGCCGCTGTAATAATCAGTGCCGGAGCTGGGGAGCAAACAAGTGCAATAGGGTCTTATCCGATATAAAGGAATTGTTTATTCAGGGATATTGCTAACCTGATTAGTTGTGTGTAGCACAACAGTTTATGAGTAAACCGCTGCTGCAGATCCACAGGTCGCCAGATCGGAGGGAATGAAGGAAGAAAATTTGTGGATTTTGGAGGACTGATGAAAAGATCCAGGATACTAGAAACATATTTCTGCGGTTTTATCATTGACGCGTTTCAAAATATACAAGCGGTATGTCGTTATATCACGAAGAAGAAGTGTGTATAACTTCGAAACGCGTCAATAATAAAACCGCATAAATAAGTTTCTTGTATCCTGGATCTATTCATCATTCCTCCAGCAGCGCGGAAAATCCACGAAATTTCCTCCTTTGCTGTAATAATAATCAGAACATTGGTGGACTTGATTGGCTCCATGCACTGGTCCCCATCACTGACGGGTGGAGAATCTGACTGCCGTTACATGCACTGTTCTCATCCATAAACTGAACCCCAACAGTACATGCTGAGATTTTCCCCACATGCACCCCAAAGTGCCCTAGCCCATACAATTAGTCCGTTTTGCACATGGACAGCACACAGACTGGAAAATTGGAAAATGATGGTCTGAACAAGGTCTTGGCTGTACAGGCCTTACACAGATAGGACAGTTATGACAAGTTGATTGGCATTCATTTAAAGGCCCTTTTTCTTGCAAACTGTATAAAAACTGACAATTAAAGAGGTTGTCCACTACAATGTGTAGTTGGCAGATCGATTTAAACCTTGGAAATAAGGATTTCTTCAAATACCTTGTGTTTCCAAATGTGCCTGTGAGTGGCGCTATTGGCGTCTGCTCATCCCCATGATGTGACCCCCAGCTGCAGCTGCCTCTGATGTCCGGTGATGTCATGTCAAGTTCTGGAATCGGAAGCTGAATCAGCATCACCGAGGAGAGACCCAGTCCCCCCGAGTGACTGGGCTGTGGGCAGAGTTTCCCCGCATGTCACAGCCCAGCATCGCGCAGGCTTGCGGCACTCTGTTAATAAAACCAGTGCAAAGATTGGATTTTTTGTTGTTGTGTATGTCAGTTTACTGATTTAATAAAGATTGAAATAAAATTTGATATAAAGTGGTTAACATCTTTTATTGTCTACTTGGTGGTAATAGTTATAATATGCGATATCTTAGGTACCCCCAAGATTTTTTGTCACTTTGATAGGAAATGAGTTTATATATCCTTTTTTTGGTAAACATACATACAGAGATGCATATACAGTACAGACCAAAAGTTTGGACACACCTTCTCATTTAAAGATTTTTCTGTATTTTCAAGACTATGAAAATTGTACATTCACACTGAAGGCATCAAAACTATGAATTAACACATGTGGAATTATATACTTAACAAAAAAGTGTGAAACAACTGAAAATATGTCTTACATTCTAGGTTATTCAAAGTAGCCACCCTTTGCTTTGATGACTGCTTTGCACACTCTTGATGAGCTTCAAGAGGTAGTCACCGGAAATGGTTTTCACTTCACAGGTGTGCCCTGTCAGGTTTAATAAGTGGGATTTCTTGCCTTATAAATGGGGTTGGGACCATCAGTTGTGTTGTGCAGAAGTCAGGTTGATACACAGCTGATAGTCCTACTGAATAGACTGTTAGAATTTGTATTATGGCAAGGAAAAAGCAGCTAAGTAAAGAAAAACGAGTGACCATCATTACTTTAAGAAATGAAGGTCAGTCAGTGCGAAAAATTGAGAAAACTTTGAAAGTGTCCCCAAGTGCAGTTGCAAAAACCATCAAGCGCTACAAAGAAACTGGCTCACACGAGGACCGCCCCAGGAAAGGAAGACCAAGAGTCACCTCTGCTTCTGAGGATAAGTTTATCCGAGTAACCAGCCTCAGAAATCGCAGGTTAACAGCAGCTCAGATTAGAGACCAGGTCAATGCCACACAGAGTTCTAGCAGCAGACACATCTCTACAACAACTGTTAAGAGGAGACTTTGTGCAGCAGGCCTTCATGGTAAAATAGCTGCTAGGAAACCACTGCTAAGGACAGGCGACAAGCAGAAGAGACTTGTTTGGTCTGAAGAACACAAGGAATGGACATTAGACCAGTGGAAATCTGTGCTTTGGTCTGATGAGTCCAAATTTGAGATCTTTGGTTCCAACCATCGTGTCTTTGTGTGACGCAGAAAAGGTGAACAGATGGACTCTACATGCCTGGTTCCCACCATGAATAATGGAGGAGGAGGTGTGATGGTGTGGGGGTGCTTTGCTGGTGACACTGTTGGGGATTTATTCAAAATTGAAGGCATACTGAACCAGCATGGCTACCGCAGCATCTTGCAGCGGGATGCTATTCCATCCGGTTTGCGTTTAGTTGGACCATCATTTATTTTTCAACAGGACAATGACCCCAAACACACCCCCAGGCTGTGTAAGGGCTATTTGACCAAGAAGGAGAGAGATGGGGTGCTACGCCAGATGACCTGGCCTCCACAGTCACCAGACCTGAACCCAATCGAGATGGCAAAAGGGCCAACAAGTGCTAAGCATCTCTGGGAACTCCTTCAAGATTGTTGGAAGACCATTTCCGGTGACTACCGCTTGAAGCTCATCAAGAAAATGCCAAGAGTGTGCAAAGCAGTCATCAAAGCAAAAGGTGGCTACTAAGAAGAACCTAGAATATAAGACATATTTTCAGTTGTTTCACACTTTTTTGTTAAGTATATAATTCCACATGTGTTAATTCATAGTTTTGATACCTTCAGTGTGAATGTACAATTTTCATAGTCATGAAAATACAGAAAAATCTTTAAATGAGGTGTGTCCAAACTTTTGGTCTGTACTAATTATATAGATATAGATATATACACACATATATAAATATATATATATACACACACACACACACACACACACACACACACACACACACACACACACACACACACACACACACACACACACACACACACAGTAGTGGCCAAAGTATTTGCACCCCTGCAACTCTGTGAGATAATACTCAGTTTCTTCCTGAAAATGATTGCAATCACAAATTCTTTGGTCTTATTATCTTCATTTAATTTGCTTGCAAGGAAAAAACACAAAAGAGAATGAAGCAAAAATCAAATCATTGATCATTTCACACAAAACTCCATAAATGGGCCAGACAAAAGTATTGGCACTTTAGCCAAAATAACTGCGAACAACCGCTTCCGGTAACCATCAGTGAGTTTCTTACAATGCTCTGCTGGAATTGTAGACCATTCTTCTTTGGCAAACTGCTCCAGGTCCCTGATATTTGAAGGGTGCCTTCTCCAAACTGCCATTTTGAGATCTCTCCACAGGTGTTCTATGGGATTCAGGTCTGGACTCATTGCTGGCCACCTTAGAAGTCTCCAGTGCTTTCTCTCAAACCATTTTATAGTGCTTTTGGAAGTGTTTTGGGTCATTGTCCTGCTGGAAGAGCCATGACCTCTGAGGGAGACCCAGCTTTCTCACACTGGGCCCTACATTATGCTGCAAAATTTGTTGGTAGTCTTCAGACTTCATAATGCCATGCACACGGTCAAGCAGTCAAGTGCCCGAGGCAGCAAAGCAACCCCAAAACATCAGGGAACCTCCGCCATGTTTGACTGTAGGGACCGTGTTCTTTTCTTTGAATGCCTTTTTTTCCCTGTACACTCTATGTTGATGCTTTTTGCCAAAAAGCTCTACTTTTGTCTCATCTGACCAGAGAACATTCTACCAAAACGTTTTAGGCTTTCTCAGGTAAGTTTTGGCAAACTCCAGCCTGGCTTTTTTATGTCTCGGGGTAAGAAGTGGGGTCTTCCTGGGTATCCTACCATACAGTCCCTTTTCATTCAGACGCCAACGGATAGTACGGGTTGACACTGTTGTACCCTCGGACTGCAGGGCAGCTTGAACTTGTTTGGATGTTAGTCGAGGTTCTTTATCCACCATCCGCACAATCTTGCGTTGAAATCTCTCGTCAATTTTTCTTTTCCGTCCACATCTAGGGAGGTTAGCCACAGTGCCATGGGCTTTAAACTTCTTGATGACACTGCGCACGGAAGACACAGGAACATTCAGGTCTTTGGAGATGGACTTGTAGCCTTGAGATTGCTCATGCTTCCTCACAATTTGGTTTCTCAAGTCCTCAGACAGTTCTTTGGTCTTGTTTCTTTTCTCCATGCTCAATGTGGTACACACAAGGACACAGGACAGAGGTTGAGTCAACTTTAATCCATGTTAACTGGCTGCAAGTGTGATTTACTTATTGCCAACACCTGTTAGGTGCCACAGGTAAGTTACAGGTGCTGTTAATTACATGAATTAGAGAAGCATCACATGATTTTTCAAACAGTGCCAATACTTTTGTCCACCCCCTTTTTTAGGTTTGGTGTGGAATTGTATCCAATTTGGCTTTAGGACAATTCTTTTTGTGTTTTTTCATTGAAGACAAATTAAATGAAGATAATAATACTAAAGAATTTGTGATTGCAAACATTTTCAGGACGAAACTGAGTATTATCTGACAGAATTGCAGGGGTGCCAATACTTTTGGCCACCACTGTATATATATATATATATATATATATATATATATATACATATATATAAATATATATATATATATACACACACACACATATATACACACACACATACACTAGAATACTTACCAGTTCCCTCTTCTTCAGTTCTTTTAAACTCCCGCACATTACAGGACCTGTGGTGACATCACGGACACATGACCGGTCACATTGCTGTGATGTTACCAAAGGTCCTGAAGTCCCCCAGAGTACAAGACCTGCGGTGACATCACGGTCACATGATGTGATGTCACGGAAGGTCCTTAAGCTGTCTTGGAATTGAAAATTAGATTAATATTATCAATCTAATTCTTGCTGTAGACACTGGGAGCTCTTGCAGGAGTGGAGTCCCTGGGCACATGCCCAGTTTGTCTACCCCTAACAACGGCTCTGAGGTACACATAGCATAAATATTTCACCCGAGCCCCGGCTCCATAACTGGAACAATGCTGACACCAAAAGTGAGTACAGGCTCTTTTTATTCTACTTAGGGGGACTATTGTAATTGAGAAGGGGTTGACTTGAGTAGTGGACAACCCCTTTAAGAATACAAATTCCAAAATTTAGACCCCAATTTGAACCACAGAACACTTGCTGCATTTATGTGCAAAGCTTTCCCCAACCAAGGAATAGTTACCCGCTGAACAAGAGAAAAGTTAGAAAGATTCTCTGCCCAGTCAACATTTACTATAAAGACCAGTTCAATGCCATGAACCCATCTCTTATACCAAGCATCCAGACCAGTACATTCATTATGATGAGGATAGATTAGTATGCCTATTATCGTGTTCAATAGGATTATCTAATTCATTGTATAATAGGATTGCTTTATGGTTGCAGAGTAATAAAATGATGGTGACCTTTAACTCCACACAGGATGCCCTTTCCAGTCCATGCCAATGGCACAACGGTTATGCCAGGGAAGCAGATAACTTGTACACTGGATTGAGATTTACGACATTTCGCTGGGGCATCTTGGAATAAGGCCACTTACAAAACTAATAAGAAGCCTAGAATGCCAAAATAATTATATTAAGGTGGGTCACATGTAGACTGATCCTATACAAGAACAAGACCCCCAAACTACAAAATGAAGCAAACAAAAATATTTTTTATTAAATAAACAATAACATAACAATTAAAAGGACATAACAAGACATAAACCCGGGGAAAGTCAATCAAGAATGAATTAAAAAAAGTTGGATGATAAATAGACATTCCACAATACAATTAATTTTAACCATCGTATCTTTTTCAGCGCATGATTCCAGACCAAAGGTCACAATTTAACATAATGATTGCACAAATGTCCTAATAGTAGATTATTGAACTAACCAAAAATTTGGAAAATTGCTATTAAGACATATTATATACTTAGAACTAAGGAATCAGAATATAATAGTCCAAGATACCTGTTCCGCTCGCGCCCGGACTGACTGGCGTGAGAGTGATTAGTGATCCCACTGTACCATGAACCGAGGAGTGCCTGGAGGGGCGTAACTAAGTATCAACCCGATCCGACCAAGGTCGCACGGCGGCTTAGTCGACTCCGTGGACCAAGGAGGAACCGAGCAGAGGTACCAGGTGCGACTCCAGGTCAGACCCCGGTCATAGTTGTTGACCCACACCGTAAAATGAAGGAACAGGCAGGTTAGACTGGCATACAGGCAGGTGGGTATTGGCAAGTACGGCTGGTATGCAGACAGGTGGGTACTGGCAAGTACGGCTGGTATGCAGACAGGTGGGCACTGGCAAGCACGGCTGGTATGCAGACAGGGAGATACTGGCAAGCACGGCTGGTATGCAGACAGGGAGGTACTAGCAGGTTGGAGCGCAGGCTGGATAGGGTCGAGTACAGACTGGGAGACAGGTACAGAGCCGCAGATGCGGTAGACAAGCAGAGTAAAGCGAAACCGCCGGAGCGGAGGACAAGGTAGAGCAGAGAGGAACTGCTGGTGCGGTGAGCAAGCAGAGCGGAGCGAAAACCGCAGGTGCGGTGGGCAAGGCAGAGGAGAGCGGAACCGCCAGAGTGGTGGACAAGGCAGAGCAGAGAGAAACTGCAGGTGTGGTGGACAAGGCAGAGCAGAGCGGAACCGCCGGAGCGATGGGCAAGGCAGAGCAGAGAGAAGCCGCCGGAGCTGTGGGCAAGGCAGAGCAGAGAGAAGCCGCAGGTGCGGTGGACAAGGCAGAGCAGAGCAGAACCGCCGGAGCGGTGGGCAAGGCAGAGCAGAGAGAAGCCGCCGGAGTGGTGGGTAAGTCAGAGCAGGGAGAAACCGCTGGTGCGGTGAGCAAGTCAGACCAGAGAGAAGCCGCCGGAGCGGTGGGCAAATCAGAGCAGATAGAAACCGCCGGAGTGGTGGGTAAGGCAGAGCAGAGAGAAACCGCCGGAGCGGTGGGTAAGGCAGAGCAGAGAGAAACCGCCGGAGCGGTGGGCAAGGCAGAGCAGAGAGAAACCGCCGGAGCGGTGGGCAAGCAGAGCCGAACAGGGCTGAAGGTGCAGGCAGAGAGGACAGGGCTCTGTTCACATGGAACAGACAGGAAAATACAGGAGGATGGCTAGAACACAGGAGGAAGATACGGAGGAAGGGAAAAGGGACAAGCAGAACCAGATACACACAAGGTACTTCCTATGAAGTAGCGAGTGGACACAAAACTCACAAACAGAAGTACAGAGACAATGAGTTGAAGTTAGGTGCAGGTTCAGATACTGCAGGAAAAGGGAAGGTATGGACATAGAGGCAAACAGGTAACAGGCTAGGATACATTCAGACAGGAACTGCTACTACAATGAGATACAAGAACGAGCCTGGGTATACAGCTGCCAGAGTGGCGGAAACAGACTAGAAGTCACAGGTAACAGGTCTGGGTATGCAGCCCCCAGAGTGGCGGAAACAGACTAGAAACAGGACAGGACCTGGCAATTCAGCAGCAAAGACTAACTGAGTGAAGGTGTTGCTCAGGCCCCTCCTTCTGGGTGGAGGGGGTTTAAATATCCAGTGACTCACAGCAATAGGCTGGAGACGCATTAGGGGTGCGCCCACAGCAGCTATAAGAATCAGGAAGTAACCGGGCCGCCGCCCTAAGCAGTCAGTCAAGAGACATGCACACAGCATGAACTGGAGCAAGGTTTGTAGGCTGGACTGACAGGTAAGATTGCGGTCTTGCATAGTGGGAGGTGGCGCACTATGCAAGCACGCCACCAGGGATGTTACAATACCATCTATGGTGGAGGGTATATCCCAACTCATAGTTAGAATTTAAACTTCATGTAATGCCAATAAATGGAGCACAATTGGACAGCACTAAACAGAATACAAAAGAAAGGCAAAGGATACTATGATACTATGGGAGACTCAGAGGCTGATCCATGTTGCTAATACTGCCACATGTGCTAGCCATATGATTAGTCCTAATAGACCTAGTAGTGGCAAACATTTAGTATTATTCAGTATTTTCATATACTCCCTCAGTCGGCATAATACTGTCCGATTGCAATAGATATACACACGTGGTCAAAATTGTTGGTACCCCTCGTTTAATGAAAGAAAAACCCACGATGGTCACAGAAATAACTTGAATATGACAAAAGTAATAATAAATTAAAAATCTATGAAAATGAACAAATCAAAGTCAGACGTTGCTTTTCAACCCTGCTTCCACAGAATTTTTAAAAAAAATTATACTCCAGAAATAGGCCTGGACAGAAATGATGGTGCTCTTAACTTAATATTTTGTTGAACAACCTTTTGAGGCAATCAAACGATTCCTGTAACTGTCAATGAGACTTCTGCACCTCTCGACAGGTATTTTGGCCCACTCCTCATGAGCAAACTGCTCCAGTTGTCTCGTGTTTGAAGGTTGCCTTTTCCAGACGGCATGTTTCAGCTCTTTCCAAAGATGCTCAATAGGATTTAGGTCAGGGCTCATAGAAGGCCACTTCAGAATAGTCCAATGTTTTCCTCTTAGCCATTCTTGGGTGTTTTTAGCTGTGTGTTTTGGGTCATTATCCGGTTGCAAGACCCATGACCTGTGACTGAGACCAAGCTTTCTGACACTGGGCAGCACATTTCTCTCTAGAATCCCTTGATAGTCTTGAGATTTCATTCTACCCTGCACAGATTCAAGACACCCTGTGCCAGATGCAGCAAAGCAGCCCCAGAACATAACAGAGCCTCCTCCATGTTTCACAGTAGGGACAGTGTTCTTTTCTTGATATGCTTCATTTTTCCGTCTGTGAACATAGAGCTGATGTGCCTTGCCGAAAACTTCCATTTTTGTCTCATCTGCCCATAGGACATTCTCCCAGAAGCTTTGTGGCTTGTCAACGTGTACAGTCATGGCCAAAAGTATTGAGAATGAGACAAATAGTAATTTTTCCAAAGTTTACTGCTTCATTTTTTGTAATGGCAATTTGCATATACTCCTGAATGTCAAAGAGTGATCAGCTTAACAGCAATTACTGTACTTGCAAAGTCAATATTTGCCCAGAAAATGAACTTTAACCCCCAAAACACATTTCAACATCATTGCAGTCCTGCCTTAAAAGGAGCAGCTAACATCGTTTTAGTGATTGATCCATTAACATAGGTGTGGGTGTTGATGAGGACAGGGCTGGCGATCAATCAGTCATTAATAAGTAAGAATGACATCACTGGACACTTTAAAAGGAGGCTGGTTCTTGGTATCATTGTTTCTCTTCAGTTAACCATGGTTATCTCTAAAGAAACATGTGCAGCCATCATTGCACTGCACAAAAATGGCCTAACAGGGAAGAGTATCGCAGCTACAAAGATTGCACCTCAGTCAACAATCTATCGCATCATCAAGAACTTCAAGGAGAGAGCTTCCATTGTTGTCAAAAAGGCTCCAGGGCGCCCAAGAAAGACCAGCAAGCGCCAGGACCGTATCTTAAAACTGTTTCAGCTGCGGGATCGGACTACCAGCAGTGCCTAGCTTGCTCAGGAATGGCAGCAGGCTGGTGTGAGTGCTTCTGCACACACTGTGAGGCGGAGACTCTTTGAGCAAGGGCTAGTTTCAAGGAGGGCAGCAAAGAAGCCACTTCTCTCCAGAAAAAACATCAGGGACCGACTGATATTCTGCAAAAGGTACAGGGAGTGGACTGCTGAGGACTGGGGCAAAGTCATTTTCTCTGATGAATCCCCTTTTCGATTGTTTGGGACATCTGGAAAACAGCTTATTCGGAAAAGAAGAGGTGAGCGCTACCACCAGTCTTGTCTCATGCCAACTGTAAAGCATCCTGAAACCATTCATGTGTGGGGTTGCTTCTCAGCCAAGGGAATCGGCTCACTCACAGTCTTGCCTAAAAACACAGCCATGAATAAAGAATGGTACCAGAATGTCCTCCAAGAGCAACTTCTCCCAACCGTCCAAGAGCAGTTTGGCGCCCAACAATGCCTTTTCCAACATGATGGAGCACCTTGCCATAAAGCAAAGGTGATAACTAAATGGCTCATGGAACAAAACATAGAGATTTTGGGTCAATGGCCTGGAAACTCCCCAGATCTTAATCCCATTGAGAACTTGTGGTCAATCAAGAGACGGGTGGACAAACAAAAACCAACAAATTCTGGCAAAATGCAAGCATTGATTATGCAAGAATGGACTGCTATCAGTCAGGATTTGGTCCAAAAGTTGATTGAGAGCATGCCAGGGAGAATTACAGAGGTCTTGAAGAAGAAGGGGCAACACAGCAAATATTGACTTGCTGCATTAACTCATTCTGTCAATATAACCCATTGGTACTCATAATATGATTGCAATTATATTTCTGTATGTGATATAAACATCAGACAAACACTAATAAAAACCAGAGGCCAGCAGATCATGTGAAAATATAATTTTGGTGTCATTCTCAAAACTTTTGGCCATGACTGTAGTTTGGCAAATTCCAGTCTGAATTTTTTATGATTTTTTTTTCAACAATGGTGTTCTCCTTGGTCGTCTCCAATGAAGTCCAGTTTGGATCAAACAACGACGGTTGGTGCAATCTGACCATGATGTTCCTTGAGCTTGAAGTTCACCTTTAATCTCTTTAGAAGTTATCCTGGGCTCTTTTGTTACCATTCGTATTATCCGTCTCTTTGATTTGTCATCAATTTTCCTCTTGCGGCCATGTCCAAGGAGGTTGGCTACAGTCCTATGGATCTTAAATTTCTGAATAATATGTGCAACTGTAGTCAGAGAAACATCAAGCTGCTGGGAGATGGTCTTATAACCTTTACCTTTAACATGCTTGTCTATAGTTTTATTTCTAATCTCCTGAGACAACTCTTTCCTTTGCTTCCTCTGGTCCATGTTGAGTGTGGTACACACCATGTCACCAAACAGCACAGTGAGTATCTGTAGCCCTATATACAGGCCCACTGACTGATTACAAGATTGCAGACACATGTGATGCTAATTAGTGGACACAACTTGATTTAACATGTTCCTTTTGTCACATTATTTTCAGGGGTACCATCATTTCTGTCCAGGCCTATTTCATGAGTTTATTTATTTTTTTTAAATTCCGTGGAAGCAGAAAAGCAATGTCTGACTTTCATTTGTTTATTTTCATAGATTTTTAATTTATTATTACTATTGTCAGATTCAAGTTATTTCTGTGACCATTGTGGGTTTTTCTTTCATTAAACGAGGGGTACCAACAATTTTGACCACGTGTGTAAAAGTGCCAAGTGCTTCCCTATACCGATTCTAAAGTGCTCAGTGCTGCAGTATACCCAGAAACAAACAGTAATGCTTAGGATACATTACCCACCCCATGAAGTTTAGATTCTAATTATGAGTTGGTCGTTCTGGCTTTTAGCCAATGTGTATGGCCACCTTTGTGGCCCATTTAGAAGGGCCCTTAAACTACTCTAATTGACTATTTACTGGCTAATTGGGGGACATTTATTGCCCTATTTACACAGGTTGATGAAACAGTGATGGGGTCAGAATGATTGCTAATATTGTTCTGTCCCCAAAAAGTAAGTTATTGTCACGAGGACAATTTTCGTAGTAGCCTGGCAGTTCTTAATAGGGCTTCCATGGACAGGTTTAGTGCTAGCCACTCCCTCTACCTAATCTCAGGGGTTACCCTTCACCCCTTAACTCCTGTACAGGGATCTGGACTTGCACACAAGCCCATGAGTAGTGGCTACATAGTCAGCTGACTGGTGGAGCAAACTGGCAAGAAGGGTTATTATGTGGTGTCATTAACAATAGGTCAAGTCAGGGCAGAATAGAAAAGCAAATGGGTGGTTGATATACATGCAGAGGTCACAAACCAGAATAATCAAAATAGTACCAAAGAGCAGGGATGAGGACCAAGTCAAGCTGAACTTTAATAACTGGCAATGGAGAAAAGTTACTCAAGATCTTCAAAAGCCACCAGCCCCACCTAGGATTAACAACAATAATACTAGTCAGAAGTTATCCGTCAAGCTCCAGGCCAATATGGTACAAGTCCCAGAATCTCACAGGATCACTACTTTGTCACTCCGCATCACCTACAATATAGGCGACGACTGGGCCTGGTGAAGAAAGCAGAAGCAGGGGGTGTGGGCACTGACACGGATGTCACAGTTATTGGCAGCACATGTCCTGTTTACATGGGGCGAACTGATCCCGATTTACATGCATTCATAACAATCAACTACTCCAACGAACGGGTGATTGCCGGCCTGTGCAGCCGATAATCAGGAACGAGCAATCGTAGGATTGGCTTCTCTACATGGGCCACTAGTTATGAAATATCCTAGTTATCTGCCTACACGTTCTACGATAGGAAGACCCTTTTGAACAGCTCATACACAGAGATGTGTCATCTGGCAGGGGTGAGATATGTTTTATCGGATCTCTTCCTGCCAACCTATCCCAACTTAACGCAGGTGTAAAAAAAAGACAAAAACAGTGTATGCGCCCCTCCTGCAGTGTTGCGGTTCCAGCCCAGTCGGCAGCACTATTCCCAGCGGTGCAGCAAATGAGTGGTCGCTCGTTTGCTGTACCCTCTACTATTTCACCCAAGTAGACCACTGCCCTGACTTGAGGCTCCTGAGGACAAATACAAAATCTCCAACAGGGCCCCAACTATTACAGGCTTTTAATAGTAATAATGTTTTCATATGGAACTTTTGGGCCCCTAGGCTAAAGGGCCCATGTGCGATTGCAATCCTTGCACCCATTATAGTTATGCTCCTGGCTGCAACCAAAGAATGGCAGCTCTTTAGCAGCAGCCTGCACGTAACTCAACAAGTCACACCACTCTCCAGGAACAGTGGTGTTGACATCGCTGGAACCGAACCACTGCAGGACAGGAGTATACGCTGTTTTTGCTTTAACTTGGGTCTTGAATTGATTACGTTGTGGTTATATAGTGGTGGACAACCCCTTTAAGGCTGGAGCTACCTGTCACACACTGGTCACATGACCAAGGATCACTCTATGCTGGAGCTTCATCGCAGCATGATAAAAGTGATTGGGGTAGCACTGCAACCCCCAAGATACTGTGACTCTGACAAGCAAAGCACAAAAAGTTGGAACCAGTGTGATTTTTTTTGCAACTTGCTAGTCGTAGTCGTGGTACCTTGCGGGTCACAATGCAATCCCATTCACTTGCAATCACTGCAATCTTTGGCCACATGACCAGTGTTGTGGCCCGAGCCTAAAGAGTCTTGGACACTGCAAGATATTTGTGAACGAGCGATGTTAGGGCGCAAGTAAGGCAGCTGTATAAATCGGACCGAGATCAGAATGCAGAGCAGAATGCAGAGCATGGACTGGCCAGCAGCTCTACCGGCCCGAGCGTGGCAGCTGCATAGAAATATATGAATCAGTCATTATCGGGTGGGGAGAGCTGCCCGCTAGTCCGTGCATTGTGTTCTGATTTTGGACTAATTTATACAGCCGCCTGACTGCGCACTTAAAAACACTTATTTCACGATTATCCTGCCGTGTAAACGGGCTGCTGATCACCCGATGAACAAAACATTTGTGTGCATCGTGATCAATCTGTGCAAATGGACCCTAAGATTTACAACACAAGATAAACCAAAATGACCACTATTAAGCACTTGTGGTCTATGGACCCATCAGAGCAGAGGCCCCTGCCCATGTATACCCCAATCTTATGGTCTATGGACCCCTCAGATCGGAGGCCCCCGCCCCTGTATACCCCAATCTTATGGTCTATGGACCCCTCAGATGGGAGGCCCCTGCCCCTGTATACCCCAATCTTATGGTCTATGGACCCCTCAGATCGGAGGCCCCCGACCCTGTATACCCCAATCTTATGGTCTATGGACCCCTCAGATGGGAGGCCCCGGCCCCTGTATATCCCAATCTTATGGTCTATGGACCCCTCAGATGGGAGGCCCCTGCATATCCCAATTGTAGCGTCGGCGTCCCTGCCCTCTGCTAGGCAGGGACGCTGTTCCCCTCACCTCTCTGCTCCGAGCCCGGCGTCCCCCTCCCGCTCTGCTGGCAGCGCGCGCTCCTTCCCAGCCACTGAGCTTAGGGCGCGCTCCCTCCCTCTTAAAGGGGCCGCGCGCCGTCCTAAGGAGTCCCCGGCCAATGGCCGGAGGACTTCACCATATATAAGGCACCTCCTCCAAAATGGAGGTGCCCGAGCAATGTTGTTGCACTGTTCACTACTCTGCTTCAGCCCTCGGGTCCCGTTGCCAGTTACCTGCCTGATTCCTGCCAGAGTCCTGCCAGTTTGCTGTCTGTTTCCTGCCTGATATTCTTGCTACATGCTTGCTAGCCTGAGGTCCGACGGTCTGCCTTCCTACTCCTGTCAGTCTGTCTATGGACCAGCTTGCCCGCTCACCTGGGAGCGCTCCTCTGCTACCTGCCTGCTAGCCTGCCTGGAGGCTCCGCCGTCACATGCTGTGACCACCTGCTATTCCAGAGACTCTCGCCCGCTCACCTGGGAGCGCTCATCTGCTACCTGCCTGCTAGCCTGCCTGGAGGCTCCGCCGTCACGTGCTGTGACCATCTGCTATTCCAGAGACTCTTGCCCGCTCACCTGGGAGCGCTCCTCCGCTACCTGCCTGCCTGCCTACCTGGAGGCTCTGCCGTCACGTGCTGTGACCACCTGCTCTTCCAGAGACTCTCGGCTGCTCACCTGGGAGCACTCATCTGTCATCCGCCTGCTAGCCTACCTGGAGGCTCAGCCGTCACAGGTCGTACCTACCCTATACTCAGAGACTGTCCCGGTCACTTGCTGTGACCTCCTGCCCGTTCACCCAGAGACTGCCCCGGTCACTTGCTGTGACCTCCTGCCCGTTCACCCAGAGACTGCCCCAGTCACTTGCTGTGACCTCCTGCCCGTTTACCCAGAGACTGTCCCGGTCACTTGCCGTGACCTCCTGCCCGTTCACCCAGAGACTGTCCCGGTCACCTGCTGTGACTGCCTACCCGTCTTCCCTGGTCGCCACCCGCTCCCTTACAAGGACCGCCCCCTTGTATAGTAGCTCAGAGGTTCCGCCTACCAGATCCGTTACAGTTTGCTCGGGCCATGGAACCCGGTGGCACCCAAGCTCCCTCGCTCTCGGACCTCTGTCATGAACTGTCCCGTCAGAGGTCCCAACAGGAGTCCATCCTGGGTCACCTGCGGAATGTCAATTCTCGCCTGGACACTCTGACTGCTCCACCAGCAACCACCGCCAGTGCCATGACTCGCAACCCGGCAGCTCCGCTGCCCACCAATGCCATAGTATCCTACCCCGGACCCCGGCTTTCTGCACCTCCTCGCTTCGGAGGCGACTCCGCCCAGGCTCGGGGCTTCATAAATCAGTGCACCCTGCACTTTGAACTCCTGTCCCACCAGTTTAACTCCGACCGGGCCAAAATTGCCTTCATCATGTCCCATCTCACCGGGGAGGCCCTGGCCTGGCTAAATCCTCTATGGGAGAGAGGAGACCCCCTGGTGTCCGACTTGCCTGCCTTTCTCATGGCTTTCCGGAAAGTCTTCGACGAACCCGGACGGAAGACCTCATCCGCATCATCTCTGCTACGCCTCCGTCAGGGAAGTCTCACCGTGGGCCAATATGCCATACGGTTCTGTACCCTTGCCTCGGAGCTGGCCTGGGATAACGACGCTCTGGTATCCGTCTTCTGGGAGGGTCTGTCCGGCCGTATTAAAGATGAACTTGCCGGTCGGGACATTCCTACCACTCTCGATGATCTAATAACTCTTGCCACCCGGATTGACCTACGGTTCCAGGAGCGTGCCAAAGAGGTCACCCGTGAGAGAAGGTTTCCACGTCTAGCTCCTACTTTTCAGAGATCCGTCTCTCCCCAGGTACACTCTCCTGAGCCTATGCAGGTCGACCAGACCAAGATGGTCAAAACCCGTCAGGACTTACGCCGTGCCGAAGGGAGCTGCTTCTACTGTGGCAGTAAGGAGCACCAGATCCGTACCTGCCCGGAGAGGTCGGGAAACGCCTGTGTCTAGGTTCGCTCAGAGAGGTCAACCTAGACAAGAATAAATCCTCTCCATCTCTGCTACTGTCAGTCTCTATTATCTGCGGGGAGAATCGTTATTTCGAACTAGCCCAACTTGACTCTGGAGCGGCCGGGAATCTTATCTCACAGTCCCTGGTAGAAAAATACCGCATTCCCACCAAACCTCTGGCTGTACCATTATCTGTCGCTGCTGTGGATGGGGGCCTCTTACCACGTCCCATCCAACTCATCACCAAATCCGTAACTCTGCAGGTGGGAATGCTGCATTCTGAGAGCATCTCTTTTCATGTTCTGCCTGGACTCTCTCACGCCCTCTTATTAGGTCTACCTTGGCTCCAGAGACATGCACCCGTGCTTGACTGGCAGACCGGAGAAGTCCTTCGCTGGGGACAGGACTGTCATAAGACTTGTTTGGTTCCTGTTCATCCCGTCCGTCCTTCTCCTACCCCAACTAATCTACCTGGACTTCCGATTCCCTATTGGTCATTTGCTGATGTCTTTAATAAAAAGGAGGCAGAGACATTACCCCCTCATAGACCATACGACTGTCCTATCGACCTGTTACCCGGTACTACTCCTCCCCGTGGGCATATTTACCCGTTGTCCGCTGCTGAGACCCGGTCGATGTCCGAATATATTGAGGAGAATTTGGCCAGGGGATTCATCCGGAAATCTACCTCCCCGGCGGGAGCAGGCTTCTTCTTCGTAAAAAAGAAGGACGGCTCTCTCCGTCCCTGTATAGACTATAGAGGCCTTAACCAGATCACGGTGAAGAATAAGTATCCCCTTCCGCTCATTCCAGAATTATTTGATCGCCTGAGGGGGGCTAGAGTCTTCACCAAACTGGACCTCCGTGGGGCGTACAACCTGGTCCGTATCCGTCAAGGGGATGAATGGAAGACTGCATTCAACACCCGGGACGGCCACTATGAATATCTGGTAATGCCCTTTGGTCTCTGTAACGCTCCTGCCGTCTTTCAAGAGTTGGTCAATGACATCTTCCGGGACCTTCTCTACTCCTGCGTTGTGGTGTACCTGGACGACATCTTGGTCTTCTCTCCGGATCTCCAGACTCACCGGAGGGACGTTCGTCAGGTCCTGCTCAGGCTCAGGCAGAACCACCTCTTCGCTAAATATGAGAAGTGCCTCTTTGAGCAGACCTCGCTTCCGTTTTTGGGCTACATTATTTCTCAGACCGGCCTACGAATGGATCCAGAGAAACTGTCTGCCATCGAGAAATGGCCCCGACCGGAGGGGTTGAAGGCCATTCAGCGATTCCTGGGCTTCGCCAACTACTACCGCCTCTTCATACCGCACTTCTCTTCCCGGACTGCCCCAATTTCCACGCTCACCCGTAAGGGTACTAATCCCAAAGAGTGGCCGCCCGAAGCAGAGGAGGCTTTTCTTTCCTTAAAACAGGCCTTCTCTTCCGCCCCGGTGCTGCATCGTCCGGACGGCAACAAGCAGTTCTTTCTGGAGGTTGACGCCTCCTCCTCTGGAGCCGGAGCTGTACTTACTCAAAAATCTTCTTCCGGGAGGATGGTAACTTGCGGCTTCTTCTCCAAACTCTTCTCCTCTTCTGAACGCAATTACTCCATAGGAGACCGAGAGTTATTGGCCATCAAGCTGGCATTGGAGGAGTGGCGTTACCTACTCGAGGGGGCTCTTCATCCGGTAATAATTTACACTGACCACAAGAACTTGGCTTATCTCCAGCATGCCCAGAGACTTAATCCGCGCCAAGCCCGGTGGTCCTTGTTTTTTGCTCGCTTTGATTTTGTTCTACATTTTCGCCCGGCTGACAAGAACATCAAAGCAGACGCCTTGTCCCGATCCTTTCTGGTATCTGATCTCGAGGAAGAACCTAAACATATCATCGATCCCGCCAGAGTAATGCAGGTGGCTCCCGTGAGTCTAAATCGTCTCCCTCCCGGTAAGACGTTCGTATCGGTACCTGATCGGGAGAAGATCCTACACTGGGGTCATTCGTCTAAACTAGCTGGCCACGCCGGTCAGAAAAAGACCCTCCAGCTTATTTCCCGGCACTACTGGTGGCCTAACCTGCGCAAGGATGTAATAGACTTTGTTTCTGCCTGTGTGTCCTGTGCCCGCAACAAAGTTCCGAGACACCTGCCAGCCGGTCGCCTCCTTCCTCTGCCAGTACCTGCTGCCCCCTGGCAGCATATAGCGATGGACTTCATAACTGATCTTCCCGTCTCTGCCGGTTGTACGGTCATTTGGGTGGTCGCTGACCGCTTTTCCAAGATGGCTCACTTCATTCCCCTGCCAGGCCTCCCGTCTGCACCCGAGCTGGCTAAAGACTTTATCCGCCACATCTTCCGTCTTCATGGCCTGCCCCGTCACATCGTGTCGGATCGTGGGGTACAGTTCACTTCTCGTTTCCGGAGAGCCACTTGTAAATTGCTAGACGTCACCCTGGACTTCTCCTCCGCTTACCACCCACAGTCTAATGGTCAAGTGGAGCGGATCAATCAGATCCTGACCAGTTACCTCCGGCACTTCGTTAATGCCCACCATTCTGACTGGGTGGATCTCCTGCCATGGGCCGAATTCTCGTACAACAATCACGAGAGCGAATCTTCCTCCAAATCCCCGTTTTTTGTAGTCTTCGGTCAGCATCCTCGGATCCCGTTTCCCATCTCCACCTCGGTGGACAATCCGGCTGCGGAATCTCTTGTTAACAAATTTTCCTGCACATGGGAGAGTACCCGGTCCGCACTCCTTCTGTCATCCGAGCGTATGAAAAGACTTGCTGACAAAAAACGTCTGGATCCTCCTCAATTCCGTCCAGGGGATAAGGTCTGGCTCTCGTCCAAGTATGTCCGGCTCAAGATTCCTTCCTATAAGTTAGGGCCTCGGTTCATCGGTCCTCTGGAGGTCATCAGTCAGATCAACCCGGTGGCCTATAAATTGAAACTCCCGGCCAACTTGCGGATCCCTAACTCCTTCCATGTATCTCTCCTCAAACCCGTGGTACTTAACTCTTTTTCAAAGTCTACAGGTACGCCTCCTGCTCCGGTTTCCGCTGAAAACGAGTTTGAGGTAGAGAACATTCTGGCCACCAAAAGGGTAAGAGGAAAAACCTTTTTTCTGGTAGATTGGAAGGGGTTTGGTCCTGAGGAGAGAACGTGGGAGCCCCGGGAGAACATCCATGCCCCTCTCATCCTTGCTAAATTTCTGTCTGGCCTAAAAAAGGGGGGGCCTAAAGGGGGGGGTACTGTAGCGTCGGCGTCCCTGCCCTCTGCTAGGCAGGGACGCTGTTCCCCTCACCTCTCTGCTCCGAGCCCGGCGTCCCCCTCCCGCTCTGCTGGCAGCGCGCGCTCCTTCCCGGCCACTGTGCTTAGGGCGCGCGCGCGCGCGCTCCCTCCCTCTTAAAGAGGCCGCGCGCGCCGTCCTAAGGAGTCCCCGGCCAATGGCTGGAGGACTTCACCATATATAAGGCACCTCCTCCAAAATGGAGGTGCCCGAGCAATGTTGTTGCACTGTTCACTACTCTGCTTCAGCCCTCAGGTCCCGTTGCCAGTTACCTGCCTGATTCCTGCCAGTTTGCGGTCTGTTTCCTGCCTGATATTCCTGCTACCTGCTTGCTAGCCTGAGGTCCGACGGTCTGCCTTCCTACTCCTGTCAGTCTGTCTATGGACCAGCTTGCCCGCTCACCTGGGAGCGCTCCTCTGCTACCTGCCTGCTAGCCTGCCTGGAGGCTCCGCCGTCACATGCTGTGACCACCTGCTATTCCAGAGACTCTCGCCCGCTCACCTGGGAGCGCTCCTCCGCTACCTGCCTGCCTGCCTGGAGGCTCTGCCGTCACGTGCTGTGACCACCTGCTATTCCAGAGACTCTCGCCCGCTCACCTGGGAGCGCTCATCTGCTACCTGCCTGCTAGCCTGCCTGGAGGCTCCGCCGTCACGTGCTGTGACCATCTGCTATTCCAGAGACTCTTGCCCGCTCACCTGGGAGCGCTCCTCCGCTACCTGCCTGCCTGCCTGGAGGCTCTGCCGTCACGTGCTGTGACCACCTGCTATTCCAGAGACTCTCGCCCGCTCACCTGGGAGCGCTCATCTGCTACCTGCCTGCTAGCCTGCCTGGAGGCTCCGCCGTCACGTGCTGTGACCATCTGCTATTCCAGAGACTCTTGCCCGCTCACCTGGGAGCGCTCCTCCGCTACCTGCCTGCCTGCCTACCTGGAGGCTCTGCCGTCACGTGCTGTGACCACCTGCTCTTCCAGAGACTCTCGCCTGCTCACCTGGGAGCACTCATCTGTCATCCGCCTGCTAGCCTACCTGGAGGCTCAGCCATCACAGGTCGTACCTACCCTATACTCAGAGACTGTCCCGGTCACTTGCTGTGACCTCCTGCCCGTTCACCCAGAGACTACCCCAGTCACTTGCTGTGACCTCCTGCCCGTTTACCCAGAGACTGTCCCGGTCACTTGCCGTGACCTCCTGCCCGTTCACCCAGAGACTGTCCCGGTCACCTGCTGTGACTGCCTACCCGTCTTCCCTGGTCGCCACCCGCTCCCTTACAAGGACCGCCCCCTTGTATAGTAGCTCAGAGGTTCTGCCTACCAGACCCGTTACACCAATCTTATGGTGTACAGACCCCTCAGATGGGAGGCCCCCGCCCCTGTATACCCCAATCTTATGGTCTATGGACCCCTCAGATGTGAGGCCCCCTGCACCTGTGTACTCCAATTTAATGGTCTATGGACCCCTTAGATTGGAGGCCCCTGTATACCCCAATCTTACACCCACTGTCCGGTGTTACCCAGGACGGCTTCATACATGCAGATGAACTCCTCACTTCCAGTAAATGTTTTAAAAATTATTTAAAACTTTCTATATTGGAAAAAAAAAAGTATAATTTCAACTAAAAATGCCAATTTCTGCAGACTATGCATCACATAGGTGAAGAGGTGCAGCAGCTGCAGTCCGTCCACGATGGCTCCACACTCCACCCATGATGTGCCAGCTCCCCTCCGCCGGACCCCAGCATTCTGCTTCTATAAGCCCCCCATTAGCACTATTGGTGTTACCGCGCAGTGCACGTTGTCACTAGGGGTACAATGACGGAGAGGAGCAGAAGTTTCGCACCGCGGGGACAGACAGGGTTCTCCGTACATGCAGCAAAGCGCTGAAATCTTCCTCTGAAAATTCACACGCACATGGCAACAAGCCTGCTGCCCATTTAAAAAATGGCTCCTGCGGTCCCTCCCCCCTCCGTGACGTTGCATCTATCTCCACCAATCAGGAGTTAAGCATTAGAACTACTGAATGACAGATGTGTAAAGCAGACAGATGCGCATGCGTACGGAATAATCTTACAGCATCTGTACGTCCCGCCCACCCGGCTGGCTGGCTGCGTCTCCTCGCCCAGTGCTGTGAGCGGCTCCTGTGTGTGCGGCGTCGAGGAAGGAAGAAAGACGGAGGAGGAGGACGAGGGAGGAAGAGACAGAGAAATGAGAGCAAGCTCCGGCGCTTCCGACTCCAGGCAGTCCCCGGGCACCTTGGCTGTGTGAGCGCCGAGCCGGCTATTCATTGCACCGACAGTCTCCGCTTTTGGCTTGTAGAAATCCGCGGCGGCAGCAGCAGCATGAGCGCGGAGGGATATCAGTACCGGGCCCTGTTCCCGTACAAAAAGGAGAGGGAAGAGGACATGGAGCTGCGGGTGGGGGACGTCCTCACCGTCAACCGGGGCTCCCTCCTGGCACTGGGCTGCGGGGAGGGCAACGAGGCCAGACCGGAGCATATCGGCTGGCTGAACGGCTTCAACGAGAGCACGGGGGAGAGGGGCGACTTCCCGGGCACCTACGTGGAGTACATCGGGCGGAAGAAGATTAACCCTCCGACCCCCAAGCCCAGACCACCGAGACCCCTACCCGTGGCCCCCGGGGCCGCCCGAGGAGAGGCGGGGGCAGAAGCGCAGGGTGAGTGTCTGGTGTCTGCCCCAGTGTCCTACCTGCACAGCTGTCACTGGTCTGCCTGCACCATGCTTTATATGACAGCTCTTCTCACTTATGTGTTTTTTTTAATGTCCAAAATCCAGCAATTAACCTTTTAAAAGCTGCAAAAAAAAAATGCACTGGGAAAATCCAAAAGTGACCCTCATATTGCTAGATGGTGGTGTGTAGTAATGTCATATGAGTTTTTGCTTTAGAGGGGCTGTGGGGAGTCCATTTTTTTTAACTTAAGTGCTTAGATTTGGAGCTAAAACATTTGAAATTGGGTTTCATGAAAAATGTTCCATCGTTTGCCTTCAACTGTCTATTGCTGGCTGCAGAATGAGTTAACGAAGAATCTGTCGGTGAGTTCCTCCTAACAGGAGAGTTTGTAACTTTTTTTCTGCCTTTCTGGGCTTATAGCTAATTTATAATCACAAGATGCAATATTATTAATCATTCCAAAATGGAAAATCATGTTAAGCCCTAAAAACACAATTTTAAGTAAAAGAATAGCCCCCCATCCTTTAAACTGTATAGGCATGAGATCTTTCTCTCCAGATCAGCGACACACAACCCCTCATGGGTAATGATAACCCCTCGCCAGTGGATGAGCACCCCCTGATGTTAGCCCCTCATGTGTATGAGAACCCCCCCCCCCCCCCTTCCTCCGGGGTATAAGCAACCCCTGATGTCAGTCCCTGTTGGGTACGAGAGCCCCTGCCCCTTCCTCATGGGTATAGGGCAGCACGGTGGTGCAGTGGTTAGCATTACAGCCTTGCAGCGCTGGAGCCCTGGGTTCAAATCCCACCAAGGACAACATCTGCAAGAAGTTTATATGTTCTCCCCGTGCTTGTGTGGGTTTCCTCCGTTTTCCTCCCACGTTCCATAGACTGATAGGGAATGTAGATTGTGAGCCCCAGTGGGGACAGTGATGGTAATGTTTGTAAAGTGTAGTGGAATTAATGATGCTATATAAGTTAGTAAAATAAATAAAATGGGTATGAGCACCCCCTGATGTCAGATAGCGCGCCCCCCCCACGGGTATGGCTAGGTCCAGCGGACAGATTTCTAGGATCTTTCTATAACTTTTCTTCAGCGTTTTGCAGTGATTGGCTGAGTGTCAGATTGGGCTGCTGGGCTGGGAACTGTGCTGAGTAACACTGATGTGGAAAAGTACCAGATCTGTGGTGTATAAGTGGTCCAGAGATGGCTGGCTGTCCTCTATGGCTCCTATACTGGTCATACAGGATAAAGCAGCTTCTGTCCCTGCATGCTTGGCCTTGTAGTGCCCCATAAGTTGCACCATGTGGTACAATGATCAGCCCCATATTTACACTCTGTTGCCCATTTAGCAGTGTTTACAAACGTGGTGGTATACTCCTGTAGCCAGTGCATGGCGGTCCGGTACGGTGGTATCTCCTTCCAGAAGTGCCACTAATAGACCTGACACATGACCCCCGCAGGCCCGAGCCCCGTGCACGTCCCATTGTCCCCCTCCTGTAAAGTACTCATTCTTTATCTCGGCCCATTAGTATTGAGCTCGGCGTTTCCCCGGGAGCCATCATGTTCCTGCATTTATTGTCCAGGACATTCTTGAGTCAAAGTCAACTGTGAATGTGGAATGTGCTGCCAGTGCACAAAGAAGTCCAGTTCCTGTCCTTGACTATTGATTTTTTTCCTGCCTCTTTCTTTCCTGTGCTGCATGTAGATCTGCAGGCTTTGTGTCCAGGACAATAGAGCAGAAGTGTTTCTGTACCCAGAGTTTATTCAATGAAAGCACTCTGGGTCTGCAGCCCCTCCGCACCTGGGCTCGCTACATGGCATTGTCAGCCCTGGGACATGTTCTGGTGTCCAGTAGATTTGCATACATGGTTTACTATGCTGCCAGGAGAGCTGGATTTAGCTGGAGGAAGTCTGGTGGTCAGGGGGCCCTATGAGGGGCAGAGTCTTGCGCAATGCTCTGCATGGTGCTAAGCACAGAGCACACTGTTTACATACTAATCAGGCGTCTCGCGCTCACATTGAAGTATCTGCCATGTTTGTTTGTCCGAGTTCTAAATGTTTGTAAATTCCTTTCTAACTTTAGTCCCTCATACAAAATATTAGAACAATCTGTAGTTTACTTTTTTTAATTGTTTTATTTATTGCTGCAATTAATACTTGTTATTTTGATGCGTGCTGTGGTCAGGATTCTCGGCTGATAGAGGACATATTCAAATGAGACACAATTGCAATTTTTTATATATATTTATATATTTTAAATCACACTTCTAATGCATTTGCAATGTGACCAGATGATGAAGCCAGGGAAGTTGCTTTTTGAGGTGCAAGTGCCATCTACTGGCCTGGAATAACATGGGAGAGTCTGGAGAGCTGCACAGGATCATGTTCTGGTGTTCTGGGCTAATGCAAAGTTCACATTCCCCCCCCCCCCCTTCATATTTTGTGCGGTTTTAATATATCTGCTGCAAACAATTACATTGTTTAGACTCATCAGTGTTTGTGACATTTGTGCTTCTTAAGAGAAAAGGCTTTTTTCAGAATGTTGCTGAATTTTTGCAGAGCACTCAGTCAGGGTTTCTGTCGCAATCCCGCAATATAGGGTTCAGTCTTGAGCCCCACTGGAGTCGCTGTAGACACTGTCTGATCTCCATCCTGGCAATATTCATCTTTTCCAGACCTACCTGCTAGACAATGTGCACAGTGACTCCATCAGCTTCATTAAAGTGAATGGCTCCGTAGGGGCCCCTCCTGAATCCAGGTACATGCCATATTCTGGGGATGTTCTGTTCTAGATGCATTGCTTTTAGAGGACAGGTTGGTGTCTCATGGAGGCTCTACAAAGCAGCACCTAACTTTGACTAGGGTCTGGCATACGGAACATAGGTACTGCATAGCGCTATTGGTTTGAATAGGTGGCGGATGTGCAGTACCTGTCCGTGGCCACTATACAATCGACGGAGCTCGGCTATGCAGTTCTGGCCGACACCAGGAACAGCTGATCAGTGGGGGGCGCCGGGTGTCGCACTCCCACCGATCAGACATTGATCTATCCTAAGGATAGGCCATCAATGTAGGACATGGATAATCCCTTTATATGTCTTGGCAGTATTCTTAGCGACCGTGGCCTTGCATGGACAGCACTGATTGGACATTATCAGGCTGTGAATACAAACCAATCCTATAACTCCCACTTTTCTGTTTATTAATACATTTCTAGGAGGAATAATAGTGAACGGTACAATGCGGGGTCTAAGAAAAGCGGATTCTGAACTGTTGCATCATAGAGAATACAAGTGTTACTATTACATGTATCAGGAGAGATGACAGATCCTCTAAGGATTTATTGCTTTCTAATAATGCCATCTCTTTTTACCAAATGGAAATCCAGTCCCATTCTCATTACTTCTCATTTAAAGAAAGAAGAAAACATTTGCCATGTCAGAGGCAGGTCAGGAGCTTTAATCAGTGGGAGTCCTGGTGCCGAGACCCCACCATTCGGCTAAGAGCCTTTCCTCCTTCATGTTGGCATTTGTTGTGGGTCTTTACACAACCCACATGCAAACCTTTTTGTTATGACAAGGGTTTTTTTTTTTTAAATGAGTTGCAGTTTAAAGGGATTGTCTCATGATGACATCCCCTTTTAGTCTGAATTCGGCAGTGACCAATTTAGTCACCAAGCTTCACAATCTCGTCTTCTCTCCTTTGGAAGCAGGGGCGCCATTCGGGTTAATGACCAACCATGTAATACATGTACGGGTTGGGTACTTCAGCGCCACTCTTTACGTGGGCATAGAAAAAGGAGTTGTCTTCATTAACGAATCCGTTTAATATACGGTCTTGTTCAGACTGTGGTTGCAGGCTGCTGCTGCTATGTTGCTCTATAGCTTATGACCTGCGCTTGCAGTGCACATGGCGATGCTTTGCTTGTTGGCTAAGGTGAACAGATACATTAGCTTCAAAGTCTTAGGGTTATTGAATGACATGAATCAGAATTCTCAGAAACCGGCATCTGGGGGGGCTATACCTCCTGACATATGGAGCTCAGCAGTGCAGGCCATGTCATTTTGTGTGGAAATATATGGGCCTTTAATGGAACGCTATGCCTCATACACTTGTAAGAAGAAATTTTAGGAATATGCATAAGTTGGAGATTTGTATGAATCTGTAGGTGCGCCGCCTGGCTGGTCCCTGCCGTTGCGCGCCGCCTGGCTGGTCCCTGCCGTTGCGCGCCGCCTGGCTGGTCCCTGCTGCTGCGCGCGGCACATGACAGCCTTTTTTTTTTGAGTTCCCAGTGTGATCTGCTCCCAGAGTGGATGGGCTAAAAACTCACTTTGCTGCTATTTTGAGATCTTTTGGCCCAGCTTACTACTTTTGTAACAGTGCCGTTGTGTTATTGCCAGTAATGAAGCAATGCAATATCCCCCCTCCCCACTTATAGGCTGATTACTTACTCCGCCAAATCTCAGATGAGCCCTTAACAGGCGTTAATGAGGATAAGCGTTAAAAGGACAGGAGTGTAATTGCTTGCTCCCTCTGTAATCCATATGCTCTTTACATATATTAATAAAGACGTTCTTGTATATTGGTTGTACTTGTGTCATCCAGTAAATATTTTCTCAACTGGTAATAACTGTTCCCGTTTTGTTTTTTTTATATAATCCAAACTTTCATATCCCAGACGGGTTATAACCTGCGTCCCTCACCTGCATCTTACATTGCTAGATGAGGGTTGCTTTCTGACACCTAATCTCCAGTAATCTCGGCACAGACTATGATATCATACTTGGCACACAGGTAATGTCTTTTTTTCCAGAGATGTTTGGTTAGGGTAATGAATTGCTTCTTGGAAAATCATGGGAGCTTTTAAGTCAACAAAAGTTGGAGAAGCATCGGTTGCATCATGTCCTTCTTGGCTGCGCATCCATTGAATACACGTCCCCAGCTGCCAGGTGACACATTGGCCATCCCGTTTCCCTTTTTTCCTTCAAGTCCCTTTTGTTGATTTTGGCTCGTTTATGGAAATGTCGCAATTTGTCAGTTTTTCTCTCCCCCTTCCTAATTTTATTAATTAATTAAAAAAATTATAAGAGCGGCGTTGTTTCATCATCATAATCAGAAGATGTGATGAGAAGCAGACGTGAGTCCTGGCTCTGCCAGACTTGGTTATGGAACTTCACCACAGTGATCTCTACCAAACTGCAGAGCGTATGTGGTTTGCCCCAAGCTATTTTCTTCGCATGTTAGGAGTAGTAGTTTCTCAACAGCTGGAGAGCGACAGGTTGGAGACTGCTGACGTTTAGCGAACTCTGGTTGTATTGGATTAGGACGTCTAAATCTGGTGTTGTATGGGTGCATTTATAGATCGAGGTTAGGCCACGTTCACATTCAGTATTTCGTCAGTCTTTTAAATCAGTATTTGTAAGCCAAAACCAGAAGTGGGTGATAATTCCAGAAGTGGTGACGTGTTTCTATTATCCTTTTCTCCGATTGTTCCACTACTGATGTAAAATACTGACCATGTGAACATGGCCTTACAGTGCTGTACGCCGTACATGACGTCTGTGTTTCTGTCGAAATCCCTGAAAAAACATATTTCGACAATGCTGAAGTAGCCGTTCACTTCATTTTTTGCAGAATCTGATGGAAATCCTGAGCTATTTAGTGTAGAGCAGTATATAAATGTGACCCTAGCCTTAGATATTCATTTTACTTTTTACTGACTAATTTCTCTCTTCTTTGCCCATACTACTAATTAATCTATGGCACTCACCCTTAAAACGTATCGGTCACCAGATTTCAATAGAAAAACTGCATACGTTTTTTACTTGGATCTTAGACCCGATGATGCTGTTGTGCTTACTGTAAAAATCCATCTCCGATTGGCTGTGTAATACGAATATTAACAAGAGCATTTTATAAGTTCAGCTATAGAATGAAATAACTGTATGCAGGCTCTGACCACCGCAGCTTGTACTGAGCAGTGTGAGATAGCAGCAGCGAGGAGGCACACTGAGAAACTGTCAAGTCTTGGTAGGCGATGGTTGATTTAAACTCTCATAAATGATTATACGGCCATTCTTGCATGGATTTTCAAAGCAAGTACACTAGCATCATTAGGTATGCAATCTCCGCAATTGTGTGTATGCACTTTTAAGAGGAAGCCGAAAAACTAGTGCAAGGCAAAAGAGGGGTGTCTGCATATAGCGATTATTCAGATTCCATTGTAAAATAAAGGTCATAACCTCATTTATTGTCACGGGAAAATGCTCCTTTTTTTTTTCTTTGCTCCAGTTTTAGATCTCTCCCATTGTGCTCCGTTCCAGACTGTCAGGGCCGTGCAGAGATCTGAGCGCTCGGCGCTGTGCTGCTCTCGCTTCCACGGTTGTAGGGTTAAGCTGCAGACTGTGCGGTAACCTGATACCAGAAGGAGCCTGTCTGAGCCGGCCCTGTCCTGCTGGATCAGGAAATCGCTGATCCAGAGAATGATGCAAGACAGCTACAATATCGCAACTTTACTTTTTGGAAAAACGGAATTTTTGTAGTTCAGTTGCAGGCTTGCAAAAAGTAATTTCTTATGGAAGTCATTTTCAGCAGTGCAATATTGGATTTATCTTGCAGAGTTAGTAACTTTACCACCATGTTCCACATTTTTATGCTGCATCTAATTGAACATATTTTTCCACCATAACACACTTTTTTTTTTTTTGTTCATTTGTTATGCTAATGCAAATAAAGCAACTTTTCTACCATTTTACTGTTGCATTGTGTCTGTAAGTCCTTTATCTAGCTGAGTGCTTTTCAAAACTGACACAAGTCCATCAGACCTCCTTCTGTCCCCCCTCCCATCTTATAGTGTCTGCGACAGCAGCAGGAAGGAGGCTGTACTCAGATCTGCAGTGTGGAGAGGGATGAAAGCATGTCTCAAGGAGGGCAGAGAAAACGGGCTATAGAAAACGAGGAAAGCACATAAAGATAAAATAAGTAGAGTATTAGCTGTGGTGATGCATGAAAGCAAGTGACCGCAGAACCTTGGATACACTCATCACATATCCAGCCTATATTACAGGAAGAGACACTCCTACAAGAGGAAAATCGGAATCTTGGATCAGGCTGCAAATAACCTATGTAGGGTCTGAAAATGTGTAACTAAAGGTAACCACGAACACGAAAAAAATATATTTTTCATGTCAGAGGTGACCATAGCCTTTAAAGCGCCACTCCAGCTTTTTTTTTTTTTACTTTACTGCTGGAGTGGTGCCACTAATCTAAGTTTCTTGCACCTAGTATCACCGGCTGCCGTCGTCTTGACTAAACCTCAGCTACAATATCAGTCCATGGACCCCACTTGCACTGATTCCTATAAGGACCTGTTCACACTGGCATCACCCAGGGTTTTCTTGCTTTGGACCAGTAGATTAGCGCTTGCTGCATTACTCCACATATAACCTGATGGACCCATTATTAGCCTACAGGATCTTCTTTGACACCCCCCATGATGCCAGATTGAATAGAGTCCAAATACCTTGATCAGGAGATGAAAGGCATTTTATTATAGTCACTATAAATACTAAAATACTGCCCCGTGTCTTCATGCCAAAGAAACCAGACCCGTATGGCGCAGAATTTAGTGTCTGTGTGTGACTGATCCCATTCTGGGCCCTTGGTCGGTGTATTATTATACCGCAGACAGTGACCTGAGATGCCTAACAAGAGCCGGGTGTCATCCCCTGAGAAGTTGCAACTTAGTTACTATGTGTGGAAAGTGTCGACCTTCTACACATTGCACATTTCACAGCGTAGCCGGTTATTCTGGCTGTAAAGTGCTACTTCAGAAATAAAGTGGCTATTGTTATAGTCATTCCTAAACGCCACGTTGACCTGTGCGCTCCTATGAGAGATTTGGGATGTTACTGGAAGCGGGGAACTGTCTTGGATATTATAAGTTCCATTACAAAGTTTTCCAAAACTTGGCAGTGAGGAAGATTTTATGGTTAAACCGTAACCAATAGAAGAATTATTGCCGCTGTTTGGCTGGATAATGCATTTGCAGTGAGCAGGAATGTTCCAGCCACAATCCCCATTCTCCAGTTTCTAGTTGCACTGACTTTTCTATTGACCTCCATGTAAATCCAAAACAGATGTCAGTAGTACAGGTGGCTGGGGAATCAATCACATATGCTGATCTGGTTTTGGCTGGAATCCATAGTCAATCTATAGGACTTGTTTAGAAAAAAAAGATCTGAGTCATTTCTCCTTGGGAACAGCTTTGCATCTTTATGGCACGTGTAAATTATAGGCTTTATGGTGGGAGAGGCTTCAAGAGAAATGCGCCTGTCCTGCAAAAAGTGCTGAGGCAGATCTATAATTGATGCGACCTGTCTTCTCTACCTCCGTGCCGGTGTGATGAGGTTATGTGCAGATCTGAATCTGATCAGCATTAATCTTAAGAGCCTTTAAGTAATGTATAGTGTTACATCAGGAGCACAGATGTCTCAATGTGTTTGCATTAATACTTTATATACAAAATGTATCTTCTTAAAGATGACCGTAGATCTTAGATAGGAAGTGTCAGCCAGACACTTGTTCAGCTCTCTCCCGACTCCCCTTTGCATGAATGCTTATGCAAGCTTTCGTGTGTTCTCTATGGGGAGAGCAGAGTTAGTCAGAGACTCATCTGACAGCGGCTTATATGTCTGCAGTACAAAAGTAATGTGCGATTAAGTTCAGACTGCCAGATCCTTATTCTCTCCCTTCCCCATCCCTACCAGTAAGGGTCCCCATCCCTTCCCCATCCCTACCCCCCCCCCCCCCCTTTTCCGGTAAGGGTCCCCAACTAAAATCCTTCAGACTTTTCATTTGCTTGGTGAAGCAGTAAACTGCTCATAGTTGGTTACATACAGTAGGATGAAGAAGAGCTCAACACTTTTCGTAACTGAGTAAAGGTACGAGGTCGCACTTGTTGGTGTTCGTGATCCCCGTATTCTGATCGCAGCAAGAGGACAGAAGGGGAGACTCAATTACAGGCATTTATTGTTTTGTTCAGAAGCCTCATCGTGACGCTGCCATCTGTCTTCTGAAGTTGAATCTATAATTTTCAGTGTTTCCTTTGATCACGTCCAGGTATATAGTGAACACTGCTCTTTACAAGGTTACCTTTACAGTAATTAGGTGTATTTATGATCAGCTCGAGTGCTAGGTGTTAGCTGTTCCTATCATGAGAAAGCGTTTTTCTGTCTCCAGTTTTACATGGCTGCCAATCATGACTAGGTGACAAAACAGACGAAAACCTGTTCCCCATACATCCAACGGGAAAATCTGCATATTTTTTTTTTTGCCGTTATTGGAATAATTAAGTGCTACTTATTTCTCAGGATTTTCCCCATTCCAAGTAATTAATTGCAAAAATCAGTGTCAGCCTCGGATTTCTGCTGGGGAAACTGTCTGGTTTTATGACATGTTTGAATATGCACCAAACCCAGACACGTATATCATGGACAAGACGTGGGTCTCTTGACATGAGCCAGACAGCCTCCTAGCCATGTATGAGGCTGTCGACTTTGGGTTAGGAGAACCACGGTCGGTCCAGGCACGGACCACAGAACACAGGTGTGATTTTACCCAACACCACATCTGTGTGTGGCCCTGATGGCTTTCCCCGGCAGTAAGGACCACTCACTTGGTCGTCCTCAGATTAGTGTAAGGCTTCCGGTTTGGACCATTATGTCACATTTCATCATATCAAACCTTGGAGTTCCCCTGGTCCTGACCTTAATCCTGTGCCGATACCGCAGCCTCATCCCTTGTGTCCCTCGTTTCATGGCTTGAATAGACCCTTGCCGTCTCCTGAGACGTTTGGAGGCCCCCTCTTCCCTCCTCCTGACGTCTTACCTTCTCATATCTATCCTTTGTATCATTACCGCTCTGTATATTGTACATTTCTTACATGATGTGACATTGTAATCTGTTCCCGTTCCCCAGGAATGTCGTCTCTCCCGTGAGCCTGAGCACTTGGCAGTGTCTGGCGACTCTTCTCCCGAGGGGGCTGTCAATTCATTGCCGCTCGTGCTATAATGAAGACATTTTTTCCCTCTTGTTATAGAAACCACACCAGAATTTCTAGTTGTGTCTCAAGCAAGTAGTGCTTTCTGTCTTGCATTTCCATGCTTGAATTGCTTGTGGACTAGTTGCTTGTGTTTTATTAGCCCAATCGGGCATGTCTGTTCTTGTCAAAGAATACAGTCTATTGTCTGCTGTCGCCAGTGTTTTGCTGTCCATTGTTTGTCACACTTAGCCTTCGAAAGGAAAATACTGTCTCCAGCAATGAACATACAGCAGTTACTTTTGAGTTGAAAACTTTTTCTGCAACTTTTATTCCTTCGTTCTCTTTAAACCACTTGCTCTGTAATTTGTAACCTGCCCCCATGGTGGCGTCCCTCCCAGTAATATATGCTGGATATGAGGTCTGTGTCCGGACTGTTTCCTTCACTAGCTTAGCATAGAATGTGGTGCTTTTCATCTTCATATATCCCACCCATACTCCCAAGTGTTGGCCATAGGCTTTCTTGTTTCTCTGTGCACTTATGCACAGCTGTCTAGTATAGGCCCAGTGTGTACTTTTTTCATAGTTTGATAGTTCAGCTTGTGTGATCTGCCCTCCCTGAAGCCTTAGATGCTGTATCTCCCTTAATCACAGATCTGAAAATTCTTTTCCTATCTGATGCTATCTTTTAAGGCCCGATAAACATTTAAACTAACTTTAGCTGAACCCGCCAATATAGACCGGTTTGACCGACAGTCGTGTGTAGGTTGGACCTTCTACTCTTCCCCCTACAGATGATGGCAGCGGAGATAAGGATCCGGCATGTCCGATTTTGTCTGTTTGGGAGCAGTCTGGCAGCAGGTCTCCTGAAGATCACAGAGGCTTGGGAGAGGCAGGCGATATGGCCGCCAGCGGAACTATCATTTGGCCGGCGGTTATCTATATTGCAAACGTACAGTGCTGTCTGTTCACATCACGTATCCATTCATTGAAATGTATGAGTGTGGCCTGCTCTGACTTGTTTTGTTTTTTGGTCCAGTGTTGGAAATAAGTGTATGTAAAAGCTCAGGTGTGCATGAGCCTTAACAGTAAGGGGAGGAGAGCAGAGACAGCAGCCTATATTGGTGTGCAGTTGGATTAACATCAGACTCAGCAGGATACCCAGCTAGGTGAAGGGTTTAGCAAGATGCTACAAAAGCAAAATGGTAGATTTTTTTTTTTTTTTTTTTTTTTTTTTTTTTTAAGACTATAAAGTTGCTTGCTTTTGCATTTAGGAGACAATTGAGGAATAAAATAATTTGGCCTGAAGGTGAAGTATCTGAGGCATGAGGCTTTGTGTACCTAATGTATCATTTCATACCAGTTCTTAGTGATTTAAGGACTGGAATTTGATCCAACCATTGGGTAGGAATTTCTGTGGCAACCTCTGGGCCTCCAGCTGTTGCAAAACTACAAGTCCTGTCATGATCTATGGTGTGCAGTCTCTTCTACAGTGAGGGTCATTGTCCTTTTGCAATTATTAAGCATACAAGGCCACTCTGCAAGTCCTTTAATGAAATGTATGGAAAGTAGTGTTTGCGTTGTACGTTTGCTTTCCTTTCCCCCTCCCCCTCATAACGACTTGTACATTTTAACTGCTGGCACATTCCAAAACCAGATGGCTACAGAGAAAGAAAAAGTCTTCATCCCCCTCTGTATGGAGAGGGCTGATTTATAGCTCCCGGTGGGAAGGTCTCGGTTGCCAGCGCAAACAGTGAATGTCTGTGCCAGAAATCTTGGTGATACTGCGCTATTCAGGATTTTACTTGCAAATCGTGCTCTGTTCTCTGGACGTTTATACTTGGCCTTTATGTGCTCTTAAGATTTGGCTGCTTTATTTAATGAACCTAGCAGATCCGAGCTGTGATCTTTTGGAATCCATCAGTGAGGACGTATGTCCCCCACTTCACAGCTGCCTGGCTTGGTAGTCCCTAGAATCATGATGGCTCACTTGAGTTGTGCAATGAACAATGTGCCAGGATGACACACAAACCTGGTGACATGATGGAGCCGGCTGTAAAGTGAACAGCTCGTCCTGGTATGGGTATACAGGTGCATCTCGCTAAATTAGAATATCATCAAAAAGTTAATTTATTTCAGTTCTTCAATACAAAAAGTGAAACTCATATATTATATAGAGTCATTACAAACAGAGTGATCTATTTCAAGTGTTTATTTCTGTTAATGTTGATGATTATGGCTTACAGCCAATGAAAACACAAAAGTCATTAGCTCAGTAAATTAGAATACTTTATAACAGCTTGAAAAATGTTTTTAAAATCCGATCTGTTGGCCTAAGCATGAAGTGCTCTAAAATTTCCTGGTAGACGGCTGTGCTGACTTTTGTCTTGATAAAACACAGTGGACCTACACCAGCAGATGACATGGCTCCCCAAACCATCACTGATTGTGGAAACTTCACTCTAGACCTCAAGCAGCTTGAATTGTGGCCTCTCCACTCTCCCTCCAGACTCTGGGACCTTGATTTCCAAATGAAATGCAAAATTTACTTTGCATTTACTTAGTGTCAATGACAGCCTTCTGGACATCTGTCAAGTCAGCAGTCTTCCCCATTATTGTGGAGCCTACTGAAACAGACTAAGGGACCTTTCTAAACACTTAGGAAGCCTTTGCAGGTGTATTTTGTTGTTTATTTTAATTTACTGAGATAATGAGTTTTGTGTTTTCATTGGCTGTAATCCATAATCCTCAACATTAACAGAAATAAACACTTGAAATCACTGTTTGTAATGACTCTATATATGAGTTTCACTTTTTGTATTGAACTGAAATTAACTGTTTGATATTCTAATTTAGTGAGATTCACCTGTATGTGCAGCCTTACTCTGTCCTCCTGGGTCTGTTTTCCAATTTAGTGGCATTTTTGGCCCCTTTATGTTTAAAACGAACCCACAAACTTCTTTTTATCACCATTTCCCAAACTTGTGATCACTGGGTGTGATTGTGCTGGTGGTGGCACATCAATACAGACCAGTGCTACCACCTGGAGACGTGGCAGCATTGGCTACAGAGGAGCAAGGTGTTACGGCATGCTTGGGATGTCTGCACATACCGTAAGTTCACAAGTCTAAAATATTTTTTTTCAAAATGGTGTATGCACACCCTGATGGTGTACTCTGCTAGGTAGCAGGAAATAGTGTTAAAAAATATCCTTGATAAAAAAATATATTAAAATTTGACTTCCTTTAATAGCACATCCGTTTCAGATTGATGGGGGTCCGACAGTTAGAGGCAGAGTCACCAATTTGAATGGAGCAAGTATCTATGGGACTGACGGGGATATCCAGATACACCCCTGTGGTTAGGCGATATGTTTTCATTGTCTATTGAGTTTTGACACAATTATATGCCATCTTCATGGCACTGCCATGCTACAAATTATATGCCACCATCGTGGCACTTCCATGCCGCAAAGGTAAAAAAGTTGCCAAGTCAAAAAACTGCAACTAGTGAACCCAAGTTCCAGCTCGTGGTGTGTGTTCCCCACCCTCGGACATGTTTGGGTCTTTCTGCTTCTGGTGCTCTACAGAGGACGCAGATTGGTTCTTTCTGCAGCATTTGTGCATGTTGTACCCTTTTGGCCGGGTACCCTTTGCTTTTGTGAAACCTGTAATGTTTTGACATCACCACGCTGTACATTGTGGTCAGCCACATGAGGCGAGAGAAATGTGGTGCCACATTAGAAGAGTGCTATGTGCATCCTGTAAAGCTTACATGGTGACTGATGGGCTGTGTACGGGCTATCCAGATGTGAGCAACTCGTTACCATCTGCGTCTTCACGCATGGTTCTGGAGAACATTGTCTCTATAGATATCTGATGCTGTTGGTGATTTCGGGCCATGCATTTTCTTCCATGGATAACCCCCTTTTTTTTTTTTTTCTATTTAGATAACGAAGCTGGCACACTGTCAATTGGTGAATTGTGCTCCGAAGAAATGACTCAAAGGGGTTTTCCCGCGAGCAAAGTTGATTTTTAATCAATAGAACTTGGAATAATAATAACTTCCGCAATTGGATGTGTTTAAATAAAATGTTCCTGTGCTGAGATAATCTTATAAATGTGCCCCTGCTGTGTACTGTGTAATGGCTGTGTCTGTGCAGGAACATGGTCTGATCATACCACAGCTCCTGGGCAGGGGAGGAAGCAAGGGAGTATACAGACTGGACCGCATGGGATCGCTGCTGATTGTTTTTGTTTGTTTTGAGGTAAAACAATTTTTAAAAACAAGCAGTGAAATGTTTTACCACACAAAAAGAATCATCTGCGATTCCGTGCTGTGATGTCTGTATACTTCTTTTTTTTTTTTTTTTTTTTTCTCCCCCTCCCCTCCGCACCCTGTCCAGGAGCTGTGGTATGATCAGACCATGTTCCTGCACGGTCAGACACAGCCATTACACAGTACACAGCAGGGGCACATTTATAAGATTATCTCAGCACAGGAACATTTTATTTAAACACATCCAATTGTGGAAGTTATTATTTTTCCAAGATCTATTGATTAAAATCAACGTTAAGATTAACCTTGTACGTGGAAAAAAAAACTTAAATTCCTATAATATCCAGCTATAAACTTCGGCACAAAAAAGCTGAATGTGTCAACAAGTGACGCTTTAGTCAACAAATCTGACAGATGTATGCAGATGTATATTCAACGTTTCGACCAAAGTTGGACTTTGTGAAGATTTCTCTCTGTGGAGAGGTCGGAGTATGTGGGTATGCGGATCTGGTTGCGCCATGGAGATCCACATACTGCAACCTCTCCACAAACAGATAAATCTTGGCCAACTTTAGTTGACTATATATCTGCATACATCTATTGGATTTATTGACTAAAGCATCGCTTATTGATACATTCAGATTATTTTTCTACTTGTCTTCTGAAATGGATTCCCCATGCCTTCTCTTTCCTTCCAACAGGCCCTCTTCTTTGCGGACTTATTTTCCCTACAATTATATTTATTTTTTTTGCCTTAAACAACCATTTTCCCTCTTCTGTGAATTAGCAAGAAAGCTCACAGCCCTCACTTTAATTTCCTACAACCAACCTTTATCCTTCCATTTAAATTTCCATGGGAAATTTTAAACCATTTTCTGAACATCAAAGCTGCGGTGCCCAATGACGTACGAGATCCCGGAGAGAAGCCCTACAAGGTATAGATGGTTCTTCTACATGAGAACCGTCCTGTCCTCTCTCCTTTGGTTAAGTGCCCACGTAGCGTTTTTTACGGCTGCAAAAACGCTTGTAAAACAGTCTGCCATGCAAAGCAATGTGAATTCGTATGTGCTGTGCACATGATGCGCTATTTTGCGCGCCGAATTCGCATTGCGTTGCAAAACGCAGCATGACCATTTCTACCGCGATTACGCTGCAAATTCGCGGCCATTGAGGAACATTGAAACGCAGCAAACCCGCAGGTATATGTGGATTTTCTGCGTTTCAATTAAATTCAATGGCCACGAATTTGCAGCGTAATTGCTGTGTATGTGTGTGTGGTACCCAGGATGAAGAGGAGACTATAACTCCTCTTCATCCCGGCTACCACGCGGTGAAAAAAAGAAATAAAAAAGTTAAAAATAAACAAAACCTGTATACTCACCTCTCTGGCGGCCCCCGATCTGCTCCCGGCCGCCTCCTCTCTCTTCGGCATCCCGCGGTATACTGTCAGGACCTGCTGTGACGTCATTTAGTCACCTGATGGTCACGCAACCGCTGACGTCGGCGATCAGGTGATGATCGCGTGACCATCAGGTGACTAAATGACGTCACCGCAGGTCCTGACAGTACACTGCGGGACGCCGAAGAGAGAGGATCGCCGCCGGGAGCAGACCGGAGAGGTGAGTATACAGGTTTTTTTTTTTTTTACTATAGATGCTGCATTTAAAGCATCAGTTGTTCACACATTATAAATCCATGTCAGTTGCATGGATTTATATTGTCTGACCAACTTGTCAAGCACTTTTCCAAGTGATGCTCAAAATCGCTTGGAAAACTGCATGTAAAAACGCTGAAAAAACGCTTCTCCCTGGCAGAAAAAACGTATGTAAATCTGCATGCGTTTTTTTTTCTGCCAGAGAGAGGCAAAAACGCTCCGCATCAAATCTGCTACGTGGGCACATAGCCTTTAATTCGATAGTAACAGGGCCTCTTGCTGCTTTTTCTCCAGATCCATTCTTACTATTGTGCGCGTTGTTACAGGACGTGGTTTTCTGTAGGTTCTCACGTGTTAATAATAGTTGGCGGTGAGAGGCCCGACCTTCACACTTTGGTCAGCGACTCATGATTGCGCTACAACCATTGTGAAATGACCGCCCTTAGTGGATTTTGCAGAATTCACTGCAAAAAAAGAAAGTGGCCATGTTTTTCTAATCTTGTACAACCCCTTTAAAGTGGATGTCAAGCCCGAATTCTTTTTACTTCTAAATAAGTTTAAAGTAGTAAGACTTGCAGCCTGCTAACATTGTGTCTGATCTCCCAATATGAGCATCGGCTCCTGGTCCTAGGAGCTCGTTCCCGCCGTTTGTTTTTTTTTGTCCTCCCCTTAGTGCTGTATGTACAGGGGCTGGCTAGCTCATTTCAATTGCTAAACCAGCCCCCCTCTCTGGCACATACATTAAAGCTTGTGAATTGAACAGTCTGCCATACTGAAGTTTTCTCTCTGAGCCTGAAGTGGAGCTGCCAGGATCAGTGCTATACTGTAGATCAATGCATGTATTTTGGCCTAAAAATCATTTTTGCCAAAGTTTTTATGAAACACAATTTCAGTTTGCCGCCTTTTGCTTTTTGTCTATTGCTGGCTGCAGAATGAGTTATCAAAGCATTTGTCAGTGAGCTCGTTATGATGTTTTGGCTTACAAATCCTGAGGTAAAAAACTCACCAAATACTGAACGTGTGAACGTGGCCTGGGCTCCTCTCAGCTAATTTCTGACCACAAACCACATCAACATTGAGCTGAACTGTCTTGTGGTCATAAATCTGCTGAGGAGCCCAGAAAAAGAAAGATAAGGGCTACAGATTCTCAGATACCCCAATCTGTACCCAAATAAAAAGCCTAAAATACTGAACATGCTTTTAAAGTAGTAGTAGTAGTTGTTCTGATTTGCTAATTGGAGGTATTTGCTGCTATTATTAATAATAATATTTAATATTACATCTACTACATATTGAGATATGATCTTGGAGATGGGAATACCCTTTTAAGTAAAACATTGTACCCAAAGCTGGATTTCAGCACGCTGGAGCCAATCCTGCTGGTTTATCCGGGTGTTGGGAGAGCTAGATGTAGGCGAAGCCACTAATGGGTATAATCTGCATTATGTCTAATAGGGCATGAGAAGGACTCCTCTATATCAAGATTTACCACATCAGGCTGTCTCATTTATCAAAACCGTCTAATAGAAGATCTGGCCGCGTCGCCCGTTGCAACTTATCATGTCACAGCTATCCAGGGCTTCGGTTATACAGTTTTGATAAATGAGGCCCATTATGTCTTATTCATTTTACATTATTGCAGTTTTATTCCGCTCGAGCCGTTTTTTAGGTTATGCGATAGGGCTCAACCAGTAAAACCAGGTTAAATTGCTTCTGGAGCTTGAAATCCGATCGGTGGGTCTTATAGATGGTGCTATCAAGAACGCAAGAGGGCGTATACGTCCCTTATCCAGTTTAGCAACTGTCTGCCATAAAATGCTAAGCCTATAGGATTAACCTCCATGGAACGGATTTAGCAAATCAGTCAGCACCGAGGCAAGAGGACCGTCTGCTATTCCAGCATGGAGGGCACTTCTTTCCTCCCTATTTTTCCCCTTTTGCTGTTCGGTGCTACTTTTAGTTCGGAGAATGGCGAGGGAACGTTCCTCCATCTCCTCCCCCCGGAGCGAGGATTGTGCAATAATTTAGCCGAGTTTAAGAAGTTCTCATCTGTCAGATTCGTGCAAGCGAGTACATGTGCCTTTCATTATTTAATCGCCTGAGGAGACTGCTGCTTTAGTTGGCAAGTAGCTTTTTTTTTTTTTATTACTTAAGAGGGAAAAAAAAAAAAAAGCAAAGCCTGTCTGTTGGCGAGATTACAGAATGCCGGAGAGGAACGTCCAAATGCTGGGGAGAATTCACCACTTCTCCCTAAAAAGACTGGGAGCAACATTCTGCCTCTTAACCAGGGTGGCGTGTGGGGGTCCTACAAAATTCAGAGGAAAAAATAATGAAGAAGGAAAAAAAAAACATGGGTTCAGTATGGTTTCAATTTGTTGTTCTGGGCTTGAGATGATAGTGCTTCAGTAGTAAAATATGTACCGAGTTTATTTCCAGATCCAGTGATGGTGGAAAACAAGGCCGTCGCCGGCAGTATTGTTGGCAGCCTCTGAGTGGCCACGATGATTTCACCTCCTTTTTGGTGTAAGCTTGGAATCCAATACTTTGCAAGCCAGCCAAATGAGATCTCATACTTTTCTCTGATGAGGGGCAATACCCTAAAACACAGTGTCTGCAAATTGAGATTCTGATTTGGCTTTTATCCCAAGTCATGTTGCAAGGCTCGTTAAAGTGTCTGTATTGACCTTTAGGGTCGCTACTTCCAATAGATGGCGCTAGAGTTTAAGTCCTCTCTGAAGAGACCATTTGCATATTTCATTTCCCAGAGGAGCATGCAAGGCGTTTAAGTCTCCTCATACTGGCATGCCAGTCCTGGCATGTCACTCTCCATAAGGAGAAAACTTACCCCCTGAGATCCATGGCTGAGAGTGAAATTTAGAAGCGCCACTCTGTTATTTTTTATGAGCAAGCAGGTTCATGAATCCCCCTCCTACCCACTAACAGAACTGGAAACCACACGTATTGTTCCCCGTGGCAGCAGGCTGCTGTACACAGCCGATACACGCTATCTTGTCATCCTTATCTCTTAGGGGCAGGCAAAGATGTAACGTGACGGTTTGTTCTGCGTTTGTGACATTGAAGGCATCTTGCTCAGCCTCAGGCCGTCCTTCCTCTGATCTCAATCTCAGAAATGTCTGCTCATACCAGCGCTAGACCAAGGAACCTTCAATGCCAATGGGGAATGGCAGTATAAGGAGGTTAAGGACAGTTTTCACCAACCAGTGATTGAAAGGGGGTCTACACGATAATGCATTACCCCTCGTGTCATCCATGTTGACATGAGAGCGCTAACGATGACTCTCAGGCCTGCATAAAAGTTGCATTCAGATGAGCTCTTTGCCGAGGGGTTTTGGAGCCAACAAAAATGTAAACTGTATTGGTGGCTGTAGGACGATCTGCAACTGGCCGACTGCACCTGCAACTTCACATAAAACACCCAATAGGTATTTGAGCTCTTGGGGAATGTGCACACTGAGTTTATTTGAAGAGTTTTTGGATCAGAAACTCCTCAAATCCTCCAACTCCTCAAAAACTTTGCGTTTTTGCTCTGAAAACTCAGCAAAATGACTGCGCATATATCCTCAGAGTTCATGTAGCATACACAGATCTTCTTTTAAAGTTGTTTTTCCCTATCTGCATTCTGCATGACATCATGTACCTTTGTTAAAAATAATACAGCTGGTAGTTTCCCTTCCCGTGGATGTATATCGGTGACATCAGCAGTCCTGCAGCCAATTTTTGTACAAATTCTTTTGATATCCCTTCTGAGATGAGAGGATGGTCAGCTGTTTGGAGGTTTCCTATATAACTAGGTGGAGACTGGCTCCAAAAAAAAAAAAATTCTGTTGCACCCTACATGCTGCTCTTTCACAGACAGGCATTGGATATAATTTGCAATGTTATACCTCGCTCACCCTGTGGGGGCACTGTAGGAGAAATGATCACAAGTTTTTTCATTACCTGTGCTTATAGATTTGGGGCTCTAGCTTTTTTTTTTTTTCCCCAGATGCAATTTTTACAGGAATCCGCTCAGTGTTTTCCTTTTGTACAGGTAATGTTAATCTATGAGATAAAAGTACTACACAAAAGCAGAGCATCTTAGAAAGTACATGATTACAGTACAGTAAGATCACTATGGAAAATCCTTTTGAGAATAGATAGCAGGACGCAGAAAATAAAAATACATTAAGTGGAGAGCCTGAGCTGACCCGTCGGTGTTTGTCAGCGCGCCAGCTATATTTATTGGGCTTCGTTTTCTGCGTGGCGCTCAGGTCACCTTCTCTTATCCCTGCTCATGACTACAGGGCTGTGCTGCAGCGTTGGCATTTCAGAGAACAGCTCTCCTGTCATCACCGATAGGCAGCTCTTCAGATCATTAGCAGGTAAAGAGAGGTTCAAAAGCTTTTCCACCGAATGTAATCCGAGGCCGGCACGTATGGGGCAGCTTTAGAAGCGGTATATTCGCACTTCATGTACACGGCGCAGGCCGGGCTCAGCCACAGTAACACATGCAGAAGAACCAGAAGACCTCCAATCCTTACACAGGAGAGATTCCCGTCACCATTTCATCATACGGCCCCAAAGCAAGGGATTTTCTCAAATAAACGGCTCTATTTATTGCCATTAACACTCCTATGGCTGTCCACTAATTGATCAGCATACTGCTATTTCTCTGACGCCCTCCATAGGAGAGCTTGACTTGACCAAACTTTCATGTTTTTTTTTTGGGGTGGAGGAAAGAAGAAAGGCACTGCCGGACACATTTAACAGTAAGGATCGGACGGTGAAATTCCAAATGCCTCATCCTTCTCTCCCCTGACATAATTTGTTGGGTGTCTGGATCGACCATACACATTCAGTGGTCGACCAGTTCTGCCAAAATCGGCAGGTCTAACTCACACTTCTCCAATGATGTACGTGGGCTTCTAAACTTCGTTCACATCTGCTTCCGATGGACCCAGTTGACTATATTGGACTCTTATCAGGTTTCCATCATATTCCTAGGTAGAATCTTTCATCTGTCATTGTAATCTGCAATAGAGCATCCATGTGAACATGGAAAAGCTTGAGAAACCTCCATAATTTCATTTTTTTTTTTCGTCTGTTGATCACTGATGAAACTCGCTATTTTTTTGTGTACCAGAAAAATCGCTGATGTCTGAATGAGGCCTTAGAGGTATACACCATGGCATACCTTGTCTACGTTATGGGTTTCCTCCTTGGCGTTGTGACTTCTTGGCAGAAGGTGAGGTTTTCTCGCAGCTTTTCCAGTATATATCTGACTTTATTCATAGACAATTTGACAACGGGGAAAGTATAATCTGCCAAATGTTTAATATCGGACTCCGAATACCAAATCTATGTCAGTCATTCTGGTTCCCATACCCTGGCAGCTGACTTGTCTCTTATCTTGTCGCGCTTCTGACATTATCGCAGACTCCATACGCTCATGATGTCCTTCACCAGCACTTCACGGTGGGAAACTTCTTCTGCGGAGCCTTATGTTGGTTTTTGTGCTGATAAGTCATTTTGGTTTCTAGAATATTCATTTATGTAAGGACTAATTAAAGGGTCTTCAAGTGTAGGAAGCCGTAGTCAAATTGTGCAATGAACCTACATAGAAAAGAAGAGCGTGCGTGCATTTTAATAGTCGTCTTTACTTTCCCACCCCCTCTTTTATATTAAATAGTATTTAGTTGGCAATGCCGCAGGCTTCGTAATGCAGAACAGACATGTAGGGGGCAGCAGAACTCAATCCACCTTTAATTCCTTGGGGCTTCCTTCCAGAAAGTGTCTCTGCTTTGACTGGAGCCAACAAAAGCCATCTGTTATCTTATTTATAGCTCCTATTTCTAAGAAGTATATTCTATAGCAGGTAAAACGTGGCTGACAGGTCATAATTCACACGTTTACTGAGGCTTGAACTGTCGGGACATGATGTACAACACCTCAAAGACCATTCACCTGCATTTGCGCTTTGAAACCCGAGTGCTAATTAGGAAAGCAGCAGTTATCGGACTTTGTCAGCTGCTGTAATATGCTGCAAGCTTGGTACCGGACTGTGCCGGGAGAGGCGTGTAGAAATGGGGGGAGCGCATGACATGTGCTATATCTCATTGTATAGAGTTGGCATCAGTCTGATCTATATATTTTTTTTTACTTGTATGTTAAGTAGAAAGTTGGTTGCCAAGTGTAAGGTCTTACCGAGCTCAGATATAGAATTGTGCCCTCCCTGATAAAGACTGCGGGGATAAATGTACATAGACATTCCCGTTTCCTCCATTAGTCCTAAAAGTGCAGCTGACTGTCATGTAAAACAGATTAGAAAGGGAAAGACCACTGTTCTTTTGAAAGAATTGTGTGTTTTGAGGAAAGGACTCGAGGTCCAGACTTATTGAGGTTGGAACCTCCGCACCACAAAAACAAATCTTGTCCAACGTTTCGACCGGCTTACACCCTGCTTGCCGCATATCCCGAATCCCGGCTCCTGCTCCACACATGTCCTCCTTGACATGAAAGAGATCTTACCTTTTACTTTATTGCTCTACTAGATTTCTGTCTACCTGCACCCACAACAGATGTCCTTGACAAAGACCGTTCCCGGTTGAAACGTTGGACAAGTTCTGTTTTTGACTCCTTGCTGGATGAAAATAAATTTTACTCTGCAGCAAGACCCACAGTCTGATTTCATTTTCTTTTGTGGTGCTGAGGTTCCAACCTCAATGCGTCATGTAAAACAAACACTATGAGATTAGACCGTCATCCGCAAGCAATTTTGTATTTTTCAGGAATTTTCTAATCCTTCAAAATCTAGATGGAGAAACTAGATTGGTAGCTTTACTGGGGTCTGATGTGGGCGATGCAGATCTCTGTTCGAAGAATATACTATATTGGCAGCCAAAAAATGGCACTACCTGTTGGAAATGAGTATTAGGGCATGGTCACACTGTTATTTTTTCTTTTTTTCTCTTGGATATTGTAGCAGATCTGCTTTGAATACGTTTCCTAATAAATTCAATGGGAAATCTACATTGCTTTTCATATAGCAATTATTTTTTGGGCTGGGGAGGGGCGAGGTTTTGAAAATGTCAGATTTGGTGTGGGGTAGAGGGTAAAAGTGATACGGCAGGTCTTTGTTTTGGAAGCTTTGTGGAATCTGCCCCGGTCTTGACACCAGGAAGTCAAAGGGCTGCGAAGAAAAGTTTCAAAAACTGTTACATTTTTTTGAAACTTTTCTTCACAGGACTGGTGCAGATTCCACAAAGATTCCGAATCAAAGACCTGTAGATTTTTTTTTTTTTTTAAATCTTATTTGATTTTTCAGACTCACTGTGAACATACCCTCATACTTTTTGTTCTCAAACTTGATGCTATAAAGTGAGTGGTGAAAATGAAGACCATCTAGTTCAACCTGAGCATTGCTTAGGAGGACGTCACCAAATTTTCTCCCATAGTAAAGCGCAAGAATACTAGAAGTTTTCAAGTGTAGGGATTAGTAAAATTGGCGCATTTGTGTCTTTCCCGGACCTCTTTGTCTACCCCCTCCGTACGGGTCGCTGCACAGTGCACACAAGCCCGTGTTCTCCTTTTTTCATACAGCAGACAGAAGAAAAGATTGGAGCTCGGTATGTGTCTGGAACAAATATAGACGCTATAAGTTTCCACTGGGCTGTGCCAGGTATTGGCTTTATAGTATATCTTTCTGCTGAGGACCTCTCCAAAAGGTGCAGCTGCGAGCCGGTTTCATCTTGCACTGTGCAGCAATGTTTGGCACGGCCTTCAATGTAAGGTATGCTGTCGGCTCCAGCGTCTCTGTTCGGACCTGTCTCTGTTACCAAGACACAAGAGCCAGGGGATTGGAGGGCATCTTGATCTATGAAGCCAACTGATTTGCTGCCGCTCCATGCAAGTAAAAATAGACTTGGTGGAAAATGCTGCGTGGGTGACATGTCACTGACAGGCTTCTTGTACTACCTGCTGGAGACCCCACCACTCGATCACACTCGTCCATGAGGAGCTGCTCGGACAGTGACCTGAACGCCAAAGTCCGGCTAAGGGGGGAAGAAAGATGATTGCGCTCAGCGAGAAACTGATTGAGGACTGTAGCAAGGGGATCAACAAGGTCGCCAAGTTTCTGAAAGGGGGATTCAGCGCTCCGAAGCTGCAGGCCGTCTTTCAGAACAGCTGCAAGAAAGCACAAATCCTGGTGGCAGGTACAGAACATGTAATGGGGTCTCGTCTAGACACGGAGCGCTCTTCTCTGCTGGTGCCTTTCTTCTATGTTTGCGTTTGTCGGTGGCTTTAATCACTGGTAAGAGGTGGGCAGTGAGCGCTCCCGGCCCATTCCGGCTTCCTGCTTCTGCTCTGTGGACCTATTTATTCATGCCGGGGACTTCTGCATGTTCATGTCCCCTCCTTTCCTTCTCTTTTTTTTTCCAAGCCTCGATCACACACCCCCGCCACTGAACATTTTTATAATTACAATTTCCTGTCTCCCTTCCTAAAATAAAAAGGGGCTATTCACCGTCCCGCTGCAGAGTCCAACATTTGCATTTTTCAGCTCTGAACAGGAGGTAGAGGGAGTTATTATATAATGCTCCGAACTAACGTGTCCGCCATAATCACAGGCGTCGTAATAAGACAAAGCCCGCTATACTGATCTGTGGCGAGGGAGGGGGTTCACAAAATTAATTCTGCTGAATCTCCATTTACTGTTTATATATGAGATGTTAAAGCCTAGTCACTCTTATGGTGTATAATATGTATTTGGTGTGTGTGTACATCTATTGTTCCCTGGTAGCAGCCATTCGAGGCTGGGGAGACTAATAGTCTGCCTAGCTTGGTCAGTCAGGAGACTGCACACTCCTCAGCATTTGCTGACACCCTCCAATTGTAAAACTACAACCCTCAGCATGCCCTGCTCGCATATGACACGCCACCCCTTCTAAAACTACAACCCTCAGCATGCCCTGCTCGCATATGACACGCCACCCCTTCTAAAACTACAACCCTCAGCATGCCCTGCTCGCATATGACTCGCCACCCTTTCTAAAACTACAACCCTCAGCATGCCCTGCTCGCATATGACACGCCACCCCTTCTAAAACTACAACCCTCAGCATGCCCTGCTCGCATATGACTCGCCACCCCTTCTAAAACTACAACCCTCAGCATGCCCTGCTCGCATATGACTCGCCACCCCTTCTAAAACTACAACCCTCAGTATGCCCTGCTCGCATATGACACGCCACCCCTTCTAAAACTACAACCCTCAGCATGCCCTGCTCGCATATGACTCGCCACCCCTTCTAAAACTACAACCCTCAGTATGCCCTGCTTGCATATGACACGCCACCCCTTCTAAAACTACAACCCTCAGCATGCCCTGCTCGCATATGACACGCCACCCCTTCTAAAACTACAACCCTCTGCATGCCCTGCTCGCATATGACTCGCCACCCCTTCTAAAACTACAACCCTCAGTATGCCCTGCTCGCATATGACACGCCACCCCTTCTAAAACTACAACCCTCAGTATGCCCTGCTCGCATATGACACGCCACCCCTTCTAAAACTACAACCCTCAGCATGCCCTGCTCGCATATGACTCGCCACCCCTTCTAAAACTACAACCCTCAGTATGCCCTGCTCGCATATGACACGCCACCCCTTCTAAAACTACAACCCTCAGCATGCCCTGCTCGCATATGACTCGCCACCCCTTCTAAAACTACAACCCTCAGTATGCCCTGCTCGCATATGACACACCACCCCTTCTAAAACTACAACCCTCAGTATGCCCTGCTCGCATATGACACGCCACCCCTTCTAAAACTACAACCCTCAGTATGCCCTGCTCGCATATGACTCGCCACCCCTTCTAAAACTACAACCCTCAGTATGCCCTGCTCGCATATGACACGCCACCCCTTCTAAAACTACAACCCTCAGCATGCCCCGACACACTTTAGCTGTTGTAAAACTACAACTCTTGACATGCCTCGACAGCATGTGATACTACATCTGCTATGAAACTACAAACCCCAGCATGCTCCGATGATCCGCACCACTACAGTTACTATGAAACTACAACCCCTAGCAAGCTATGATGGCATGTGACACGCTAGCTGTTGTGAAACTACAATCCCCAGCATGCCATGACAGTCTGCGGTGCTCCAGCTGCTGTGAAACGACAACTCTCAGCATATCCTGACTGCTAAACTCCTGCAGCTTGCTGACCCCTGCCCTAGATGTTGGTACCCTATTATTGACATGAGAATTGACTGTGTCCACATTACTCTTGGGAGTGCAGGGTATGTAAAGCATGAGGGACAATCCACGGATTTTTAGCTTTGGCCAACATCAAAGCTGAAGACTTCTCGTTTTGCGGTCTCTCTTGGAAATTCACAAAATAACTGCCTGTGGAATTTCCAATCAATCATGTGGCGATAATTAGCATCTCCTCCCGAGGTATTAATCTGGCAGCGTTGTGCCTGCACTTTGCCCTTCTCCTCTGCTGCTGATTGTGCAAGTCTACAAGAAGAGAGCGATTAAATGTGAGCGGCGAGGTAGCTGCCGCCTGTAAATTGCAGCGGATTAAGCGGGGTTATTCTGTAATTCCTGTAAGCGCTGGATTAATTGTTCTCTTGCCTCTGTCGCTGTCATGAAGGCTTTTTATATGGAGCTTTGGTTATGTTTCATTCGGATGCCTAAACTATTAAACTGGGTACAGCAAAGAGAATGCCAGGGAATAGCATGCCGGGCAGCAGGGAATAGCATGTCGGGCAGTGGGGAATAGCATGCCGGGCAGTGGGGAATAGCATGCCGGGCAGTGGGGAATAGCATGCCGGGCAGTGGGGAATAGCATGCCGGGCAGTGGGGAATAGCATGCCGGGCAGTGGGGAATAGCATGCTGGGCAGTGGGGAATAGCATGCCGGGCAGTGGGGAATAGCATGCCGGGCAGCGGGGAATAGCATGCCGGGCAGCGGGGAATAGCATGCCGGGCAGCGGGGAACAGCATGCCGGGCAGCGGGGAATAGCATGCCGGGCAGCGGGGAATAGCATGCCGGGCAGCGGGGAATAGCATGCCGGGCAGCGGGGAATAGCATGCCGGGGAATAGTTTTAGCTGAGATTTGTAATTTTTTAATAAGGCGACTGTTTGTTCAAATTTGATTTTGGTTGGGTTTTTCTAGATTGATTTTGCTATTTTTTTTGGGTGGGTAAAAATAGCAGATTTCTCTGTGTCAGAACAGAGTGCCCAAACCGATCCTCTTATTTTCCATTCCTGACCGGATAAATGGTTTTCCTCCTATGTGAAGTCTAATAATGGCGGCTTTTAAGGAAATGGTGCGGTGCAATACTGTGCAGTAATCCTGGTCTTTCGCTCCCCTGCCCTTGTTGCCACAGCTGTGCATTGCTTATAATGTCCCATCTCGCCCTAAAAGCTTCCAGTGTATGAACTTTTCCTGTTCCCATTATGTTTTACTTGGATCCGGCTTCTGCTAAAATAAGCAAATGGAGCTGCACAAGCCACGGAGATTGGAACATTTTTATATTTTGTTTTTTTTGCTTGTTTTAAATATGGCTGCCCTCGTGCTCCACTTCTGCTTATGAATGGGCGTTTATAAGAAAGCAGATGTCTTTGCCAGCTGCTAAGCTTTTTTTCCCCCTTGTAATTGTATTCTAGTGCTAGTTACACAAATTCTCGTATGTATTTGATTTTTTTTTTTTGTCTGTTTTTATAAAATAGATTTTTTTTTCGAGTGTTGCAAGTTGTTGCACAGCATGGGGTTAAGAGTTGAGAACTTTTAACCTTAACCTATCCTGCTTTTTTTCACAATACCTGCTGAGACATTGCCCCAAAACGCAGCAGTGTGCTCAAACTTCAGGATCATACAATCCACCCTCATCTCTGGCTCCCCCTAGTGGCCTGTGGCTGTATGCACACCCTCACATATTGGTGTCTTTCCAGTGTGGCGGGCCATACAGGTGATGAAACCGCCTTGTCTCTTGTGGCCATCTCTGATTTATGGAACATTTGCTCAGACTTTTGTCAAATATAAAGTGTTTGCTCTGAGTTTAAAGTTTAACTCTCCGGTTTCTAAGTAGCTGAGAACTAATGACCTCTTTTTTTTTCTCCTGTAGCTTTCATGCTTCCTGATCTGGCCGAACAGTTCTCCTCACCAGAGCCGGCCCCACCAGTCCTTACCAAGCTGATCGAGACCTTAGAAAGAAAAGGTATGGAGTGCATTCATCATACTGACCCCTTCTACCACTGTGTATGCAGCAGAGAATATATGTATATAGCGGGCACTGTATTGTGGCCAGATTCCCCCCACACACTTCTAATGAGCTGAGCTTTTCTGGGGATCTTGTATCTCTCATGTGAAGCACAGAAAATCCAACTCTGTAAAATAAACAGGTGACGTTAGTATAGGAGAGAGATGATCAAAGTATCTGACCTGTAAAAATCCAACCTGTCTGACCAGAGACTTGGGTCAGCAGAGCCTGTCAAATAAATGAAGCTTTCCTAGACTTGCAAGCATGATAAAAGCTAGTGAACGATCTGCTGCTGCCATCACCGTAACTAGAAGTCAACGTCTTCTTAATTATTGTGAAAGTATTGACAGTGCTGCTCATCGCGCTTTTTCTTTCAGGCTTGGAATCCACATCGTTATACAGAACCCAGAGCGCCGTCAGTGTGGCCGAGCTCCGCCAGAACCTCGATTACGGTACGAGCCTACAAGACTGATAAAAGAGGATTGTTGCATGTTCAGGAGCACAGAGCTCCCCCAGCTTATTTGCTGGGGGGATACTGCGCTCCTGATCACTGGCAGTTCAGACCAGCAGCATGGCTGAGCCATTGGCCTGAACTGCACCCTCTCCGATGCTGAAAACAGAGGCAGCGTGGAGGAGGACAGATGGCAAGGCACAACAATTTTGCCAGCTTCAGAGCTGCGCTCACAAGCTCTATAGTAAAGAACTTGCATGTGCTGCAATCATTGCCTCATCTGATAGACTGCTCCTTTGCAATGAGAAGTAAACTATAGAATGAAAAATCCTTCCGAGCTCGTAAAAAAAAAAAGAGGATTTTTAATAAGAATAAATTGCAAAGTTGTATTTATTAGCACTTTGTGATTTTACGCAAGAAGATGAAGACAGCTCCTTTAATTACAGCGTAATCCTGCTTCATGGAATAGATGAAATATCTAATGTCCTCCCTTCCTGGTGGGTGAAGATCTTTAATTTCAAGGGGTCACCCAGCCAAGTATGTCTTAGGATGCGATTAAAAAGAAAATGGGAATACTTTCCCTACCAGTGCACCACCGCTCCTATTTTCATACTGTCCTGCTCTTCTCCCTGTCTCTGTATGGATAGATGCACACGTCACCGCTGCCGCTAACCACTTATTGGCAGTTGTCACTTGTCTGTACTGACATGTCATTGATGGAGCATAGAGACCATGAAAACCCAGGAAATGCTGGAATCTGAGTATTAGGAAATTGCTGTTTTTATTTTATTTGTATAGCATTATTTTACAGCATTTTATGGTATTTTAAGTGGCGTGGAGAAAGTCTGTGACTGGATGTCCCCTTTAACTTATTTGCTAATTTCAGGCTGTCATGTGAAGAATGAATTGTTTCCATTGTGATGTGAATGGGTGTGACGCTGTGTGACCAGGACAATCCTAACCAGTTACTTTGAATATTTTCGTCAGGCTGTTCCATTTTCAGCCAGTAGATGGTGCCAGAAACCACACAATCCAGAATTCGCTCAGGTTCTCAGATTCCTTCAGATTTGTCTTTATGGGTTCATGTAAAAACATCAAATTTTCAAAATCTCGCCCTCTGCAATGTTTTTTTTTTTTCTTTAAGTAACAATTATTTTTCTTTCCTTTTTATACTTTAAAGAGGCTGTCTGAAAAAAATATTATTTTTAATTAAGCCATTACTAAAAAAAAATAAATAAATAAAATAATAACGGAGGCATACTACCCATTCAGAGCGCACAGCTTTGGACGTCTGCTTTGATAGCGGGGTCTGCCCTATTCAGTAGTCACAGCACAGAGATGGTTCTCCGATCACGCGCTCTGCTAGTCACCTGACTGCTGCAGGGACTTCTGAGTGGGACAGTCAGGCGCCTGTGCTGGATCTACGGGGGGTGCTGGACAGTGAATATCCCTCTGTTTTTAATATTTCTAATCAATCCATGGCTTAAAAAAATAAAAATTATATTGCTGTTTACACTCCAAAAAGTAGTTGCCTGCTTTTTTCTCGCCCCCTTTTGGAGGTTTACACTCCAAAAAGTAGTCACCCGCCTTTGTCTCGCCCCTTCCACCCCGGATGGAGAGAGAGCTCTGCATTTGCAGAAATCTGAAGCTCATTGTTTATTTTTCTTTAGTATATTTTCTGCTCACGTTTCTGGAGACTCCTGATTTTTGTCGTCCGCTTGCCTTGCCCCGGAGCCTTCTCCACCCTTTAAAAAAGCTTGTGTGTGTTTATACAAAATATTGACAGGCAAAACACAGACTTGTTAAAATCGCCTTCTTATAACCTTGTCGCCCGGGCTTCTGCAGCCAGTATTGGGTCTTGCTATCCTGTGAAACGCTAGGTAGATTCAGCATAGAGCGCAGCCTTTGTGCTATGTGATGTGCTTGTAGCATTATACCTATTTAATCCATTGATCTTGTATTTTTTTTTTCTCTTTTCCAGATACTGCTCCGACTGATTATGAACATTTTGACGTCCCTACTTTGAGCGACGCTGTGAAGAGGTTCCTGCTAGATCTGCCTAACCCCGTCATTCCAGCCGCCACCTACAATGAGATGCTCTCTGCAGTCAGAGGTGAGGATCCTGCCCGGCGCTGCTCTTTATTCTGTCCGCTGTCAGTATGGTTTTAATGCTTTAATTCTGAGAAGAAGGCAGTGATGTGTAATGGTTAACGATATGAAGGTCTCTGTATCTGTGTGCAGACAGAGGTAATTGTTAACCTTTATCAGCTCTGGCAAATGGCTTGTATTTGGGGAGGACGCGGTGTTCCTGGTTCAGGAGCCTCCGCAGGATTCGACACCTGCTGCTCACTGCGCCGCCGCTTATCTCTTCACAAAGTCCATTCAGAGCAAATGTAAGGATGTTTTGGTATCAACCCACAAAGCTAGCATTCTGTCACATGCTGCCGATCAGGATAGCGATCTGATACCCTTCAGAGGAGCAGGAGCTGTGGGTGCCGCTCCTCAGTCAGTGGCAGGTGACCGGTCGCTCCTCCTAGTTAACCTGGTCTGTAGTTGCAGTTTAGCTTTTTCATCTTTGCAGGATCTTGTGTGACTTTTGGACTAACCCCCCCCCCCCCTTTTTTTTTTTTTTTTTTTATTTACCTATCAGCAGAATCGGTGAACTCGGACGACTACGCTCAGCTGCTGCGGAAGATCATCCAGTCGGCGAATGTGCCCCAACAGTACTGGCTCACCCTCCAGTACATGCTGAAACATTTCTTTCTACTTTGTCAAAGTTCCAGCAAGAACTTGTTAAGTGCAAAGCTACTGGCGGAAATCTTCAGCCCACTTCTCTTCAGAAACCAGCTAGGGAGGTAGGTAACAGCATTACGGAGAGGCTCGGCATCACTCTTACTGATGCTATAGGATCGACAAATGCAGCCTGTTTTTTTTTAATTTTTCTGTTACACTGACTTTGCTTTCTGCGTTTTGCAGCACGGACGGCCCTGAATACAGCACTCAGATTCTGGAAGTTCTTATTGCCAGCGAATGGAACGAGCAGCAAGCAGCGCCAGGTACGGCCATTCTTTCCTTGCCTATAAGATTGCAATGAAGTTTGCCTTTGGGCTTCTGCTTGTAAAATTCTTAGAAAGATCAGGGACTGCCAGAGTGGCCAGTAGCTGCACGATGCGGGTCCTTTTGGGTGTGGAGTGGATTGTAGCCTATATCTGTGAACACCACATACGAGTGGTGAAGCTGCTTCTTCTCGCTTTTTGTGGTGGTTACTTTTTATTAATCCTGATGCTTAAGGACCGCTTATTTTGGCTGAAAGGTTACATTTGTTATAGGGGGCATTCTCATTTGGGACATTTATAGTAGATCCATAAACATCTGATAAATGCAGATTCCACCACGCACAATGTGAATGGGGGCTCACCTTGTGCCACGTGGAGTGGTGCACTCACCAGGCACTGCTGTGGGAGCTCTGACTTATCGAGTGCAGTACATAGCCGTCAATGGAGATTTTATCCATTCCTTGCAGTACAAAATTGATAAGGTTCTACCTCTGTGACCCATGTCCCAGGTGTGAATACCCCTTTTAAAATCTGCTGTAAGATGACATTAGTTACCCAATAGTTTAAGAATTTGCAGCTAGGTGCTGGCTATAGGTTTGTTTGAGGCTCTCTAGGCCAAATTCAGACATTCATGATATAAGGACCAACCATGGGTCTCCCTGTCTGAACTCAACCGTTTTTGGGTCAGAGGAGAGCCATAATCGGGCCATCTATGTGTTTCCACGGACGTCTGAATGAGGTCTTCAGAGTAGAGGATTTGCTTCTTACCGGTTGCACAGAACCCAATTTGGAGGACCTTTTTCTATTTTGCTATATTTTACTGCTTGCGCAAGTTGAAAATGAACTCTGATCTTCCATGGAGCAGTACATGGCGATAACTGGCAGTCCTCCCAGGCTGCTTCTACTTTTTATGAAATAATTAGAGGCTCCCTGCTCCTCCGCAGACGTAGTCTGTCCACGTGCATCTTGTTAAATCCTGTGCGCGTCACCGGAGAACGTGCAGGAGACCACATGTGTGACTGCCAGTCTAGAGTGCAAGCTCCCAGGGTGAACCCAGCCTTGCAGAGTAATGTTGGCAATAAACTGTACTGAATTCAGTGGGGTTTTTTTTTTTTTGTTCCCATTTTCAGTCTTGGCATTAATTTAGTTTTTGGTTCTTTTTCGAGCTTTATCTGTTAATCTGAGCCCTGACGCCCGGAGTGTGTGGTGGGGCGATGTCTGGCTGCTGGATTCCCCTCGGAGGAATTGTTGTGGTTCGCCAGGTGTCTTCCTCCTCTGATGGGAAGGATTTCTTGGTTAATTGTTCTCTTTTGACCTTTTCTGTGCCTACTGTTAACCCATATTAGATTAGATGTGTACCCGTGCCCCTCCATCACGACTGCTCCTTTACACGGCTGTGTTTGCTCTCTTTATTCCTTTTTTTTATATTTTTTGCTCTTGCTAAAAACAGAATTGATCCCGTTAGAGGGGAAGTTAAAAATTGCAGAAGGAAATGCAAATTGCACATAAAGTCCTATAGATAAGGTAGTGTTAGGGTCTCATTCTGCAGCGTGTAGTCTTGGCAGTGAATGGCACTGCATTGGCGCACATACCCGTGTTATGCATGCAGGGGTCCGGACTGTTGTGATGGGCACCCCTCCCATGTTGGATCAGCCCTGTCCCCATTATCCTGGCTCGTAGTGGTAATCTGGTGGTAAGTTTTGGGAGACAAGAATTCTGACGTGTCGGAAACTTGGCGGCGGGCGTGAATGTTTATGGTGTCGCTGTTTGGTAACACAGGTCGTGTTGTGCCTTCATACTTCAGGCCAGTCAGCAGATGCACTTATATATTCTTAGTCCATATCATTTACATCTATAATTGAGCTGTAAACCAAGACCTGTTTGTACATATTTTCTGTGTCGACCTGAGACGCGCTGTACCGCGGGGTAAAGCGTCCATACATCTGTCCTCGGCTGCACCTTTCAGTGGAGATTGGCACAAGGTTATTTTCTTAGTCAAATACTCATTGCAAAAGTCTGTGGATGCCTTCTTCCTCACTCACTCAATGTTTTTTTGTTTTTTTTTACGCAAGGTTTCTCCTTTTTTTTTTCCTTTTTTTTTTTTTCTATTCTCTTGCATATGTGCATTTGTCTTGAAATGAGTTGTTTTTTTGTTTTTTTTTTAAAAAAAAACCAAGATAATTCAATAGTCTTTTCTGCTTTTTTTTTCTGCAATCATCTGATTCTTAGGTTTTTTGCACCCTTTTTACAATGACGTCATTTTTCAATGCAGTTAGTTAATTGTAAGTACGACCGACTACTTCTGCCCGTCATACTTGCTTTGACCACCAGAGGGAGCCCTTTAGTAAGTGTCGTCATGTTGGAGCCTTTGTTCTCAGGATGTGAAATCTTTTCCAGTCTCCATGATGGAGCGGAGGCCGCTGGCTGCCGTCAGTCCCTACTGCTTTATTAACTTCAGACATACTGTCCCATTAATTCTTTGCCCTAACTGCTGCGATTGGTTCTAAAGTGCAATTATTATGTTTTTTTTATTAAACAAAATAAAATAAAGCGCCGGGCAAGTTAATATCTTGGATTCATTGTCGCTGTGTGACTCATTTTGGCGCCATACATTGGGCATCTCAGAAATGCTTGTCTCCTTGGTTGGTGACGTCTTGGCAGAGAATGGTGAATTGTATGACATTGTCCTCCGTGATCTGCGACTTTCGCCGACGGGATGCAGATTTGTTGTCTGGCAGGAGTGACATGTCAACTGCGGCATGTGACCACGACCGTAAAAATCCAATATGGCGGATCAACTTTGCAACATATTCCGGTGACAGGAGAATGGGGATGTATATGGCAACCTCCATCTGTAGCGCTGTCACATGTCGTATCCCTGTTATATGGCGGGTCATTTATCACCGCCAGCAGGTCAGTTAGGCCATCTGCTGGCGTTCAGCCCTGCCACAGATAATCGCCGTGCATGGCGACACGAAAAATCTTGTGACCGCTGATCTACATGGCAGATCCTCCTATTAATCTTTGGTGGCATTTGTCCTTTGTCATAAGAAGATAGCAGCGCTATTATACAGCGAGGTCTGCAGAATGCACAGAGCGGCCGCCATGTGATGCGGGAATACGGGCTGAACAATGCACATCTATCCTCCCGCAGTAAACTGATTAGTCACGGACGCTGTGCAAGGCAGCAGTTGCTGGCAGTGCAGGGGTTAACCAGCTGCACAGTACCGTACCTGTCCTCGCCTCGGGGTAGATTCGTGGTACGGGGGGTGGGGGATGCGTGTAGACTTGTCTGTCTTTCTTAGAAGCAATTTTTTGTTTCACTACTGTTCCCTTGCAATTTTTTTTTTTTTTTTTTTGCTGAACAGACTTCCTGAATGTGGCCGCTGTCAGTCTGCTGCCCTGCGCGAGAGCCCTGCTCCTCGCACTCAGCGACAGAGGCTATTTTAAGTCCCCGCACAATGGTCGTCTCAGTTACCGAGCTAAAACCAGAGCTGCTCCCTGCACCAGCCACTTGTTAGCTGATGACAGCTTCGCCGGGTGATTGACAGCCTCTTCTCTGTCCTTCCCACCCCCACCTCCCCAAATCCCTAGCTCAGCAAATATTTGAACCTGCTTGAGTTAATCATGAAACTGAGATCTTTATCTGTGAGAGACGTGCAAGCCAGAGTCTCTCCCCCTCCCCTCCTGGCAGCCAGCGCTGCACCGAATTCGCCTTCACTTTTTAATCATTAACTGGAAATGAAGGACTAGATTCCAGCGCACGGCGCCCAGGTCTGATTTCTGAGCCCAGACTCGCAGGAGCTGCCGCTGACACTTCGCCTCTGGGATACTTAAAGGAATTGAACTTGGGATTATCCAAAGCACTTTATTTTATTTTTCCTGGAATTTTGCTTGTTTTTTTTTTTTTTCTGGATTTTTTTTTTTTTTTTAATTTTTCTATTTTTTGACGGATTTATAAAAGCCGAGGACAATGCACGATATCCTGAGTAAGTAGATTCCGCATCCCCATGCTCGGTCCCTTTGTCCGCTCTCCTTCGTGTATCTGGCTCGTACTTAGTGACTTTTCTGAGGCTGAAGAAGGGGTTAAATTGCCGTTCTGCTCTACCTGCATCCATCACTTACCTGTCTCTTCCATCACCCATGGCCAGACATTTCCAGCAAGCCGGACTGGTTTGGTGTGCACGCTCGCTGCTCATGTATGTGACAGGGCCAACCAGCTTTTTAACACTTTCTAACAAGTGGCTCCAGGGGGTGTGTTGCCTTCTGCCCCCGTTGCCCAACATGTGCCACCCCTAGGCTCTCTTGTTGAGGATCCACATCTGGAGAATCGCTTAGTTTTCTAGTGGGTGTGAAGACTTTTGCAATTCCCCTAGTTTTAAAATTGCAGAAAATGCTGAAGGTTGTAAGGGAATGATCATATTTGCAGTATTTAACATTGGAAATATTCATGCACCCTTTTTTTTTTTTTTCCTTTCTGTTCGGCCTCCTTTCCATAAAAGCGGCTGCCTTTGTCTTGCCCTCTGGGCTATTAGTTGCCTGCGTGCAGCTGGGGCTCTGCTGGCCGTACATGTGCGAGAAGAAAGGAAAGTGTCAATGGTACGTGCCGCAGGAGATCAGCTCAGTCGGGCTGCTAGCCACGGACCGTACCATGTCACAGCTGTAAAAAGGGGATTGCATTGTGCAAGCGACGTTATCAGATGCAGCAGCCACATAAAAAAAAAAAAAAAAAAAACTTATTACATGCGTGTTGTTTTTTTTTTATGGTGCTGTCAAATGCAAATCTCCAGTGTAGAATCTGCCTGCGAGAGACAGGAGTGGCCCATTAATGGTCCAATGGCTAGGACGGCTCTGATGGTGATGTAATGGGTTTCTGTGCAGCCCCTTAAAGGTTTTAAATGAATTCCAAGACACCATTTCATCGGAGGGCTCAGTTCTTCTTACAATGTGCAACGCTATGTGGAGCCTGGATGAAGGGGTGCCACAGTACGACAAGTCTGACTCGCATTTTGAGGGCGATTTGATGTTTTACATAGAGATGGATGCTCCAGGTAATGTGTGCTGCACGTGTGGGTGGGTGTGCGTGCTGTATATCTCCATTGTGTCCTCTCTTATACAGCTCTTTGTTAGACTCAGCGCTGCTGCACTTGTTCTCCTCGGCTCTGGTTCCCTTTTGTTCGCAGTCGGTATATAGTTCGGTGCTGCGGAGCCTATTGTTCTGGGGTTAGGGGGCGATTTAGGGGTTAAAGCCAGTGCTTTTTGTTGCGTTCAGCTGCCGCGATGATACTGAGCCAGATTAAACTGTCGTCTTTTATAGAGATTAGTGTGAGACGTATCTGGGTCACAGATTGATGCTTTTAGCAGCGTGACTCCGTGCAGTTATCTATGTCAATTTTTTTTTTTCTTTTAATTTTCTTTTGTTTAGAAAGTACTACTTTCAGCCCCCACGTTGTTCACCTGCTTTGCAATTTAATGAAGGCAGGTTCTGCCTAGTAACGCCGTACATTATTTTTTGATTTTATTCTGTCTATTGTGAAATTTCAGATTGTGACCTCGTTTTTATTTTACATCATTTATTGTATTTTTTTTCTTTTCTTTTTCAGCACTGCCTCCAAAACCTCCCAAATCCACCACTGCTGTAACAAATAACGGTACTAATCACAGCATGTCGCTGCAGGACGCTGAATGGTACTGGGGAGATATCTCAAGGTAATGCCAAACCCATTGTTTGCCGCTTCTTGCCTGCATGGGCCTGTGCTAGGTCTAGAACTTCTAGAAGAAACCTCTGCACCTCCTTGAGTTGTCTTAGAAGAAATGCAATAATTAGTTGGGTCTCTAGACATGTGGAGACCGGTGGCTGGCTTTACTTAGAAATGCTGTAAATGTAGAAGTTTCTGTACAGCCATGTAACACCCACTTATGGGTTAAGTGTTGGGGTCCTTGACTCCCTTCTGGGTCCTTGACTGCCTCCACGGCCAGGGTCCTTGACTGCCTCCAGCTCTGAATGCTTCAAATGAATAGTCAAAAATAGTTGTCAGAATGAGGTGCATTGGGCAGCAAATGGCACTGTCCTATTGAAACGACCCTGTCTACACATGTGGGTAGTGTTACCCTTCAGTATACGCTGTTGTATCGCCTCATCCATTATTGCCCCCATGGCTCTTTTCAGATTTCTAACTTTAATAAATGTTTTATTACAGGGAGGAGGTAAATGAGAAACTTCGGGATACCACTGATGGTACCTACTTGGTACGAGATGCATCTACAAAAATGCTTGGGGATTACACACTTACACTAAGGTGAGGAGCATGTTGTGTGAGAAGTCTTACGGCATCAGCTGGAGTTTGGTTTTGTTTTACTTGTATTTTCCATATCTATAACTGTCATTTATTCCCTTTTTTTTTCAGGAAAGGGGGAAATAACAAACTAATTAAAATATTTCATCGAGATGGCAAATATGGCTTTTCTGACCCGCTGACGTTCAACTCGGTGGTCGAACTCATCATCCACTACCGGAATGAGTCTTTGGCCCAGTATAACCCTAAACTAGATGTTAAGCTCTTGTATCCAGTATCCAGGTTCCAGCAGGTAAATATATAAGTTGTAGTTGTCCACCTAATGTTGCTCTCGGGGTTTAGAGTATAGAGAAGTCACCATTATCCCTTTTTTTTTTTTTAAAGGATCAAGTGGTGAAAGAAGACAGTATTGAAGCTGTTGGAAAGAAGTTGCACGAGTATAACCTCCAGTTCCAAGAGAAGAACCAGGAATACGATAGACTGTATGAGGACTATACAAGGACTTCTCAGGTAAGGCTTTACATTTTCTACAGGCTGCAACTTTTCATGGCCATTACTTTGCTTAGGTTACCATGAAATATCCTGTAAAGGGATAGGTTCAGAGTTTTTTGGTGTATGGTGGATTTTAAAGTGAGGATCCACTTTAAAATCCACACCAAAAAACGCTGAACCTATCCCTTTAGAATCTACAGAAAAAACTGAATGAACATACCCTAAGGCTCAGCAAGTGAGACATTTGCCGAAATTGACCGAATCCTCTTTGATTTTTCTAGGAAATCCAAATGAAAAGAACAGCCATCGAAGCATTTAACGAAACCATTAAAATATTTGAAGAACAGTGTCAAACCCAAGAGAAGTACAGCAAGGAATACATTGAGAAGTTCAGACGGGAGGGAAATGAGAAAGAAATTCAAAGGTACGTGGGGTCTTGCACAGCAGAAGTAAAGTTTCTTCTTTGAGAGTGGTCTCCAGATCATTAAGGAGACAGAATGGTTCTTTCTTAATAATGAAAACTAAATACTTCCTTGTAGATGCTGATTTCTGTCAAAAGTAACTTATATTTTTTTTCTTTCCTATTAGAATCCTTCATAATTATGAAAAATTAAAGTCTCGGATCAGCGAGATCGTTGACAGTAAACGAAGGCTGGAAGAAGACCTGAAGAAGCAAGCTGCTGAGTACCGGGAGATAGACAAACGTATGAATAGTATAAAACCAGACCTGATACAGCTGAGGAAGACCAGAGACCAGTATTTACTGTAAGTCCTTCTCCACCCTAACCTTCACCTGTCTGCTTGCTGTGAACATAATATCAGGCCTCTTCACTAAATTTTGTCCCCCTTTTCTTTGTGCAATAGGTGGTTGACACAAAAAGGCGTAAGACAGAAGAAGCTGAATGAGTGGCTGGGCACGGAAAATACAGAAGAGTAAGTGTGCTTAGGTTATAATCATGTGGGTAGGGGGCTGCTAGGCTGAATTAATATGCCTTTTTCCAAAATACATTACCAACCCTAAAGTTTATTACCATAGAAGTGTCCAAACAGCCAGGGATAGGTTACCAATTGAGATTTTTTTTGTTTTTTTGACTGAGGATTGTACCAAGAAAATCCTCTTTATAGCTTTTAATATGGTTGTAATACATCTAATGCAGGGTTTTCCAGCATGAGAGAACATGCATAGTGTTATAATACATTTGAGGTCACAGCAGAAAGGGTTCATAGGCTGTCTAGAGGAATGATAAGAAACGTGCATTTTATCTAGCAGCTCTGCCAGTCACCAGAACATGCCATTGCACAATAGTCAGAAAGATAGAGCCAGGGATATATCGTGATTTACACAACCTCCACTCTACTACATCTAGTGTATAGATGGCCCAATGCCGACCACTGCTCTTCACTTTTCTAAAGGCTTTTAATTAAACAAGTTGTTTTCTTCCCCACTTTGCAGTCAGTACTCCACGGTGGAAGATGAGGATTTACCCCACCATGACGAAAGAACGTGGAACGTAGGGAATATTAACAGAAATCAAGCCGAGAGCCTGTTACGTGGAAAGCGAGATGGAACATTCCTTGTGCGGGAGAGCAGCAAGCAAGGGTGCTACGCCTGCTCAGTGGTGTACGTATCTTTTCACTACGCATCCCCAATACTTATGAACGCCCATCATCCATGCTGTGTACTTATGACTTCATTTTTTTCTATTGCAGAGCGGATGGGGAGGTCAAGCACTGCGTCATCAACAAAACCCTTACCGGCTTTGGATTTGCAGAACCATACAACTTATATAATTCTCTGAAAGAACTGGTGCTACATTACCAACACACGTCACTTGTACAGCACAATGACTCTCTGAACGTCACACTAGCAAACCCAGTATATGCACAGCAGAGGCGATGAGCACCCGACAGACTCTGGAGTCTATTCCCGTGTCGACAAAGTTGATGCCGGTTTCGGCAAAGGAAAAACAAAAAAATCCTAAAAGCTCCCTCGTCGTCCGCCTTCTTCACAAGATTGAGCTGCAGTATCAAAGCTACCTTCAGATGAGATAAGAGCTTTCTTTCGCCATGGAAGCAGGAGATGAGTGTTAAGCTGTGAATGTATGTTTCTAAGCTATCGTGCTTGCTTTGCAAGATCGAGAAGCACAGCAACAGAAAGATATGCTATTATAAGCCTATCTCCCGGCCTGCAGGTACCGCGAGGCCTTCACCATGGTGCTTGTTTACGTTCTATTGAAGCTTTACCAGCTTGAATGTTGGTCACCACCGATCCAAGAAGCCAAGGTGTCTTTTTGCTAGAACAGTACTGTTGTTTTTTTTTTTTGTTTTTTTTATTTTCTTTGTTTTTTTTTTTTATTTTCGTAAAGGGGGAAAATACCGTTCCAGAACATCCTTTTTCAAGGACCAGTGACATATTGCTAAGTGGATCTACCCACACAGCCTTGCGGATTGTTTCTTTTTTTTTTTTTTTTCTTTCCCCCCCTCAAAATAAAAGATTACAAATGTAGCAGAACGGCACTTTGGGAGAAACTTTTGGATAAATGGAACTTTTTACAAATTTGCTTCAACCCAGGCAAAGTGCCAGGAAGTGTTTTACTAAGACTTTTATCGTCTAAAGAAATGATTTCTGTTAAGAAAAACCTATTTAATATGGACGATGACAGGATGGAAACTGATAAATCGTATATATATATAAATATATATGTACATAGCAATGGGGACAAGCTATCGAAAAAAAAGAACTTATCAATACCAAACTGTCTTTTTATTTTGCTGACTGCTGAATCCTTAATGCTATGCAACATCCGTTTTCTTTAAGCTGTTTTTTTGTTGTTTTTTTTATTATTTTATACGTACCAATAACAATTTTTCTGTCCACGAAATGTTACTTTTTTTTTTTTTTTTTTGTTAGTTTCTTTGTGTTTAGGAAATGTGCAGTACATCGTCTGGGGGTGTAGAGGTGGAGATGGTAATAGCCGAGGTGAAGAGAAATGATGGGAATTTAAACGAGCTATTTTACCATGAACCTTGTATAGAGTAACTTGGCGTTATGCCCAAGATTAAAGAAGAAGATGATAACTCAGAATTCATTACAGATATTTGATTAATGCGTTGTTGGGCAGTGCCTAATGAGCTTCAAAGCTGCTTTTTTAAGAAAAAAAAGAGAGAAAATAAACCATAAAAATATATAAATATATAAACCTAATAAATCAGAGTTTGACAGTGTTTTATTATGGGTTGTTTCTAATGATGGTACTTTGCGCTACTGGCGCCTTCTTGTCCTCTGTCCTTACTGTTTGTGACTAGGTAGAAAGCCCGCACAAAACTTTCTGCTTCCTGCTCAATATGAACGTGATAACCCCCCCCCCCATCATTTCAATTGTGTAGCATGCTAACCCTGCCATACGTAACTTCACTGCATCGGTTTTAAAGAAACTTTTAAGGCTTTTAGGAGGGGAGGGGCAAATTTTTTTTTTTTTTTTTTTCTTGCCCAACTTTTTTTTGTAAAAAAAAAAAAACTATAAAAGTCTTTTTGAAAATTATTGCAAATGAGCATGGGAATACTGTGGGATACAAATGTCATCTTGTGGACCTTTTTTTGTTACTTTCCTGGCACTTTTTTCCACCGCTCGTTCACAGGCCAATTGTTATTTTTTTTAGGCATATTGGCTCTGGAAAAGCGGCGACACGTACTGCTCGAGTTTTGTATTCTATAGTATTTGCGATTGCCTGCCTTCGTAGTATTTGCTGACATTATCCAGTCCGCCTCTGTGACTATCTTTAACATTTAGTCCCCCTCCCTGCCCTATACATTGCTTTTACCTTTTCGACCAGGATGAATCGTGCTCGGTATTCTTCATCCAACTTTGTTGAATTGTCTGCCATCTCTAGCTTTGTAATACTCGAGAGATGAGCATTAGTAATGACGTATTCTGAAAACCAAACTATACTTTAATAAAAGACTCTGCTGAATTTTAGAAAACTTTTTTTTGGCTTGTGTAGATTCTACGTCAATGTGATGTCGTCATCTTAAAACTTCATCATCAAATTTTTTAATCTGTAGACTTCCTTGGAAATCTAATTGTGCTTGATAAGTTGCTCCACGGCTATGAACTATTTGGTACTTGGAATTTACACCATGCAATTTATTTTATGGTTATAAGACGATTATTTTTTTTTTCGTATGCAGTTAGGTTTTCTCCTTAAGACTCCGGGATAAGTATAATTGACTTGTTTCCCATTCTAAGCCATACTTTTTTTTCTTTTTTTTTTCTTAACTCTGTTGTAGTTTTTATTACCTTTTTACAAGAGGTTTTCTTAAGACAAATTTAAGTCTATGAATTGCACATGCACTATTCATCAGATTCAAGGTACACCAGGCAGATTTCTAAAGCACAAGAAAATGTAAATTCAATGTATACTATGTTTGGGTAAGTGTAGAGAAGGAACAATAGGCTGGAAAAGGGGCTTGTTAAAAAAAATAAAATAAAAATTCTGGAAACAGCACAACTACTATTTATGGGCTGTATCTGGTATTACGGTTTAATTGCACCTAGCTGCAATACCAGCCGCAGCCTATGGAAAGGAGTGGCGCTGTTCCTACAGGCAAGAAAGAAAACGACCCTCTAAGAGAACTTGATTATTATTGCGGTAGGAATGAGATCTGAGGCCACAAAATCTACACTACAAGTTGATGCAATGGGGAAAAAAAAGGGCTTTTTTTTTTTTTCATTTCGTGCATATCAAGTACGAAGATCCTATGTAAATATCAGCCCTTGGTCTAGAATACACGAGCATTTTGTATTCTAATGTTGGTTTTTCTCGAAAGGCGACTTGTATTTTTGCTTTGGTGGTCTTCTGGTGCAGACAACCTTCAGCACTCGAGACGGCGCTGAACTACGTTCTTTTATGGTGCTCATCTCAATGGTGCTGACCGCATGTAAAGCAATTAATGGGAGTGCCAAAGCCTACCTGTCCCCTACTGTGAATAGTTATTTCAAACCCAATGTACCCAAAACCTCTACCCCTCTACATGGAGAGAACGGACTGCGTCAGAGCTGAAGATATCTGAACGAACTCGCTGAATACAAAGCCATTGTGATCTTTATCCAGCCGTACGTTTCCAAAATGGCTGATCTTTTGCATTGTTGCCAAGAATCCTCAGATATCTTCAGCTTTGGAAAGTTGCTGAAACATATATATGTGAACAGCAATAGATGTCCTTCATGTAAAGGCTTTTACCTTTTAGGTTTAGTTTACATTGAGCTAGAATTGTTGAAGTCTCTACTCATTTCCAGTCTTGACAGATTGCTGCCCATGATATAGGCTTGGTCATGCATGGTTGTCCGATATTTTTTATTTTATTTGGACAGACCTCTCTGTGGCGTTCTGGATCTCTTTTTAGAAATGGGCGGCAGTGTGCTCATTGCCTGGCAGAGGCGAAACATGCCAAATTTTGTATCCGGAAAATAACGGCTTAATGCGTCGATATTTATGACTCGCTATGTCAACGACTTCATATTATTTGTCACCGTATGACTGCATTAGCTGCCCAATGTGCTGCTAATTTTTTTTTTTATTCCTATTTCAGATGAAATTATGTTCAATGTTTGTACAACATTAAAAAAAAAAAAAAAAAATAATGACTTTGCTAAACATCATTAATTCTTTGGTCTTTTGTTAGGGAGGAAAAAGGATGGTTAGTAGTTATTTGCCTTTACAAGGCAATTAATAAAGTTGTGCCTCTGAAACTTTTGAGCTATAGCTTTGATAAAGCTCCGTGTCTCGTTTTAAGTTGCTTTAAAACATTGTATTAGACCTTCAGACAAAATAAAGATTGTTTTGAAAACTAACTTTTGCTTGAACGACTTATTAATACTGAGTAAGATTGTATCCAATGCTACCGATATTGGTTTGCAGGCAGTTTATACAAACTCTTTCTATGTTCACACGTTGCATTTTTGCTGCTTTTTTTTTATGCAATTTTAACCTGCGTTTTACAGTTCCGGCAAAGGCTATGAGATTTCAGAAACCTCATGCGCACACAGTTTTTTTTCCCTGACTGAACTGAATTTTGAAAACTGCAGCGTGTCCCTTTCAGCATTTTCGCAACGTTTTTCACCTATTGAAAGCAATGAGTGAGTGCAAAATCGCAGGTATCAGGTTTTGCTGCATTTTTGGTGCAGAAAACTCAGGAAGTTGCATCATGTTTTTTTGGGGGGCACTAAACTTTTATCAGCACGCACAAGAGACAAATGTGCCTGAAAAAAAATCACAGCAAAACCTTTTCGGAAGCAGCAGCTTTACTGCCAAGAGCAGGTTTTGCCTGTAGCAAAAACTCAATGTGAACATAGCCTTAAGCAGCACTCCTTGAAATATTTATACACTGATGTATGCTTTAAGGGGACAGAGTAGGAAATGAGGTAAATGCGTAATATTTTGAGTCCTCCTAATATTTTGTTTTACATAGTGTTCCTTTAAAGTGAATGTGTTTATAAAAACCTGTTTTGAATTCTAGGTAATTTTTTTTTCTATAACTACAAATTACTGCATAGATTATATATAATGTATGTGTGTGTGGATAGAGATATCTATACCTTGCAGATTACTAGGCCCAATATTAGTCTCACTTCCTGTCTGTACAGGAAATTCGTCTAATATTAGACTTGCACTTCCTGTTCTGTAAAGGTGACTTTTCAGCAGTCTCTCTATCATCACAGATAGGACTGTAACACCTCTACATAGAGTGGATGTACATCATTCACAACAGGTCATGTCAAGCTCACCTCTTCTCCATCCCTTCACAATGATTTATGCTCTGATAATGCTTCAATTCAAACAAATTGAGTTGGGTCTACTGCTGTTCGTGTAATGAGTTGAAGACTGGTGTAAAATTTGTAAGATTTTTTTTTTAATTTTAATATATTTATATGAAAAAAAAATTAAATACATTTACTAACCAGATGTAAACAATAGATCATCTCCTGATTTCACGTTCCCTTTAAGCAACAACTTGTAGAAATTACGATAACTAAACAATAGATAGTAGTAGTCACATATGAAAGTGAACTCTTTCTCCTTTAGTGACGCTACTTGGCCATTCAACAATTCCACTCAAACTGGAAGTTTCCATTTCCTACATTTTGCAGGCTAAAGTACATTACTAATAAGTTGTGGCAGATGTTGAAGGGGGTAGGAGGACCAGGCATGTTGGATTTCAATGCGCCCAATCCTTTATCACAGAACATAAGATGCCTGTGCCGAGTCTTGCAGCAACTTTTTCCCCTCTCTCCACTGAGAATACATTCATGTTCGTCCGAGCTGGTGTGTATGGGCAATCTAGAGCAATAGTACTTAGCTGGTGACTGTTCGTTTGGCTATTTGAGGCCTTTTTTGCAGTTTCACAAAAGGAATTCATTTTGTTTTAGAATTTTTTTTTTTTTTTTAAAGGAGATTTCCAGGTTGGGCCTTATTTTGTCCAGCATGGTAGCATAGCAAAATTTAGCAGTGTGTAAGATAAGGACGGTTAGGATTCCGCTCTACTTTCCGATTTCAAGCTGTCGACACATTACTGTTCATATGTAATTTGCTTACTTGTTCTGATTAGCTTCTTTTCCTGCTTCTCTCAATGTTCTTTTCTGTGAAGCTATCTGGCACATGACCCCATATATGAGCAGTCTTGGGATGTGATGACCCTGGAGCCGGCAAACGGCGTATAATATTCACACTATTAGGATCACGCTCTGTTGGAGGAAATCTCTATAAATGTCACTAGAGCATTATATAGAAGCAAACTGACAAAGAGTAACTTTTATGGCTCTATCCATTATTATAAACTGAGAAAGAACATACTTTATTAGTATTAGTTGCTTCTGGGTCACATATCACCAGTGGAAATGATAGAGTCAATTCACCAAGTTTGAGTGGGTTCAAGTCATTCACATTTTGTAGAAGGAAGACTAGAAGTTTGAGTGACCAGTTGAACACACTCTTAGGTAAAAACTGGTCATGTCCTTCAAAACCTAGGAGACATCATAACGCAATGGTGTTGGCAGGGATTTCTGAACAATGTCATTCACCTGTTTGTCATAGTGAACTCCTGGCCAGAAGGGAATCTTTCCTAATCCCATGAAATGCCTTCTAATGCACTAAATAAATACAGCAAATGAAGCATGGCTCAAGCATGAAGAAATTGCTGGAATCCAGGGACGCTTCCAGATAAATCTGATGTAGAATTCAGGTACGATACGTGGGTCAGAAGACCCATTCCTAATGCAAATGTAAGAATATCAAATTAAGATGTTTTCCCCCTCATTTTGGTTAGTCTCATAAAACGATTCCCAAGCCGGAGAGCACATACTTGGCTTAAGGCCTCATTCACAAGTCAGTTTTTTTTTCACGTACGAGAAAAACGGACCGAGTTTCACCAGTGTTGAAAAAACGACCTGAGTTTCATCAAAGTTTGGCCTGATTTTTATCAGTTTTTCTCATATATGGAAAAAAAAAAAAAAACTTCACCTTTTGTATGACAGTCTGAAAATTGGACAGATGGCTGCTTGATTTTTTTCACGGACCTATAGATTTGTATTGCCAGTTAGATCTGATATGCAGATTAGAATTGGATTGGTTTCCATGATTTTTGGGAGGAATGATTGTTTTGGAAAAAAATAACAACAAACAAAAAGCATACAAAGTACCAGACGGATGTCCCTTAGAGAGGTATTCACATTGATAGGGTCCTGGCATTTTGAGAAATGCCTTATCGCGGCTACCAGGTACACATGAAATGGCCAATTTATGCGCTAATATTTCTCATTTATTTCTATTTTCTAGAGCAGTAATGCTATTCAAATTTCATATCTTTCATGTTTGCATACTTAACGTTGCAGTCTGCTGCTTTGTTAGTATTTTATGGAGGTAGGGGCTCCTAGTAATCACTTGTTCACACTTATTTCTTGTATTGGAAGTGCCGTCAGTTTTTTCTGTTTCTGGAAAAAAATAACGACCTGAACTACCCCATTCTCTATTATAGGTACTAATGCTATCCGTGAAAAAGATTAATGGCACTCGTACGAGAAAAACGAACGTCTGAATGAGGCCTAATGCAAGCGGTGCAAGATTTTTTACTTTGGCTCCAATGTAATTAATTGTATTCCAATGGCAATATTTTGGAAAACCTTTTCCTTTTGCGTTGTGATGTAGCATCAACATCTAACTGGTCATAGGCCAAGTTTTCCTCAATGGGTTTTTGATGTGTTTTTTTCCGCTGTGTCTTACAGTTCCAGCAAAGTGGATGAGATTTATTTAAATGAGATTCCCCAAGTGTTTTTTTTTTTTTTAAAACTATGTAAACCGACCTGTGGTAAGATTTTTAAATTGGCAAAATTTTAATTTCTTTTCCAGTAAATATGCGTTTTATTTGTGGATTTTCCCTACAGACTTTAATAAGAAGCAGAAAATAACAGATAAAAAAAATACATATATACCTTTTTATAGCATTTCCATAGCAAAAACGTACTAAAGTCGCTTGGAATCCACACATGTCTTTATTGTTAAAGTTTTAACAAAGTAACAGGAATCATCCAAAATAAAGCCGTTTTATTTATAATTATAACATGACATACCAAAAAGAGACAAAAAACGCAGATGGAAAAAGCACAACAAAAATGTATGTAAAATAAAAATGCACTCAAATAACACAATGAAAAAACACAAGTAGATCAGCCATTTTGGAAACGTACGGCTGGATAAAGATCACAATGGCTTTGTATTCAGCGAGTTCGTTCAGATATCTTCAGCTCTGACGCAGTCCGTTCTCTCCATGTAGAGGGGTAGAGGTTTTGGGTACATTGGGTTTGAAATAACTATTCACAGTAGGGGACAGGTAGGCTTTGGCACTCCCATTAATTGCTTTACATGCGGTCAGCACCATTGAGATGAGCACCATAAAAGAACGTAGTTCAGCGCCGTCTCGAGTGCTGAAGGTTGTCTGCACCAGAAGACCACCAAAGCAAAAATACAAGTCGCCTTTCGAGAAAAACCAACATATTTACCTAATATGTGGAGAAATGCTGCAGAAAATCTACAACATCAAATACTCATTGTGGGAACTTAGCCTTATGTTTTCAAGGGAGTGGATCACATGGACCGAGCATTGCGTACAACACCATTACAAGCATATAGAGTGCCACCAGCCATGACAATTAAAGGGTTTGTCCACTATTATATCCCCCCCCTTGTGAAATAAAAATACCCTATACTCCCCTCCTGTACCGCGGTTGCAGTGATGTCGTTTCGCGGTCTTTAGAGGCTCACGTGACATTATGCCAAGTGAGACCTGCAGCCGATTAGTAACTGCTGTTGGGCTGTTGCATTCTTTGGACAAACTTAAAAAATGAGAACATAACAGCTCAATAGCATACACTGATTGGCTGTAGGGCTCACATAGCACAGCAATGTCATGGGAGCCTCAGGAGGTGAGTATAGTGTTTTCATTTTCCAAAGGGGGGAATATAATATTTAAGAAGGGGTTATCCAAGACTTGCTCTGCATTCAGACATTCTTGATTCACCGACCACAACCCAAACGCAACAGCCTTATAGGCATAAATAAGACTGTCAAGTTCGGGTCAGGAGTCTTGCAGCCAGACCGTGCATCTGGGCTAGTCGCACAAGGATGTGTGAATCTGACCTTAATGCGTGACACAATGGTCTGTTTTAATATTCTTTAGCAGACTGCTCTCTCTCCCAACTCCCACATATGCAGGAACACTGGGCTTGGCCAAGTGTTTTTCTGTTCTCTACGAGAGACCAGCTGCTTATCTCCTCGACAAACAAAAGAATTGGGCTATTCTAAATTCTAACCACCCAATTCTTATGTCTCTTGACAGAATATGTGGGAGGACAGTCGGGAGGCCCTCATACACTATAGATGTTCAGCAGGTTTGGATGACTTTAATGTGTATGGATGCCTCTGGGCCTTTACTCTCTTAAAAAAATTTTTAGCGTTCTGCAAACTCTTCACCGCCATAAGGAACATTAAGTAAGCAGTTAACATGGAAATGAATAGCTTGGTACCTATTAAATTGTACACCAAGTAAGGACAACAAGGCAATTTTTTGCTTTTAACACTTGGCTTCTGATATTCATGTGGATATTACTTTGGCACTTACCACTTTCCTTAACACTGTTGGAGACCAAGTGTATCCCCATCACGGGATTGCCTTTTTTCTGCAGGATGATGCCCTGCAACACTGAAAATATTGTCCAGCAGTGAGAGGAACATGATAAAGATTTTAAAATTGAGACTTGGTATCCAAATTCCATGGATCTCAATTTCATCGATCATCTGTGAGATGTGTTCGAAAGCAAGGTTGATCAACGGAGGCTGCAATTTACCTAAGGGACTTAAAGGATCTTCTGCTAACATCTTGGTGCCACATACCACAGGACACCCTCCGAGGTCTTGTAAAGTCCATGCCCATGCCTGAACAGGTCAACACTATTCTGGTGACACAAGTGTGAACCCCACAATAAAGTACTATATATGGCAGCATAAGTAATATAGTAATACGTTGCACAAATAAAAGCAGTTGTCTCTTCCTATCAAGTCATCACCTATCTACAGGATAAGTGATAACTTGCTGATTGCTTTAGGTCCCACTGCTGGGACCCACATTGATCCCAAGAATGGGCCTCTCAAGTGCCATGCCGCCCATGCTTCCTCCAGTGATCAGCAAGTTATAACCTATTTTGTGATCACTTGCTATGTTGGGATGACCCCTCTAAGTTTAACGGGTTACATTTACCACTTTGTGATCAGCACCTTTAAATGACTGCCGACTGTCAACATGTTTTGGCGGTCAGTGGTCATTTAATATCCTGTTTACACAGGCTGATTTCTCTTTAGTTGCACACTGAGTGATCTGTACTCAATCTGTAATAGATTAGCAATAGATCACTCATTGCGCACAGGCATCCACTGTTCTATGCAGCACTAATCCTGTTTACACAGGACAATATGCTGCTGAGAACGATAATCTTCTGTGTAAACCAAATTACCAATTCACCCAACGAACAAGCGTTCGGGTGATCAGCAGCCTGTATACACTGCACGATGATCGGATAATGAGCGTTCCCAGGAGCACTCGTTCACAAATAAATATCATGCAGTGTATATAGACTTTTACTTTATTAGGCACAGTAGGAGTGCTTATGAGATGACTCTGTCTTCAGGTTTCGGTATAGCAGGTTCAGTATGTTCTGTGTTATGTACATACAGTCTAGACATTAACTTTATAACTTTGTCAACTTATGTGTGCTGCCGTGTGACAAATAAATTACTTTACAATATAAGACTCACTCATGCAATGTCTCAGGTGGCAGCATATTGAGAAATACCTGTGTTCTGGTATACAAAAGATAATTCAACGACATTTCTGTGAATCTCGCCGGCATGTTTAAGGTAGCATAAACAGTTGCTCACCTCTTGTACCTGTGCCATTCCAGTGATGTCATTGCCTCACGGCGATCGCGTGACATTGTTATTTCACATGAGTTCTGCCGCCAATCAGCGGACATAAATGGGCTGCAGCTGCGGTCCTCACACCGCCCCTAATGTCCACATTTTATTTGAGAAAAGTGCGAATGCCTTAACCCATTAGCAGCTGCTGAATGGCAGCAAGTACCAAGGTGACATAACAATGTCACACAAGGGCTGGGAGACCCGATGGCAACATTGCTGAAATGCCGGCGGTTCGAGAGACAGCATTTTAAGGGGTTGTCCACTACTAGGACAAAGGGAGAAGAAACAAAATATAATAATACCCATTGGTTATTCCCAACATTAAAAGGTCTAACTCCTGGGACCACCACCGAGAATGGAATTCTGAAATACACCGTTGTAATGGAACAGTAGCCGCACATGCCCACTGTCAAGGATAACAGCCGGGGGGTCGTGCAGACGACACCGGAGAGATCCCACAGATCCCACCGCTGTCACCAGTTTGTCAGGGGAACGCAACTACGCTGCCTCCAATCATCAGGACATTTACGCAATTGGCTGAGGAATGATGGACGAGGCCGCATCTGCTTCCAGTACTAGGACAATTATTGGGGAACTCACAGGGGGTGTATGGTATATACACCTCCAATTCCAACTCATGGAATATATGCACACTGATATGGTTACTGTCAACTCCACAATAACACAAAAAAGGAATAACTATTGCCACCACCAATAGTTTATACAGGCCGATTAGACACCCGTTACAGGTAGCATATGGCTTCAGGTGTGCGGTTTACAGAACAAGAGGAACAGAGCTCTTAAATTTTATATATTTAATCCAGAAAGGTAGGCAGTGTTTATAAAAAATATACAAAGACGATAAAAAAAATTAGAACAAAACAATAAGACATATCCAATTACATAAAATAAAAAGGAATAACGAAAGAAAATTACTAAACCTGATGTTGCAGGAATGGCTCTTATCTTTATAGAGGGAAGCACTCAGATTGGGAAAATGGAACACACTCACATGGAACTTATGACTTCCAGAATGAACAAAGACCCAAACTTTCATTTTTATTAGCCTAATGCTACCCCCACATAACTCTCCTTAATGAGCTCATGTGGGGGCTAATGGTGGAATATGCTAGGTCTTTCAGAATTTTATGAGATCCCCAACTTACTTACATCTTTGCCCCTGGAGGTCCCAGGTGGTAGATATCGTTATCATGTTTCCTTTTGAGATTTTATGTTTTTATAGAGATTAACCCCTTACTTACCGGGGACGTATTAGTACGCATATTTGCGTACTGCCCGTTCAGTGAGGGCTGCTGCACTGAGCCCTCACTGAACGGAGCACATGTCAGCTGATTCTTACAGCTGACATGTGCCCGCAACAGCCGCGGGTGGAATCGCGATCCACCCGCGGCTGTTAACATGTTAAATGCCGCTGTCAATCTCCGACAGCAGCATTTAACGCGCGCTTCCGGTTAGCGCGTCATAAGCCCCGCCCACCGGCGACCCCGTCACGTGATCGCGGGTCGCGGATGGGTGGACATGACAACCCAGGGTCTGCAGCAGACGCCTGTGGTTGTCATGATCTTGTCGCTATGAGCGCCACCTAGTGGTCGGCGCTCATAGCACAGGACCATTTCTGCTGCATGCAGGGGACCTGCTCGTCCCCTGTATGTAGCAGAGGCGATCGGATAGTTGCTGCTTCTAGTCTCCTATGGAGACTATAGAAGCATGCAAAAAGTAAAAAAAAAAAAAAAAAAAAAAAAAAAGTTTTTAAAAATATAAAAAAAATAAAAAAATATAAAAGTTTAAATCACCCCCCTTTCGCCCCATTCAAAATAAAATGTAAAAAAAAAAAACCCACATACACATATTTGATATCGCCGCGTTCAGAATCGCCCGATCTATCAATATAAAAAAAGAATTAATCCGATCGGTAAACGGCGTAACGAGAAAAAAATTCTAAACGCCAGAATTACATTTTTTGGTCACCGCAAAATTGCAATAAAATGCAATAACGGGCGATCAAAACATCGGATCTACCCCAAATGTTATCAATAAAAACGTCAGCCCGGTGCGCAAAAAATAAGCCATCAACCATCCCCAGATCACGAAAAATGGAGACGCTACGGGTCTTAGAAAATGGCGCTATTTTTTTTACCAAATTTTGGAATTTTTTTTCACCGCTTAAATATAAAAGAACCTATACATGTTTGGTGTCTATGAACTCGTAATGACCTGTAGAATGAGAAGGGCAGGTCAGTTTTAGCATTCAGTGAACGTGGTAAAAAAAATAAATAAAAAACAACTGTGGTATTGCACTTTTTTTGCAATTTTACCGCACTTGGAATTTTTTTCCCGTTTTCCCGTACAGGATATGGTAAAACTAGTAATGGCGTTGAAAAGTACAACTCGTCCCGCAAAAAATAAGCCCTCACATGGCCATATTGACCAAAAAATAAAAACGCTATGGCTCTGGGAACAAGGGGAGCAAAAACGAAAATGCAAAAACGAAAAATGCGCCGGGGCTTAAGGGGTTAAACATGACATGGGTAGCACCATCCATCTGACTGTTATTAAATTGGAGGGGTTCTACCGGCGTTATGATGATGTGATTGAATGCCTTATGTCTGTCCCTTCGCTACAACTCCGAAAATATATCTCCCATAAATATTGGATCGATGCAAACCCCAATATTCATATCTGGACAACAGAGTGTCTAACTGCGATTGTCCAGTTTTTCTTTGAAGAGAACAAGAGTTACCTTTTAAGGTGTTAGATTTTCCACTTCTCTGCCTTTTGAATATACGGATCTCAACCTTTGTGTCTTTCCAAATGGCGATTGAAGTGTTAGCTAACTCTCTTATTTCCCTTGTTTTAATTAGTCTCTCTGTTCCTAGGTCTAATTTATCCCATATGTTCTAAGCAAAGGTCTACTTCAATGGAGGTTGAAGTGTCAGCTCTTCTCCATTCTCTGGAGATGTCTTTATGGATTTTCATTTTTTTCTATGACACCCACCACCAATCCATTCATTGTCTCTAGGACTGAAGTGACAGCCAAGTACAGAACTATCGTTTTTCCAGCAGTCCCATGGACAACAAATGGAGTGGTGGTGGCATGCTTGGCCCCAGCTCTACCTCAATGGGGTATTTCCATTCCCAGAATCCATGAAGTTCCAGGTTGTCGGACCCCCACCAATCACAAAGTTATCACATATCCTGTGGTTAAGTGATACTTTTAATATTGGTAAGATAATATGTTATTAATAATAACCGACAGTACAATAATAACATGCAATACAACACACTGTTATCCCCATAATCAGACTTCTGTGGAACATTTCAGATTATTGGAAGTTTTCCTAAATTGGGTTCGAACAAAATCACACGACATTACCATCATTGACAAATATATTTTCCATATTAATAGAGGTGTGCATATACTATTATTAGAGAACCTTACAAAAACAGCTATACAGTGATGAAAAAACTGAGTACACCTCTTTGAAATTCTATGGTTTTACATATCAGCACATGAAAAAAATCTGGTCCTTAGAAAGCCTTAAAACTAGATAAATACAACCTCAGATGAACAAGTAACAAATTACACTGTCATTATTTATTAAATAAAAATAGGCCAAAATGCAGTGTGTGGAAAATTAAGTACACCCTTACTGCTTCCATGGAAATTAAAAGGGTAAGTAGCAGAAAAGTGCTGCTAATCAAATGTTCTTGATTAATAATTATTCATCTGCAATGGTGATCACATCTATAAAAGCAGAAGTTTTGACAGTTTGCTGCTGGTCTGGAGCATTCAGGCTTGTGTTAACACAATGCCATTGAGGAAAAACATCAGCAATGATCTTAGAAAAGTGATTGTTGCTTCCCATCAATGTGGAAAGGCTTATAAGGCCATTTTTAAATATTTTGAAGTCCATCATTCTACAATGAAAAAGATTATGTACAAGTGAAAAACATTCAAGACAGTAGACAATCTTCACAAGGCTGGACATCCCAGCAAATTTACCACAAAGTCAGACTGTGCAATGATTAAAGAAACTTCAAAAAACTCAAGTGATACAGCTTAGACTTTAAAGGCCTCAGTATGTTAAATGTTCAAGTTCATGACAGAAGAAAGTCATTTCTTTCTAAAAAGAACATGACAACAATGATAAAGTTTACATAGTTGCATTTGAACAAACCACAAGACTTCTAGCATAATGTTATTTGGACAGAGGAGACCATGTGGAAATGTTTGGACATAATGCCTTTGCAAGTTTTGTCGAAAACCAAACACAGAACATAAGCACAAAATCCTCATGCCAACTGTTATGCATGGTGGTGGAAGGATGATCATATGAACTTGCATTGTAGGCACAGGATCGAAGCACTTTGCAGTCACTGAGTCCCAGTGCCGACACCAGGTAATCCTCACAGTAAACAGTGCACGCGATGTGAGGATTCACAAATCCGCAGTCACATAGAGTAAGTGCAGGCTTGGAACTTAAGACAACTCCATTAAGCTGTATGCTGACTTGATGGCTTAGTGTCAGTAAGGGGTTATACATGTATATTGCCATATACAAGACTTCTCAAATAAGGGAAAAATATTATTATTATATAACGGCCTTCAGCCTCAATCTCAAGCCACGGCGACTTGATGGATGAACGATCTGTAGGAAGTTCAATATTGTGCAATCCTAGGTAGGTCTACCAGGGTCTTCTCCACTGTTATCAAGCCATTGGGTTGCTGGTCTTCTTCTTTGCCTTGTTCCTTCTATTCTTCCAACCCTGATGTCCTTCTCCAGTGATTGCTCTCTTCGTATGATGTGTCCAAAGTAGGCAAGTCGTAGCTTGGTGATCCTTGCTTCAAGTGACATGTCCACCTTGATTTGTTCCAAGATTAATTTGTTTGTTCTTCTTGCCACCCATGGTATTGATAACATCCTTCTCCAGCACCACATTTCGAAGGCGTCGATTCTTCTTCTGTCTTGTTTCTTTATCGTCCAGGTGTCGCATCTGTATGTTACTATAGAAAAGACCAAACTATGTACAAGCCGTGTCTTCATCGTCAGTTAAATTTTCCTCAATTTGAAGACCTTGGGGAAATAAGGTATAAATATATTCTTTTATTTTTTATTTACAATTATATTTAAAGGGCATTGCATGCAATTATAGGGTTGCATTTTTCCCATATTTTCTTGCATTCCAAAAAAAGTTTCCCCATACTTAACAGTTACCCCATTGCTTTCTTTTTCTACCTTAGGTTAATATAGGACAGCTGGAATCTGATCAGTCTAGGTAACACCTTTTTCTATTACCTCTCATAAATCTGAGGGATACCAGCTGAGCTGATAAGGAGGCCTCCCTGCTGTCCTGCCCACAGAGCGCAGATATTACTAGTACGTGTTTAATATCATATTACAGCCGGGACGAGACAAGTCTGGAATATTGAATTCATTTTCCTCTGTCGTTTCTGAAGGTTAATGCTTTCACTGAATGTAACACAGAAATAAATGAGATGACATAATCTTTTCTTTGAATGAATCATTGGCTTTATTTGCCTACTGTGAGATATCGAGTCATAAACTTGAGCATGAAAAAAAAAATGTTTTACATGCTTATCACGGAAAGCTTTATATCCTCATCACTCCGCTCGTTAGATAGACTGTGATATAAGCGGAAATATCTACTACTGCAGACATCCACTGGACTGGTCATAGTTCCTCTACCTATTATATGTAGCATTTATATACATACATATATTACATATACAGAGCCATTTTGGCATTAGATGCTTAAAGGATTGCTCTATGTTGGGGTGGACATACCGTTGGTGCAACCTGAGCATCCGCACAGGAACCCAAGAGGTAAGGAGGCCCTATAGCTTCTGTGTTGGATACATAAAGTGCCTAGGGCAGAAAAATAAATCAATAGTGTAACTGGTTAGTATGGGAAACTTTTTAGGAATCCAAGAATATTTTGGTAAAATGCTGCCCTACAATTGTACACACTGTCCTTTAACCCCTTTCTGGCCCAGGGTGTACTAATACGTATCTGTGTCCTGGGCCTTATGGGCCTGATACATATTAGTACGCCCTGGCGATTTCGCCCGCACACAAGCGGTGCGGGCGAGATCGCCGCCAAGTGTCAGCTGATTGTTACAGCTGACACCCGGTGCTATGTGCCAGGAGCAGTCCCGCACCGCTCCCTGCACATTAACCCCCAAAATGCTGTGATCGAAATCGATCGCAGCATTCCGGTGGCAAGAGGAGGTAAGCGCTATACTTACCTTCTCTGCCGGCGTCCCGTGGCGTCTGAGTCCGGTCCCGGATGTTGCCATGGTGACCCGATGTCATCATGACAACATCCGGGTCACCAGGAGGCAGGAAGTTGCTTTGGTCATGCGCAGTGCACGACCAAAGTAACTTCTACCTGTGCAGCGCTGACAGGCTGCATGGCATACGGAGCTGCTGCTCTCTATGCCATGCAGGCGATCAGGCTGTAAAAAGTGAAAGTGCCATAGTGGGACAAAGTGTAAAAGTAATAAACATGTCAGAAAGTAAAAAACAAATAAAAAAAAATTGTACAAATATTTAAAAAAAAATGAAAATAATAATAATAAAAAAATCTATATATATATATATATTGTACCAATAAGTAAATAATCTTCTGAAAAAAAAAAAGAAACCAATAAAAGTGCACATATTTGGTATCGCCGCGTCCGGAACGACCTGACCTATAAAACTGTCCTGCTAGCCCCTTTAGTGAACGCAGTATAAAAAATAAATAAAAAACGAAACATAAAACAATGTTTTATCATCATACCGCCAAACAAAAAATGGAATAAAATGCGATCAAAAAGACAAATGTAAATAAAAATGGTACCGCTGAAAGCGTCATCTTGTCCCACAAAAAACAAGCTGCCATACAGCTCCAAGAACCGAAAAATGAAAAAGTTATAGCTCTCAGAATAAAGCAATGCAGAAACAATTCTTTTTTTCTATAAAATAGTTTTTGTGTAAAAGCGGCAAAATAAAAAAATATATATATAAATGCGGTACCGCTGTAAACGTACTGACCCGAAGAATAAAGCTGCCTTATCAATTTTACCACACGCAGAACGGCATAAAACAAAAACAAAAAAACAATTCCTGAATTGTTGGTTTTTGTTTATTCTGCCTTCTAAAAATCTGAATTGAAAGCAATCAAAAAATGTCACGTGCCGGAAAATGGTACCAATAAAAACATCAACTTGTCCTGCAAAAAACAAGCCATCACGTGACTCTGTCGGCTAAAATATGGAAAAATTATAGCTTTCAAAATATGGTGATGCAAAAACTAGTCTTTGCAAAACAAATGCGTCTTTTAGTGTGTGACAGCTGTCAATCATAAAAATCCAATATGAATCTGGCATCGCTGTAATTGGACCGACCCGAAGAATAAAGACGTCTAATCACTTATACCGCACGAGGATCGGCGTAAAAAAAAATACTTTAGGGCTAGGGTTGTGCTAGGGTTAGGGTTAGGATTGTGCTAGGCTTAGGGTTGTGCTAGGGTTAGGGTTGGGCTAGGGTTAGGGTTAGGCTAGGGTTAGGGTTGGGCTAGGGTTAGGGTTGTGCTAGGGTTAGGGTTGGGCTAGGGTTAGGGTTGGGCTAGGGTTAGGGTTATGCTAGGGTTAGGGTTGGGCTAGGGTTAGGATAGGGTTAAGGTTAGGCTAGGGTTAGGCTAAAGTTAGGATTGGGGTTGGGATTTTTTCAGAAGTAAAGAAAAAAAATGATGACGATATGGCAACTAATGTTGAGCGCAAGTGCTCGCTACTTGAGTTTGCATCAGGTGCTCGGGTATGCACCGAGTATAGCGGGTGCTCGAGTGACATGCTCGAGTCTCCGCCCCAAATGTTTTGCAGCTGTTATACAGCCAAAAAAAACTTGCGGGGATTGCCTGCCATGCATGAGCGATATTTTAATTTGGGTGTCTAATAACCATGAAACATGCGGGGCATGGACTTGAGCATGTCACTTGAGCACCCACGATACTTGGTGCATACCCAAGCACCCGATTCAAACTCAAATAGCGAGCACTTGCACTCAAGACTAATGACAATTTATTCAATATGATGACCTAATGTTATCAAATTCTGTGTTGTACCTCTGGGTTCAAAATGTTCACTATACCCCTTGATAAAATCCTGGAAGGGTGTAGTTTCCAAAATGGAGTCACTGGGGGTAGAGGGGGTGGTTTCCACTATTTAGGCACATGAGGGACTCCCCAAACGCAACATGGTGTCCGCTAATTATTCAAGCAAATTTTACATTCAAAAAGTCAAATGGCGCTCCTTCCCTTCCGAACCCTGCCGTGCGCCCAAACAGTGGTTTTCCCCCACATATGGTGTATCGGCTTACTCAGGAGAAATTGCACAACAAATTGCATGGTGCAATTTCTCCTGTTACCTTTATGAAAATGCTAAATTAGGGGCTGAAAAACATTTTTGTTGAAAAATTTTGAAAATTTTATTTTTACAGTTCAATGTTCTAAACTTCTGTGAAGCACCTGGGGGTTCAGAGTGCTTACCACACATCTAGATAAGTTCCCTTAAGGGTCTAGTTTCCAAATTGGTGTCACTTGTGAGGGGTTTCCACTGTTTAGGCACATCAGGGGCTCCCCAAACGCAACATGGTGTCCGCTAATTATTCAAGCAAATTTTACATTCAAAAAGTCAAATGGCGCTCCTTCCCTTCCGAGCCCTGCTGTGTGCCCAAACAGTGTTTTTTCCCCACATATGGGGTATTTGCGTGCTCAGGGGAAATTGCACAACAAATTTTGAGGTCCATTTTTTACTGTTACCCTGCGAGAATAAAAAAAAAATTGGGTCAAAAATAACAAACATTTTTGTGAAAAAAGTTAAATGTTCATTTTTTTCTTCCACATTCCAAAAATTCCTGTGAAGCACCTGAAGGGTTAATAAACCTCTTGAATGTGGTTTTGAGCACCTTGAGGGGTGCAGTTTTTAGAATGGTGTCACTTTTGGGTATTTTTTGTCATATAGACCCCTCAAAGTCACTTCAAATGTGATGTGGTCTCTAAAAAAATGGTTTTGTAAATTTTGTTGTAAAAATGAGAAATCGCTGGTCAACTTTTAACCCTTATAGCTCCCTAATAAAAAAAAAATATGGTTCCAAAATTGTGCTGATGTAAAGTAGACATGTGGGAAATGTTATTTATTAACTATTTTGTGTAACATACTGTATCTCTCTGATTTAAGGGCATAAAAATTAAAATGTTGAAAATTGCGAAATTTTCAAAATTTTCTCCAAATTTCCGATTTTTTCACAAATAGACGCAAGTGATATCGAAGAAATTTTACCACTATCATGAAGTACAATATGTCACGAAAAAACCGTCTCAGAATCAGCGGGATCCGTTGAAGCTTTCCAGAGTAATTACCTCATAAAGTGACAGTGGTCAGAATTGTAAAAATTGGCCTGGTCATTAACGTGCAAACCACCCTCGGGGGGTAAAGGGTAGAGATGAGCAGTGTTCGACTAGAACTGTTCGCCAATCTCAAATTCGAGCTGTTTTGGGCGGTGTTCGAGCCGTTCGGCGAACACGAACAATTTGATAAAAATCCGGCTGTTCGAGGTTATGTTCGATAACTGTTTGTGCACCAAAATCATAGCTGGATTTTTTCTCAGTAATGCTGAAAATTAATGTTAATACGCAGTTTGAGTGTACAGCGGGGCGGGGGGAGGGGCAGGGGATGGATGTCTGCAGAAATAATGAAGATCTCCATTTTTTTTTCTCTTTCCCGCATTTACAGTGGAGAGGTGCAATCTGTCAGCCTATCAGCAGCACACACACGGAGCGAACTGCTTTTTTTCACACAAGCAAGGGCATGTGTCATTGACAGTGTATGTCACATGTCCTTGCCCTATAAGACCCAGCCATTTTCCCCGTCGCCACCATTTTCTCACTGCTGCAGCTGCGTGTTAGACGGCACCGCTGTTGCTGTGTGCGCTATACTTTCAGTGTTAATTTCAAGCCAATTTTCGCACAAATCTACAGATAGCTTGGGAGTAGGGAATAGTTGTGATTGCAGTCCTTTTGAGGACTAGGTTACATAATTTCCTACGACTTTTATCAGGCAGGTATGTGCTCTTAAATAGATAGATTGGGAGTAAAGACTAATTGTAATTGCAGTCCTTTTGAGGGCTAGGTTACATCAGTTCCTATCACTTTTATCAGGCAGGTCTGTGCTCTTAAATAGATAGGTTGGGAGTAAAGACTAATTGTAATTGCAGTCCTTTTGAGGGCTAGGTTACATCAGTTCCTATCACTTTTTGCCAAGCAGGTCTGTGCCAGTGCTGTGCAAGTTTTTTTCACAGCATTTGGCTAAATCTAGCAAAGCAAATCCTTTTTGGCCTTTTGCAGTGTGTGTTAGTCAGTGGAGTAGCCTACCTGTGTTGCAAGCTACACCACCTGTGTATAGAATACAATTTTTTTACTGCACCTAGTGAAATAAAACCTTTTGGGCATAGCATCATTCTATTAGTTCATCTATACTAAACCTCCACCAGGTTGCAAATTCAAAATAATTTTTATCTGCATCTAGCTCTGAAAAAATATTTTGGCTTCGGCTTGTAGCAGTGTGTGGGACTTGTTCTATTAGTCCATCTATACTAACCTCCACCAGGTTGCAAATTCAAAATAATTTTTATCTGCATCTAGCTCTGAAAAAATATTTTGGCTTTGGCTTGTAGCAGTGTGTGGGACTTGTTCTATTAGTCCATCTATGCTAACCTCCACCAGGTTGCAAATTCAATATAATTTTTATCTGCATCTAGCTCTGAAAAAATATTTGGGCTTCAGCTTGTAGCAGTGTGTGGGACTTGTTCTATTAGTCCATCTATACTAACCTCCACCAGGTTGCAAATTCAAAATAATTTTTATCTGCATCTAGCTCTGAAAAAATATTTCGGCTTGTAGCAGTGTGTGGGACTTGTTCTATTAGTCCATCTATACTAACCTCCACCAGGTTGCAAATTCAATATAAATTTTAACTGCATCTAGCTCTGAAAAAATATTTCAGCTTGTAGCAGTGTGTGGGACTTGTTCTCTTAGTCCATCTATACTAACCTCCACCAGGTTGCAAATTCAAAATAATTTTTATCTGCATCTACCTCTGAAAAAATATTTTGGCTTCGGCTTGTAGCAGTGTGTGGGACTTGTTCTATTAGTCCATCTATACTAACCTCCACCAGGTTGCAAATTCAATATAATTTTTATCTGCATCTAGCTCTGAAAAAATATTTCAGCTTGTAGCAGTGTGTGGGACTTGTTCTATTAGTCCATCTATACTAACCTCCACCAGGTTGCAAATTCAATATAATTTTTATCTGCATCTAGCTCTGAAAAAATATTTTGGCTTGTAGCAGTGTGTGGGACTTGTTCTATTAGTCCATCTATTCTAACCTCCACCAGGTTGCAAATTCAATATAATTTTAATCTGCATCTAGCTCTGAAAAAATATTTGGGCTTCGGCTTGTAGCAGTGTGTGGGACTTGTTCTATTAGTCCATCTATACTAACCTCCACCAGGTTGCAAATTCAATAAAATTTTTATCTGCATCTAGCTCTGAAAAAATATTTCAGCTTGTAGCAGTGTGTGGGACTTGTTCCATTAGTCCATCTATACTAACCTCCACCAGGTTGCAAATTCAATATAATTTTTATCTGCATCTAGCTCTGAAAAAATATTTTGGCTTGTAGCAGTGTGTGGGACTTGTTCTATTAGTCCATCTATTCTAACCTCCACCAGGTTGCAAATTCAATATAATTTTTATCTGCATCTAGCTCTGAAAAAATATTTGGGCTTCGGCTTGTAGCAGTGTGTGGGACTTGTTCTATTAGTCCATCTATACTAACCTCCACCAGGTTGCAAATTCAAAATAATTTTTATCTGCATCTAGCTCTGAAAAAATATTTGGGCTTTGGCTTGTAGCAGTGTGTGGGACTTGTTCTATTAGTCCATCTATACTAACCTCCACCAGGTTGCAAATTCAATATAATTTTTATCTGCATCTAGCCCTGAAAAAATATTTCGGCTTGTAGCAGTGTGTGGGACTTGTTCTATTAGTCCTTCTATACTAACCTCCACCAGGTTGCAAATTCAATATAATTTTTATCTGCATGTAGCTCTGAAAACATATTTCGGCTTGTAGCAGTGTGTGGGACTTGTTCTATTAGTCCATCTATACTAACCTCCACCAGGTTGCAAATTCAATATAATTTTTTTCTGCATCTAGCTCTGAAAAAATATTTCGACTTGTAGCAGTGTGTGGGACTTTTTCTATTAGTCCATCTATACTAACCTCCACCAGGTTGCAAATTCAAAATAATTTTTATCTGCATCTAGCTCTGAAAAAATATTTCGGCTGCGGCTTGTAGCAGTGTGTTGGACTTGTTCTATTAGTCCATCTATACTAACCTCCACCAGGTTGCAAATTCAATATAATTTTTATCTGCATCTAGCTCTGAAAAAATATTTCGGCTTGTAGCAGTGTGTGGGCCTTGTTCTATTAGTCCATCTATACTAACCTCCAACAGGTTGCAAATTCAATATAATTTTTATCTGCATCTAGCTCTGAAAAAATATTTCGGCTAGTAGCAGTGTGTGGGACTTGTTCTATTAGTCCATCTATACTAACCTCCACCAGGTTGCAAATTCATTAAAATTTTTATCTGCATCTAGCTCTGAAAAAATATTTCGGCTTGTAGCAGTGTGTGGGACTTGTTCTATTAGTCCATCTATACTAAGCTCCACCAGGTTGCAAATTCAAAATAATTTTTATCTGCATCTAGCTCTGAAAAAATATTTCGGCTTCGGCTTGTAGCAGTGTGTGGGACTTGTTCTATTAGTCCATCTATACTAACCTCCACCAGGTTGCAAATTCAATATAATTTTTATCTGCATCTAGCTCTGAAAAAATATTTCGGCTTGTAGCAGTGTTTGGGATTTGTTCTATTAGTCCATCTATACTAACCTCTACCAGGTTGCAAATTCAATATCATTTTTATCTGCATCTAGCTCTGAAAAAATATTTCGGCTTGTATCAGTGTTTGGGACTTGTTCTATTAGTCCATCTATACTAACCTCCACCAGGTTGCAAATTCAATATAATTTTTATCTGCATCTAGCTCTGAAAAAATATTTCGGCTTCGGCTTGTAGCAGTGTGTGGGACTTGTTCTATTAGTCCATCTATACTAACCTCCACCAGGTTGCAAATTCAAAATAATTTTTATCTGCATCTAGCTCTGAAAAAATGTTTTGGCTTGTAGCAGTGTGTGAGACTTGTTCTATTAGTCCATATATACTAACCTCCACCAGGTTGCAAATTCAAAATAATTTTTATCTGCATCTAGCTCTGAAAAAATATTTTGGCTTGTAGCAGTGTGTGGGACTTGTTCTATTAGTCCATCTATACTAACCTCCACCAGGTTGCAACTTCAATATAATTTTTATCTGCATCTAGCTCTGAAAAAATATTTTGGCTTGTAGCAGTGTGTGGGACTTGTTCTATTAGTCCATCTATACTAACCTCCACCAGGTTGCAAATTCAATATAATTTTTATCTGCATCTAGCTCTGAAAAAATATTTTGACTTGTAGCAGTGTGTGGGACTTGTTCTATTAGTCCATCTATACTAACCTCCACCAGGTTGCAAATTCAATATAATATTTATCTGCATCTAGCTCTGAAAAAATATTTTGGCTTGTAGCAGTGTGTGGGACTTGTTCTATTAGTCCATCTATACTAACCTCCACCAGGTTGCAAATTCAAAATAATTTTTATCTGCATCTAGGTCTGAAAAAATATTTCGGCTTGTAGCAGTGTGTGGGACTTGTTCTATTAGTCCATCTATACTAACCTCCACCAGGTTGAAAATTCAATATAATTTTTATCTGCATCTAGCTCTGAAAAAATATTTCGGCTTGTAGCAGTGTGTGGGACTTGTTCTATAAGTCCATCTATACTAACCTCCACCAGGTTGCAAATTCAATATAATTTTTATCTGCATCTAGCTCTGAAAAAATATTTCGGCTTGTAGCAGTGTGTGGGACTTGTTCTATTAGTCCATCTATACTAACCTTCACCAGGTTGCAAATTCAATATAATTTTTATCTGCATCTAGCTCTGAAAAAATATTTTGGCTTGTAGCAGTGTGTGGGACTTGTTCTATTAGTCCATCTATACTAACCTCCACCAGGTTGCAAATTCAATATAATTTTTATCTGCATCTAGCTCTGAAAAAATATTTCGGCTTGTAGCAGTGTGTGGGACTTGTTCTATTAGTCCATCTATACTAACCTCCACCAGGTTGCAAATTCAATATAATTTTTATCTGCATCTAGCTCTGAAAAAATATTTCGGCTTCTAGCAGTGTGTGGGAGTTGTTCTATTATTCCATCTATACTAACCTCCTCCAGGTAGCAAATTCAATATAATTTTTCATCTGCATCTAGCTCTGAAAAAATATTTCGGCTTGTAGCAGTGTGTGGGACTTGTTCTATTAGTCCATCTATACTAACCTCCACCAGGTTGCAAATTCAATATAATATTTATCTGCATCTAGCTCTGAAAAAATATTTTGGCTTGTAGCAGTGTGTGGGACTTGTTCTATTAGTCCATCTATACTAACCTCCACCAGGTTGCAAATTCAAAATAATTTTTATCTGCATCTAGGTCTGAAAAAATATTTCGGCTTGTAGCAGTGTGTGGGACTTGTTCTATTAGTCCATCTATACTAACCTCCACCAGGTTGAAAATTCAATATAATTTTTATCTGCATCTAGCTCTGAAAAAATATTTCGGCTTGTAGCAGTGTGTGGGACTTGTTCTATAAGTCCATCTATACTAACCTCCACCAGGTTGCAAATTCAATATAATTTTTATCTGCATCTAGCTCTGAAAAAATATTTCGGCTTGTAGCAGTGTGTGGGACTTGTTCTATTAGTCCATCTATACTAACCTTCACCAGGTTGCAAATTCAATATAATTTTTATCTGCATCTAGCTCTGAAAAAATATTTTGGCTTGTAGCAGTGTGTGGGACTTGTTCTATTAGTCCATCTATACTAACCTCCACCAGGTTGCAAATTCAATATAATTTTTATCTGCATCTAGCTCTGAAAAAATATTTCGGCTTGTAGCAGTGTGTGGGACTTGTTCTATTAGTCCATCTATACTAACCTCCACCAGGTTGCAAATTCAATATAATTTTTATCTGCATCTAGCTCTGAAAAAATATTTCGGCTTCTAGCAGTGTGTGGGAGTTGTTCTATTATTCCATCTATACTAACCTCCTCCAGGTAGCAAATTCAATATAATTTTTCATCTGCATCTAGCTCTGAAAAAATATTTTGGCTTGTAGCAGTGTGTGGAACTTGATCTATTAGTCCATCTATCCTAACCTCCACCAGGTTGCAAATTCAAAATAATTTTTATCTGCATCTAGCCCTGAAAAAATATTTTGGCTTGTAGCAGTGTGTGGGACTTGTTCTATTAGTCCATCTATACTAAACTCCACCAGGTTGCAAATTCAATATAATTTTTATCTGCATCTAGCTCTGAAAAAATATTTCGGCTTGTAGCAGTGTGTGGGACTTGTTCTATTAGTCCATCTATACTAACCTTCACCAGGTTGCAAATTCAATATAATTTTTATCTGCATCTAGCTCTGAAAAAATATTTTGGCTTGTAGCAGTGTGTGGGACTTGTTCTATTAGTCCATCTATACTAACCTCCACCAGGTTGCAAATTCAATGTAATTTTTATCTGCATCTAGCTCTGAAAAAATATTTCGGCTTCTAGCAGTGTGTGGGACTTGTTCTATTAGTCCATCTATACTAACCTCCACCAGGTTGCACATTCAATATAATTTTTATCTGCATCTAGCTCTGAAAAAATATTTCGGCTTCTAGCAGTGTGTGGGACTTGTTCTATTATTCCATCTATACTAACCTCCTCCAGGTAGCAAATTCAATATAATTTTTCATCTGCATCTAGCTCTGAAAAAATATTTTGGCTTGTAGCAGTGTGTGCAACTTGATCTATTAGTCCATCTATGCTAACCTCCACCAGGTTGCAAATTCAAAATAATTTTTATCTGCATCTAGCTCTGAAAAAATATTTTGGCTTGTAGCAGTGTGTGGGACTTGTTCTATTAGTCCATCTATACTAACCTCCACCAGGTTGCAAATTCAATATAATTTTTATCTGCATTTAGCTCTGAAAAAATATTTCGCCTTGTAGCAGTGTGTGGGACTTGTTCTATTAGTCCATCTATACTAACCTCCACCAGGTTGCAAATTCAAAATAATTTTTATCTGCATCTAGCTCTGAAAAAATATTTGGGCTTCGGCTTGTAGCAGTGTGTGGGACTTGTTCTATTAGTCCATCTATACTAACCTCCACCAGGTTGCAAATTCAATATAATTTTTATCTGCATCTAGCTCTGAAAAAATATTTGGGCTTGTAGCAGTGTGTGGTACTTGTTCTATTAGTCCATAAATACTAACCTCCACCAGGTTGCAAATTCAAAATAATTTTTATCTGCATCTAGCTCTGAAAAAATATTTTAGCTTGTAGCAGTGTGTGGGACTTGTTCTTTTAATCCATCTATACTAACCTCCAACAGGTTGTAACTTCAATATAATTTTTATCTGCATCTAGCTCTGAAAAAATATTTTGGCTTGTAGCAGTGTGTGGGACTTGTTCTATTAGTCTATCTATACTAACCTCCACCAGGTTGCAAATTCAATATAATTTTTATCTGCATCTAGCTCTGAAAAAATATTTGTGCTTCGGCTTGTAGCAGTGTGTGGGACTTGTTCTATTAGTCCATCTATACTAACCTCCACCAGGTTGCAAATTCAATATAATTTTTATCTGCATCTAGCTCTGAAAAAATATTTCGGCTTGTAGCAGTGTGTGGGACTTGTTCTATTAGTACATCTATACTAACCTCCACCAGGTTGAAAATTCAATATAATATTTATCTGCATCTAGCTCTGAAAAAATATTTTGGCTTGTAACAGTGGGTGGGACTTGTTCTATTAGTCCATCTATACTAACCTCCACCAGGTTGCAAATTCAAAATAAATTTTATCTGCATCTAGGTCTGAAAAAATATTTCGGCTTGTAGCAGTGTGTGGGACTTGTTCTATTAGTCCATCTATACTAACCTCCACCAGGTTGCAAATTCAATATAATTTTTATCTGCATCTAGCTCTGAAAAAATATTTTGGCTTTTAGCAGTGTGTGGGACTTGTTCTATTAGTCCATCTATACTAACCTCTACCAGGTTGCAAATTCAATATAATTTTTATCTGCATCTAGCTCTGAAAAAATATTTCGGCTTGTAGCAGTGTGTGGGGCTTGTTCTATAAGTCCATCTATACTAACCTCCACCAGGTTGCAAATTCAATATAATTTTTATCTGCATCTAGCTCTGAAAAAATATTTCGGCTTGTAGCAGTGTGTGGGACTTGTTCTATTAGTCCATCTATACTAACCTCCACCAGGTTGCAAATTCAATATAATTTTTATCTGCATCTAGCTCTGAAAAAATATTTTGGCTTGTAGCAGTGTGTGGGACTTGTTCTATTAGTCCATCTATACTAACCTCCACCAGGTTGCAAATTCAATGTAATTTTTATCTGCATCTAGCTCTGAAAAAATATTTCGGCTTCTAGCAGTGTGTGGGACTTGTTCTATTAGTCCATCTATACTAACCTCCACCAGGTTGCACATTCAATATAATTTTTCATCTGCATCTAGCTCTGAAAAAATATTTTGGCTTGTAGCAGTGTGTGCAACTTGATCTATTAGTCCATCTATGCTAACCTCCACCAGGTTGCAAATTCAAAATAATTTTTATCTGCATCTAGCTCTGAAAAAATATTTTGGCTTGTAGCAGTGTGTGGGACTTGTTCTATTAGTCCATCTATACTAACCTCCACCAGGTTGCAAATTCAATATAATTTTTATCTGCGTTTAGCTCTGAAAAAATATTTCGCCTTGTAGCAGTGTGTGGGACTTGTTCTATTAGTCCATCTATACTAACCTCCACCAGGTTGCAAATTCAATATAATTTTTATCTGCATCTAGCTCTGAACAAATATTTGGGCTTCAGCTTGTAGCAGTGTGTGGGACTTGTTCTATTAGTCCATCTATGCTAACCTCCACCAGGTTGTAAATTCAAAATAATTTTTATCTGCATCTAGCTCTGAAAAAATATTTGGGCTTCAGCTTGTAGCAGTGTGTGGGACTTGTTCTATTAGTCCATCTATACTAACCTCCACCAAGTTGCAAATTCAATATAATTTTTATCTGCATCTAGCTCTGAAAAAATATTTCGGCTTGTAGCAGTGTGTGGGACTTGTTCTATTAGTCCATCTATACTAACCTCCACCAGGTTGCAAATTCAATATAATTTTTATCTGCATCTAGCTCTGAAAAAATATTTCGGCTTGTAGCAGTGTGTGGAACTTGTTCTATTAGTCCATCTATGCTAACCTCCACCAGGTTGCAAATTCAAAATAATTTTTATCTGCATCTAGCTCTGAAAAATTATTTTGGCTTGTAGCAGTGTGTGGGACTTGTTCTATTAGTCCATCTATACTAACCTCCACCAGGTTGCAAATTCAATATAATTTTTATCTGCATCTAGCTCTGAAAAAATATTTCGGCTTGTAGCAGTGTGTGAGACTTATTCTATTAGTCCATCTATACTAACCTCCACCAGGTTGCAAATTCAAAATAATTTTTATCTGCATCTAGCTCTGAAAAAATATTTCGGCTTTTAGCAGTGTGTGGGACTTGTTCTATTAGTCCATCTATACTAACCTCCACCAGGTTGCAAATTCAATATAATTTTTATCAGCATCTAGCTCTGAAAAAATATTTCGGCTTGTAGCAGTGAGTGAGACTTGTTCTATGAGTCCATCTATACTAACCTCCACCAGGTTGCAAATTCAAAATAATTTTTATCTGCATCTAGCTCTGAAAAAATATTTCGGCTTGTAGCAGTGTGTGGGACTTGTTCTATTAGTCCATCTATACTAACCTCCACCAGGTTACAAATTCAAATTACTTTTTATGTGCATCTAGCTCTGAAAAAATATTTTGGCTTGTAGCAGTGTGTGGGACTTGTTCTATTAGTCCATCTATACTAACCTCCACCAGGTTGCAACTTCAATATGAATTTTATCTGCATCTAGCTCTGAAAAAATATTTTGGCTTGTATCAGTGTGTGGGACTTGTTCTATTAGTCCATCTATACTAACCTCCACCAGGTTGCAAATTCAATATAATTTTTATCTGCATCTAGCTCTGAAAAAATATTTGTGCTTCGGCTTGTAGCAGTGTGTGGGACTTGTTCTATTATTCCATCTATACTAACCTCCACCAGGTTGCAAATTCAATATAATTTTTATCTGCATCTAGCTCTGAAAAAATATTTCGGCTTGTAGCAGTGTGTGGGACTTGTTCAATTAGTCCATCTATACTAACCTCCACCAGGTTGCAAATTCAATATAATATTTATCTGCATCTAGCTCTGAAAAAATATTTTGGCTTGTAGCAGTGGGTGGGACTTGTTCTATTAGTCCATCTATACTAACCTCCACCAGGTTGCAAATTCAAAATAAATTTTATCTGCATCTAGGTCTGAAAAAATATTTCGGCTTGTAGCAGTGTGTGGGACTTGTTCTATTAGTCCATCTATACTAACCTCCACCAGGTTGCAAATTCAATATAATTTTTATCTGCATCTAGCTCTGAAAAAATATTTTGGCTTTTAGCAGTGTGTGGGACTTGTTCTATTAGTCCATCTATGCTAACCTCTACCAGGTTGCAAATTCAATATAATTTTTATCTGCATCTAGCTCTGAAAAAATATTTCGGCTTGTAGCAGTGTGTGGGGCTTGTTCTATAAGTCCATCTATACTAACCTCCACCAGGTTGCAAATTCAATATAATTTTTATCTGCATCTAGCTCTGAAAAAATATTTCGGCTTGTAGCAGTGTGTGGGACTTGTTCTATTAGTCCATCTATACTAACCTTCACCAGGTTGCAAATTCAATATAATTTTTATCTGCATCTAGCTCTGAAAAAATATTTTGGCTTGTAGCAGTGTGTGGGACTTGTTCTATTAGTCCATCTATACTAACCTCCACCAGGTTGCAAATTCAATGTAATTTTTATCTGCATCTAGCTCTGAAAAAATATTTCGGCTTCTAGCAGTGTGTGGGACTTGTTCTATTAGTCCATCTATACTAACCTCCACCAGGTTGCACATTCAATATAATTTTTATCTGCATCTAGCTCTGAAAAAATATTTCGGCTTCTAGCAGTGTGTGGGACTTGTTCTATTATTCCATCTATACTAACCTCCTCCAGGTAGCAAATTCAATATAATTTTTCATCTGCATCTAGCTCTGAAAAAATATTTTGGCTTGTAGCAGTGTGTGCAACTTGATCTATTAGTCCATCTATGCTAACCTCCACCAGGTTGCAAATTCAAAATAATTTTTATCTGCATCTAGCTCTTAAAAAATATTTTGGCTTGTAGCAGTGTGTGGGACTTGTTCTATTAGTCCATCTATACTAACCTCCACCAGGTTGCAAATTCAATATAATTTTTATCTGCATCTAGCTCTGAAAAAATATTTCGCCTTGTAGCAGTGTGTGGGACTTGTTCTATTAGTCCATCTATACTAACCTCCACCAGGTTGCAAATTCAATATAATTTTTATCTGCATCTAGCTCTGAAAAAATATTTGGGCTTCAGCTTGTAGCAGTGTGTGGGACTTGTTCTATTAGTCCATCTATGCTAACCTCCACCAGGTTGTAAATTCAAAATAATTTTTATCTGCATCTAGCTCTGAAAAAATATTTGGGCTTCAGCTTGTAGCAGTGTGTGGGACTTGTTCTATTAGTCCATCTATACTAACCTCCACCAGGTTGCAAATTCAATATAATTTTTATCTGCATCTAGCTCTGAAAAAATATTTCGGCTTGTAGCAGTGTGTGGGACTTGTTCTATTAGTCCATCTATACTAACCTCCACCAGGTTGCAAATTCAATATAATTTTTATCTGCATCTAGCTCTGAAAAAATATTTCGGCTTGTAGCAGTGTGTGGAACTTGTTCTATTAGTCCATCTATGCTAACCTCCACCAGGTTGCAAATTCAAAATAATTTTTATCTGCATCTAGCTCTGAAAAATTATTTTGGCTTGTAGCAGTGTGTGGGACTTGTTCTATTAGTCCATCTATACTAACCTCCACCAGGTTGCAAATTCAATATAATTTTTATCTGCATCTAGCTCTGAAAAAATATTTCGGCTTGTAGCAGTGTGTGAGACTTATTCTATTAGTCCATCTATACTAACCTCCACCAGGTTGCAAATTCAAAATAATTTTTATCTGCATCTAGCTCTGAAAAAATATTTCGGCTTTTAGCAGTGTGTGGGACTTGTTCTATTAGTCCATCTATACTAACCTCCACCAGGTTGCAAATTCAATATAATTTTTATCAGCATCTAGCTCTGAAAAAATATTTCGGCTTGTAGTAGTGAGTGAGACTTGTTCTATGAGTCCATCTTTACTAACCTCCACCAGGTTGCAAATTCAAAATAATTTTTATCTGCATCTAGCTCTGAAAAAATATTTCGGCTTGTAGCAGTGTGTGGGACTTGTTCTATTAGTCCATCTATACTAACCTCCACCAGGTTGCAAATTCAAATTACTTTTTATCTGCATCTAGCTCTGAAAAAATATTTTGGCTTGTAGCAGTGTGTGGGACTTGTTCTATTAGTCCATCTATACTAACCTCCACCAGGTTGCAAATTCAATATAATTTTTATCTGCATCTAGCTCTGAAAAAATATTTTGGCTGCGGCTTGTAGCAGTGTGTTGGACTTGTTCTATTAGTCAATGTATACTAACCTCCACCAGGTTGCAAATTCAATATAATTTTTATCTGCATCTAGCTCTGAAAAAATATTTCGGCTTGTAGCAGTGTGTGGGCCTTGTTTTATTAGTCCATCTATACCAACCTCCAACAGGTTGCAAATTCAATATAATTTTTATCTGCATCTAGCTCTGAAAAAATATTTTGGCTTGTAGCAGTGTGTGAGACTTGTTCTATTAGTCCATCTATACTAACCTCCACCAGGTTGCAAATTCAATATAATTTTTATCTGCATCTAGCTCCGAAAAAATATTTCGGCTTGTAGCAGTGTGTGGGACTTGTTCTATTAGTCCATCTATACTAACCTCCACCAGGTTGCAAATTCAATATAATTTTTATCTGCATCTAACTCTGAAAAAATATTTGGGCTTCGGCTTGTAGCAGTGTGTGGGACTTGTTCTATTAGTCCATCTATACTAACCTCCACCAGGTTGCAAATTCAAAATAATTTTTATCTGCATCTAGCTCTGAAAAAATATTTCGGCTTGTAGCAGTGTTTGGGACTTGTTCTATTAGTCCATCTATACTAACCTCCACCAGGTTGCAAATTCAATATAATTTTTATCTGCATCTAGCTCTGAAAAAATATTTCGGCTTGTATCAGTGTTTGGGACTTGTTCTATTAGTCCATCTATACTAACCTCCACCAGGTTGCAAATTCAAAATAATTTTTATCTACATCTAGCTCTGAAAAAATATTTCGGCTTGTAGCAGTGTGTGGGACTTGTTCTATTAGTCCATCTATACTAACCTCCACCAGGTTGCAAATTCAATATAATTTTTATCTGCATCTAGCTCTGAAAAAATATTTTGGCTTGTAGCAGTGTGTGGGACTTGTTCTATTAGTCCATCTATACTAACCTCCAGCAGGTTGCAAATTCAATATAATTTTTATCTGCATCTAGCTCTGAAAAAAATAATTCGGATTCTAGCAGTGTGTGAGACTTGTTCTATTATTCCATCTATACTAACCTCCTCCAGGTAGCAAATTCAATATAATTTTTGATCTGCATCTAGCTCTGAAAAAATATTTTGGCTTGTAGCAGTGTGTGGAACTTGATCTATTAGTCCATCTATGCTAACCTCCACCAGGTTGCAAATTCAAAATAATTTTTATCTGCATCTAGCTCTGAAAAAATATTTTGGCTTGTAGCAGTGTGTGGGACTTGTTCTATTAGTCCATCTATACTAACCTCCACCAGGTTGCAAATTCAATATAATTTTTATCTGCATCTAGCTCTGAAAAAATATTTCGGCTTGTAGCAGTGTGTGGAACTTGTTCTATTAGTCCATCTATGCTAACCTCCACCAGGTTGCAAATTCAAAATAATTTTTATCTGCATCTAGCTCTGAAAAATTATTTTGGCTTGTAGCAGTGTGTGGGACTTGTTCTATTAGTCCATCTATACTAACCTCCACCAGGTTGCAAATTCAATATAATTTTTATCTGCATCTAGCTCTGAAAAAATATTTCGGCTTGTAGCAGTGTGTGAGACTTATTCTATTAGTCCATCTATACTAACCTCCACCAGGTTGCAAATTCAAAATAATTTTTATCTGCATCTAGCTCTGAAAAAATATTTCGGCTTTTAGCAGTGTGTGGGACTTGTTCTATTAGTCCATCTATACTAACCTCCACCAGGTTGCAAATTCAATATAATTTTTATCAGCATCTAGCTCTGAAAAAATATTTCGGCTTGTAGTAGTGAGTGAGACTTGTTCTATGAGTCCATCTTTACTAACCTCCACCAGGTTGCAAATTCAAAATAATTTTTATCTGCATCTAGCTCTGAAAAAATATTTCGGCTTGTAGCAGTGTGTGGGACTTGTTCTATTAGTCCATCTATACTAACCTCCACCAGGTTGCAAATTCAAATTACTTTTTATCTGCATCTAGCTCTGAAAAAATATTTTGGCTTGTAGCAGTGTGTGGGACTTGTTCTATTAGTCCATCTATACTAACCTCCACCAGGTTGCAAATTCAATATAATTTTTATCTGCATCTAGCTCTGAAAAAATATTTTGGCTGCGGCTTGTAGCAGTGTGTTGGACTTGTTCTATTAGTCAATGTATACTAACCTCCACCAGGTTGCAAATTCAATATAATTTTTATCTGCATCTAGCTCTGAAAAAATATTTCGGCTTGTAGCAGTGTGTGGGCCTTGTTTTATTAGTCCATCTATACCAACCTCCAACAGGTTGCAAATTCAATATAATTTTTATCTGCATCTAGCTCTGAAAAAATATTTTGGCTTGTAGCAGTGTGTGAGACTTGTTCTATTAGTCCATCTATACTAACCTCCACCAGGTTGCAAATTCAATATAATTTTTATCTGCATCTAGCTCCGAAAAAATATTTCGGCTTGTAGCAGTGTGTGGGACTTGTTCTATTAGTCCATCTATACTAACCTCCACCAGGTTGCAAATTCAATATAATTTTTATCTGCATCTAACTCTGAAAAAATATTTGGGCTTCGGCTTGTAGCAGTGTGTGGGACTTGTTCTATTAGTCCATCTATACTAACCTCCACCAGGTTGCAAATTCAAAATAATTTTTATCTGCATCTAGCTCTGAAAAAATATTTCGGCTTGTAGCAGTGTTTGGGACTTGTTCTATTAGTCCATCTATACTAACCTCCACCAGGTTGCAAATTCAATATAATTTTTATCTGCATCTAGCTCTGAAAAAATATTTCGGCTTGTATCAGTGTTTGGGACTTGTTCTATTAGTCCATCTATACTAACCTCCACCAGGTTGCAAATTCAAAATAATTTTTATCTACATCTAGCTCTGAAAAAATATTTCGGCTTGTAGCAGTGTGTGGGACTTGTTCTATTAGTCCATCTATACTAACCTCCACCAGGTTGCAAATTCAATATAATTTTTATCTGCATCTAGCTCTGAAAAAATATTTTGGCTTGTAGCAGTGTGTGGGACTTGTTCTATTAGTCCATCTATACTAACCTCCAGCAGGTTGCAAATTCAATATAATTTTTATCTGCATCTAGCTCTGAAAAAAATAATTCGGATTCTAGCAGTGTGTGAGACTTGTTCTATTATTCCATCTATACTAACCTCCTCCAGGTAGCAAATTCAATATAATTTTTGATCTGCATCTAGCTCTGAAAAAATATTTTGGCTTGTAGCAGTGTGTGGAACTTGATCTATTAGTCCATCTATGCTAACCTCCACCAGGTTGCAAATTCAAAATAATTTTTATCTGCATCTAGCTCTGAAAAAATATTTTGGCTTGTAGCAGTGTGTGAGACTTGTTCTATTAGTCCATCTATACTAACCTCCACCAGGTTGCAAATTCAAAATAATTTTTATCTGCATCTAGCTCTGAAAAAATATTTTGGCTTGTAGCAGTGTGTGAGACTTGTTCTATTAGTCCATCTATACTAACCTCCACCAGGTTGCAAATTCAAAATAATTTTTATCTGCATCTAGCTCTGAAAAAATATTTCGGCTTGTATCAGTGTTTGGGACTTGTTCTATTAGTCCATCTATACTAACCTCCACCAGGTTGCAAATTCAAAATAATTTTTATCTACATCTAGCTCTAAAAAAATATTTCGGCTTGTAGCAGTGTGTGGGACTTGTTCTATTAGTCCATCTATACTAACCTCCACCAGGTTGCAAATTCAATATAATTTTTATCTGCATCTAGCTCTGAAAAAATATTTCGGCTTGTAGCAGTGTGTGGGACTTGTTCTATTAGTCCATCTATACTAACCTCCAGCAGGTTGCAAATTCAATATAATTTTTATCTGCATCTAGCTCTGAAAAAAATAATTCGGATTCTAGCAGTGTGTGAGACTTGTTCTATTATTCCATCTATACTAACCTCCTCCAGGTAGCAAATTCAATATAATTTTTGATCTGCATCTAGCTCTGAAAAAATATTTTGGCTTGTAGCAGTGTGTGGAACTTGATCTATTAGTCCATCTATGCTAACCTCCACCAGGTTGCAAATTCAAAATAATTTTTATCTGCATCTAGCTCTGAAAAAATATTTTGGCTTGTAGCAGTGTGTGAGACTTGTTCTATTAGTCCATCTATACTAACCTCCACCAGGTTGCAAATTCAATATAATTTTTATCTGCATCTAGCTCTGAAAAAATATTTCGGCTTGTAGCAGTGTGTGAGACTTGTTCTATTAGTCCATCTATACTAACCTCCACCAGGTTGCAAATTCAATATAATTTTTATCAGCATCTAGCTCTGAAAAAATATTTCGGCTTGTAGCAGTGTGTGAGACTTGTTCTATGAGTCCATCTATACTAACCTCCACCAGGTTACAAATTCAAAATAATTTTTATCTGCATCTAGCTCTGAAAAAATATTTCGGCTTGTAGCAGTGTTTGGGACTTGTTCTATTAGTCCATCTATACTAACCTCCACCAGGTTGCAAATTCAATATAATTTTTATCTGTATCTAGCTCTGAAAATATATTTCGGCTTGTATCAGTGTTTGGGACTTGTTCTATTAGTCCATCTATACTAACCTCCACCAGGTTGCAAATTCAAAATAATTTTTATCTACATCTAGCTCTGAAAAAATATTTCGGCTTGTAGCAGTGTGTGGGACTTGTTCTATTAGTCCATCTATACTAACCTCCACCAGGTTGCAAATTCAATATAATTTTTATCTGCATCTAGCTCTGAAAAAATATTTCGGCTTGTAGCAGTGTGTGGGACTTGTTCTATTAGTCCATCTATACTAACCTCCACCAGGTTGCAAATTCAATATAATTTTTATCTGCATCTAGCTCTGAAAAAATATTTCGGCTTCTTGCAGTGTGTGGGACTTGTGCTATTATTCCATCTATACTAACCTCCTCCAGGTAGCAAATTCAATATAATTTTTGATCTGCATCTAACTCTGAAAAAATATTTTGGCTTGTAGCAGTGTGTGGAACTTGATCTATTAGTCCATCTATGCTAACCTCTACCAGGTTGCAAATTCAAAATAATTTTTATCTGCATCTAGCTGTGAAAAAATATTTTGGCTTGTAGCAGTGTGTGAGACTTGTTCTATTAGTCCATCTATACTAACCTCCACCAGGTTGCAAATTCAATATAATATTTATCTCCATTTAGCTCTGAAAAAATATTTCGGCCTGTAGCAGTGTGTGGGACTTGTTCTATTAGTCCATCTATACTAAACTCCACCAGGTTGCAAATTCAATATAATTTTTATCCGCATCTAGGTCTGAAAAATATTTCGGCTTGTAGCAGTGTGGGACTTGTTCTATTAGTCCATCTATACTAACCACCACCAGGTTGCAAATTCAATATAATTTTTATCTGCATCTAGCTCTGAAAAAATATTTTTCCTGCGGCTTGTAGCAGTGTGTTGGACTTGTTCTATTAGTCCATGTATACTAACCTCCACCAGGTTGCAAATTCAATATAATTTTTATCTGCATCTAGCTCTGAAAAAATATTTCGGCTTGTAGCAGTGTGTGGGCCTTGTTATATTAGTCCATCTATACCAACCTCCAACAGGTTGCAAATTCAATATAATTTTTATCTGCATCTAGCTCTGAAAAAATATTTTGGCTTGTAGCAGTGTGTGGGACTTGTTCTATTAGTCCATCTATACTAACCTCCACCAGGTTGCAAATTCAATATAATTTTTATCTGCATCTAGCTCTGAAAAAATATTTCGGCTTGTAGCAGTGTGTGGGACTTGTTCTATTAGTCCATCTATACTAACCTCCACCAGGTTGCAAATTCAAAATAATTTTTATCTGCATCTAGCTCTGAAAAAATATTTCGGCTTGTAGCAGTGTGTGGGACTTGATCTATTAGTCCATCTAAACTAACGTCCACCAGAATGCAAATTCAGTATAATTTTTATCTGCATCTAGCTCTGAAAAAATATTTAGGCTTCGGCTTGTAGCAGTGTGTGGGACTTGTTCTATTAGTCCATCTATACTAACCTCCACCAGGTTGCAAATTCAAAATAATTTTTATCTGCATCTGGCTCTGAAAAAGTATTTCGGCTTGTAGCAGTTTTTGGGACTTGTTCTATTAGTCCATCTATACTAACCTCCACCAGGTTGCAAATTCAATATAATTTTTATCTGCATCTAGCTCTGAAAAAATATTTCGGCTTGTATCAGTGTTTGGGACTTGTTCTATTAGTCCATCTATACTAACCTCCACCAGGTTGCAAATTCAAAATAATTTTTATCTACATCTAGCTCTGAAAAAATATTTCGGCTTGTAGCAGTGTGTGGGACTTGTTCTATTAGTCCATCTATACTAACCTCCACCAGGTTGCAAATTCAATATAATTTTTATCTGCATCTAGCTCTGAAAAAATATTTTGGGTTGTAGCAGTGTGTGGGACTTGTTCTATTAGTCCATCTATACTAACCTCCACCAGGTTGCAAATTCAATATAATTTTTATCTGCATCTAGCTCTGAAAAAATATTTCCGCTTGTAGCAGTGTGTGGGACTTGTTCTATTAGTCCATCTATACTAACCTCCACCAGGTTGCAAATTCAAAATAATTTTTATCTGCATCTAGCTCTGAAAAAATATTTCGGCTTGTAGCACTGTTTGGGACATGTTCTATTAGTCCCTCTATACTAACCTCCACCAGGTTGCAAATTCAATATAATTTTTATCTGCATCTAGCTCTGAAAAAATATTTCGGCTTGTATCAGTGTTTGGGACTTGTTCTATTAGTCCATCTATACTAACCTCCACCAGGTTGCAAATTCAAAATAATTTTTATCTACATCTAGCTCTGAAAAAATATTTCGGCTTGTAGCAGTGTGTGGGACTTGTTCTATTAGTCCATCTATACTAACCTCCACCAGGTTGCAAATTCAATATAATTTTTATCTGCATCTAGCTCTGAAAAAATATTTCGGCTTGTAGCAGTGTGTGGGACTTGTTCTATTAGTCCATCTATACTAAACTCCACCAGGTTGCAAATTCAATATAATTTTTATCCGCATCTAGCTCTAAAAAAATATTTTGGCTTGTAGCAGTGTGTGAGACTTGTTCTATTAGTCCATCTATATTAACCTCCACCAGGTTGCAAATTCAAAATAATTTTTATCTGCATCTAGCTCTGAAAAAATATTTCGGCTTGTATCAGTGTGTGGGACTTGTTCTATTAGTCCATCTATACTAACCTCTAGCAGGTTGCAAATTCAATATAATTTTTATCTGCATGTAGCCCTGAAAAAATATTTCGGCTTGTAGCAGTGTGTGGGACTTGTTATATTAGTCCATCTATACTAACCTCCACCAGGTTGCAAATTCAATATAATTTTTATCTGCATCTAGCTCTGAAAAAATATTTCCCCTTGTAGCAGTGTGTGGGACTTGTTCTATTAGTCCATCTATACTAACCTCCACCAGGTTGCAAATTCAATATAATTTTTATCTGCATCTAGCTCTGAAAAAATATTTGGGCTTCGGCTTGTAGCAGTGTGTGGGACTTGTACTATTAGTCCATCTATACTAACCTCCACCAGGTTGCAAATTCAATATAATTTTTATCTGCATCTAGCTCTGAAAAAATATTTCGCCTTGTAGCAGTGTGTGGGACTTGTTCTTTTAGTCCATCTATACTAACCTCCTCCAGGTTGCAAATTCAATATAATTTTTATCTGCATCTAGCTCTGAAAAAATATTTGGGCTTCGGCTTGTAGCAGTGTGTGGGACTTGTTCTATTAGTCCATCTATACTAACCTCCACCAGGTTGCAAATTCAATATAATTTTTATCTGCATCTAGCTCTGAAAAAATATTTCGGCTTGTAGCAGTGTTTGGGACTTGTTCTATTAGTCCATCTATACTAACCTCCACCAGGTTGCAAATTCAATATAATATTTATCTGCATCTAGCTCTGAAAAAATATTTTGGCTTGTAGCAGTGTGTGGGACTTGTTCTATTAGTCCATCTATACTAACCTCCACCAGGTTGCAAATTCAAAATAATTTTTATCTGCATCTAGGTCTGAAAAAATATTTCGGCTTGTAGCAGTGTGTGGGACTTGTTCTATTAGTCCATCTATACTAACCTCCACCAGGTTGAAAATTCAATATAATTTTTATCTGCATCTAGCTCTGAAAAAATATTTTGGCTTGTAGCAGTGTGTGGGACTTGTTCTATTAGTCCATCTAAACTAACCTCTACCAGGTTGCAAATTCAATATAATTTTTATCTGCATCTAGCTCTGAAAAACTATTTCGGCTTGTAGCAGTGTGTGGGACTTGTTCTATAAGTCCATCTATACTAACCTCCACCAGGTTGCAAATTCAATATAATTTTTATCTGCATCTAGCTCTGAAAAAATATTTCGCCTTGTAGCAGTGTGTGGGACTTGTTCTATTAGTCCATCTATACTAACCTCCACCAGGTTGCAAATTCAATATAATTTTTATCTGCATCTAGCTCTGAAAAAATATTTCGGCTTGTAGCAGTGTGTGGGACTTGTTCTATTAGTCCATCTATACTAACCTCCACCAGGTTGCAAATTCAATATAATTTTTATCTGCATCTAGCTCTGAAAAAATATTTCCGCTTGTAGCAGTGTGTGGGACTTGTTCTATTAGTCCATCTATACTAACCTCCACCAGGTTGCAAATTCAAAATAATTTTTATCTGCATCTAGCTCTGAAAAAATATTTCAGCTTGTAGCAGTGTTTGGGACTTGTTCTATTAGTCCATCTTTACTAATCTCCACCAGGTTGCAAATTCAATATAATTTTTATCTGCATCTAGCTCTGAAAAAATATTTCGGCTTGTATCAGTGTTTGGCACTTGTTCTATTAGTCCATCTATACTAACCTCCACCAGGTTGCAAATTCAAAATAATTTTTATCTACATCTAGCTCTGAAAAAATATTTCGGCTTGTAGCAGTGTGTGGGACTTGTTCTATTAGTCCATCTATACTAACCTCCACCAGGTTGCAAATTCAATATAATTTTTATCTGCGTCTAGCTCTGAAAAAATATTTCGGCTTGTAGTAGTGTGTGGGACTTGTTCTATTAGTCCATCTATACTAACCTCCACCAGGTTGCAAATTCAATATAATTTTTATCTGCATCTAGCTCTGAAAAAATATTTCGGCTTGTATCAGTGTTTGGGACTTGTTCTATTAGTCCATCTATACTAACCTCCACCAGGTTGCAAATTCAAAATAATTTTTATCTACATCTAGCTCTGAAAAAATATTTCGGCTTGTAGCAGTGTGTGGGACTTGTTCTATTAGTCCATCTATACTAACCTCCACCAGGTTGCAAATTCAATATAATTTTTATCTGCATCTAGCTCTGAAAAAATATTTCGGCTTGTAGCAGTTTGTGGGACTTGTTCTATTAGTCCATCTATACTAACCTCCACCAGGTTGCAAATTCAATATAATTTTTATCTGCATCTAGCTCTGAAAAAATATTTCCGCTTGTAGCAGTGTGTGGGACTTGTTCTATTAGTCCATCTATACTAACCTCCACCAGGTTGCAAATTCAATATAATTTTTATCTGCATCTAGCTCTGAAAAAATATTTTGGCTTGTAGCAGTGTGTGAGACTTGTTCTATTAGTCCATCTATACTAACCTCCACCAGGTTGCAAATTCAATATAATTTTAATCCGCATCTAGCTCTAAAAAAATATTTCGGCTTGTAGCAGTGTGTGAGACTTGTTCTATTAGTCCATCTATACTAACCTCCACCAGGTTGCAAATTCAAAATAATTTTTATCTGCATTTAGCTCTGAAAAAATATTTCGGCTTGTAGCAGTGTGTGGGACTTGTTCTATTAGTCCATCTATACTAACCTCTACCAGGTTGCAAATTCAATATAATTTTTATCTGCATGTAGCCCTGAAAAAATATTTCGGCTTGTAGCAGTGTGTGGGACTTGTTCTATTAGTCCATCTATACTAACCTCCACCAGGTTGCAAATTCAATATAATTTTTATCTGCATCTAGCTCTGAAAAAATATTTCGCCTTGTAGCAGTGTGTGGGACTTGTTCTATTAGTCCATCTATACTAACCTCCACCAGGTTGCAAATTCAATATAATTTTTATCTGCATCTAGCTCTGAAAAAATATTTCGGCTTGTAGCAGTGTGTGGGACTTGTTCTATTAGTCCATCTATACTAACCTCCACCAGGTTGCAAATTCAATATAATTTTTATCTGCATCTAGCTCTGAAAAAATATTTCCGCTTGTAGCAGTGTGTGGGACTTGTTCTATTAGTCCATCTATACTAACCTCCACCAGGTTGCAAATTCAAAATAATTTTTATCTGCATCTAGCTCTGAAAAAATATTTCAGCTTGTAGCAGTGTTTGGGACTTGTTCTATTAGTCCATCTTTACTAATCTCCACCAGGTTGCAAATTCAATATAATTTTTATCTGCATCTAGCTCTGAAAAAATATTTCGGCTTGTATCAGTGTTTGGCACTTGTTCTATTAGTCCATCTATACTAACCTCCACCAGGTTGCAAATTCAAAATAATTTTTATCTACATCTAGCTCTGAAAAAATATTTCGGCTTGTAGCAGTGTGTGGGACTTGTTCTATTAGTCCATCTATACTAACCTCCACCAGGTTGCAAATTCAATATAATTTTTATCTGCATCTAGCTCTGAAAAAATATTTCGGCTTGTAGTAGTGTGTGGGACTTGTTCTATTAGTCCATCTATACTAACCTCCACCAGGTTGCAAATTCAATATAATTTTTATCTGCATCTAGCTCTGAAAAAATATTTCGGCTTCTAGCAGTGTGTGGGACTTGTTCTATTATTCCATCTATACTAACCTCCTCCAGGTAGCAAATTCAATATAATTTTTGATCTGCATCTAGCTCTGAAAAAATATTTTGGCTTGTAGCAGTGTGTGGAACTTGATCTATTAGTCCATCTATGCTAACCTCCACCAGGTTGCAAATTCAAAATAATTTTTATCTGCATCTAGCTCTGAAAAAATATTTTGGCTTGTAGCAGTGTGTGAGACTTGTTCTATTAGTCCATCTATACTAACCTCCACCAGGTTGCAAATTCAATATAATTTTTATCTGCATCTAGCTCTGAAAAAATATTTCGGCTTGTAGCAGTGTGTGGGACTTGTTCTATTAGTCCATCTATATTAAACTCCACCAGGTTGCAAATTCAATATAATTTTTATCCGCATCTAGCTCTAAAAAAATATTTCGGCATGTAGCAGTGTGTGAGACTTGTTCTATTAGTCCATCTATACTAACCTCCACCAGGTTGCAAATTCAAAATAATTTTTATCTGCATTTAGCTCTGAAAAAATATTTCGGCTTGTAGCAGTGTGTGGGACTTGTTCTATTAGTCCATCTATACTAACCTCTACCAGGTTGCAAATTCAATATAATTTTTATCTGCATGTAGCCCTGAAAAAATATTTCGGCTTGTAGCAGTGTGTGGGACTTGTTCTATTAGTCCATCTATACTAACCTCCACCAGGTTGCAAATTCAATATAATTTTTATCTGCATCTAGCTCTGAAAAAATATTTCGCCTTGTAGCAGTGTGTGGGACTTGTTCTATTAGTCCATCTATACTAACCTCCACCAGGTTGCAAATTCAATATAATTTTTATCTGCATCTAGCTCTGAAAAAATATTTGGGCTTCGACTTGTAGCAGTGTGTGGGACTTGTTCTATTAGTCCATCTATACTAACCTCCACCAGGTTGCAAATTCAATATAATTTTTATCTGCATCTAGCTCCGAAAAAATATTTCGGCTTGTAGCAGTGTGTGGGACTTGTTCTATTAGTCCATCTATACTAACCTCCACCAGGTTGCAAATTCAATATAATTTTTATCTGCATCTAACTCTGAAAAAATATTTGGGCTTCGGCTTGTAGCAGTGTGTGGGACTTGTTCTATTAGTCCATCTATACTAACCTCCACCAGGTTCCAAATTCAAAATAATTTTTATCTGCATCTAGCTCTGAAAAAATATTTCGGCTTGTAGCAGTGTTTGGGACTTGTTCTATTAGTCCATCTATACTAACCTCCACCAGGTTGCAAATTCAATATAATTTTTATCTGCATCTAGCTCTGAAAAAATATTTCGGCTTGTATCAGTGTTTGGGACTTGTTCTATTAGTCCATCTATACTAACCTCCACCAGGTTGCAAATTCAAAATAATTTTTATCTACATCTAGCTCTGAAAAAATATTTCGGCTTGTAGCAGTGTGTGGGACTTGTTCTATTAGTCCATCTATACTAACCTCCACCAGGTTGCAAATTCAATATAATTTTTATCTGCATCTAGCTCTGAAAAAATATTTCGGCTTGTAGCAGTGTGTGGGACTTGTTCTATTAGTCCATCTATACTAACCTCCAGCAGGTTGCAAATTCAATATAATTTTTATCTGCATCTAGCTCTGAAAAAATAATTCGGATTCTAGCAGTGTGTGAGACTTGTTCTATTATTCCATCTATACTAACCTCCTCCAGGTAGCAAATTCAATATAATTTTTGATCTGCATCTAGCTCTGAAAAATTATTTTGGCTTGTAGCAGTGTGTGGAACTTGATCTATTAGTCCATCTATGCTAACCTCCACCAGGTTGCAAATTCAAAATAATTTTTATCTGCATCTAGCTCTGAAAAAATATTTTGGCTTGTAGCAGTGTGTGAGACTTGTTCTATTAGTCCATCTATACTAACCTCCACCAGGTTGAAAATTCAATATAATTTTTATCTGCATCTAGCTCTGAAAAAATATTTCGGCTTGTAGCAGTGTGTGGGACTTGTTCTATTAGTCCATCTATACTAACCTCCACCAGGTTGCAAATTCAATATAATTTTTATCAGCATCTAGCTCTGAAAAAATATTTCGGCTTGTAGCAGTGTGTGAGACTTGTTCTATGAGTCCATCTATACTAACCTCCACCAGGTTACAAATTCAAAATAATTTTTATCTGCATCTAGCTCTGAAAAAATATTTCGGCTTGTAGCAGTGTGTGGGACTTGTTCTATTAGTCCATCTATACTAACCTCCACCAGGTTGCAAATTCAATATAATTTTTATCTGCATCTAGCTCTGAAAATATATTTCGGCTTGTATCAGTGTTTGGGACTTGTTCTATTAGTCCATCTATACTAACCTCCACCAGGTTGCAAATTCAAAATAATTTTTATCTACATCTAGCTCTGAAAAAATATTTCGGCTTGTAGCAGTGTGTGGGACTTGTTCTATTAGTCCATCTATACTAACCTCCACCAGGTTGCAAATTCAATATAATTTTTATCTGCATCTAGCTCTGAAAAAATATTTCGGCTTGTAGCAGTGTGTGGGACTTGTTCTATTAGTCCATCTATACTAACCTCCACCAGGTTGCAAATTCAATATAATTTTTATCTGCATCTAGCTCTGAAAAAATATTTCGGCTTCTAGCAGTGTGTGGGACTTGTGCTATTATTCCATCTATACTAACCTCCTCCAGGTAGAAAATTCAATATAATTTTTGATCTGCATCTAACTCTGAAAAAATATTTTGGCTTGTAGCAGTGTGTGGAACTTGATCTATTAGTCCATCTATGCTAACCTCTACCAGGTTGCAAATTCAAAATAATTTTTATCTGCATCTAGCTGTGAAAAAATATTTTGGCTTGTAGCAGTGTGTGAGACTTGTTCTATTAGTCCATCTATACTAACCTCCACCAGGTTGCAAATTCAATATAATTTTTATCTCCATTTAGCTCTGAAAAAATATTTCGGCTTGTAGCAGTGTGTGGGACTTGTTCTATTAGTCCATCTATACTAAACTCCACCAGGTTGCAAATTGAATATAATTTTTATCCGCATCTAGCTCTGAAAAAATATTTCGGCTTGTAGCAGTGTGGGACTTGTTCTATTAGTCCATCTATACTAACCACCACCAGGTTGCAAATTCAATATAATTTTTATCTGCATCTAGCTCTGAAAAAATATTTTGGCTGCGGCTTGTAGCAGTGTGTTGGACTTGTTCTATTAGTCCATGTATGCTAACCTCCACCAGGTTGCAAATTCAATATAATTTTTATCTGCATCTAGCTCTGAAAAAATATTTCGGCTTGTAGCAGTGTGTGGGCCTTGTTCTATTAGTCCATCTATACCAACCTCCAACAGGTTGCAAATTCAATATAATTTTTATCTGCATCTAGCTCTGAAAAAATATTTTGACTTGTAGCAGTGTGTGGGACTTGTTCTATTAGTCCATCTATACTAACCTCCACCAGGTTGCAAATTCAATATAATTTTTATCTGCATCTAGCTCTGAAAAAATATTTCGGCTTGTAGCAGTGTGGGGGACTTGATCTATTAGTCCATCTAAACTAACGTCCACCAGAATGCAAATTCAGTATAATTTTTATCTGCATCTAGCTCTGAAAAAATATTTAGGCTTCGGCTTGTAGCAGTGTGTGGGACTTGTTCTATTAGTCCATCTATACTAACCTCCACCAGGTTGCAAATTCAATATAATTTTAATCCGCATCTAGCTCTAAAAAAATATTTCGGCTTGTAGCAGTGTGTGAGACTTGTTCTATTAGTCCATCTATACTAACCTCCACCAGGTTGCAAATTCAAAATAATTTTTATCTGCATTTAGCTCTGAAAAAATATTTCGGCTTGTAGCAGTGTGTGGGACTTGTTCTATTAGTCCATCTATACTAACCTCTACCAGGTTGCAAATTCAATATAATTTTTATCTGCATGTAGCCCTGAAAAAATATTTCGGCTTGTAGCAGTGTGTGGGACTTGTTCTATTAGTCCATCTATACTAACCTCCACCAGGTTGCAAATTCAATATAATTTTTATCTGCATCTAGCTCTGAAAAAATATTTCGCCTTGTAGCAGTGTGTGGGACTTGTTCTATTAGTCCACCTATACTAACCTCCACCAGGTTGCAAATTCAATATAATTTTTATCTGCATCTAGCTCTGAAAAAATATTTCGGCTTGTAGCAGTGTGTGGGACTTGTTCTATTAGTCCATCTATACTAACCTCCACCAGGTTGCAAATTCAATATAATTTTTATCTGCATCTAGCTCTGAAAAAATATTTCCGCTTGTAGCAGTGTGTGGGACTTGTTCTATTAGTCCATCTATACTAACCTCCACCAGGTTGCAAATTCAAAATAATTTTTATCTGCATCTAGCTCTGAAAAAATATTTCAGCTTGTAGCAGTGTTTGGGACTTGTTCTATTAGTCCATCTTTACTAATCTCCACCAGGTTGCAAATTCAATATAATTTTTATCTGCATCTAGCTCTGAAAAAATATTTCGGCTTGTATCAGTGTTTGGCACTTGTTCTATTAGTCCATCTATACTAACCTCCACCAGGTTGCAAATTCAAAATAATTTTTATCTACATCTAGCTCTGAAAAAATATTTCGGCTTGTAGCAGTGTGTGGGACTTGTTCTATTAGTCCATCTATACTAACCTCCACCAGGTTGCAAATTCAATATAATTTTTATCTGCATCTAGCTCTGAAAAAATATTTCGGCTTGTAGTAGTGTGTGGGACTTGTTCTATTAGTCCATCTATACTAACCTCCACCAGGTTGCAAATTCAATATAATTTTTATCTGCATCTAGCTCTGAAAAAATATTTCGGCTTCTAGCAGTGTGTGGGACTTGTTCTATTATTCCATCTATACTAACCTCCTCCAGGTAGCAAATTCAATATAATTTTTGATCTGCATCTAGCTCTGAAAAAATATTTTGGCTTGTAGCAGTGTGTGGAACTTGATCTATTAGTCCATCTATGCTAACCTCCACCAGGTTGCAAATTCAAAATAATTTTTATCTGCATCTAGCTCTGAAAAAATATTTTGGCTTGTAGCAGTGTGTGAGACTTGTTCTATTAGTCCATCTATACTAACCTCCACCAGGTTGCAAATTCAATATAATTTTTATCTGCATCTAGCTCTGAAAAAATATTTCGGCTTGTAGCAGTGTGTGGGACTTGTTCTATTAGTCCATCTATATTAAACTCCACCAGGTTGCAAATTCAATATAATTTTTATCCGCATCTAGCTCTAAAAAAATATTTCGGCATGTAGCAGTGTGTGAGACTTGTTCTATTAGTCCATCTATACTAACCTCCACCAGGTTGCAAATTCAAAATAATTTTTATCTGCATTTAGCTCTGAAAAAATATTTCGGCTTGTAGCAGTGTGTGGGACTTGTTCTATTAGTCCATCTATACTAACCTCTACCAGGTTGCAAATTCAATATAATTTTTATCTGCATGTAGCCCTGAAAAAATATTTCGGCTTGTAGCAGTGTGTGGGACTTGTTCTATTAGTCCATCTATACTAACCTCCACCAGGTTGCAAATTCAATATAATTTTTATCTGCATCTAGCTCTGAAAAAATATTTCGCCTTGTAGCAGTGTGTGGGACTTGTTCTATTAGTCCATCTATACTAACCTCCACCAGGTTGCAAATTCAATATAATTTTTATCTGCATCTAGCTCTGAAAAAATATTTGGGCTTCGACTTGTAGCAGTGTGTGGGACTTGTTCTATTAGTCCATCTATACTAACCTCCACCAGGTTGCAAATTCAATATAATTTTTATCTGCATCTAGCTCCGAAAAAATATTTCGGCTTGTAGCAGTGTGTGGGACTTGTTCTATTAGTCCATCTATACTAACCTCCACCAGGTTGCAAATTCAATATAATTTTTATCTGCATCTAACTCTGAAAAAATATTTGGGCTTCGGCTTGTAGCAGTGTGTGGGACTTGTTCTATTAGTCCATCTATACTAACCTCCACCAGGTTCCAAATTCAAAATAATTTTTATCTGCATCTAGCTCTGAAAAAATATTTCGGCTTGTAGCAGTGTTTGGGACTTGTTCTATTAGTCCATCTATACTAACCTCCACCAGGTTGCAAATTCAATATAATTTTTATCTGCATCTAGCTCTGAAAAAATATTTCGGCTTGTATCAGTGTTTGGGACTTGTTCTATTAGTCCATCTATACTAACCTCCACCAGGTTGCAAATTCAAAATAATTTTTATCTACATCTAGCTCTGAAAAAATATTTCGGCTTGTAGCAGTGTGTGGGACTTGTTCTATTAGTCCATCTATACTAACCTCCACCAGGTTGCAAATTCAATATAATTTTTATCTGCATCTAGCTCTGAAAAAATATTTCGGCTTGTAGCAGTGTGTGGGACTTGTTCTATTAGTCCATCTATACTAACCTCCAGCAGGTTGCAAATTCAATATAATTTTTATCTGCATCTAGCTCTGAAAAAATAATTCGGATTCTAGCAGTGTGTGAGACTTGTTCTATTATTCCATCTATACTAACCTCCTCCAGGTAGCAAATTCAATATAATTTTTGATCTGCATCTAGCTCTGAAAAATTATTTTGGCTTGTAGCAGTGTGTGGAACTTGATCTATTAGTCCATCTATGCTAACCTCCACCAGGTTGCAAATTCAAAATAATTTTTATCTGCATCTAGCTCTGAAAAAATATTTTGGCTTGTAGCAGTGTGTGAGACTTGTTCTATTAGTCCATCTATACTAACCTCCACCAGGTTGAAAATTCAATATAATTTTTATCTGCATCTAGCTCTGAAAAAATATTTCGGCTTGTAGCAGTGTGTGGGACTTGTTCTATTAGTCCATCTATACTAACCTCCACCAGGTTGCAAATTCAATATAATTTTTATCAGCATCTAGCTCTGAAAAAATATTTCGGCTTGTAGCAGTGTGTGAGACTTGTTCTATGAGTCCATCTATACTAACCTCCACCAGGTTACAAATTCAAAATAATTTTTATCTGCATCTAGCTCTGAAAAAATATTTCGGCTTGTAGCAGTGTGTGGGACTTGTTCTATTAGTCCATCTATACTAACCTCCACCAGGTTGCAAATTCAATATAATTTTTATCTGCATCTAGCTCTGAAAATATATTTCGGCTTGTATCAGTGTTTGGGACTTGTTCTATTAGTCCATCTATACTAACCTCCACCAGGTTGCAAATTCAAAATAATTTTTATCTACATCTAGCTCTGAAAAAATATTTCGGCTTGTAGCAGTGTGTGGGACTTGTTCTATTAGTCCATCTATACTAACCTCCACCAGGTTGCAAATTCAATATAATTTTTATCTGCATCTAGCTCTGAAAAAATATTTCGGCTTGTAGCAGTGTGTGGGACTTGTTCTATTAGTCCATCTATACTAACCTCCACCAGGTTGCAAATTCAATATAATTTTTATCTGCATCTAGCTCTGAAAAAATATTTCGGCTTCTAGCAGTGTGTGGGACTTGTGCTATTATTCCATCTATACTAACCTCCTCCAGGTAGAAAATTCAATATAATTTTTGATCTGCATCTAACTCTGAAAAAATATTTTGGCTTGTAGCAGTGTGTGGAACTTGATCTATTAGTCCATCTATGCTAACCTCTACCAGGTTGCAAATTCAAAATAATTTTTATCTGCATCTAGCTGTGAAAAAATATTTTGGCTTGTAGCAGTGTGTGAGACTTGTTCTATTAGTCCATCTATACTAACCTCCACCAGGTTGCAAATTCAATATAATTTTTATCTCCATTTAGCTCTGAAAAAATATTTCGGCTTGTAGCAGTGTGTGGGACTTGTTCTATTAGTCCATCTATACTAAACTCCACCAGGTTGCAAATTGAATATAATTTTTATCCGCATCTAGCTCTGAAAAAATATTTCGGCTTGTAGCAGTGTGGGACTTGTTCTATTAGTCCATCTATACTAACCACCACCAGGTTGCAAATTCAATATAATTTTTATCTGCATCTAGCTCTGAAAAAATATTTTGGCTGCGGCTTGTAGCAGTGTGTTGGACTTGTTCTATTAGTCCATGTATGCTAACCTCCACCAGGTTGCAAATTCAATATAATTTTTATCTGCATCTAGCTCTGAAAAAATATTTCGGCTTGTAGCAGTGTGTGGGCCTTGTTCTATTAGTCCATCTATACCAACCTCCAACAGGTTGCAAATTCAATATAATTTTTATCTGCATCTAGCTCTGAAAAAATATTTTGACTTGTAGCAGTGTGTGGGACTTGTTCTATTAGTCCATCTATACTAACCTCCACCAGGTTGCAAATTCAATATAATTTTTATCTGCATCTAGCTCTGAAAAAATATTTCGGCTTGTAGCAGTGTGGGGGACTTGATCTATTAGTCCATCTAAACTAACGTCCACCAGAATGCAAATTCAGTATAATTTTTATCTGCATCTAGCTCTGAAAAAATATTTAGGCTTCGGCTTGTAGCAGTGTGTGGGACTTGTTCTATTAGTCCATCTATACTAACCTCCACCAGGTTGCAAATTCAAAATAATTTTTATCTGCATCTAGCTCTGAAAAAGTATTTCGGCTTGTAGCAGTTTTTGGGACTTGTTCTATTAGTCCATCTATACTAACCTCCACCAGGTTGCAAATTCAATATAATTTTTATCTGCATCTAGCTCTGAAAAAATATTTCGGCTTGTATCAGTGTTTGGGACTTGTTCTATTAGTCCATCTATACTAACCTCCACCAGGTTGCAAATTCAAAATAATTTTTATCTACATCTAGCTCTGAAAAAATATTTCGGCTTGTAGCAGTGTGTGGGACTTGTTCTATTAGTCCATCTATACTAACCTCCACCAGGTTGCAAATTCAATATAATTTTTATCTGCATCTAGCTCTGAAAAAATATTTTGGCTTGTAGCAGTGTGTGGGACTTGTTCTATTAGTCCATCTATACTAACCTCCACCAGGTTGCAAATTCAATATAATTTTTATCTGCATCTAGCTCTGAAAAAATATTTTCGCTTGTAGCAGTGTGTGGGACTTGTTCTATTAGTCCATCTATACTAACCTCCACCAGGTTGCAAATTCAAAATAATTTTTATCTGCATCTAGCTCTGAAAAAATATTTCGGCTTGTAGCAGTGTTTGGGACATGTTCTATTAGTCCATCTATACTAACCTCCACCAGGTTGCAAATTCAATATAATTTTTATCTGCATCATGCTCTGAAAAAATATTTCGGCTTGTATCAGTGTTTGGGACTTGTTCTATTAGTCCATCTATACTAACCTCCACCAGGTTGCAAATTCAAAATAATTTTTATCTACATCTAGCTCTGAAAAAATATTTCGGCTTGTAGCAGTGTGTGGGACTTGTTCTATTAGTCCATCTATACTAACCTCCACCAGGTTGCAAATTCAATATAATTTTTATCTGCATCTAGCTCTGAAAAAATATTTCGGCTTGTAGCAGTGTGTGGGACTTGTTCTATTAGTCCATCTATACTAAACTCCACCAAGTTGCAAATTCAATATAATTTTTATTCGCATCTAGCTCTAAAAAAATATTTCGGCTTGTAGCAGTGTGTGAGACTTGTTCTATTAGTCCATCTATATTAACCTCCACCAGGTTGCAAATTCAAAATAATATTTATCTGCATCTAGCTCTGAAAAAATATTTCGGCTTGTAGCAGTGTGTGGGACTTGTTCTATTAGTCCATCTATACTAACCTCTACCAGGTTGCAAATTCAATATAATTTTTATCTGCATGTAGCCCTGAAAAAATATTTCGGCTTGTAGCAGTGTGTGGGACTTGTTCTATTAGTCCATCTATACTAGCCTCCACCAGGTTGCAAATTCAATATAATTTTTATCTGCATCTAGCTCTGAAAAAATATTTGGGCTTCGGCTTGTAGCAGTGTGTGGGACTTGTACTATTAGTCCATCTATACTAACCTCCACCAGGTTGCAAATTCAATATAATTTTTATCTGCATCTAGCTCTGAAAAAATATTTCGCCTTGTAGCAGTGTGTGGGACTTGTTCTATTAGTCCATCTATACTAACCTCCACCAGGTTGCAAATTCAATATAATTTTTATCTGCATCTAGCTCTGAAAAAATATTTGGGCTTCGGCTTGTAGCAGTGTGTGGGACTTGTTCTATTAGTCCATCTATACTAACCTCCACCAGGTTGCAAATTCAATATAATTTTTATCTGCATCTAGCTCTGAAAAAATATTTCGGCTTGTAGCAGTGTGTGGGACTTGTTCTATTAGTCCATCTATACTAACCTCCACCAGGTTGCAAATTCAATATAATATTTATCTGCATCTAGCTCTGAAAACATATTTTGGCTTGTAGCAGTGTGTGGGACTTGTTCTATTAGTCCATCTATACTAACCTCCACCAGGTTGCAAATTCAAAATAATTTTTATCTGCATCTAGGTCTGAAAAAATATTTCGGCTTGTAGCAGTGTGTGGGACTTGTTCTATTAGTCCATCTATACTAACCTCCACCAGGTTGAAAATTCAATATAATTTTTATCTGCATCTAGCTCTGAAAAAATATTTTGGCTTGTAGCAGTGTGTGGGACTTGTTCTATTAGTCCATCTAAACTAACCTCTACCAGCTTGCAAATTCAATATAATTTTTATCTGCATCTAGCTCTGAAAAACTATTTCGGCTTGTAGCAGTGTGTGGGACTTGTTCTATAAGTCCATCTATACTAACCTCCACCAGGTTGCAAATTCAATATAATTTTTATCTGCATCTAGCTCTGAAAAAATATTTCGGCTTGTAGCAGTGTGTGGGACTTGTTCTATTAGTCCATCTATACTAACCTTCACCAGGTTGCAAATTCAATATAATTTTTATCTGCATCTAGCTCTGAAAAAATATTTTGGCTTGTAGCAGTGTGTGGGACTTGTTCTATTAGTCCATCTATACTAACCTCCACCAGGTTGCAAATTCAATATAATTTTTATCTGCATCTAGCTCTGAAAAAATATTTCGGCTTGTATCAGTGTTTGGGACTTGTTCTATTAGTCCATCTATACTAACCTCCACCAGGTTGCAAATTCCAAATAATTTTTATCTACATCTAGCTCTGAAAAAATATTTCGGCTTGTAGCAGTGTGTGGGACTTGATCTATTAGTCCATCTATACTAACCTCCACCAGGTTGCAAATTCAATATAATTTTTATCTGCATCTAGCTCTGAAAAAATATTTCGGCTTGTAGCAGTGTGTGGGACTTGTTCTATTAGTCCATCTATACTAACCTCCACCAGGTTGCAAATTCAATATAATTTTTATCTGCATCTAGCTCTGAAAAAATATTTCCGCTTGTAGCAGTGTGTGGGACTTGTTCTATTAGTCCATCTATACTAACCTCCACCAGGTTGCAAATTCAAAATAATTTTTATCTGCATCTAGCTCTGAAAAAATATTTCGGCTTGTAGCAGTGTTTGGGACTTGTTCTATTAGTCCATCTTTACTAATCTCCACCAGGTTGCAAATTCAATATAATTTTTATCTGCATCTAGCTCTGAAAAAATATTTCGGCTTGTATCAGTGTTTGGCACTTGTTCTATTAGTCCATCTATACTAACCTCCACCAGGTTGCAAATTCAAAATAATTTTTATCTACATCTAGCTCTGAAAAAATATTTCGGCTTGTAGCAGTGTGTGGGACTTGTTCTATTAGTCCATCTATACTAACCTCCACCAGGTTGCAAATTCAATATAATTTTTATCTGCATCTAGCTCTGAAAAAATATTTCGGCTTGTAGCAGTGTGTGGGACTTGTTCTATTAGTCCATCTATACTAACCTCCACCAGGTTGCAAATTCAATATAATTTTTATCTGCATCTAGCTCTGAAAAAATATTTCGGCTTCTAGCAGTGTGTGGGACTTGTTCTATTATTCCATCTATACTAACCTCCTCCAGGTAGCAAATTCAATATAATTTTTGATCTGCATCTAGCTCTGAAAAAATATTTTGGCTTGTAGCAGTGTGTGGAATTTGATCTATTAGTCCATCTATGCTAACCTCCACCAGGTTGCAAATTCAATATAATTTTTATCTGCATCTAGCTCTGAAAAATTATTTCGGCTTGTAGCAGTGTGTGGGACTTGTTCTATTAGTCCATCTATATTAAACTCCACCAGGTTGCAAATTCAATATAATTTTTATCCGCATCTAGCTCTAAAAAAATATTTTTGCTTGTAGCAGTGTGTGAGACTTGTTCTATTAGTCCATCTATACTAACCTCCACCAGGTTGCAAATTCAATATAATTTTTATCTGCATCTAGCTCTGAAAAAATATTTCGGCTTGTAGCAGTGTGTGGGACTTGTTCTATTAGTCCATCTATACTAACCTCCACCAGGTTGCAAATTCAATATAATATTTATCTGCATCTAGCTCTGAAAAAATATTTTGGCTTGTAGCAGTGTGTGGGACTTGTTCTATTAGTCCATCTATACTAACCTCCACCAGGTTGCAAATTCAAAATAATTTTTATCTGCATCTAGGTCTGAAAAAATATTTCGGCTTGTAGCAGTGTGTGGGACTTGTTCTATTAGTCCATCTATACTAACCTCCACCAGGTTGAAAATTCAATATAATTTTTATCTGCATCTAGCTCTGAAAAAATATTTTGGCTTGTAGCAGTGTGTGGGACTTGTTCTATTAGTCCATCTAAACTAACCTCTACCAGGTTGCAAATTCAATATAATTTTTATCTGCATCTAGCTCTGAAAAACTATTTCGGCTTGTAGCAGTGTGTGGGACTTGTTCTATAAGTCCATCTATACTAACCTCCACCAGGTTGCAAATTCAATATAATTTTTATCTGCATCTAGCTCTGAAAAAATATTTCGGCTTGTAGCAGTGTGTGGGACTTGTTCTATTAGTCCATCTATACTAACCTTCACCAGGTTGCAAATTCAATATAATTTTTATCTGCATCTAGCTCTGAAAAAATATTTTGGCTTGTAGCAGTGTGTGGGACTTGTTCTATTAGTCCATCTATACTAACCTCCACCAGGTTGCAAATTCAATATAATTTTTATCTGCATCTAGCTCTGAAAAAATATTTCGGCTTGTATCAGTGTTTGGGACTTGTTCTATTAGTCCATCTATACTAACCTCCACCAGGTTGCAAATTCCAAATAATTTTTATCTACATCTAGCTCTGAAAAAATATTTTGGCTTGTAGCAGTGTGTGGGACTTGATCTATTAGTCCATCTATACTAACCTCCACCAGGTTGCAAATTCAATATAATTTTTATCTGCATCTAGCTCTGAAAAAATATTTCGGCTTGTAGCAGTGTGTGGGACTTGTTCTATTAGTCCATCTATACTAACCTCCACCAGGTTGCAAATTCAATATAATTTTTATCTGCATCTAGCTCTGAAAAAATATTTCCGCTTGTAGCAGTGTGTGGGACTTGTTCTATTAGTCCATCTATACTAACCTCCACCAGGTTGCAAATTCAAAATAATTTTTATCTGCATCTAGCTCTGAAAAAATATTTCGGCTTGTAGCAGTGTTTGGGACTTGTTCTATTAGTCCATCTTTACTAATCTCCACCAGGTTGCAAATTCAATATAATTTTTATCTGCATCTAGCTGTGAAAAAATATTTCGGCTTGTATCAGTGTTTGGCACTTGTTCTATTAGTCCATCTATACTAACCTCCACCAGGTTGCAAATTCAAAATAATTTTTATCTACATCTAGCTCTGAAAAAATATTTCGGCTTGTAGCAGTGTGTGGGACTTGTTCTATTAGTCCATCTATACTAACCTCCACCAGGTTGCAAATTCAATATAATTTTTATCTGCATCTAGCTCTGAAAAAATATTTCGGCTTGTAGCAGTGTGTGGGACTTGTTCTATTAGTCCATCTATACTAACCTCCACCAGGTTGCAAATTCAATATAATTTTTATCTGCATCTAGCTCTGAAAAAATATTTCGGCTTCTAGCAGTGTGTGGGACTTGTTCTATTATTCCATCTATACTAACCTCCTCCAGGTAGCAAATTCAATATAATTTTTGATCTGCATCTAGCTCTGAAAAAATATTTTGGCTTGTAGCAGTGTGTGGAATTTGATCTATTAGTCCATCTATGCTAACCTCCACCAGGTTGCAAATTCAATATAATTTTTATCTGCATCTAGCTCTGAAAAATTATTTCGGCTTGTAGCAGTGTGTGGGACTTGTTCTATTAGTCCATCTATATTAAACTCCACCAGGTTGCAAATTCAATATAATTTTTATCCGCATCTAGCTCTAAAAAAATATTTTTGCTTGTAGCAGTGTGTGAGACTTGTTCTATTAGTCCATCTATACTAACCTCCACCAGGTTGCAAATTCAAAATAATTTTTATCTGCATTTAGCTCTGAAAAAATATTTCGGCTTGTAGCAGTGTGTGGGACTTGTTCTATTAGTCCATCTATACTAACCTCTACCAGGTTGCAAATTCAATATAATTTTTATCTGCATGTAGCCCTGAAAAAATATTTCGGCTTGTAGCAGTGTGTGGGACTTGTTCTATTAGTCCATTTATACTAACCTCCACCAGGTTGCAAATTCAATATAATTTTTATCTGCATCTAGCTCTGAAAAAATATTTCGCCTTGTAGCAGTGTGTGGGACTTGTTCTATTAGTCCATCTATACTAACCTCCACCAGGTTGCAAATTCAATATAATTTTTGTCTGCATCTAGCTCTGAAAAAATATTGGGCTTCGACTTGTAGCAGTGTGTGGGAGTTGTTCTATTAGTCCATCTATACTAACCTCCACCAGGTTGCAAATTCAATATAATTTTTATCTGCATCTAGCTCTGAAAAAATATTTCGGCTTGTAGCAGTGTGTGGGACTTGTTCTATTAGTCCATCTATACTAACCTCCACCAGGTTGCAAATTCAATATAATTTTTATCTGCATCTAGCTCTGAAAAATTATTTTGGCTTGTAGCAGTGTATGGGACTTGTTCTATTAGTCCATCTATACTAACCTCCACCAGGTTGGAAATTCAATATAATTTTTATCTGCATCTAGCTCTGAAAAAATATTTCGGCTTGTAGCAGTGTGAGAGACTTGTACTATTAGTCCATCTATACTAACCTCCACCAGGTTGCAAATTCAAAATAATTTTTATCTGCATCTAGCTCTGAAAAAATATTTCGGCTTTTAGCAGTGTGTGGGACTTGTTCTATTAGTCCATCTATACTAACCTCCACCAGGTTGCAAATTCAATATAATTTTTATCTGCATCTAGCTCTGAAAAAATATTTCCGCTTGTAGCAGTGTGTGAGACTTGTTCTATGAGTCCATCTATACTAACCTCCACCAGGTTACAAATTCAAAATAATTTTTATCTGCATCTAGCTCTGAAAAAATATTTCAGCTTGTAGCAGTGTGTGGGACTTGTTCTATTAGTCCATCTATGCTAACCTCCACCAGGTTGCAAATTCAAATTACTTTTTATCTGCATCTAGCTCTGAAAAAATATTTTGGCTTGTAGCAGTGTGTGGGACTTGTTCTATTAGTCCATCTATACTACCCTCCACCAGGTTGCAAATTCAATATAAATTTTATCTGCATCTAGCTCTGAAAAAATATTTCCGCTTGTAGCAGTGTGTGGGACTTGTTCTATTAGTCCATCTATACTAACCTCCACCAGGTTGCAAATTCAAAATAATTTTTATCTGCATCTAGCTCTGAAAAAATATTTCGGCTTGTAGCAGTGTTTGGGACTTGTTCTATTAGTCCATCTATACTAACCTCCACCAGGTTGCAAATTCAATATAATTTTTATCTGCATCTAGCTCTGAAAAAATATTTCGGCTTGTAGCAGTGTGTGGGACTTGTTCTATTAGTCCATCTATACTAACCTCCACCAGGTTGCAAATTCAATATAATTTTTATCTGCATCTAGCTCTGAAAAAATATTTCGGCTTCTAGCAGTGTGTGGGACTTGTTCTATTATTCCATCTATACTAACCTCCTCCAGGTAGCAAATTCAATATAATCTTTGATCTGCATCTAGCTCTGAAAAAATATTTTGGCTTGTAGCAGTGTGTGGAACTTGATCTATTAGTCCATCTATGCTAACCTCCACCAGGTTGCAAATTCAAAATAATTTTTATCTGCATCTAGCTCTGAAAAAATATTTTGGCTTGTAGCAGTGTGTGAGACTTGTTCTATTAGTCCAACTATACTAACCTCCACCAGGTTGCAAATTCAATATAATTTTTATCTGCATCTAGCTCTGAAAAAATATTTCGGCTTGTAGCAGTGTGTGGGACTTGTTCTATTAGTCCATCAATACTAACCTCCACCAGGTTGCAAATTCAATATAATTTTTATCTGCATCTAGCTCTGAAAAATATTTCAGCTTGTAGCAGTGTGTGGAACTTGTTCTATTAGTCCATCTATGCTAACCTCCACCAGGTTGCAAATTCAAAATAATTTTTATCTGCATCTAGCTCTGAAAAATTATTTTGGCTTGTAGCAGTGTGTGGGACTTGTTGTATTAGTCCATCTATACTAACCTCCACCAGGTTGGAAATTCAATATAATTTTTATCTGCATCTAGCTCTGAAAAAATATTTCGGCTTGTAGCAGTGTGTGAGACTTGTACTATTAGTCCATCTATACTAACCTCCACCAGATTGCAAATTCAAAATTATTTTTATCTGCACCTAGCTCTGAAAAAATATTTCGGCTTTTAGCAGTGTGTGGGACTTGTTCTATTAGTCCATCTATACTAACCTCCACCAGGTTGCAAATTCAATATAATTTTTATCTGCATCTAGCTCTGAAAAAATATTTCGGCTTGTAGCAGTGTGTGAGACTTGTTCTATGAGTCCATCTATACTAAAATCCACCAGGTTACAAATTCAAAATAATTTTTATCTGCATCTAGCTCTGAAAAAATATTTCGGCTTGTAGCAGTGTGTGGGACTTGTTCTATTAGTCCATCTATACTAACCTCCACCAGGTTGCAAATTCAATATAATTTTTATCTGCATCTAGCTCTGAAAAAATATTTTGGCTGCGGCTTGTAGCAGTGTGTTGGACTTGTTCTATTAGTCCATCTATACTAACCTCCACTAGGTTGCAAATTCAATATAATTTTTATCTGCATCTAGCTCTGAAAAAATATTTTGGCTTGTAGCAGTGTGTGGGCCTTGTTCTATTAGTCCATCTATACTAACCTCCAACACGTTGCAAATTCAATATAATTTTTATCTGCATCTAGCTCTGAAAAAATATTTCGGCTTATAGCAGTGTGTGGGACTTGTTCTATTAGTCCATCTATACTAACCTCCACCAGGTTGCAAATTCAATATAATTTTTATCTGCATCTAGCTCTGAAAAAATATTTCGGCTTGTAGCAGTGTGTGGGACTTGTTCTATTAGTCCATCTATACTAACCTTCACCAGGTTGCAAATTCAAAATAATTTTTATCTGCATCTAGCTCTGAAAAAATATTTCGGCTTGTAGCAGTGTGTGGGACTTGATCTATTAGTCCATCTAAACTAACCTCCACCAGGTTGCAAATTCAATATCATTTTTATCTGCATCTAGCTCTGAAAAATATTTCCGCTTGTAGCAGTGTGTGGGACTTGTTCTATTAGTCCATCTATACTAACCTCCACCAGGTTGCAAACTCAATATAATTTTTATCTGCATCTAACTCTGAAAAAATATTTGGGCTTAGGTTTGTAGCAGTGTGTGGGACTTGTTCTATTAGTCCATCTATACTAACCTCCACCAGGTTGCAAATTCAATATAATTTTTATCTGCATCTAGCTTTGAAAAAATATTTCGGATTGTAGCAGTGTGTAGGACTTGTTCTATTAGTCCATCTATACTAACCTCCACCAGGTTGCAAATTCAATATAATTTTTATCTGCATCTAGCTCTGAAAATATATTTCGGCTTGTAGCAGTGTGTGGAACTTGTTCTATTAGTCCATCTATGCTAACCTCCACCAGGTTGCAAATTCAAAATAATTTTTGTCTGCATCTAGCTCTGAAAAATTATTTTGGCTTGTAGCAGTGTGTGGGACTTGTTCTATTAGTCCATCTATACTAACCTCCACCAGGTTGCAAATTCAATATAATTTTTATCTGCATCCAGCTCTGAAAAAATATTTTGGCTTGTAGCAGTTTGTGAGACTTGTTCTATTAGTCCATCTATACTAACCTCCACCAGGTTGCAAATTCAAAATAATTTTTATTTGCATCTAGGTCTGAAAAAATATTTCGGCTTTTAGCAGTGTGTGGGATTTGTTCTATTAGTCCATCTATACTAACCTCCACCAGGTTGCAAATTCAATATAATTTTTATATGCATCTAGCTCTGAAAAAATATTTCGGCTTGTAGCAGTGTGTGAGACTTGTTCTATGAGTCCATCTATACTAACCTCCACCAGGTTGCAAATTCAAAATAATTTTTATCTGCATCTAGCTCTGAAAAAATATTTCGGCTTGTAGCAGTGTGTGGGACTTGTTCTATTAGTCCATCTATACTAACCTCCACCAGGTTGCAAATTCAAATTACTTTTTATCTGCATCTAGCTCTGAAAAAATATTTCGGTTTGTAGCAGTGTGTGGGACTTGTTCTATTAGTCCATCTATACTAACCTCCACCAGGTTGCAAATTCAATATAATTTTTATCTGCATCTAGCTCTGAAAAAATATTTTGGCTTGTAGCAGTGTGTGAGACTTGTTCTATTAGTCCATCTATACTAACCTCCACCAGGTTGCAAATTCAATATAATTTTTATCTGCATCTAGCTCTGAAAAAATATTTTGGCTTGTAGCAGTGTGTGAGACTTGTTCTATTAGTCCATCTATACTAACCTCCACCAGGTTGCAAATTCAAAATAATTTTTATCTGCATCTAGGTCTGAAAAAATATTTCGGCTTTTAGCAGTGTGTGGGACTTTTTCTATTAGTCCATCTATACTAACCTCCTCCAGGTTGCAAATTCAATATAATTTTTATCTGCATCTAGCTCTGAAAAAATATTTCGGCTTGTAGCAGTGTATGGGACTTGTTCTATTAGTCCATCTATACTAACCTCCACCAGGTTGGAAATTCAATATAATTTTTATCTGCATCTAGCTCTGAAAAAATATTTCGGCTTGTAGCAGTGTGAGAGACTTGTACTATTAGTCCATCTATACTAACCTCCACCAGGTTGCAAATTCAAAATAATTTTTATCTGCATCTAGCTCTGAAAAAATATTTCGGCTTTTAGCAGTGTGTGGGACTTGTTCTATTAGTCCATCTATACTAACCTCCACCAGGTTGCAAATTCAATATAATTTTTATCTGCATCTAGCTCTGAAAAAATATTTCCGCTTGTAGCAGTGTGTGAGACTTGTTCTATGAGTCCATCTATACTAACCTCCACCAGGTTACAAATTCAAAATAATTTTTATCTGCATCTAGCTCTGAAAAAATATTTCAGCTTGTAGCAGTGTGTGGGACTTGTTCTATTAGTCCATCTATGCTAACCTCCACCAGGTTGCAAATTCAAATTACTTTTTATCTGCATCTAGCTATGAAAAAATATTTTGGCTTGTAGCAGTGTGTGGGACTTGTTCTATTAGTCCATCTATACTACCCTCCACCAGGTTGCAAATTCAATATAAATTTTATCTGCATCTAGCTCTGAAAAAATATTTCCGCTTGTAGCAGTGTGTGGGACTTGTTCTATTAGTCCATCTATACTAACCTCCACCAGGTTGCAAATTCAAAATAATTTTTATCTGCATCTAGCTCTGAAAAAATATTTCGGCTTGTAGCAGTGTTTGGGACTTGTTCTATTAGTCCATCTATACTAACCTCCACCAGGTTGCAAATTCAATATAATTTTTATCTGCATCTAGCTCTGAAAAAATATTTCGGCTTGTAGCAGTGTGTGGGACTTGTTCTATTAGTCCATCTATACTAACCTCCACCAGGTTGCAAATTCAATATAATTTTTATCTGCATCTAGCTCTGAAAAAATATTTCGGCTTCTAGCAGTGTGTGGGACTTGTTCTATTATTCCATCTATACTAACCTCCTCCAGGTAGCAAATTCAATATAATCTTTGATCTGCATCTAGCTCTGAAAAAATATTTTGGCTTGTAGCAGTGTGTGGAACTTGATCTATTAGTCCATCTATGCTAACCTCCACCAGGTTGCAAATTCAAAATAATTTTTATCTGCATCTAGCTCTGAAAAAATATTTTGGCTTGTAGCAGTGTGTGAGACTTGTTCTATTAGTCCAACTATACTAACCTCCACCAGGTTGCAAATTCAATATAATTTTTATCTGCATCTAGCTCTGAAAAAATATTTCGGCTTGTAGCAGTGTGTGGGACTTGTTCTATTAGTCCATCAATACTAACCTCCACCAGGTTGCAAATTCAATATAATTTTTATCTGCATCTAGCTCTGAAAAAATATTTCAGCTTGTAGCAGTGTGTGGAACTTGTTCTATTAGTCCATCTATGCTAACCTCCACCAGGTTGCAAATTCAAAATAATTTTTATCTGCATCTAGCTCTGAAAAATTATTTTGGCTTGTAGCAGTGTGTGGGACTTGTTGTATTAGTCCATCTATACTAACCTCCACCAGGTTGGAAATTCAATATAATTTTTATCTGCATCTAGCTCTGAAAAAATATTTCGGCTTGTAGCAGTGTGTGAGACTTGTACTATCAGTCCATCTATACTAACCTCCACCAGATTGCAAATTCAAAATTATTTTTATCTGCACCTAGCTCTGAAAAAATATTTCGGCTTTTAGCAGTGTGTGGGACTTGTTCTATTAGTCCATCTATACTAACCTCCACCAGGTTGCAAATTCAATATAATTTTTATCTGCATCTAGCTCTGAAAAAATATTTCGGCTTGTAGCAGTGTGTGAGACTTGTTCTATGAGTCCATCTATACTAAAATCCACCAGGTTACAAATTCAAAATAATTTTTATCTGCATCTAGCTCTGAAAAAATATTTCGGCTTGTAGCAGTGTGTGGGACTTGTTCTATTAGTCCATCTATACTAACCTCCACCAGGTTGCAAATTCAATATAATTTTTATCTGCATCTAGCTCTGAAAAAATATTTTGGCTGCGGCTTGTAGCAGTGTGTTGGACTTGTTCTATTAGTCCATCTATACTAACCTCCACTAGGTTGCAAATTCAATATAATTTTTATCTGCATCTAGCTCTGAAAAAATATTTTGGCTTGTAGCAGTGTGTGGGCCTTGTTCTATTAGTCCATCTATACTAACCTCCAACACGTTGCAAATTCAATATAATTTTTATCTGCATCTAGCTCTGAAAAAATATTTCGGCTTATAGCAGTGTGTGGGACTTGTTCTATTAGTCCATCTATACTAACCTCCACCAGGTTGCAAATTCAATATAATTTTTATCTGCATCTAGCTCTGAAAAAATATTTCGGCTTGTAGCAGTGTGTGGGACTTGTTCTATTAGTCCATCTATACTAACCTTCACCAGGTTGCAAATTCAAAATAATTTTTATCTGCATCTAGCTCTGAAAAAATATTTCGGCTTGTAGCAGTGTGTGGGACTTGATCTATTAGTCCATCTAAACTAACCTCCACCAGGTTGCAAATTCAATATCATTTTTATCTGCATCTAGCTCTGAAAAATATTTCCGCTTGTAGCAGTGTGTGGGACTTGTTCTATTAGTCCATCTATACTAACCTCCACCAGGTTGCAAATTCAATATAATTTTTATCTGCATCTAGCTTTGAAAAAATATTTCGGATTGTAGCAGTGTGTAGGACTTGTTCTATTAGTCCATCTATACTAACCTCCACCAGGTTGCAAATTCAATATAATTTTTATCTGCATCTAGCTCTGAAAATATATTTCGGCTTGTAGCAGTGTGTGGAACTTGTTCTATTAGTCCATCTATGCTAACCTCCACCAGGTTGCAAATTCAAAATAATTTTTGTCTGCATCTAGCTCTGAAAAATTATTTTGGCTTGTAGCAGTGTGTGGGACTTGTTCTATTAGTCCATCTATACTAACCTCCACCAGGTTGCAAATTCAATATAATTTTTATCTGCATCCAGCTCTGAAAAAATATTTTGGCTTGTAGCAGTTTGTGAGACTTGTTCTATTAGTCCATCTATACTAACCTCCACCAGGTTGCAAATTCAAAATAATTTTTATTTGCATCTAGGTCTGAAAAAATATTTCGGCTTTTAGCAGTGTGTGGGATTTGTTCTATTAGTCCATCTATACTAACCTCCACCAGGTTGCAAATTCAATATAATTTTTATATGCATCTAGCTCTGAAAAAATATTTCGGCTTGTAGCAGTGTGTGAGACTTGTTCTATGAGTCCATCTATACTAACCTCCACCAGGTTGCAAATTCAAAATAATTTTTATCTGCATCTAGCTCTGAAAAAATATTTCGGCTTGTAGCAGTGTGTGGGACTTGTTCTATTAGTCCATCTATACTAACCTCCACCAGGTTGCAAATTCAAATTACTTTTTATCTGCATCTAGCTCTGAAAAAATATTTCGGCTTGTAGCAGTGTGTGGGACTTGTTCTATTAGTCCATCTATACTAACCTCCACCAGGTTGCAAATTCAATATAATTTTTATCTGCATCTAGCTCTGAAAAAATATTTTGGCTTGTAGCAGTGTGTGAGACTTGTTCTATTAGTCCATCTATACTAACCTCCACCAGGTTGCAAATTCAATATAATTTTTATCTGCATCTAGCTCTGAAAAAATATTTTGGCTTGTAGCAGTGTGTGAGACTTGTTCTATTAGTCCATCTATACTAACCTCCACCAGGTTGCAAATTCAAAATAATTTTTATCTGCATCTAGGTCTGAAAAAATATTTCGGCTTTTAGCAGTGTGTGGGACTTTTTCTATTAGTCCATCTATACTAACCTCCTCCAGGTTGCAAATTCAATATAATTTTTATCTGCATCTAGCTCTGAAAAAATATTTCGGCTTGTAGCACTGTGTGAGACTTGTTCTATGAGTCCATCTATACTAACCTCCACCAGGTTGCAAATTCAAAATAATTTTTATCTGCATCTAGCTCTGAAAAAATATTTCGGCTTGTAGCAGTGTGTGGGACTTGTTCTATTAGTCCATCTATACTAACCTCCACCAGGTTGCAAATTCAAATTACTTTTTATCTGCATCTAGCTCTGAAAAAATATTTCGGCTTGTAGCAGTGTGTGGGACTTGTTCTATTAGTCCATCTATACTAACCTCCACCAGGTTGCAAATTCAATATAATTTTTATCTGCATCTAGCTCTGAAAAAATATTTAGACTTGTAGCAGTGTGTGGGACTTGTTCTATTAGTCCATCTATACTAACCTCCACCAGGTTTCAAATTCAAAATAATTTTTATCTGCATCTAGCTCTGAAAAAATATTTGGGCTTCGGCTTGTAGCAGTGTGTGGGACTTGTTCCATTAGTCCATCTATACTAACCTCCACCAGGTTGCAAATTCAATATAATTTTTATCTGCATCTAGCTCTGAAAAAATATTTCGGATTGTAGCAGTGTGTGGGACTTGTTCTATTAGTCCATCTATAATAACCTCCACCAGGTTGCAAATTCAACATAATTTTTATCTGCATCTAGCTCTGAAAATATATTTCGGCTTGTAGCAGTGTGTGGAACTTGTTCTATTAGTCCATCTATGCTAACCTCCACCAGGTTGCAAATTCAAAATAATTTTTATCTGCATCTAGCTCTGAAAAATTATTTTGGCTTGTAGCAGTGTGTGGGACTTGTTCTATTAGTCCATCTATACTAACCTCCACCAGGTTGCAAATTCAATATAATTTTTATCTGCATCTAGGTCTGAAAAAATATTTTGGCTTGTAGCAGTGTGTGAGACTTGTTCTATTAGTCCATCTATACTAACCTCCACCAGGTTGCAAATTCAAAATAATTTTTATCTGCATCTAGGTCTGAAAAAATATTTCGGCTTTTAGCAGTGTGTGGGACTTGTTCTATTAGTCCATCTATACTAACCTCCACCAGGTTGCAAATTCAATATAATTTTTATCTGCATCTAGCTCTGAAAAAATATTTCGGCTTGTAGCAGTGTGTGAGACTTGTTCTATGAGTCCATCTATACTAACCTCCACCAGGTTGCAAATTCAAAATAATTTTTATCTGCATCTAGCTCTGAAAAAATATTTTGGCTTGTAGCAGTGTGTGGGACTTGTTCTATTAGTCCATCTATGCTAACCTCCACCAGGTTGCAAATTCAAATTACTTTTCATCTGCATCTAGCTCTGAAAAAATATTTCGGCTTGTAGCAGTGTGTGGGACTTGTTCTATTAGTCCATCTATACTAACCTCCACCAGGTTGCAAATTCAATATAATTTTTATCTGCATCTAGCTCTGAAAAAATATTTCGGCTACGGCTTGTAGCAGTGTGTTCGACTTGTTCTATTAGTCCATCTATACTAACCTCCACCAGGTTGCAAATTCAATATAATTTTTATCTGCATCTAGCTCTGAAAAAATAATTCGGCTTGTAGCAGTGTGTGGGCCTTGTTCTATTAGTACATCTATACTAAACTCCAACAGATTGCAAATTCAATATAATTTTTATCTGCATCTAGCTCTGAAAAAATATTTCGGCTTGTAGCAGTGTGTTGGACTTGTTCTATTAGTCCATCTATACTAACCTCCACCAGGTTGCAAATTCAATATAATTTTTATCTGCATCTAGCTCTGAAAAAATATTTCGGCTTGTAGAAGTGTGTGGAACTTGTTCTATTAGTCCATCTATGCTAACATCCACCAGGTTGCAAATTCAAAATAATTTTTATCTGCATCTAGCTCTGAAAAATTATTTTGGCTTGTAGCAGTGTGTGGGACTTGTTCTATTAGTCCATCTATACTAACCTCCACCAGGTTGCAAATTCAATATAATTTTTATCTGCATCTAGCTCTGAAAAAATATTTCGGCTTGTAGCAGTTTGTGAGACTTGTTCTATTAGTCCATCTATACTAACCTCCACCAGGTTGCAAATTCAAAATAATTTTTATTTGCATCTAGGTCTGAAAAAATATTTCGGCTTGTAGCAGTGTGTGGGCCTTGTTCTATTAGTCCATCTATACTAACCTCCATCAGGTTGCAAATTCAATATAATTTTTATCTGCATCTAGCTCTGAAAAAATATTTTGGCTTGTAGCAGTTTGTGAGACTTGTTCTATTAATCCATCTATACTAACCTCCACCAGGTTGCAAATTCAAAATAATTTTTATTTGCATCTAGGTCTGAAAAAATATTTCGGCTTTTAGCAGTGTGTGGGACTTGTTCTATTAGTCCATCTATACTAACCTCCACCAGGTTGCAAATTCAATATAATTTTTATCTGCATATAGCTCTGAAAAAATATTTCGGCTTGTAGCAGTGTGTGAGACTTGTTCTATGAGTCCATGTATACTAACCTCCACCAGGTTGCAAATTCAAAATAATTTTTATCTGCATCTAGCTCTGAAAAAATATTTCGGCTTGTAGCAGTGTGTGGGACTTGTTCTATTAGTCCATCTATACTAACCTCCACCAGGTTGCAAATTCAAATTACTTTTTATCTGCATCTAGCTCTGAAAAAATATTTCGGCTTGTAGCAGTGTGTGGGACTTGTTCTATTAGTCCATCTATACTAACCTCCACCAGGTTGCAAATTCAATATAATTTTTATCTGCATCTAGCTCTGAAAAAAATATTTTGGCTTGTAGCAGTGTGTGAGACTTGTTCTATTAGTCCATCTATACTAACCTCCACCAGGTTGCAAATTCAATATAATTTTTATCTGCATCTAGCTCTGAAAAAATATTTTGGCTTGTAGCAGTGTGTGAGACTTGTTCTATTAGTCCATCTATACTAACCTCCACCAGGTTGCAAATTCAAAATAATTTTTATCTGCATCTAGGTCTGAGAAAATATTTCGGCTTTTAGCAGTGTGTGGGACTTGTTCTATTAGTCCATCTATACTAACCTCCACCAGGTTGCAAATTCAAATTACTTTTTATCTGCATCTAGCTCTGAAAAAATATTTCGGCTTGTAGCAGTGTGTGGGACTTGTTCTATTAGTCCATCTCTACTAACCTCCACCAGGTTGCAAATTCAATATAATTTTTATCTGCATCTAGCTCTGAAAAAATATTTCGGCTGCGGCTTGTAGCAGTGTGTTGGACTTGTTCTATTAGTCCATCTATACTAACCTCCACCAGGTTGCAAATTCAATATAATTTTTATCTGCATCTAGCTCTGAAAAAATATTTCGGTTTGTAGCAGTGTGTGGGACTTGTTCTATTAGTCCATCTATACTAACCTCCAACAGGTTGCAAATTCAATATAATTTTTATGTGCATCTAGCTCTGAAAAAATATTTAGACTTGTAGCAGTGTGTGGGACTTGTTCTATTAGTCCATCTATACTAACCTCCACCAGGTTTCAAATTCAAAATAATTTTTATCTGCATCTAGCTCTGAAAAAATATTTGGGCTTCGGCTTGTAGCAGTGTGTGGGACTTGTTCTATTAGTCCATCTATACTAACCTCCACCAGGTTGCAAATTCAATATAATTTTTATCTGCAACTAGCTCTGAAAATATATTTCGGCTTGTAGCAGTGTGTGGAACTTGTTCTATTAGTCCATCTATGCTAACCTCCACCAGGTTGCAAATTCAAAATAATTTTTATCTGCATCTAGCTCTGAAAAATTATTTTGGCTTGTAGCAGTGTGTGGGACTTGTTCTATTAGTCCATCTATACTAACCTCCACCAGGTTGCAAATTCAATATAATTTTTATCTGCATCTAGCTCTGAAAAAATATTTTGGCTTGTAGCAGTGTGTGAGACTTGTTCTATTAGTCCATCTATACTAACCTCCACCAGGTTGCAAATTCAAAATAATTTTTATCTGCATCTAGGTCTGAAAAAATATTTTGGCTTTTAGCAGTGTGTGGGACTTGTTCTATTAGTCCATCTATACTAACCTCCACCAGGTTGCAAATTCAATATAATTTTTATCTGCATCTAGCTCTGAAAAAATATTTCGGCTTGTAGCAGTGTTTGAGACTTGTTCTATGAGTCCATCTATACTAACCTCCACCAGATTGCAAATTCAAAATAATTTTTATCTGCATCTAGCTCTGAAAAAATATTTCGGCTTGTAGCAGTGTGTGGGACTTGTTCTATTAGTCCATCTATACTAACCTCCACCAGGTTGCAAATTCAAATTACTTTTTATCTGCATCTAGCTCTGAAAAAATATTTTGGCTTGTAGCAGTGTGTGGGACTTGTTCTATTAGTCCATCTATACTAACCTCCACCAGGTTGCAAATTCAATATAATTTTTATCTGCATCTAGCTCTGAAAAAATATTTCGGCTGCGGCTTGTAGCAGTGTGTTGGACTTGTTCTATTAGTCCATCTATACTAACCTCCAACAGGTTGCAAATTCAATATAATTTTTATCTGCATCTAGCTCTGAAAAAATATTTTGGCTTGTAGCAGTGTGTGGGCCTTGTTCTATTAGTCCATCTACACTAAACTCCAACAGGTTGCAAATTCAATATAATTTTTATCTGCATCTAGCTCTGAAAAAATATTTCGGCTTGTAGCATTGTGTTGGACTTGTTCTATTAGTCCATCTATACTAACCTCCACCAGGTTGCAAATTCAATATAATTTTTATCTGCATCTAGCTCTGAAAAAATATTTCGGCTTGTAGCAGTGTGTGGGACTTGTTCTATTAGTCCATCTATACTAACCTCCACCAGGTTGCAAATTCAAAATAATTTTTATCTGCATCTAGCTCTGAAAAAATATTTCGGCTTGTAGCAGTGTGTGGAACTTGATCTATTAGTCCATCTAAACTAACCTCCACCAGGTTGCAAATTCAATATAATTTTTATCTGCATCTAGCTCTGAAAAAATATTTCCGCTATTAGCAGTGTGTGGGACTTGTTCTATTAGTCCATCTATACTAACCTCCACCAGGTTGCAAATTCAATATAATTTTTATCTGCATCTAGCTCTGAAAAAATATTTCGGCTTGTATCAGTGTTTGGGACTTGTTCTATTAGTCCATCTATACTAACCTCCACCAGGTTGCAAATTCATTATAATTTTTATCTGCATCTAGCTCTGAAAAAATATTTCGGCTTCGGCTTGTAGCAGTGTGTGGGACTTGTTCTATTAGTCCATCTATACTAACCTCCACCAGGTTTCAAATTCAAAATAATTTTTATCTGCATCTAGCTCTGAAAAATTATTTTGGCTTGTAGCAGTGTGTGGAACTTGTTCTATTAGTCCATCTATACTAACCTCCACCAGGTTGCAAATTCAATACAATTTTTATCTGCATCTAGCTCTGAAAAAATATTTTGGCTTGTAGCAGTGTGTGAGACTTGTTCTATTAGTCCATCTATACTAACCTCCACCAGGTTGCAAATTCAAAATAATTTTTATCTGCATCTAGGTCTGAAAAAATATTTCGGCTTTTAGCAGTGTGTGGGACTTGTTCTATTAGTCCATCTATACTAACCTCCACCAGGTTGCAAATTCAATTTAATTTTTATCTGCATCTAGCTCTGAAAAAATATTTCGGCTTGCAGCAGTGTGTGAGACTTGTTCTATGAGTCCATCTATACTAACCTCCACCAGGTTGCAAATTCAAAATAATTTTTATCTGCATCTAGCTCTGAAAAAATATTTCGGCTTGTAGCAGTGTGTGGGACTTGTTCTATTAGTCCATCTATACTAACCTCCACCAGGTTGCAAATTCAAATTACTTTTTATCTGCATCTAGCTCTGAAAAAATATTTCGGCTTGTAGCAGTGTGTGGGACTTGTTCTATTAGTCCATCTATACTAACCTCCACCAGGTTGCAAATTCAATATAATTTTTATCTGCATCTAGCTCTGAAAAAATATTTCGGCTGCGGCTTGTAGCAGTGTGTTGGACTTGTTCTATTAGTCCATCTATACTAATCTCCACCAGGTTGCAAATTCAATATAATTTTTATCTGCATCTAGCTCTGAAAAAATATTTTGGCTTGTAGCAGTGTGTGGGCCTTGTTCTATTAGTCCATCTATACTAAACTCCAACAGGTTGCAAATTCAATATAATTTTTATCTGCATCTAGCTCTGAAAAAATATTTCGGCTTGTAGCAGTGTGTTGGACTTGTTCTATTAGTCCATCTATACTAACCTCCACCAGGTTGCAAATTCAATATAATTTTTATCTGCATCTAGCTCTGAAAAAATATTTTGGCTTGTAGCAGTGTGTGGGACTTGTTCTATTAGTCCATCTATACTAACCTCCACCAGGTTGCAAATTCAAAATAATTTTTATCTGCATCTAGGTCTGAAAAAATATTTCGGCTTGTAGCAGTGTGTGGAACTTGATCTATTAGTCCATCTAAACTAACCTCCACCAGGTTGCAAATTCAATATAATTTTTATCTGCATCTAGCTCTGAAAAAATATTTCCGCTAGTAGCAGTGTGTGGGACTTGTTCTATTAGTCCATCTATACTAACCTCCACCAGGTTGCAAATTCAATATAATTTTTATCTGCATCTAGCTCTGAAAAAATATTTCGGCTTGTATCAGTGTTTGGGACTTGTTCTATTAGTCCATCTATACTAACCTCCACCAGGTTGCAAATTCAAAATAATTTTTATCTACATCTAGCTCTGAAAAAATATTTCGGCTTGAAGCAGTGTGTGGGACTTGTTCTATTAGTCCATCTATACTAACCTCCACCAGGTTGCAAATTCATTATAATTTTTATCTGCATCTAGCTCTGAAAAAATATTTCGGCTTCGGCTTGTAGCAGTGTGTGGGACTTGTTCTATTAGTCCATCTATACTAACCTCCACCAGGTTTCAAATTCAAAATAATTTTTATCTGCATATAGCTCTGAAAAAATATTTTGGCTTGTAGCAGTGTGTGGGACTTGTTCTATTAGTCAATCTATACTAACCTCCACCAGGTTGCAAATTCAAAATAATTTGTATCTGCATCTAGCTCTGAAAAAATATTTTGGCTTGTACCAGTGTGTGGGACTTGTTCTATTAGTCCATCTATACTAACCTCCACCAGGTTGCAACTTCAATATAATTTTTATCTGCTTCTAGCTCTGAAAAAATATTTTGGCTTGTAGCATTGTGTGGGACTTGTTCTATTAGTCCATCTATACTAACCTCCACCAGGTTGCAAATTCAGTATAATTTTTATCTGCATCTAGATCTGAAAAAATATTTGGGCTTCGGCTTGTAGCAGTGTGTGGGACTTGTTCTATTAGTCCATCTATACTAACCTCCACCAGGTTGCAAATTCAATATAATATTTATCTGCATCTAGCTCTGAAAAAATATTTCGGCTTGTAGCAGTGTGTGGGACTTGTTCTATTAGTCCTTATATACTAACCTCCACCAGGTTGCAAATTCAAAATAATTTTTATCTGCATCTAGGTCTGAAAAAATATTTCGGCTTGTAGCAGTGTGTGGGACTTGTTCTATTAGTCCATCTATACTAACCTCCACCAGGTTGCAAATTCAATATAATTTTTATCTGCATCCAGCTCTGAAAAAATATTTCGGCTTGTAGCAGTGTGTGGGACTTGTTCTATTAGTCCATCTATACTAACCTCCACCAGGTTGCAAATTCAATATAATTTTTATCTGCATCTAGCTCTGAAAAAATATTTCGACTTGTAGCAGTGTGTGGGACTTGTTCTATTAGTCCATCTATACTAACCTCCAGCACGTTGCAAATTCAATAAAATTTTTATCTGCATCTAGCTCTGAAAAAATATTTCGGCTTGTAGCAGTGTGTGGGACTTGTTCTATTAGTCCATCTATACTAACCTCCACCAGGTTGCAAATTCAATATAAATTTTATCTGCATCTAGCTCTGAAAAAATATTTCGACTTGTAGCAGTGTGTGGGACTTGTTCTATTAGTCCATCTATACTAACCTCCACCAGGTTGCAAATTCAAAATAATTTTTATCTGCATCTAGCTCTGAAAAAATATTTGGGCTTCGGCTTGTAGCAGTGTGTGGGACTTGTTCTATTAGTCCATCTATACTAACCTCCACCAGGTTGCAAATTCAATATAATTTTTATCTGCATCTAGCTCTGAAAAAATATTTCGGCGTGTAGCAGTGTGTGGGACTTGTTCTATTAGTCCATCTATACTAACCTCCACCAGGTTGCAAATTCAATATAATTTTTATCTGCATCTAGCTCTGAAAATATATTTTGGCTTGTAGCAGTGTGTGGAACTTGTTCTATTAGTCCATCTATGCTAACCTCCACCAGGTTGCAAATTCAAAATAATTTTTATCTGCATCTAGCTCTGAAAAATTATTTTGGCTTGTAGCAGTGTGTGGGACTTGTTCTATTAGTCCATCTATACTAACCTCCACCAGGTTGCAAATTCAATATAATTTTTATCTGCATCTAGCTCTGAAAAAATATTTTGGCTTGTAGCAGTGTGTGGAACTTGATCTATTAGTCCATCTATGCTAACCTCCACCAGGTTGCAAATTCAAAATAATTTGTATCTGCATCTAGCTCTGAAAAAATATTTTGGCTTGTACCAGTGTGTGGGACTTGTTCTATTAGTCCATCTATACTAACCTCCACCAGGTTGCAACTTCAATATAATTTTTATCTGCTTCTAGCTCTGAAAAAATATTTTGGCTTGTAGCATTGTGTGGGACTTGTTCTATTAGTCCATCTATACTAACCTCCACCAGGTTGCAAATTCAATATAATTTTTATCTGCATCTAGCTCTGAAAAAATATTTGGGCTTCGGCTTGTAGCAGTGTGTGGGACTTGTTCTATTAGTCCATCTATACTAACCTCCACCAGGTTGCAAATTCAATATAATTTTTATCTGCATCCAGCTCTGAAAAAATATTTCGGCTTGTAGCAGTGTGTGGGACTTGTTCTATTAGTCCATCTATATTAACCTCCACCAGGTTGCAAATTAAAAATAATTTTTATCTGCATCTAGGTCTGAAAAAATATTTCGGCTTGTAGCAGTGTGTGGGACTTGTTCTATTAGTCCATCTATACTAACCTCCACCAGGTTGCAAATTCAATATAATTTTTATCTGCATCTAGCTCTGAAAAAATATTTTGGCTTGTAGCAGTGTGTGGGACTTGTTCTATTAGTCCATCTATACTAACCTCCACCAGGTTGCAAATTCAATATAATATTTATCTGCATCTAGCTCTGAAAAAATATTTCGGCTTGTAGCAGTGTGTGGGACTTGTTCTATTAGTCCTTATATACTAACCTCCACCAGGTTGCAAATTCAAAATAATTTTTATCTGCATCTAGGTCTGAAAAAATATTTCGGCTTGTAGCAGTGTGTGGGACTTGTTCTATTAGTCCATCTATACTAACCTCCACCAGGTTGCAAATTCAATATAATTTTTATCTGCATCCAGCTCTGAAAAAATATTTCGGCTTGTAGCAGTGTGTGGGACTTGTTCTATTAGTCCATCTATACTAAGCTCCACCAGGTTGCAAATTCAATATAATTTTTATCTGCATCTAGCTCTAAAAAAAATATTTCGGCTTGTAGCAGTGTGTGAGACTTGTTCTATTAGTCCATCTATTTTAACCTCCAACAGGTTGCAAATTCAAAATAATTTTTATCTGCATCTAGCTCTGAAAAAATATTTCGGCTTGTAGCAGTGTGTGGGACTTGTTCTATTAGTCCATCTATACTAACCTCCACCAGGTTGCAAATTCAATATAATTTTTATCTGCATCTAGCTCTGAAAAAATATTTCGACTTGTAGCAGTGTGTGGGACTTGTTCTATTAGTCCATCTATACTAACCTCCAGCACGTTGCAAATTCAATAAAATTTTTATCTGCATCTAGCTCTGAAAAAATATTTCGGCTTGTAGCAGTGTGTGGGACTTGTTCTATTAGTCCATCTATACTAACCTCCACCAGGTTGCAAATTCAATATAAATTTTATCTGCATCTAGCTCTGAAAAAATATTTCGACTTGTAGCAGTGTGTGGGACTTGTTCTATTAGTCCATCTATACTAACCTCCACCAGGTTGCAAATTCAAAATAATTTTTATCTGCATCTAGCTCTGAAAAAATATTTGGGCTTCGGCTTGTAGCAGTGTGTGGGACTTGTTCTATTAGTCCATCTATACTAACCTCCACCAGGTTGCAAATTCAATATAATTTTTATCTGCATCTAGCTCTGAAAAAATATTTCGGCGTGTAGCAGTGTGTGGGACTTGTTCTATTAGTCCATCTATACTAACCTCCACCAGGTTGCAAATTCAATATAATTTTTATCTGCATCTAGCTCTGAAAATATATTTTGGCTTGTAGCAGTGTGTGGAACTTGTTCTATTAGTCCATCTATGCTAACCTCCACCAGGTTGCAAATTCAAAATAATTTTTATCTGCATCTAGCTCTGAAAAATTATTTTGGCTTGTAGCAGTGTGTGGGACTTGTTCTATTAGTCCATCTATACTAACCTCCACCAGGTTGCAAATTCAATATAATTTTTATCTGCATCTAGCTCTGAAAAAATATTTTGGCTTGTAGCAGTGTGTGGAACTTGATCTATTAGTCCATCTATGCTAACCTCCACCAGGTTGCAAATTCAAAATAATTTTTATCTGCATCTAGCTCTGAAAAAATATTTTGGCTTGTAGCAGTGTGTGGGACTTGTTCTATTAGTCCATCTATACTAACCTCCACCAGGTTGCAAATTCAATATAATTTTTATCTGCTTCTAGCTCTGAAAAAATATTTTGGCTTGTAGCAGTGTGTGGGACTTGTTCTATTAGTCTATCTATACTAACCTCCACCAGGTTGCAAATTCAATATAATTTTTATCTGCATCTAGCTCTGAAAAAATATTTGGGCTTCGGCTTGTAGCAGTGTGTGGGACTTGTTCTATTAGTCCATCTATACTAACCTCCACCAGGTTGCAAATTCAATATAATTTTTATCTGCATCTAGCTCTGAAAAAATATTTCGGCTTGTAGCAGTGTGTGCGACTTGTTCTATTAGTCCATCTATACTAACCTCCACCAGGTTGCAAATTAAAAATAATTTTTATCTGCATCTAGGTCTGAAAAAATATTTCGGCTTGTAGCAGTGTGTGGGACTTGTTCTATTAGTCCATCTATACTAACCTCCACCAGGTTGCAAATTCAATATAATTTTTATCTGCATCTAGCTCTGAAAAAATATTTCGGCTTGTAGCAGTGTGTGGGAATTGTTCTATTAGTCCATCTATACTAACCTCCACCAGGTTGCAAATTCAATATAATATTTATCTGCATCTAGCTCTGAAATAATATTTCGGCTTGTAGCAGTGTGTGGGACTTGTTCTATTAGTCCATATATACTAACCTCCACCAGGTTGCAAATTCAAAATAATTTTTATCTGCATCTAGGTCTGAAAAAATATTTCGGCTTGTAACAGTGTGTGGGACTTGTTCTATTAGTCCATCTATACTAACCTCCACCAGGTTGCAAATTCAATATAATTTTTATCTGCATCTAGCTCTGAAAAAATATTTCGGCTTGTATCAGTGTTTGGGACTTGTTCTATTAGTCCGTCTATACTAACCTCCACCAGGTTGCAAATTCAAAATAATTTTTATCTACATCTAGCTGTGAAAAAATATTTCGGCTTGAAGCAGTGTGTGGTACTTGTTCTATTAGTCCATCTATACTAACCTCCACCAGGTTGCAAATTCATTATAATTTTTATCTGCATCTAGCTCTGAAAAAATATTTCGGCTTCGGCTTGTAGCAGTGTGTGGGACTTGTTCTATTAGTCCATCTATACTAACCTCCACCAGGTTTCAAATTCAAAATAATTTTTATCTGCATCTAGCTCTGAAAAAATATTTTCTCTTGTAGCAGTGTGTGGGACTTGTTCTATTAGTCGATCTATACTAACCTCCACCAGGTTGCAAATTCAAAATAATTTTTATCTGCATCTAGCTCTGAAAAATTATTTTGGCTTGTACCAGTGTGTGGGACTTGTTCTATTAGCCCATCTATACTAACCTCCACCAGGTTGCAACTTCAATATAATTTTTATCTGCTTCTAGCTCTGAAAAAATATTTTGGCTTATAGCAGTGTGTGGGACTTGTTCTATTAGTCCATCTATACTAACCTCCACCAGGTTGCAAATTCAATATAATTTTTATCTGCATCTAGCTCTGAAAAAATATTTGGGCTTCGGCTTGTAGCAGTGTGTGGGACTTGTTCTATAAGTCCATCTATACTAACCTCCACCAGGTTGCAAATTCAATATAATTTTTATCTGCATCTAGCTCTGAAAAAATATTTCGGCTTGTAGCAGTGTGTGGGACTTGTTCTATTAGTCCATCTATACTAACCTCCACCAGGTTGCAAATTAAAAATAATTTTTATCTGCATCTAGGTCTGAAAAAATATTTTGGCTTGTAGCAGTGTGTGGGACTTGTTCTATTAGTCCATCTATACTAACCTCCACCAGGTTGCAAATTCAATATAATTTTTATCTGCATCTAGCTCTGAAAAAATATTTGGGCTTCGGCTTGTAGCAGTGTGTGGGACTTGTTCTATTAGTCCATCTATACTAACCTCCACCAGGTTGCAAATTCAATATAATTTTTATCTGCATCTAGCTCTGAAAATATATTTTGGCTTGTAGCAGTGTGTGGAACTTGTTCTATTAGTCCATCTATGCTAACCTCCACCAGGTTGCAAATTCAAAATAATTTTTATCTGCATCTAGCTCTGAAAAAATATTTTGGCTTTTAGCAGTGTGTGGGACTTGTTCTATTAGTCCATCTATACTAACCTCCACCAGGTTGCAAATTCAATATAATTTTTATCTGCATCTAGCTCTGAAAAAATATTTGGGCTTCGGCTTGTAGCAGTGTGTGGGACTTGTTCTATTAGTCCATCTATACTAACCTCCACCAGGTTGCAAATTCAATATAATTTTTATCTGCATCTAGCTCTGAAAATATATTTTGGCTTGTAGCAGTGTGTGGAACTTGTTCTATTAGTCCATCTATGCTAACCTCCACCAGGTTGCAAATTCAAAATAATTTTTATCTGCATCTAGCTCTGAAAAAATATTTTGGCTTTTAGCAGTGTGTGGGACTTGTTCTATTAGTCCATCTATACTAACCTCCACCAGGTTGCAAATTCAATATAATTTTTATCTGCTTCTAGCTCTGAAAAAATATTTTGGCTTGTAGCAGTGTGTGGGACTTGTTCTATTAGTCCATCTATACTAACCTCCACCAGGTTGCAAATTCAATATAATTTTTATCTGCATCTAGCTCTGAAAAAATATTTGGGCTTCGGCTTGTAGCAGTGTGTGGGACTTGTTCTATTAGTCCATCTATACTAACCTCCACCAGGTTGCAAATTCAATATAATTTTTATCTGCATCTAGCTCTGAAAAAATATTTCGGCTTGTAGCAGTGTGTGGGACTTGTTCTATTAGTCCATCTATACTAACCTCCACCAGGTTGCAAATTAAAAATAATTTTTATCTGCATCTAGCTCTGAAAAAATATTTTGGCTTGTAGCAGTGTGTGGGACTTGTTCTATTAGTCCATCTATACTAACCTCCACCAGGTTGCAAATTCAATAAAATTTTTATCTGCATCTAGCTCTGAAAAAATATTTCGGCTTGTAGCAGTGTGTGAGACTTGTTCTATTAGTCCATCTATACTAACCTCCACCAGGTTGCAAATTCAATATAAATTTTATCTGCATCTAGCTCTGAAAAAATATTTCGACTTGTAGCAGTTTGTGGGACTTGTTCTATTAGTCCATCTATACTAACCTCCACCAGGTTGCAAATTCAAAATAATTTTTATCTGCATCTAGCTCTGAAAAAATATTTGGGCTTCGGCTTGTAGCAGTGTGTGGGACTTGTTCTATTAGTCCATCTATACTAACCTCCACCAGGTTGCAAATTCAATATAATTTTTATCTGCATCTAGCTCTGAAAAAATATTTCGGCTTGTAGCAGTGTGTGGGACTTGTTCTATTAGTCCATCTATACTAACCTCCACCAGGTTGCAAATTCAATATAATTTTTATCTGCATCTAGCTCTGAAAATATATTTTGGCTTGTAGCAGTGTGTGGAACTTGTTCTCTTAGTCCATCTATGCTAACCTCCACCAGGTTGCAAATTCAAAATAATTTTTATCTGCATCTAGCTCTGAAAAATTATTTTGTCTTGTAGCAGTGTGTGGGACTTGTTCTATTAGTCCATCTATACTAACCTCCACCAGGTTGCAAATTCAATATAATTTTATCTGCATCTAGCTCTGAAAAAATATTTTGGCTTGTAGCAGTGTGTGGAACTTGATCTATTAGTCCATCTATGCTAACCTACACCAGGTTGCAAATTCAAAATAATTTTTATCTGCATCTAGCTCTGAAAAAATATTTTGGCTTGTAGCAGTGTGTGGGACTTGTTCTATTAGTCCATCTATACTAACCTCCACCAGGTTGCAAATTCAATATAATTTTTATCTGCATCTAGCTCTGAAAAAATATTTTGGCTTGTAGCAGTGTGTGGGACTTGTTCTATTAGTCCATCTTTACTAAACTCCACCAATTTGCAAATTCAATATAATTTTTATCTGCATCTAGCTCTGAAAAAATATTTTGGCTTGTAGCAGTGTGTGGGACTTGTTCTATTAGTCCATCTATACTAAACTCCACCAATTTGCAAATTCAATATAATTTTTATCTGCATCTAGCTCTGAAAAAATATTTCGACTTCGGCTTGTAGCAGTGTGTGGGACTTGTTCTATTAGTCCATCTATACTAACCTCCACCAGGTTTCAAATTCAAAATAATTTTTATCTGCATCTAGCTCTGAAAAAATATTTTGGCTTGTAGCAGTGTGTGGGACTTGTTCTATTAGTCGATCTATACTAACCTCCACCAGGTTGCAAATTCAAAATAATTTTTATCTGCATCTAGCTCTGAAAAATTATTTTGGCTTGTACCAGTGTGTGGGACTTGTTCTATTAGCCCATCTATACTAACCTCCACCAGGTTGCAACTTCAATATAATTTTTATCTGCTTCTAGCTCTGAAAAAATATTTTGGCTTATAGCAGTGTGTGGGACTTGTTCTATTAGTCCATCTATACTAACCTCCACCAGGTTGCAAATTCAATATAATTTTTATCTGCATCTAGCTCTGAAAAAATATTTGGGCTTCGGCTTGTAGCAGTGTGTGGGACTTGTTCTATAAGTCCATCTATACTAACCTCCACCAGGTTGCAAATTCAATATAATTTTTATCTGCATCTAGCTCTGAAAAAATATTTCGGCTTGTAGCAGTGTGTGGGACTTGTTCTATTAGTCCATCTATACTAACCTCCACCAGGTTGCAAATTAAAAATAATTTTTATCTGCATCTAGGTCTGAAAAAATATTTTGGCTTGTAGCAGTGTGTGGGACTTGTTCTATTAGTCCATCTATACTAACCTCCACCAGGTTGCAAATTCAATATAATTTTTATCTGCATCTAGCTCTGAAAAAATATTTCGGCTTGTAGCAGTGTGTGGGAATTGTTCTATTAGTCCATCTATACTAACCTCCACCAGGTTGCAAATTCAATATAATATTTATCTGCATCTAGCTCTGAAATAATATTTCGGCTTGTAGCAGTGTGTGGGACTTGTTCTATTAGTCCATATATACTAACCTCCACCAGGTTGCAAATTCAAAATAATTTTTATCTGCATCTAGGTCTGAAAAAATATTTCGGCTTGTAACAGTGTGTGGGACTTGTTCTATTAGTCCATCTATACTAACCTCCACCAGGTTGCAAATTCAATATAATTTTTATCTGCATCTAGCTCTGAAAAAATATTTCGGCTTGTATCAGTGTTTGGGACTTGTTCTATTAGTCCGTCTATACTAACCTCCACCAGGTTGCAAATTCAAAATAATTTTTATCTACATCTAGCTGTGAAAAAATATTTCGGCTTGAAGCAGTGTGTGGTACTTGTTCTATTAGTCCATCTATACTAACCTCCACCAGGTTGCAAATTCATTATAATTTTTATCTGCATCTAGCTCTGAAAAAATATTTCGGCTTCGGCTTGTAGCAGTGTGTGGGACTTGTTCTATTAGTCCATCTATACTAACCTCCACCAGGTTTCAAATTCAAAATAATTTTTATCTGCATCTAGCTCTGAAAAAATATTTTCTCTTGTAGCAGTGTGTGGGACTTGTTCTATTAGTCGATCTATACTAACCTCCACCAGGTTGCAAATTCAAAATAATTTTTATCTGCATCTAGCTCTGAAAAATTATTTTGGCTTGTACCAGTGTGTGGGACTTGTTCTATTAGCCCATCTATACTAACCTCCACCAGGTTGCAACTTCAATATAATTTTTATCTGCTTCTAGCTCTGAAAAAATATTTTGGCTTATAGCAGTGTGTGGGACTTGTTCTATTAGTCCATCTATACTAACCTCCACCAGGTTGCAAATTCAATATAATTTTTATCTGCATCTAGCTCTGAAAAAATATTTGGGCTTCGGCTTGTAGCAGTGTGTGGGACTTGTTCTATAAGTCCATCTATACTAACCTCCACCAGGTTGCAAATTCAATATAATTTTTATCTGCATCTAGCTCTGAAAAAATATTTCGGCTTGTAGCAGTGTGTGGGACTTGTTCTATTAGTCCATCTATACTAACCTCCACCAGGTTGCAAATTAAAAATAATTTTTATCTGCATCTAGGTCTGAAAAAATATTTTGGCTTGTAGCAGTGTGTGGGACTTGTTCTATTAGTCCATCTATACTAACCTCCACCAGGTTGCAAATTCAATATAATTTTTATCTGCATCTAGCTCTGAAAAAATATTTGGGCTTCGGCTTGTAGCAGTGTGTGGGACTTGTTCTATTAGTCCATCTATACTAACCTCCACCAGGTTGCAAATTCAATATAATTTTTATCTGCATCTAGCTCTGAAAATATATTTTGGCTTGTAGCAGTGTGTGGAACTTGTTCTATTAGTCCATCTATGCTAACCTCCACCAGGTTGCAAATTCAAAATAATTTTTATCTGCATCTAGCTCTGAAAAAATATTTTGGCTTTTAGCAGTGTGTGGGACTTGTTCTATTAGTCCATCTATACTAACCTCCACCAGGTTGCAAATTCAATATAATTTTTATCTGCATCTAGCTCTGAAAAAATATTTGGGCTTCGGCTTGTAGCAGTGTGTGGGACTTGTTCTATTAGTCCATCTATACTAACCTCCACCAGGTTGCAAATTCAATATAATTTTTATCTGCATCTAGCTCTGAAAATATATTTTGGCTTGTAGCAGTGTGTGGAACTTGTTCTATTAGTCCATCTATGCTAACCTCCACCAGGTTGCAAATTCAAAATAATTTTTATCTGCATCTAGCTCTGAAAAAATATTTTGGCTTTTAGCAGTGTGTGGGACTTGTTCTATTAGTCCATCTATACTAACCTCCACCAGGTTGCAAATTCAATATAATTTTTATCTGCTTCTAGCTCTGAAAAAATATTTTGGCTTGTAGCAGTGTGTGGGACTTGTTCTATTAGTCCATCTATACTAACCTCCACCAGGTTGCAAATTCAATATAATTTTTATCTGCATCTAGCTCTGAAAAAATATTTGGGCTTCGGCTTGTAGCAGTGTGTGGGACTTGTTCTATTAGTCCATCTATACTAACCTCCACCAGGTTGCAAATTCAATATAATTTTTATCTGCATCTAGCTCTGAAAAAATATTTCGGCTTGTAGCAGTGTGTGGGACTTGTTCTATTAGTCCATCTATACTAACCTCCACCAGGTTGCAAATTAAAAATAATTTTTATCTGCATCTAGCTCTGAAAAAATATTTTGGCTTGTAGCAGTGTGTGGGACTTGTTCTATTAGTCCATCTATACTAACCTCCACCAGGTTGCAAATTCAATAAAATTTTTATCTGCATCTAGCTCTGAAAAAATATTTCGGCTTGTAGCAGTGTGTGAGACTTGTTCTATTAGTCCATCTATACTAACCTCCACCAGGTTGCAAATTCAATATAAATTTTATCTGCATCTAGCTCTGAAAAAATATTTCGACTTGTAGCAGTTTGTGGGACTTGTTCTATTAGTCCATCTATACTAACCTCCACCAGGTTGCAAATTCAAAATAATTTTTATCTGCATCTAGCTCTGAAAAAATATTTGGGCTTCGGCTTGTAGCAGTGTGTGGGACTTGTTCTATTAGTCCATCTATACTAACCTCCACCAGGTTGCAAATTCAATATAATTTTTATCTGCATCTAGCTCTGAAAAAATATTTCGGCTTGTAGCAGTGTGTGGGACTTGTTCTATTAGTCCATCTATACTAACCTCCACCAGGTTGCAAATTCAATATAATTTTTATCTGCATCTAGCTCTGAAAATATATTTTGGCTTGTAGCAGTGTGTGGAACTTGTTCTCTTAGTCCATCTATGCTAACCTCCACCAGGTTGCAAATTCAAAATAATTTTTATCTGCATCTAGCTCTGAAAAATTATTTTGTCTTGTAGCAGTGTGTGGGACTTGTTCTATTAGTCCATCTATACTAACCTCCACCAGGTTGCAAATTCAATATAATTTTATCTGCATCTAGCTCTGAAAAAATATTTTGGCTTGTAGCAGTGTGTGGAACTTGATCTATTAGTCCATCTATGCTAACCTACACCAGGTTGCAAATTCAAAATAATTTTTATCTGCATCTAGCTCTGAAAAAATATTTTGGCTTGTAGCAGTGTGTGGGACTTGTTCTATTAGTCCATCTATACTAACCTCCACCAGGTTGCAAATTCAATATAATTTTTATCTGCATCTAGCTCTGAAAAAATATTTTGGCTTGTAGCAGTGTGTGGGACTTGTTCTATTAGTCCATCTTTACTAAACTCCACCAATTTGCAAATTCAATATAATTTTTATCTGCATCTAGCTCTGAAAAAATATTTTGGCTTGTAGCAGTGTGTGGGACTTGTTCTATTAGTCCATCTATACTAAACTCCACCAATTTGCAAATTCAATATAATTTTTATCTGCATCTAGCTCTGAAAAAATATTTCGACTTCGGCTTGTAGCAGTGTGTGGGACTTGTTCTATTAGTCCATCTATACTAACCTCCACCAGGTTTCAAATTCAAAATAATTTTTATCTGCATCTAGCTCTGAAAAAATATTTTGGCTTGTAGCAGTGTGTGGGACTTGTTCTATTAGTCGATCTATACTAACCTCCACCAGGTTGCAAATTCAAAATAATTTTTATCTGCATCTAGCTCTGAAAAATTATTTTGGCTTGTACCAGTGTGTGGGACTTGTTCTATTAGCCCATCTATACTAACCTCCACCAGGTTGCAACTTCAATATAATTTTTATCTGCTTCTAGCTCTGAAAAAATATTTTGGCTTATAGCAGTGTGTGGGACTTGTTCTATTAGTCCATCTATACTAACCTCCACCAGGTTGCAAATTCAATATAATTTTTATCTGCATCTAGCTCTGAAAAAATATTTGGGCTTCGGCTTGTAGCAGTGTGTGGGACTTGTTCTATAAGTCCATCTATACTAACCTCCACCAGGTTGCAAATTCAATATAATTTTTATCTGCATCTAGCTCTGAAAAAATATTTCGGCTTGTAGCAGTGTGTGGGACTTGTTCTATTAGTCCATCTATACTAACCTCCACCAGGTTGCAAATTAAAAATAATTTTTATCTGCATCTAGGTCTGAAAAAATATTTTGGCTTGTAGCAGTGTGTGGGACTTGTTCTATTAGTCCATCTATACTAACCTCCACCAGGTTGCAAATTCAATATAATTTTTATCTGCATCTAGCTCTGAAAAAATATTTGGGCTTCGGCTTGTAGCAGTGTGTGGGACTTGTTCTATTAGTCCATCTATACTAACCTCCACCAGGTTGCAAATTCAATATAATTTTTATCTGCATCTAGCTCTGAAAATATATTTTGGCTTGTAGCAGTGTGTGGAACTTGTTCTATTAGTCCATCTATGCTAACCTCCACCAGGTTGCAAATTCAAAATAATTTTTATCTGCATCTAGCTCTGAAAAAATATTTTGGCTTTTAGCAGTGTGTGGGACTTGTTCTATTAGTCCATCTATACTAACCTCCACCAGGTTGCAAATTCAATATAATTTTTATCTGCATCTAGCTCTGAAAAAATATTTGGGCTTCGGCTTGTAGCAGTGTGTGGGACTTGTTCTATTAGTCCATCTATACTAACCTCCACCAGGTTGCAAATTCAATATAATTTTTATCTGCATCTAGCTCTGAAAATATATTTTGGCTTGTAGCAGTGTGTGGAACTTGTTCTATTAGTCCATCTATGCTAACCTCCACCAGGTTGCAAATTCAAAATAATTTTTATCTGCATCTAGCTCTGAAAAAATATTTTGGCTTTTAGCAGTGTGTGGGACTTGTTCTATTAGTCCATCTATACTAACCTCCACCAGGTTGCAAATTCAATATAATTTTTATCTGCTTCTAGCTCTGAAAAAATATTTTGGCTTGTAGCAGTGTGTGGGACTTGTTCTATTAGTCCATCTATACTAACCTCCACCAGGTTGCAAATTCAATATAATTTTTATCTGCATCTAGCTCTGGAAAAATATTTGGGCTTCGGCTTGTAGCAGTGTGTGGGACTTGTTCTATTAGTCCATCTATACTAACCTCCACCAGGTTGCAAATTCAATATAATTTTTATCTGCATCTAGCTCTGAAAAAATATTTCGGCTTGTAGCAGTGTGTGGGACTTGTTCTATTAGTCCATCTATACTAACCTCCACCAGGTTGCAAATTAAAAATAATTTTTATCTGCATCTAGCTCTGAAAAAATATTTTGGCTTGTAGCAGTGTGTGGGACTTGTTCTATTAGTCCATCTATACTAACCTCCACCAGGTTGCAAATTCAATAAAATTTTTATCTGCATCTAGCTCTGAAAAAATATTTCGGCTTGTAGCAGTGTGTGAGACTTGTTCTATTAGTCCATCTATACTAACCTCCACCAGGTTGCAAATTCAATATAAATTTTATCTGCATCTAGCTCTGAAAAAATATTTCGACTTGTAGCAGTTTGTGGGACTTGTTCTATTAGTCCATCTATACTAACCTCCACCAGGTTGCAAATTCAAAATAATTTTTATCTGCATCTAGCTCTGAAAAAATATTTGGGCTTCGGCTTGTAGCAGTGTGTGGGACTTGTTCTATTAGTCCATCTATACTAACCTCCACCAGGTTGCAAATTCAATATAATTTTTATCTGCATCTAGCTCTGAAAAAATATTTCGGCTTGTAGCAGTGTGTGGGACTTGTTCTATTAGTCCATCTATACTAACCTCCACCAGGTTGCAAATTCAATATAATTTTTATCTGCATCTAGCTCTGAAAATATATTTTGGCTTGTAGCAGTGTGTGGAACTTGTTCTCTTAGTCCATCTATGCTAACCTCCACCAGGTTGCAAATTCAAAATAATTTTTATCTGCATCTAGCTCTGAAAAATTATTTTGTCTTGTAGCAGTGTGTGGGACTTGTTCTATTAGTCCATCTATACTAACCTCCACCAGGTTGCAAATTCAATATAATTTTATCTGCATCTAGCTCTGAAAAAATATTTTGGCTTGTAGCAGTGTGTGGAACTTGATCTATTAGTCCATCTATGCTAACCTACACCAGGTTGCAAATTCAAAATAATTTTTATCTGCATCTAGCTCTGAAAAAATATTTTGGCTTGTAGCAGTGTGTGGGACTTGTTCTATTAGTCCATCTATACTAACCTCCACCAGGTTGCAAATTCAATATAATTTTTATCTGCATCTAGCTCTGAAAAAATATTTTGGCTTGTAGCAGTGTGTGGGACTTGTTCTATTAGTCCATCTTTACTAAACTCCACCAATTTGCAAATTCAATATAATTTTTATCTGCATCTAGCTCTGAAAAAATATTTTGGCTTGTAGCAGTGTGTGGGACTTGTTCTATTAGTCCATCTATACTAAACTCCACCAATTTGCAAATTCAATATAATTTTTATCTGCATCTAGCTCTGAAAAAATATTTCGACTTGTAGCAGTGTGTGGGACTTGTTCTATTAGTCCATCTATACTAACCTCCACCAGGTTGCAAATTCAATATAATTTTTATCTGCATCTAGCTCTGAAAAAATATTTCGGCTTGTAGCAGTGTGTGGGCCTTGTTCTATTAGTCCATCTATACTAACCTCCAACAGGTTGCAAATTCAATATAATTTTTATCTGCATCTAGCTCTGAAAAAATATTTCGGCTTGTAGCAGTGTGTTGGACTTGTTCTATTAGTCCATCTATACTAACCTCCACCAGGTTGCAAATTCAATATAATTTTTATCTGCATCTAGCTCTGAAAAAATATTTCGGCTTGTAGCAGTGTGTGGGACTTGTTCTATTAGTCCATCTATACTAACCTCCACCAGGTTGCAAATTCAAAATAATTTTTATCTGCATCTAGCTCTGAAAAAATATTTCGGCTTGTAGCAGTGAGTGGAACTTGATCTATTAGTCCATCTAAACTAACCTCCACCAGGTTGCAAATTCAATATAATTTTTATCTGCATCTAGCTCTGAAAAAATATTTCCGCTAGTAGCAGTGTGTGGGACTTGTTCTATTAGTCCATCTATACTAACCTCCACCAGGTTGCAAATTCAATATAATTTTTATCTGCATCTAGCTCTGAAAAAATATTTCGGCTTGTATCAGTGTTTGGGACTTGTTCTATTAGTCCATCTATACTAACCTCCACCAGGTTGCAAATTCAAAATAATTTTTAACTACATCTAGCTCTGAAAAAATATTTCGGCTTGTAGCAGTGTGTGGGACTTGTTCTATTAGTCCATCTATACTAACCTCCACCAGGGTGCAAATTCATTATAATTTTTATCTGCATCTAGCTCTGAAAAAATATTTCGGCTTCGGCTTGTAGCAGTGTGTGGGACTTGTTCTGTTAGTCCATCTATACTAACCTCCACCAGGTTTCAAATTCAAAATAATTTTTATCTGCATCTAGCTCTGAAAAAATATTTTGGCTTGTAGCAGTGTGTGGGACTTCTTCTATTAGTCCATCTATACTAACCTCCACCAGGTTGCAAATTCAAAATAATTTTTATCTGCATCTAGCTCTGAAAAAATATTTTGGCTTGTAGCAGTGTGTGGGACTTGTTCTATTAGTCCATCTATACTAACCTCCACCAGGTTGCAACTTCAATATAATTTTTATCTGCATCTAGCTCTGAACAAATATTTTGGCTTGTAGCAGTGTGTGGGACTTGTTCTATTAGTCCATCTATACTAACCTCCACCAGGTTGCAAATTCAATATAATTTTTATCTGCATCTAGCTCTGAAAAAATATTTCGGCTTGTAGCAGTGTGTGGGACTTGTTCTATTAGTCCATCTATACTAACCTCCACCAGGTTGCAAATTCAATATAATTTTTATCTGCATCTAGCTCTGAAAAAATATTTCGGCTTGTAGCAGTGTGTGGGACTTGTTCTATTAGTCCATCTATACTAACCTCCACCAGGTTGCAAATTCAAAATGATTTTTATCTGCATCTAGCTCTGAAAAAATATTTCGGCTTGTAGCAGTATGTGGGACTTGTTCTATTAGTCCATCTATACAAACCTCCACCAGGTTGCAAATTCAATATAATTTTTATCTGCATCTAGCTCTGAAAAAATATTTCGGCTTGTAGCAGTATGTGGGACTTGTTCTATTAGTACATCTATACAAACCTCCACCAGGTTGCAAATTCAATATAATTTTTATCTGCATCTAGCTCTGAAAAAATATTTTGATGTGTAGCAGTGTGTGGGACTTGTTCTATTAGTCCATCTATGCTAACCTCCATCAGGTTGCAAATTCAATATAATTTTTATCTGCATCTAGCTCTGAAAAAATATTTCGGCTTGTAGCAGTGTGTGAGACTTGTTCTATTAGTCCATCTATACTAACCTCCAACAGATTGCAAATTCAAAATAATTTTTATCTGCATCTAGCTCTGAAAAAATATTTCGACTTGTAGCAGTGTGTGGGACTTATTCTATTAGTCCCTCTATACTATCCTCCACCAGGTTGCAAATTCAATATAATTTTTATCTGCATCTAGCTCTGAAAAAATATTTCGGCTTGTAGCAGTGTGTGGGACTTGTTCTATTAGTCCATCTATACTAACCTCCACCAGGTTGCAAATTCAATATAATTTTTATCTGCATCTAGCTCTGAAAAAATATTTCGGCTTGTAGCAGTGTGTGGGACTTGTTCTATTAGTCCATCTATACTAACCTCCACCAGGTTGCAAATTCAATATACTTTTTATCTGCATCTAGCTCTGAAAAAATATTTCGGCTTGTAGCAGTGTGTGAGACTTGTTGTATTAGTCTATCTATATTAACCTCCACCAGGTTGCAAATTCAAAATTATTTTTATCTGCATCTAGCTCTGAAAAAATATTTCGGCTTGTAGCAATGTGTGGGACTTGTTCTATTAGTCCATCTATACTAACCTCCACCAGGTTGCAAATTCAATATAATTTTTATCTGCATCTAGCTCTGAAAAAATATTTCGGCTTGTAGCAGTGTGTGGGACTTGTTCTATTAGTCCATCTATACTAACCTCCACCAGGTTGCAAATTCAATATAATTTTTATCTGCATCTAGCTCTGAAAAAATATTTCGGCTTGTAGCAGTGTGTGGGACTTGTTCTATTAGTCCATCTATACTAACCTCCACCAGGTTGCAAATTCAATATAAATTTTATCTGCATCTAGCTCTGAAAAAATATTTCGACTTGTAGCAGTGTGTGGGACTTGTTCTATTAGTCCATCTATACTAACCTCCACCAGGTTGCAAATTCAAAATAAATTTTATCTGCATCTAGCTCTGAAAAAATATTTGGGCTTCGGCTTGTAGCAGTGTGTGGGACTTGTTCTATTAGTCCATCTATACTAACCTCCACCAGGTTGCAAATTCAATATAATTTTTATCTGCATCTAGCTCTGAAAAAATATTTCGGCTTGTAGCAGTGTGTGGGACTTTTTCTATTAGTCCATCTATACTAACCTCCACCAGCTTGCAAATTCAATATAATTTTTATCTGCATCTAGCTCTGAAAATATATTTTGGCTTGTAGCAGTGTGTGGAATTTGTTCTATTAGTTCATCTATGCTAACCTCCACCAGGTTGCAAATTCAAAATAATTTTTATCTGCATCTAGCTCTGAAAAAATATTTCGGCTTCGGCTTGTAGCAGTGTGTGGGACTTGTTCTGTTAGTCCATCTATACTAACCTCCCCCAGGTTTCAAATTTAAAATAATTTTTATCTGCATCTAGCTCTGAAAAAATATTTTGGCTTGTAGCAGTTTGTGGGACTTGTTCTATTAGTCCATCTATACTAACCTCCACCAGGTTGCAAATTCAAAATAATTTTTATCTGCATCTAGCTCTGAAAAAATATTTTGGCTTGTAGCAGTGTGTGGGACTTGTTCTATTAGTCCATCTATACTAACCTCCACCAAGTTGCAACTTCAATATAATTTTTATCTGCATCTAGCTCTGAAAAAATATTTTGGCTTGTAGCAGTGTGTGGGACTTGTTCTATTATTCCATCTATACTAACCTCCACTAGGTTGCAAATTCAATATAATTTTTATCTGCATCTAGCTCTGAAAAAATATTTCGGCTTGTAGCAGTGTGTGGGACTTGTTCTATTAGTCCATCTATACTAACCTCCACCAGGTTGCAAATTCAATATAATTTTTATCTGCATCTAGCTCTGAAAAAATATTTCGGCTTGTAGCAGTGTGTGGGACTTGTTCTATTAGTCCATCTATACTAACCTCCACCAGGTTGCAAATTCAATATAATTTTTATCTGCATCTAGCTCTGAAAAAATATTTCGGCTTGTAGCAGTGTGTGGGACTTGTTCTATTAGTCCATCTATACTAACCTCCACCAGGTTGCAAATTCAAAATAATTTTTATCTGCATCTAGCTCTGAAAAAATATTTCGGCTTCGGCTTGTAGCAGTGTGTGGGACTTGTTCTTTTAGTCCATCTATACTAACCTCCCCCAGGTTTCAAATTTAAAATAATTTTTATCTGCATCTAGCTCTGAAAAAATATTTTGGCTTGTAGCAGTTTGTGGGACTTGTTCTATTAGTCCATCTATACTAACCTCCACCAGGTTGCAAATTCAAAATAATTTTTATCTGCATCTAGCTCTGAAAAAATATTTTGGCTTGTAGCAGTGTGTGGGACTTGTTCTATTAGTCCATCTATACTAACCTCCACCAGGTTGCAACTTCAATATAATTTTTATCTGCATCTAGCTCTGAAAAAATATTTTGGCTTGTAGCAGTGTGTGGGACTTGTTCTATTATTCCATCTATACTAACCTCCACCAGGTTGCAAATTCAATATAATTTTTATCTGCATCTAGCTCTGAAAAAATATTTCGGCTTGTAGCAGTGTGTGGGACTTGTTCTATTAGTCCATCTATACTAACCTCCACCAGGTTGCAAATTCAATATAATTTTTATCTGCATCTAGCTCTGAAAAAATATTTCGGCTTGTAGCAGTGTGTGGGACTTGTTCTATTAGTCCATCTATACTAACCTCCACCAGGTTGCAAATTCAATATAATTTTTATCTGCATCTAGCTCTGAAAAAATATTTCGGCTTGTAGCAGTGTGTGGGACTTGTTCTATTAGTCCATCTATACTAACCTCCACCAGGTTGCAAATTGAAAATAATTTTTATCTGCATCTAGCTCTGAAAAAATATTTCGGATTGTAGCAGTGTGTGGGACTTGTTCTATTAGTCCATCTATACTAACCTCCACCAGGTTGCAAATTCAATATAATTTTTATCTGCATCTAGCTCTGAAAAAATATTTTGATGTGTAGCAGTGTGTGGGACTTGTTCTATTAGTCCATCTATGCTAACCTCCATCAGGTTGCAAATTCAATGTAATGTTTATCTGCATCTAGCTCTGAAAAAATATTTCGGCTTGTAGCAGTGTGTGAGACTTGTTCTATTAGTCCATCTATACTAACCTCCAACAGATTGCAAATTCAAAATAATTTTTATCTGCATCTAGCTCTGAAAAAATATTTCGGCTTGTAGCAGTGTGTGGTACGTGTTCTATTAGTCCCTCTATACTATCCTCCACCAGGTTTCAAATTCAATATAATTTTTATCTGCATCTAGATCTGAAAAAATATTTTGGCTTGTAGCAGTGTGTGAAACTTGTTCTATTAGTCCATCTATACTAACCTCCACCAGGTTGCAAATTCAAAATAATTTTTATCTGCATCTAGCTCTGAAAAAATATTTCGGCTGCGGCTTGTAGCAGTGTGTTGGACTTGTTCTATTAGTCCATCTATACTAATCTCCACCAGGTTGCAAATTCAATATAATTTTTATCTGCATCTAGCTCTGAAAAAATATTTCGGCTTGTAGCAGTGTGTGGGCCTTGTTGTATTAGTACATCTATACTAAACTCCAACAGGTTGCAAATTCAATATAATTTTTATCTGCATCTAGCTCTGAAAAAAATATTTTGGCTTGTAGCAGTGTGTGAGACTTGTTCTATTAGTCCATCTATACTAACCTCCACCAGGTTGCAAATTCAATATAATTTTTATCTGCATCTAGCTCTGAAAAAATATTTTGGCTTGTAGCAGTGTGTGAGACTTGTTCTATTAGTCCATCTATACTAACCTCCACCAGGTTGCAAATTCAAAATAATTTTTATCTGCATCTAGGTCTGAAAAAATATTTCGGCTTTTAGCAGTGTGTGGGACTTGTTCTATTAGTCCATCTATACTAACCTCCACCAGGTTGCAAATTCAATATAATTTTTATCTGCATCTAGCTCTGAAAAAATATTTTGGCTTGTAGCAGTGTGTGAGACTTGTTCTATTAGTCCATCTATACTAACCTCCACCAGGTTGCAAATTCAAAATAATTTTTATCTGCATCTAGGTCTGAAAAAATATTTCGGCTTTTAGCAGTGTGTGGGACTTGTTCTATTAGTCCATCTATACTAACCTCCACCAGGTTGCAAATTCAATATAATTTTTATCTGCATCTAGCCCTGAAAAAATATTTCGGCTTGTAGCAGTGTGTGAGACTTGTTCTATGAGTCCATCTATACTAACCTCCACCAGGTTGCAAATTCAAAATAATTTTTATCTGCATCTAGCTCTGAAAAAATATTTCGGCTACTAGCAGTGTGTGGGACTTGTTCTATTAGTCCATCTATACTAACCTCCACCAGGTTGCAAATTCAAATTACTTTTTATCTGCATCTAGCTCTGAAAAAATATTTCGGCTTGTAGCAGTGTGTGGGACTTGTTCTATTAGTCCATCTATACTAACCTCCACCAGGTTGCAAATTCAATATAATTTTTATCTGCATCTAGCTCTGAAAAAATATTTCGGCTGCGGCTTGTAGCAGTGTGTTGGACTTGTTCTATTAGTCCATCTATACTAACTTCCACCAGGTTGCAAATTCAATATAATTTTTATCTGCATCTAGCTCTGAAAAAATATTTCGGCTTGTAGCAGTGTGTGGGACTTGTTCTATTAGTCCATCTATACTAACCTCCACCAGGTTGCAAATTCAATATAATTTTTATCTGCATCTAGCTCTGAAAAAATATTTCGGCTTGTAGCAGTGTGTGGGACTTGTTCTATTAGTCCATCTATACTAACCTCCACCAGGTTGCAAATTCAATATAATTTTTATCTGCATCTAGCTCTGAAAAAATATTTCGGCTTGTAGCAGTGTGTGGGACTTGTTCTATTAGTCCATCTATGCTAACCTCCATCAGGTTGCAAATTCAATATAATTTTTATCTGCATCTAGCTCTGAAAAAATATTTTGATGTGTAGCAGTGTGAGGGACTTGTTCTATTAGTCCATCTATGCTAACCTCCATCAGGTTGCAAATTCAATATAATTTTTATCTGCATCTAGCTCTGAAAAAATATTTCGGCTTGTAGCAGTGTGTGAGACTTGTTCTATTAGTCCATCTATACTAACCTCCAACAGATTGCAAATTCAAAATAATTTTTATCTGCATCTAGCTCTGAAAAAATATTTCGGCTTGTAGCAGTGTGTGGTACGTGTTCTATTAGTCCCTCTATACTATCCTCCACCAGGTTGCAAATTCAATATAATTTTTATCTGCATCTAGATCTGAAAAAATATTTTGGCTTGTAGCAGTGTGTGAAACTTGTTCTATTAGTCCATCTATACTAACCTCCACCAGGTTGCAAATTCAAAATAATTTTTATCTGCATCTAGCTCTGAAAAAATATTTCGGCTGCGGCTTGTAGCAGTGTGTTGGACTTGTTCTATTAGTCCATCTATACTAACCTCCACCAGGTTGCAAATTCAATATAATTTTTATCTGCATCTAGCTCTGAAAAAATATTTCGGCTTGTAGCAGTGTGTGGGCCTTGTTCTATTAGTACATCTATACTAAACTCCAACAGGTTGCAAATTCAATATAATTTTTATCTGCATCTAGCTCTGAAAAAAATATTTTGGCTTGTAGCAGTGTGTGAGACTTGTTCTATTAGTCCATCTATACTAACCTCCACCAGGTTGCAAATTCAATATAATTTTTATCTGCATCTAGCTCTGAAAAAATATTTTGGCTTGTAGCAGTGTGTGAGACTTGTTCTATTAGTCCATCTATACTAACCTCCACCAGGTTGCAAATTCAAAGTAATTTTTATCTGCATCTAGGTCTGAAAAAATATTTCGGCTTTTAGCAGTGTGTGGGACTTGTTCTATTAGTCCATCTATACTAACCTCCACCAGGTTGCAAATTCAATATAATTTTTATCTGCATCTAGCTCTGAAAAAATATTTTGGCTTGTAGCAGTGTGTGAGACTTGTTCTATTAGTCCATCTATACTAACCTCCACCAGGTTGCAAATTCAAAATAATTTTTATCTGCATCTAGGTCTGAAAAAATATTTCGGCTTTTAGCAGTGTGTGGGACTTGTTCTATTAGTCCATCTATACTAACCTCCACCAGGTTGCAAATTCAATATAATTTTTATCTGCATCTAGCCCTGAAAAAATATTTCGGCTTGTAGCAGTGTGTGAGACTTGTTCTATGAGTCCATCTATACTAACCTCCACCAGGTTGCAAATTCAAAATAATTTTTATCTGCATCTAGCTCTGAAAAAATATTTCGGCTACTAGCAGTGTGTGGGACTTGTTCTATTAGTCCATCTATACTAACCTCCACCAGGTTGCAAATTCAAATTACTTTTTATCTGCATCTAGCTCTGAAAAAATATTTCGGCTTGTAGCAGTGTGTGGGACTTGTTCTATTAGTCCATCTATACTAACCTCCACCAGGTTGCAAATTCAATATAATTTTTATCTGCATCTAGCTCTGAAAAAATATTTCGGCTGCGGCTTGTAGCAGTGTGTTGGACTTGTTCTATTAGTCCATCTATACTAACTTCCACCAGGTTGCAAATTCAATATAATTTTTATCTGCATCTAGCTCTGAAAAAATATTTCGGCTTGTAGCAGTGTGTGGGACTTGTTCTATTAGTCCATCTATACTAACCTCCACCAGGTTGCAAATTCAATATAATTTTTATCTGCATCTAGCTCTGAAAAAATATTTCGGCTTGTAGCAGTGTGTGGGACTTGTTCTATTAGTCCATCTATACTAACCTCCACCAGGTTGCAAATTCAATATAATTTTTATCTGCATCTAGCTCTGAAAAAATATTTCGGCTTGTAGCAGTGTGTGGGACTTGTTCTATTAGTCCATCTATGCTAACCTCCATCATGTTGCAAATTCAATATAATTTTTATCTGCATCTAGCTCTGAAAAAATATTTTGATGTGTAGCAGTGTGAGGGACTTGTTCTATTAGTCCATCTATGCTAACCTCCATCAGGTTGCAAATTCAATATAATTTTTATCTGCATCTAGCTCTGAAAAAATATTTCGGCTTGTAGCAGTGTGTGAGACTTGTTCTATTAATCCATCTATACTAACCTCCAACAGATTGCAAATTCAAAATAATTTTTATCTGCATCTAGCTCTGAAAAAATATTTCGGCTTGTAGCAGTGTGTGGTACGTGTTCTATTAGTCCCTCTATACTATCCTCCACCAGGTTGCAAATTCAATATAATTTTTATCTGCATCTAGATCTGAAAAAATATTTTGGCTTGTAGCAGTGTGTGGAACTTGTTCTATTAGTCCATCTATACTAACCTCCACCAGGTTGCAAATTCAAAATAATTTTTATCTGCATCTAGCTCTGAAAAAATATTTCGGCTGCGGCTTGTAACAGTGTGTTGGACTTGTTCTATTAGTCCATCTATGCTAACCTCCACCAGGTTGCAAATTCAATATAATTTTTATCTGCATCTAGCTCTGAAAAAATATTTCGGCTTGTAGCAGTGTGTGGGACTTGTTCTATTAGTCCATCTATACTAACCTCCAACAGGTTGCAAATTCAATATAATTTTTATCTGCATCTAGCTCTGAAAAAATATTTCGGCTTGTAGCAGTGTGTGGTACGTGTTCTATTAGTCCCTCTATACTATCCTCCACCAGGTTGCAAATTCAATATAATTTTTATCTGCATCTAGATCTGAAAAAATATTTTGGCTTGTAGCAGTGTGTGGGACTTGTTCTATTAGTCCATCTATACTAACCTCCACCAGGTTTCAAATTCAAAATAATTTTTATCTGCATCTCGCTCTGAAAAAATATTTGGGCTTCGGCTTGTAGCAGTGTGTGGGACTTGTTCTATTAGTCCATCTATACTAACCTCCACCAGGTTGCAAATTCAATATAATTTTTATCTGCATCTAGCTCTGAAAAAATATTTCGGATTGTAGCAGTGTGTGGGACTTGTTCTATTAGTCCATCTATAATAACTTCCACCAGGTTGCAAATTCAATATAATTTTTATCTGCATCTAGCTCTGAAAATATATTTCGGCTTGTAGCAGTGTGTGGAACTTGTTCTATTAGTCCATCTATGCTAACCTCCACCAGGTTGCAAATTCAAAATAATTTTTATCTGCATCTAGCTCTGAAAAATTATTTTGGCTTGTAGCAGTGTGTGGGACTTGTTCTATTAGTCCATCTATACTAACCTCCACCAGGTTGCAAATTCAATTTAATTTTTATCTGCATCTAGCTCTGAAAAAATATTTTGGCTTGTAGCAGTGTGTGAGACTTGTTCTATTAGTCCATCTATACTAACCTCCACCAGGTTGCAAATTCAAAATAATTTTTATCTGCATCTAGGTCTGATAAAATATTTCGGCTTTTAGCAGTGTGTGGGACTTGTTCTATTAGTCCATCTATACTAACCTCCACCAGGTTGCAAATTCAATATAATTTTTATCTGCATCTAGCTCTGAAAAAATATTTCGGCTTGTAGCAGTGTGTGAGACTTGTTCTATGAGTCCATCTATACTAACCTCCACCAGGTTGCAAATTCAAAATAATTTTTATCTGCATCTAGCTCTGAAAAAATATTTTGGCTTGTAGCAGTGTGTGGGACTTGTTCTATTAGTCCATGTATACTAACCTCCACCAGGTTGCAAATTCAAATTACTTTTTATCTGCATCTAGCTCTGAAATAATATTTCGGCTTGTAGCAGTGTGTGGGACTTGTTCTATTAGTCCATCTATACTAACCTCCACCAGGTTGCAAATTCAATATAATTTTTATCTGCATCTAGCTCTGAAAAAATATTTCGGCTACGGCTTGTAGCAGTGTGTTGGACTTGTTCTATTAGTCCATCTATACTAACCTCCACCAGGTTGCAAATTCAATATAATTTTTATCTGCATCTAGCTCTGAAAAAATATTTCGGCTTGTAGCAGTGTGTGGGCCTTGTTCTATTAGTACATCTATACTAAACTCCAACAGGTTGCAAATTCAATATAATTTTTATCTGCATCTAGCTCTGAAAAAATATTTCGGCTTGTAGCAGTGTGTTGGACTTGTTCTATTAGTCCATCTATACTAACCTCCACCAGGTTGCAAATTCAATATAATTTTTATATGCATCTAGCTCTGAAAAAATATTTCGGCTTGTAGCAGTGTGTGGAACTTGTTCTATTAGTCCATCTATGCTAACCTACACCAGGTTGCAAATTCAAAATAATTTTTATCTGCATCTAGCTCTGAAAAAATATTTCGGCTTCGGCTTGTAGCAGTGTGTGGGACTTGTTCTTTTAGTCCATCTATACTAACCTCCCCCAGGTTTCAAATTTAAAATAATTTTTATCTGCATCTAGCTCTGAAAAAATATTTTGGCTTGTAGCAGTTTTTGGGACTTGTTCTATTAGTCCATCTATACTAACCTCCACCAGGTTGCAAATTCAAAATAATTTTTATCTGCATCTAGCTCTGAAAAAATATTTTGGCTTGTAGCAGTGTGTGGGACTTGTTCTATTAGTCCATCTATACTAACCTCCACCAGGTTGCAACTTCAATATAATTTTTATCTGCATCTAGCTCTGAAAAAATATTTTGGCTTGTAGCAGTGTGTGGGACTTGTTCTATTATTCCATCTATACTAACCTCCACCAGGTTGCAAATTCAATATAATTTTTATCTGCATCTAGCTCTGAAAAAATATTTCGGCTTGTAGCAGTGTGTGGGACTTGTTCTATTAGTCCATCTATACTAACCTCCACCAGGTTGCAAATTCAATATAATTTTTATCTGCATCTAGCTCTGAAAAAATATTTCGGCTTGTAGCAGTGTGTGGGACTTGTTCTATTAGTCCATCTATACTAACCTCCACCAGGTTGCAAATTCAATATAATTTTTATCTGCATCTAGCTCTGAAAAAATATTTCGGCTTGTAGCAGTGTGTGGGACTTGTTCTATTAGTCCATCTATACTAACCTCCACCAGGTTGCAAATTGAAAATAATTTTTATCTGCATCTAGCTCTGAAAAAATATTTCGGATTGTAGCAGTGTGTGGGACTTGTTCTATTAGTCCATCTATACTAACCTCCACCAGGTTGCAAATTCAATATAATTTTTATCTGCATCTAGCTCTGAAAAAATATTTTGATGTGTAGCAGTGTGTGGGACTTGTTCTATTAGTCCATCTATGCTAACCTCCATCAGGTTGCAAATTCAATGTAATGTTTATCTGCATCTAGCTCTGAAAAAATATTTCGGCTTGTAGCAGTGTGTGAGACTTGTTCTATTAGTCCATCTATACTAACCTCCAACAGATTGCAAATTCAAAATAATTTTTATCTGCATCTAGCTCTGAAAAAATATTTCGGCTTGTAGCAGTGTGTGGTACGTGTTCTATTAGTCCCTCTATACTATCCTCCACCAGGTTGCAAATTCAATATAATTTTTATCTGCATCTAGATCTGAAAAAATATTTTGGCTTGTAGCAGTGTGTGAAACTTGTTCTATTAGTCCATCTATACTAACCTCCACCAGGTTGCAAATTCAAAATAATTTTTATCTGCATCTAGCTCTGAAAAAATATTTCGGCTGCGGCTTGTAGCAGTGTGTTGGACTTGTTCTATTAGTCCATCTATACTAACCTCCACCAGGTTGCAAATTCAATATAATTTTTATCTGCATCTAGCTCTGAAAAAATATTTCGGCTTGTAGCAGTGTGTGGGCCTTGTTCTATTAGTACATCTATACTAAACTCCAACAGGTTGCAAATTCAATATAATTTTTATCTGCATCTAGCTCTGAAAAAAATATTTTGGCTTGTAGCAGTGTGTGAGACTTGTTCTATTAGTCCATCTATACTAACCTCCACCAGGTTGCAAATTCAATATAATTTTTATCTGCATCTAGCTCTGAAAAAATATTTTGGCTTGTAGCAGTGTGTGAGACTTGTTCTATTAGTCCATCTATACTAACCTCCACCAGGTTGCAAATTCAAAATAATTTTTATCTGCATCTAGGTCTGAAAAAATATTTCGGCTTTTAGCAGTGTGTGGGACTTGTTCTATTAGTCCATCTATACTAACCTCCACCAGGTTGCAAATTCAATATAATTTTTATCTGCATCTAGCTCTGAAAAAATATTTTGGCTTGTAGCAGTGTGTGAGACTTGTTCTATTAGTCCATCTATACTAACCTCCACCAGGTTGCAAATTCAAAATAATTTTTATCTGCATCTAGGTCTGAAAAAATATTTCGGCTTTTAGCAGTGTGTGGGACTTGTTCTATTAGTCCATCTATACTAACCTCCACCAGGTTGCAAATTCAATATAATTTTTATCTGCATCTAGCCCTGAAAAAATATTTCGGCTTGTAGCAGTGTGTGAGACTTGTTCTATGAGTCCATCTATACTAACCTCCACCAGGTTGCAAATTCAAAATAATTTTTATCTGCATCTAGCTCTGAAAAAATATTTCGGCTACTAGCAGTGTGTGGGACTTGTTCTATTAGTCCATCTATACTAACCTCCACCAGGTTGCAAATTCAAATTACCTTTTATCTGCATCTAGCTCTGAAAAAATATTTCGGCTTGTAGCAGTGTGTGGGACTTGTTCTATTAGTCCATCTATACTAACCTCCACCAGGTTGCAAATTCAATATAATTTTTATCTGCATCTAGCTCTGAAAAAATATTTCGGCTGCGGCTTGTAGCAGTGTGTTGGACTTGTTCTATTAGTCCATCTATACTAACTTCCACCAGGTTGCAAATTCAATATAATTTTTATCTGCATCTAGCTCTGAAAAAATATTTCGGCTTGTAGCAGTGTGTGGGACTTGTTCTATTAGTCCATCTATACTAACCTCCACCAGGTTGCAAATTCAATATAATTTTTATCTGCATCTAGCTCTGAAAAAATATTTCGGCTTGTAGCAGTGTGTGGGACTTGTTCTATTAGTCCATCTATGCTAACCTCCATCAGGTTGCAAATTCAATATAATTTTTATCTGCATCTAGCTCTGAAAAAATATTTTGATGTGTAGCAGTGTGAGGGACTTGTTCTATTAGTCCATCTATGCTAACCTCCATCAGGTTGCAAATTCAATATAATTTTTATCTGCATCTAGCTCTGAAAAAATATTTCGGCTTGTAGCAGTGTGTGAGACTTGTTCTATTAGTCCATCTATACTAACCTCCAACAGATTGCAAATTCAAAATAATTTTTATCTGCATCTAGCTCTGAAAAAATATTTCGGCTTGTAGCAGTGTGTGGTACGTGTTCTATTAGTCCCTCTATACTATCCTCCACCAGGTTGCAAATTCAATATAATTTTTATCTGCATCTAGATCTGAAAAAATATTTTGGCTTGTAGCAGTGTGTGGAACTTGTTCTATTAGTCCATCTATACTAACCTCCACCAGGTTGCAAATTCAAAATAATTTTTATCTGCATCTAGCTCTGAAAAAATATTTCGGCTGCGGCTTGTAACAGTGTGTTGGACTTGTTCTATTAGTCCATCTATGCTAACCTCCACCAGGTTGCAAATTCAATATAATTTTTATCTGCATCTAGCTCTGAAAAAATATTTCGGCTTGTAGCAGTGTGTGGGACTTGTTCTATTAGTCCATCTATACTAACCTCCAACAGGTTGCAAATTCAATATAATTTTTATCTGCATCTAGCTCTGAAAAAATATTTAGACTTGTAGCAGTGTGTGGGACTTGTTCTATTAGTCCATCTATACTAACCTCCACCAGGTTTCAAATTCAAAATAATTTTTATCTGCATCTAGCTCTGAAAAAATATTTGGGCTTCGGCTTGTAGCAGTGTGTGGGACTTGTTCTATTAGTCCATCTATACTAACCTCCACCAGGTTGCAAATTCAATATAATTTTTATCTGCATCTAGCTCTGAAAAAATATTTCGGATTGTAGCAGTGTGTGGGACTTGTTCTATTAGTCCATCTATAATAACTTCCACCAGGTTGCAAATTCAATATAATTTTTATCTGCATCTAGCTCTGAAAATATATTTCGGCTTGTAGCAGTGTGTGGAACTTGTTCTATTAGTCCATCTATGCTAACCTCCACCAGGTTGCAAATTCAAAATAATTTTTATCTGCATCTAGCTCTGAAAAATTATTTTGGCTTGTAGCAGTGTGTGGGACTTGTTCTATTAGTCCATCTATACTAACCTCCACCAGGTTGCAAATTCAATTTAATTTTTATCTGCATCTAGCTCTGAAAAAATATTTTGGCTTGTAGCAGTGTGTGAGACTTGTTCTATTAGTCCATCTATACTAACCTCCACCAGGTTGCAAATTCAAAATAATTTTTATCTGCATCTAGGTCTGATAAAATATTTCGGCTTTTAGCAGTGTGTGGGACTTGTTCTATTAGTCCATCTATACTAACCTCCACCAGGTTGCAAATTCAATATAATTTTTATCTGCATCTAGCTCTGAAAAAATATTTCGGCTTGTAGCAGTGTGTGAGACTTGTTCTATGAGTCCATCTATACTAACCTCCACCAGGTTGCAAATTCAAAATAATTTTTATCTGCATCTAGCTCTGAAAAAATATTTTGGCTTGTAGCAGTGTGTGGGACTTGTTCTATTAGTCCATGTATACTAACCTCCACCAGGTTGCAAATTCAAATTACTTTTTATCTGCATCTAGCTCTGAAATAATATTTCGGCTTGTAGCAGTGTGTGGGACTTGTTCTATTAGTCCATCTATACTAACCTCCACCAGGTTGCAAATTCAATATAATTTTTATCTGCATCTAGCTCTGAAAAAATATTTCGGCTACGGCTTGTAGCAGTGTGTTGGACTTGTTCTATTAGTCCATCTATACTAACCTCCACCAGGTTGCAAATTCAATATAATTTTTATCTGCATCTAGCTCTGAAAAAATATTTCGGCTTGTAGCAGTGTGTGGGCCTTGTTCTATTAGTACATCTATACTAAACTCCAACAGGTTGCAAATTCAATATAATTTTTATCTGCATCTAGCTCTGAAAAAATATTTCGGCTTGTAGCAGTGTGTTGGACTTGTTCTATTAGTCCATCTATACTAACCTCCACCAGGTTGCAAATTCAATATAATTTTTATATGCATCTAGCTCTGAAAAAATATTTCGGCTTGTAGCAGTGTGTGGAACTTGTTCTATTAGTCCATCTATGCTAACCTACACCAGGTTGCAAATTCAAAATAATTTTTATCTGCATCTAGCTCTGAAAAATTATTTTGGCTTGTAGCAGTGTGTGGGCCTTGTTCTATTAGTCCATTTATACTAACCTCCACCAGGTTGCAAATTCAATATAATTTTTATCTGCATCTAGCTCTGAAAAAATATTTTGGCTTGTAGCAGTTTGTGAGACTTGTTCTATTAGTCCATCTATACTAACCTCCACCAGGTTGCAAATTCAAAATAATTTTTATTTGCATCTAGGTCTGAAAAAATATTTCGGCTTTTAGCAGTGTGTGGGACTTGTTCTATTAGTCCATCTATACTAACCTCCTCCAGGTTGCAAATTCAATATAATTTTTATCTGCATCTAGCTCTGAAAAAATATTTCGGCTTGTAGCAGTGTGTGAGACTTGTTCTATGAGTCCATCTATACTAACCTCCACCAGGTTGCAAATTCAAAATAATTTTTATCTGCATCTAGCTCTGAAAAAATATTTCGGCTTGTAGCAGTGTGTGGGACTTGTTCTATTAGTCCATCTATACTAACCTCCACCAGGTTGCAAATTCAAATTACTTTTTATCTGCATCTAGCTCTGAAAAAATATTTCGGCTTGTAGCAGTGTGTGGGACTTGTTCTATTAGTCCATCTATACTAACCTCCACCAGGTTGCAAATTCAATATAATTTTTATCTGCATCTAGCTCTGAAAAAAATATTTTGGCTTGTAGCAGTGTGTGAGACTTGTTCTATTAGTCCATCTATACTAACCTCCACCAGGTTGCAAATTCAATATAATTTTTATCTGCATCTAGCTCTGAAAAAATATTTTGGCTTGTAGCAGTGTGTGAGACTTGTTCTATTAGTCCATCTATACTAACCTCCACCAGGTTGCAAATTCAAAATAATTTTCATCTGCATCTAGGTCTGAAAAAATATTTCGGCTTTTAGCAGTGTGTGGGACTTGTTCTATTAGTCCATCTATACTAACCTCCACCAGGTTGCAAATTCAATATAATTTTTATCTGCATCTAGCTCTGAAAAAATATTTTGGCTTGTAGCAGTGTGTGAGACTTGTTCTATTAGTCCATCTATACTAACCTCCACCAGGTTGCAAATTCAAAATAATTTTTATCTGCATCTAGGTCTGAAAAAATATTTCGGCTTTTAGCAGTGTGTGGGACTTGTTCTATTAGTCCATCTATACTAACCTCCACCAGGTTGCAAATTCAATATAATTTTTATCTGCATCTAGCCCTGAAAAAATATTTCGGCTTGTAGCAGTGTGTGAGACTTGTTCTATGAGTCCATCTATACTAACCTCCACCAGGTTGCAAATTCAAAATAATTTTTATCTGCATCTAGCTCTGAAAAAATATTTCGGCTTGTAGCAGTGTGTGGGACTTGTTCTATTAGTCCATCTATACTAACCTCCACCAGGTTGCAAATTCAAATTACTTTTTATCTGCATCTAGCTCTGAAAAAATATTTCGGCTTGTAGCAGTGTGTGGGACTTGTTCTATTAGTCCATCTATACTAACCTCCACCAGGTTGCAAATTCAATATAATTTTTATCTGCATCTAGCTCTGAAAAAATATTTCGGCTGCGGCTTGTAGCAGTGTGTTGGACTTGTTCTATTAGTCCATCTATACTAACTTCCACTAGGTTGCAAATTCAATATAATTTTTATCTGCATCTAGCTCTGAAAAAATATTTCGGTTGTAGCAGTGTGTGGGACTTGTTCTATTAGTCCATCTATACTAACCTCCAACAGGTTGCAAATTCAATATACTTTTTATGTGCATCTAGCTCTGAAAAAATATTTAGACTTGTAGCAGTGTGTGGGACTTGTTCTATTAGTCCATCTATACTAACCTCCACCAGGTTTCAAATTCAAAATAATTTTTATCTGCATCTAGCTCTGAAAAAATATTTGGGCTTCGGCTTGTAGCAGTATGTGGGACTTGTTCTATTAGTCCATCTATACTATCCTCCACCAGGTTGCAAATTCAATATAATTTTTATCTGCATCTAGCTCTGAAAATATATTTCGGCTTGTAGCAGTGTGTGGAACTTGTTCTATTAGTCCATCTATGCTAACCTCCACCAGGTTGCAAATTCAAAATAATTTTTATCTGCATCTAGCTCTGAAAAATTATTTTGGCTTGTAGCAGTGTGTGGGACTTGTTCTATTAGTCCATCTATACTAACCTCCACCAGGTTGCAAATTCAATATAATTTTTATCTGCATCTAGCTCTGAAAAAATATTTTGGCTTGTAGCAGTGTGTGAGACTTGTTCTATTAGTCCATCTATACTAACCTCCACCAGGTTGCAAATTCAAAATAATTTTTATCTGCATCTAGGTCTGAAAAAATATTTCGGCTTTTAGCAGTGTGTGGGACTTGTTCTATTAGTCCATCTATACTAACCTCCACCAGGTTGCAAATTCAATATAATTTTTATCTGCATCTAGCTCTGAAAAAATATTTCGGCTTGTAGCAGTGTGTGAGACTTGTTCTATGAGACCATCTATACTAACCTCCACCAGGTTGCAAATTCAAAATAATTTTTATCTGCATCTAGCTCTGAAAAAATATTTCGGCTTGTAGCAGTGTGTGGGACTTGTTCTATTAGTCCATCTATACTAACCTCCACCAGGTTGCAAATTCAAATTACTTTTTATCTGCATCTAGCTCTGAAAAAATATTTCGGCTTGTAGCAGTGTGTGGGACTTGTTCTATTAGTCCATCTATACTAACCTCCACCAGGTTGCAAATTCAATATAATTTTTATCTGCATCTAGCTCTGAAAAAATATTTCGGCTGCGGCTTGTAGCAGTGTGTTGGACTTGTTCTATTAGTCCATCTATACTAACCTCCACCAGGTTGCAAATTCAATATAATTTTTATCTGCATCTAGCTCTGAAAAAATATTTTGGCTTGTAGCAGTGTGTGGGCCTTGTTCTATTAGTCCATCTATACTAAACTCCAACAGGTTGCAAATTCAATATAATTTTTATCTGCATCTAGCTCTGAAAAAATATTTCGGCTTGTAGCAGTGTGTTGGACTTGTTCTATTAGTCCATCTATACTAACCTCCACCAGGTTGCAAATTCAATATAATTATTATCTGCATCTAGCTCTGAAAAAATATTTCGGCTTGTAGCAGTGTGTGGGACTTGTTCTATTAGTCCATCTATACTAACCTCCACCAGGTTGCAAATTCAAAATAATTTTTATCTGCATCTAGCTCTGAAAAAATATTTCGGCTTGTAGCAGTGTGTGGAACTTGATCTATTAGTCCATCTAAACTAACCTCCACCAGGTTGCAAATTCAATATAATTTTTATCTGCATCTAGCTCTGAAAAAATATTTCCGCTAGTAGCAGTGTGTGGGACTTGTTCTATTAGTCCATCTATACTAACCTCCACCAGGTTGCAAATTCAATATAATTTTTATCTGCATCTAGCTCTGAAAAAATATTTCGGCTTGTATCAGTGTTTGGGACTTGTTCTATTAGTCCATCTATACTAACCTCCACCAGGTTGCAAATTCATTATAATTTTTATCTGCATCTAGCTCTGAAAAAATATTTCGGCTTCGGCTTGTAGCAGTGTGTGGGACTTGTTCTATTAGTCCATCTATACTAACCTCCACCAGGTTTCAAATTCAAAATAATTTTTATCTGCATCTAGCTCTGAAAAATTATTTTGGCTTGTAGCAGTGTGTGGGACTTGTTCTATTAGTCCATCTATACTAACCTCCACCAGGTTGCAAATTCAATACAATTTTTATCTGCATCTAGCTCTGAAAAAATATTTTGGCTTGTAGCAGTGTGTGAGACTTGTTCTATTAGTCCATCTATACTAACCTCCACCAGGTTGCAAATTCAAAATAATTTTTATCTGCATCTAGGTCTGAAAAAATATTTCGGCTTTTAGCAGTGTGTGGGACTTGTTCTATTAGTCCATCTATACTAACCTCCACCAGGTTGCAAATTCAATATAATTTTTATCTGCATCTAGCTCTGAAAAAATATTTCGGCTTGTAGCAGTGTGTGAGACTTGTTCTATGAGTCCATCTATACTAACCTCCACCAGGTTGCAAATTCAAAATAATTTTTATCTGCATCTAGCTCTGAAAAAATATTTCGGCTTGTAGCAGTGTGTGGGACTTGTTCTATTAGTCCATCTATACTAACCTCCACCAGGTTGCAAATTCAAATTACTTTTTATCTGCATCTAGCTCTGAAAAAATATTTCGGCTTGTAGCAGTGTGTGGGACTTGTTCTATTAGTCCATCTATACTAACCTCCACCAGGTTGCAAATTCAATATAATTTTTATCTGCATCTAGCTCTGAAAAAATATTTCGGCTGCGGCTTGTAGCAGTGTGTTGGACTTGTTCTATTAGTCCATCTATACTAACCTCCACCAGGTTGCAAATTCAATATAATTTTTATCTGCATCTAGCTCTGAAAAAATATTTTGGCTTGTAGCAGTGTGTGGGCCTTGTTCTATTAGTCCATCTATACTAAACTCCAACAGGTTGCAAATTCAATATAATTTTTATCTGCATCTAGCTCTGAAAAAATATTTCGGCTTGTAGCAGTGTGTTGAACTTGTTCTATTAGTCCATCTATACTAACCTCCACCATGTTGCAAATTCAATAAAATTTTTATCTGCATCTAGCTCTGAAAAAATATTTCGGCTTGTATCAGTGTTTGGGACTTGTTCTATTAGTCCATCTATACTAACCTCCACCAGGTTGCAAATTCAAAATAATTTTTATCTACATCTAGCTCTGAAAAAATATTTCGGCTTGAAGCAGTGTGTGGGACTTGTTCTATTAGTCCATCTATACTAACCTCCACCAGGTTGCAAATTCATTATAATTTTTATCTGCATCTAGCTCTGAAAAAATATTTCGGCTTCGGCTTGTAGCAGTGTGTGGGACTTGTTCTATTAGTCCATCTATACTAACCTCCACCAGGTTTCAAATTCAAAATAATTTTTATCTGCATATAGCTCTGAAAAAATATTTTGGCTTGTAGCAGTGTGTGGGACTTGTTCTATTATTCGATCTATACTAACCTCCACCAGGTTGCAAATTCAAAATAATTTGTATCTGCATCTAACTCTGAAAAAATATTTTGGCTTGTACCAATGTGTGGGACTTGTTCTATTAGTCCATCTATACTAACCTCCACCAGGTTGCAACTTCAATATAATTTTTATCTGCTTCTAGCTCTGAAAAAATATTTTGGCTTGTAGCATTGTGTGGGACTTGTTCTATTAGTCCATCTATACTAACCTCCACCAGGTTGCAAATTCAATATAATTTTTATCTGCATCTAGCTCTGAAAAAATATTTGGGCTTCGGCTTGTAGCAGTGTGTGGGACTTGTTCTATTAGTCCATCTATACTAACCTCCACCAGGTTGCAAATTCAATATAATTTTTATCTGCATCCAGCTCTGAAAAAATATTTCGGCTTGTAGCAGTGTGTGGGACTTGTTCTATTAGACCATCTATATTAACCTCCACCAGGTTGCAAATTAAAAATAATTTTTATCTGCATCTAGGTCTGAAAAAATATTTCGGCTTTTAGCAGTGTGTGGGACTTGTTCTATTAGTCCATCTATACTAACCTCCACCAGGTTGCAAATTCAATATAATTTTTATCTGCATCTAGCTCTGAAAAAATATTTCGGCTTGTAGCAGTGTGTGGGACTTGTTCTATTAGTCCATCTATACTAACCTCCACCAGGTTGCAAATTCAATATAATATTTATCTGCATCTAGCTCTGAAAAAATATTTCGGCTTGTAGCAGTGTGTGGGACTTGTTCTATTAGTCCTTATATACTAACCTCCACCAGGTTGCAAATTCAAAATAATTTTTATCTGCATCTAGGTCTGAAAAAATATTTCGGCTTGTAGCAGTGTGTGGGACTTGTTCTATTAGTCCATCTATACTAACCTCCACCAGGTTGCAAATTCATTATAATTTTTATCTGCATCTAGCTCTGAAAAAATATTTCGGCTTGTAGCAGTGTGTGGGACTTGTTCTATTAGTCCATCTATACAAAGCTCCACCAGGTTGCAAATTCAATATAATTTTTATCTGCATCTAGCTCTAAAAAAAATATTTCGGCTTGTAGCAGTGTGTGAGACTTGTTCTATTAGTCCATCTATTCTAACCTCCAACAGGTTGCAAATTCAAAATAATTTTTATCTGCATCTAGCTCTGAAAAAATATTTCGGCTTGTAGCAGTGTGTGGGACTTGTTCTATTAGTCCATCTATACTAACCTCCACCAGGTTGCAAATTCAATATAATTTTTATCTGCATCTAGCTCTGAAAAAATATTTCGACTTGTAGCAGTGTGTGGGACTTGTTCTATTAGTCCATCTATACTAACCTCCAGCAGGTTGCAAATTCAATAAAATTTTTATCTGCATCTAGCTCTGAAAAATTATTTCGGCTTGTAGCAATGTGTGGGACTTGTTCTATTAGTCCATCTATACTAATCTCCACCAGGTTGCAAATTCAATATAAATTTTATCTGCATCTAGCTCTGAAAAAGTGTTTTGACTTGTAGCAGTGTGTGGGACTTGTTCTATTAGTCCATCTATACTAACCTCCACCAGGTTGCAAATTCAAAATAATTTTTATCTGCATCTAGCTCTGAAAAAATATTTGGGCTTCGGCTTGTAGCAGTGTGTGGGACTTGTTCTATTAGTCCATCTATACTAACCTCCACCAGGTTGCAAATTCAATATAATTTTTATCTGCATCTAGCTCTGAAAAAATATTTCGGCTTGTAGCAGTGTGTGGGACTTGTTCTATTAGTCCATCTATACTAACCTCCACCAGGTTGCAAATTCAATATAATTTTTATCTGCATCTAGCTCTGAAAATATATTTTGGCTTGTAGCAGTGTGTGGAACTTGTTCTATTAGTCCATCTATGCTAACCTCCACCAGGTTGCAAATTCAAAATAATTTTTATCTGCATCTAGCTCTGAAAAATTATTTTGGCTTGTAGCAGTGTGTGGGACTTGTTCTATTAGTCCATCTATACTAACCTCCACCAGGTTGCAAATTCAATATAATTTTTATCTGCATCTAGCTCTGAAAAAATATTTTGGCTTGTAGCAGTGTGTGGAACTTGATCTATTAGTCCATCTATGCTAACCTCCACCAGGTTGCAAATTCAAAATAATTTTTATCTGCATCTAGCTCTGAAAAAATATTTTGGCTTGTAGCAGTGTGTGGGACTTGTTCTATTAGTCCATCTATACTAACCTCCACCAGGTTGCAAATTCAATATAATTTTTATCTGCTTCTAGCTGTGAAAAAATATTTTGGCTTGTAGCAGTGTGTGGGACTTGTTCTATTAGTCCATCTATACTAACCTCCACCAGGTTGCAAATTCAATATAATTTTTATCTGCATCTAGCTCTGAAAAAATATTTGGGCTTCGGCTTGTAGCAGTGTGTGGGACTTGTTCTATTAGTCCATCTATACTAACCTCCACCAGGTTGCAAATTCAATATAATTTTTATCTGCATCTAGCTCTGAAAAAATATTTCGGCTTGTAGCAGTGTGTGGGACTTGTTCTATTAGTCCATCTATACTAACCTCCACCAGGTTGCAAATTCAATATAATTTTTATCTGCATCTAGCTCTGAAAAAATATTTCGGCTTGTAGCAGTGTGTGGGAATTGTTCTATTAGTCCATCTATACTAACCTCCACCAGGTTGCAAATTCAATATAATATTTATCTGCATCTAGCTCTGAAAAAATATTTCGGCTTGTAGCAGTGTGTGGGACTTGTTCTATTAGTCCATATATACTAACCTCCACCAGGTTGCAAATTCAAAATAATTTTTATCTGCATCTAGGTCTGAAAAAATATTTCGGCTTGTAGCAGTGTGTGGGACTTGTTCTATTAGTCCATCTATACTAACCTCCACCAGGTTGCAAATTCAATATAATTTTTATCTGCATCTAGCTCTGAAAAAATATTTCGGCTTGTATCAGTGTTTGGGACTTGTTCTATTAGTCCGTCTATACTAAACTCCACCAGGTTGCAAATTCAAAATAATTTTTATCTACATCTAGCTCTGAAAAAATATTTCGGCTTGATGCAGTGTGTGGTACTTGTTCTATTAGTCCATCTATACTAACCTCCACCAGGTTGCAAATTCATTATAATTTTTATCTGCATCTAGTTCTGAAAAAATATTTCAGCTTCGGCTTGTAGCAGTGTGTGGGACTTGTTCTATTAGTCCATCTATACTAAGCTCCACCAGGTTGCAAATTCAATATAATTTTTATCTGCATCTAGCTCTGAAAAAATATTTCGGCTTGTAGCAGTGTGTGGGACTTGTTCTATTAGTCCATCTATACTAACCTCCACCAGGTTGCAAATTCAAAATAATTTTTATCTGCATCTAGGTCTGAAAAAATATTTCGGCTTGTAGCAGTGTGTGGGACTTGTTCTATTAGTCCATCTATACTAACCTCCACCAGGTTGCAAATTCAATATAATTTTTATCTGCATCTAGCTCTGAAAAAATATTTCGGCTTGTAGCAGTGTGTGGGACTTGTTCTATTAGTCCATCTATACTAAGCTCCACCAGGTTGCAAATTCAATATAATTTTTATCTGCATCTAGCTCTAAAAAAAATATTTCGGCTTGTAGCAGTGTGTGAGACTTGTTCTATTAGTCCATCTATTTTAACCTCCACCAGGTTGCAAATTAAAAATAATTTTTATCTGCATCTAGGTCTGAAAAAATATTTCGGCTTGTAGCAGTGTGTGGGACTTGTTCTATTAGTCCATCTATACTAACCTCCACCAGGTTGCAAATTCAATATAATTTTTATCTGCATCTAGCTCTGAAAAAATATTTCGGCTTGTAGCAGTGTGTGGGACTTGTTCTATTAGTCCATCTATACTAACCTCCACCAGGTTGCAAATTCAATATAATTTTTATCTGCATCTAGCTCTGAAAATATATTTTGGCTTGTAGCAGTGTGTGGAACTTGTTCTATTAGTCCATCTATGCTAACCTCCACCAGGTTGCAAATTCAAAATAATTTTTATCTGCATCTAGCTCTGAAAAATTATTTTGGCTTGTAGCAGTGTGTGGGACTTGTTCTATTAGTCCATCTATACTAACCTCCACCAGGTTGCAAATTCAATATAATTTTTATCTGCATCTAGCTCTGAAAAAATATTTTGGCTTGTAGCAGTGTGTGGAACTTGATCTATTAGTCCATCTATGCTAACCTCCACCAGGTTGCAAATTCAAAATAATTTTTATCTGCATCTAGCTCTGAAAAAATATTTTGGCTTGTAGCAGTGTGTGGGACTTGTTCTATTAGTCCATCTATACTAACCTCCACCAGGTTGCAAATTCAATATAATTTTTATCTGCTTCTAGCTGTGAAAAAATATTTTGGCTTGTAGCAGTGTGTGGGACTTGTTCTATTAGTCCATCTATACTAACCTCCACCAGGTTGCAAATTCAATATAATTTTTATCTGCATCTAGCTCTGAAAAAATATTTGGGCTTCGGCTTGTAGCAGTGTGTGGGACTTGTTCTATTAGTCCATCTATACTAACCTCCACCAGGTTGCAAATTCAATATAATTTTTATCTGCATCTAGCTCTGAAAAAATATTTCGGCTTGTAGCAGTGTGTGGGACTTGTTCTATTAGTCCATCTATACTAACCTCCACCAGGTTGCAAATTCAATATAATTTTTATCTGCATCTAGCTCTGAAAAAATATTTCGGCTTGTAGCAGTGTGTGGGAATTGTTCTATTAGTCCATCTATACTAACCTCCACCAGGTTGCAAATTCAATATAATATTTATCTGCATCTAGCTCTGAAAAAATATTTCGGCTTGTAGCAGTGTGTGGGACTTGTTCTATTAGTCCATATATACTAACCTCCACCAGGTTGCAAATTCAAAATAATTTTTATCTGCATCTAGGTCTGAAAAAATATTTCGGCTTGTAGCAGTGTGTGGGACTTGTTCTATTAGTCCATCTATACTAACCTCCACCAGGTTGCAAATTCAATATAATTTTTATCTGCATCTAGCTCTGAAAAAATATTTCGGCTTGTATCAGTGTTTGGGACTTGTTCTATTAGTCCGTCTATACTAACCTCCACCAGGTTGCAAATTCAAAATAATTTTTATCTACATCTAGCTCTGAAAAAATATTTCGGCTTGATGCAGTGTGTGGTACTTGTTCTATTAGTCCATCTATACTAACCTCCACCAGGTTGCAAATTCATTATAATTTTTATCTGCATCTAGTTCTGAAAAAATATTTCAGCTTCGGCTTGTAGCAGTGTGTGGGACTTGTTCTATTAGTCCATCTATACTAAGCTCCACCAGGTTGCAAATTCAATATAATTTTTATCTGCATCTAGCTCTGAAAAAATATTTCGGCTTGTAGCAGTGTGTGGGACTTGTTCTATTAGTCCATCTATACTAACCTCCACCAGGTTGCAAATTCAAAATAATTTTTATCTGCATCTAGGTCTGAAAAAATATTTCGGCTTGTAGCAGTGTGTGGGACTTGTTCTATTAGTCCATCTATACTAACCTCCACCAGGTTGCAAATTCAATATAATTTTTATCTGCATCTAGCTCTGAAAAAATATTTCGGCTTGTAGCAGTGTGTGGGACTTGTTCTATTAGTCCATCTATACTAACCTCCACCAGGTTGCAAATTCAATATAATATTCATCTGCATCTAGCTCTGAAAAAATATTTCGGCTTGTAGCAGTGTGTGGGACTTGTTCTATTAGTACATATATACTAACCTCCACCAGGTTGCAAATTCAAAATAATTTTTATCTGCATCTAGGTCTGAAAAAATATTTCAGCTTGTAGCAGTGTGTGGGACTTGTTCTATTAGTCCATCTATACTAACCTCCACCAGGTTGCAAATTCAATATAATTTTTATCTGCATCTAGCTCTGAAAAAATATTTCGGCTTGTAGCAGTGTGTGAGACTTGTTCTATTAGTCCATCTATACTAAGCTCCACCAGGTTGCAAATTCAATATAATTTTTATCTGCATCTAGCTCTAAAAAAAATATTTCGGCTTGTAGCAGTGTGTGAGACTTGTTCTATTAGTCCATCTATTTTAACCTCCACCAGGTTGCAAATTAAAAATAATTTTTATCTGCATCTAGGTCTGAAAAAATATTTCGGCTTGTAGCAGTGTGTGGGACTTGTTCTATTAGTCCATCTATACTAACCTCCACCAGGTTGCAAATTCAATATAATTTTTATCTGCATCTAGCTCTGAAAAAATATTTCGGCTTGTAGCAGTGTGTGGGACTTGTTCTATTAGTCCATCTATACTAACCTCCACCAGGTTGCAAATTCAATATAATTTTTATCTGCATCTAGCTCTGAAAATATATTTTGGCTTGTAGCAGTGTGTGGAACTTGTTCTATTAGTCCATCTATGCTAACCTCCACCAGGTTGCAAATTCAAAATAATTTTTATCTGCATCTAGCTCTGAAAAATTATTTTGGCTTGTAGCAGTGTGTGGGACTTGTTCTATTAGTCCATCTATACTAACCTCCACCAGGTTGCAAATTCAATATAATTTTTATCTGCATCTAGCTCTGAAAAAATATTTTGGCTTGTAGCAGTGTGTGGAACTTGATCTATTAGTCCATCTATGCTAACCTCCACCAGGTTGCAAATTCAAAATAATTTTTATCTGCATCTAGCTCTGAAAAAATATTTTGGCTTGTAGCAGTGTGTGGGACTTGTTCTATTAGTCCATCTATACTAACCTCCACCAGGTTGCAAATTCAATATAATTTTTATCTGCTTCTAGCTGTGAAAAAATATTTTGGCTTGTAGCAGTGTGTGGGACTTGTTCTATTAGTCCATCTATACTAACCTCCACCAGGTTGCAAATTCAATATAATTTTTATCTGCATCTAGCTCTGAAAAAATATTTGGGCTTCGGCTTGTAGCAGTGTGTGGGACTTGTTCTATTAGTCCATCTATACTAACCTCCACCAGGTTGCAAATTCAATATAATTTTTATCTGCATCTAGCTCTGAAAAAATATTTCGGCTTGTAGCAGTGTGTGGGACTTGTTCTATTAGTCCATCTATACTAACCTCCACCAGGTTGCAAATTCAATATAATTTTTATCTGCATCTAGCTCTGAAAAAATATTTCGGCTTGTAGCAGTGTGTGGGAATTGTTCTATTAGTCCATCTATACTAACCTCCACCAGGTTGCAAATTCAATATAATATTTATCTGCATCTAGCTCTGAAAAAATATTTCGGCTTGTAGCAGTGTGTGGGACTTGTTCTATTAGTCCATATATACTAACCTCCACCAGGTTGCAAATTCAAAATAATTTTTATCTGCATCTAGGTCTGAAAAAATATTTCGGCTTGTAGCAGTGTGTGGGACTTGTTCTATTAGTCCATCTATACTAACCTCCACCAGGTTGCAAATTCAATATAATTTTTATCTGCATCTAGCTCTGAAAAAATATTTCGGCTTGTATCAGTGTTTGGGACTTGTTCTATTAGTCCGTCTATACTAACCTCCACCAGGTTGCAAATTCAAAATAATTTTTATCTACATCTAGCTCTGAAAAAATATTTCGGCTTGATGCAGTGTGTGGTACTTGTTCTATTAGTCCATCTATACTAACCTCCACCAGGTTGCAAATTCATTATAATTTTTATCTGCATCTAGTTCTGAAAAAATATTTCAGCTTCGGCTTGTAGCAGTGTGTGGGACTTGTTCTATTAGTCCATCTATACTAAGCTCCACCAGGTTGCAAATTCAATATAATTTTTATCTGCATCTAGCTCTGAAAAAATATTTCGGCTTGTAGCAGTGTGTGGGACTTGTTCTATTAGTCCATCTATACTAACCTCCACCAGGTTGCAAATTAAAAATAATTTTTATCTGCATCTAGGTCTGAAAAAATATTTCGGCTTGTAGCAGTGTGTGGGACTTGTTCTATTAGTCCATCTATACTAACCTCCACCAGGTTGCAAATTCAATATAATTTTTATCTGCATCTAGCTCTGAAAAAATATTTCGGCTTGTAGCAGTGTGTGGGACTTGTTCTATTAGTCCATCTATACTAACCTCCACCAGGTTGCAAATTCAATATAATATTTATCTGCATCTAGCTCTGAAAAAATATTTCGGCTTGTAGCAGTGTGTGGGACTTGTTCTATTAGTACATATATACTAACCTCCACCAGGTTGCAAATTCAAAATAATTTTTATCTGCATCTAGGTCTGAAAAAATATTTCAGCTTGTAGCAGTGTGTGGGACTTGTTCTATTAGTCCATCTATACTAACCTCCACCAGGTTGCAAATTCAATATAATTTTTATCTGCATCTAGCTCTGAAAAAATATTTCGGCTTGTAGCAGTGTGTGGGACTTGTTCTATTAGTCCATCTATACTAAGCTCCACCAGGTTGCAAATTCAATATAATTTTTATCTGCATCTAGCTCTAAAAAAAATATTTTGGCTTGTAGCAGTGTGTGAGACTTGTTCTATTAGTCCATCTATTTTAACCTCCACCAGGTTGCAAATTAAAAATAATTTTTATCTGCATCTAGGTCTGAAAAAATATTTCGGCTTGTAGCAGTGTGTGGGACTTGTTCTATTAGTCCATCTATACTAACCTCCACCAGGTTGCAAATTCAATATAATTTTTATCTGCATCTAGCTCTGAAAAAATATTTCGGCTTGTAGCAGTGTGTGGGACTTGTTCTATTAGTCCATCTATACTAACCTCCACCAGGTTGCAAATTCAATATAATATTTATCTGCATCTAGCTCTGAAAAAATATTTCGGCTTGTAGCAGTGTGTGGGACTTGTTCTATTAGTTCATATATACTAACCTCCACCAGGTTGCAAATTCAAAATAATTTTTATCTGCATCTAGGTCTGAAAAAATATTTCGGCTTGTAGCAGTGTGTGGGACTTGTTCTATTAGTCCATCTATACTAACCTCCACCAGGTTGCAAATTCAATATAATTTTTATCTGCATCTAGCTCTGAAAAAATATTTCGGCTTGTAGCAGTGTGTGGGAATTGTTCTATTAGTCCATGTATACTAACCTCCACCAGGTTGCAAATTCAATATATTATTTATCTGCATCTAGCTCTGAAAAAATATTTCGGCTTGTAGCAGTGTGTGGGACTTGTTCTATTAGTCCATATATACTAACCTCCACCAGGTTGCAAATTCAAAATAATTTTTATCTGCATCTAGGTCTGAAAAAATATTTCGGCTTGTATCAGTGTTTGGGACTTGTTCTATTAGTCCGTCTATACTAACCTCCACCAGGTTGCAAATTCAAAATAATTTTTATCTACATCTAGCTCTGAAAAAATATTTCGGCTTGATGCAGTGTGTGGTACTTGTTCTATTAGTCCATCTATACTAACCTCCACCAGGTTGCAAATTCATTATAATTTTTATCTGCATCTAGTTCTGAAAAAATATTTCGGCTTTGGCTTGTAGCAGTGTGTGGGACTTGTTCTATTAGTCCATCTATACTAACCTCCACCAGGTTTCAAATTCAAAATAATTTTTATCTGCATCTAGCTCTGAAAAAATATTTTGGCTTGTAGCAGTGTGTGGGACTTGTTCTATTAGTCGATCTATACTAACCTCCACCAGGTTGCAAATTCAAAATAATTTTTATCTGCATCTAGCTCTGAAAAAATATTTTGGCTTGTACCAGTGTGTGGGACTTGTTCTATTAGTCCATCTATACTAACCTCCACCAGGTTGCAACTTCAATATAATTTTTATCTGCTTCTAGCTCTGAAAAAATATTTTGGCTTGTAGCAGTGTGTGGGACTTGTTCTATTAGTCCATCTATACTAACCTCCACCAGGTTGCAAATTCAATATAATTTTTATCTGCATCTAGCTCTGAAAAAATATTTGGGCTTCGGCTTGTAGCAGTGTGTGGGACTTGTTCTATTAGTCCATCTATACTAACCTCCACCAGGTTGCAAATTCAATATAATTTTTATCTGCATCTAGCTCTGAAAAAATATTTTGGCTTGTAGCAGTGTGTGGGACTTGTTCTATTAGTCCATCTATACTAACCTCCACCAGGTTGCAAATTAAAAATAATTTTTATCTGCATCTAGGTCTGAAAAAATATTTCGGCTTGTAGCAGTGTGTGGGACTTGTTCTATTAGTCCATCTATACTAACCTCCACCAGGTTGCAAATTCAATATAATTTTTATCTGCATCTAGCTCTGAAAAAATATTTCGGCTTGTAGCAGTGTGTGGGACTTGTTCTATTAGTCCATCTATACTAACCTCCACCAGGTTGCAAATTCAATATAATATTTATCTGCATCTAGCTCTGAAAAAATATTTCGGCTTGTAGCAGTGTGTGGGACTTGTTCTATTAGTCCATATATACTAACCTCCACCAGGTTGCAAATTCAAAATAATTTTTATCTGCATCTAGGTCTGAAAAAATATTTCGGCTTGTAGCAGTGTGTGGGACTTGTTCTATTAGTCCATCTATACTAACCTCCACCAGGTTGCAAATTCAATATAATTTTTATCTGCATCTAGCTCTGAAAAAATATTTCGGCTTGTAGCAGTGTGTGGGACTTGTTCTATTAGTCCATCTATACTAACCTCCACCAGGTTGCAAATTCAATAAAATTTTTATCTGCATCTAGCTCTGAAAAAATATTTCGGCTTGTAGCAGTGTGTGGGACTTGTTCTATTAGTCCATCTATACTAACCTCCACCAGGTTGCAAATTCAATATAATTTTTATCTGCATCTAGCTCTGAAAAAATATTTCGGCTTGTAGCAGTGTGTGGGCCTTGTTCTATTAGTCCATCTATACTAACCTCCAACAGGTTGCAAATTCAATATAATTTTATCTGCATCTAGCTCTGAAAAAATATTTCGGCTGGTAGCAGTGTGTTGGACTTGTTCTATTAGTCCATCTATACTAACCTCCACCAGGTTGCAAATTCAATATAATTTTTATCTGCATCTAGCTCTGAAAAAATATTTCGGCTTGTAGCAGTGTGTGGAACTTGTTCTATTAGTCCATCTATACTAACCTCCACCAGGTTGCAAATTCAAAATAATTTTTATCTGCATCTAGCTCTGAAAAAATATTTGGGCTTCGGCTTGTAGCAGTGTGTGGGACTTGTTCTATTAGTCCATCTATACTAACCTCCACCAGGTTGCAAATTCAATATAATTTTTATCTGCATCTAGCTATGAAAAAATATTTCGGCTTGTAGCAGTGTGTGGGACTTGTTCTATTAGTCCATCTATACTAACCTCCACCAGGTTGCAAATTCAATATAATTTTTATCTGCATCTAGCTCTGAAAATATATTTTGGCTTGTAGCAGTGTGTGGAACTTGTTCTCTTAGTCCATCTATGCTAACCTCCACCAGGTTGCAAATTCAAAATAATTTTTATCTGCATCTAGCTCTGAAAAATTATTTTGTCTTGTAGCAGTGTGTGGGACTTGTTCTATTAGTCCATCTCTACTAACCTCCACCAGGTTGCAAATTCAATATAATTTTATCTGCATCTAGCTCTGAAAAAATATTTTGGCTTGTAGCAGTGTGTGGAACTTGATCTATTAGTCCATCTATGCTAACCTACACCAGGTTGCAAATTCAAAATAATTTTTATCTGCATCTAGCTCTGAAAAAATATTTTGGCTTGTAGCAGTGTGTGGGACTTGTTCTATTAGTCCATCTATACTAACCTCCACCAGGTTGCAAATTCAATATAATTTTTATCTGCATCTAGCTCTGAAAAAATATTTTGGCTTGTAGCAGTGTGTGGGACTTGTTCTATTAGTCCATCTTTACTAAACTCCACCAATTTGCAAATTCAATATAATTTTTATCTGCATCTAGCTCTGAAAAAATATTTTGGCTTGTAGCAGTGTGGGACTTGTTCTATTAGTCCATCTATACTAAACTCCACCAATTTGCAAATTCAATATAATTTTTATCTGCATCTAGCTCTGAAAAAATATTTCGACTTGTAGCAGTGTGTGGGACTTGTTCTATTAGTCCATCTATACTAACCTCCACCAGGTTGCAAATTCAATATAATTTTTATCTGCATCTAGCTCTGAAAAAATATTTTGGCTTTTAGCAGTGTGTGGGCCTTGTTCTATTAGTCCATCTATACTAACCTCCAACAGGTTGCAAATTCAATATAATTTTTATCTGCATCTAGCTCTGAAAAAATATTTCGGCTTGTAGCAGTGTGTGGGACTTGTTCTATTAGTCCATCTATACTAACCTCCACCAGGTTGCAAATTCAAAATAATTTTTATCTGCATCTAGCTCTGAAAAAATATTTGGGCTTCGGCTTGTAGCAGTGTGTGGGACTTGTTCTATTAGTCCATCTATACTAACCTCCACCAGGTTGCAAATTCAATATAATTTTTATCTGCATCTAGCTATGAAAAAATATTTCGGCTTGTAGCAGTGTGTGGGACTTGTTCTATTAGTCCATCTATACTAACCTCCACCAGGTTGCAAATTCAATATAATTTTTATCTGCATCTAGCTCTGAAAATATATTTTGGCTTGTAGCAGTGTGTGGAACTTGTTCTCTTAGTCCATCTATGCTAACCTCCACCAGGTTGCAAATTCAAAATAATTTTTATCTGCATCTAGCTCTGAAAAATTATTTTGTCTTGTAGCAGTGTGTGGGACTTGTTCTATTAGTCCATCTCTACTAACCTCCACCAGGTTGCAAATTCAATATAATTTTATCTGCATCTAGCTCTGAAAAAATATTTTGGCTTGTAGCAGTGTGTGGAACTTGATCTATTAGTCCATCTATGCTAACCTACACCAGGTTGCAAATTCAAAATAATTTTTATCTGCATCTAGCTCTGAAAAAATATTTTGGCTTGTAGCAGTGTGTGGGACTTGTTCTATTAGTCCATCTATACTAACCTCCACCAGGTTGCAAATTCAATATAATTTTTATCTGCATCTAGCTCTGAAAAAATATTTTGGCTTGTAGCAGTGTGTGGGACTTGTTCTATTAGTCCATCTTTACTAAACTCCACCAATTTGCAAATTCAATATAATTTTTATCTGCATCTAGCTCTGAAAAAATATTTTGGCTTGTAGCAGTGTGGGACTTGTTCTATTAGTCCATCTATACTAAACTCCACCAATTTGCAAATTCAATATAATTTTTATCTGCATCTAGCTCTGAAAAAATATTTCGACTTGTAGCAGTGTGTGGGACTTGTTCTATTAGTCCATCTATACTAACCTCCACCAGGTTGCAAATTCAATATAATTTTTATCTGCATCTAGCTCTGAAAAAATATTTTGGCTTTTAGCAGTGTGTGGGCCTTGTTCTATTAGTCCATCTATACTAACCTCCAACAGGTTGCAAATTCAATATAATTTTTATCTGCATCTAGCTCTGAAAAAATATTTCGGCTTGTAGCAGTGTGTGGGACTTGTTCTATTAGTCCATCTATACTAACCTCCACCAGGTTGCAAATTCAAAATAATTTTTATCTGCATCTAGCTCTGAAAAAATATTTCGGCTTGTATCAGTGAGTGGAACTTGATCTATTAGTCCATCTAAACTAACCTCCACCAGGTTGCAAATTCAATATAATTTTTATCCGCATCTAGCTCTGAAAAAATATTTCCGCTAGTAGCAGTGTGTGGGACTTGTTCTATTAGTCCATCTATACTAACCTCCACCAGGTTGCAAATTGAATATAATTTTTATGTGCATCTAGCTCTGAAAAAATATTTCGGCTTGTATCAGTGTTTGGGACTTGTTCTATTAGTCCATCTATACTAACCTCCACCAGGTTGCAAATTCAAAATAATTTTTAACTACATCTAGCTCTGAAAAAATATTTCGGCTTGTAGCAGTGTGTGGGACTTGTTCTATTAGTCCATCTATACTAACCTCCACCAGGGTGCAAATTCATTATAATTTTTATCTGCATCTAGCTCTGAAAAAATATTTTGGCTTGTAGCAGTGTGTGGGACTTCTTCTATTAGTCCATCTATACTAACCTCCACCAGGTTGCAAATTCAAAATAATTTTTATCTGCATCTAGCTCTGAAAAAATATTTTGGCTTGTAGCAGTGTGTGGGACTTGTTCTATTAGTCCATCTATACTAACATCCACCAGGTTGCAACTTCAATATAATTTTTATCTGCATCTAGCTCTGAAAAAATATTTTGGATTGTAGCAGTGTGTGGGACTTGTTCTATTAGTCCATCTATACTAACCTCCACCAGGTTGCAAATTCAATATAATTTTTATCTGCATCTAGCTCTGAAAAAATATTTCGGCTTGTAGCAGTGTGTGGGACTTCTTCTATTAGTCCATCTATACTAACCTCCACCAGGTTGCAAATTCAATATAATTTTTATCTGCATCTAGCTCTGAAAAAATATTTCGGCTTTAGCAGTGTGTGGGACTTGTTCTATTAGTCCATCTATACTAACGTCCACCAGGTTGCAAATTCAATATAATTTTTATCTGCATCTAGCTCTGAAAAAATATTTCGGCTTGTAGCAGTGTGTGGGACTTGTTCTATTAGTCCATCTATACTAACCTCCACCAGGTTGCAAATTCAAAATAATTTTTATCTGCATCTAGCTCTGAAAAAATATTTCGGCTTGTAGCAGTGTGTGGGACTTGTTCTATTAGTCCATCTATACAAACCTCCACCAGGTTGCAAATTCAATATAATTTTTATCTGCATCTAGCTCTGAAAAAATATTTTGATGTGTAGCAGTGTGTGGGACTTGTTCTATTAGTCCATCTATGCTAACCTCCATCAGGTTGCAAATTCAATATAATTTTTATCTGCATCTAGCTCTGAAAAAATATTTCGGCTTGTAGCAGTGTGTGAGACTTGTTCTATTAGTCCATCTATACTAACCTCCAACAGATTGCAAATTCAAAATAATTTTTATCTGCATCTAGCTCTGAAAAACTATTTCGGCTTGTAGCAGTGTGTTGGACTTATTCTATTAGTCCCTCTATACTATCCTCCACCAGGTTGCAAATTCAATATAATTTTTATCTGCATCTAGCTCTGAAAAAATATTTCGGCTTGTAGCAGTGTGTGGGACTTGTTCTATTAGTCCATCTATACTAACCTCCACCAGGTTGCAAATTCAATATAATTTTTATCTGCATCTAGCTCTGAAAAAATATTTTGGCTTGTAGCAGTGTGTGAGACTTGTTGTATTAGTCTATCTATATTAACCTCCACCAGGTTGCAAATTCAAAATTATTTTTATCTGCATCTAGCTCTGAAAAAATATTTCGGCTTGTAGCAGTGTGTGGGACTTGTTCTATTAGTCCATCTATACTAACCTCCACCAGGTTGCAAATTCAATATAAATTTTATCTGCATCTAGCTCTGAAAAAATATTTCGGCTTGTAGCAGTGTGTGGGACTTGTTCTATTAGTCCATCTATACTAACCTCCACCAGGTTACAAATTCAATATAATTTTTATCTGCATCTAGCTCTGAAAAAATATTTCGGCTTGTAGCAGTGTGTGGGGCTTGTTCTATTAGTCCATCTATACTAACCTCCACCAGGTTGCAAATTCAATATAAATTTTATCTGCATCTAGCTCTGAAAAAATATTTCGACTTGTAGCAGTGTGTGGGACTTGTTCTATTAGTCCATCTATACTAACCTCCACCAGGTTGCAAATTCAAAATAAATTTTATCTGCATCTAGCTCTGAAAAAATATTTGGGCTTCGGCTTGTAGCAGTGTGTGGGACTTGTTCTATTAGTCCATCTATACTAACCTCCACCAGGTTGCAAATTCAATATAATTTTTATCTGCATCTAGGTCTGAAAAAATATTTCAGCTTGTAGCAGTGTGTGGAACTTGTTCTATTAGTCCATCTATGCTAACCTCCACCAGGTTGCAAATTCAATATAATTTTTATCTGCATCTAGCTCTGAAAAAATATTTCGGCTTGTAGCAGTGTGTGAGACTTGTTCTATTAGTCCATCTATACTAACCTCCACCAGCTTGTAAATTCAATATAATTTTTATCTGCATCTAGCTCTGAAAATATATTTTGGCTTGTAGCAGTGTGTGGAATTTGTTCTATTAGTTCATCTATGCTAACCTCCACCAGGTTGCAAATTCAAAATAATTTTTATCTGCATCTAGCTCTGAAAAAATATTTTGGCTTGTAGCAGTGTGTGGGACTTGTTCTATTAGTCCATCTATACTAACCTCCACCAGGTTGCAAATTCAATATAATTTTTATCTGCATCTAGCTCTGAAAAAATATTTTGGCTTGTAGCAGTGTGTGGAACTTGATCTATTAGTCCATCTATGCTAACCTCCACCAGGTTGCAAATTCAAAATAATTTTTATCTGCATCTAGCTCTGAAAAAATATTTTGGCTTGTAGCAATGTGTGGGACTTGTTCTATTAGTCCATCTATACTAACCTCCACCAGGTTGCAAATTCAATACAATTTTTATCTGCATCTAGCTCTGAAAAAATATTTTGGCTTGTAGCAGTGTGTGGGACTTGTTCTATTAGTCCATCTATACTAAACTCCACCAATTTGCAAATTCAATATAATTTTTATCTGCATCTAGCTCTGAAAAAATATTTCGGCTTGTAGCAGTGTGTGAGACTTGTTCTATTAGTCCATCTATACTAACCTCCACCAGGTTGCAAATTCAAAATAATTTTTATCTGCATCTAGCTCTGAAAAAATATTTTGGCTTGTAGCAGTGTGTGAGACTTGTTGTATTAGTCTATCTATATTAACCTCCACCAGGTTGCAAATTCAAAATTATTTTTATCTGCATCTAGCTCTGAAAAAATATTTCGGCTTGTAGCAGTGTGTGGGACTTGTTCTATTAGTCCATCTATACTAACCTCCACCAGGTTGCAAATTCAATATAAATTTTATCTGCATCTAGCTCTGAAAAAATATTTCGGCTTGTAGCAGTGTGTGGGACTTGTTCTATTAGTCCATCTATACTAACCTCCACCAGGTTACAAATTCAATATAATTTTTATCTGCATCTAGCTCTGAAAAAATATTTCGGCTTGTAGCAGTGTGTGGGGCTTGTTCTATTAGTCCATCTATACTAACCTCCACCAGGTTGCAAATTCAATATAAATTTTATCTGCATCTAGCTCTGAAAAAATATTTCGACTTGTAGCAGTGTGTGGGACTTGTTCTATTAGTCCATCTATACTAACCTCCACCAGGTTGCAAATTCAAAATAAATTTTATCTGCATCTAGCTCTGAAAAAATATTTGGGCTTCGGCTTGTAGCAGTGTGTGGGACTTGTTCTATTAGTCCATCTATACTAACCTCCACCAGGTTGCAAATTCAATATAATTTTTATCTGCATCTAGGTCTGAAAAAATATTTCAGCTTGTAGCAGTGTGTGGAACTTGTTCTATTAGTCCATCTATGCTAACCTCCACCAGGTTGCAAATTCAATATAATTTTTATCTGCATCTAGCTTTGAAAAAATATTTCGGCTTGTAGCAGTGTGTGAGACTTGTTCTATTAGTCCATCTATACTAACCTCCACCAGCTTGTAAATTCAATATAATTTTTATCTGCATCTAGCTCTGAAAATATATTTTGGCTTGTAGCAGTGTGTGGAATTTGTTCTATTAGTTCATCTATGCTAACCTCCACCAGGTTGCAAATTCAAAATAATTTTTATCTGCATCTAGCTCTGAAAAAATATTTTGGCTTGTAGCAGTGTGTGGGACTTGTTCTATTAGTCCATCTATACTAACCTCCACCAGGTTGGAAATTCAATATAATTTTTATCTGCATCTAGCTCTGAAAAAATATTTTGGCTTGTAGCAGTGTGTGGAACTTGATCTATTAGTCCATCTATGCTAACCTCCACCAGGTTGCAAATTCAAAATAATTTTTATCTGCATCTAGCTCTGAAAAAATATTTTGGCTTGTAGCAATGTGTGGGACTTGTTCTATTAGTCCATCTATACTAACCTCCACCAGGTTGCAAATTCAATACAATTTTTATCTGCATCTAGCTCTGAAAAAATATTTTGGCTTGTAGCAGTGTGTGGGACTTGTTCTATTAGTCCATCTATACTAAACTCCACCAATTTGCAAATTCAATATAATTTTTATCTGCATCTAGCTCTGAAAAAATATTTCGGCTTGTAGCAGTGTGTGAGACTTGTTCTATTAGTCCATCTATACTAACCTCCACCAGGTTGCAAATTCAAAATAATTTTTATCTGCATCTAGCTCTGAAAAAATATTTCGGCTTGTAGCAGTGTGTGGGACTTGTTCTATTAGTCCATCTATACTAACCTCCACCAGGTTGCAAATTCAATATAATTTTTATCTGCATCTAGCTCTGAAAAAATATTTCGACTTGTAGCAGTGTGTGGGACTTGTTCTATTAGTCCATCTATACTAAGCTCCACCAGATTGCAAATTCAATATAATTTTTATCTGCATCTAGCTCTGAAAAATATTTCGGCTTGTAGCAGTGTGTGGGCCTTGTTCTATTAGTACATCTATACTAACCTCCAACAGGTTGCAAATTCAATATAATTTTTATCTGCATCTAGCTCTGAAAAAATATTTCGGCTTGTAGCAGTGTGTTGGACTTGTTCTATTAGTCCATCTATACTAACCTCCATCAGGTTGCAAATTCAATATAATTTTTATCTGCATCTAGCTCTGAAAAAATATTTCGGCTTGTAGCAGTGTGTGGGACTTGTTCTATTAGTCCATCTATACTAACCTCCACCAGGTTGCAAATTCAAAATAATTTTTATCTGCATCTAGCTCTGAAAAAATATTTCGGCTTGTAGCAGTGTGTGGAACTTGATCTATTAGTCCATCTAAACTAACCTCCACCAGGTTGCAAATTCAATATAATTTTTATCTGCATCTAGCTCTGAAAAAATATTTCTGCTAGTAGCAGTGTGTGGGACTTGTTCTATTAGTCCATCTATACTAACCTTCACCAGGTTGCAAATTCAATATAATTTTTATCTGCATCTAGCTCTGAAAAAATATTTCGGCTTGTATCAGTGTTTGGGACTTGTTCTATTAGTCCATCTATACTAACCTCCACCAGGTTGCAAATTCAAAATAATTTTTATCTACATCTAGCTCTGAAAAAATATTTTGGCTTGTAGCAGTGTGTGGGACTTGTTCTATTAGTCCATCTATACTAACCTCCACCAGGGTGCAAATTCATTATAATTTTTATCTGCATCTAGCTCTGAAAAAATATTTCGGCTTCGGCTTGTAGCAGTGTGTGGGACTTGTTCTGTTAGTCCATCTATACTAACCTCCACCAGGTTTCAAATTTAAAATAATTTTTATCTGCATCTAGCTCTGAAAAAATATTTTGGCTTGTAGCAGTGTGTGGGACTTGTTCTGTTAGTCCATCTATACTAACCTCCACCAGGTTGCAAATTCAAAATAATTTTTATCTGCATCTAGCTCTGAAAAAATATTTTGGCTTGTAGCAGTGTGTGGGACTTGTTCTATTAGTCCATCTATACTAACCTCCACCAGGTTGCAACTTCAATATAATTTTTATCTGCATCTAGCTCTGAAAAAATGTTTTGGCTTGTAGCAGTGTGTGGGACTTGTTCTATTAGTCCATCTATACTAACCTCCACCAGGTTGCAAATTCAATATAATTTTTATCTGCATCTAGCTCTGAAAAAATGTTTTGGCTTGTAGCAGTGTGTGGGACTTGTTCTATTAGTCCATCTATACTAACCTCCACCAGGTTGCAAATTCAATATAATTTTTATCTGCATCTAGCTCTGAAAAAATATTTCGGCTTGTAGCAGTGTGTGGGACTTGTTCTATTAGTCCATCTATACTAACCTCCACCAGGTTGCAAATTCAATATAATTTTTATCTGCATCTAGCTCTGAAAAAATATTTCTGCTAGTAGCAGTGTGTGGGACTTGTTCTATTAGTCCATCTATACTAACCTTCACCAGGTTGCAAATTCAATATAATTTTTATCTGCATCTAGCTCTGAAAAAATATTTCGGCTTGTATCAGTGTTTGGGACTTGTTCTATTAGTCCATCTATACTAACCTCCACCAGGTTGCAAATTCAAAATAATTTTTATCTACATCTAGCTCTGAAAAAATATTTTGGCTTGTATCAGTGTGTGGGACTTGTTCTATTAGTCCATCTATACTAACCTCCACCAGGTTGCAACTTCAATATTATTTTTATCTGCATCTAGCTCTGAAAAAATGTTTTGGCTTGTAGCAGTGTGTGGGACATGTTCTATTAGTCCATCTATACTAACCTCCACCAGGTTGCAAATTCAATATAATTTTTATCTGCATCTAGCTCTGAAAAAATATTTCGGCTTGTAGCAGTGTGTGGGACTTGTTCTATTAGTCCATCTATACTAACCTCCACCAGGTTGCAAATTCAATATAATTTTTATCTGCATCTAGCTCTGAAAAAATATTTCGGCTTGTAGCAGTGTGTGGGACTTGTTCTATTAGTCCATCTATACTAGCCTCCACCAGGTTGCAAATTCAATATAATTTTTATCTGCATCTAGCTCTGAAAAAATATTTCGGCTTGTAGCAGTGTGTGGGACTTGTTCTATTAGTCCATCTATACTAACCTCCACCAGGTTGCAAATTCAAAATAATTTTTATCTGCATCTAGCTCTGAAAAAATATTTCGGCTTGTAGCAGTGTGTGGGACTTGTTCTATTAGTCCATCTATACTAACCTCCACCAGGTTGCAAATTCAATATAATTTTTATCTGCATCTAGCTCTGAAAAAATATTTTGATGTGTAGCAGTGTGTGAGACTTGTTCTATTAGTCCATCTATGCTAACCTCCATCAGGTTGCAAATTCAATATAATTTTTTTCTGCATCTAGCTTTGAAAAAATATTTCTGCTTGTAGCAGTGTGTGAGACTTGTTCTATTAGTCCATCTATACTAACCTCCAACAGATTGCAAATTCAAAATAATTTTTATCTGCATCTAGCTCTGAAAAAATATTTCGGCTTGTAGCAGTGTGTGGTACGTGTTCTATTAGTCCCTCTATACTATCCTCCACCAGGTTGCAAATTCAATATAATTTTTATCTGCATCTAGATCTGAAAAAATATTTTGGCTTGTAGCAGTGTGTGGAACTTGTTCTATTAGTCCATCTATACTAACCTCCACCAGGTTGCAAATTCAAAATAATTTTTATCTGCATCTAGCTCTGAAAAAATATTTCGGCTTGTAGCAGTGTGTGGGACTTGTTCTATTAGTCCATCTATACTAACCTCCACCAGGTTGCAAATTCAAAATAATTTTTATCTGCATCTAGCTCTGAAAAAATATTTTGGCTTGTAGCAGTGAGTGGGACTTGTTCTATTAGTCCATCTATACTAACCTCCACCAGGTTGCAACTTCAATATTATTTTTATCTGCATCTAGCTCTGAAAAAATGTTTTGGCTTGTAGCAGTGTGTGGGACATGTTCTATTAGTCCATCTATACTAACCTCCACCAGGTTGCAAATTCAATATAATTTTTATCTGCATCTAGCTCTGAAAAAATATTTCGGCTTGTAGCAGTGTGTGGGACTTGTTCTATTAGTCCATCTATACTAACCTCCACCAGGTTGCAAATTCAATATAATTTTTATCTGCATCTAGCTCTGAAAAAATATTTCGGCTTGTAGCAGTGTGTGGGACTTGTTCTATTAATCCATCTATACTAGCCTCCACCAGGTTGCAAATTCAATATAATTTTTATCTGCATCTAGCTCTGAAAAAATATTTCGGCTTGTAGCAGTGTGTGGGACATGTTCTATTAGTCCATCTATACTAACCTCCACCAGGTTGCAAATTCAAAATAATTTTTATCTGCATCTAGCTCTGAAAAAATATTTCGGCTTGTAGCAGTGTGTGGGACTTGTTCTATTAGTCCATCTATACTAACCTCCACCAGGTTGCAAATTCAATATAATTTTTATCTGCATCTAGCTCTGAAAAAATATTTTGATGTGTAGCAGTGTGTGAGACTTGTTCTATTAGTCCATCTATACTAACCTCCAACAGATTGCAAATTCAAAATAATTTTTATCTGCATCTAGCTCTGAAAAAATATTTCGGCTTGTAGCAGTGTGTGGTACGTGTTCTATTAGTCCCTCTATACTATCCTCCACCAGGTTGCAAATTCAATATAATTTTTATCTGCTTCTAGATCTGAAAAAATATTTTGGCTTGTAGCAGTGTGTGGAACTTGTTCTATTAGTCCATCTATACTAACCTCCACCAGGTTGCAAATTCAAAATAATTTTTATCTGCATCTAGCTCTGAAAAAATATTTCGGCTTGTAGCAGTGTGTGGGACTTGTTCTATTAGTCCATCTATACTAACCTCCACCAGGGTGCAAATTCATTATAATTTTTATCTGCATCTAGCTCTGAAAAAATATTTCGGCTTCGGCTTGTAGCAGTGTGTGGAACTTGATCTATTAGTCCATCTATGCTAACCTCCACCAGGTTGCAAATTCAAAATAATTTTTATCTGCATCTAGCTCTGAAAAAATATTTTGGCTTGTAGCAATGTGTGGGACTTGTTCTATTAGTCCATCTATACTAACCTCCACCAGGTTGCAAATTCAATACAATTTTTATCTGCATCTAGCTCTGAAAAAATATTTTGGCTTGTAGCAGTGTGTGGGACTTGTTCTATTAGTCCATCTATACTAAACTCCACCAATTTGCAAATTCAATATAATTTTTATCTGCATCTAGCTCTGAAAAAATATTTCGGCTTGTAGCAGTGTGTGAGACTTGTTCTATTAGTCCATCTATACTAACCTCCACCAGGTTGCAAATTCAAAATAATTTTTATCTGCATCTAGCTCTGAAAAAATATTTCGGCTTGTAGCAGTGTGTGGGACTTGTTCTATTAGTCCATCTATACTAACCTCCACCAGGTTGCAAATTCAATATAATTTTTATCTGCATCTAGCTCTGAAAAAATATTTCGACTTGTAGCAGTGTGTGGGACTTGTTCTATTAGTCCATCTATACTAAGCTCCACCAGATTGCAAATTCAATATAATTTTTATCTGCATCTAGCTCTGAAAAATATTTCGGCTTGTAGCAGTGTGTGGGCCTTGTTCCATTAGTACATCTATACTAACCTCCAACAGGTTGCAAATTCAATATAATTTTTATCTGCATCTAGCTCTGAAAAAATATTTCGGCTTGTAGCAGTGTGTTGGACTTGTTCTATTAGTCCATCTATACTAACCTCCATCAGGTTGCAAATTCAATATAATTTTTATCTGCATCTAGCTCTGAAAAAATATTTTGGCTTGTAGCAGTGTGTGGGACTTGTTCTATTAGTCCATCTATACTAACCTCCACCAGGTTGCAAATTCAAAATAATTTTTATCTGCATCTAGCTCTGAAAAAATATTTCGGCTTGTAGCAGTGTGTGGAACTTGATCTATTAGTCCATCTAAACTAACCTCCACCAGGTTGCAAATTCAATATAATTTTTATCTGCATCTAGCTCTGAAAAAATATTTCTGCTAGTAGCAGTGTGTGGGACTTGTTCTATTAGTCCATCTATACTAACCTTCACCAGGTTGCAAATTCAATATAATTTTTATCTGCATCTAGCTCTGAAAAAATATTTCGGCTTGTATCAGTGTTTGGGACTTGTTCTATTAGTCCATCTATACTAACCTCCACCAGGTTGCAAATTCAAAATAATTTTTATCTACATCTAGCTCTGAAAAAATATTTCGGCTTGTAGCAGTGTGTGGGACTTGTTCTATTAGTCCATCTATACTAACCTCCACCAGGGTGCAAATTCATTATAATTTTTATCTGCATCTAGCTCTGAAAAAATATTTCGGCTTCGGCTTGTAGCAGTGTGTGGGACTTGTTCTGTTAGTCCATCTATACTAACCTCCACCAGGTTTCAAATTTAAAATAATTTTTATCTGCATCTAGCTCTGAAAAAATATTTTGGCTTGTAGCAGTGTGTGGGACTTGTTCTGTTAGTCCATCTATACTAACCTCCACCAGGTTGCAAATTCAAAATAATTTTTATCTGCATCTAGCTCTGAAAAAATATTTTGGCTTGTAGCAGTGTGTGGGACTTGTTCTATTAGTCCATCTATACTAACCTCCACCAGGTTGCAACTTCAATATAATTTTTATCTGCATCTAGCTCTGAAAAAATGTTTTGGCTTGTAGCAGTGTGTGGGACTTGTTCTATTAGTCCATCTATACTAACCTCCACCAGGTTGCAAATTCAATATAATTTTTATCTGCATCTAGCTCTGAAAAAATGTTTTGGCTTGTAGCAGTGTGTGGGACTTGTTCTATTAGTCCATCTATACTAACCTCCACCAGGTTGCAAATTCAATATAATTTTTATCTGCATCTAGCTCTGAAAAAATATTTCGGCTTGTAGCAGTGTGTGGGACTTGTTCTATTAGTCCATCTATACTAACCTCCACCAGGTTGCAAATTCAATATAATTTTTATCTGCATCTAGCTCTGAAAAAATATTTCTGCTAGTAGCAGTGTGTGGGACTTGTTCTATTAGTCCATCTATACTAACCTTCACCAGGTTGCAAATTCAATATAATTTTTATCTGCATCTAGCTCTGAAAAAATATTTCGGCTTGTATCAGTGTTTGGGACTTGTTCTATTAGTCCATCTATACTAACCTCCACCAGGTTGCAAATTCAAAATAATTTTTATCTACATCTAGCTCTGAAAAAATATTTTGGCTTGTATCAGTGTGTGGGACTTGTTCTATTAGTCCATCTATACTAACCTCCACCAGGTTGCAACTTCAATATTATTTTTATCAGCATCTAGCTCTGAAAAAATGTTTTGGCTTGTAGCAGTGTGTGGGACATGTTCTATTAGTCCATCTATACTAACCTCCACCAGGTTGCAAATTCAATATAATTTTTATCTGCATCTAGCTCTGAAAAAATATTTCGGCTTGTAGCAGTGTGTGGGACTTGTTCTATTAGTCCATCTATACTAACCTCCACCAGGTTGCAAATTCAATATAATTTTTATCTGCATCTAGCTCTGAAAAAATGTTTCGGCTTGTAGCAGTGTGTGGGACTTGTTCTATTAGTCCATCTATACTAGCCTCCACCAGGTTGCAAATTCAATATAATTTTTATCTGCATCTAGCTCTGAAAAAATATTTCGGCTTGTAGCAGTGTGTGGGACTTGTTCTATTAGTCCATCTATACTAACCTCCACCAGGTTGCAAATTCAAAATAATTTTTATCTGCATCTAGCTCTGAAAAAATATTTCGGCTTGTAGCAGTGTGTGGGACTTGTTCTATTAGTCCATCTATACTAACCTCCACCAGGTTGCAAATTCAATATAATTTTTATCTGCATCTAGCTCTGAAAAAATATTTTGATGTGTAGCAGTGTGTGAGACTTGTTCTATTAGTCCATCTATGCTAACCTCCATCAGGTTGCAAATTCAATATAATTTTTTTCTGCATCTAGCTTTGAAAAAATATTTCTGCTTGTAGCAGTGTGTGAGACTTGTTCTATTAGTCCATCTATACTAACCTCCAACAGATTGCAAATTCAAAATAATTTTTATCTGCATCTAGCTCTGAAAAAATATTTCGGCTTGTAGCAGTGTGTGGTACGTGTTCTATTAGTCCCTCTATACTATCCTCCACCAGGTTGCAAATTCAATATAATTTTTATCTGCATCTAGATCTGAAAAAATATTTTGGCTTGTAGCAGTGTGTGGAACTTGTTCTATTAGTCCATCTATACTAACCTCCACCAGGTTGCAAATTCAAAATAATTTTTATCTGCATCTAGCTCTGAAAAAATATTTCGGCTTGTAGCAGTGTGTGGGACTTGTTCTATTAGTCCATCTATACTAACCTCCACCAGGTTGCAAATTCAAAATAATTTTTATCTGCATCTAGCTCTGAAAAAATATTTTGGCTTGTAGCAGTGAGTGGGACTTGTTCTATTAGTCCATCTATACTAACCTCCACCAGGTTGCAACTTCAATATTATTTTTATCTGCATCTAGCTCTGAAAAAATGTTTTGGCTTGTAGCAGTGTGTGGGACATGTTCTATTAGTCCATCTATACTAACCTCCACCAGGTTGCAAATTCAATATAATTTTTATCTGCATCTAGCTCTGAAAAAATATTTCGGCTTGTAGCAGTGTGTGGGACTTGTTCTATTAGTCCATCTATACTAACCTCCACCAGGTTGCAAATTCAATATAATTTTTATCTGCATCTAGCTCTGAAAAAATATTTCGGCTTGTAGCAGTGTGTGGGACTTGTTCTATTAATCCATCTATACTAGCCTCCACCAGGTTGCAAATTCAATATAATTTTTATCTGCATCTAGCTCTGAAAAAATATTTCGGCTTGTAGCAGTGTGTGGGACATGTTCTATTAGTCCATCTATACTAACCTCCACCAGGTTGCAAATTCAAAATAATTTTTATCTGCATCTAGCTCTGAAAAAATATTTCGGCTTGTAGCAGTGTGTGGGACTTGTTCTATTAGTCCATCTATACTAACCTCCACCAGGTTGCAAATTCAATATAATTTTTATCTGCATCTAGCTCTGAAAAAATATTTTGATGTGTAGCAGTGTGTGGGACTTATTCTATTAGTCCATCTATGCTAACCTCCATCAGGTTGCAAATTCAATATAATTTTTATCTGCATCTAGCTCTGAAAAAATATTTCTGCTTGTAGCAGTGTGTGAGACTTGTTCTATTAGTCCATCTATACTAACCTCCAACAGATTGCAAATTCAAAATAATTTTTATCTGCATCTAGCTCTGAAAAAATATTTCGGCTTGTAGCAGTGTGTGGTACGTGTTCTATTAGTCCCTCTATACTATCCTCCACCAGGTTGCAAATTCAATATAATTTTTATCTGCTTCTAGATCTGAAAAAATATTTTGGCTTGTAGCAGTGTGTGGAACTTGTTCTATTAGTCCATCTATACTAACCTCCACCAGGTTGCAAATTCAAAATAATTTTTATCTGCATCTAGCTCTGAAAAAATATTTCGGCTTGTAGCAGTGTGTGGGACTTGTTCTATTAGTCCATCTATACTAACCTCCACCAGGGTGCAAATTCATTATAATTTTTATCTGCATCTAGCTCTGAAAAAATATTTCGGCTTCGGCTTGTAGCAGTGTGTGGGACTTGTTCTGTTAGTCCATCTATACTAACCTCCACCAGGTTTCAAATTTAAAATAATTTTTATCTGCATCTAGCTCTGAAAAAATATTTTGGCTTGTAGCAGTGTGTGGGACTTGTTCTATTAGTCCATCTATACTAACCTCCACCAGGTTGCAAATTCAAAATAATTTTTATCTACATCTAGCTCTGAAAAAATATTTTGGCTTGTAGCAGTGTGTGGGACTTGTTCTATTAGTCCATCTATACTAACCTCCACCAGGTTGCAACTTCAATATAATTTTTATCTGCATCTAGCTCTGAAAAAATGTTTTGGCTTGTAGCAGTGTGTGGGACTTGTTCTATTAGTCCATATATACTAACCTCCACCAGGTTGCAAATTCAATATTATTTTTATCTGCATCTAGCTCTGAAAAAATATTTCGGCTTGTAGCAGTGTGTGGGACTTGTTCTATTAGTCCATCTATACTAACCTCCACCAGGTTGCAAATTCAATATAATTTTTATCTGCATCTAGCTCTGAAAAAACGTTTTGGCTTGTAGCAGTGTGTGGGACTTGTTCTATTAGTCCATCTATACTAACCTCCACCAGGTTGCAAATTCAATATAATTTTTATCTGCATCTAGCTCTGAAAAAATATTTCGGCTTGTAGCAGTGTGTGGGACTTGTTCTATTAGTCCATCTATACTAACCTCCACCAGGTTGCAAATTCAAAATAATTTTTATCTACATCTAGCTCTGAAAAAATATTTTGGCTTGTAGCAGTGTGTGGGACTTGTTCTATTAGTCCATCTATACTAACCTCCACCAGGTTGCAACTTCAATATAATTTTTATCTGCATCTAGCTCTGAAAAAATGTTTTGGCTTGTAGCAGTGTGTGGGACTTGTTCTATTAGTCCATCTATACTAACCTCCACCAGGTTGCAAATTCAATATTATTTTTATCTGCATCTAGCTCTGAAAAAATATTTCGGCTTGTAGCAGTGTGTGGGACTTGTTCTATTAGTCCATCTATACTAACCTCCACCAGGTTGCAAATTCAATATAATTTTTATCTGCATCTAGCTCTGAAAAAATGTTTTGGCTTGTAGCAGTGTGTGGGACTTGTTCTATTAGTCCATCTATACTAACCTCCACCAGGTTGCAAATTCAATATAATTTTTATCTGCATCTAGCTCTGAAAAAATATTTCGGCTTGTAGCAGTGTGTGGGACTTGTTCTATTAGTCCATCTATACTAACCTCCACCAGGTTGCAAATTCAATATAATTTTTATCTGCATCTAGCTCTGAAAAAATATTTCTGCTAGTAGCAGTGTGTGGGACTTGTTCTATTAGTCCATCTATACTAACCTTCACCAGGTTGCAAATTCAATATAATTTTTATCTGCATCTAGCTCTGAAAAAATATTTCGGCTTGTATCAGTGTTTGGGACTTGTTCTATTAGTCCATCTATACTAACCCCCACCAGGTTGCAAATTCAAAATAATTTTTATCTACATCTAGCTCTGAAAAAATATTTCGGCTTGTAGCAGTGTGTGGGACTTGTTCTATTAGTCCATCTATACTAACCTCCACCAGGGTGCAAATTCATTATAATTTTTATCTGCATCTAGCTCTGAAAAAATATTTCGGCTTCGGCTTGTAGCAGTGTGTGGGACTTGTTCTATTAGTCCATCTATACTAACCTCCACCAGGTTGCAAATTCAAAATAATTTTTATCTGCATCTAGCTCTGAAAAAATATTTCGGCTTGTAGCAGTGTGTGGGACTTGTTCTATTAGTCCATCTATACTAACCTCCACCAGGTTGCAAATTCAAAATAATTTTTATCTGCATCTAGCTCTGAAAAAATATTTTGGCTTGTAGCAGTGTGTGGGACTTGTTCTATTAGTCCATCTATACTAACCTCCACCAGGTTGCAACTTCAATATTATTTTTATCTGCATCTAGCTCTGAAAAAATGTTTTGGCTTGTAGCAGTGTGTGGGACATGTTCTATTAGTCCATCTATACTAACCTCCACCAGGTTGCAAATTCAATATAATTTTTATCTGCATCTAGCTCTGAAAAAATATTTCGGCTTGTAGCAGTGTGTGGGACTTGTTCTATTAGTCCATCTATACTAACCTCCACCAGGTTGCAAATTCAATATAATTTTTATCTGCATCTAGCTCTGAAAAAATATTTCGGCTTGTAGCAGTGTGTGGGACTTGTTCTATTAGTCCATCTATACTAGCCTCCACCAGGTTGCAAATTCAATATAATTTTTATCTGCATCTAGCTCTGAAAAAATATTTCGGCTTGTAGCAGTGTGTGGGACTTGTTCTATTAGTCCATCTATACTAACCTCCACCAGGTTGCAAATTCAAAATAATTTTTATCTGCATCTAGCTCTGAAAAAATATTTCGGCTTGTAGCAGTGTGTGGGACTTGTTCTATTAGTCCATCTATACTAACCTCCACCAGGTTGCAAATTCAATATAATTTTTATCTGCATCTAGCTCTGAAAAAATATTTTGATGTGTAGCAGTGTGTGGGACTTATTCTATTAGTCCATCTATGCTAACCTCCATCAGGTTGCAAATTCAATATAATTTTTATCTGCATCTAGCTCTGAAAAAATATTTCTGCTTGTAGCAGTGTGTGAGACTTGTTCTATTAGTCCATCTATACTAACCTCCAACAGATTGCAAATTCAAAATAATTTTTATCTGCATCTAGCTCTGAAAAAATATTTCGGCTTGTAGCAGTGTGTGGTACGTGTTCTATTAGTCCCTCTATACTATCCTCCACCAGGTTGCAAATTCAATATAATTTTTATCTGCTTCTAGATCTGAAAAAATATTTTGGCTTGTAGCAGTGTGTGGAACTTGTTCTATTAGTCCATCTATACTAACCTCCACCAGGTTGCAAATTCAAAATAATTTTTATCTGCATCTAGCTCTGAAAAAATATTTCGGCTTGTAGCAGTGTGTGGGACTTGTTCTATTAGTCCATCTATACTAACCTCCACCAGGGTGCAAATTCATTATAATTTTTATCTGCATCTAGCTCTGAAAAAATATTTCGGCTTCGGCTTGTAGCAGTGTGTGGGACTTGTTCTGTTAGTCCATCTATACTAACCTCCACCAGGTTTCAAATTTAAAATAATTTTTATCTGCATCTAGCTCTGAAAAAATATTTTGGCTTGTAGCAGTGTGTGGGACTTGTTCTATTAGTCCATCTATACTAACCTCCACCAGGTTGCAAATTCAAAATAATTTTTATCTACATCTAGCTCTGAAAAAATATTTTGGCTTGTAGCAGTGTGTGGGACTTGTTCTATTAGTCCATCTATACTAACCTCCACCAGGTTGCAACTTCAATATAATTTTTATCTGCATCTAGCTCTGAAAAAATATTTCGGCTTGTATCAGTGTTTGGGACTTGTTCTATTAGTCCATCTATACTAACCCCCACCAGGTTGCAAATTCAAAATAATTTTTATCTACATCTAGCTCTGAAAAAATATTTCGGCTTGTAGCAGTGTGTGGGACTTGTTCTATTAGTCCATCTATACTAACCTCCACCAGGGTGCAAATTCATTATAATTTTTATCTGCATCTAGCTCTGAAAAAATATTTCGGCTTCGGCTTGTAGCAGTGTGTGGGACTTGTTCTGTTAGTCCATCTATACTAACCTCCACCAGGTTTCAAATTTAAAATAATTTTTATCTGCATATAGCTCTGAAAAAATATTTTGGCTTGTAGCAGTGTGTGGGACTTGTTCTATTAGTCCATCTATACTAACCTCCACCAGGTTGCAAATTCAAAATAATTTTTATCTGCATCTAGCTCTGAAAAAATATTTTGGCTTGTAGCAGTGTGTGGGACTTGTTCTATTAGTCCATCTATACTAACCTCCACCAGGTTGCAACTTCAATATAATTTTTATCTGCATCTAGCTCTGAAAAAATGTTTTGGCTTGTAGCAGTGTGTGGGACTTGTTCTATTAGTCCATCTATACTAACCTCCACCAGGTTGCAAATTCAATATTATTTTTATCTGCATCTAGCTCTGAAAAAATATTTCGGCTTGTAGCAGTGTGTGGGACTTGTTCTATTAGTCCATCTATACTAACCTCCACCAGGTTGCAAATTCAATATAATTTTTATCTGCATCTAGCTCTGAAAAAACGTTTTGGCTTGTAGCAGTGTGTGGGACTTGTTCTATTAGTCCATCTATACTAACCTCCACCAGGTTGCAAATTCAATATAATTTTTATCTGCATCTAGCTCTGAAAAAATATTTCGGCTTGTAGCAGTGTGTGGGACTTGTTCTATTAGTCCATCTATACTAACCTCCACCAGGTTGCAAATTCAAAATAATTTTTATCTACATCTAGCTCTGAAAAAATATTTCGGCTTGTAGCAGTGTGTGGGACTTGTTCTATTAGTCCATCTATACTAACCTCCACCAGGGTGCAAATTCATTATAATTTTTATCTGCATCTAGCTCTGAAAAAATATTTCGGCTTCGGCTTGTAGCAGTGTGTGTGGGACTTGTTCTGTTAGTCCATCTATACTAACCTCCACCAGGTTTCAAATTTAAAGGAATTTTTATCTGCATCTAGCTCTGAAAAAATATTTTGGCTTGTAGCAGTGTGTGGGACTTGTTCTATTAGTCCATCTATACTAACCTCCACCAGGTTGCAAATTCAAAATAATTTTTATCTACATCTAGCTCTGAAAAAATATTTTGACTTGTAGCAGTGTGTGGGACTTGTTCTATTAGTCCATCTATACTAACCTCCACCAGGTTGCAACTTCAATATAATTTTTATCTGCATCTAGCTCTGAAAAAATGTTTTGGCTTGTAGCAGTGTGTGGGACTTGTTCTATTAGTCCATCTATACTAACCTCCACCAGGTTGCAAATTCAATATTATTTTTATCTGCATCTAGCTCTGAAAAAATATTTCGGCTTGTAGCAGTGTGTGGGACTTGTTCTATTAGTCCATCTATACTAACCTCCACCAGGTTGCAAATTCAATATAATTTTTATCTGCATCTAGCTCTGAAAAAATGTTTTGGCTTGTAGCAGTGTGTGGGACTTGTTCTATTAGTCCATCTATACTAACCTCCACCAGGTTGCAAATTCAATATAATTTTTATCTGCATCTAGCTCTGAAAAAATATTTCGGCTTGTAGCAGTGTGTGGGACTTGTTCTATTAGTCCATCTATACTAACCTCCACCAGGTTGCAAATTCAATATAATTTTTATCTGCATCTAGCTCTGAAAAAATATTTCTGCTAGTAGCAGTGTGTGGGACTTGTTCTATTAGTCCATCTATACTAACCTTCACCAGGTTGCAAATTCAATATAATTTTTATCTGCATCTAGCTCTGAAAAAATATTTCGGCTTGTATCAGTGTTTGGGACTTGTTCTATTAGTCCATCTATACTAACCCCCACCAGGTTGCAAATTCAAAATAATTTTTATCTACATCTAGCTCTGAAAAAATATTTTGGCTTGTAGCAGTGTGTGGGACTTGTTCTATTAGTCCATCTATACTAACCTCCACCAGGGTGCAAATTCATTATAATTTTTATCTGCATCTAGCTCTGAAAAAATATTTCGGCTTCGGCTTGTAGCAGTGTGTGGGACTTGTTCTGTTAGTCCATCTATACTAACCTCCACCAGGTTTCAAATTTAAAATAATTTTTATCTGCATATAGCTCTGAAAAAATATTTTGGCTTGTAGCAGTGTGTGGGACTTGTTCTATTAGTCCATCTATACTAACCTCCACCAGGTTGCAAATTCAAAATAATTTTTATCTGCATCTAGCTCTGAAAAAATATTTTGGCTTGTAGCAGTGTGTGGGACTTGTTCTATTAGTCCATCTATACTAACCTCCACCAGGTTGCAACTTCAATATAATTTTTATCTGCATCTAGCTCTGAAAAAATGTTTTGGTTGTAGCAGTGTGTGGGACATGTTCTATTAGTCCATCTATACTAACCTCCACCAGGTTGCAAATTCAATATAATTTTTATCTGCATCTAGCTCTGAAAAAATATTTCGGCTTGTAGCAGTGTGTGGGACTTGTTCTATTAGTCCATCTATACTAACCTCCACCAGGTTGCAAATTCAATATAATTTTTATCTGCATCTAGCTCTGAAAAAATATTTCAGCTTGTAGCAGTGTGTGGGACTTGTTCTATTAGTCCATCTATACTAGCCTCCACCAGGTTGCAAATTCAATATAATTTTTATCTGCATCTAGCTCTGAAAAAATATTTCGGCTTGTAGCAGTGTGTGGGACTTGTTCTATTAGTCCATCTATACTAACCTCCACCAGGTTGCAAATTCAAAATAATTTTTATCTGCATCTAGCTCTGAAAAAATATTTCGGCTTGTAGCAGTGTGTGGGACTTGTTCTATTAGTCCATCTATACTAACCTCCACCAGGTTGCAAATTCAATATAATTTATATCTGCATCTAGCTCTGAAAAAATATTTTGATGTGTAGCAGTGTGTGGGACTTGTTCTATTAGTCCATCTATGCTAACCTCCATCAGGTTGCAAATTCAATATAATTTTTATCTGCATCTAGCTCTGAAAAAATATTTCTGCTTGTAGCAGTGTGTGAGACTTGTTCTATTAGTCCCTCTATACTATACTCCACCAGGTTGCAAATTCAAAATAATTTTTATCTGCATCTAGCTCTGAAAAAATATTTCGGCTTGTAGCAGTGTGTGGTACGTGTTCTATTAGTCCCTCTATACTATCCTCCACCAGGTTGCAAATTCAATATAATTTTTATCTGCATCTAGATCTGAAAAAATATTTTGGCTTGTAGCAGTGTGTGGAACTTGTTCTATTAGTCCATCTATACTAACCTCCACCAGGTTGCAAATTCAAAATAATTTTTATCTGCATCTAGCTCTGAAAAAATATTTCGGCTTGTAGCAGTGTGTGGGACTTATTCTATTAGTCCATCTATACTAACCTCCACCAGGTTGCAAATTCAATATAATTTTTATCTGCATCTAGGTCTGAAAAAATATTTCAGCTTGTAGCAGTGTGTGGAACTTGTTCTATTAGTACATCTATGCTAACCTCCACCAGGTTGCAAATTGAATATAATTTTTATCTGCATCTAGCTCTGAAAAAATATTTCGCCTTGTAGCAGTGTGTGAGACTTGTTCTATTAGTCCATCTATACTAACCTCCACCAGGTTGCAAATTCAAAATAATTTTTATCTGCATCTAGCTCTGAAAAAATATTTCGGCTTGTAGCAGTGTGTGGGACTTGTTCTATTAGTCCATCTATACTAACCTCCACCAGGTTGCAAATTCAAAATAATTTTTATCTGCATCTAGCTCTGAAAAAATATTTCGGCTTGTAGCAGTGTGTGGGACTTGTTCTATTAGTCCATCTATACTAACCTCCACCAGGTTGCAAATTCAATATAATTTTTATCTGCATCTAGCTCTGAAAAAATATTTTGATGTGTAGCAGTGTGTGGGACTTGTTCTATTAGTCCATCTATGCTAACCTCCATCAGGTTGCAAATTCAATATAATTTTTATCTGCATCTAGCTCTGAAAAAATATTTCTGCTTGTAGCAGTGTGTGAGACTTGTTCTATTAGTCCCTCTATACTATACTCCACCAGGTTGCAAATTCAAAATAATTTTTATCTGCATCTAGCTCTGAAAAAATATTTCGGCTTGTAGCAGTGTGTGGTACGTGTTCTATTAGTCCCTCTATACTATCCTCCACCAGGTTGCAAATTCAATATAATTTTTATCTGCATCTAGATCTGAAAAAATATTTTGGCTTGTAGCAGTGTGTGGAACTTGTTCTATTAGTCCATCTATACTAACCTCCACCAGGTTGCAAATTCAAAATAATTTTTATCTGCATCTAGCTCTGAAAAAATATTTCGGCTTGTAGCAGTGTGTGGGACTTATTCTATTAGTCCATCTATACTAACCTCCACCAGGTTGCAAATTCAATATAATTTTTATCTGCATCTAGGTCTGAAAAAATATTTCAGCTTGTAGCAGTGTGTGGAACTTGTTCTATTAGTACATCTATGCTAACCTCCACCAGGTTGCAAATTGAATATAATTTTTATCTGCATCTAGCTCTGAAAAAATATTTCGCCTTGTAGCAGTGTGTGAGACTTGTTCTATTAGTCCATCTATACTAACCTCCACCAGGTTGCAAATTCAAAATAATTTTTATCTGCATCTAGCTCTGAAAAAATATTTCGGCTTGTAGCAGTGTGTGGGACTTGTTCTATTAGTCCATCTATACTAACCTCCACCAGGTTGCAAATTCAAAATAATTTTTATCTGCATCTAGCTCTGAAAAAATATTTTGGATTGTAGCAGTGTGTGGGACTTGTTCTATTAGTCCATCTATACTAACCTTCACCAGGTTGCAAATTCAAAATAATTTTTATCTGCATCTAGCTCTGAAAAAATATTTCGGCTTGTAGCAGTGTGTGGAACTTGATCTATTAGTCCATCTAAACTAACCTCCACCAGGTTGCAAATTCAATATAATTTTTATCTGCATCTAGCTCTGAAAAAATATTTCTGCTAGTAGCAGTGTGTAGGACTAGTTCTATTAGTCCATCTATACTAACCTTCACCAGGTTGCAAATTCAATATAATTTTTAACTGCATCTAGCTCTGAAAAAATATTTCGGTTTGTATCAGTGTTTGGGACTTGTTCTATTAGTCCATCTATACTAACCTCCACCAGGTTGCAAATTCAAAATAATTTTTATCTACATCTAGCTCTGAAAAAATATTTCGGCTTGTAGCAGTGTGTGGGACTTGTTCTATTAGTCCATCTATACTAACCTCCACCAGGGTGCAAATTCATTATAATTTTTATCTGCATCTAGCTCTGAAAAAATATTTCGGCTTCGGCTTGTAGCAGTGTGTGGGACTTGTTCTGTTAGTCCATCTATACTAACCTCCACCAGGTTTCAAATTTAAAATAATTTTTATCTGCATCTAGCTCTGAAAAAATATTTTGGCTTGTAGCAGTGTGTGGGACTTGTTCTATTAGTCCATCTATACTAACCTCCACCAGGTTGCAAATTCAAAATAATTTTTATCTGCATCTAGCTCTGAAAAAATATTTTGGCTTGTAGCAGTGTGTGGGACTTGTTCTATTAGTCCATCTATACTAACCTCCACCAGGTTGCAACTTCAATATAATTTTTATCTGCATCTAGCTCTGAAAAAATGTTTTGGTTGTAGCAGTGTGTGGGACATGTTCTATTAGTCCATCTATACTAACCTCCACCAGGTTGCAAATTCAATATAATTTTTATCTGCATCTAGGTCTGAAAAAATATTTCAGCTTGTAGCAGTGTGTGGAACTTGTTCTATTAGTCCATCTATGCTAACCTCCACCAGGTTGCAAATTGAATATAATTTTTATCTGCATCTAGCTCTGAAAAAATATTTCGCCTTGTAGCAGTGTGTGAGACTTGTTCTATTAGTCCATCTATACTAACCTCCACCAGGTTGCAAATTCAATATAATTTTTATCTGCATCTAGCTCTGAAAAAATATTTCTGCTAGTAGCAGTGTGTGGGACTTGTTCTATTAGTCCATCTATACTAACCTTCACCAGGTTGCAAATTCAATATAATTTTTATCTGCATCTAGCTCTGAAAAAATATTTCGGCTTGTATCAGTGTTTGGGACTTGTTCTATTAGTCCATCTATACTAACCCCCACCAGGTTGCAAATTCAAAATAATTTTTATCTGCATCTAGCTCTGAAAAAATATTTCGGCTTGTAGCAGTGTGTGGGACTTGTTCTATTAGTCCATCTATACTAACCTCCACCAGGGTGCAAATTCATTATAATTTTTATCTGCATCTAGCTCTGAAAAAATATTTCGGCTTCGGCTTGTAGCAGTGTGTGGGACTTGTTCTGTTAGTCCATCTATACTAACCTCCACCAGGTTTCAAATTTAAAATAATTTTTATCTGCATCTAGCTCTGAAAAAATATTTTGGCTTGTAGCAGTGTGTGGGACTTGTTCTATTAGTCCATCTATACTAACCTCCACCAGGTTGCAAATTCAAAATAATTTTTATCTGCATCTAGCTCTGAAAAAATATTTTGGCTTGTAGCAGTGTGTGGGACTTGTTCTATTAGTCCATCTATACTAACCTCCACCAGGTTGCAACTTCAATATAATTTTTATCTGCATCTAGCTCTGAAAAAATGTTTTGGTTGTAGCAGTGTGTGGGACATGTTCTATTAGTCCATCTATACTAACCTCCACCAGGTTGCAAATTCAATATAATTTTTATCTGCATCTAGCTCTGAAAAAATATTTCGGCTTGTAGCAGTGTGTGGGACTTGTTCTATTAGTCCATCTATACTAACCTCCACCAGGTTGCAAATTCAATATAATTTTTATCTGCATCTAGCTCTGAAAAAATATTTCAGCTTGTAGCAGTGTGTGGGACTTGTTCTATTAGTCCATCTATACTAGCCTCCACCAGTTTGCAAATTCAATATAATTTTTATCTGCATCTAGCTCTGAAAAAATATTTCGGCTTGTAGCAGTGTGTGGGACTTGTTCTATTAGTCCATCTATACTAACCTCCACCAGGTTGCAAATTCAAAATAATTTTTATCTGCATCTAGCTCTGAAAAAATATTTCGGCTTGTAGCAGTGTGTGGGACTTGTTCTATTAGTCCATCTATACTAACCTCCACCAGGTTGCAAATTCAATATAATTTTTATCTGCATCTAGCTCTGAAAAAATATTTTGATGTGTAGCAGTGTGTGGGACTTGTTCTATTAGTCCATCTATGCTAACCTCCATCAGGTTGCAAATTCAATATAATTTTTATCTGCATCTAGCTCTGAAAAAATATTTCTGCTTATAGCAGTGTGTGAGACTTGTTCTATTAGTCCCTCTATACTATACTCCACCAGGTTGCAAATTCAAAATAATTTTTATCTGCATCTAGCTCTGAAAAAATATTTCGGCTTGTAGCAGTGTGTGGTACGTGTTCTATTAGTCCCTCTATACTATCCTCCACCAGGTTGCAAATTCAATATAATTTTTATCTGCATCTAGATCTGAAAAAATATTTTGGCTTGTAGCAGTGTGTGGAACTTGTTCTATTAGTCCATCTATACTAACCTCCACCAGGTTGCAAATTCAAAATAATTTTTATCTGCATCTAGCTCTGAAAAAATATTTCGGCTTGTAGCAGTGTGTGGGACTTATTCTATTAGTCCATCTATACTAACCTCCACCAGGTTGCAAATTCAATATAATTTTTATCTGCATCTAGGTCTGAAAAAATATTTCAGCTTGTAGCAGTGTGTGGAACTTGTTCTATTAGTACATCTATGCTAACCTCCACCAGGTTGCAAATTGAATATAATTTTTATCTGCATCTAGCTCTGAAAAAATATTTCGCCTTGTAGCAGTGTGTGAGACTTGTTCTATTAGTCCATCTATACTAACCTCCACCAGGTTGCAAATTCAAAATAATTTTTATCTGCATCTAGCTCTGAAAAAATATTTCGGCTTGTAGCAGTGTGTGGGACTTGTTCTATTAGTCCATCTATACTAACCTCCACCAGGTTGCAAATTCAAAATAATTTTTATCTGCATCTAGCTCTGACAAAATATTTTGGATTGTAGCAGTGTGTGGGACTTGTTCTATTAGTCCATCTATACTAACCTTCACCAGGTTGCAAATTCAAAATAATTTTTATCTGCATCTAGCTCTGAAAAAATATTTCGGCTTGTAGCAGTGTGTGGAACTTGATCTATTAGTCCATCTAAACTAACCTCCACCAGGTTGCAAATTCAATATAATTTTTATCTGCATCTAGCTCTGAAAAAATATTTCTGCTAGTAGCAGTGTGTAGGACTTGTTCTATTAGTCCATCTATACTAACCTTCACCAGGTTGCAAATTCAATATAATTTTTAACTGCATCTAGCTCTGAAAAAATATTTCGGTTTGTATCAGTGTTTGGGACTTGTTCTATTAGTCCATCTATACTAACCTCCACCAGGTTGCAAATTCAAAATAATTTTTATCTACATCTAGCTCTGAAAAAATATTTCGGCTTGTAGCAGTGTGTGGGACTTGTTCTATTAGTCCATCTATACTAACCTCCACCAGGGTGCAAATTCATTATAATTTTTATCTGCATCTAGCTCTGAAAAAATATTTCGGCTTCGGCTTGTAGCAGTGTGTGGGACTTGTTCTGTTAGTCCATCTATACTAACCTCCACCAGGTTTCAAATTTAAAATAATTTTTATCTGCATCTAGGTCTGAAAAAATATTTTGGCTTGTAGCAGTGTGTGGGACTTGTTCTATTAGTCCATCTATACTAACCTCCACCAGGTTGCAAATTCAAAATAATTTTTATCTGCATCTAGCTCTGAAAAAATATTTTGGCTTGTAGCAGTGTGTGGGACTTGTTCTATTAGTCCATCTATACTAACCTCCACCAGGTTGCAACTTCAATATAATTTTTATCTGCATCTAGCTCTGAAAAAATGTTTTGGCTTGTAGCAGTGTGTGGGACTTGTTCTATTAGTCCATCTATACTAACCTCCACCAGGTTGCAAATTCAATATAATTTTTATCTGCATCTAGCTCTGAAAAAATATTTTGATGTGTAGCAGTGTGTGGGACTTGTTCTATTAGTCCATCTATGCTAACCTCCATCAGGTTGCAAATTCAATATAATTTTTATCTGCATCTAGCTCTGAAAAAATATTTCTGCTTGTAGCAGTGTGTGAGACTTGTTCTATTAGTCCCTCTATACTATACTCCACCAGGTTGCAAATTCAAAATAATTTTTATCTGCATCTAGCTCTGAAAAAATATTTCGGCTTGTAGCAGTGTGTGGTACGTGTTCTATTAGTCCCTCTATACTATCCTCCACCAGGTTGCAAATTCAATATAATTTTTATCTGCATCTAGATCTGAAAAAATATTTTGGCTTGTAGCAGTGTGTGGAACTTGTTCTATTAGTCCATCTATACTAACCTCCACCAGGTTGCAAATTCAAAATAATTTTTATCTGCATCTAGCTCTGAAAAAATATTTCGGCTTGTAGCAGTGTGTGGGACTTATTCTATTAGTCCATCTATACTAACCTCCACCAGGTTGCAAATTCAATATAATTTTTATCTGCATCTAGGTCTGAAAAAATATTTCAGCTTGTAGCAGTGTGTGGAACTTGTTCTATTAGTCCATCTATGCTAACCTCCACCAGGTTGCAAATTGAATATAATTTTTATCTGCATCTAGCTCTGAAAAAATATTTCGCCTTGTAGCAGTGTGTGAGACTTGTTCTATTAGTCCATCTATACTAACCTCCACCAGGTTGCAAATTCAAAATAATTTTTATCTGCATCTAGCTCTGAAAAAATATTTCGGCTTGTAGCAGTGTGTGGTACTTGTTCTATTAGTCCATCTATACTAACCTCCACCAGGTTGCAAATTCAAAATAATTTTTATCTGCATCTAGCTCTGAAAAAATATTTTGGCTTGTAGCAGTGTGTGGGACTTGTTCTATTAGTCCATCTATACTAACCTCCACCAGGTTGCAAATTCAATATAATTTTTATCTGCATCTAGCTCTGAAAAAATATTTCGGCTGCGGCTTGTAGCAGTGTGTGGGACTTGTTCTATTAGTCCATCTATACTAACCTCCACCAGGTTGCAAATTCAAAATAATTTTTATCTGCATCTAGCTCTGAAAAAATATTTCGGCTTGTAGCAGTGTGTGGGACTTGTTCTATTAGTCCATCTATACTAACCTCCACCAGGTTGCAAATTCAAAATAATTTTTATCTGCATCTAGCTCTGAAAAAATATTTTGGATTGTAGCAGTGTGTGGGACTTGTTCTATTAGTCCATCTATACTAACCTTCACCAGGTTGCAAATTCAAAATAATTTTTATCTGCATCTAGCTCTGAAAAAATATTTCGGCTTGTAGCAGTGTGTGGAACTTGATCTATTAGTCCATCTAAACTAACGTCCACCAGGTTGCAAATTCAATATAATTTTTATCTGCATCTAGCTCTGAAAAAATATTTCTGCTAGTAGCAGTGTGTAGGACTTGTTCTATTAGTCCATCTATACTAACCTTCACCAGGTTGCAAATTCAATATAATTTTTAACTGCATCTAGCTCTGAAAAAATATTTCGGTTTGTATCAGTGTTTGGGACTTGTTCTATTAGTCCATCTATACTAACCTCCACCAGGTTGCAAATTCAAAATAATTTTTATCTACATCTAGCTCTGAAAAAATATTTCGGCTTGTAGCAGTGTGTGGGACTTGTTCTATTAGTCCATCTATACTAACCTCCACCAGGGTGCAAATTCATTATAATTTTTATCTGCATCTAGCTCTGAAAAAATATTTCGGCTTCGGCTTGTAGCAGTGTGTGGGACTTGTTCTGTTAGTCCATCTATACTAACCTCCACCAGGTTTCAAATTTAAAATAATTTTTATCTGCATCTAGCTCTGAAAAAATATTTTGGCTTGTAGCAGTGTGTGGGACTTGTTCTATTAGTCCATCTATACTAACCTCCACCAGGTTGCAAATTCAAAATAATTTTTATCTGCATCTAGCTCTGAAAAAATATTTTGGCTTGTAGCAGTGTGTGGGACTTGTTCTATTAGTCCATCTATACTAACCTCCACCAGGTTGCAACTTCAATATAATTTTTATCTGCATCTAGCTCTGAAAAAATGTTTTGGCTTGTAGCAGTGTGTGGGACTTGTTCTATTAGTCCATCTATACTAACCTCCACCAGGTTGCAAATTCAATATAATTTTTATCTGCATCTAGCTCTGAAAAAATATTTCGGCTTGTAGCAGTGTGTGGGACTTGTTCTATTAGTCCATCTATACTAACCTCCACCAGGTTGCAAATTCAATATAATTTTTATCTGCATCTAGCTCTGAAAAAATATTTCGGCTTGTAGCAGTGTGTGGGACTTGTTCTATTAGTCCATCTATACTAGCCTCCACCAGGTTGCAAATTCAATATAATTTTTATCTGCATCTAGCTCTGAAAAAATATTTCGGCTTGTAGCAGTGTGTGGGACTTGTTCTATTAGTCCATCTATACTAACCTCCACCAGGTTGCAAATTCAATATAATTTTTATCTGCATCTAGCTCTGAAAAAATATTTCGGCTTGTAGCAGTGTGTGGGACTTGTTCTATTAGTCCATCTATACTAACCTCCACCAGGTTGCAAATTCAATATAATTTTTATCTGCATCTAGCTCTGAAAAAATATTTTGATGTGTAGCAGTGTGTGGGACTTGTTCTATTAGTCCATCTATGCTAACCTCCACCAGGTTGCAAATTCAGTATAATTTTTATCTGCATCTAGCTCTGAAAAAATATTTCTGCTTGTAGCAGTGTGTGAGACTTGTTCTATTAGTCCATCTATACTAACCTCCAACAGATTGCAAATTCAAAATAATTTTTATCTGCATCTAGCTCTGAAAAAATATTTCGGCTTGTAGCAGTGTGTGGTACGTGTTCTATTAGTCCCTCTATACTATCCTGCACCAGGTTGCAAATTCAATATAATTTTTATCTGCATCTAGATCTGAAAAAATATTTTGGCTTGTAGCAGTGTGTGGAACTTGTTCTATTAGTCCATCTATACTAACCTCCACCAGGTTGCAAATTCAAAATAATTTTTATCTGCATCTAGCTCTGAAAAAATATTTCGGCTTGTAGCAGTGTGTGAGACTTATTCTATTAGTCCATCTATACTAACCTCCACCAGGTTGCAAATTCAATATAATTTTTATCTGCATCTAGCTCTGAAAAAATATTTTGGCTTGTAGCAGTGTGTGGGACTTGTTCTATTAGTCCATCTATACTAACCTCCACCAGGTTGCAAATTCAATATAATTTTTATCTGCATCTAGCTCTGAAAAAATATTTCGGCTGAGGCTTGTAGCAGTGTGTGGGACTTGTTCTATTAGTCCATCTATACTAACCTCCACCAGGTTGCAAATTCAATATAATTTGTATCTGCATCTAGCTCTGAAAAAATATTTCGGCTTGTAGCAGTGTGTGGGACTTGTTCTATTAGTCCATCTATACTAACCTCCACCAGGTTGCAAATTCAATATAATTTTTATCTGCATCTAGCTCTGAAAAAATATTTCGGCTTGTAGCAGTGTGTGAGACTTGTTCTATTAGTCCATCTATACTAACCTCCACCAGGTTGCAAATTCAAAATAATTTTTATCTGCATCTAGCTCTGAAAAAATATTTTGGCTTGTAGCAGTGTGTGGGACTTGTTCTATTAGTCCATCTATACTAACCTCCACCAGGTTGCAAATTCAATATAATTTTTATCTGCATCTAGCTCTGAAAAAATATTTCGGCTGCGGCTTGTAGCAGTGTGTGGGACTTGTTCTATTAGTCCATCTATACTAACCTCCACCAGGTTGCAAATTCAATATAATTTGTGTCTGCATCTAGCTCTGAAAAAATATTTCGGCTTGTAGCAGTGTGTGGGACTTGTTCTATTAGTCCATCTATACTAACCTCCACCAGGTTGCAAATTCAATATAATTTTTATCTGCATCTAGCTCTGAAAAAATATTTCGGATTGTAGCAGTGTGTGGGACTTGTTCTATTAGTCCATCTATACTAACCTCCACCAGGTTGCAAATTCAAAATAATTTTTATCTGCATCTAGCTCTGAAAAAATATTTCGGCTTGTAGCAGTGTGTTGAACTTGTTCTATTAGTCCATCTATACTAACCTCCACCAGGTTGCAAATTCAATATAATTTTTATCTGCATCTAGCTCTGAAAAAATATTTCAGCTTGTAGCAGTGTGTGGGACTTGTTCTATTAGTCCATCTATACTAACCTCCACCAGGTTGCAAATTCAAAATAATTTTTATCTGCATCTAGCTCTGAAAAAATATTTGGGCTTCGGCTTGCAGCAGTGTGTGGGACTTGTTCTATTAGTCCATCTATACTAACCTCCACCAGGTTGCAAATTAAAAATAATTTTTATCTGCATCTAGGTCTGAAAAAATATTTCGGCTTGTAGCAGTGTGTGGGACTTGTTCTATTAGTCCATCTATACTAACCTCCACCAGGTTGCAAATTCAATATAATTTTTATCTGCATCTAGCTCTGAAAAAATATTTCGGCTTGTAGCAGTGTTTGGGACTTGTTCTATTAGTCCATCTATACTAACCTCCACCAGGTTGCAAATTCAATATAATATTTATCTGCATCTAGCTCTGAAAAAATATTTCGGCTTGTAGCAGTGTGTGGGACTTGTTCTATTAGTCCATCTATACTAACCTCCACCAGGTTGCAAATTCAAAATAATTTTTATCTGCATCTAGGTCTGAAAAAATATTTCGGCTTGTAGCAGTGTGTGGGACTTGTTCTATTAGTCCATCTATACTAACCTCCACCAGGTTGCAAATTCAATATAATTTTTTTCTACATCTAGCTCTGAAAAAATATTTCGGCTTGTAGCAGTGTGTGGGACTTGTTCTATTAGTCCATCTATACTAACCTCCACCAGGTTCCAAACTCAATATAATTTTTATCTGCATCTAGCTCTGAAAAAATATTTTGGCTTGTAGCAGTGTGTGGAACTTGATCTATTAGTCCATCTATGCTAAGCTCCACCAGGTTGCAAATTCAAAATAATTTTTATCTGCATCTAGCTCTGAAAAAATATTTTGGCTTGTAGCAGTGTGTGGAACTTGATCTATTAGTCCATCTATGCTAACCTCCACCAGGTTGCAAATTCAAAATAATTTTTATCTGCATCTAGCTCTGAAAAAATATTTTGGCTTGTAGCAGTGTGTGGGACTTGTTCTATTAGCCCATCTATACTAACCTCCACCAGGTTGCAAATTCAATATAATTTTTATCTGCATCTAGCTCTGAAAAAATATTTTGGCTTGTAGCAGTGTGTGGGACTTGTTCTATTGGTCCATCTATACTAAACTCCAATTTGCAAATTCAAAATAATTTTTATCTGCATCTAGCTCTGAAAAAATATTTCGGCTTGTAGCAGTGTGTGAGACTTGTTCTATTAGTCCATCTATACTAACCTCCACCAGGTTGCAAATTCAAAATAATTTTTATCTGCATCTAGCTCTGAAAAAATATTTTGGCTTGTAGCAGTGTGTGGGACTTGTTCTATTAGCCCATCTATACTAACCTCCACCAGGTTGCAAATTCAATATAATTTTTATCTGCATCTAGCTCTGAAAAAATATTTTGGCTTGTAGCAGTGTGTGGGACTTGTTCTATTGGTCCATCTATACTAAACTCCACCAATTTGCAAATTCAATATAATTTTTATCTGCATCTAGCTCTGAAAAAATATTTCGGCTTGTAGCAGTGTGTGAGACTTGTTCTATTAGTCCATCTATACTAACCTCCACCAGGTTGCAAATTCAAAATAATTTTTATCTGCATCTAGCTCTGAAAAAATATTTCGGCTTGTAGCAGTGTGTTGGACTTGTTCTATTAGTCCATCTATACTAACCTCCACCAGGTTGCAAATTCAATATAATTTTTATCTGCATCTAGCTCTGAAAAAATATTTCGGCTTGTAGCAGTGTGTGGAACTTGATCTATTAGTCCATCTAAACTAACCTCCACCAGGTTGCAAATTCAATATAATTTTTATCTGCATCTAGCTCTGAAAAAATATTTCCGCTAGTAGCAGTGTGTGGGACTTGTTCTATTAGTCCATCTATACTAACCTCCACCAGGTTGCAAATTCAATATAATTTTTATCTGCATCTAGCTCTGAAAAAATATTTCAGCTTGTATCAGTGTTTGGGACTTGTTCTATTAGTCCATCTATACTAACCTCCACCAGGTTGCAAATTCAAAATAATTTTTATCTACATCTAGCTCTGAAAAAATATTTCGGCTTGTAGCAGTGTGTGGGACTTGTTCTATTAGTCCATCTATACTAACCTCCACCAGGGTGCAAATTCATTATAATTTTTATCTGCATCTAGCTCTGAAAAAATATTTCGGCTTGTAGCAGTGTGTGGGACTTGTTCTATTAGTCCATCTATACTAACCTCCACCAGGTTGCAAATTCAATATAATTTTTATCTGCATCTAGCTCTGAAAAAATATTTCGGCTTGTAGCAGTGTGTGGGACTTGTTCTATTAGTCCATCTATACTAACCTCCACCAGGTTGCAAATTCAATATAATTTTTATCTGCATCTAGCTCTGAAAAAATATTTCGGCTTGTAGCAGTGTGTGGGACTTGTTCTATTAGTCCATCTATACTAACCTCCACCAGGTTGCAAATTCAAAATAATTTTTATCTGCATCTAGCTCTGAAAATATATTTTGTCTTGTAGCAGTGTGTGGAACTTGTTCTATTAGTCCATCTATGCTAACCTCCACCAGGTTGCAAATTCAAAATAATTTTTATCTGCATCTAGCTCTGAAAAATTATTTTGGCTTTTAGCAGTGTGTGGGACTTACTAACCTCCACCAGGTTGCAAATTCAATATCATTTTTATCTGCATCTAGCTCTGAAAAAATATTTTGGCTTGTAGCAGTGTGTGGAACTTGATCTATTAGTCCATCTATGCTAACCTCCACCAGGTTGCAAATTCAAAATAATTTTTATCTGCATCTAGCTCTGAAAAAATATTTTGGCTTGTAGCAGTGTGTGGGACTTGTTCTATTAGTCCATCTATACTAACCTCCACCAGGTTGAAAATTCAATATAATTTTTATCTGCATCTAGCTCTGAAAAAATATTTTGATGTGTAGCAGTGTGTGGGACTTGTTCTATTAGTCCATCTATGCTAACCTCCATCAGGTTGCAAATTCAATATAATTTTTATCTGCATCTAGCTCTGAAAAAATATTTCGGCTTGTAGCAGTGTGTGAGACTTGTTCTATTAGTCCATCTATACTAACCTCCAACAGATTGCAAATTCAAAATAATTTTTATCTGCATCTAGCTCTGAAAAAATATTTCGGCTTGTAGCAGTGTGTGGGACTTGTTCTATTAGTCCCTCTATACTATCCTCCACCAGGTTGCAAATTCAATATAATTTTTATCTGCATCTAGCTCTGAAAAAATATCTCGGCTTGTAGCAGTGTGTGGGACTTGTTCTATTAGTCCATCTATACTAACCTCCACCAGGTTGCAAATTCAATATAATTTTTATCTGCATCTAGCTCTGAAAAAATATTTCGGCTTGTAGCAGTGTGTGGGACTTGTTCTATTAGTCCATCTATACTAACCTCCACCAGGTTGCAAATTCAATATACTTTTTATCTGCATCTAGCTCTGAAAAAATATTTCGGCTTGTAGCAGTGTGTGAGACTTGTTCTATTAGTCTATCTATATTAACCTCCACCAGGTTGCAAATTCAAAATAATTTTTATCTGCATCTAGCTCTGAAAAAATATTTCGGCTTGTAGCAGTGTGTGGGACTTGTTCTATTAGTCCATCTATACTAACCTCCACCAGGTTGCAAATTCAATATAATTTTTATCTGCATCTAGCTCTGAAAAAATATTTCGGCTTGTAGCAGTGTGTGGGACTTGTTCTATTAGTCCATCTATACTAACCTCCACCAGATTGCAAATTCAATATAATTTTTATCTGCATCTAGCTCTGAAAAAATATTTCGGCTTGTAGCAGTGTGTGGGACTAGTTCTATTAGTCCATCTATACTAACCTCCACCAGGTTGCAAATTCAATATAATTTTTATCTGCATCTAGCTCTGAAAAAATATTTCGGCTTGTAGCAGTGTGTGGGACTTGTTCTATTAGTCCATCTATACTAACCTCCACCAGGTTGCAAATTCAATATAAATTTTATCTGCATCTAGCTCTGAAAAAATATTTCGACTTGTAGCAGTGTGTGGGACTTGTTCTATTAGTCCATCTATACTAACCTCCACCAGGTTGCAAATTCAAAATAATTTTTATCTGCATCTAGCTCTGAAAAAATATTTGGGCTTCGGCTTGTAGCAGTGTGTGGGACTTGTTCTATTAGTCCATCTATACTAACCTCCACCAGGTTGCAAATTCAATATAATTTTTATCTGCATCTAGCTCTGAAAATATATTTTGTCTTGTAGCAGTGTGTGGAACTTGTTCTATTAGTCCATCTATGCTAACCTCCACCAGGTTGCAAATTCAAAATAATTTTTATCTGCATCTAGCTCTGAAAAATTATTTTGGCTTGTAGCAGTGTGTGGGACTTGTTCTATTAGTCCATCTATACTAACCTCCACCAGGTTGCAAATTCAATATAATTTTTATCTGCATCTAGCTCTGAAAAAATATTTTGGCTTGTAGCAGTGTGTGGAACTTGATCTATTAGTCCATCTATGCTAACCTCCACCAGGTTGCAAATTCAAAATAATTTTTATCTGCATCTAGCTCTGAAAAAATATTTTGGCTTGTAGCAGTGTGTGGGACTTGTTCTATTAGTCCATCTATACTAACCTCCACCAGGTTGCAAATTCAATATAATTTTTATCTGCATCTAGCTCTGAAAAAATATTTTGGCTTGTAGCAGTGTGTGGGACTTGTTCTATTAGTCCATCTATACTAACCTCCACCAGGTTGCAAATTCAATATAATTTTTATCTGCATCTAGCTCTGAAAAAATATTTCGGCTTGTAGCAGTGTGTGGGACTTGTTCTATTAGTCCATCTATACTAACCTCCACCAGGTTGCAAATTCAATATAATTTTTATCTGCATCTAGCTCTGAAAAAATATTTCGGCTTGTAGCAGTGTGTGGGACTTGTTCTATTAGTCCATCTATACTAATCTCCACCAGGTTGCAAATTCAATATAATTTTTATCTGCATCTAGCTCTGAAAAAATATTTCGGCTTGTAGCATTGTGTGGGAGTTGTTCTATTAGTCCATCTATACTAACCTACACCAGGGTGCAAATTCATTATAATTTTTATCTGCATCTTGCTCTGAAAAAATATTTCGGCTTCGGCTTGTAGCAGTGTGTGGGACTTGTTCTATTAGTCCATCTATACTAACCTCCACCAGGTTGCAAATTCAAAATAATTTTTATCTGCATCTAGCTCTGAAAAAATATTTTTTCTTGTAGCAGTGTGTGGGACTTGTTCTATTAGTCCATCTATACTAACCTCCACCAGGTTGCAACTTCAATATAATTTTTATCTGCATCTAGCTCTGAAAAAATATTTTGGCTTGTAGCAGTGTGTGGGACTTGTTCTATTAGTCCATCTATACTAACCTCCACCAGGTTGCAAATTCAATATAATTTTTATCTGCATCTAGCTCTGAAAAAATATTTCGGCTTGTAGCAGTGTGTGGGACTTGTTCTATTAGTCCATCTATACTAACCTCCACCAGGTTGCAAATTCAATATAATTTTTATCTGCATCTAGCTCTGAAAAAATATTTTGGCTTGTAGCAGTGTGTGGGACTTGTTCTATTAGTCCATCTATACTAACCTCCACCAGGTTGCAAATTCAATATAATTTTTATCTGCATCTAGCTCTGAAAAAATATTTCGGCTTGTAGCAGTGTGTGGGACTTGTTCTATTAGTCCATCTATACTAACCTCCACCAGGTTGCAAATTCAAAATAATTTTTATCTGCATTTAGCTCTGAAAAAATATTTCGGCTTGTAGCAGTGTGTGGGACTTGTTCTATTAGTCCATCTATAATAACCTCCACCAGGTTGCAAATTCAATATAATTTTTATCTGCATCTAGCTCTGAAAAAATATTTTGATGTGTAGCAGTGTGTGGGACTTGTTCTATTAGTCCATCTATACTAACCTCCATCAGGTTCCAAATTCAATATAATTTTTATCTGCATCTAGCTCTGAAAAAATATTTCGGCTTGTAGCAGTGTGTGAGACTTGTTCTATTAGTCCATCTATACTAACCTCCAACAGATTGTAAATTCAAAATAATTTTTATCTGCATCTAGCTCTGAAAAAATATTTCGGCTTGTAGCAGTGTGTGGGACGTGTTCTATTAGTCCCTCTATACTATCCTCCACCAGGTTGCAAATTCAATATAATTTTTATCTGCATCTAGATCTGAAAAAATATTTCGGCTTGTAGCAGTGTGTGGAACTTGTTCTATTAGTCCATCTATACTAACCTCCACCAGGTTGCAAATTCAATATAATTTTTATCTGCATCTAGCTCTGAAAAAATATTTCGGCTTGTAGCAGTGTGTGGGACTTGTTCTATTAGTCCATCTATACTAACCACCACCAGGTTGCAAATTCAATATACGGTACTTTTTATCTGCATCTAGCTCTGAAAAAATATTTCGGCTTGTAGCAGTGTGTGAGACTTGTTCTATTAGTCTATCTATATTAACCTCCACCAGGTTGCAAATTCAAAATAATTTTTATCTGCATCTAGCTCTGAAAAAATATTTCGGCTTGTAGCAGTGTGTGGGACTTGTTCTATTATTCCATCTATACTAACCTCCACCAGGTTGCAAATTCAATATAATTTTTATCTGCATCTAGGTCTGAAAAAATATTTCGGCTTGTAGCAGTGTGTGGAACTTGTTCTATTAGTCCATCTATGCTAACCTCCACCAGGTTGCAAATTCAATATAATTTTTATCTGCATCTAGCTCTGAAAAAATATTTCGGCTTGTAGCAGTGTGTGAGACTTGTTCTATTAGTTCATCTATACTAACCTCCACCAGGTTGCAAATTCAAAATAATTTTTATCTGCATCTAGCTCTGAAAAAATATTTCGGCTTGTAGCAGTGTGTGGGACTTGTTCTATTAGTCCATCTATACTAACCTCCACCAGGTTGCATATTCAAAATAATTTTTATCTGCATCTAGCTCTGAAAAAATATTTTGGCTTGTAGCAGTGTGTGGGACTTGTTCTATTAGTCCATCTATACTAACCTCCACCAGGTTGCAAATTCAATATAATTTTTATCTGCATCTAGCTCTGAAAAAATATTTCGGCTGCGGCTTGTAGCAGTGTGTGGGACTTGTTCTGTTAGTCCATCTATACTAACCTCCACCAGGTTTCAAATTCAAAATAATTTTTTTCTGCATCTAGCTCTGAAAAAATATTTTGGCTTGTAGCAGTGTGTGGGACTTGTTCTATTAGTCCATCTCTACTAACCTCCACCAGGTTGCAAATTCAAAATAATTTTTATCTGCATCTAGCTCTGAAAAAATATTTTTTCTTGTAGCAGTGTGTGGGACTTGTTCTATTAGTCCATCTATACTAACTAGTGTTGAGCCACCCCCGTAGTGTTCGAGTTCGGTTCGGTTCGTCGAACACCCGTGTGTTCGCCGAACTGTTCGTCGAACTGTTCGTCGAACACCTTCGAACACCGTTAAAACCAATGGCAGGCAAACAAAAACACATAGAAACACATAGAAAACACCTTCAAAGGTGTCCAAAAGCTGACAAACTGCTCAGAAGACACAACTAACACATGGAAAAGTGACAAGTACATATAGTCATGCGAAAAGAAAAGAGGTGGAGTAGTAAAAGGAGGGGGAGACACAGATATAGGCATGTCATGCCCTTCTAAAATCCAAAAAGTGAGAAGCCGAGACGGCCAGTCCGCTCCTGCCCGTGCCACCTCCGTGTCGCCGGGTTTGTGCCAGAGCCGCGGTGAACCCTGACGGCCAGCCCCCCTCTCCCAATACTGGTGCCTGTCCGCTGGTGGGTCGAGAGAGCCCCCCTGTGGTGGAGGCAGATCTAAGCTTTTTAATTTAAATTGTCCCTCTAATTTGAATGAATACACTTTAAATCCATTTACAAGGATCTATTGGAGGGCAAGTCTCATGCCAGCAGCCGCGTAATTCCAGCTCCAGTAGCGTCCACTAAAGCTGCTGCAGTTAAAAAGCTTTTATAAGGATCGAGCTCGGCTGTCCACCGCAAGTCATCCTACTGCCAGTCCCAGCCCCTATGCCTTGGGGTGCCTCCTGATGCTCTTCACTAAGTATCCCGTGGTCCCGAAGCATTTCCTTTGAAAAAATTAAGTGTCCAAACTACAGGTGGTGTAGCTTGCTTAACAGCCGGGATAATCCGCTGACTAGCAGACACTGCTACTAGGCACAAAGTATTTCCTGGGCTAGATGCAGTTAAAAATTTGTAAGTAGATACTCTCGTTGGATGCTGAGAAAGCATTCCATAGAGTCTCCTGGCACGCCATATATGATTCTCTTAAAAAGCTTGGGGTAGGGGTCTAGGGGACCCTTTTATAGCCAAAATCACGGCCCTGTATCACAATACGTCACCTAGGCTGAAGATAAATGGAACTGTAGCACCGAGGGCTCGGTTGCTACAGACGTATTGCACCTCACCCAGAGGTGTGATATCTCACTCTCAGATAAGGATGGAGTGTGCATCAGGACCCGACACCTGCATGCATTACACCACATTGCCGTGGGGCAGGGCGACCAATATGCCCCTGAGATGGGCACGACAGTCCCTGTCCCTGGCTGGAGTGGGGGGAGGGAACACTGAGGAAGGGGAACCCTGCAGTGCAGGAGCAGGGAGGAAGCAGTTCCTGGGTGCATTGAGAAGGGAGTATAAAAGGTGGGCACCATCTTAGTTCAGTGCAGAGAAGTCTGAGCAGAAGTGGCAGGGAGCAGGGGTTCTGCATGAGCTCTGCTCCGGAGGCGGGCCTAGTAACAGAGGCCCAGGCCTGCAAGAGGGAGAAGGAAGGAAGAGGAGCGGAGAAGGCTCCAGGAACGAGGGATGAAGGGATCCCAGGGGTGCAGACGGGCGAGTCGCCACCGCACGCCCGAATCCACCTGCGTGGAGGGGTCAGGCCAAAGGGGGAGACCGGTCCCCGAACTAGTGGAGGCAGGAAACGACCCTCAGCTAGAAACCGGAGGCTCTGACATTTTATGTGGCGCAGCCCCTTGCTCCACCCGCTAGGATGGCACCACATAGGGTCAGGGAAACTGGCGCCAAGTTTACCAAGAGGAGGCCCGAGGCAGCCGGACAGAAGTGTTGGTAAGAAAGGCCAGACAAAGGACACACAAAGGGGGTCCTGTGAAGCGCTCCAAAGTTATCTGGGAGTTGTCTGAGCCCCTCACCTGGTGAGCACAGTACGACGTGGGCAGCCGTTACCTGCAGACGTGGTCTGGATAATAAGAACTGTGAGTAAAGGCCCTGAACTGCATCACTGACTCCGTGTCGTTACTGCTGCTGCCCTGCACCATCACCCCCATCCTCCGCATACACTGCCCTGAGGCTATACTCCTCCCGTGGGGAGTTATGCTACGCTCTGCTGCACCCACAACACCAGCCTTAGCGGTCTGCCCTGTAGCGGCGGTTCACTCTGACCGCAATCCACGGGTGGCGTAGTCGGACATTTAAACATCAAAACCACATAAATAGTTCCGCCACTGGTTTGACCGCCCTGAGCCACGGAACCGGATCGCCGCCACGAAGACTACAACCACCAGCATCCACCAAAAAGGGTCCGGCTCCGGGTGTCCCAAGGCCCAGGGGGTGCGTCAGAACATTTTCATCACCTTTCACAATCACCAATGGGACAAGGCAGGGATGTCCTCTGTCCCCTCTCTTATACATCCTAGTGACGGAGCACCTGCTCTCATCAATTCGCCATAACCCCAATATTAGGTGGATTGAGGTGGGAGGCACCGAGTACAAGTGCTCTCTATTTGCTGATGATGTCCTAGTATATATCACTCAATCACATATATCCATCCCTGCTGTTATGGCTGAAATAGATCACTTTGTTACATGGTAAAATTTTAAAATCAATGCAGCGAAGTCTGAGGCCCTCGATGTCTCCCTCCCTAAATCCATATAGGATTCCATCCAGTCCAACTTTCCCTTTGCCTGGCCCTCACAGGGTATCAAATACTTAGGAATTCCTATTCATAGAGACCTCTCCCATCTATGTTATCTTAATTTTGGGCCCTTTATTGAACAATTCCATACAGACCACGGTTGGCAAGTTGGAACTGTGAGATTCACTACGTGCACCACTGGTATTTTGTGGAAAAGCACATGTAAGATTCTGCAACAGTCTCTGCTGATACTCCTGCATGCGTGCATCCCTTTCTATGGCAGGAATAATTTCTGCAAATTTACTTTTGTACCGGGGATCTAACAGTGTGGCAACCCAGTAGTCAGGATTATTTCTAATTCTCACAATTCGAGGGTCATGTTGCAGGTAGTGCAGCAAGAAGGCACTCATGTGTGTTGCGCATCCAGGAGCACCAAGTCCCTGTTGTGTTGGTGGCGAGGTAACAATCATGCTTCCTTCCTCTGTCCTCTCCCCCCAACCTCGCACAACAGAAATGTGATCAAGGTCTCCCTCATCTGATGAGTCTTCCATCAGTTCGTCCTCCACTTCTTCCTAGGCTCCTGCACCTTCCTCACTAGTTTGGCTGCTACCATGCGCCCTGGTAAAATCATCTCCCCCACCCTCACATGCCTGCCGCCCTGGTGCTGCCGACCGTCTGGACCTTGCAGATGTTAGCCCTTCCGCATACAACTCCTCCTCCTCTACTTCCTCCACCTCCTCTTGTGCCACCACCTGACTCCGAATTCTGTTTAACATGTGCTCCAGCATGTAAATCACCGGAATAGTCATGCTGATAATGGCATCGTCAGCACTAAACATCTTCGTCGCCATTTCAAAACTGTGCAGAAGGGTGCATAGGTCCCTGATCTGAGACCACTCCTCCAGCGTGATTTGCCCCACCTCTGAATCTCGTTGGCCCAGGCTATACGTCAGAAAGTATTGCACCAGGGCTTGTCGGTGCTGCCACAGTCGCTGCAACATGTGCAGAGTTGAGATCCACCGGGTAGGCACATCGCATTTTAGCCGGTGAAGTGGCAGGCCCAACGACTTCTGTAGAGATGTAAGTCGCTGAGCTGCGGGATGCGAACGGCGGAAGTGAGCACACAGCGACCGTGCCCTCTGCAGAAGGCCATCTAGTCTGGGATAGTGGGCTAAAAATTGCTGGACAACCAGGTTCAACACGTGAGCCATACAAGGCACGTGTGTGACATTGCCCCGGCGAAGGGCCGCACCCAGGTTTGCAGCATTGTCGCACACGGCCTTCCCTGGTTTCAGGTCCAGTGGAGACAACCATTCATGAAATTGGTTCTCCAGAGCTGACCACAACTCCTCAGCTGTGTGACTCACATTTCCCAGACATTTCAATGTAAAAACCGCCTGATGACGTTGAGCCCTACTGCCAGCATAGTAAGGAGGTGTGCAGGATCCCTTCTGCGCAGTTAGAAAGCTTGTGGCATGACCAGACAGGCTTTGGGTGCAGGTGGAAGACCGAGAGGAGGTTGAGGAGGCAGAAGCAGTGGAGGAAAAATGACATAAAGAGGATTGACGCACAACTCGTGGGGACGGCAAGACTTGGACAGCAGCCCCTTGTCCTGCTGTCACCATAGTTACCCAGTGCCCAGTCAGCGACATGTAACGCCCCTGTCCATGCCTACTCGTCCAAGTGTCTGTGGTGAAATGCACCCTGTCACACACAGAGTTTCTCAAAGAAGCGGTGATGTTGTGTGCGACATGCTGGTGGAGCGCAGGCACACCTTTCTTTGAGAAGTAGTGCCGACTGGGCATCTGGTACTGGGGCACTGCGACGGACATAAGGTCTCGAAAATCCTCTGTGTCCACCAGGCGGAAAGGCAGCATTTCTGTAGCCAAGAGCTTGCAGATGGTGAAATTCAACCTCTTAGCTTTCTCATGGCTAGGAGGAAATGGTCTTTTACTTGTCCACATCTGAGGGACCGAGGGCTGGCTATTGTGCTTAGACGGGGTTGATAAGGGTGTCCCCGGCAAACTGCCGGTCTGTGAGGAAGATGCAGGCGGACATGTTAGGTTGCCTTGATCCAAAGGTGGTGCTATCGATGTCGGACAGCGCTCAAGACCAGCTGGTGTTACCACCTCCAAAGAAAATGATGACCTGCCAATCACGCTGGCTGTTGCGGGTAAAGAGGTGGCAGGTCTGCGCCCCAAAACAGGTGTGACTGCTGTCCCCCTAGTCACAGAGGATGAAGAGGCCGCGGATGCACAAGATATGGCAGACGGTGGTTGGCCCGGCCGTCTAGACCGCATTGTAGCACACTGAGCTTCCCACTGCAACTTATGCTTCATGTCCATGTGCCGGTTCATGCATGAAGTACTCAAACTATGTATTTTTTGGCCTCTACTTAGCTTTTGCTGACAAATGTTACAGATAACACGAGTTGGGTCATCTTTATCGATCTGAAAAAATGCCCAGGCTATGCAAGGCTTAGCACCCATGCGACCTGAAGAGCCACCACGACTTGTGGTGAGAGGCAGAGTTGTGTTTGAGGATGCAGTTTTTGACGTGCTTCCAGTACTACGTCTCTGTCCAGGAAGGCGCAACCTGACCTCGTCGTCACTAGCATCTTCCTCCACCTCCTCTGCTGACCTCATCTCTTGGCTGACTGTGGGTTGACAGTAAGTGGGATCTCCGACCTCATCATCATCACCCTGTGTGTTATCACACCCGTCGTCCTCAGAGCCAACCTGTTCCTGCCCTGACAAAAAACTAAAGTTGTCGCTCCAATCAGGTATTTGAGTCTTATCATCGTCTTCCTCATTGTCTCCACCAACAGGAGTTACAGTTTGGGAATGAGGGTCTACATTATGGTCAGAACCTTCTGCGTCTGGTCCTGGATCCGACTCATAAAGATTCTGGGCATCAGTGCAGATCATTTCCTCGTCTGGATTCACAGAAGCGCTGGAGTCGACCTCTGATTCCCAGGCTATAGTATGAGTAAACAGCTCTGCAGACTCAACCATCTGTTCTACCTCATACTCAGACGGGCAGCTGGAGATTTGGGAGCTGTGAGGAAGCAAGTGCGATTTGGGTGACACCTTTGAGGACTGGAGTATTTGTGATGTTGAAGTTGATGTGGAGGAGAGCCCACTTAAAGGAGCACTTGATATCCGATGAAGCACCTGCTGTTTTTGTGCCTCATCTGGAATTTGTAGCGATTGGCGTGGCCGTAAGAAAGGGATCTTATCACATTGTCCGCTAAAAGAAGTAGACATTTTAGTTTGGCTGGAAGATGGTCTTTCTTCTGCACCTACCCCACGGACACAACCTTTTTTCCCCTTCCCAACACGCCTATTCCCCTTTACACCAGCAGCAGGCCTTTTTCCACTCATTTTGGTGGTTAACTAATTCACAACTCTGGAGTTGTTTGCACAAAAAAACAATGGATGGTAACCGAGGAGAGCTGAGTGGCCAAACTGTGGTATTAGGCCAAAATTATTGGCTGGGTTAGATGCAGAAAAAAATTATTTTTAATTTGCAACCTGATGGAGGTCAGTATAGATGGACTAATAGACCAAGTCCCACACACCGCTAGAAGCCCAAATATTTTTTCAGAGCTAGATGCAGAAATTTTTTTTATTCAATTTGCAACCTGATGGAGGTCAGTATAGATGGACTAATAGACCAAGTCCCACACACTGCTAGAAGCCCAAATATTTTTTCAGAGCTAGATGCAGAAAAAAATTATTTTTAATTTGCAACCTGATGGAGGTCAGTATAGATGGACTAATAGACCAAGTCCCACACACCGCTAGAAGCCCAAATATTTTTTCAGAGCTAGATGCAGAAAAAAATTATTTTTAATTTGCAACCTGATGGAGGTCAGTATAGATGGACTAATAGACCAAGTCCCACACACCGCTAGAAGCCCAAATATTTTTTCAGAGCTAGATGCAGAAAATTTTTTTATTCAATTTGCAACCTGATGGAGGTCAGTATAGATGGACTAATAGACCAAGTCCCACACACTGCTAGAAGCCCAAATATTTTTTCAGAGCTAGATGCAGAAAATTTTTTTTTTAATTTGCAACCTGATGGAGGTCAGTATAGATGGACTAATAGACCAAGTCCCACACACCGCTAGAAGCCCAAATATTTTTTCAGAGCTAGATGCAGAAAAAAATTATTTTTAATTTGCAACCTGATGGAGGTCAGTATAGATGGACTCATAGACCAAGTCCCACACACCGCTAGAAGCCCAAATATTTTTTCAGAGCTAGATGCAGAAAAAAATTATATTCAATTTGCAACCTGCTGGAGGTCAGTATAGAAGGACTAATAGAACAAGTCCCACACACTGCTAGAAGCCCAAATATTTTTTCAGAGCTAAATGAAGAAAAAAATTATTTTTAATTTGCAACCTGATGGAGGTCAGTATAGATGGACTAATAGACCAAGTCCCACACACTGCTAGAAGCCCAAATATTTTTTCAGAGCTAGATGCAGAAAAAAAATATTTTTAATTTGCAACCTGATGGAGGTCAGTATAGATGGACTAATAGACCAAGTCCCACACACCGCTAGAAGCCCAAATATTTTTTCAGAGCTAGATGCAGAAATTTTTTTTATTCAATTTGCAACCTGATGGAGGTCAGTATAGATGGACTAATAGACCAAGTCCCACACACTGCTAGAAGCCCAAATATTTTTTCAGAGCTAGATGCAGAAAAAAATTATTTTTAATTTGCAACCTGATGGAGGTCAGTATAGATGGACTAATAGACCAAGTCCCACACACTGCTAGAAGCCCAAATATTTTTTCAGAGCTAGATGCAGAAAAAAATTATTTTTAATTTGCAACCTGATGGAGGTCAGTATAGATGGACTAATAGAACAAGTCCCACACGCTGCTAGAAGCCCAAATATTTTTTCAGAGATAAATGAAGAAAAAAATTATTTTTAATTTGCAACCTGATGGAGGTCAGTATAGATGGACTAATAGACCAAGTCCCACACACTGCTAGAAGCCCAAATATTTTTTCAGAGCTAGATGCAGAAAAAAATTATATTCAATTTGCAACCTGCTGGAGGTCAGTATAGAAGGACTAATAGAACAAGTCCCACACACTGCTAGAAGCCCAAATATTTTTTCAGAGCTAAATGAAGAAAAAAATTATTTTTAATTTGCAACCTGATGGAGGTCAGTATAGATGGACTAATAGACCAAGTCCCACACACTGCTAGAAGCCCAAATATTTTTTCAGAGCTAGATGCAGAAAAAAATTATATTCAGTTTGCAACCTGATGGAGGTCAGTATAGATGGACTAATAGAATGATGCTATGCCCAAAAGATTTTACTTCACTAGGTGCAGTAAAAAAATTGGTATTCTATACACAGGTGGTATATCTTGCAACACAGATAGGCTACTCCACTGACTAACACACTCTGCAATAGGCCAAAGAGGATTAGCTTTGCTAGATTCAGCCAAATGCTGTGAAAAAAACTTGCACAGCACTGGCACAGACCTGCCTGGCAAAAACTGATAGGAACTGATGTAACCTAGTCCTGAAAAGGACTCCAATTACAATTAGTCTTTACTCCCACAATCTATCTATTTAAGAGCACAGACCTGCCTGATAAAAGTCGTAGGAAATGCTGTAACCTAGTCCTTAAAAGGACTGCAATCACAACTATTCCCTACTCCCAAGCTATCTGTGTATTTGTGCGAAAATTGGCTTGAAATTAACAAGGTATAGCGCACACAGCAACAGCGGTGCCGTCTAACACGCAGCTGCAGCAGTGAGAAAATGGTGGCGACGGGGAAAATGGCTTAGTCTTATAGGGCAAGGACATGTGACATACACTGCCAATCACACATGCCCTTGCTTGTGTGAAAAAAAGCACTTCGCTCCGTGTGTGCGCTGCTGATAGGCTGACAGATTGCACCTCCCCACTGCAAATGCGGGAAAGAGAAAAAAAAATGGAGATCTTCATTGTTCCTGCAGAGATCCATCCCCTGCCCCTCCCCCCGCCCCGCTGTACACTCAAACTGCGTATTAACATTAATTTTCATCATTACTGAGAAAAAATCCAGTTATGATTTTGGTGCACGAACAGTTATCGAACATAACCTCGAACAGCCGAATTTTTCTCAAATTGTTCGTGTTCGCCGACCGGCTCGAACACCGCCCAAAACAGCTCGAATTTGAGATTGGCGAACAGTTCGAGTAGAACAACGCTCATCTCTAATACTAACCTCCACCAGGTTGCAACTTCAATATAATTTTTATCTGCATCTAGCTCTGAAAAAATATTTTGGCTTGTAGCAGTGTGTGGGACTTGTTCTATTAGTCCATCTATACTAACCTCCACCAGGTTGCAAATTCAATATAATTTTTATCTGCATCTAGCTCTGAAAAAATATTTCGGCTTGTAGCAGTGTGTGGGACTTGTTCTATTAGTCCATCTATACTAACCTCCACCAGGTTGCAAATTCAATATAATTTTTATCTGCATCTAGCTCTGAAAAAATATTTCGGCTTGTAGCAGTGTGTGGGACTTGTTCTATTAGTCCATCTATACTAACCTCCACCAGGTTGCAAATTCAATATAATTTTTATCTGCATCTAGCTCTGAAAAAATATTTCGGCTTGTAGCAGTGTGTGGGACTTGTTCTATTAGTCCATCTATACTAACCTCCACCAGGTTGCAAATTCAAAATAATTTTTATCTGCATCTAGCTCTGAAAAAATATTTCGGCTTTTAGCAGTGTGTGGGACTTGTTCTATTAGCCCATCTGTAATAACCTCCACCAGGTTGCAAATTCAATATAATTTTTATCTGCATCTAGCTCTGAAAAAATATTTTGATGTGTAGCAGTGTGTGGGACTTGTTCTATTAGTCCATCTATACTAACCTCCAACAGATTGTAAATTCAAAATAATTTTTATCTGCATCTAGCTCTGAAAAAATATTTCGGCTTGTATCAGTGTGTGGGACGTGTTCTATTAGTCCCTCTATACTATCCTCCACCAGGTTGCAAATTCAATATAATTTTTATCTGCATCTAGATCTGAAAAAATATTTCGGCTTGTAGCATTGTGTGGAACTTGTTCTATTAGTCCATCTATACTAACCTCCACCAGGTTGCAAATTCAATATAATTTTTATCTGCATCTAGCTCTGAAAAAATATTTCGGCTTGTAGCAGTGTGTGGGACTTGTTCTATTAGTCCATCTATACTAACCTCCACCAGGTTGCAAATTCAAAATAATTTTTATCTGCATCTAGCTCTGAAAAAATATTTCGGCTTGTAGCAGTGTGTGGGACTTGTTCTATTATTCCATCTATACTAACCTCCACCAGGTTGCAAATTCAATATAATTTTTATCTGCATCTAGCTCTGAAAAAATATTTCGGCTTGTAGCAGTGTGTGGAACTTGTTCTATTAGTCCATCTATGCTAACCTCCACCAGGTTGCAAATTCAATATAATTTTTATCTGCATCTAGCTCTGAAAAAATATTTCGGCTTGTAGCAGTGTGTGAGACTTGTGCTATTAGTCCATCTATACTAACCTCCACCAGGTTGCAAATTCAAAATAATTTTTATCTGCATCTAGCTCTGAAAAAATATTTCGGCTTGTAGCAGTGTGTGGGACTTGTTCTATTAGTCCATCTATACTAACCTCCACCAGGGTGCATATTCAAAATAATTTTTATCTGCATCTAGCTCTGAAAAAATATTTTGGCTTGTAGCAGTGTGTGGGACTTGTTCTATTAGTCCATCTATACTAACCTCCACCAGGTTGCAAATTCAATATAATTTTTATCTGCATCTAGCTCTGAAAAAATATTTCGGCTGCGGCTTGTAGCAGTGTGTGGGACTTGTTCTATTAGTCCATCTATACTAAACTCCACCAGGTTGCAAATTCAAAATAATTTTTATCTGCATCTAGCTCTGAAAAAATATTTCGGCTTGTAGCAGTGTGTGAGACTTGTTCTATTAGTCCATCTATACTAACCTCCACCAGGTTGCAAATTCAAAATAATTTTTATCTGCATCTAGCTCTGAAAAAATATTTTGGCTTGTAGCAGTGTGTGGGACTTGTTCTATTAGTCCATCTATACTAACCTCCACCAAGTTGCAAATTCAATATAATTTTTATCTGCATCTAGCTCTGAAAAAATATTTCGGCTGCGGCTTGTAGCAGTGTATGGGACTTGTTCTATTAGTCCATCTACACTAACCTCCACCAGGTTGCAAATTCAATATAATTTGTATCTGCATCTAGCTCTGAAAAAATATTTCGGCTTGTAGCAGTGTGTGGGACTTGTTCTATTAGTCCATCTATACTAACGTCCACCAGGTTGCAAATTCAATATAATTTTTATCTGCATCTAGCTCTGAAAAAATATTTCGGCTTGTAGCAGTGTGTGAGACTTGTTCTATTAGTCCATCTATACTAACCTCCACCAGGTTGCAAATTCAAAATAATTTTTATCTGCATCTAGCTCTGAAAAAATATTTCGGCTTGTAGCAGTGTGTGGGACTTGTTCTATTAGTCCATCTATACTAACCTCCACCAGGTTGCAAATTCAATATAATTTTTATCTGCATCTAGCTCTGAAAAAATATTTCGGCTTGTAGCAGTGTGTGGGACTTGTTCTATTAGTCCATCTATACTAACCTCCACCAGGTTGCAAATTCAATATAATTTTTATCTGCATCTAGCTCTGAAAAAATATTTCGGCTTGTAGCAGTGTGTGGGACTTGTTCTATTAGTCCATCTATACTAACCTCCACCAGGTTGCAAATTCAATATAATTTTTATCTGCATCTAGCTCTGAAAAAATATTTCGGCTTGTAGCAGTGTGTGGGACTTGTTCTATTAGTCCATCTATACTAACCTCCACCAGGTTGCAAATTCAATATAAATTTTATCTGCATCTAGCTCTGAAAAAATATTTCGACTTGTAGCAGTGTGTGGGACTTGTTCTATTACTCCATCTATACTAACCTCCACCAGGTTGCAAATTCAAAATAATTTTTATCTGCATCTAGCTCTGAAAAAATATTTGGGCTTCAGCTTGTAGCAGTGTGTGGGACTTGTTCTATTAGTCCATCTATACTAACCTCCACCAGGTTGCAAATTCAATATAATTTTTATCTGCATCTAGCTCTGAAAATATATTAAATATATTTTGTCTTGTAGCAGTGTGTGGAACTTGTTCTATTAGTCCATCTATGCTAACCTCCACCAGGTTGCAAATTCAAAATAATTTTTATCTGCATCTAGCTCTGAAAAATTATTTTGGCTTGTAGCAGTGTGTGGGACTTGTTCTATTAGTCCATCTATACTAACCTCCACCAGGTTTCAAATTCAATATAATTTTTATCTGCATCTAGCTCTGAAAAAATATTTTGGCTTGTAGCAGTGTGTGGAACTTGATCTGTTAGTCCATCTATGCTAACCTCCACCAGGTTGCAAATTCAAAATAATTTTTATCTGCATCTAGCTCTGAAAAAATATTTTGGATTGTAGCAGTGTGTGGGACTTGTTCTATTAGTCCATCTATACTAACCTCCACCAGGTTGCAAATTCAATATAATTTTTATCTGCATCTAGCTCTGAAAAAATATTTTGGCTTGTAGCAGTGTGTGGGACTTGTTCTATTAGTCCATCTATACTAACCTCCACCAGGTTGCAAATTCAATATAATTTTTATCTGCATCTAGCTCTGAAAAAATATTTAGGCTTGTAGCAGTGTGTGGGACTTGTTCTATTAGTCCATCTATACTAACCTCCACCAGGTTGCAAATTCAATATAATTTTTATCTGCATCTAGCTCTGAAAAAATATTTCGGCTTGTAGCAGTGTGTGGGACTTGTTCTATTAGTCCATCTATACTAATCTCCACCAGGTTGCAAATTCAATATAATTTTTATCTGCATCTAGCTCTGAAAAAATATTTCGGCTTGTAGCAGTGTGTGGGACTTGTTCTATTAGTCCATCTATACTAACCTCCACCAGGTTGCAAATTCAATATACTTTTTATCTGCATCTAGCTCTGAAAAAATATTTCGGCTTGTAGCAGTGTGTGGGACTTGTTCTATTAGTCCATCTATACTAACCTCCACCAGGTTGCAAATTCAAAATAATTTTTATCTACATCTAGCTCTGAAAAAATATTTCGGCTTGTAGCAGTGTGTGAGACTTGTTCTGTTAGTCCATCTATACTAACCTCCAACAGATTGTAAATTCAAAATAATTTTTATCTGCATCTAGCTCTGAAAAAATATTTCGGCTTGTAGCAGTGTGTGGGACGTGTTCTATTAGTCCCTCTATACTATCCTCCACCAGGTTGCAAATCCAATATAATTTTTATCTGCATCTAGATCTGAAAAAATATTTCGGCTTGCAGCAGTGTGTGGAACTTGTTCTATTAGTCCATCTATACTAACCTCCACCAGGTTGCAAATTCAATATAATTTTTATCTGCATCTAGCTCTGAAAAAATATTTCGGCTTGTAGCAGTGTGTGGGACTTGTTCTATTAGTCCATCTATACTAACCTCCACCAGGTTGCAAATTCAATATACTTTTTATCTGCATCTAGCTCTGAAAAAATATTTCGGCTTGTAGCAGTGTGTGGGACTTGTTCTATTAGTCCATCTATACTAACCTCCACCAGGTTGCAAATTCAAAATAATTTTTATCTACATCTAGCTCTGAAAAAATATTTCGGCTTGTAGCAGTGTGTGAGACTTGTTCTGTTAGTCCATCTATACTAACCTCCAACAGATTGTAAATTCAAAATAATTTTTATCTGCATCTAGCTCTGAAAAAATATTTCGGCTTGTAGCAGTGTGTGGGACGTGTTCTATTAGTCCCTCTATACTATCCTCCACCAGGTTGCAAATCCAATATAATTTTTATCTGCATCTAGATCTGAAAAAATATATCGGCTTGCAGCAGTGTGTGGAACTTGTTCTATTAGTCCATCTATACTAACCTCCACCAGGTTGCAAATTCAATATAATTTTTATCTGCATCTAGCTCTGAAAAAATATTTCGGCTTGTAGCAGTGTGTGGGACTTGTTCTATTAGTCCATCTATACTAACCTCCACCAGGTTGCAAATTCAATATACTTTTTATCTGCATCTAGCTCTGAAAAAATATTTCGGCTTGTAGCAGTGTGTGGGACTTGTTCTATTAGTCTATCTATATTAACCTCCACCAGGTTGCAAATTCAAAATAATTTTTATCTGCATCTAGCTCTGAAAAAATATTTCGGCTTGTAGCAGTGTGTGGGACTTGTTCTATTATTCCATCTATACTAACCTCCACCAGGTTGCAAATTCAATATAATTTTTATCTGCATCTAGGTCTGAAAAAATATTTCAGCTTGTAGCAGTGTGTGGGACTTGTTCTATTAGTCCATCTATACTAACCTCCACCAGGTTGCATATTCAAAATAATTTTTATCTGCATATAGCTCTGAAAAAATATTTTGGCTTGTAGCAGTGTGTGGGACTTGTTCTATTAGTCCATCTATACTAACCTCCACCAGGTTGCAAATTGAATATAATTTTTATCTGCATCTAGCTCTGAAAAAATATTTCGGCTTGTAGCAGTGTGTGGGACTTGTTCTATTAGTCCATCTATACTAACCTCCACCAGGTTGCAAATTCAATATAATTTTATCTGCATCTAGCTCTGAAAAAATATTTCGGCTGCGGCTTGTAGCAGTGTGTGGGACTTGTTCTATTAGTCCATCTATACTAACCTCCACCAGGTTGCAAATTCAATATAATTTGTATCTGCATCTAGCTCTGAAAAAATATTTCGGCTTGTAGCAGTGTGTGGGACTTGTTCTATTAGTCCATCTATACTAACCTCCACCAGGTTGCAAATTCAATATAATTTTTATCTGCATCTAGCTCTGAAAAAATATTTCGGCTTGTAGCAGTGTGTGGGACTTGTTCTATTAGTCCATCTATACTAACCTCCACCAGGTTGCAAATTCAATATAATTTTTATCTGCATCTAGCTCTGAAAAAATATTTCGGCTTGTAGCAGTGTGTGGGACTTGTTCTATTAGTCCATCTATACTAACCTCCACCAGGTTGCAAATTCAATATAACTTTTATCTGCATCTAGCTCTGAAAAAATATTTCGGCTTGTAGCAGTGTGTGGGACTTGTTCTATTAGTCCATCTATACTAACCTCCACCAGGTTGCAAATTCAAAATATTTTTTATCTGCATCTAGCTCTGAAAAAATATTTAGGCTTGTAGCAGTGTGTGGGACTTGTTCTATTAGTCCATCTATACTAACCTCCACCAGGTTGCAAATTCAATATAATTTGTATCTGCATCTAGCTCTGAAAAAATATTTCGGCTTGTAGCAGTGTGTGGGACTTGTTCTATTAGTCCATCTATACTAACCTCCACCAGGTTGCAAATTCAAAATATTTTTTATCTGCATCTAGCTCTGAAAAAATATTTAGGCTTGTAGCAGTGTGTGGGACTTGTTCTATTAGTCCATCTATGCTAACCTCCATCAGGTTGCAAATTCAATATAATTTTTATCGGCATCTAGCTCTGAAAAAATATTTCGGCTTGTAGCAGTGTGTGAGACTTGTTCTGTTAGTCCATCTATACTAACCTCCAACAGATTGTAAATTCAAAATAATTTTTATCTGCATCTAGCTCTGAAAAAATATTTCGGCTTGTAGCAGTGTGTGGGACGTGTTCTATTAGTCCCTCTATACTATCCTCCACCAGGTTGCAAATCCAATATAATTTTTATCTGCATCTAGATCTGAAAAAATATTTCGGCTTGCAGCAGTGTGTGGAACTTGTTCTATTAGTCCATCTATACTAACCACCACCAGGTTGCAAATTCAATATAATTTTTATCTGCATCTAGCTCTGAAAAAATATTTCGGCTTGTAGCAGTGTGTGGGACTTGTTCTATTAGTCCATCTATACTAACCTCCACCAGGTTGCAAATTCAATATACTTTTTATCTGCATCTAGCTCTGAAAAAATATTTCGGCTTGTAGCAGTGTGTGGGACTTGTTCTATTAGTCCATCTATACTAACCTCCACCAGGTTGCAAATTCAAAATAATTTTTATCTACATCTAGCTCTGAAAAAATATTTCGGCTTGTAGCAGTGTGTGAGACTTGTTCTGTTAGTCCATCTATACTAACCTCCAACAGATTGTAAATTCAAAATAATTTTTATCTGCATCTAGCTCTGAAAAAATATTTCGGCTTGTAGCAGTGTGTGGGACGTGTTCTATTAGTCCCTCTATACTATCCTCCACCAGGTTGCAAATCCAATATAATTTTTATCTGCATAAAAAATATTTCGGCTTGCAGCAGTGTGTGGAACTTGTTCTATTAGTCCATCTATACTAACCTCCACCAGGTTGCAAATTCAATATAATTTTTATCTGCATCTAGCTCTGAAAAAATATTTCGGCTTGTAGCAGTGTGTGGGACTTGTTCTATTAGTCCATCTATACTAACCTCCACCAGGTTGCAAATTCAATATACTTTTTATCTGCATCTAGCTCTGAAAAAATATTTCGGCTTGTAGCAGTGTGTGGGACTTGTTCTATTAGTCTATCTATATTAACCTCCACCAGGTTGCAAATTCAAAATTATTTTTATCTGCATCTAGCTCTGAAAAAATATTTCGGCTTGTAGCAGTGTGTGGGACTTGTTCTATTATTCCATCTATACTAACCTCCACCAGGTTGCAAATTCAATATAATTTTTATCTGCATCTAGGTCTGAAAAAATATTTCGGCTTGTAGCAGTGTGTGGGACTTGTTCTATTAGTCCATCTATACTAACCTCCACCAGGTTGCATATTCAAAATAATTTTTATCTGCATATAGCTCTGAAAAAATATTTTGGCTTGTAGCAGTGTGTGGGACTTGTTCTATTAGTCCATCTATACTAACCTCCACCAGGTTGCAAATTGAATATAATTTTTATCTGCATCTAGCTCTGAAAAAATATTTCGGCTTGTAGCAGTGTGTGGGACTTGTTCTATTAGTCCATCTATACTAACCTCCACCAGGTTGCAAATTCAATATAATTTTTATCTGCATCTAGCTCTGAAAAAATATTTCGGCTGCGGCTTGTAGCAGTGTGTGGGACTTGTTCTATTAGTCCATCTATACTAACCTCCACCAGGTTGCAAATTCAATATAATTTGTATCTGCATCTAGCTCTGAAAAAATATTTCGGCTTGTAGCAGTGTGTGGGACTTGTTCTATTAGTCCATCTATACTAACCTCCACCAGGTTGCAAATTCAATATAATTCTTATCTGCATCTAGCTCTGAAAAAATATTTCGGCTTGTAGCAGTGTGTGAGACTTGTTCTATTAGTCCATCTATACTAACCTCCACCAGGTTGCAAATTCAAAATAATTTTTATCTGCATCTAGCTCTGAAAAAATATTTCGGCTTGTAGCAGTGTGTGGGACTTGTTCTATTAGTCCTTCTATACTAACCTCCACCAGGTTGCAAATTCAAAATAATTTTTATCTGCGTCTAGCTCTGAAAAAATATTTTGGCTTGTAGCAGTGTGTGGGACTCTTTATATTAGTCCATCTATACTAACCTCCACCAGGTTGCAAATTCAATATAATTTTATCTGCATCTAGCTCTGAAAAAATATTTCGGCTGCGGCTTGTAGCAGTGTGTGGGACTTGTTCTATTAGTCCATCTATACTAACCTCCACCAGGTTGCAAATTCAATATAATTTGTATCTGCATCTAGCTCTGAAAAAATATTTCGGCTTGTAGCAGTGTGTGGGACTTGTTCTACTAGTCCATCTATACTAACCTCCACCAGGTTGCAAATTCAATATAATTTGTATCTGCATCTAGCTCTGAAAAAATATTTCGGCTTGTAGCAGTGTGTGGGACTTGTTCTATTAGTCCATCTATACTAACCTCCACCAGGTTGCAAATTCAATATAATTTTATCTGCATCTAGCTCTGAAAAAATATTTCAGCTGCGGCTTGTAGCAGTGTGTGGGACTTGTTCTATTAGTCCATCTATACTAACCTCCACCAGGTTGCAAATTCAATATAATTTGTATCTGCATCTAGCTCTGAAAAAATATTTCGGCTTGTAGCAGTGTGTGGGACTTGTTCTATTAGTCCATCTATACTAACCTCCACCAGGTTGCAAATTCAATATAATTTTTATCTGCATCTAGCTCTGAAAAAATATTTCGGCTTGTAGCAGTGTGTGGGACTTGTTCTATTAGTCCATCTATACTAACCTCCACCAGGTTGCAAATTCAAAATAATTTTTATCTGCATCTAGCTCTGAAAAAATATTTCGGCTTGTAGCAGTGTGTGGGACTTGTTCTATTAGTCCATCTATACTAACCTCCACCAGGTTGCAAATTCAATATAATTTTTATCTGCATCTAGCTCTGAAAAAATATTTCAGCTTGTAGCAGTGTGTGGTACTTGTTCTATTAGTCCATCTATACTAACCTCCACCAGGTTGAAAATTCAATATACTTTTTATCTGCATCTAGCTCTGAAAAAATATTTCGGCTTGTAGCAGTGTGTGAGACTTGTTCTATTAGTCTATCTATACTAACCTAAACCAGGTTGCAAATTCAAAATAATTTTTATCTGCATCTAGCTCTGAAAAAATATTTCGGCTTGTAGCAGTGTGTGAGACTTGTTCTGTTAGTCCATCTATACTAACCTCCAACAGATTGTAAATTCAAAATAATTTTTATCTGCATCTAGCTCTGAAAAAATATTTCGGCTTGTAGCAGTGTGTGGGACGTGTTCTATTAGTCCCTCTATACTATCCTCCACCAGGTTGCAAATCCAATATAATTTTTATCTGCATCTAGATCTGAAAAAATATTTCGGCTTGCAGCAGTGTGTGGAACTTGTTCTATTAGTCCATCTATACTAACCTCCACCAGGTTGCAAATTCAATATAATTTTTATCTGCATCTAGCTCTGAAAAAATATTTCGGCTTGTAGCAGTGTGTGGGACTTGTTCTATTAGTCCATCTATACTAACCTCCACCAGGTTGCAAATTCAATATAATTTTTATCTGCATCTAGGTCTGAAAAAATATTTCGGCTTGTAGCAGTGTGTGGGACTTGTTCTATTAGTCCATCTATACTAACCTCCACCAGGTTGCATATTCAAAATAATTTTTATCTGCATATAGCTCTGAAAAAATATTTTGGCTTGTAGCAGTGTGTGGGACTTGTTCTATTAGTCCATCTATACTAACCTCCACCAGGTTGCAAATTCAATATAATTTTTATCTGCATCTAGCTCTGAAAAAATATTTTGGCTTGTAGCAGTGTGTGGGACTTGTTCTATTAGTCCATCTATACTAACCTCCACCAGGCTGCAAATTCAATATAATTTTTATCTGCACCTAGCTCTGAAAAAATATTTCGGCTGCGGCTTGTAGCAGTGTGTGGGACTTGTTCTATTAGTCCATCTATACTAACCTCCACCAGGTTGCAAATTCAAAATAATTTTTATCTGCATCTAGCTCTGAAAAAATATTTCGGCTTGTAGCAGTGTGTGGGACTTGTTCTATTAGTCCGTCTATACTAACCTCCACCAGGTTGCAAATTCAAAATAATTTTTATCTGCATCTAGCTCTGAAAAAATATTTCGGCTTGTAGCAGTGTGTGGGACTTGTTCTATTAGTCCGTCTATACTAACCTCCACCAGGTTGCAAATTCAAAATAATTTTTATCTGCGTCTAGCTCTGAAAAAATATTTTGGCTTGTAGCAGTGTGTGGGACTTGTTCTATTAGTCCATCTATACTAACCTCCACCAGGTTGCAAATTCAATATAATTTTATCTGCATCTAGCTCTGAAAAAATATTTCAGCTGCGGCTTGTAGCAGTGTGTGGGACTTGTTCTATTAGTCCATCTATACTAACCTCCACCAGGTTGCAAATTCAATATAATTTGTATCTGCATCTAGCTCTGAAAAAATATTTCGGCTTGTAGCAGTGTGTGGGACTTGTTCTATTAGTCCATCTATACTAACCTCCACCAGGTTGCAAATTCAATATAATTTGTATCTGCATCTAGCTCTGAAAAAATATTTCGGCTTGTAGCAGTGTGTGGGACTTGTTCTATTAGTCCATCTATACTAACCTCCACCAGGTTGCAAATTCAATATAATTTTTATCTGCATCTAGCTCTGAAAAAATATTTCGGCTTGTAGCAGTGTGTGGGACTTGTTCTATTAGTCCATCTATACTAACCTCCACCAGGTTGCAAATTCAATATAATTTTTATCTGCATCTAGCTCTGAAAAAATATTTCGGCTTGTAGCAGTGTGTGGGACTTGTTCTATTAGTCCATCTATACTAACCTCCACCAGGTTGCAAATTCAATATAATTTTTATCTGCATCTAGCTCTGAAAAAATATTTCAGCTTGTAGCAGTGTGTGGGACTTGTTCTATTAGTCCATCTATACTAACCTCCACCAGGTTGAAAATTCAATATACTTTTTATCTGCATCTAGCTCTGAAAAAATATTTCGGCTTGTAGCAGTGTGTGAGACTTGTTCTATTAGTCTATCTATACTAACCTAAACCAGGTTGCAAATTCAAAATAATTTTTATCTGCATCTAGCTCTGAAAAAATATTTCGGCTTGTAGCAGTGTGTGGGACTTGTTCTTTTAGTCCATCTATACTAACCTCCATCAGGTTGCAAATTCAAAATAATTTTTATCTGCATCTAGCTCTGAAAAAATATTTCGGCTTGTAGCAGTGTGTGGGACTTGTTCTATTAGTCCATCTATACTAACCTCCACCAGGTTGCAAATTCAATATAATTTTTATCTGCATCTAGTTCTGAAAAAATATTTCGGCTGCGGCTTGTAGCAGTGTGTGGGACTTGTTCTATTAGTCCATCTATACTAACCTCCACCAGGTTGCAAATTCAATATAATTTGTATCTGCATCTAGCTCTGAAAAAATATTTCGGCTTGTAGCAGTGTGTGGGACTTGTTCTATTAGTCCATCTATACTAACCTCCACCAGGTTGCAAATTCAAAATAATTTTTATCTGCATCTAGCTCTGAAAAAATATTTCGGCTTGTAGCAGTGTGTGGGACTTGTTCTATTAGTCCATCTATACTAACCTCCACCAGGTTGCAAATTCAAAATAATTTTTATCTGCATCTAGCTATGAAAAAATATTTTGGCTTGTAGCAGTGTGTGGGACTTGTTCTATTAGTCCATCTATACTAACCTGCACAAGGTTGCAAATTCAATATAATTTTATCTGCATCTAGCTCTGAAAAAATATTTCGGCTGCGGCTTGTAGCAGTGTGTGGGACTTGTTCTATTAGTCCATCTATACTAACCTCTACCAGGTTGCAAATTCAATATAATTTGTATCTGCATCTAGCTCTGAAAAAATATTTCGGCTTGTAGCAGTGTGTGGGACTTGTTCTATTAGTCCATCTATACTAACCTCCACCAGGTTGCAAATTCAATATAATTTTTATCTGCATCTAGCTCTGAAAAAATATTTCAGCTTGTAGCAGTGTGTGGGACTTGTTCTATTAGTCCATCTATACTAACCTCCACCAGGTTGAAAATTCAATATACATTTTATCTGCATCTAGCTCTGAAAAAATATTTCGGCTTGTAGCAGTGTGTGAGACTTGTTCTATTAGTCTATCTATACTAACCTAAACCAGGTTGCAAATTCAAAATAATTTTTATCTGCATCTAGCTCTGAAAAAATATTTCGGCTTGTAGCAGTGTGTGGGACTTGTTCTATTAGTCCATCTATACTAATCTCCATCAGGTTGCAAATTCAAAATAATTTTTATCTGCATCTAGCTCTGAAAAAATATTTTGGCTTGTAGCAGTGTGTGGGACTTGTTCTATTAGTCCATCTATACTAACCTCCACCAGGTTGCAAATTCAATATAATTTTTATCTGCATCTAGTTCTGAAAAAATATTTCGGCTGCGGCTTGTAGCAGTGTGTGGGACTTGTTCTATTAGTCCATCTATACTAACCTCCACCAGGTTGCAAATTCAATATAATTTGTATCTGCATCTAGCTCTGAAAAAATATTTCGGCTTGTAGCAGTGTGTGGGACTTGTTCTATTAGTCCATCTATACTAACCTCCACCAGGTTGCAAATTCAATATAATTTTTATCTGCATCTAGCTCTGAAAATATATTTCGGCTTTTAGCAGTGTGTGGGACTTGTTCTATTAGTCCATCTATACTAACCTCCACCAGGTTGCAAATTCAAAATAATTTTTATCTGCATCTAGCTCTGAAAAAATATTTCGGCTTGTAGCAGTGTGTTGAACTTGTTCTATTAGTCCATCTATACTAACCTCCACCAGGTTGCAAATTCAATATAATTTTTATCTGCATCTAGCTCTGAAAAAATATTTCGGCTTGTAGCAGTGTGTGGGACTTGTTCTATTAGTCCATCTATACTAACCTCCATCAGGTTGCAAATTCAATATAATTTTTATCTGCATCTAGCTCTGAAAAAATATTTTGGCTTGTAGCAGTGTGTGGGACTTGTTCTATTAGTCTATCTATACTAACCTCCACCAGGTTGCAAATTCAATATAATTTTTATCTGCATCTAGCTCTGAAAAAATATTTCGGCTTGTAGCAGTGTGTGGGACTTGTTCTATTAGTCCATCTATACTAACCTCCACCAGGTTGCAAATTCAAAATAATTTTTATCTGCATCTAGCTCTGAAAAAATATTTCGGCTTGTAGCAGTGTGTTGAACTTGTTCTATTAGTCCATCTATACTAACCTCCACCAGGTTGCAAATTCAATATAATTTTTATCTGCATCTAGCTCTGGAAAAATATTTCGGCTTGTAGCAGTGTGTGGAGCTTGTTCTATTAGTCCATCTATACTAACCTCCACCAGGTTGCAAATTCAATATAATTTTTATCTGCATCTAGCTCTGAAAAAATATTTTGGCTTGTAGCAGTTTGTGGGACTTGTTCTATTAGTCCATCTATACTAACCTCCATCAGGTTGCAAATTCAATATAATTTTTATCTGCATCTAGCTCTGGAAAAATATTTCGGCTTGTAGCAGTGTGTGGAACTTGTTCTATTAGTCCATCTATACTAACCTCCACCAGGTTGCAAATTCAATATAATTTTTATCTGCATCTAGCTCTGAAAAAATATTTCGGCTTGTAGCAGTGTGTGGGACTTGTTCTATTAGTCCATCTATACTAACCTCCATCAGGTTGCAAATTCAATATAATTTTTATGTGCATCTAGCTCTGAAAAAATATTTTGGCTTGTAGCAGTGTGTGGGACTTGTTCTATTAGTCTATCTATACTAACCTCCACCAGGTTGCAAATTCAATATAATTTTTATCTGCATCTAGCTCTGAAAAAATATTTCGGCTTGTAGCAGTGTGTGGGACTTGTTCTATTAGTCCATCTATACTAACCTCCACCAGGTTGCAAATTCAATATAATTTTTATCTGCATCTAGCTCTGGAAAAATATTTTGGCTTGTAGCAGTGTGTGGAACTTGTTCTATTAGTCCATCTATACTAACCTCCACCAGGTTGCAAATTCAATATAATTTTTATCTGCATCTAGCTCTGAAAAAATATTTCGACTTGTAGCAGTTTGTGGGACTTGTTCTATTAGTCCATCTATACTAACCTCCACCAAGTTGCAAATTCAATATACTTTTTATCTGCATCTAGCTCTGAAAAAATATTTCGGCTGCGGCTTGTAGCAGTGTGTGAGACTTGTTCTATTAGTCCATCTATACTAACCTCCACCAGGTTGCAAATTCAATATAATTTGTATCTGCATCTAGCTCTGAAAAAATATTTTGGCCTGTAGCAGTGTGTGGGACTTGTTCTATTAGTCTATCTATACTAACCTCCACCAGGTTGCAAATTCAATATAATTTTTATCTGCATCTAGCTCTGAAAAAATATTTCGGCTTGTAGCAGTGTGTGGGACTTGTTCTATTAGTCCATCTATACTAACCTCCACCAGGTTGCAAATTCAAAATAATTTTTATCTGCATCTAGCTCTGAAAAAATATTTCGGCTTCTAGCAGTGTGTTGAACTTGTTCTATTAGTCCATCTATACTAACCTCCACCAGGTTGCAAATTCAATATAATTTTTATCTGCATCTAGCTCTGGAAAAATATTTCGGCTTGTAGCAGTGTGTGGAACTTGTTCTATTAGTCCATCTATACTAACCTCCACCAGGTTGCAAATTCAATATAATTTTTATCTGCATCTAGCTCTGAAAAAATATTTCGGCTTGTAGCAGTTTGTGGGACTTGTTCTATTAGTCCATCTATACTAACCTCCACCAGGTTGCAAATTCAATATACTTTTTATCTGCATCTAGCTCTGAAAAAATATTTCGGCTTGTAGCAGTGTGTGAGACTTGTTCTATTAGTCTATCTATATTAACCTCCACCAGGTTGCAAATTCAAAATAATTTTTATCTGCATCTAGCTCTGAAAAAATATTTCGGCTTGTAGCAGTGTGTGGGACTTGTTCTATTATTCCATCTATACTAACCTCCACCAGGTTGCAAATTCAATATAATTTTTATCTGCATCTAGCTCTGAAAAAATATTTCGGCTTGTAGCAGTGTGTGGAACTTGTTCTATTAGTCCATCTATGCTAACCTCCACCAGGTTGCAAATTCAATATAATTTTTATCTGCATCTAGCTCTGAAAAAATATTTCGGCTTGTAGCAGTGTGTGAGACTTGTTCTATTAGTCCATCTATACTAACCTCCACCAGGTTGCAAATTCAAAATAATTTTTATCTGCATCTAGCTCTGAAAAAATATTTCGGCTTGTAGCAGTGTGTGGGACTTGTTCTATTAGTCCATCTATACTAACCTCCACCAGGTTGCATATTCAAAATAATTTTTATCTGCATCTAGCTCTGAAAAAATATTTCGGCTTGTATCAGTGTGTGGGACTTGTTCTATTAGTCCATCTATACTAACCTCCACCAGGTTGCAAATTCAGAATAATTTTTATCTACATCTAGCTCTGAAAAAATATTTCGGCTTGTAGCATTGTGTGGGACTTGTTCTATTAGTCCATCTATACTAACCTCCACCAGGGTTCAAATTCATTATAATTTTTATCTGCATCTAGCTCTGAAAAAATATTTCGGCTTCGGCTTGTAGCAGTGTGTGGGACTTGTTCTGTTCGTCCATCTATACTAACCTCCACCAGGTTTCAAATTCAAAATAATTTTTATCTGCATCTAGCTCTGAAAAAATATTTTGGCTTGTAGCAGTGTGTGGGACTTGTTCTATTAGTCCATCTATACTAACCTCCACCAGGTTGCAAATTCAAAATAATTTTTATCTGCATCTAGCTCTGAAAAAATATTTTTTCTTGTAGCAGTGTGTGGGACTTGTTCTATTTGTCCATCTATACTAACCTCCACCAGGTTGCAACTTCAATATAATTTTTATCTGCATCTAGCTCTGAAAAAATATTTTGGCTTGTAGCAGTGTGTGGGACTTGTTCTATTAGTCCATCTATACTAACCTCCACCAGGTTGCAAATTCAATATACTTTTTATCTGCATCTAGCTCTGAAAAAATATTTCGGCTTGTAGCAGTGTGTGGGACTTGTTCTATTAGTTCATCTATACTAACCTCCACCAGGTTGCAAATTCGTATAATTTTTATCTGCATCTAGCTCTGAAAAAATATTTCGGCTTGTAGCAGTGTGTGGGACTTGTTCTATTAGTCCATGTATACTAACCTCCACCAGGTTGCAAATTCAATATAATTTTTATCTGCATCTAGCTCTGAAAAAATATTTCGGCTTGTAGCAGTGTGTGGGACTTGTTCTATTAGTCCATCTATACTAACCTCCACCAGGTTGCAAATTCAAAATATTTTTTATCTGCATCTAGCTCTGAAAAAATATTTAGGCTTGTAGCAGTGTGTGGGACTTGTTCTATTAGTCCATCTATAATAACCTCCACCAGGTTGCAAATTCAATATAATTTCACTCTGCATCTAGCTCTGAAAAAATATTTTGATGTGTAGCAGTGTGTGGGACTTGTTCTATTAGTCCATCTATGCTAACCTCCATCAGGTTGCAAATTCAATATAATTTTTATCTGCATCTAGCTCTGAAAAAATATTTCGGCTTGTAGCAGTGTGTGAGACTTGTTCTGTTAGTCCATCTATACTAACCTCCAACAGATTGTAAATTCAAAATAATTTTTATCTGCATCTAGCTCTGAAAAAATATTTCGGCTTGTAGCAGTGTGTGGGACGTGTTCTATTAGTCCCTCTATACTATCCTCCACCAGGTTGCAAATTCAATATAATTTTTATCTGCATCTAGATCTGAAAAAATATTTCGGCTTGCAGCAGTGTGTGGAACTTGTTCTATTAGTCCATCTATACTAACCTCCACCAGGTTGCAAATTCAATATAATTTTTATCTGCATCTAGCTCTGAAAAAATATTTCGGCTTGTAGCAGTGTGTGGGACTTGTTCTATTAGTCCATCTATACTAACCTCCACCAGGTTGCAAATTCAATATACTTTTTATCTGCATCTAGCTCTGAAAAAATATTTCGGCTTGTAGCAGTGTGTGAGACTTGTTCTATTAGTCTATCTATATTAACCTCCACCAGGTTGCAAATTCAAAATAATTTTTATCTGCATCTAGCTCTGAAAAAATATTTCGGCTTGTAGCAGTGTGTGGGACTTGTTCTATTATTCCATCTATACTAACCTCCACCAGGTTGCAAATTCAATATAATTTTTATCTGCATCTAGGTCTGAAAAAATATTTCGGCTTGTAGCAGTGTGTGGGACTTGTTCTATTAGTCCATCTATACTAACCTCCACCAGGTTGCATATTCAAAATAATTTTTATCTGCATCTAGCTCTGAAAAAATATTTTGGCTTGTAGCAGTGTGTGGGACTTGTTCTATTAGTCCATCTATACTAACCTCTACCAGGTTGCAAATTCAATATAATTTTTATCTGCATCTAGCTCTGAAAAAATATTTCGGCTTGTAGCAGTGTGTGGGACTTGTTCTATTAGTCCTTCTATACTAACCTCCACCAGGTTGCAAATTCAAAATAATTTTTATCTGCATCTAGCTCAGAAAAAATATTTTGGCTTGTAGCAGTGTGTGGGACTTGTTCTATTAGTCCATCTATACTAACCTCCACCAGGTTGCAAATTCAATATAATTTTATCTGCATCTAGCTCTGAAAAAATATTTCGGCTGCGGCTTGTAGCAGTGTGTGGGACTTGTTCTATTAGTCCATCTATACTAACCTCCACCAGGTTGCAAATTCAATATAATTTGTATTTGCATCTAGCTCTGAAAAAATATTTCGGCTTGTAGCAGTGTGTGGGACTTGTTCTATTAGTCCATCTATACTAACCTCCACCAGGTTGCAAATTCAATATAATTTTTATCTGCATCTAGCTCTGAAAAAATATTTCGGCTTGTAGCAGTGTGTGGGACTTGTTCTATTAGTCCATCTATACTAACCTCCACCAGGTTGCAAATTCAAAATAATTTTTATCTGCATCTAGCTCTGAAAAAATATTTCGGCTTGTAGCAGTGTGTGGGACTTGTTCTATTAGTCCATCTATACTAACCTCCAACAGGTTGCAAATTCAATATAATTTTTATCTGCATCTAGCTCTGAAAAAATATTTCAGCTTGTAGCAGTGTGTGGGACTTGTTCTATTAGTCCATCTATACTAACCTCCACCAGGTTGCATATTCAAAATAATTTTTATCTGCATCTAGCTCTGAAAAAATATTTCGGCTTGTATCAGTGTGTGGGACTTGTTCTATTAGTCCATCTATACTAACCTCCACCAGGTTGCAAATTCAAAATAATTTTTATCTACATCTAGCTCTGAAAAAATATTTCGGCTTGTAGTATTGTGTGGGACTTGTTCTATTAGTCCATCTATACTAACCTCCACCAGGGTTCAAATTCATTATAATTTTTATCTGCATCTAGCTCTGAAAAAATATTTCGGCTTCGGCTTGTAGCAGTGAGTGGGACTTGTTCTGTTAGTCCATCTATACTAACCTCCACCAGGTTTCAAATTCAAAATAATTTTTATCTGCATCTAGCTCTGAAAAAATATTTTGGCTTGTAGCAGTGTGTGGGACTTGTTCTATTAGTCCATCTATACTAACCTCCACCAGGTTGCAAATTCAAAATAATTTTTATCTGCATCTAGCTCTGAAAAAATATTTTTTCTTGTAGCAGTGTGTGGGACTTGTTCTATTTGTCCATCTATACTAACCTCCACCAGGTTGCAACTTCAATATAATTTTTATCTGCATCTAGCTCTGAAAAAATATTTTGGCTTGTAGCAGTGTGTGGGACTTGTTCTATTAGTCCATCTATACTAACCTCCACCAGGTTGCAAATTCAATATACTTTTTATCTGCATCTAGCTCTGAAAAAATATTTCGGCTTGTAGCAGTGTGTGGGACTTGTTCTATTAGTCCATCTATACTAACCTCCACCAGGTTGCAAATTCGTATAATTTTTATCTGCATCTAGCTCTGAAAAAATATTTCGGCTTGTAGCAGTGTGTGGGACTTGTTCTATTAGTCCATGTATACTAACCTCCACCAGGTTGCAAATTCAATATAATTTTTATCTGCATCTAGCTCTGAAAAAATATTTCGGCTTGTAGCAGTGTGTGGGACTTGTTCTATTAGTCCATCTATACTAACCTCCACCAGGTTGCAAATTCAAAATATTTTTTATCTGCATCTAGCTCTGAAAAAATATTTAGGCTTGTAGCAGTGTGTGGGACTTGTTCTATTAGTCCATCTATAATAACCTCCACCAGGTTGCAAATTCAATATAATTTCAATCTGCATCTAGCTCTGAAAAAATATTTTGATGTGTAGCAGTGTGTGGGACTTGTTCTATTAGTCCATCTATGCTAACCTCCATCAGGTTGCAAATTCAATATAATTTTTATCTGCATCTAGCTCTGAAAAAATATTTCGGCTTGTAGCAGTGTGTGAGACTTGTTCTGTTAGTCCATCTATACTAACCTCCAACAGATTGTAAATTCAAAATAATTTTTATCTGCATCTAGCTCTGAAAAAATATTTCGGCTTGTAGCAGTGTGTGGGACGTGTTCTATTAGTCCCTCTATACTATCCTCCACCAGGTTGCAAATTCAATATAATTTTTATCTGCATCTAGATCTGAAAAAATATTTCGGCTTGCAGCAGTGTGTGGAACTTGTTCTATTAGTCCATCTATACTAACCTCCACCAGGTTGCAAATTCAATATAATTTTTATCTGCATCTAGCTCTGAAAAAATATTTCGGCTTGTAGCAGTGTGTGGGACTTGTTCTATTAGTCCATCTATACTAACCTCCACCAGGTTGCAAATTCAATATACTTTTTATCTGCATCTAGCTCTGAAAAAATATTTCGGCTTGTAGCAGTGTGTGAGACTTGTTCTATTAGTCTATCTATATTAACCTCCACCAGGTTGCAAATTCAAAATAATTTTTATCTGCATCTAGCTCTGAAAAAATATTTCGGCTTGTAGCAGTGTGTGGGACTTGTTCTATTATTCCATCTATACTAACCTCCACCAGGTTGCAAATTCAATATAATTTTTATCTGCATCTAGGTCTGAAAAAATATTTCGGCTTGTAGCAGTGTGTGGGACTTGTTCTATTAGTCCATCTATACTAACCTCCACCAGGTTGCATATTCAAAATAATTTTTATCTGCATCTAGCTCTGAAAAAATATTTTGGCTTGTAGCAGTGTGTGGGACTTGTTCTATTAGTCCATCTATACTAACCTCCACCAGGTTGCAAATTCAATATAATTTTTATCTGCATCTAGCTCTGAAAAAATATTTTGGCTTGTAGCAGTGTGTGGGACTTGTTCTATTAGTCCATCTATACTAACCTCCACCAGGTTGCAAATTCAATATAATTTTTATCTGCATCTAGCTCTGAAAAAATATTTCGGCTGCGGCTTGTAGCAGTGTGTGGTACTTGTTCTATTAGTCCATCTATACTAACCTCCACCAGGTTGCAAATTCAATATAATTTGTATCTGCATCTAGCTCTGAAAAAATATTTCGGCTTGTAGCAGTGTGTGGGACTTGTTCTATTAGTCCATCTATACTAACCTCCACCAGGTTGCAAATTCAATATAATTTTTATCTGCATCTAGCTCTGAAAAAATATTTCGGCTTGTAGCAGTGTGTGAGACTTGTTCTATTAGTCCATCTATACTAACCTACACCAGGTTGCAAATTCAAAATAATTTTTATCTGCATCTAGCTCTGAAAAAATATTTCGGCTTGTAGCAGTGTGTGGGACTTGTTCTATTAGTCCTTCTATACTAACCTCCACCAGGTTGCAAATTCAAAATAATTTTTATCTGCATCTAGCTCAGAAAAAATATTTTGGCTTGTAGCAGTGTGTGGGACTTGTTCTATTAGTCCATCTATACTAACCTCCACCAGGTTGCAAATTCAATATAATTTTATCTGCATCTAGCTCTGAAAAAATATTTCGGCTGCGGCTTGTAGCAGTGTGTGGGACTTGTTCTATTAGTCCATCTATACTAACCTCCACCAGGTTGCAAATTCAATATAATTTTTATCTGCATCTAGCTCTGAAAAAATATTTCGGCTTGTAGCAGTGTGTGGGACTTGTTCTATTAGTCCATCTATACTAACCTCCACCAGGTTGCAAATTCAATATAATTTTTATCTGCATCTAGCTCTGAAAAAATATTTCGGCTTGTAGCAGTGTGTGGGACTTGTTCTATTAGTCCATCTATACTAACCTCCAACAGGTTGCAAATTCAATATAATTTTTATCTGCATCTAGCTCTGAAAAAATATTTCAGCTTGTAGCAGTGTGTGGGACTTGTTCTATTAGTCCATCTATACTAACCTCCACCAGGTTGCATATTCAAAATAATTTTTATCTGCATCTAGCTCTGAAAAAATATTTCGGCTTGTATCAGTGTGTGGGACTTGTTCTATTAGTCCATCTATACTAACCTCCACCAGGTTGCAAATTCAAAATAATTTTTATCTACATCTAGCTCTGAAAAAATATTTCGGCTTGTAGCATTGTGTGGGACTTGTTCTATTAGTCCATCTATACTAACCTCCACCAGGGTTCAAATTCATTATAATTTTTATCTGCATCTAGCTCTGAAAAAATATTTCGGCTTCGGCTTGTAGCAGTGTGTGGGACTTGTTCTGTTAGTCCATCTATACTAACCTCCACCAGGTTTCAAATTCAAAATAATTTTTATCTGCATCTAGCTCTGAAAAAATATTTTGGCTTGTAGCAGTGTGTGGGACTTGTTCTATTAGTCCATCTATACTAACCTCCACCAGGTTGCAAATTCAAAATAATTTTTATCTGCATCTAGCTCTGAAAAAATATTTTTTCTTGTAGCAGTGTGTGGGACTTGTTCTATTTGTCCATCTATACTAACCTCCACCAGGTTGCAACTTCAATATAATTTTTATCTGCATCTAGCTCTGAAAAAATATTTTGGCTTGTAGCAGTGTGTGGGACTTGTTCTATTAGTCCATCTATACTAACCTCCACCAGGTTGCAAATTCAATATACTTTTTATCTGCATCTAGCTCTGAAAAAATATTTCGGCTTGTAGCAGTGTGTGGGACTTGTTCTATTAGTCCATCTATACTAACCTCCACCAGGTTGCAAATTCGTATAATTTTTATCTGCATCTAGCTCTGAAAAAATATTTCGGCTTGTAGCAGTGTGTGGGACTTGTTCTATTAGTCCATGTATACTAACCTCCACCAGGTTGCAAATTCAATATAATTTTTATCTGCATCTAGCTCTGAAAAAATATTTCGGCTTGTAGCAGTGTGTGGGACTTGTTCTATTAGTCCATCTATACTAACCTCCACCAGGTTGCAAATTCAAAATATTTTTTATCTGCATCTAGCTCTGAAAAAATATTTAGGCTTGTAGCAGTGTGTGGGACTTGTTCTATTAGTCCATCTATAATAACCTCCACCAGGTTGCAAATTCAATATAATTTCAATCTGCATCTAGCTCTGAAAAAATATTTTGATGTGTAGCAGTGTGTGGGACTTGTTCTATTAGTCCATCTATGCTAACCTCCATCAGGTTGCAAATTCAATATAATTTTTATCTGCATCTAGCTCTGAAAAAATATTTCGGCTTGTAGCAGTGTGTGAGACTTGTTCTATTAGTCTATCTATACTAACCTAAACCAGGTTGCAAATTCAAAATAATTTTTATCTGCATCTAGCTCTGAAAAAATATTTCGGCTTGTAGCAGTGTGTGGGACTTGTTCTTTTAGTCCATCTATACTAACCTCCATCAGGTTGCAAATTCAAAAAATTTTTATCTGCATCTAGCTCTGAAAAAATATTTTGGCTTGTAGCAGTGTGTGGGACTTGTTCTATTAGTCCATCTATACTAACCTCCACCAGGTTGCAAATTCAATATAATTTTTATCTGCATCTAGTTCTGAAAAAATATTTCGGCTGCGGCTTGTAGCAGTGTGTGGGACTTGTTCTATTAGTCCATCTATACTAACCTCCACCAGGTTGCAAATTCAATATAATTTGTATCTGCATCTAGCTCTGAAAAAATATTTCGGCTTGTAGCAGTGTGTGGGACTTGTTCTATTAGTCCATCTATACTAACCTCCACCAGGTTGCAAATTCAAAATAATTTTTATCTGCATCTAGCTCTGAAAAAATATTTCGGCTTGTAGCAGTGTGTGGGACTTGTTCTATTAGTCCATCTATACTAACCTCCACCAGGTTGCAAATTCAAAATAATTTTTATCTGCATCTAGCTCTGAAAAAATATTTTGGCTTGTAGCAGTGTGTGGGACTTGTTCTATTAGTCCATCTATACTAACCTCCACCAGGTTGCAAATTCAATATAATTTTATCTGCATCTAACTCTGAAAAAATATTTCAGCTGCGGCTTGTAGCAGTGTGTGGGACTTGTTCTATTAGTCCATCTATACTAACCTCCACCAGGTTGCAAATTCAATATAATTTGTATCTGCATCTAGCTCTGAAAAAATATTTCGGCTTGTAGCAGTGTGTGGTACTTGTTCTATTAGTCCATCTATACTAACCTCCACCAGGTTGCAAATTCAATATAATTTTTATCTGCATCTAGCTCTGAAAAAATATTTCAGCTTGTAGCAGTGTGTGGGACTTGTTCTATTAGTCCATCTATACTAACCTCCACCAGGTTGAAAATTCAGTATACATTTTATCTGCATCTAGCTCTGAAAAAATATTTCGGCTTGTAGCAGTGTGTGAGACTTGTTCTATTAATCTATCTATACTAACCTAAACCAGGTTGCAAATTCAAAATAATTTTTATCTGCATCTAGCTCTGAAAAAATATGTCAGCTTGTAGCAGTGTGTGGGATTTGTTCTATTAGTCCATCTATACTAATCTCCATCAGGTTGCAAATTCAAAATAATTTTTATCTGCATCTAGCTCTGAAAAAATATTTTGGCTTGTAGCAGTGTGTGGGACTTGTTCTATTAGTCCATCTATACTAACCTCCACCAGGTTGCAAATTCAATATAATTTTTATCTGCATCTAGTTCTGAAAAAATATTTCGGCTGCGGCTTGTAGCAGTGTGTGGGACTTGTTCTATTAGTCCATCTATACTAACCTCCACCAGGTTGCAAATTCAATATAATTTGTATCTGCATCTAGCTCTGAAAAAATATTTCGGCTTGTAGCAGTGTGTGGGACTTGTTCTATTAGTCCATCTATACTAACCTCCACCAGGTTGCAAATTCAATATAATTTTTATCTGCATCTAGCTCTGAAAAAATATTTCGGCTTGTAGCAGTGTGTGGGACTTGTTCTATTAGTCCATCTATACTAACCTCCACCAGGTTGCAAATTCAAAATAATTTTTATCTGCATCTAGCTCTGAAAAAATATTTTGGCTTGTAGCAGTGTGTTGAACTTGTTCTATTAGTCCATCTATACTAACCTCCACCAGGTTGCAAATTCAATATAATTTTTATCTGCATCTAGCTCTGAAAAATTATTTTGGCTTGTAGCAGTGTGTGGGACTTGTTCTATTAGTCCATCTATACTAACCTCCACCAGGTTGCAAATTCAATATAATTTTTATCTGCATCTAGCTCTGAAAAAATATTTCGGCTACGGCTTGTAGCAGTGTGTGAGACTTGTTCTATTAGTCCATCTATACTAACCTCCACCAGGTTGCAAATTCAATATAATTTGTATCTGCATCTAGCTCTGAAAAAATATTTCGGCTTGTAGCAGTGTGTGGGACTTGTTCTATTAGTCTATCTATACTAACCTCCACCAGGTTGCAAATTCAATATAATTTTTATCTGCATCTAGCTCTGAAAAAATATTTCGGCTTGTAGCAGTGTGTGGGACTTGTTCTATTAGTCCATCTATACTAACCTCCACCAGGTTGCAAATTCAAAATAATTTTTATCTGCATCTAGCTCTGAAAAAATATTTCGGCTTGTAGCAGTGTGTTGAACTTGTTCTATTAGTCCATCTATACTAACCTCCACCAGGTTGCAAATTCAATATAATTTTTATCTGCATCTAGCTCTGGAAAAATATTTCGGCTTGTAGCAGTGTGTGGGACTTGTTCTATTAGTCCATCTATACTAACCTCCACCAGGTTGCAAATTCAAAATAATTTTTATCTGCATCTAGCTCTGAAAAAATATTTCAGCTTGTAGCAGTGTGTGGGACTTGTTCTATTAGTCCATCTATACTAACCTCCACCAGGTTGCAAATTCAATATAATTTTTATCTGCATCTAGCTCTGAAAAAATATTTGGGCTTCGGCTTGTAGCATTGTGTGGGACTTGTTCTATTAGTCCATCTATACTAACCTCCACCAGGTTGCAAATTCAAATCAATTTTTATCTGCATCTAGCTCTGAAAAAATATTTGGGCTTCGGCTTGTAGCAGTGTGTGGGACTTGTTCTATTAGTCCATCTATACTAACCTCCACCAGGTTGCAAATTCAATATATTTTTTATCTGCATCTAGCTCTGAAAAAATATTTCGGCTTGTAGCAGTGTGTGAGACTTGTTCTATTAGTCCATCTATACTAACCTCCACCAGGTTGCAAATTCAATATAATTTTTATCTGCATCTAGCTCTGAAAAAATATTTGGGCTTCGGCTTGTAGCATTGTGTGGGACTTGTTCTATTAGTCCATCTATACTAACCTCCACCAGGTTGCAAATTCAATATATTTTTTATCTGCATCTAGCTCTGAAAAAATATTTCGGCTTGTAGCAGTGTGTGAGACTTGTTCTATTAGTCCATCTATACTAACCTCCACCAGGTTGCAAATTCAATATAATTTTTATCTGCATCTAGCTCTGAAATAATATTTCGCCTTGTAGCAGTGTGTGGGACTTGTTCTATTAGTCCATCTATACTAACCTCCACCAGGTTGCAAATTCAAAATAATTTTTATCTGCATCTAGCTCTGAAAAATTATTTTGGCTTGTAGCAGTGTGTGGGACTTGTTCTATTAGTCCATCTATACTAACCTCCACCAGGTTGCAAATTCAATATAATTTTTATCTGCATCTAGCTCTGAAATAATATTTCGGCTTGTAGCAGTGTGTGGGACTTGTTCTATTAGTCCATCTATACTAACCTCCACCAGGTTGCAATTTCAAAATAATTTTTATCTGCATCTAGCTCTGAAAAAATATTTCGGCTTGTAGCAGTGTGTGAGACTTGTTCTATTAGTCCATCTATACTAACCTCCACCAGGTTGCAAATTCAAAATAATTTTTATCTGCATCGAGCTCTGAAAAAATATTTCGGCTTGTAGCAGTGTATGGGACTTGTTGTATTAGTCCATCTATACTAACCTCCACCAGGTTGCAAATTCAATATAATTTTTATCTGCATCTAGCTCTGAAAAACTATTTCGGCTTGTAGCAGTGTGTGGAACTTGTTCTATTAGTCCATCTATGCTAACATCCACCAGGTTGCAAATTCAAAATAATTTTTATCTGCATCTAGCTCTGAAAAATTATTTTGGCTTGTAGCAGTGTGTGGGACTTGTTCTATTAGTCCATCTATACTAACCTCCACCAGGTTGCAAATTCAAAATAATTTTTATCTGCATCTAGCTCTGAAAAAATATTTCGGCTTGTAGCAGTGTGTGGGACTTGTTCTATTAGTCCATCTATACTAACCTCCACCAGGTTGCAAATTCAATATAATTTTTATCTGCATCTAGCTCTGAAAAAATATTTGGGCTTCGGCTTGTAGCATTGTGTGGGACTTGTTCTATTAGTCCATCTATACTAACCTCCACCAGGTTGCAAATTCAAAACAATTTTTATCTGCATCTAGCTCTGAAAAAATATTTGGGCTTCGGCTTGTAGAAGTGTGTGGGACTTGTTCTATTAGTCCATCTATACTAACCTCCACCAGGTTGCAAATTCAATATATTTTTTATCTGCATCTAGCTCTGAAAAAATATTTCAGCTTGTAGCAGTGTGTGAGACTTGTTCTATTAGTCCATCTATACTAACCTCCACCAGGTTGCAAATTCAATATAATTTTTATCTGCATCTAGCTCTGAAATAATATTTCGGCTTGTAGCAGTGTGTGGGACTTGTTCTATTAGTCCATCTATACTAACCTCCACCAGGTTGCAAATTCAAAATAATTTTTATCTGCATCTAGCTCTGAAAAATTATTTTGGCTTGTAGCAGTGTGTGGGACTTGTTCTATTAGTCCATCTATACTAACCTCCACCAGGTTGCAAATTCAATATAATTTTTATCTGCATCTAGCTCTGAAATAATATTTCGGCTTGTAGCAGTGTGTGGGACTTGTTCTATTAGTCCATCTATACTAACCTCCACCAGGTTGCAATTTCAAAATAATTTTTATCTGCATCTAGCTCTGAAAAAATATTTCGGCTTGTAGCAGTGTGTGAGACTTGTTCTATTAGTCCATCTATACTAACCTCCACCAGGTTGCAAATTCAAAATAATTTTTATCTGCATCGAGCTCTGAAAAAATATTTCGGCTTGTAGCAGTGTGTGGGACTTGTTCTATTAGTCCATCTATACTAACCTCCACCAGGTTACAAATTCAATATAATTTTTATCTGCATCTAGCTCTGAAATAATATTTCGGCTTGTAGCAGTGTGTGGGACTTGTTCTATTAGTCCATCTATACTAACCTCCACCAGGTTGCAATTTCAAAATAATTTTTATCTGCATCTAGCTCTGAAAAAATATTTCGGCTTGTAGCAGTGTGTGAGACTTGTTCTATTAGTCCATCTATACTAACCTCCACCAGGTTGCAAATTCAAAATAATTTTTATCTGCATCGAGCTCTGAAAAAATATTTCGGCTTGTAGCAGTGTATGGGACTTGTTTTATTAGTCCATCTATACTAACCTCCACCAGGTTGCAAATTCAATATAATTTTTATCTGCATCTAGCTCTGAAAAACTATTTCGGCTTGTAGCAGTGTGTGGAACTTGTTCTATTAGTCCATCTATGCTAACATCCACCAGGTTGCAAATTCAAAATAATTTTTATCTGCATCTAGCTCTGAAAAATTATTTTGGCTTGTAGCAGTGTGTGGGACTTGTTCTATTAGTCCATCTATACTAACCTCCACCAGGTTGCAAATTCAAAATAATTTTTATCTGCATCTAGCTCTGAAAAAATATTTCGGCTTGTAGCAGTGTGTGGGACTTGTTCTATTAGTCCATCTATACTAACCTCCACCAGGTTGCAAATTCAATATAATTTTTATCTGCATCTAGCTCTGAAAAAATATTTGGGCTTCGGCTTGTAGCATTGTGTGGGACTTGTTCTATTAGTCCATCTATACTAACCTCCACCAGGTTGCAAATTCAAAACAATTTTTATCTGCATCTAGCTCTGAAAAAATATTTGGGCTTCGGCTTGTAGAAGTGTGTGGGACTTGTTCTATTAGTCCATCTATACTAACCTCCACCAGGTTGCAAATTCAATATATTTTTTATCTGCATCTAGCTCTGAAAAAATATTTCAGCTTGTAGCAGTGTGTGAGACTTGTTCTATTAGTCCATCTATACTAACCTCCACCAGGTTGCAAATTCAATATAATTTTTATCTGCATCTAGCTCTGAAATAATATTTCGGCTTGTAGCAGTGTGTGGGACTTGTTCTATTAGTCCATCTATACTAACCTCCACCAGGTTGCAAATTCAAAATAATTTTTATCTGCATCTAGCTCTGAAAAATTATTTTGGCTTGTAGCAGTGTGTGGGACTTGTTCTATTAGTCCATCTATACTAACCTCCACCAGGTTGCAAATTTAATATAATTTTTATCTGCATCTAGCTCTGAAATAATATTTCGGCTTGTAGCAGTGTGTGGGACTTGTTCTATTAGTCCATCTATACTAACCTCCACCAGGTTGCAATTTCAAAATAATTTTTATCTGCATCTAGCTCTGAAAAAATATTTCGGCTTGTAGCAGTGTGTGAGACTTGTTCTATTAGTCCATCTATACTAACCTCCACCAGGTTGCAAATTCAAAATAATTTTTATCTGCATCGAGCTCTGAAAAAATATTTCGGCTTGTAGCAGTGTGTTGGACTTGTTGTATTAGTCCATCTATACTAACCTCCACCAGGTTGCAAATTCAATATAATTTTTATCTGCATCTAGCTCTGAAAAACTATTTCGGCTTGTAGCAGTGTGTGGAACTTGTTCTATTAGTCCATCTATGCTAACATCCACCAGGTTGCAAATTCAAAATAATTTTTATCTGTATCTAGCTCTGAAAAATTATTTTGGCTTGTAGCAGTGTGTGGGACTTGTTCTATTAGTCCATCTATACTAACCTCCACCAGGTTGCAAATTCAAAATAATTTTTATCTGCATCTAGCTCTGAAAAAATATTTCGGCTTGTAGCAGTGTGTGGGACTTGTTCTATTAGTCCATCTATACTAACCTCCACCAGGTTGCAAATTCAATATAATTTTTATCTGCATCTAGCTCTGAAAAAATATTTGGGCTTCGGCTTGTAGCATTGTGTGGGACTTGTTCTATTAGTCCATCTATACTAACCTCCACCAGGTTGCAAATTCAAAATAATTTTTATCTGCATCTAGCTCTGAAAAAATATTTGGGCTTCGGCTTGTAGCAGTGTGTGGGACTTGTTCTATTAGTCCATCTATACTAACCTCCACCAGGTTGCAAATTCAATATATTTTTTATCTGCATCTAGCTCTGAAAAACTATTTCGGCTTGTAGCAGTGTGTGGAACTTGTTCTATTAGTCCACTATGCTAACCTCCACCAGGTTGCAAATTCAAAATAATTTTTATCTGCATCTAGCTCTGAAAAATTATTTTGGCTTGTAGCAGTGTATGGGACTTGTTCTATTAGTCCATCTATACTAACCTCTACCAGGTTGCAAATTCAATATAATTTTTATCTGCATCTAGCTCTGAAAAAATATTTCGGCTTGTAGCAGTGTGTGGGAATTTTTCTATTAGTCCATCTATACTAACTTCCACCAGGCTGCAAATTCAAAATAATTTTTATCTGCATCTAGCTCTGAAAAAATATTTCGGCTTGTAGCAGTGTGTGAGACTTGTTCTATTAGTCCATCTATACTAACCTCCACCAGGTTGCAAATTCAATATAATTTTTATCTGCATCTAGCTCTGAAAAAATATTTCGGCTTGTAGTCATGTGTGGGACTTGTTCTATTAGTCCATCTATTCTAACCTCCACCAGGTTGCAAATTCAATAAAATTTTTATCTGCATCTAGCTCTGAAAAAATATTTGGGCTTCGGCTTGTAGCAGTGTGTGGGACTTGTTCTATTAGTCCATCTATACTAACTTCCACCAGGTTGCAAATTCAATATAATTTTTATCTGCATCTAGCTCTGAAAAAATATTTCGGCTTCTAGCAGTGTGTGGGACTTGTTCTATTAGTCCATCTATACTAACCTCCTCCAAGTTGCAAATTCAATATAATTTTTATCTGCATCAAGCTCTAAAAAAACATTTCGGCTTGTAGCAGTGTGTGGAACTTGATCTATTAGTTCATCTATGCTAACCTCCACCAGGTTGCAAATTCAAAATAATTTTTATCTGCATCTAGCTCTGAAAAAATATTTCGGCTTGTAGCAGTGTGTTGGACTTGTTCTATTAGTCCATCTATACTAACCTCCACCAGGTTGCAAATTCAATATAATTTTTATCTGCATCTAGCTCAGAAAAAATATTTTGGCTTGTAGCAGTGTGTGGGACTTGTTCTATTAGTCCATCTATACTAACCTTCACCAGGTTGCAAATTCAATATACTTTTTATCTGCATCTAGCTCTGAAAAAATATTTCGGCTTGTAGCAGTGTATGAGACTTGTTCTATTAGTCTATCTATACTAACCTCCACCAGGTTGCAAATTCAAAATAATTTTTATCTGCATCTAGCTCTGAAAAAATATTTTGGCTTGTAGCAGTGTGTGGGACTTGTTCTATTAGTCCATCTATACTAACCTCCACCAGGTTGCAAATTCAATATAATTTTTATCTGTATCTAGCTCTGAAAAAATATTTGGGCTTCGGCTTGTAGCATTGTGTGGGACTTGTTCTCTTAGTCCATTTATACTAACCTCCACCAGGTTGCAAATTCAAAATAATTTTTATCTGCATCTAGCTCTGAAAAAATATTTGGGCTTCGGCTTGTAGCAGTGTGTGGGACTTGTTCTATTAGTCCATCTATACTAACCTCCACCAGGTTGCAAATTCAATATATTTTTTATCTGCATCTAGCTCTGAAAAAATATTTCGGCTTGTAGCAGTGTGTGGGACTTGTTCTATTAGTGCATCTATACTAACCTTCACCAGGTTGCAAATTCAATATACTTTTATCTGCATCTAGCTCTGAAAAAATATTTCGGCTTGTAGCAGTGTGTGAGTCTTGTTCTATTAGTCTATCTATACTAACCTCCACCAGGTTGCAAATTCAATATAATTTTTATCTGCATCTAGCTCTGAAAAAATATTTCGGCTTGTAGCAGTGTGTGGGACTTGTTCTATTAGTCCATCTATACTAACCTCCACCAGGTTGCAAATTCAATATAATTTTTATCTGTATCTAGCTCTGAAAAAATATTTGGGCTTCGGCTTGTAGCATTGTGTGGGACTTGTTCTATTAGTCCATCTATACTAACCTCCACCAGGTTGCAAATTCAAAATAATTTTTATCTGCATCTAGCTCTGAAAAAATATTTGGGCTTCGGCTTGTAGCAGTGTGTGGGACTTGTTCTATTAGTCCATCTATACTAACCTCCACCAGGTTGCAAATTCAATATATTTTTTATCTGCATCTAGCTCTGAAAAAATATTTCGGCTTGTAGCAGTGTGTGGGACTTGTTCTATTAGTCCATCTATAATAACCTCCACCAGGTTGCAAATTCAATATAATTTTTATCTGCATCTAGCTCTGAAAAAATATTTCGGTTTGTAGCAGTGTGTGGGACTTGTTCTATTAGTCCATCTATTCTAACCTCCACCAGGTTGCAAATTCAATATAATTTTTATCTGCATATAGCTCTGAAAAAATATTTGGGCTTCGGCTTGTAGCAGTGTGTGGGACTTGTTCTATTAGTCCATCTATACTAACCTCCACCAGGTTGCAAATTCAATATATTTTTTATCTGCATCTAGCTCTGAAAAAATATTTCGGCTTGTAGCAGTGTGTGGGACTTGTTCTATTAGTTCATCTATAATAACCTCCACCAGGTTGCAAATTCAATATAATTTTTATCTGCATCTAGCTCTGAAAAAATATTTTGGCTTGTAGCAGTGTGTGGAACTTGTTCTATTAGTCCATCTATGCTAACCTCCACCAGGTTGCAAATTCAAAATAATTTTTATCTGCATCTAGCTCTGAAAAATTATTTTGGCTTGTAGCAGTGTGTGGGACTTGTTCTATTATTCCATCTATACTAACCTCCACCAGGTTGCAAATTCAAAATAATTTTTATCTGCATCTAGCTCTGAAAAATTATTTTGGCTTGTAGCAGTGTGTGGGACTTGTTCTATTAGTCCATCTATACTAACCTCCACCAGGTTGCAAATTCAATATAATTTTTATCTGCATCTAGCTCTGAAAAAATATTTCGGCTTGTAGCAGTGTTTGAGACTTGTTCTATTAGTCGATCTATACTAACCTCCACCAGGTTGCAAATTCAATATAATTTTTATCTGCATCTAGCTCTGAAAAAATATTTCGGTTTGTAGCAGTGTGTGGGACTTGTTCTATTAGTCCATCTATTCTAACCTCCACCAGGTTGCAAATTCAATATAATTTTTATCTGCATCTAGCTCAGAAAAAATATTTGGGCTTCGGCTTGTAGCAGTGTGTGGGACTTGTTCTATTAGTCCATCTAAACTAACCTCCACCAGGTTGCAAATTCAATATAATTTTTATCTGCATCTAGCTCTGAAAAAATATTTCGGCTTGTAGCAGTGTGTGGGACTTGTTCTATTAGTCCATCTATACTAACCTTCACCAGGTTGCAAATTCAATATACTTTTTATCTGCATCTAGCTCTGAAAAAATATTTCAGCTTGTAGCAGTGTGTGAGACTCGTTCTATTAGTCCATCTATACTAACCTCCACCAGGTTGCAAATTCAAAATAATTTTTATCTGCATCTAGCTCTGAAAAAATATTTCGGCTTGTAGCAGTGTGTGGGACTTGTTCTATTAGTCCATCTATACTAACCTCCACCAGGTTGAAAATTCAAAATAATTTTTATCTTCATCTAGCTCTGAAAAAATATTTGGGCTTCGGCTTGTAGCAGTGTGTGGGACTTGTTCTATTAGTCCATCTATACTAACCTCCGCCAGGTTGCAAATTCAATATATTTTTTATCTGCATCTAGCTCTGAAAAAATATTTGGGCTTCGGCTTGTAGCATTGTGTGGGACTTGTTCTATTAGTCCATCTATACTAACCTCCACCAGGTTGCAAATTCAAAATAATTTTTATCTTCATCTAGCTCTGAAAAAATATTTGGGCTTCGGCTTGTAGCAGTGTGTGGGACTTGTTCTATTAGTCCATCTATACTAACCTCCGCCAGGTTGCAAATTCAATATATTTTTTATCTGCATCTAGCTCTGAAAAAATATTTCGGCTTGTAGCAGTGTGTGGGACTTGTTCTATTAGTCCATCTATACTAACCTCCACCAGGTTGCAAATTCAATATAATTTTTATCTGCATCTAGCTCTGAAAAACTATTTCGGCTTGTAGCAGTGTGTGGAACTTGTTCTATTAGTCCATCTATGCTAACCTCCACCAGGTTGCAAATTCAAAATAATTTTTATCTGCATCTAGCTCTGAAAAATTATTTTGGCTTGTAGCAGTGTGTGGGACTTGTTCTATTAGTCCATCTATACTAACCTCCACCAGGTTGCAAATTCAATATAATTTTTATCTGCATCTAGCTCTGAAAAAATATTTCGGCTTGTAGCAGTGTGTGGGACTTTTTCTATTAGTCCATCTATACTAACTTCCACCAGGTTGCAAATTCAAAATAATTTTTATCTGCATCTAGCTCTGAAAAAATATTTCAGCTTGTAGCAGTGTGTGAGACTTGTTCTATTAGTCCATCTATACTAACCTCCACCAGGTTGCAAATTCAAAATAATTTTCATCTGCATCGAGCTCTGAAAAAATATTTCGGCTTGTAGCAGTGTGTGGGACTTGTTCTATTAGTCCATCTATACTAACTTCCACCAGGTTGCAAATTCAATATGATTTTTATCTGCATCTAGCTCTGAAAAAATATTTCGGCTTGTAGCACTGTGTGTGACTTGTTCTATTAGTCCACCTATTCTAACCTCCACCAGGTTGCAAATTCAATAAAATTTTTATCTGCATCTAGCTCTGAAAAAATATTTGGGCTTCGGCTTGTAGCAGTGTGTGGGACTTGTTCTATTAGTCCATCTATACTAACTTCCACCAGGTTGCAAATTCAATATAATTTTTATCTGCATCTAGCTCTGAAAAAATATTTCGGCTTCTAGCAGTGTGTGGGACTTGTTCTATTAGTCCATCTATACTAACCTCCTCCAGGTTGCAAATTCAATATAATTTTTATCTGCATCTAGCTCTGAAAAAATATTTCGGCTTGTAGCAGTGTGTGCAACTTGATCTATTAGTCCATCTATGCTAACCTCCACCAGGTTGCAAATTCAAAATAATTTTTATCTGCATCTAGCTCTGAAAAAATATTTCGGCTTTTAGCAGTGTGTTGGACTTGTTCTATTAGTCCATCTATACTAACCTCCACCAGGTTGCAAATTCAATATAATTTTTATCTGCATCTAGCTCTGAAAAAATATTTCGGCTTGTAGCAGTGTGTGGGACTTGTTCTATTAGTCCATCTATACTAACCTCCACCAGGTTGCAAATTCAAAATAATTTTTATCTGCATCTAGCTCTGAAAAAATATTTCGGCTTGTAGCAGTGTGTTGGACTTGTTCTATTAGTCCATCTATACTAACCTCCACCAGGTTGCAAATTCAATATAATTTTTATCTGCATCTAGCTCAGAAAAATATTTCGGCTTGTAGCAGTGTGTGGAACTTGTTCTATTAGTCCATCTATACTAACCTCCACCAGGTTGCAAATTCAAAATAATTTTTATCTGCATCTAGCTCTGAAAAAATATTTGGGCTTCGGCTTGTAGCAGTGTGTGGGACTTGTTCTATTAGTCCATCTATACTAACCTCCACCAGGTTGCAAATTCAATATATTTTTTATCTGCATCTAGCTCTGAAAAAATATTTCGGCTTGTAGCAGTGTGTGGGCCTTGTTCTATTAGTCCATCTATACTAACCTCCACCAGGTTGCAAATTCAAAATAATTTTTATCTGCATCTAGGTCTGAAAAAATATTTGGGCTTCGGCTTGTAGCAGTGTGTGGGACTTGTTCTATTAGTTCATATATACTAACCTCCACCAGGTTGCAAATTCAATATATTTTTTATCTGCATCTAGCTCTGAAAAAATATTTCGGCTTGTAGCAGTGTGTGGGACTTGTTCTATTAGTGCATCTATACTAACCTTCACCAGGTTGCAAATTCAATATACTTTTATCTGCATCTAGCTCTGAAAAAATATTTCGGCTTGTAGCAGTGTGTGAGTCTTGTTCTATTAGTCTATCTATACTAACCTCCACCAGGTTGCAAATTCAATATAATTTTTATCTGCATCTAGCTCTGAAAAAATATTTCGGCTTGTAGCAGTGTGTGGGACTTGTTCTATTAGTCCATCTATACTAACCTCCACCAGGTTGCAAATTCAATATAATTTTTATCTGTATCTAGCTCTGAAAAAATATTTGGGCTTCGGCTTGTAGCATTGTGTGGGACTTGTTCTATTAGTCCATCTATACTAACCTCCACCAGGTTGCAAATTCAAAATAATTTTTATCTGCATCTAGCTCTGAAAAAATATTTGGGCTTCGGCTTGTAGCAGTGTGTGGGACTTGTTCTATTAGTCCATCTATACTAACCTCCACCAGGTTGCAAATTCAATATATTTTTTATCTGCATCTAGCTCTGAAAAAATATTTCGGCTTGTAGCAGTGTGTGGGACTTGTTCTATTAGTCCATCTATAATAACCTCCACCAGGTTGCAAATTCAATATAATTTTTATCTGCATCTAGCTCTGAAAAAATATTTCGGTTTGTAGCAGTGTGTGGGACTTGTTCTATTAGTCCATCTATTCTAACCTCCACCAGGTTGCAAATTCAATATAATTTTTATCTGCATATAGCTCTGAAAAAATATTTGGGCTTCGGCTTGTAGCAGTGTGTGGGACTTGTTCTATTAGTCCATCTATACTAACCTCCACCAGGTTGCAAATTCAATATATTTTTTATCTGCATCTAGCTCTGAAAAAATATTTCGGCTTGTAGCAGTGTGTGGGACTTGTTCTATTAGTTCATCTATAATAACCTCCACCAGGTTGCAAATTCAATATAATTTTTATCTGCATCTAGCTCTGAAAAAATATTTTGGCTTGTAGCAGTGTGTGGAACTTGTTCTATTAGTCCATCTATGCTAACCTCCACCAGGTTGCAAATTCAAAATAATTTTTATCTGCATCTAGCTCTGAAAAATTATTTTGGCTTGTAGCAGTGTGTGGGACTTGTTCTATTATTCCATCTATACTAACCTCCACCAGGTTGCAAATTCAAAATAATTTTTATCTGCATCTAGCTCTGAAAAATTATTTTGGCTTGTAGCAGTGTGTGGGACTTGTTCTATTAGTCCATCTATACTAACCTCCACCAGGTTGCAAATTCAATATAATTTTTATCTGCATCTAGCTCTGAAAAAATATTTCGGCTTGTAGCAGTGTTTGAGACTTGTTCTATTAGTCGATCTATACTAACCTCCACCAGGTTGCAAATTCAATATAATTTTTATCTGCATCTAGCTCTGAAAAAATATTTCGGTTTGTAGCAGTGTGTGGGACTTGTTCTATTAGTCCATCTATTCTAACCTCCACCAGGTTGCAAATTCAATATAATTTTTATCTGCATCTAGCTCAGAAAAAATATTTGGGCTTCGGCTTGTAGCAGTGTGTGGGACTTGTTCTATTAGTCCATCTAAACTAACCTCCACCAGGTTGCAAATTCAATATAATTTTTATCTGCATCTAGCTCTGAAAAAATATTTCGGCTTGTAGCAGTGTGTGGGACTTGTTCTATTAGTCCATCTATACTAACCTTCACCAGGTTGCAAATTCAATATACTTTTTATCTGCATCTAGCTCTGAAAAAATATTTCAGCTTGTAGCAGTGTGTGAGACTCGTTCTATTAGTCCATCTATACTAACCTCCACCAGGTTGCAAATTCAAAATAATTTTTATCTGCATCTAGCTCTGAAAAAATATTTCGGCTTGTAGCAGTGTGTGGGACTTGTTCTATTAGTCCATCTATACTAACCTCCACCAGGTTGAAAATTCAAAATAATTTTTATCTTCATCTAGCTCTGAAAAAATATTTGGGCTTCGGCTTGTAGCAGTGTGTGGGACTTGTTCTATTAGTCCATCTATACTAACCTCCGCCAGGTTGCAAATTCAATATATTTTTTATCTGCATCTAGCTCTGAAAAAATATTTGGGCTTCGGCTTGTAGCATTGTGTGGGACTTGTTCTATTAGTCCATCTATACTAACCTCCACCAGGTTGCAAATTCAAAATGATTTTTATCTTCATCTAGCTCTGAAAAAATATTTGGGCTTCGGCTTGTAGCAGTGTGTGGGACTTGTTCTATTAGTCCATCTATACTAACCTCCGCCAGGTTGCAAATTCAATATATTTTTTATCTGCATCTAGCTCTGAAAAAATATTTCGGCTTGTAGCAGTGTGTGGGACTTGTTCTATTAGTCCATCTATACTAACCTCCACCAGGTTGCAAATTCAATATAATTTTTATCTGCATCTAGCTCTGAAAAACTATTTCGGCTTGTAGCAGTGTGTGGAACTTGTTCTATTAGTCCATCTATGCTAACCTCCACCAGGTTGCAAATTCAAAATAATTTTTATCTGCATCTAGCTCTGAAAAATTATTTTGGCTTGTAGCAGTGTGTGGGACTTGTTCTATTAGTCCATCTATACTAACCTCCACCAGGTTGCAAATTCAATATAATTTTTATCTGCATCTAGCTCTGAAAAAATATTTCGGCTTGTAGCAGTGTGTGGGACTTTTTCTATTAGTCCATCTATACTAACTTCCACCAGGTTGCAAATTCAAAATAATTTTTATCTGCATCTAGCTTTGAAAAAATATTTCAGCTTGTAGCAGTGTGTGAGACTTGTTCTATTAGTCCATCTATACTAACCTCCACCAGGTTGCAAATTCAAAATAATTTTCATCTGCATCGAGCTCTGAAAAAATATTTCGGCTTGTAGCAGTGTGTGGGACTTGTTCTATTAGTCCATCTATACTAACTTCCACCAGGTTGCAAATTCAATATGATTTTTATCTGCATCTAGCTCTGAAAAAATATTTCGGCTTGTAGCACTGTGTGTGACTTGTTCTATTAGTCCATCTATTCTAACCTCCACCAGGTTGCAAATTCAATAAAATTTTTATCTGCATCTAGCTCTGAAAAAATATTTGGGCTTCGGCTTGTAGCAGTGTGTGGGACTTGTTCTATTAGTCCATCTATACTAACTTCCACCAGGTTGCAAATTCAATATAATTTTTATCTGCATCTAGCTCTGAAAAAATATTTCGGCTTCTAGCAGTGTGTGGGACTTGTTCTATTAGTCCATCTATACTAACCTCCTCCAGGTTGCAAATTCAATATAATTTTTATCTGCATCTAGCTCTGAAAAAATATTTCGGCTTGTAGCAGTGTGTGCAACTTGATCTATTAGTCCATCTATGCTAACCTCCACCAGGTTGCAAATTCAAAATAATTTTTATCTGCATCTAGCTCTGAAAAAATATTTCGGCTTTTAGCAGTGTGTTGGACTTGTTCTATTAGTCCATCTATACTAACCTCCACCAGGTTGCAAATTCAATATAATTTTTATCTGCATCTAGCTCTGAAAAAATATTTCGGCTTGTAGCAGTGTGTGGGACTTGTTCTATTAGTCCATCTATACTAACCTCCACCAGGTTGCAAATTCAAAATAATTTTTATCTGCATCTAGCTCTGAAAAAATATTTCGGCTTGTAGCAGTGTGTTGGACTTGTTCTATTAGTCCATCTATACTAACCTCCACCAGGTTGCAAATTCAATATATTTTTTATCTGCATCTAGCTCTGAAAAAATATTTCGGTTTGTAGCAGTGTGTGGGACTTGTTCTATTAGTCCATCTATTCTAACCTCCACCAGGTTGCAAATTCAATATAATTTTTATCTGCATCTAGCTCAGAAAAAATATTTGGGCTTCGGCTTGTAGCAGTGTGTGGGACTTGTTCTATTAGTCCATCTATACTAACCTCCACCAGGTTGCAAATTCAATATAATTTTTATCTGCATCTAGCTCTGAAAAAATATTTCGGCTTGTAGCAGTGTGTGGGACTTGTTCTATTAGTCCATCTATACTAACCTTCACCAGGTTGCAAATTCAATATAGTTTTTATCTGCATCTAGCTCTGAAAAAATATTTCGGCTTGTAGCAGTGTGTGAGACTTGTTCTATTAGTCTATCTATACTAACCTCCACCAGGTTGCAAATTCAAAATAATTTTTATCTGCATCTAGCTCTGAAAAAATATTTCGGCTTGTAGCAGTGTGTGGGACTTGTTCTATTAGTCCATCTATACTAACCTCCACCAGGTTGCAAATTCAATATAATTTTTATCTGTATCTAGCTCTGAAAAAATATTTGGTTTTCGGCTTGTAGCATTGTGTGGGACTTGTTCTATTAGTCCATCTATACTAACCTCCACCAGGTTGCAAATTCAAAATAATTTTTATCTTCATCTAGCTCTGAAAAAATATTTGGGCTTCGGCTTGTAGCAGTGTGTGGGACTTGTTCTATTAGTCCATCTATACTAACCTCCGCCAGGTTGCAAATTCAATATATTTTTTATCTGCATCTAGCTCTGAAAAATTTTTTCGGCTTGTAACAGCGTGTGGGCCTTGTTCTATTAGTCCATCTATACTAACCTCCACCAGGTTGCAAATTGCATATAATTTTTATCTGCATCTAGCTCTGAAAAACTATTTTGGCTTGTAGCAGTGTGTGGAACTTGTTCTATTAGTCCATCTATGCTAACCTCCACCAGGTTGCAAATTCAAAATAATTTTTATCTGCATCTAGCTCTGAAAAATTATTTTGGCTTGTAGCAGTGTGTGGGACTTGTTCTATTAGTCCATCTATACTAACCTCCACCAGGTTGCAAATTCAATATAATTTTTATCTGCATCTAGCTCTGAAAAAATATTTCGGCTTGTAGCAGTGTGTGGGACTTTTTCTATTAGTCCATCTATACTAACTTCCACCAGGTTGCAAATTCAATATAATTTTTATCTGCATCTAGCTCTGAAAAAATATTTCGGCTTGTAGCAGTGTGTGAGACTTGTTCTATTAGTCCATCTATACTAACCTCCACCAGGTTGCAAATTCAAAATAATTTTCAACTGCATCGAGCTCTGAAAAAATATTTCGGCTTGTAGCAGTGTGTGGGACTTGTTCTATTAGTCCATCTATACTAACTTCCACCAGGTTGCAAATTCAATATGATTTTTATCTGCATCTAGCTCTGAAAAAATATTTCGGCTTGTAGCAGTGTGTGTGACTTGTTCTATTAGTCCATCTATTCTAACCTCCACCAGGTTGCAAATTCAATAAAATTTTTATCTGCATCTAGCTCTGAAAAAATATTTGGGCTTCGGCTTGTAGCAGTGTGTGGGACTTGTTCTATTATTCCATCTATACTAACCTCCTCCAGGTTGCAAATTCAAAATAATTTTTATCTCCATCTAGCTCTGAAAAAATATTTCGGCTTGTAGCAGTGTGTTGGACTTGTTCTATTAGTCCATCTATACTAACCTCCACCAGGTTGCAAATTCAATATAATTTTTATCTGCATCTAGCTCAGAAAAATATTTCGGCTTGTAGCAGTGTGTGGAACTTGTTCTATTAGCCCATCTATACTAACCTCCACCAGGTTGCAAATTCAAAATAATTTTTATCTGCATCTAGCTCTGAAAAAATATTTTGTCTTGCAGCAGTGTGTGGGACTGGTTCTATTAGTCCATCTATACTAACCTCGACCAGGTTGCAAATTCAAAATAATTTTTATCTGCATCTAGCTCTGAAAAAATATTTGGGCTTCGGCTTGTAGCAGTGTGTGGGACTTGTTCTATTAGTCCATCTATACTAACCTCCACCAGGTTGCAAATTCAATATATTTTTTATCTGCATCTAGCTCTGAAAAAATATTTCGGCTTGTAGCAGTGTGTGGGACTTGTTCTATTCGTCCATCTATACTAACCTCCACCAGGTTGCAAATTCAATATAATTTTTATCTGCATCTAGGTCTGAAAAAATATTTGGGCTTCGGCTTGTAGCAGTGTGTGGGACTTGTTCTATTAGTTCATCTATACTAACCTCCACCAGGTTGCAAATTCAATATATTTTTTATCTGCATCTAGCTCTGAAAAAATATTTCGGCTTGTAGCAGTGTGTGGGACTTGTTCTATTAGTCCATCTATAATAACCTCCATCAGGTTGCAAATTCAATATAATTTTTATCTGCATCTAGCTCTGAAAAAATATTTCGGCTTGTAGCAGTGTGTGGAACTTGTTCTATCAGTCCATCTATGCTAACCTCCATCAGGTTGCAAATTCAAAATAATTTTTATCTGCATCTAGCTCTGAAAAATTATTTTGGCTTGTAGCAGTGTGTGGGACTTGTTCTATTAGTCCATCTTTACTAACCTCCACCAGGTTGCAAATTCAATATAATTTTTATCTGCATCTAGCTCTGAAAAAATATTTCGGCTTGTAGCAGTGTGTGAGACTTGTTCTATTAGCCCATCTATACTAACCTCCACCAGGTTGCAAATTCAAAATAATTTTTATCTGCATCTAGCTCTGAAAAAATATTTCGGCTTGTAGCAGTGTGTGGGACTTGTTCTATTAGTCCATCTACACTAACCTCCACCAGGTTGCAAATTCAATATAATTTTTATCTGCATCTAGCTCTGAAAAAATATTTCGGCTTGTAGCAGTGTGTGGGACTTGTTCTATTAGTCCATCTATACTAACCTCCACCAGGTTGCAAATTCAATATAATTTTATCTGCATCTAGCTCTGAAAAAATATTTCGGCTTGTAGCAGTGTGTGGGACTTGTTCTATTAGTCCATCTATACTAACCTCCACCAGGTTGCAAATTCAATATAATTTTTATCTGCATCTAGCTCTGAAAAAATATTTGGGCTTCGGCTTGTAGCAGTGTGTGGGACTTGTTCTATTAGTCCATCTATACTAACCTCCACCAGGTTGCAAATTCAAAATAATTTTTATCTGCATCTAGCTCTGAAAAAATATTTGGGCTTCGGCTAGTAGCAGTGTGTCGGACTTGTTCTATTAGTCCATCTATACTAACTTCCACCAGGTTGCAAATTCAATATAATTTTTATCTGCATCTAGCTCTGAAAAATTATTTCGGCTTGTAGCAGTGTGTGGGACTTGTTCTATTATTCCATCTATACTAACCTCCACCAGGTTGCAAATTCAAAATAATTTTTATCTGCATCTAGCTCTGAAAAAATATTTGGGCTTCGGCTAGTAGCAGTGTGTGGGACTTGTTCTATTAGGCCATCTATACTAACTTCCACCAGGTTGCAAATTCAATATAATTTTTATCTGCATCTAGCTCTGAAAAAATATTTCGGCTTGTAGCAGTGTGTGGGACTTGTTCTATTAGTCCATCTATACTAACCTCCACCAGGTTGCAAATTCAAAATAATTTTTATCTGCATCTAACCCAGCCAATACTTTTGGGCTAATACCACAGTTTGGCCACTCAGCTCTTTTCGGTTCCCATCCATTGTTTTTTGTGCAAACAACTCCAGAGTTGTCAATTAGTTAACCACCAAAATGAGTGGAAAAAGGCCTGCTGCTGGTGGAAAGGGGAATAGGTGTGTTGGGAAGGGAAAAAAAGGTTGTGTCCGTGTGGTAGGTGTTAAAGCAACAGTAACATCTGCAGAAGAAAGACCATCTTCCAGCCAAACTAAGATGTCTACTTCTTTTAGCGGACAATGTCATAAGATCCCTTTCTTACGGCCACGCCAATCGCTACAAATTCCAGATGAGGCACAAAAACAGCAGGTGCTTCAACGGATATCAAGTGCTCCTTTAAGTGGTCTCTCCTCCACCTCAACTTCAACATCACAAATACTCCAGTCCTCAGAGGTGTCACCCCAATCGCACTTGCTTCCTCACAGCTCCCAAGTCTCCAGCTGCCCGTCTGAGTATGGGGTAGAACAGATGGTTGAGTCTGCAGAGCTGTTTACTCATACTATAGCCTGGGAATCAGAGGTCGGCTCCAGAGCTTCTGTGAATCCAGACGAGGAAATGATCTGCACTGATGCCCAGAATCTTTATGAGTCCGATCCAGGACCAGACGCAGAAGGTTCTGACCATAATGTAGACCCTCGTTCCCAAACTGTAACTCCTGTTGGTGGAGACAATGAGGAAGACGATGATGAGACTCAAATACCTGATTGGAGCGACAACTTGAGTTTTTTGTCAGGGCAGGAAGAGGTTTGCTCTGAGGACGACGGGTGTGATAACACACAGGGTGATGATGACGAGGTTGGAGATCCCACTTACTGTCAACCCACAGTCAGCCAGTCGATGAGGTCAGTAGAGGAGGTGGAGGAGGATGCTAGTGATGACGAGGTCAGGTTGCGCCTTCCTGGACAGAGACGTAGTACTGGAAGCACGTCAACAACTGCATCCTCAAACACAACTCTGCCTCTGACCACAAGTCGTGGTGGCTCTTCAGGTCGCATGGGTGCTAAGCCTTGCATAGCCTGGGCATTTTTTCAGATCGATAAGGATGACCCAACTCGTGTTATCTGTAACATTTGTCAACAAAAGCTAAGTAGAGGCCAAAAAATACATAGTTTGAGTACTTCATGCATGAACCGGCACATGGATATGAAGCATAAGTTTCAGTGGGAAGCTCACTGTGCTACAATGCGGCCTAGCCGGCCGGGCCAACCACCGTCTGCCACATCTTGTGCATCCGCGGCCTCTTCATCCTCTGTGACTGGGGGGACAGCAGTCACACCTGTTTTGGGATGCAGACCTGCCACCTCTTTACCCGCAACAGCCAGCGTGATTGGCAGGTCATCATTTTCTTTGGAGGTGGAAACATCAGCTGGTGTTCAGCGCTGTCCGACATCGATAGCACCACCTTGGGATCAAGGCAAGCTAACATGTCCGCCTGCATCTTCCTCACAGACCGGCCGTTTGCCGGAGACACCCTTCTCAACCCTGTCTAAGCACAACAGCCAGCCCTCGGTCCCTCAGATGTGGACAAGTAAAAGACCATTTCCTCCTAGTCATGAGAAAGCTAAGAGGTTGAATTTCACCATCTGCAAGCTCTTGGCTATAGAAATGCTGCCTTTCTGCCTGGTGGACACAGAGGATTTTCGAGACCTTATGTCGGTCGCAGTGCCCCAGTACCAGATGCCCAGTCGGCACTACTTCTCAAAGAAAGGTGTGCCTGCTCTCCACCAGCATGTCGCACACAACATCACTGCTTCTTTGAGAAGGGTGACAGGGTGCATTTCACCACAGACACTTGGACAAGTAGGCATGGACAGGGGCGTTACATGTCGCTGACTACGCACTGGGTAACTATGGTGACAGCAGGACAAGGGGCTGGTGTCCAAGTCTTGCCGTCCCCACGAGTTGTGCGTCAATCCTCTTTATCTCGAAGTTCCTCCACTGCTTCTGCCTCCTCAACCTCCTCTTGGTCCTCCACCTGCACCCAAAGCCTGTCTGGTCATGCCACAAGCTTTCTAACTGCGCAGAAGGGATCCTGCACACCTCCTTACTATGCTGGCATCAGGGCTCAACATCATCAGGCAGTTTTTACTTTGAAATGTCTGGTAAATGTGAGTCACACAGCTGAGGAGTTGTGGTCAGCTCTGGAGAACCAGTTTCATGAATGGTTGTCTCCACTGGACCTGAAACCAGGGAAGGCCGTGTGCGACAATGCTGCAAACCTGGGTGCGGCCCTTCGCCGGGGCAATGTCACACACGTGCCTTGTATGGCTCACGTGTTGAACCTGGTTGTCCAGCAATTTTTAGCCCTCTATCCCGGACTAGATGGCCTTCTGCAGAGGGCACGGTCGCTGTGTGCTCACTTCCGCCGTTCGCATCCGCAGCTCAGCGACTTACATCTCTACAGAAGTCGTTGGGCCTGCCACTTCACTGGCTAAAATGCGATGTGCCTACCCCGTGGAATTCAACTCTGCACATGTTGCAGCGACTGTGGCAGCACCGACAAGCCCTGGTGCAATACGTTCTGACGTATAGCCTGGGCCAACGAGATCCAGAGGTGGGGCAAATCACGCTGGAGGAGTGGTCTCAGATCAGGGACCTATGCACCCTTCTGCACAGTTTTGAAATGGCAACGAAGAGGTTTAGTGCTGACGATGCCATTATCAGCATGACTATTCCGGTGATTTACATGCTGGAGCACATGTTAAACAGAATTCGGAGTCAGGTGGTGGCACAAGAGGAGGTGGAGGAAGTAGAGGAGGAGGAGTTGTATGCGGAAGGGCTAACATCTGCAAGGTCCAGACGGTCGGCTGCACCAAGGCGGCAGGCATGTGAGGGTGGGGGAGATGGTTTTACCAGGGCGCATGGTAGCAGCCAAACTAGTGAGGAAGGTGCAGGAGCCCAGGAAGAAGTGGAGGACGAACTGATGGAAGACTCATCAGATGAGGGAGACCTTGATCACATTTCTGTTGTTCGAGGTTGGGGGGAGACGGCAGAGGAAGGAAGCATGATTGTTACCTCGCCACCAACACAACAGGGACTTGGTGCTCCTGGATGCGCAAGACACATGAGTGCCTTCTTGCTGCACTACCTGCAACATGACCCTCGAATTGTGAGAATTAGAAATAATCCTGACTACTGGGTTGCCACACTGTTAGATCCCCGGTACAAAAGTAAATTTGCAGAAAGTATTCCTGCCATAGAAAGAGATGCACGCATGCAGGAGTATCAGCAGAGACTGTTGCAGAATCTTACATGTGCTTTTCCCCAAAACACTAGTGGTGCACGTAGTAAATCTCACAGTTCCAACTTGCCAACCGTGGGACCGTCGAGTGTTCAGCACTCAAAACGTAACAGAAACACAGTATCTGCTGGTAACTAGTGTTGAGCCACCCCCGTAGTGTTCGGGTTCGGTTCGGTTCGTCGAACACCGGGATGTTCGAGGAACTGTTCGTCGAACTGTTCGTCGAACACCTTAGAACACCGTCGAACACCGTTAAAACCAATGGCAGGCAAACAAAAACACATAGAAACACATAGAAAACACCTTCAAAGGTGTCCAAAAGCTGACAAACTGTTCAGAAGACGCTTTCTTTAAAAAAGCCGGGCGGCAATTCAGCAGCGGCATACACCGGTACCCGACAATTTAGACAAAAAGGAATAGAGCCTCACACATAGATTAGATAGATAGAAACATGTCAGTCACATATATATGAAGTACAGTGACAGTGTTGCTTACTGTACTTGTCATTTAGTGTAAAGGATTTATTAAAAAATATAATAGTGTTTTCATGCACTGTCTCTTTAAAATAGCTGGCCGGCAATTCAGCAGCGGTATCCGACAATTTATAACAGACAGAATAGAGCTTCACACATAGATTAGATAGATAGAAACATGTCAGTCACATATATATGAAGTACAGTGACAATGTTGCTTACTGTACTTGTCATTTAGTGTAAAGGATTTATTAAAAAAAGTAATAGTGTTTTCATGCACCGTCTCTTTAAAAAAGCTGGCCGGCAATTCAGCATCTGTACCCGACAGTTTATAACAGACAGAATAGAGCTTCACACATAGATTAGATAGATAGAAACATGTCAGTCACATATATATGAAGTACAGTGATAGTGTTGGTTACTGTACTTGTCATTTAGTATTAAAATAAAGGATTTATTATTAAAAAAAATTGGCGTGGGGTTCCCCTTAATTTTAGTCTCTAGCGGAGGTTAAGCAGACAGCTGGGGCAGATGTTTGAAGCCTGGGAAGGGGGTAATACCCACGGAGCTTCCCAGGCTACTAATATGAGCCCCCAGCTGAATACATAGCCTTTACTAGCTATTAAAATGGGGGACCCCCCCAAAAAAATGATGTGGGGTCCCCCCTAATTTAATAGCTAGCAAAGGCTAGGCAGACAGCTGGGGGCTGATATTAATAGCCCAGGAAGGGTGACATGAATATTGGCCCCCTCCCAGGCTAGAAACACCAGCCGTCAGCCGCCCCAGAAATGGCGCATTCATAGGATGCGCCAATTCTGGCACTTAGCCTCGCTCTTCCACGCTGCCCTGGTGCGGTGGCAGGGGGTAATAGGGCTGGGGTTGATGTCAGCTTATAATGCCAGCTGACATCAAGCCCAGGTTAGTAATGGAGAGGCGTCTATAAGACACCCCCATTACTAACCCCATAGTCAAAGTTAAAAGAAAACACAAACACCCAGAATAAAGTCCTTTAATTGAAATAAAGACACAATCCTTTATTGTTCTAAATTAAACCATACTTACCATCACGCCCATTCCAGCTGAAGCCAACGATCTCCTGCAATAAAAGAAAAATAATAAAGCAGCATCATCCTTACCTTTCCATGGTTCCCACGACAGCTTCAGCTCTGCTACATCGAGATGACAGGCTGGACCGCAGCAGAACGCCGCCATCCAGCCTGTCATCCCGCAGACACTGAGAAGCGCAGGCTTGCTTGCGCTCTGCAGTGTCTGGCTGTGACGGCATAAAGATGAGACGAGTTCATGTCCAATGAACTCGGCGCACCTCATGCACGTCACTGACAGCGTGGGAAAATTCTCACGCTGAAGCGCTGAGTGCAGGAGAATTCTCCCACGCTGTCAGTGACGTGCATAAGGTGAGCTCATGTCCAATGAACTCAGCTCACCTCCTGCACGTCACTGACAGCGTGGGAGAATTCTCCTGCACTCAGCGCTTCAGCGTGAGAATTCTCCCACGCTGAAGCGCTGAGTGCAGGAGAATTTTCCCACGCTGTCAGTGACGTGCATAAGGTGAGCTCATGTCCAATGAACTCAGCTCACCTCCTGCACGTCACTGACAGCGTGGGAGAATTCTCCTGCACTCAGCGCTTCAGCGTGAGAATTCTCCCACGCTGAAGCGCTGAGTGCAGGAGAATTTTCCCACGCTGTCAGTGACGTGCATGAGGTGAGCCGAGTTCATTGGACATTAACTCGGCTCATCTGGATGCCCTCACAGAGAGACACTGTGGAGCGCAAGCAAGCCTGCGCTTCTCAGTGTCTGCGGGATGACAGGCTGGATGGCAGCGTTCTGCTGCGGTCCAGCCTGTCATCTCGATGTAGCAGAGCTGAAGCTGTCATGGGAACCACGGAAAGGTAAGGATGATGTTGCTTTATTATTTTTCTTTTATTTCAGGAGATCGTTGGCTTCAGCTGGAATGGGTGTGATGGTAAGTATGGTTTAATTTAGAACAATAAAGAATTGTGTGTTTATTTCAATTAAAGGACTTTTTTCTGGGTGTTGTGTTTTTTTTAAATACTTTACTAGAAATTCATGGTGGTCATGTCTAATATTGGCGTGACCCCATGAATTTTGGGCTTAGGGCCAGCTGATAATGCCAAGCTGGCCCTAACCCCTTTATTACCCAGTGAGCCACCGCATCAGGGCCCTGGATGAGTTGGGTACAGCGCCAGAAGATGGCGCTTCTATGAACGCGCCATTTTCCGGGGTGGCTGCGGACTGCAATTTGCAGCGGGGGTGGCCCAGAAAGCTTGGGCCTCCCTGCGCTGCGGATTCCAGCCCCCAGCTGCATAGTTGTTCCTGGCTGGACACAAAAACAGGGCGAAGCCCCACGTCAATTTTCTTTAAATTATTTCATGAAATAATTAAGAAAAAAAGGGCTTCCCTATATTGTTGTGTCCGGCCAGGTACAAATAGGCAGCTGGTGGTTGGGGGCAGCCCGTTCCTGCCTGCTGCACCTGACTGGACACAAATATAGTGCGAAGCCCCACGTCAATTTTTTTTAAATTATTTCATGAATTTCCTGAAATAATTTAAAAAAATTGAAGTGGGGCTTCGCACTATATTTGTGTCCAGCCAGGTACAGCAGGCAGGAACGGGCTGCCCCCAACCACCAGCTGCCTATTTGTACCTGGCCGGACACAACAATATAGGGAAGGCCTTTTTTTCTTAATTATTTCATGAATTTCATGAAATAATTAAAAAAAATTGAAGTGGGGCTTCGCACTATATTTGTGTCCAGCCAGGTACAGCAGGCAGGAACGGGCTGCCCCCAACCACCAGCTGACTATTTGTACCTGGCCGGACACAACAATATAGGGAAGGCCTTTTTTTCTTAATTATTTCATGAATTTCATGAAATAATTAAAAAAAAAATACGTGGGGCTTCGCCCTATTTTTGTGTCCAGCCAGGTACAACTAGGCAGCTGGGGGCTGGAATCTGCAGCGCAGGGAGGCCCAAGCTTTCTGGGCCCCCCCCCGCTGCAAATTGCAGTCCGCAGCCACCCCGGAAAATGGCGCGTTCATAGAAGCGCCATCTTCTGGCGCTGTACCCAACTCATCCAGGGCCCTGGTGCGGTGGCTCACTGGGTAATAAAGGGGTTAGGGCCAGCTTGGTATTATCAGCTGGCCCCAAGCCCAAAATTCATGGGGTCACGCCAGTATTAGACATGACCGCCATGAATTTCTAGTAAAGTATTTAAAAAAAACACAACACCCAGAATAAAGTCCTTTAATTGAAATAAACACACAATTCTTTATTGTTCTAAATTAAACTATACTTACCATCACGCCCATTCCAGCTGAAGCCAACGATCTCCTGCAATAAAAGAAAAATAATAAACCAACCTCATCCTTACCTTTCCATGGTTCCCACGACAGCTTCAGCTCTGCTACATCGAGATGACAGGCTGGACCGCAGCAGAACGCTGCCATCCAGCCTGTCATGCCGCAGACACTGAGAAGAGCAGGCATGCTTGCGCTCCTCAGTGTCTCGCTGTGACGGCATCCAGATGAGCCGAGTTCATGTCCAATGAACTCAGCTCACCTCATGCACGTCACTGACAGCGTGGGAAAATTCTCACGCTGAAGTGCTGGGTGCAGGAGAATTCTCCCACGCTGTAAGTGACGTGCATGAGGTGCGCCGAGTTCATTGGACATGAACTCGTCTCATCTTTATGCCGTCACAGCCAGACACTGCAGAGCGCAAGCAAGCCTGCGCTTCTCAGTGTCTGCGGGATGACAGGCTGGATGGCGGCATTCTGCTGCGGTCCAGCCTGTCATCTCGATGTAGCAGAGCTGAAGCTGTCGTGGGAACCATGGAAAGGTAAGGATGAGGTTGCTTTATTATTTTATTTTTATTACAGGAGATCGTTGGCTTCAGCTGGAATGGGCGTGATGGTAAGTATGGTTTAATTTAGAACAATAAAGAATTGTGTCTTTATTTCAATTAAAGGACTTTATTCTGGGTGTTTGTGTTTTTTTTAACTTTGACTATGGGGTTAGTAATGGGGGTGTCTTATAGACGCCTCTCCATTACTAACCTGGGCTTGATGTCAGCTGGCATTATAAGCTGACATCAACCCCAGCCCTATTACCCCCTGCCACCGCACCAGGGCAGCGTGGAAGAGCGAGGCTAAGTGCCAGAATTGGCGCATCCTATGAATGCGCCATTTCTGGGGCGGCTGACGGCTGGTGTTTCTAGCCTGGGAGGGGGCCAATATTCATGGCTCCCTTCCTGGGCTATTAATATCAGCCCCCAGCTGTCTGCCTAGCCTTTGCTAGCTATTAAATTAGGGGGGACCCCACGTCATTTTTTTGGGGGGGTCCCCCATTTTAATAGCTAGTAAAGGCTATGTATTCAGCTGGGGGCTGATATTAGTAGCCTGGGAAGCTCCGTGGGTATTACCCCCTTCCCAAGCTTCAAACATCTGCCCCAGCTGTCTGCTTAACCTCCGCTAGAGCCTAAAATTAAGGGGAACCCCACGCCAATTTTTTTAATAATAAATCCTTTATTTTAATACTAAATGACAAGTACAGTAACCAACACTGTCACTGTACTTCATATATATGTGACTGACATGTTTCTATCTATCTAATCTATGTGTGAAGCTCTATTCTGTCTGTTATAAATTGTCGGGTACAGATGCTGAATTGCCGGCCGGCTTTCTTAAAGAGACGGTGCATGAAAACACTATTATTTTTTTTAATAAATCCTTTACACTAAATGACAAGTACAGTAAGCAACACTGTCACTGTACTTCATATATATGTGACTGACATGTTTCTATCTATCTAATCTATGTGTGATTCTCTATTCCTTCTATTCTAAATTGTTGGGTACAGATGCTGAATTGCCGGCCGGCTTTTTTAAAGAGACGGTGCATGAAAACACTATTATTTTTTTTGATAAATCCTTTACACTAAATGACAAGTACAGTAATCAACACTGTCACTGTACTTCATATATATGTGACTGACATGTTTCTATCTATCTAATCTATGTGTGATTCTCTATTCCTTCTATTCTAAATTGTCGGGTACCGCTGCTGAATTGCCGGCCGGCTTTTTTAAAGAGACGGTGCATGAAAACACTATTATTTTTTTTGATAAATCCTTTACGCTAAATGACAAGTACAGTAAGCAGCACTTTCACTGTACTTCGTATATATGTGGCTGACATGTTTATATCTATCTAATCTATGTGTGAAGCTCTATTCTTTCGGTTCTAAATTGTCGGGTACCGGTGTATGCCGCTGCTGAATTGCCGGCTTTTCATGTTTCACTGTTGGCACTGTTCCCATCGATTTGGGCAATCACTGTAATGCCACAACCACCATGGCTGTGGCATTACAGTGAGTGGCAGACAATCCCTGCATGATTGGTGCTCTAAATAGCACCAGACATGCAGGACACGCTTTTGGTGCACGAACAGTTATCGAACATAACCTCGAACAGCCGAATTTTTTGCAAATCGTTCGGGTTCGTCGAACAACTCGAACACCGCCCAAAACAGCTCGAATTTGAGATTGGCGAACAGTTCTAGTCGAACACCGCTCATCTCTACTGGTAACATCAATTTTGGGGAATCATTTCACCACTTTTTTAGCCCATCCTTTGCAAGGCCACAGGAGACAAGAAGTCTGACACATAGTCAACGCCTACAGACGATGGTACAGGAGTATCTCCAAGTAAACATTGAAGCCATGACTGTGTCACTGGACCCTTGCTCTTTTTGGGCTTCCAATCTGGATAAATGGCCGGAGCTCGCCACTTACGCCTTGGAGATCTTGTCATGCCCCGCAGCCAGCGTTCTGTCTGAACGTGTGTTCAGCGCTGCTGGTGGTGTGCTGACAGATAAGCGCACGCGGCTCTCCACTGATAATGTAGACAGACTCACGTTCATAAAGATGAACAAATCATGGATCCCAAATGACTTTTCTACCCCTGTGTCATCCTGGGGAGAGTAAAAGCTTGATGATTTGTTAAAATCACCTCACCAACCGTTTTAAGCTTTCAAATTACTAATCATGTTTATCTGTATCTTGGCGGGAAAATAATTTGGGCCTTGTAGCAGTGTGCAGTACTGATTCTATTAGGCCATCTATACTAAACTCCACCAGATTTAAAATTACTAATCATGTTTATCTGTATCTTGACTGGAAAATAATTTGGGCCTTGTAGTAGTGTGCTGTACTGATTCTATTAGGCCATCTATACTAAACTCCACCAGATTTAAAATTACTAATCATGTTTATCTGTATCTTGGCTGGAAAATAATTTGGGCCTTGTAGCAGTCTGCAGTACTGATTCTATTAGGCCATCTATACTAAACTCCACCAGCTTTCAAATTAATAATAATTTTTAGCTGCATCTAGCCCGGAAAATAATTTTGGGGCTCACAGATGCGCAAGACACATGTGTGCCTTCTTGCTGCACTACCTGCAACATGACCTTCAGATTGTCAGAATTCTAAATAATCCTGACTACTGGGTTGCCACACTCTTAGATCCCCCACACTCTTCGATCAACCTTTTCATTTTAATAAAGAGCAAAAAAATGGTCATTTTTGAAATTATAAGCATTAGCAGGTTATTAGAAACTGAAATCAAACAGTTTTCAACTCAAAACTTTATTCTAGGTGATGTTACATTTGCACATAGGACCCCTTGTTCGAAAGGAGCTTCTGAACTCTCTCGTCCATTGAATTTGTCAGGTTTTGGATGGTTTCTGCTTCAATTGTTTTGCATGAGGACAGAATACCCTCCCAGAGCTGTTGCTTAGATGTGAACTGCCTCCCGCCATCATAGACTCTCCTTTTGATGATGCTCCAGAGGTTCTCAATGGGGTTGAGGTCAGGGGAGCTTGGGGGTCACACCATAAGTTTGTCCCCTTTTATGCCCTTAGCAGCCAGAGATGCAGATGTGTTATGTGCAGCATGAGACGGTGCATTATCATGCATGAAAATGATCTTGCTGCGGAATACACGGTTCTTCTTCTTGAACCATGGCAGGAAGTGCTGTTTGAGAAACTCCACATACATTATGGAGTTCATCTTTACCCCTTCAGGGATCCTAAAGGGGCTGACAATCTCTCTCCCCATGATTCCAGCTCAAAACATTACTCCACCTCCTCCTTATTGGCGCCGTAGCCGTGTTTGCATGGGGTGTCCATCAACCAGCCATCCTCCACTCCATCCATCTGGACCATCGAGCGTTGCACGGCACTCATCGGTGAACAAAACAGTTTTGAAGTCAGTCTTCATGTATTGTTTGGCCCACTGGAGCCGTTTCTGCTTGTGTACAGTGGATAGAGGAGGTCAACAGGATGGCTTACGCACAGCTGCAAACCTCTGAAGGACCCTGCATCTTGTGGTTCGGGGGACATTGGAGGCACCAGCAGCTTCAAAAACTTGTCTGCTGCTATGACAAGGCTTTTTTGCCGCTGCTCTTTTAACCTGACGTAATTGCCTGTAGGAAAGAGTCCTCAATTTTCCCTTATCAGCACGCACACGTGTGTACTGTGAATCAGCTACATACTTCTTGATTGTGCGATGATCAGGATGAAGTGTCTTGGCAATGTTGATTGTAGTCATGCCTTGACCTAAACACTCCACAATTTGTTGCTTCTCAGCAGCCGACACATCCTTTTTCTTTCCCATTTTGGCAGAAAATGTAGGCTGCTTAATAATGTGGGACAGCCTTCTTAAGTAGTCTTGCCTTTCATTGGACACACCTGTCAAACTAATTAGCACAGGTGTCTGCAATTGCTTACAGTGATATAAAGAGCCCTGACACACATCACCATCAATGAGTTTAACTGACAAACAAAAAAATTCTTACCTTATCACTCCTAAACACTTTTTGCATAATAATTTGGAACACAGTGTACATGTGCTTTTCCACAAAACACCAGTGGTTCACGTAGTGAATCTTACAGTTCTAACTTGCCAACCGTGGTTTGTATGGAGTTGTTCAATAAAGGGCCCAAAATTAAGATAACATAGAGAGGTCTCTATGAATACGAATTCCTAAGTATTTGATACCCTGTGAGGGCCAGGCAAAGGGAAAGTTGGACTGGATGGAATCCTGTATGGATTTGAGGAGGGAGACATCGAGGGCCTCAGACTTCGCTGCATTGATTTTAAAATTTGACCATGTAACAAAGTGATCTATTTCAGCCATAACAGCAGGGATGGATACATGTGATTGAGTGATATATACTAGGACATCATCAGCAAATGCAGAGCACTTGTACTCGGTGCCTCCCATCTCAATCCACCTATTATTGGGGTTATGGTGAATTGAAGAGAGCAGGTGCACCGTCACTAGGATGTATAAGAGAGGGGACAGAGGACATCCCTGCCTTGTCCCATTGGTGATTATGAAAGGTGATGAAAATGTTCCATTTATCTTCAGCCTAGGTGACGTATTGCGATACAGGGCCGTGATTTTGCCTATAAAAGGGTCCCCTAGACCCCTACCCCAAGCTTTTTAAGAGCATAATATATGGCGTGCCAGGAGACTCTATGGAATGCTTTCTCAGCATCCAACGAGAGTATCTAATTACAAATTTTTAACTGCATCTAGCCCAGGAAATACTTTGTGCCTAGTAGCAGTGTCTGCTAGTCAGCGGATTATCCCAGCTGTTAAGCAAGCTACACCACCTGTAGTTTGGACATTTAATTTTTTCAAAGGAAATGCTTCGGGCCCCCGGGACACTCAGTGAAGAGCATCGGGGAGGCACCCCAAGGCACAGGGGCTGGGACTGGCGGTAGGACAAATTAAAAAGATTAGACTTGCCTCCACCGCAGGGGGGCTCGCTCGACCCACCAGCGGACAGGCACCAGTATTGGGAGAGGGGGGCTGGCTGTCAAGGTCCACCGCGGCTCTGGCACAAACCCGGCGACACGGAGGTGGCACGGGCAGGAACGGACAGGCTGTGTCGGCTTCGCTCTTTTTTGGTTTTAGAAGGGCATGACATGCCTATATCTGTGTCTCCCCCTCCTTTTACTCCTCCGCCTCTTTTCTTTTTGCATGACTATATGTACTTGTCACTTTTCCATGTGTTAGTTGTGTCTTCTGAGCAGTTTGTCAGCTTTTGGACACCTTTGAAGGTGTTTTCTATGTGTTTCTATGTGTTTTTGTTTGCCTGCCATTGGTTTTAACGGTGTTCGAAGGTGTTCGACGACCAGTTTGACGAACAGTTCGGCGAACATACGGGTGTTCAACGAACCGAACCGAACTCGAACACTACGGGGGTGGCTCAACACTAGTAAAGGGGTTAAATACAATTGTAAAAAAAAAATAAAAGCATCTATTTCTCCCTTATTTGATATGTCCTGTATGTGGTAATATACATTTGTTTATAAAGATGCATTTTGATAAGCTATTGGGCTGCAAAGTCCCATTTACAGTTCTAGCTCAGGGACCCTTTTCTTTCTGTGTAGGCCTCTGGTACTGAGATGATTCCGGGAGATGAGTCTGGTGTGTTGGTGTATTGGTATTGTGACCTGGTGTTGCTAAGTAAGGCCTTTTTCCTGTGATGGTTTCTGATTTTTATATCCTTTATAGTGAGTGGCTTTTAATTTTAGTGTAGGGACTGGAAAGACAATGAGGACCCTTGACCTGGGTTGCGAGCTTGCATAATTTGGCCAAAATATCGACCAATACCTCATATATTTTAAACATTTTTACTATTTTATACAGGATGCAGTCAGGCCCATTAGGTAAATTTGGGTGTCTCGTCTTGTCGGGTGCAGTTATATAGTACTGGCCATACTAATAGTATGGGTGTCACTAATAGGCTGTATGCCAGACACTGTGGACTACAAGTATCTGTGTGACTGGCGCCCTATGCGAGCCTCATCTGTGTGCATTTGTAATACTAGGCATGAATTGGTAGGTTTGTGAGTGGTTGTTTCATCAGTATTTTGCACCTGTGCCGACCCTACTTTATTATGGTGGCCTGCTTCATTTTGTAGTGATGGGATGAGGAACCTTTGACCCCCAGGCCATTTACGGCTCACGATGACCTTTTCTCCGGCACCCAGGCAGAAAAGGTTCACGATTTGTACGGCCCCCAAACATGATTGAAATATCCAAAATGTTCCTTGGCAGAAAATAGCTTCCCCACTCCTGTTGTAGTGCACTGGAATTGTAACTTGGCATTGGAAAATATGACTGCTTTTCTTCTGTGATGTTTTTTGATTTTTATGTCCTTTTCAGTGAGTTGTGGGAGATGAGTCCAGCAGCAGCTGAGGAGTCGAGGACTACTCAGCTCCCTATGTGCAATGTGCATGCATCGCTGCAATTGGACTCTCGGGTAAAGTATAAGTCCTTTCACTACCTAATGCCAGCCAGTTTTGACAGGGGCATGTTTGGAATCCCCCAGGTACTGTACTTACCATAATGACATGCTGGTGGTTTAGTGGCCTTAAACCTCTAATTGGGTTGTCTGGCATTTTGCAAAGTTGCAGTAAATTTTGTATTATTTTATAAACACTGCCTACTTTTCAGATTACATACCGTATATTCCGGCGTATAAGACGACTTTTGAAGACTGAAAAATCTTCTGTCTAGTCTGGGGTCGTCTTATACGCCGGTAATGCTTTTGAAGTTTCAGAAATTGACATGCGGGGATACTCTGGGGGTGTTAATAAGCTGCCGTGGCCGTATCCCTGCCATGTCGGAGTTAATATAAGGTGGAGGGAGTTAAAATACGGCGGCGGTAGGTCCAGACAGTCAGCGCTTCTGTGCTGAAACTGACACATCGCTGCGTATTCCCAGCTCCGGACACAGCGCAGGGCTTCTGTGCCGACAGCTTTCACTTGTCACAGAAGCGCTGCGCTGTGTCCGGAGCAGGGAAGTTCGCATCGCTTCTGTGACAATATATAAAAAGCCGGCAATTCAGCAGCGGCATAAGCCGGCACCCGACAATTTAGAATAGAAAGAATAGAGCTTCACACATAGATTAGATAGATAGAAACATGTCAGTCACATATATATGAAGTACAGTGACAGTGTTGCTTACTGTACTTGTCATTTAGTGTAAAGGATTTATTAAAACAAATAATAGTGTTTTCATGCACTGTCTCTTTAAAAAAGCCGGCCGGCAATTCAGCATCTGTACCCGACAATTTATAACAGAAAGATAGAGCATCACACATAGATTAGATAGATAGAAACATGTCAGTCACATATATATGAAGTACAGTGACAGTGCTGGTTACTGTACTTGTCATCTAGTGTTAAAATAACGGATTTATTAAAAAAAAAATTGGCGTGGGGTTCCCCTTAATTTTAGTCTCTAGCGGAGGTTAAGCAGACAGCTGGGGCAGATGTTTGAAGCCTGGGAAGGGGGTAATACCCACAGAGCTTCCCAGGCTACTAATATGAGCCCCCAGCTGAATACCTAGCCTTTACTAGCTATTAAAATGGGGGATCCCAAAAAAATGACGTGGGGTCCCCCCTATTTTAATAGCTAGCAAAGGCTAGGCAGACAGCTGGAGGCTGATATTAATAGCCCAGGAAGGGAGCCATGAATATTGGCCCCCTCCCAGGCTAGAAACACCAGCCGTCAGCCGCCCCAGAAATGGCGCATTCATAGGATGCACCAATTCTGGCACTTAGCCTCGCTCTTCCACGCTGCCCTGTAGCGGTGGCAGGGGGTAATAGGGCTGGGGTTGATGTCAGCTTATAATGCCAGCTGACATCAAGCCCAGGTTAGTAATGGAGAGGCGTCTATAAGACACCCCCATTACTAACCCCATAGTCAAAGTTAAAAAAAACACAAACACCCAGAATAAAGTCCTTTAATTGAAATAAAGACACAAATCTTTATTGTTCTAAATTAAACCATACTTACCGTCACGCCCATTCCAGCTGAAGCCAACGATCTCCTGCAATAAAAGTAAAATAATAAAGCAACCTCATCCTTACCTCTCCATGGTTCCCAGGACGGGTCCAGCTCTGCTACATCGAGATGACAGGCTGGACAGCAGCAGAACGCTGCCATCCAGCCTGTCATCCCGCAGACACTGAGAAGCGCAGGCATGCTTCCGCTCCTCAGCGTCTCTCTGTGACGGCATCCAGATGAGCCGACAATGAACTCAGCTCACCTCCTGGACGTCCGTCACTGACAGCGTGGGAAACTTCTACTGCGCATGCGGGGAGCAGGAGAATTTTCCCACGCTGTCAGTGACGTGCATGAGGTGAGCCGAGTTCATTGGACATGATCTCGGCTCATCTGGATGCCGTCACAGTCAGACACTGAGGAGCACAAGCAAGCCTGCGCTTCTCAGTGTCTGCCGCATGGCAAGCTGAACGGCAGCGTTCTGCTGCGGTCCAGCCTGTCATGTGAATGTAGCAGAGCTGGACCGGTCCTGGGAACCATGGAGAGGTAAGGATGAGGTTGCTTTATTATTTTACTTTTATTGCAGGAGATCGTTGGCTTCAGCTGGAATGGGCGTGATGGTAAGTATGGTTTAATTTAGAACATTAAAAAATTGTGTCTTTATTTCAATTAAAGGACTTTATTCTGGGTGTTGTGTTTTTTTTAATTACTTTACTAGAAATTCATGGTGGTCATGTCTAATATTGGCGTGACCCCATGAATTTCGGGCTTAGGGCCAGCTGATAATGTCAAGCTGGCCCTAACCCCTTTATTACCCAGTGAGCCACCTCACCAGGGCCCTGGATGAGTTGGGTACAGCGCCAGAAGATGGCGCTTCTATGAACGCGCCATTTTCCGGGGTGGCTGCGGACTGCAATTTGCAGCGGGGGGGGGCCAGAAAGCTTGGGCCTCCCTGCGCTGCAGATTCCAGCCCCCAGCTGCCTAGTTGTACCTGGCTGGACACAAAAATAGGGTGTAGCCCCACGTATTTTTTTTTTTAATTATTTCATGAAATAATTAAAAAAAAAAGGGCTTCCCTATATTGTTGTGTCCGGCCAGGTACAAATAGGCAGCTGGTGGTTGGGGGCAGCCCGTTCCTGCCTGCTGTACCTGGCTGGACACAAAAATATGGCGAAGCCCCACGTCAACATTTTTGGGAAAAATTAATTACAAAATTAATAATTTAGGGACTGCATCTTTATTAACCCCTCAATTGTCATTTAGTGTTAAAATAAAGGATTTTTTAAAAAGAAAATTGGCGTGGGATCCACCATCATTATAGTCTCTAGCGGAGGTTAAGCAGACGGCTGGGGCAGATGTTTGAAGTCTGGGAAGAGGGTAATACCCACGGAGCTTCCCAGGCTACTAATATCAGCCCCCAGCTGAATACCTAGCCTTTACTAGCTATTAGAATGGGGGACCCCCCCCAAAAAATGACGTGGGGTCCCCCCTATTTTAATATGTTTATGAGTGACAGTTTTCCTGCTATATACCTGCATGTCATAAGAATTTAAATTAAAAAAGGACCATGTTAAATTCAAATCTGTTTTTTTTTAATTTTTACCGGTGTTTGGTATGCGTTGGAAAAGGGGTAGTCTTATACGGTGAATATATCCTAAACTCTATATTTTAACAGGAAAGTAGGGGGGTCGTCTTATACACCAGGTCGTCTTATACGCCGGAATATACGGTATATAAATTTTACTAGCTTTGTTCTTCTTGCTCTATAAATCTCATCCCTGAAGCCTTGTGAGGTTAAAAGTTACCATCAATGGGTGTCCAATCAGTCTGTATAAATGATTGGTGGTGGCAGCTAGTTTTTTCTTGGGTTATTATGGAGCTTGATGGTGACAGTACCCGAGTATGTGTATAATATATTCCATGCATTGGAATCGGAGGTGAATATACTAAATGTTCACTGGGAAGCAAACAATAACCAGCATAGTAGCAAAAGCAACCATGAACTTGTCCATCAATCGTCAGTCAATTACATGATTGTCCTGACCATTGGAGGCAGCTGAGTGCTTGTTCTTGATACTCTGTTACAAATTTATCATTGGGGACCAGGAGCTCCAAGTTATGCCTTTGTGGATAGATGTGGTACTAGTTTTTAAAAATCAGCCATGTTGTTCTCATTGATAACCTCTATAAGAATATTTATCTACAACCCCAATTCCAAAAATTGCAGCCAGGCTACAGGGGTTTTACAAAACTGGAAAACCCCATCAAGCAAAAGATTTACGCTGACATGGTCTGACATCCAGTCTGGTCCTCCATGGCAGCCAGACTAGGGCAATCTTCATTTCTGCGGCTGACATCATCGGTCTGACATCCTGATGTACTCTGAGTTTACTAGGCTCCGTGATGTCATGAGGTGACCAAGCTGCCTGGCCGAGGACACTGGCCACCAGATGTTTACAGAGTGTTGTAAAAAGAAGAGGTGATGCTACACAGACATTGCCCTGTACCAACTTTTTTGATACCTGTTGCTGCCATCAATTTCTAAATTAGCTATTTTTTCACAAATGAAATGGTAAAATGTATAACTTTCACCTTCTGATGTGTTCTATGTTATGTTGAGAATAAAATATAAATAATAAAATATAGTTATATGAGATTTCAAAATCATTGCTTTCTTGTTTTCTTTACAAATCACACAGTGTCCCAACTTTTTTGGAATTGGGAATTGTATTTATAGACAGATAGACTAGATACAAACAAAAGAATCCAGCAGCCTCTGTAAGCACTAAGATGTATGCAAACATTGAATATATGAGATTTGGACTGCATTACTGCTATACTAAATATACCTATAAAATGAAGGTACTTAGGCCAATTTATGCGCTAAGTACTTTCATTTTCATAATTATATTCTACAGTGGTGTGAAAAAGTGTTTGCCTCCTTCCTGATTTCTTATTCTTTTGCATGTCTGTCACACTTAAATGTTTCAGATCACAAAACAAAATTAAATATTAGACAAAGATAACACAAGTAATCACAAAATGCGTTTTTTAAATGAATGTCTTTATTATTAAGGGAAAAAGAAATCCAAACCTACAAGGCCTGTGTGAAAAAATGATTACCCCCCCCCAAAAAAAAACAACAACATAAATTAACTGTGGTTTATCACATCTTTGGGAAGCTGAGTTCAATTTCCCTAGTCACACACAGGCCTGATTACTGCCACACCTGTTCTCAATCAAGAAATCACTTAAATAGGACCTGCCTGACAAAGTAAAGTAGACCAAAAGATCCTCAAAAGCTAGACATCATGATGTCATGCAAAGAAATTCAGTAACAAATAAGAAACAAAGTAATTGAGACCTATCAGTCTGGAAATGTTATAAATCCATTTCTAGAGCTTTGGGACTCCAGCGAACCAAAATGAGAACCATTATTTACAAATGGCAAAAACATAGAACAGTGGTGAACCTTCCCAGGAGTAGCCTGCCAACCAAAATTACCCGAAGAGAACCGAGACGACTCATCCAAGAGGTCACAAATGACCCTACAACAACATCCAAAGAACTGCAGGCCTCACTTGCCTCAGTTAAGGTCAGTGTTCATGACTTCACCATAAGAATGAGACTGGGCAAAAATGGCACGCATGGCAGAGTTCCAAGACGAAAACCACTGCTGAGCAAAAAGAACATAAAGGCTCGTCTCAGTTTTGCCAGAAAACATCTTGATGATCACAAAGACTTTTGGGTGAATATTCTGTGGACTGACGAGACAAGAGTTTAACTTATTGGAAGGAGTATGTCCCATTACATCTGGCATAGAAGTAACACAGCATTTCAGAAAATAAACATCATACCAACAGTAGAATATGGTGGTGGTAGTGTGATGGTCTGGGGCTGTTTTCTGAGGAAAATGTCCGACCATCAAGCTGATGCGCCCTTCTGTTTTTTGGAGGACAATGATCCAAAACACTCCAGCAAATCCACATCTGAATGGCTTAAGAAAAACAAAATTAAGACTTTGGAATGGCCTAGTCAAAGTCCTGACCTTAGTCCGATTGAGATGCTGTGACATGACTTTAAAAAGGCGGTTCATGCTCAGAAACCCTCCAATGTAACTGAACTACAACAATTTTGCAAAAGATGAGTGGGTCAAAATTCCTGCTGCTAAGGGTGGCCCAACCATTTATTGGGTTTAGGGGGCAATCACTTTTTTACACAGGGCCCTGTAGGTTTGGATTTATTTTTCCCTTAATAATAAGGACCTTTATTTTTATTTAAAAACTGCATTTTGTGTTTACTTGTGTTTTCTTTGTCTAATATTTAAATTTGTTTTGTGATCTGAAACATTTAAGTGTGACAAACATGCAAAAGAATAAGAAATTAGGAAGCGGGCAAACACTTTTTCACACCATTGTATATTGCAGTAATGCAGTTCAAATTTTATACACTGCTCAAAAAAATAAAGGGAACACTCAAATAACACATCCTAGATCTGAATGAATTAAATATTCTCATTGAATACTTTGTTCTGTACAAAGTTGAATGTGCTGACAACAAAATCACACAAAAATCATCAATGGAAATCAAATTTATTAACCAATGGAGGCCTGGATTTGGAGTCACCCCCAAAATTAAAGTGGAAAAACACACTACAGGCTAATCCAACTTTGATGTAATGTCCTTAAAACAAATCAAAATGAGGCTCAGTATTGTGTGTGGCCTCCATGTGCCTGTATGACCTCCCTACAACGCCTGGGCATGCTCCTGATGAGGTTGCAGATGGTCTCCTGTGGGATCTCCTCCCAGACCTGGACTAAAGCATCCGCCAACTCCTGGACAGTCTGTGGTGCAATGTGACATTGGTGGATGGAGCGAGACATGATGTCCCAGATATGCTCAATCGGATTCAGGTCTGGGGAACGGGCGGGCCAGTCCATAGCTTCAATGCCTTCATCTTGCAGGAACTGCTGACACACTCCAGCCACATGAGGTCTGGCATTGTCCTGCATTAGGAGGAACCCAGGGCCAACCGCACCAGGATATGGTCTCACAAGAGGTCTGAGGATCTCATCTCGGTACCTAATGGCAGTCAGGCTTCCTCTAGCGAGAACAGTGAAGGGCTGTGTGGTCCTCCAAAGAAATGCCACCCCACACCATTACTGACCCACTGCCAAACCGGTCATGTTGAATGATGTTGCAGGCAGCAGATCTCTCTCCACGGCATCTCCAGACTCTGTCACATTTGTCACATGTGCTCAGTGTGAACCTGCTTTCATCTGTGAAGAGCACAGGGCGCCAGTGGCGACTTTGCCAATCTTGGTGTTCTGTGGCAAATGCCAAGCATCCTGCACGGTGTTGGGCTGTGAGCACAACCCCATCTATGGACGTCGGGCCCTCATACCACCCTCATGGAGTCGGTTTCTAACCGTTTATGCAGACATATGCACATTTGTGGCCTGTGGAGGTAATTTTGCAGGGCTCTGGCAGTGCTCCTCCTGTTCCTCCTTGCACAAAGGTGGAGGTAGCGGTCCTGCTACTGGGTTGTTGCCCTCCTACGGCCCCCTCCACGTCTCCTGGTGTACTGGCCTGTCTCCTGGTAGCGCCTCCAGCGTCAGGACACTACGCTGACAGACACAGCAAACCATCCTGGATGAGCTGTACTACCTGAGCAACTTCTGTGGGTTGTAGAGTCCGTATCATGCTACCACGAGTGTGAAAGCACAACCAACATTCAAAAGTGACCAAAACATCAGCCAGAAAGCATTGGTATTGAGATGTGGTCTGTGATCGCCACCTGCCGAACCACTCCTTTATTCAGTGTGTTTCGATAATTGCCAATAATTTCCATCTATTGTCTATTCCATTTGCACAACAGCATGTGAAATTGATTGCCAATCAGTGTTGCTTCCTAAGTGGACAGTTTGATTTCACAGAAGTTTGATTTACTTGGAGTTATATTCTGTTGTTTAAGTGTTCCCTTTACTTTTTTGAGCAGTGTATATTCAATGTTTGCATACTTAGTGCTTCTGTATTCTTATTTTTGTATATTATGCAGTCATAGCGACTTGCACCTGTTCACACTTGATTTATTCTGTTCGAAGGTGCTGGTCAACTTTTTATTTTTTGGAGATAGATTAGATAGATATGAGGTAGACTTGTAAAGGTGGAGAAGTCAACTAAACACTCTCTCTGAAGACTTCTTATTTGCATTGATCTTCTTGGTTATTTAGCAGTGGCAGGCTTAACTGTTAAGGGCCAGCCCAGGTTGGGAGGAGTTAACTGGGCTCAGGAAGCTAATTCCTGGTTGGTAGAAGTTAGAAAAAAGCTAACGAATATTTTAGAATTAAAACCGAAAAGCCATAACTAATACGATCAATGAAAGAGCCTCTGTGTCCCACAGCATGGCAACATGGTGGCTATGGGCAGCACGGTGGCTCAGTGGTTATCACTGCAGCCTTGCAGCGCTGGGGTCCTGAGTTCAAATCTCACCAAGGACAACATCTGCAAGGCGTTTGTATGTTCTTCCCGTGTTTGCGTGGGTTTCCTCTGGGTTCTCTGGTTTCTTCCCACACTCCAAAGACATACTGATAGGGAATGTAGATTGTGAGCCCCAATGGAGACAGTGCCGATACTGTCTGTAAATTGTCTGAATTGTAAAGCGCTGCGAAATATGTTGGCGCTATATAAATAAAAAAAAAAAAAAAGAAGAAATGTCCTCAACATATTGTGCCCACTATCAATTGTTGAAATCCCGTTTGACGAGTTCCACTAAAAGTGGTTATGTTTTCATACCTTAGACTTTGGTCTCCTCTAATTAGCAACCACCTTATGGGTCCCCATTCAATCAACCGACATGTGGCCTGAATAGTGGCACACAGCAAACCCCCACACACCTACACACACTCAGGGATACCGTAATCGCATGCTTTGGGACTGTGAAGCAAACCTCGCCACGAATGTCAAGACTAATCAAAAGATCTGTATATACAGTAACAATCTATATGAATATCTCTATAAAGGCATATGCATTATATGGACAAAAGTATTAGGATCATTGAATTACATTTTTTCGTTCTGTTCCATTGTCACAGATATATAATACGCAGACCCTCACCATGTCGCCTGTCTTTACAAACATTTGTGAAAGAATGGGACTCTCTAAAAAGCTCACCGAATTGGGGCTTTCATTTAGTGACATTTCTTCTCTCCCAAAGATTCCACCATCATCTGTGAGTGGTATCATTGAAAAGTGGAAGCGTTTAGGAACCACGGCGTCTTGAAGTCACAAAGTGGGGGAGGTCGCTAAGTACTGAGTAACGAATAAAAGTCACCAACGCTCTGCTGATTCAATCACTGCAAAGTTTTCCTTTGGTATTAACATCAGTACAAAAACTGCTTTATACCAGGACATGTTGGACAATTGTATTTTTCCAAAATGTGTGGGAATATTTTGAGGAAGGATCTTTTCTTTTCCAGCATGACCTTGCCCCAGTGTGCAAAAAAAAGTCTATAAATTAAAGACAAGGTTGGGGGAGTTTGGTGTGGAGAACTTGACCGGCTTCACATAGCCCCGACCTCAAACCCAGAACGAAGTTTGTGAGCCCGACCCTCTCATCCAACATCACTGTCTGATGTCACAAATACCGTTCTGGATGAATGGGGTGAAAACACTGTCCAAAATCTTGTAGAAAGCCTTTACAGGAGAGCGGGAGCTGTTATGACTTGAAATGGGAGGACCAACTCCAGATTAATAGTTGTAGATGTAAGATGGGAGGTCATAAAATCTCTTGGAGGTGTAATGTGTAGATTTTCAAAAATACTTTTGTCCATATAGAGTATAGATAAGATAGATAGATAGGTGATAGATAGATAGATAGATAGATAGATAGATAGATAGATAGATAGATAGATAGATAGATAGATAGATACAGTGGGTATGGAAAGTATTCAGACCCCTTTAAATTTTTCACTCTTTGTTTCATTGCAGCCATTTGGTAAATTCTAAAAAGTTCATTTTTTTCTCATTAATGTACACTATGCACCCCATCTTGACTGGAAAAGCAGAAATGTAGAAATGTTTGCAAATTTATTAAAAAAGAAAAACTGAAATATCACATGGTCATAAGTATTCAGACCCTGGTCTGTGGGCTGCTTTTTGCTATGGGCTGCACTTTTCTTATTATCAGGAGCTGATTATATAGAAGCGCTTTACTGAAGTCAGATGTACTTTGCCTGACATCACTATAAATAAATATGTGATCAATGCCGATAAACACATATTTCCTTCCAGTTAAGGCAATATCTGGGGTAAAGTGTCATTTGTAGAGGGATAGGTGGATGCTCTGCTTTTAAACAGCCTTTTATATTATGGCACACAGAAGTACATTCAGGTTCAATATTATCATGGCTATGACCGATTTGTCTTCTCTGTTCCATTACTGTTGACAACCACATAATCCAAGATTTAGGGTAAGACGCTAACAATAAGTAGCTTTTTATTGTGTTGTCTACTTTTCTGCAGTGTACCACAAATCTCAGACAATTGGGTGATTTACTTTTATAAAATAGGGAGAACTGGAAAGACTCTAATTCATAATTTAGGCTGTGAAATAATGGCCGCAAGTGCTGATCTATGTTATTACACCCATATCCATACAGGATGCTATATTTATAGGCACAGAGAGTGCATAGCATTCAGTGTTGGCAGCGTTAAAAGTAGCAAAACCGATATGGCAGGTAATAAGATGCAAGAAAGGAATGTTTACAAAGACTGCTACATCCATTGTGCTATTATACCATATATATAAAAAGGGTATTTTAAAGATTATCTGATACATAATGTCTTTCTGTCCCATGTTAAAGTCCTGCTCATCGTTATTGGCACCCATAAAGTTCAAGTACCTAATGTGAAATATCTCCTGAAAAAATGAATCAAGTGAAGCAGTTTTTTTGTATAGAGACTCGCGTTAAATACAAACGAGCAAATGATAAACAATAATTTAAAACAAGAAACAATGGCAGAAAAATAGAAAAACTTAAAGCTTCCTGTGACCCTGGTATTGGCACCCTTTACATTAATTTAATATGGAAACACATTTTGACTCGCCTGTGGTAAATCACAAAAGAGATACACCTGTGATTAATTGGCGGTTCCCATGTGACATGAATTAGCCAATGAATGATGACTTCAGTGTTTTAAAAAGCCACGTGGTAGGCCCTGTCCCTTTGTCACAATGGTGAAGACAAGGGAGCTGTCTGAGGACATCAGAACTGCTATTATTGGCAAACACAATACTTTCAAAGGGTATAAGGCCATCTCCAAAGATCTTGGTATCCAAGTTTCAACAGTGTGCAATGTTATTAAGAAGTTTGCCAAACATGGAACCTCCCTGGATGTGGGGGAAAGAGGAAAATTGACAAGAGATGTCTTCGAAAGTTGTTGCGAATGGTGGGAAAAACACCACGTCAAACATCCAAAGACCTGAAGGCCAACCTGGAACAGTCTAGGGTCATGGTTTCAACAAGTACCACACGGCGCACACTAAACCAAGCAGAGCTTTATGGCCGAAGGCCATGGAAAAAAACATTGCTGAAGATAAGACAGAAAAAAGGAATGTCTGATCTTTGCCAAAGAGTACCTTGACTAACCACAATCCTTCTGGGAAAATATTCTGTGGGCAGATGAAACAAAAATAGAGTTTTTTGGCAATGCAAAGCAACAGTTTGTTTACAGGTGGTGCAATGAAGCTTATAAGGAAAAGAACACCTTAACAACAGTAAAGCATGGTGGAGGATCCATAATGCTGTGGAGTTGCTTTGTTGCATCTGGTACTGGAGGCCTTGACCATATCACATGAATGAGGAAATCAGAGAATTATCAAGAGATTTTAAAGCGAAATGTCCTACTTAGTGTAAGAAAACTTGGTTTGAGTTGAAGATCATGGGTCCTCCAGCAAGACAATGACCCAAAGCACACATCGAAAAGTACACAGGCATGGTTGAAAACGAAAAAATAGACTGTTTTAAAATGGCCAGCAATGAGTCCTGACATCAATCCCATTGAAAATCTTTGGGATGAGCTGAAGAAATCTGTCATTGGGAAAAAGAACCCAGCAAATATTCAAGAGCTTGAACAAACTGCAAAGGAAGAGTGGGAGAAAATTCCAGCTGAGAAGTGTAAGAAGCTTACAGATGGCTACAAGAAACGTTTGGAGGCTGTCATCAATGCCAAAGGGTGTGCAACCAAGTATTGATTAGGGGTGCCCTTATTGCTGCACATGCTGTTTATTCTGTTTCTTTTTTGAAACTGCAACATGGAAGTTGAAAAACAATGTTTTAATGTTTTTTTTTTGTCTTCTGTAGGTTTTGCTTCTTTTTGCTAGTGTGAACATGCTCCTATTTCTTGCATGTCTACCATCTTAGACCTCAGTTCACATTGCTTGGTTTTCTGTCTTGTTTGCATTCTGTGCAATTTAAGGGTGTGGCATCCCCTTTGTTGAGCTGATTAGTATATATGTAGCTTACCACGGGCCTAGGTGGTCTGGAGTTGGGACCCGGTCCTATTTGTCTACCCTTTTATATGCATTACTTCAACTTTGATATACAGTAAGGTTTTTAATATAGACAGTATAGGTACCGTCCCAATTTAGGGTCACCTTGCCGCTGGTGGGACGGCTTGTATACTTTTTTTGATCAAAAATAGTTCACTAAGTACCCTATATTTATTATGCAACTTTGCTTTACATTTATATATAATGATGGTAGGGTATGAGATATATTTTTTGTCTTCTGTAGGTTTTGCTTCTTTTTGCTAGTGTGAACATGCTCCTATTTCTTGCATGTCTACCATCTTAGACCTCAGTTCACATTGCTTGGTTTTCTGTCTTGTTTGCATTCTGTGCAATTTAAGGGTGTGGCATCCCCTTTGTTGAGCTGATTAGTATATATGTAGCTTACCACGGGCCTAGGTGGTCTGGAGTTGGGACCCGGTCCTATTTTTCTACCCTTTTATATGCATTACTTCAACTTTGATATACAGTAAGGTTTTTAATATAGACAGTATAGGTACCGTCCCAATTTAGGGTCACCTTGCCGCTGGTGGGACGGCTTGTATACTTTTTTTGCTCAAAAATAGTTCACTAAGTACCCTATATTTATTATGCAACTTTGCTTTACATTTATATATAATGATGGTAGGGTATGAGATATATTTTTTGTCTTCTGTAGGTTTTGCTTCTTTTTGCTAGTGTGAACATGCTCCTATTTCTTGCATGTCTACCATCTTAGACCTCAGTTCACATTGCTTGGTTTTCTGTAATGTTTTAATGTTGTATTACTTTGGACCACTAATTAAAAAATCCTGGAGATATAACTTTGGTACATTTCCATTTATTTCAGAAGATATTGTACAGTCTATGAAAAAAATGAAGGGGTGCCAATAATAATGAGCAGCACTGAATATCTGTACCAGTTATTTTATTTCTTGTCAAAAACTAGTTCTTGGAAACCAACTTTTCGTATTTTGTAGTCACTGTTTAGTAGTGTTGGGGTCTGAATCCAGACAACTCCACCCAACTCCCAAAGTGAATAATCATTTAGCTTAACCTAAAGTACATGCAGAATGTTATACAGAATCAATAGAAAGTCTATGGATCATTTAACCTATCCGCGTAAAGGGAATGTAACAGCAGAAAATGATCTAGTCTTTAAATCAAGTTTTTCTGTTAATTAATTTTTTTTTGGAGGAGGAGAAGGGGAAATAAGTAACCCTAAAATATTCCCACTGGCCACTATGGCTATTTTAAACTTATACGGTCCATAAAAGTGAATCTGTCAACAGCTGTTTGCTATGTAATCTGAGATCAGTATAATGTAGGGGCTGAGACCCTTATTCCAGTGATTTATCATTTATTAGGCTGTGTTTTGCTGTTTACATAGAAAGCTGCCAATCAGTGGTGTGGGCGGGGTTATTCAGAGCTCAGCATTCAGCTCTAAATCTATAGCAGAGAAAACTGTGATTCTATCAAAACTGCTGCACCCAGTAAACTGAGTGACACATCTCTGAAATCGGGGTCTATGTCCGTACACCATGCTGCTATTAGATTACATAGCAAAATCCTACTGACAGATTTCCTTTAAGAAAGACTTTTCATCAGTTTCCTTATCAACGCAGGCAGGATTACAATAACTGACAGGTAACACCTCTATACGCAGCTGATAACACAGGACCACAATCGGCAACGTCACAGCTGACTCTACTCCCCCACCTTTCACAATAACCTTTACAGTTTATTTCTGCTACTGCACATGTGGATTTATTAAGAGAACTGGATGTATGCGTCCAGGATAGGCCCACTAGCTAGTGTCGAAATTTTTAATTTTCTACTTTTTTTCCTACAGAGTGTGATTTAAAAAAGAATAATTACACAAAATTTTAAAAAATATATATACATTTACCATAAAAATAGTGTAATAGAGGTTATTCAAGTAAGTAGATCATATAAACCTTAAAATTATAAATTTTATTAGGTATGCATTAAAAGAAAGAATGGAAATGCCACAAAAAATACAAAACATTTTTTTAGCTTCCTAGTGGGATGGACACAAGTCTTCACAATAGACAACATCAAATATATCCTGTTGTACCCTACTGTGTTATCCTACTAAAATAAACTTCCTAGCCGCGGAGTTGGCACTAGTGTTGAGCGAGCACTAAAATGCTCGGGTGCTCGAAGCTCAGGCCGAGCTCACCGTGATACTCGGGTGCTCGACCCGAGCAATGAGCCCAATGTTAGTCTATGGGAGACCCGAGCATTTTTACGGCGGCACCCCCGACAGTCTGTAGAAAGCCTAAAAAGTGCCCAAAACGATAGTGACAGTGCTCAAATGACATGGGGACAGCATGAGGATCACCCCAGGAAGCAATTCTGACCCCCAGGTCACTGCTGTCAACAACGTGGTCAGAGGTATTAAGCCACTTTTACGGGCTCACAATAAAACGTTCAAAAACGAAACTGAAACGGTTTTCCTGTGAAATATGTTAAGGAACTTCCTTTCCAGGGTAAAGACTTGTGTATAAGGTAAAAAAAATAACCAAAAACAAAAATACTCCTCCACACCTTGGGCTATGTTCACAAGTAGCATTTTTTATGCATTTTTGCACTTTTGTATTGCTTTCAACCGTGACAAATGCATTCACCGGGAAATGTCATTTTAACATTTTACAACCTTATCTGGCCATGCGCTGTGTGACACATGCATACAGTGCTGAAAAGACATGGGAACAGCATGGGGAAGACCCCTGGAAGCATCTCTGACACCCAGGTCACTGCCTAAAAGTGTGCCCATCAGAAGTGATCCTTGCCGCATCAGAAGATGCAGACTTGCAACTATCCCCGTGCAAGTCCTTGTCCCAGGGCAGTGTTCAATTGTACCTCCCCCATTCCTTGCACTGTTTGTTTGATTTGGCAGGCTTTAGAGACCCTACACTACCTATTTCGCAGTATAAATCTCTCCCTAGCTCAGCAGCACTCTCCCTACACTGTCTGATCCGGAGCGACTGTGTCCAAGATGGTGGCGCCCGGTTTTAAATACTCGAGGTGACGCAGCCAATAACTGTAATGCCCACAACCAACATGGCTGCGGCATTACAGTGACTGGCTGGCAATCCCTGCATGTTCATTGGCTCTGTAAAGAGCGCCAAACCTGCAGGGCGGAGACCCGAGCTCCCGCCCGAGTAACCCGGAAATGCTCGGTGCTCGCCGAACATCCCGAGTAGTGAGATGCTCGGGCGAGTACCTAGCAGTGTCGAGCATGCTCGCTCAACACTAGTTGGCACCCTACAATAAAGCGATAAATGGCACCCCTCACCGGTGGCTGTCCCTAGATGACTCTATTTCACCTTAAACTAAATTTTTTTTGTAGTTGTTGTGTCCATTTTTTTAATGCATATCAATAAAATTGACAATTTTAAGGTTTATATGATTTACACATTTACCATAAAACCCTGATTTAAACAATAGGTCATTTTCTGATGAAAAAAAAGATATTTCCTTCAAGTATTAGCAGGGCGCTTCTGGCCCTTAGTTTAAGTCATTGTTAAGAATCTTTTGCAAAGAAAACTTTTCAAGTTCACAAGTAAACAGATTTACAAATCCAGTGTGTCCTGAAATCCACTGCAGAGAATTCCACTATGCATTTTTGAAGTTATTTGGAAACTCTTTGCTGGGATGTCAGAACGCAGCCAAGAATTTTTAAACTGGTCGGTTCAATTTTCTAGAAGCTGAGGGTTTCAACCTGGTCAAATGACCAGTTATAGAAAGCAGGATGCCGTGCCACATGCAATCCTCACAACTTTGTGCCATAGACCAGTAGATAGTCCCAGTGCCTCCATGTGGTGCATCTTTGTCAAATCATCAAATCGACACCTGGGACCCATTGAAGTGCCGGAAGGCAGCGAAACGGCCGTCGTCCACAGTTTCTTCTCCCCCGCACATGCTTCGGGGTCTCCGTCCTATGCCGCTTGCTAACATGATTTGTTGGCAGAAATAAAGGATATTTTCAGAAGAATCAGTGAGTGCTACCTTTATTTTTTTCTTTGATTTGAGAACCCATTAACTTGCATTGCCGGTTTTGTTCCGACCCTCAGATCAAAATCGGATATGTGAATGGCCCCATAGACTATCACAGGTATGAGTACTATCTGTGAAAACCATGGATAGCACTTCTACGTGAAAATCGAACTTGTGAATGAACCCTTATACAGAACCGTAATACGGATGTGTACATCCTATGGACAGAAACTGATCAGAAATCTGGGTTACCGCACATTGAAACTGATCAGAAATCTGGGTTAACGCACCTTTACACATATATATTGGTATGGTTCTTCCTGCTAATACTTGCTTCAAGTAGTGAATATTTTTCATTACCGATGTACATTAAGCCTTGCACCTCATTTCTTACACTTTCATAGGAAGACAATTCACTCAAACCTATTTTGCATAGCTCCCAAATATCCAAGTCAATTACTACTTTTGATCCTAAAGTGTTCCCTTTTGAAACTACATTAGTGTATTCAGTGGAGTATTAATGTGGGCATTGTATATTATTTCTTGGTGCAATAATGGGTGAATGATGGACTTTTAAGGAACATGGTGACGTGTTGGTAGAATAGACATGTTCTATAACCAACCAGTTGGTGCTTCTTATTTTGGCGTGTGAACATGGTGGAGGACCCTGTATTATGTAATGTTACAATATAACTAATGACTAATATGAGTACTATTGTGTGTTTTTTCACTTTCCACCATAGTCTGCCCTGCTGCGTGTTCTGTCACAGTATGTTGCTTGTTCTGTGACCACAGAGCCACAAATCATAAGTGATGACAGGATGGGATGCGATGTGATCTCCAGGGTGATGCACCGGCTGTGTGTCTACAAATCTGTAACCAGTTACAATAAACTCTACCCTGAAATGCTGAAAACACAGAAGTCTGAGTAGACCTTACAGACAGATATACAGTGGGTCAGTCTGACCGTGGTTTATGCACTACATTAAATGGACAGCATCCAATAAATCTATAGTATGGGTTTTTCTTGGTTAAGATGACACATCTAGTACAATATATGTCCTTTTGTACTATTGATTTTTGGAAATACTAACATCTTATTATCATTGACTATGTGGAGGATATAAAGATAGTTGTTTCACAAGGGTCCTTGGGCATGAGGAGGCCTGAAGGCCGTCACTTTTGTCACAACAGATGCCGGTATGATACACATATTTGTAATGGAGTACTGTCTGTGGATGTCTGGCAGCTCTTAAAAGGGCTTCCATAGACAGGCTTTGCACAATCCACTCCATCTAGCAGGTCACAGGAGAACCCAGGCCTTCAGCCTTTAAACCCTATACATAAATCTGAACTTATACAGAGCACCCTAGGTTGCGTCCCCAGAGTGACTGCTGATCTGCTGGAGCAGACTGACACAGGATAGTCAGAATGCTGGATCAGAACCAGGAAGTCAAGATCAAGAAAAAAATCTAGAGGAAGTCATAGAATCAAAACACAGGCCAAGGTCAAGGACACAAATCAAACTGAGCAGAGCTGAGCAGAAGCAGAGTAAAAGGAGTGAACCAGGAAAAGTGGAACTATAACTGGCAGCTAGAGGTAACTGTTGGGGGTTAAAATGATGGAGTGGCCAGCCCAAGACTCACAGCAGGGAACTGGTTTTAACAGATAAACAGCAGCAAGACAAAGACATCCTGTCCGGATGAGACCACAGGTCCGAGCTAGATTAATGTAACACAGGATCATGACTGCATCCCTCGATGTCGTCGGCAGGGCAAATGTGGCCCTGCCTAGCAGCAGAGGTGGTAGGAGAGGGTTCAGACACAGCTGTATCAGTAGTTCTGAACATTCACGTGCTGTTGACATTTTTGTATAACTTCATCCTCTTTTTACAGGCCATACCCCATGTACACATCTGCTTCATGTCCTCCTGACTGTGCATCTGTATGCTTGTGAGGGTTTGGGAACCTGTTGAGGTACCAGGAGATTTACCATCTTTTTTGGGGTCCAAGAGCCTCTAGGATATTTCTAGAGGATTGACAAAAATAATTACAAATTACACATCTGTCACCTTTTACTTAGGTTGTATTCAAGACTTTGCTCTCTATGAAAAATATGTTTTCTAGTTTTTACTGAATATTTTAAGGTAAAACTTCATGTGATGTGATATTCACAAGCATTTGGGACGACAATAAATTAATTATTTTTTCAGTTCCTCAGCATTTACACATGCTCTAGTTACATATGCTATGTTTTGAAATGTTGGTGTCTAAGTATCGTCTATGCAATGTATAGCAATTGGTTCTACATATTTTCCATGCACTTAACCCTTAGTTATGCTTAACACTACACATGTATTTATGGATATTCCATTAGAAAATGACCTACTGATAAAATCCAGTTTTACATTAAACATATTTGAAATAATTTTGTATCATGAATGATCTTAAAAAAAATAAATCTTGCAGTTTTACTGTGATCTTCAGGCCTCATATAAGGCTAATACTTATTGTTCTGTAGAGATCACTTTTCATCTCATTATTATCACAGTCAGGATTACAATGACAAGAACCTATATACAGTATATTAACCCTTCGCAGTAAATTATGTCACAGCTCATCTCCTGCTACTCTCTGCACAATGACCTCTGCACAGATAAGGGACCATACTCAAAACCAGTGATCCCATTGAACGGAGCAGCCATGCAACTCTTCAGCTCATGAGATTTAGTAAGGCCACGTTCAAACGTTCAGTATTTGGTCAGTATTTTACGTCAGTATTTGTAAGCCAAAACCAGGACTGCAATTAAAATTGATTGAAAAGCCAAAATGTTCATTCTCTGTGTCTATTAGGGCTCGTTCAGATGAGTGTATTAAACATCCACGTGATCTGGATCATTGTGGTAGTTCACATGAACATTTTTACACACGGTCTAATGGTCTGAATGTAAAAAAAAGAAATCACAGCATGCACTTCTTCAGGCCACGTTCACACGTTCAGTATTTGGTCAGTAATTTACATCAGTATTTGTAAGCCAAATTCAGGAGTGGGACAATCAGAGGAAAAGTATAATAGAAACACGTCACCACTTCTGTATTTATCACCCACTCCTGGTTTTCGCTTACAAATACTGATATGAAATACTGACCAAATACTAAATTTGTGAACGTGGCCTAAGGCTGACAGCTCACACAGCTGAAAACGGATTAGTGCATGAAGAACATTCCTTCTGTGCTCTCCGATGGAGTCCAAAGCACACTTACATGCTGCAGCAGAGGAGCAGGAACGTATCTCCTTCACGGGTCACGAGGTTGTCACTGTTCAGTGTGGATTCACCCTACACCACACATGTCAAATTCTGGCCCACGGGCCAAATCTAGCCCACTCCGGCACCATCCCCCCATTATACTGTATGGAGCACTATGTGGGGCCCATTATACTGTATGGAGCACTATGTGGGGCCCATTATACTGTATGGAGGACTATATGGGGCCCATTATACAGTATGGAGGACTATGTGGGGCCCATAATTCTGTATGGAGGACTATGTAGGCCCAATATTCTGTATGGAGGACTATGTGGGGCCCATTATTCTGTATGGAGGACTATGTGGGGCCATCATACTGTATGGAGGACTATGTGGGACCCATTATTCTGTATGGAGGACTATGTGGGGCCCATTATTCTGCATGGAGGACTACGTGGGACCATTATACTGTATGGAGGACCATGTGGGGCCCATTATTCTGTATGGAGGACTATGTGGGGCCCATTTTTCTGCATGGAGGACTATGTGGGGCCCATTTTTCTGCATGGCGGACTATGTGGGACCATTATACTGTATGGAGGACTATGTGGGGCCCATTATTCTGTATGGAGGACTATGTGGGGCTCATTTTTCTGCATGTAGGACTATGTGGGGCCATTATATTGTATGGAGGATTATGTAGGGCCCATTATTCTGTATGGAGGACTATGTGGGGCCCATTATTCTGTATGGAGGACTATGTGGGGCCATCATACTGTATGGAGGACTATGTGGGGCCCGTTATTCTGTATGGAGGACTATATGGGGCCCATTTTTCTGCATGGAGGACTATGTGGGACCATTATACTGTATGGAGGACTATGTGGGGCCCATTATTCTGTATGGAGGATTATGTGGGGCCCATTTTCTACATGGAGGACTATGTGGGGCCATTATATTGTATGGAGGACTATGTGGGGCCCATTATTCTGTATGGAGGACTATGTGGGGCCCATTTTTCTGCATGGAGGACTATGTGGGGCCCATTTTTCTGCATGGAGGACTATGTGGGACCATTATACTGTATGGAGGACTATGTGGGGCCCATTATTCTGTATGGAGGACTATGTGGGGCTCATTTTTCTGCATGTAGGACCATGTGGGGCCATTATATTGTATGGAGGATTATGTAGGGCCCATTATTCTGTATGGAGGACTATGTGGGGCCCATTATTCTGTATGGAGGACTATGTGGGGCCATCATACTGTATGGAGGACTATGTGGGGCCCGTTATTCTGTATGGAGGACTATATGGGGCCCATTTTTCTGCATGGAGGACTATGTGGGACCATTATACTGTATGGAGGACTATGTGGGGCCCATTATTCTGTATGGAGGACTATGTGGGGCTCATTTTTCTGCATGTAGGACCATGTGGGGCCATTATATTGTATGGAGGATTATGTAGGGCCCATTATTCTGTATGGAGGACTATGTGGGGCCCATTATTCTGTATGGAGGACTATGTGGGGCCATCATACTGTATGGAGGACTATGTGGGGCCCGTTATTCTGTATGGAGGACTATATGGGGCCCATTTTTCTGCATGGAGGACTATGTGGGACCATTATACTGTATGGAGGACTATGTGGGGCCCATTATTCTGTATGGAGGACTATGTGGGGCCCATTTTCTACATGGAGGACTATGTGGGGCCATTATATTGTATGGAGGACTATGTGGGGCCCATTATTCTGTATGGAGGACTATGTGGGGCCCATTATTCTGCATGGAGGACTATGTGGGGCCATTATTCTGTATGGAGGACTATGTGGGGCCATCATTCTGTATGGAGGACTATGTGGTGGCCATTATTCTGTATGGAGGACTATGTGGGACCCATTATACTAAGTGAAGGACTATGTGGGGCCCCATATGACGCGCCCCCCTGGGCCGCGTGGGGAACCCGAAACCGGGCCTCTGGTGGGATGCTGGGGGTGGTAGTCTCAGTGTGGCGGCGACCCGGTCCGTGGCTCAGGGTGGTCAAACCAGTGGCAGTCTTAGTGTAATAACAAATGTCCGACTACGCCACCCGTGGATTGCGGTCAGTGGGGACCGCCGCTGCGCTGCAGACCGCTGAGGCTGATATTGTAAGCGCAGCCAAGTATGGGATAACTCCCCACGGGAGAAGTATTGCCTCAGGGCAGCTAGTGTGGATGATGGGAGTGATGGTGTGAGCGTCCCAGTACTAATGGTGCTGGTGCGGCGATGAAACACAGAGACGTGTGGTGCAGTTCAGGGTCTTTACTGATGGTATAAAGCAGACCCTCCCGGGAGTACTGGTTAGCAGTAGAGGCCTGGTCAGTCTGTGAGCAAGCAGGATCTCCCCTGGCCAGGCGGAGTTGTAGGCCTCCCCGTCTATCTGCACTCTTTCCTGGCTACCTTGCTGTAAGCGGTTACAAGTAGCCCACGTCCCTGAGTATACCGTGTGGTGCTCACCCGTATGGCTGGTGACTTGGGGCCTTCTGTTAGCCTCCGCTCCTGGATGGCGGCGCTGGTCCCTTTCTTGTGACTGAGCCTCCGGGCTTCTATGGCCAGAGGACCTGGAATCCCCTGCCGGCTGGTTTCTGCTGCTGGGTGTATATCAGTCCCCACAGCCTCGGACTCCAGTGTCCGGTTGTAGTGTCCCCAGCCAGGGCGAGCTCTGCTCAGCTCCAGCCCCTGGTCTTCAGCTACTGTTCCTACAGAGCTCCTGCTGTATATTTCCCTCTCCAAGCTCTGACTGACTTAATCCCGCCCCAGACCCAGTTTATAAGGGCAGATTCCTCCCCTCCCAGGTCTGGGCGGGCAGTGTTGCATGCTTAGGGCTCCTGACCAGAGAAACCTCCCACTTGCTCTCAGACATAATATTTCTATTACTGTGGCAACCAGACCCCTGGGGTGCCACACATATACTAAGTGAAGGACTATGTGGGGCCCCATATACTAAGTGAAGGACTATGTGGGGTCCAATATACTGTGTGGAGAGCTGTGTTGGGATCAGAATGAGGCATCATACTGTGTTGAGGTGATTTGTGATTATGTCTTTATTTTATTTTAAGATCTATTAATTAAAATGTACTTTGTTCATGGGAAAAATCTTATAAGTTTGTTTCCATATGAAAAGGTTTATCGTTAGGCTGTGTGCCCACGGTGCAGATTTAATGCTTTTCTGCCGCGGTATTTCCACGGCGGAAACGCATTAAAATTGCTTGTTAAGAGGTCTGGGATGTATCCCAATGATAATCCGCACATGCTGCGGAAATTTCTGCTGCGAATTATAATTGCAGAAAAATCCACAGCACAACCATTTATTGTGCGATTTTGCGGTGAAATCGCCGCCATTGACTTGCATTGAACCGCATAACATCCGCATGTATACATGTGGATGTTATGCGGTTCAATGCGCGTATGGTACCCGGGTCTGGAGAAGAGGAGACTCTCCTCCAACCCGGGTACCATCGTACCTGTAAGTTAAAAAAAATTTATAAAGTAAAAAATAAAAAAAATATTTATACACACCTCTCCAGGGGCCCCCGGTCTGCTCCCGGCGGCGTTCTCTCTCCTCGGCAGCCCGTGGTGTACTGGCAGGACCTGTGGTGATGTCATTTAGTCAGCTGATGGTCATGCGACCGCTGACGTCAGCGGTCAGGTGATGGTCACGTGACCATCACCTGGCTAAATGATGTCACCGCAGGTCCTGGCATGGCCACCTTCCATGAAACATTGTTTATCTCCCATACTGATCCTTTCTGTAGCTCCAAAGTCTTAGAGGGAACATTGCCTACAACACTATCCAGTAGAAGTCATTGGTCACCTTCCAACTACGGCTCATAGTTCATGCATCTGCTGTAAAATATATACCTGAATGTTGTTAACAGCGGCTCAGACAAGATGGCCGATCAAATATATAATGTATGTATAAAAATATACAATCAAGAAAAAAACAGTATTAATATGTATGACTAGCTTGTATTGATAAATTACATTAAAAATAATGTAGGAGACACATTCCCTTTAAATGACAAGATTCTCGTGGCCTGCAGCAACCTCTAGAGGGCGCATAGGAGCTTCCTGCATACTATATATTCAATAAACTAAGTAAAAAAAAACAGTCTGCAGTTTGAAACTTTGCTCCTCCTAGTGGAGTCAATAGGTAAAAAGGGGATATGCAATTTCCACTTTGTAAACTACTTTCACAAAAATGACATAAGGAGGGAGTCAATGGAAAAAAATACTCAATTGAAGAAAAAATTACTGTTGGTTCATATGAATTTACTGCTGATCCAGGCTGTATATTTAGTAATAGCTATTCAATTTTCCAGGCCGAAAATCACTAATGATGATTTTTTTTCACAGATGATAAATCATTAAAGAGCACATGGAAGAATCTCTTCTAATCTCTCCTTCTGTCAGATGATTATCTGCATGAAGGCTTCACACCTCACTTTCAGCATCCTTTGCACCTTACACTTTATTGTGATGGATTTTCCTACCAGCGACCATACACTCGGCTCTGGCCAGCCATTACATAGAGTCATAGACTAGAGCTACAGGCTAATCATGTTATGATCTGCTACAAGCACTAAGGAAGGAAAGGAGATCTGTCCCTACAATAGAACTAAGCTAGATCCCTACGATGTAACGGGGAACCTGATCCTGCGATCAGACCCGCTAAAGTCCTCGGCTAGTCTGTACGAAGACCTATAGATGTGAGGGAGGGATCCCTACAAGAACTAGCGACTGGGATAAAGTTGGACACCTCCTAGCAGAAATTGTAGCAGTAAAAGACAAACACACAACATAGAACATAAAGGTCAGAAGACCAAGCTAAACAGACTGAGAAAGGTAACTAAGCACCAGGCTAACTTAAGAGTAGAAATTACAATGAAGTCCAGCAAGGCCAGGAGGGCGGAGCAGGATTAAATAGGCAAACAAGGTCATGTGACCAGCAAGATAGAAAAAACCTAACAGGAGAGTTCTAACAGTACCCCCTCTTCTATGAGGATCCTCCGGATCCCCTAGGCCCAGGCTTATCAGGAAACCTCTTGTGAAACGCTCTGACAAGTCTGGAAGCAGAAACATCATCCGCCCTCACCGATGAGTTATCCTCGGGTCCGAAACCTTTCCAAGCAACGAGATACTGCAAATTCCCTCTATACCGTCTAGAATTTAGGATGCGGGAAATTTCATGTTCCCCGTCCTCCACCACCGGAGGAACAGTGGCAGAGACATCTCCATCCGACACATAAGCTCTTTCAACAGAGAAACATGAAACACCGGATTAATCTTCCAGGAGGTAGGAACCTCCAACCTAACAGCAGATTGGTTAACTACCTGAAGCACCTAAAAGGGCCCTACAAACTTGGGACCCAATTTTTTAGAAGGAATCCTCAACCGCAGATTCTTAGAGGACAACCAAACCATGTCACCAATAGCAAACAAAACCTCTTGCCGTTTCCTATCAAAGTACCTCTTAGATTTTTTGTTAGCCTCCTGAAGATTACCACGCACATCCGTCCATACTCTCTCCAAGTCACCGGAAAAACTCTCCTCCTCAGGCACAGCCGATACCAATTTGGAGAATGACCCAAAAGATGGATGTCTCCCAGAACAACAAAAAAAAGGCGAACAACCAGCAGAAGAGGATGTATGGTTGTTAAGAGCAAACTCAGCAAGTGGCAGAAACTCAGATCACCCCTCCTGATTGTCTGCCACAAAACAACGCAAGAACTGCTCAACATCCAGATTCTTCCTTTCTGTCTGGCCATTAGACTCAGGATGATATCCGGATGAAAACGACAAATGAACTCCCAACCTGTCACAAAATGCACGCCAAAAACGAGCCACGAACTGAGGTCCCCTACCCGAAACAATGTCAGTAGGAACGCCATGTAGTCTGACAATTTCCTTGACAAAGGCCTTAGCGAGTGTCTTAGCGCAGGGCAGTTTGATGAAAGGAACCAAGTGACACATCTTGCTAAAACGGTCCACGACCACCCAGATGACTGTGAAACCCTCAGAGGGGGGAAGGTCAGTAATAAAGTCCATAGCCAGATGTGTCCAAGGTGCACTAGGAACCTCCAGAGGGCAAAGCAACCCCGCTGCAGGAGTATGTGAAGACTTAGATCTAGCACACACCGTACATTGACGCACCCACTTAATGACTTCCTTCTGCCATCCAGGCCACCAAAAACTGCGACCCACAAGTCTCTTGGTCTCAGAAATTCCTGGATGACCTGCCAACCGAGACTCATGACACTCAACAAACAAATCTCTCCTAAAGGTCCTAGGCACAAACAACCTCCCATGGGGAGTGTTAGATGGGGCATTCTCCTGTGCTTTAAGAATCTCATCTTCCAAAACGGAGTCCAATGCAGCAATCACAACACCTTCTTGTAAAATGCTCCCCTACTCCTCAGCACCGACCATGGGAGAAAAGCTGCGAGACAAAGCATCAGCTTTAACATTCTTGGTACCCGGGATGTAAGTAACGGAAAAATTAAACCGCGAGAAAAAAAGTGCCCACCTAGCCTGACGGGCATTCAAGCGCTTGGCAGCATCAAGATAGATCAGATTTTTATGATCAGTGAAAACCTGAATGGGAAATTCAGCACCTTCCAAGAAATGACGCCAGTGTTCAAATGCGAGTTTAATAGCCAGCAATTCCCGATTACCAATATCGTAATTAAGTTCAGTCTCAGAAATTTTTTTTGAAAAAAAAGCACAGGGATGTACTCCATCCTTGTTTTTCTGAGACAACACCGCACCGACCCCCACCGAAGAAGCATCAACCTCAACCAAAAACGGCTTAGTCACATCAGGCTGCATAAGGATGGGAGCAGAGCTGAACCTCTCCTTTAGAAACACAAAAGCTTCAATGGCCTCAGTAGTCCACTGAACCGCATTAGCACCTTTCCTGGTGAGATCGGTCAGTGGTTTGACAATAATAGAAAATTTTTTAATGAATTTTCTGTAATAATTGGCGAAACCCAAAAACCTCTGTATCGATTTCAAACTAATAGGCCTAGGCCATTCCTGAACCGCCTGAACCTTCACAGGGTCCATCTCAAAGCCCTCGCTGGAGATAATGTAGCCCAAAAAACTAATTCTCTGTACAGCAAACTCACATTTCTCCAGCTCAGCAAAAAGCGAATTGTCAATTAATAACTGTAATACCTCACGTACGCTCCGCCAATGAGACTCCAGATCAGGCGAATAAATCAAAATGTCATCCAAATACACAACCACATTTTTGCCGATCAAAGGTCTAAGGATGTCATTAATAAGATTCTGAAAAAATGCTGGAGCATTGGTAAGACCAAAAGGCATAACCAGGTTCTCAAAATGACCCACAGGAGTGTTAAAAGCAGTCTTCCATTCATCACCCTCCTTCATGCGCAACAAATTGTATGCCCCCCGGAGATCAATTTTAGAGAACCACTTGGCCCCCACTAACTGGTTAAACAAATCAGGAATCAATGGCAGTGGGTAAGGATTGCGTACAGTAATTTTATTAATCTCACGAAAATCCAGACAAGGACGTAAATCGCCGTCCTTTTTTTTAACAAAAAAAAATCCAACAGCCACAGGAGACTTGGAAGGCCTAATGTGACCGGCGGCCAAGCTTGTCTGTATGTACTCCTCCAAAGCCTTTCTCTCAGGAATAGTAAAATTAAATAAACGACTTTTAGGAAGAGTCGCTCCAGGGACAAATTCAATGGTACAATCATAGTCTCTATGGGGAGGCAATATTTGTGACTCCTCCTCAGAAAAAACTCTCCAAAAATCCTGAATAGGTACAGGTAATTCCCCTTTTTTCACCGCAGCAATACGTCCGTTACAACACTTGTCATAACACTTAGGACTCCAGGACTTAATTTCATTGGTAGACCAATCCAGTACAGGATTGTGCAATTTTAACCAGGGTAACCCCAAAATTACTGGAGAAGGCAAATTATTTAATACCACCAAATCCAAATTTTCTTGGTGAATACCATTAATAGTGAGGGGAAATTCACAGACCTTGTGAGTAACACTCTTCAAGGGGGAGCCATCGACAGAAACCACAGCAATAGGGGATGACAAAGGTTTGGGTTTTAATTTAAGCTTTTCCAAGAATCCCCCATCAATCACATTCAGAGTAGAACCACAATCCACAAATATCCGAAATTCAATTAATTCTTCCTGAGCAGCAGTAGTATCAGAAAGAAATACCCCCTTAGAATTTAGACAGGCAATACGGGTGTAACTGACCTTTTTTTTTTCTTTGTTCATACGAAGCACACAGTTCTTAATAAAATGGTCAGATTTCCCGCAATAAAAGCACAAACCTTCAGAAGATCTGCGGTCTTTTTCCTGAGAGCAGGGTGCCATCGCCCCAATCTCCATCGGCTCTCCAGTGTCAGTACAGACCCTCTCAAGACTCGGAGCTGACATGGCAGAGGATTTACTTTCATTAACCCTTGCACGCAGTCTCCTGTCCACCCGTATAGCTAATTGCATAGCCTCCTGCAAGTTTCCAGGTGTGGGATAAGCAATCAGCAAATCCTTAACCCTTTCACCTAGCCCCGGAAGAAACAAACTTTTCAAAGCTGAATCGTTCCACCCCACCTGGGCAGACACCGACGGAAGTGAGAACAATATTTTTCCACATTACCTGATCCCTGCCTCAAATGTCTTAATTCAGTCTCAGCTGATGAGACACGATCAGGATCATCATACAACAAACCCAAAGCAGAAAAAAAACTATCCACTGATCTAAAGCATGGATCACTAGGTTGGAGAGAAAATGCCCATCCCTGAGGTTCTTTGCGCAAAAGTGACATTATGAACCCTATGCGCTGTGATTCATCACCAGAGGATCTGGGTCTCAAACGAAAATACAATAAACAAGCATTTTTAAAGGAAAAAAATTCCTGTTGATCACCAAAGAATAAATCAGGCAAACGTACCTTTGGCTCCACAAAATGTGCTCCAGAACAGCTACTCACGTGTTGTTGGAGCTTGGCCACCTCCAGAGAGAGTCCCTGCAGGCGTTGAGCCAAATCCTGAACCGACACCATGATGGAAACTGGAAGTCTTTCCTTAGAGAAATTTTTGGGCTGGACTTACTGTTATGATCTGCTACAAGCACTAAGGAAAGAAAGGAGATCTGTCCCTACAATAGAACTAAGCTAGATCCCTACGATGTAACGGGGAACCTGATCCTGCGATCAGAATCGCTAAAGTCCTCGGCTAGTCTGTACGAAGACCTATAGATGTGAGGGAGGGATCCCTACAAAAACTAGGGACTGGGATAAAGTTGGACACCTCCTAGCAGAAATTGTAGCAGTAAAAGACAAACACACAACATAGAACATAAAGGTCCGAAGACCAAGCTAAACAGACTGAGAAAGGTAACTAAGCACCAGGCTAACTTAAGAGTAGAAATTACAATGAAGTCCAGCAAGGCCAGGAGGGCGGAGCAGGATTAAATAGGCAAACAAGGTCATGTGACCAGCAAGATAGAAAAAACCTAACAGGGGAGTTCTAACAAATCATAGCCTCCAAACACAACAAGGTAACAGAAAAGTACTGGGCGGAAAACTGAAAGACGGACAAGCAAAAATAGTGGAGCAGCACAGTAATAAGTAGGACAGACTGCACATTTACACCCTTCTTTACCGAACATGTTAAGTGGGTTGTCCAGGTTAGAAAATTCATTTACATATAATATCCTTATTAGAAAATTCTAAACTAATGGAGGAGGAGGGCTCAGTTCAGGATCCCCATCTCTTGACCAGAGTGCTTTCAGGAGCACCTATCATGTCCTCGATGGTGTAACTTGAAGCTTGTGGGCCCAAATGCAAAATCCTCAACTGGGCAACCAACTGTCAGTGGTCTTTAATAGTTATAGTCTTTTCCTATGGGGCCAAGGGACTTTTGGGGCTCCTCTAGTTTCGATGGCCTGGTGTGATCGCAACCCTTGCACCTATTATAGTCAGGAGCCCCTGCCTGTCCTGTAGGACAAACACAACCTCTTGATCTCAATGGGCGATATATAATAATTGATCTCCCCTAGTGGTGGCACTACAGGAAAAGTAAATATATTGTCAGCTTTGTGATCTGGTTATTAATATGAGACCCTTCAAGAATTGAATGTCTATGACAACCCTTTTAAAGAGTATTTGTTACTTGACATAAATATGTAATTTTCTCCGAAAAAAATGCCGCTGTTCTGCTGAATCTGGTGTTGTTGTTTTTTTTGTTCATGTGTCTCTCCGTTCCTAAGGTATGGCCCCCTCTTGTTTGTATATGAATCTAGTCTTGTTAGCCAACTGGGTGTGGTCTGCAAAGTATAGGTCACATCCACTTAGTTAAATGGAATCTGTCACCAGGTTTTTGCAACTTCATCTGAGAGCAGCAGCAGAGACCCTGATTCTAGTGGTGTATCCCTTACAGTGCTGCTTGCAGAAGATTTGATAAAATCCCTATTTTATCTGTCACCAGTTTTCTGAATACTGAGCTTGGTATAATCCTGCTTACAACACTGTTTGGCATTTTTTTGTGTACACTGTGCATAGGCAGAAAGCTGCCAATCAGTGATGGGGAAGGGTTATACAGAGCTCATGAATATGAAGGACTACATGACAGCAAGTTTACTAGTCCTCTAGTGATAATTTTGTGCCGATGAAACATTGATTTTATCAAAACTACAGCAAGCAGCTCAGTAAGTGACACATCTGTCCCCACATTATGCTGCTATCAGAATGGGTGTCAAAAATCTGGTCACAAAGAATAGATTTACTTAGGAATGGAGAGACAAAAAGGACAAAAAAACAACGCCAGATTCCAGAGAACAGTGGCATTTACCGCAGATAAAAAAATATTACACAAAAGAATTGACGCTGAGAAGTTCACTTCTTTGATGTACTCTAATTACTATTACAATTTTATATGACCCTGTTAAAAGTTAAATACTAAAGATTTTCACCCCTGTGCTCTGAGATTCCTTCTTACTCAGTGGTGAAATATCCAACTCTTGTACTATTGGTCTCACTGTATGTGTTTAGTCACAAAAAAGTAGACACATTAATTGCTAAATTAATGCAAAATTAAAAAGGTTGTTTTACCAAAGAGAACCCCTTTAATCCGAGATCTGGTACTGATTGCTGCAATTGATTTGGCCAGAAAAGTTGCTCTTGTCTATTAATTTTACCTGCATGGAAAATTTAATGGGGTGGTTTGCAGTCCAAAGTAATTTTAATCCTAAATCCCTATATATTTAGTGCCATAATCTAAACTAATTTCTAATATACTTGAATTAAAAAATCCCTATTGTTCCCTAACTACACTAACTGCTTTTCTTTTTTTTCACTTCATTTTTGATGACTCTTCATTTGAGACCACTAGTGTATCCTGGGATACTCAAACGAAGTGTGAGATGGGAATGATTGGACACTGTTGCAGTATCGGACTCCGGCCACAATGGGTCTCTGTTGCCTCTGAAAGGAACTCTATGGTGTACTTGATGGTGTTTTAGTCAGTTCAAACAGGAAGCTGACAGAGCAGGATTAGTGTGAGATCCTGAAGCTCAGTGTGTGCAGTATGCTAGGAACTGAGCAGATTGTTGAGGAAAGGTTCAAGTGTTCCTGTGATCCCTGCCAGAGAGGAGGAATTACTTTCGGGGGACGACTACAGTTGGATGCAGAGTTGGATTTCCCCCAAGGCATCTGCTGTGATGTGAATGACCTTCTTCTAGCCTATCATGCTAAAACTACTCTCCAGGTGACACATCCAGGATCCACTCCTCGGCCTCCCAGTTAAACAGCCGATTGGACAATCTTGCAGCCTCTTCAGTGATCAGTTAATGGTTGGTAAGTCCTGAGCTCAGGCCCTACCACAGGTATCCCGGTGGGAGTGTGCACGCAGACTTCAGGGAGAGTTTGGCATCAAACATAGATTCTCAGTTAAAGACATTGTTTGCTAATAGGGCTGTGTGAACTTTAGTTAGATACTCCCCTCAGTGGGTGAGCTTGTGTATAGATAGCATAACAGAATTGTAATATTAGAGAATTGTCAAGTTTGTGAATCTCTGCCCTGCATCATTGCGGGGGCCGCCTCTTGCACCCATCTAATTACGTTCTTGCTCTGGGTAACTTCCAGTTACCGCATTAGGCGGAAACACAGTATATCCAATAGAACATACTGGGCCTATCGGTTGTGCAGCTCAGGGGTCCTAGCTGACCTGGGCTAGGTGTGTGTGAAATTTATCTGTGTTTCTTTCTTGCAATTCCGGGGTAACTCAGTTTTTGTTGTTAGTAAAAAGTAGTTCCCTAACAAATTGCTTGGTCTTGTTCTTTGTCCCTGGCCCGCTGTATTCTGGGAGAGACCACCATGGTACATGGTCTACAGAAGCATCATCAGGGGAGGGAGGCTGTAGTCACAGCCACAGCCGTGGCCCCTCCCTGAAATAAGCATCATCAGTAATGATTTTTTTCAGGGGCTGGGCTAGTCCCAGCGCACTGTGCACTCTGCAATGTGCACAATGACAGTATGCTCTCTGTTGCCAGCTCAGATCAGCAGTAACGAGCCGGCAACAGAGTGGATTCAGAAGACCAAAGTGTTCAGAATCCACTGACATCACTTGCAGGGGTGGCACTGGTCTCTGCATGCCAGGTATTCTAACAACACTCTCTGTTGCCAGCTCATTACAGCTTATCAGAGCTGGTGAGAGACAGCGCACTGTCATTGTGCACATCACACAGAGACAGAGCAGGGGACTATCCCAACAAGCGTCAATGATGACACTCAGTTTCAGGCAGAGGGCAGGAGCTGTGGCAATGACAGAAGTTTCTGCCCCCTAATAACGCTTTGTTTGAGTATCTCAGCATGCACTGTGATTCTCAAATAAAGCGTCATTCAAAAGGAAGTGGAAAAAAAAAGAAAAGCATTATATGGTGTAGTTAGGGAAGAATAGGGAATTTTTAATGGAAATATATTAGAAAATAGTTTAGATTATGGCACTAAATATATACAGTAGGTGTTTAGAAGGAAAATTACTTTGGACTTCGGACCACCCCTTTAATATAATATGCAACCATTGTAATGTAATTTTTTTGCTGATCATTAGTGGCTTTCCATCCTGGAATGTGAAAAGGGGATATCCTGATGGGGTAGCCCCCTTTGAGGAATTTCACCGTTTACCTATGTCACAAACGGAAAATACGTGTATACAGATTATTGTCAAATTTGTTGGAAATTGCTAACTCAGAGCAAATGAAGAGAAGACAACATTTTTCTTTTCTCATTTCACCAAAAGAGACGTGCTTTCTTATTTCAGGTCTTATGTCATCCAGTAATGATCAAATTACTCCCTCCCGACTGCAGGAGCAGCTTATCAATGTCACGCTTACAGGGCCCGCAGCTACTGTCTCTCTGGTGCACAGCATCACAAAACCAGTCTGTGTCACAGTTTCATTCACTAGTCATAAAACAGATTGTCGCTCACACATAAATTCCACCTGTCACATGCCCACAGGTCCTGATGGGGTGATAAAAATGGAATAGAATATTCATTAGGTGAATCCACATTAGGGAGACTTCACGGTTCACGGCTACCATGAGAAAAACTAAGTAATTGTCAGCCAATGTTCATTGATTTTAATTTAGTTTCCACTGTACGGCCATTTATTTACTGATTGTCAGATCTCATCACTGTGTAAGGGGTGCAGGCACAATAGTGACCACAAAAATGTAAATGTAATCCCATATGTAAGAGAGGAAAAACTCACTTTTTCTAACACAGTCATTGTTTCAGAAGATAAAGAAATGTGAGGAGTCGTACAATTATTTTGTGGAAGCCCAAAAGTGATGCTGATTCTGCAGCCCGAATTGACAAAAAATCAATAAGTGACAACTAGAAATAAACAGATCTTTTCAAATTCAAATTTGCCTAATTTTCTTCCAAAATTTTATTTCTGTCAAATAAATTTGTTCGAATCTCAATACTGGAAAGCTTGTAATTGCTCGGAATATGCACATGGGGGAAAGGAGAAAGAGAGAGAACCGAGCTTACCATAAGAGCTTACACTTTACAGGCGAAAGAAAGAGAGTGGACCTGACCCTGCTGACCACAAGAGCTTACACTCTACAGATGAAAGAAGACCCTGCGAACCTTAAGATCTTACACTCACCAGCACCACAGAGGTGGCGAGAATGTGGCAGGGAACAGTAAACGTTCCATGGTGGAGTCGAAGAATAAATACCCTGACCATTATAGGAGGAGTAGGGGGTTTGATGTTTCCAAGAGACTTTATTACGGGCAATGAGAGGAAAATTGTGAAGGGGCACAGTGTAGCGAGGAGCAGTCGAGATGGGGTGGTCATTATGCAAAGGGGCAATATGGGTGGATAATTTTGAGAGTGGCAGTGTGGGGAGGACATTATGGAGGGGGCAGTGTGGGGGGATATAATGGAAAGCAGCAGTGAGGGGGGACATTATGGAGAGGGACATTGTGGGGGATATTTTGGAAAGGGGAAGTGTGGGGAAATATTTTGAAGAGAGGCAATATGGGGGAATAGTATTGAGGGGCAGTGTGGGGGATATAATGCAGGGGGCAGTGTGAGGGCACATTATGTAGAGGAGCAGTGTGGGGGTAATATGGGGAGAGCAGTGTCGGGGGATATTTTAAAGAGGGGCTGTGTGGGGGGTATATTTGGGAAGGACAGTGTGGGGGATATTTTAAAGAGGGGCTGTGTGGGGGGGTATATTTGGGGAGGACAGTGTGGGGGGATATTTTAAAGAGGGTCAGTGTGGGGGGGACTTTATGGACAGATGCAATCTGGAGGGGACATTATTGGGTGGGGCAGTGTGGGGGGCATTATAGAGAGGAACAGTGTGGGGGGGAAATTATGAAGATGAGCAGTGTGGGGTTACATTGTGGAGAGGGGCAGTGTGGAGGGGACATTATGGACAGGAGAAATGTTGAGGGTACATTATGGAGGAGGGAAGCGTGGGTGGATGTTTTATTCAGGAAGCACAGTGAGGAGCAATTATTTATTCAGTGGGGGGACATTAAGAAGAGGTACAGTGTTAGGGACATTATGGAGAAGGGCAGTGTGTGGGGACATTATGAACAGGAGCAGTGTGGGGGGCATTATGGACAGGGGCAGTGTGGTGGGGACATTATGGAGAGGGGAAGTGTAGGGGGACATTCAAGAAGTACAGTGAGGGGCAATTATTTATTCAGGGGCACAGTATGGGAGATATTTTTATTCCAGGGGCATTATAATAATACTTTTATTTTTAAGGGCACCATATCGGGAAGAGCTACAGAGACCGGAAAAGAAGGCAGTCTAGAGAGATGAGCTATGGGCATGACATCTCATAAAGGCATCTGTACTATGATAAAAGGGATGGGAACAACTTCAATCAGAGAAGATGTCACCTACAGTGGTGTGAAAAAGTGTATGCCCCCTTCCTGATTTCTTATTTTTTTGCATTTTTTCACACTTAAATGTTTCAAGTCACAAAACAAGTGGGGATTCATGGATTGAGATAAAAGAGCAGCCCAAGGTTAAATTATATATTTAATTGCCTTAAGGGCACACTAGACAATACACTATATACATAAGGTTTATACATACATAATGGTCAGAGCTGAAAACACAATAGTAGTGGTACAAAAGTATGCAGATATTAAGAGTAAGTTACCAGTCAGATGAAAGGCCTGGCTTGCAGGGAGGGCTTCCACATGGGAGGCTTGTGGTTTCCTCTGTTGCGTGACTTCTCCCACACGATGTGTCATCGCGACCTCCCAGGGGAAAAAGCAATAGGCCAAGAGCTGCAGGATCTTTTATCCCCTCTGGGTCACCCTCCTTCTACCCCCTGGGCTGGACCTAAGTCTCCACCCCTGGCCTCAATCAGCTAGAAACTCCCGAAACTAAAATGGGTCATAACTCCTTAATGAACGGTCTTATGGAGCCAGTTCTGGTGTCATCAGATCCAGCCGGGCCCCTGCTATGTGTGGAGACTAAACACAGTAGCCCTATGGGTTTCTGTATGGCTGTGCCATGTATCTCCCTATCCCTATGTGCTAGACTGGGTCGAAACAAAGGCAGACATTTGCCATTTGGGATTTCATAAATCTATTTGAGGTATTGCTAGGACGTATATTATTTCCATAACTTTTTATGGAATTTCTATCTGTCTAGCTAAAAGGAAAACCACATGGCAACAGGCCCTTTGTACTGAGTTGAGCTGAGGATAGGTGTGATAAGTGTCACTCACAGTCTCTTGACCCCCTCCTGCAGCTACCAGGTGTTCTGTTACAACTGCACACTGAAGGGGGCTTTATAATCCTCTGCAAAATAGGATACAATGATTGACATGGAACTACAGTACAGACCAAAAGTTTGGACACACCTTCTCATTTAAAGATTTTTCTGTATTTTCATGACTTTGAAAATTGTACATTCACACTGAAGGCATCAAAACTACGAATTAACACATGTGGAATTATATACTTAACAAAAAAGTGTGAAACAACTGAAAATATGTCTTATATTCTAGGTTCTTCAAAGTAGCCACCTTTTGCTTTGATGACTGCTTTGCACACTCTTGGAATTCTCTTGATGAGCTTCAAGAGGTAGTCACCGGAAATGGTCTTCCAACAATCTTGAAGGAGTTCCCAGAGACGCTTAGCACTTGTTGTCCCTTTTGCCTTCACTCTGCGGTCCAGCTCATCCCAAATAATCTCGATTGGGTTCAGGTTTGGTGACTGTGGAGGCCAGGTCATCTGGCATAGCACCCCGTCACTCTCCCTCTCAGTCAAATAGCCCTTACACAGCCTGGAGGTGTGTTTGGGGTCATTGTCCTGTTGAAAAATAAATGATGGTCCAACTAAATGCAAACTGGATGGAATAGCATGCTGCTGCAAGATGCTGTGGTAGCCATGCTCGTTCAGTATGCCTGCAATTTTGAATAAATCCCCAACAGTGTCACCAGCAAAGCACTCCCATACCATCACACCTCCTCCTCCATGCTTCACGGTGGGAACCAGGCATGTAGAGTCCATCTGTTCACCTTTTCTGCGTCGCACAAAGACACGGTGGTTGGAACCAAAGATCTCAAATTTGGACTCATCAGACCAAAGCACAGATTTCCACTGGTCTAATGTCCATTCCTTGTGTTCTTTAGCCCAAACAAGTCTCTTCTGCTTGTCGCCTGTCCTTAGCAGTGGTTTCCTAGCAGCTATTTTACCATGAAGGCCCGCTGCACAAAGTCTCCTCTTAACAGTTGTTGTAGAGATTTGTCTGCTGCTAGAACTCTGTGTGACATTGACCTGGTCTCTAATCTGAGCTGCTGTTAACCTGCGATTTCTGAGGCTGGTGACTCGGATAAACTTATCCTCAGAAGCAGAGGTGACTCTTGGTCTTCCTTTCCTGGGGCGGTCCTCATGTGAGCCAGTTTCTTTGTAGCGCTTGATGGTTTTTGCAACTGCACTTGGGGACACATTCAAAGTTTGCAAATTTTTCGGACTGACTGACCTTCATTTCTAAAAGTAATGATGGCGACTCGTTATTCTTTACTTAGCTGCTTTTTTCTTGCCATAATACAAATTCTAACAGTCTATTCAGTAGGACTATCAGCTGTGTATCACCCTGACTTCTGCACAACACAACTGATGGTTCCAACCCCATTTATAAGGCAAGAAATCCCACTTATTAAACCTGACAGGGCACACATGTGAGGTGAAAACCATTTCCGGTAACTACCTCTTGAAGCTCATCAAGAGAATGCCAAGAGTGTGCTAAGCAGTCATCAAAGCAAAAGGTGTCTACTTTGAAGAACGTAGAATATAAGACATATTTTCAGTTGTTTCACACTTTTTTGCTAAGTATATAATTCCACATGTGTTAATTCATAGTTTTGATGCCTTCAGTGTGAATGTACAATTTTCAAAGTCATCAAAATACAGAAAAATCTTTAAATGAGGTGTGTCCAAACTTTTGGTCTGTACTGTATATCTCCAATATTCTTCACAGAAGGACTTTATTATTAATGGAAAAAGAAATCCAAACCTACAGGGCCATGTGTGAAAAAGTGATTGCCCCCTAAACCTAATAACTTGTTGGGCCACCCTTAGCAGAAACAACTGCAATCAAGCATGTGAGATAACTGGCAATTATTCTTTTACAATGCTCTGGAGGAATATTGGCCCATTCATCTTTGCAAACTTGTTGTAATTCAGCCACATTGTAGAGTTTCCGAGCATGAACCGCCTTTTTAAGGTCATGCCAAAGCATCTCAATTGGATTAAGGTCAGGACTTTGACTAAGTCACTCCAAAGTCTTAATTTTGTTTTCATTAACACATTCAGAGGTGGACTTGCTGGTGTGTTTTTGATGATTGTCCAGCTGCATAACCCAAGTGCTCTTCAGCTCGAGGTCACAAACAGATGGCCAGACAATCTCCTTCAGGATTTTTTGGTAGACAGCAGAATTCATGGTTCCATATACCACAGCAAGTCTTCCAGGTCCTCTTCCAGGTTTTTAGACATCAGTGTAGCCATATTGTACATCTGGAAGCCTCTGATTTTTTATGAAGTCAGAAGAATACAGAGAGGCCAGGCGACACCATGAAAATCCTAATGCTTTGTGAACATCATTGTCCATTGTCCTATTTTCTATTATAAGTGATAAGTGTCTGATTATATGTCAGTTGCACATTTTCCTACATATATTTTAATAATTCACACTATGGTCTGATGTTAACCAAAACATATATAGTCTATATTCTGCGATTTAATCATATTTTAATATCCTATGTTCAGAAAAACAGCAAAATACAAGACAATTAGCAGATGCCTTAAGAGATAATCCTTTCAAAAGTGCTGCAACCTCCTCTTGGTGAAAGTGATACTTCACAATGGACAGGCTTTTCCACTGCTGAATTGAATTTTTGTTCAACATTATTAAGTTCCTTCAGTGATTTCCATTACCCGGTGTTTTGCACTCTTGGGACGTTTACATCTATCGGGTAATGGAATTTAAATATTGGATTGTGACACTGAAAGCCATTAGCAAGACAAAGGCGATCAGGATTCCTATCTGCAGGATCTGCGATGAGCTTCTACATACATGTCATATCTGCATCAATATTATTCTTGTCTATTTCACAAGGTGATGGTTGAGAAATGGAACAGACCAAGTCGATGCTCATGAAGCATATTGATTCATTGTCCAGTGTTTCCAGTCATCGCTGGTTTGAATTTTATTTTTATACACATCAAAATTTCCCTCTTGGAAATCCCTTTGTGTTGCCCACACTAGTACTTATCAGCACATTATATGACATCATAAAAAAAACCTGAAGCTAATAGATTATAAAGCCTATTGTCTATCTATCTATTGGAGATGAGACAATCAATTTGATGCAAATCAAATTTTTGACAACTTTTCAGGAACTTGCTGGACCCAGCAAACTCGAATAATTCACAATTCTATTTGTACTAATGGCCTAAAAAATCTGCTGCCATTTTACACATTGCAGAGATTGCTCTTCCCTATAATGCCTTGCTGTTATCACATTACATGATATAGCACAGCCAATCAGGAGGAACTATCATAGCCTGTTTAAAAGCATAGGCAGAGAATGCAGCATCTATTTTGTGGTGAATTTGGATAGTGATAAGACATCACAGCTCACAATTTAAAGCATCCCCATGCACTTCAGATGAACATCAACCAATACCAACGGTTTCTTCCGACAGTCTAATGTGTATCGGGGCACAGATTCTCCTTCGACAGATGATGTGAGGATACATAAGGATTATTTTGTTCTCTAAGACCATGTTCACACATCATGTTTTTTTTTGCGTCACAAATTTGCAGCAAAACCTGATCTCTCAAGGGAGGTTTGCTGCAGATTTTTCTTACAGTTTTGGTTCTTTTTTTATAAATTTTTGGTGTTTTTTCAATGTTTTTTTCACTGTTCTTCTATCTCTTTTTATGCCTTTGGAAGTGCATTGAGGTGAAGGGTGCATTGCTGGAAAAGGGAGAAAAAAAAAAAAAAAAACCTCTTTAAATCTCTTAGTTTGCGAGTGTGAACGAGCTGAGTGTGACCGGAGCGTAAGTGCGAACGAAAGTAAGTGTGTTACTTGTTTTTCAGTGAAGAGGTATTTGGGAATCCTGCTGAAAATACCTGTGTGAATTGAGAGATGATCTTAGTGCAATAAACTGGGACGATGTCCTGAGACATAAAGCTACACAAAGCAAATGGGAGACATTTATTAACATCCTGAATAGGACCTGTGCACAATATATACCCTTTGGGAATAAACATGCTAGAAATAGGAGGAAACCACTATGGCTAAATAGAGCTGTAAGGGGCGCAATAAGTGACGAAAAGAAAGCATTTAGAGAACTAAAGCAAGTAGGTAGTGATGAGGCATTAAATAAATATAGAAAATTAAATAAATTATGTAAAAAACAAATGAAGGCAGCAAAGATTGAGGCAGAGAGAATCATTGCCAGAGAAAGTAAAAATAACCCCAAAATATTCTTTAACTACATAAATAGTAAAAAACTAAAAAATGATAGTGTTGGCCCCCTTAAAAATAGTCTGGGTGAAATGGTGGATGAGGATGAGGAAAAAGCCAATATGCTAAATGATTTTTTTTCAACCGTATTTACACAAGAAAATCGCATGACAGAAAACATGATCAGTGATAACAAAAATTCTCCATTAAATGTCACTTGCTTAACCCAGCAGGAAGTACGGTGGCATCTAAAAATCACTAAAGTTGACAAATCCCCGAGCCCGGATGGGATACACCCGCGAGTACTGCAGGAATTAAGTAACGTCATAGATAGACCATTATTTTTAATCTTTAAAGATTCCATAATAACAGGGTCTGTACCACAGGACTGGCGTATAGCAAATGTGGTGCCAATATTCAAAAAGGGGACAAAAACTGAACTTGGAAATTATAGGCCGTAAGCTTAACCTCTACTGTGGGTAAAATCCTGGAGGGTTTCCTAAGAGATGCTATACAAGAGTATCTGAAGAAGAATAACCTCATGACACAATATCAACATGGGTTTACGAGGGACCGTTCCTGTCAAACTAATCTGATCAGTTTTTATGAGGAGGCAAGTTCTGGACTGGACCAAGGAAATGCAGTGGATGTTGTGTATATGGACTTTTCCAAAGCTTTTGATACGATTCCACACAAAAGTTTGATACATAAAATGAGAACAATGGGGATAGGGGAAAATATATGTATGTGGGTTAAGAATTGGCTCAGTGATAGGAAACAAAGGGTGGTTATTAATGGAAAACACTCAGACTGGGTCTCAGTTAACAGTGGGGTACCACAGGGGTTAGTATTGGGCCCCCTTCTTTTTAACATATTTATTAATGACCTTGTAGGGGGCATACAGAGTAATATTTCAATATTTGCAGATGACGCTAAACTCTGCAGGGTAATCAATACAGAGGAGGACAATTTTATATTACAGGAGGATCTATGTAAACTAGAAGCTTGGGCTGATAAATGGCAAATGAGCTTTAATGAGGATAAATGTAAGGTAATGCACTTGGGCAGAGGAAATAAAATGTATAATTATATGCTTAATTTTAAAACACTGGGCAAAACTGTAACTGAAAAAGACCTGGGTGTATTGGTGGACGACAAGCTCACGTTTAGTGGCCAGTGTCAGGCAGCTGCTGCAAAGGCAAATAAAATAATGGGATGCATTAAAAGAGGCATAGATGCTCATGAGGAGAACATAATTTTACCTCTATACAAGTCATTAGTGCGACGACACTTAGAATACTGTGTACAGTTCTGGTTTCCGGTGTATAAGAAAGACATAGCTGAACTAGAGCGGGTGCAGAGAAGAGCGACCAAGGTTATTAGAGGACTGGGGGGTCTGCAATACCAAGACAGGTTATTACACTTGGGGTTATTTACTGTGGAAAAAAGAAGGCTTAGGGGTGATCTTATTACTATGTATAAGTATATGAGGGGACAGTACAAAGACCTTTCTACTGATCTTTTTAGTCTGAGGCCTGAGACGGGGACAAGGGGGCATCTTCTACGTCTGGAGGAAAGAAGGTTTAATCATAATCACAGATGGGGATTCTTTACTGTAAGAGCAGTGAGACTATGGAACTCTCTGCTCCATGATGTTGTAATGAGTGATTCACTGTTAAGATTTAAGAAGGGCATGGATACCTTTCTTGAAAAGTATAACATTACAGGTTATAAATACTAGATTCCTTGATAGGGCGTTGATCCAGGGAACTAGTCTGATTGTCGTATGGAGTCGGGAAGGAATTTTTTTCCCCAATGTGGAGCTTAGTGTTTGTCACATGTTTTTTTTTTGCCTTCCTCTGGATCAACATGTTAGGCTATGGGTTGAACTAGATGGACTTAGTCTTCCTTCAACCTTAAAAACTATGTTACTATGTTACATAATGTTCTGTGAAAAAAAGAACCCCATTCTATTTTGGCATCAAAAACGCTGAAAAAATGCTGAAACTAATTTTGATGCATTTTGGTGCGTTTTTTTCACCACCCATTACTTCCTATGGGTGAAAAAACGCTGAAAAAACGCTGAAAGAAGTGACATGCTCTATTTTCCAAAAAACCATGCAAGGCACAAAATCCTGAACAAAAAAACATGATGTGTGAACTAAGAATTTTGGAATCTCACAGACTTTGATGCTACTGCAAAAGGCAGCAGAAAATTAGCATAAAAAAAATGCTGAAAGAACCATGATGTGTGAACATAGCCTAAGAGATATGTTGCAGTCAGAGGAGTCTGGCTGCAACTCTTTCATAGAAAACATAGGAATTTGCCGGACTGAGAACTAGCATGTATGGGGGAGTTGGGCAAGACAACTGCTGGCCGAACGATCAACCAAGACATTGTTTAGCCCACAGTTATCTAACTTATATGGGGAGATATTAGCCATTGAGATAGGGAGAGCAAGCCATGAAACAGTGAATAAACATTACAGATAGTGTATGGGAGCACAGAATTGAAGAACGGTTACCATCCTATTACCCATATAAGTTGAGGTTGCTTTAACATTACTAAAGCTGTGATTCTGTTAGAGAGGACTACAGAGAGAGAAAAATTTGGGAATTCAAACTGATAAGAATGTTCAACTCCTTGAGAATAGGACTCAATTTAACACCTGGATTTATGACTCACTACATGGATACAATTCACACCTCCACCAATGGAACTAAAGATAATTAAACATTCCAACAGCCTCTCCATTTGTAAGGAAAAACCCTAATTTGATTTCCTTGGCTTACCATTAGGATAATCACCCCTTACACCTCATGAAGAAATGTCCTGCTGTAATATCTCTTAGATGTTGTGCCTTTGTGTTTTCAATTCATTTGTAATCCCACCTGAATAAGGAGCATCTGTGCTCTGAAAGCTTGCAAATATATATTTTTTCGGGTTGGCCAATAAAGGTATCACTCTGAGAATACTTTTGTCATTTTTGGGCATAAAAGTATTTATATAGATTGTTAGAGATCTCGAAAGGAGTTTGGTACAGTCCTTAGATGCCTCAAAGTATTATACATGTCTTCTCAGAGCCATAGGAGGTCTTGCAAGACACGTGACATAACTTGATTTTTTGCTAATTTCAGTAGATTTGCCTGTTTGTCTGTCTAATCTATCTATTTGAGCATGTGCACATTGCTCAAGGGCACCTGCCCTTAGCCCCCCAGTCAACTACAGAATTCTGTGTTTCCACAAGGTATATTTGTTGCGTACATTTTTTAGACTGCCTTAAAGAGGACCACTAATTTTTTTAGGATTTAACTTAAAAAGCAGAGGTAATAATATTAATGATTTGGCAAAAAATTATAAACAAGGCATATACCAAGTGGGAGAAAAACTCCCACGAGCCTCTCAGTCACTTGAGCCACTTTAGCTGGTCGCCACCCTGCTCTGCTGACGTCACTCTCCCATGATTCATAGCATCGAGGAAAGTGAGTAGCAGTCTACCATCTGTGCACAAAGAAAATGACGGCACTTCCACTACAAAAACTAGTTGTGAACAGGTGCTTACTAAGAGCAGCTACCTCCATATATAATGAACAAATAAAGTAGCACACTGTAACACTGAGTATATAGATATGAAATATGAATAGCATAACTGCTGTAGAAAATAGAAATAAATGGAAAAGATTTTTTTTTTTTTCCCACACATAAGCAGACGGAGGTCTCTTAGAGAGGTATTCACATTGATAGGTCCTGACATCGAGAAACGCCTTACCGCGGCTGTCATGTACACATGAATTGGCCAATTTATGCGCTAAGATTTCTCATTTATTTACAGCAGTAATGCTATTCATTTTCCATACTTCATATTTACATGCGTTAAAAAAATTTTCAAAAAATCTTTTCCATTTATTTCTATTTTCTACAGCAGTTATGCTATTCATATATCATATCTATATACTCAGTGTTACAGTGTGCTACTTTATTTGTTCATTACCATCTGTGCACAGACACTGTGACTGATACTGGTTGTGCTCAGTGCTGCTGACATTTATGTGAAGGGTAAGCAGTGCTGCTCTAGATGCAGAGCAGGATCGCTAGGCTGCTGTGTATAAATACAACCATTGTGATGGTGAGTCAGCAGTAACCCAGCGATCCTGCTCTGCATCTGCTGGGTGGATCAATCAGGGTGCCGATCTGTGTCTGCAAAGGATCTGGAATTCTGCCCCTGCATTTCTTCCTTCCACCTCCCTTTTCTGTAGAGCCCTGCTTGATGTCCTTGCTGGGGGCTGGCTATTACCACCCACCCCCTCACACAGGATCCTGCACTGAAAAGACTCCAGTTTGCCAGTGAATTCATTGGGCCCCTCCCCCACTGTGTCACAGCAAACATGTGAGAGGAGAGGTGCTGGCAACAGAAACTACCTACTCAAGATGTACAGTACAGACCAAAAGTTTGGACACACCTTCTCATTTAAAGATTTTTCTGTATTTTCATGACTATGAAAATTGTATATTCACACTGAAGGCATCAAAATCATGAATTAACACATGTGGAATTATATACTTAACAAAAAAGTGTGAAACAACTGAAAATATGCCTTATATTCTAGGTTCTTCAAAGTAGCCAACTTTTGCTTTGATCACACTCTTGGCATTCTCTTGATGAGCTTCAAGAGGTAGTCACGGAAATGGGCTTCCAACAATCTTGAAGGAGTTCCCAGAGATGCTTAGCACTTTTGGCCCTTTTGCCTTCACTCTGCAGTCCAGCTCACCCCAAACCATCTCGATTGGGTTCAGGTCTGGTGACTGTGGAGGCCAGGTCATCTGGCGTAGCACCCCATCACTCTCCTTCTTGGTCAAGTAGCCCTTACACAGCCTGGAGGTGTGTTTGGGGTCATTGTCCTGTTGAAAAATAAATGATGGAATGGAATGCCGCTGCAAGATGCTGTGGTAGCCATGCTGGTTCAGTATTCCTTCAATTTTGAATAAATCCCAACAGTGTCACCAGCAAAGCACCCCCACACCATCACACCTCCTCCTCCATGCTTCACGGTGGGAACCAGGCATGTAGAGTCCATCTGTTCACCTTTTCTGCGTCGCACAAAGACACGGTGGTTGGAACCAAAGATCTCAAATTTGGACTCATCAGACCAAAGCACAGATTTCCACTGGTCTCATGTCCATTCCTTGTGTTCTTTAGCCCAAACAAGTCTCTTCTGCTTGTTGCCTGTCCTTAGCAGTGCTTTCCTAGCAGCTATTTTACCATGAAGACCTGCTGCACAAAGTCTCCTCTTAACAGTTGTTGTAGAGATGTGTCTGCTGCTAGAACTCTGTGTGGCTTGACCTGGTCTCTAATCTGAGCCGCTGTTAACCTGCGATTTCTGAGGCTGGTGACTCAGATAAACTTATCCTCAGAAGCAGAGGTGACTCTTGGTCTTCCTTTCCTGGGGCGGTCCTCATGTGAGCCAGTTTCTTTGTAGCGCTTGATGGTTTTTGCAACTGCACTTGGGGACACTTTCAAAGTTTGCCCAATTTTTCGGACTGACTGACCTTCATTTCTTAAAGTAATGATGGCCACTCGTTTTTCTTTACTTAGCTGCTTTTTCTTGCCATAATACAAATTCTAACAGTCTATTCAGTAGGACTATCAGCTGTGTATCCACCTGACTTCTGCACAACACAACTGATGGTCCCAACCCCATTTATAAGGCAAGAAATCCCACTTATTAAACCTGACAGGGCACACCTGTGAAGTGAAAACCATTTCCGGTGACTACCTCTTGAAGCTCATCAAGAGAATGCCAAGAGTGTGCAAAGCAGTCATCAAAGCAAAAGGTGGCTACTTTGAATAACCTAGAATGTAAGACATATTTTCAGTTGTTTCACACTTTTTTGTTAAGTATATAATTCCACATGTGTTAATTCATAGTTTTGATGCCTTCAGTGTGAATGTACAATTTTCATAGTCATGAAAATACAGAAAAATCTTTAAATGAGAAGGTGTGCCCAAACTTTTGGTCTGTACTCTATATATATTGTGACAGGGTCACTGGTATGATATATGAGGGGAGGTATGCGTCACGCAGATTTGTAAGTCTGTGTGAACTGAAACCAATAAACTTTCTGCCAGAATGTTATATGCTGGGGGTTAACTCTTTTAAAGGGTGTGGTTTTTATGGGAATGACATAGAGATGGGAGGGAAATCATTCCCCATACCTCCACCTCAGGGTGTGGCTGAGCGAGGCTTAAATGTTCAGTCCTGTTTTTTTTTCTGTTTAATAAACCCTACAGAAAAAAGCCGGGTTCCTGAGTCTATTTCCGGAAGCGGCCGAGCGAGTCATCTTACCACAGTTGGTGTGAGAGTGCGTGCAAGATTCCAGGAACACGTGTACCTGCCACAGAGACTGGTGGATGTCCTTGGTGAAGGCCGCCAGCCAGCCAGAGAAGTCCGGCAGCATGGAGGAGCTCATTAAGCACCTGGTGCAGAGCCAACAACAGATGCACCAGCAGAACTTGCAGAGCCAGCAGCAGCACCAGGAGACGACCAAAATGTTGGTTCAACAGATCTAGTTGCAGCAAAAGGTGCAGCAGAAGCACCAGCAGGAGCAGCAACAGCAGATACAGCTTCTGGCGGGCACCATTTAGGGCAGGGCAACCGCCCCTCCCCAGGGCCGACTGATGACTCCCGCGTCAGGAAGGCGGTAAGATGGGCCATGCAGAAGATGACGCCCGGGGATGATCTAGAAGCATTTCTGACAGTCTTTGAGAGGGTGGCTGATCGGGAGAGACTTCCACCAGAACAGTGGGCAGAGGTTCTGGCACCATATTTGTCTTGGGAACCCCAAAAGGCATATTATGACTTGGCACTGCAGGATGCCAAGGAATACACAAAGCTAAAGACAGAGATCTTAGCACGTCTGGGAGTGAATATGGCGGTGAAAGCCCAACGAGTCCACCACTAGGCGTATGCCAGCCACAAACCCCCTCGCTCGCAGATGTTTGACCTACTGCATCTTGTTCAGAAGTGGCTGCAGCCAGAGTCCTCCACTCCGGCCCAGATAATCGAGCAGGTGGTGATTGATACATTCGTGCACTCCCTTTTCAGGCCAGTACAGACTTGGATTGCCCAGGGCAATCTCCAGAACGCAGATGACTTCATTGGCCTGGTAGAGAGGTACCAGGTGGTTGAGAAATCCCTCAGAAAACCAGATATAGTCACTTCTCCGTACTGGAATACCCAAAAGGGGGTGGGTTCACCACTGGGGGGCGTCCCACTCCCACTGAAAGTGCCACAGGGGCTGTTGGTAAAGATTTAGTCTGTTGGCGGTGTCACAACCCTGGACACGTAACCGCCAGGTGTCATAAGTCCCCTGAGCCCATGGACTGCAGCCTAGGCAGACCGGTCTCCTATTATGCTTATCCAGCCTGAAGTGTGGACTGTCGACCCAAAGAGGGGCCGCAGGCATGTGCCGTGTCTGTTAATGGGGTGATGGTGCTTAGACTGTTTTATTCAGGAAGTTTAGTGACCCTAATCAGTGCCAACCTTCCCCACCAGCTGATCTCTGCCAAGACTGTTGGCATTCGCAGCATGCATGGGGAAGCCAAGGACTACCCTGTGGCCAGAGTGACAGTGGGAACAGACTGTGGTGCCCAATCCCAAGAGGTCGGGGTGGTTAAGGACCTGATACATCTCGTCATATTGGGGTGCTATTTCCCTGTCGACATCTGAAGGGGATGAGTTCCCATTGTGTGTCTTTGCTGGCAACGAGGATTAAACTGTGATGGAGAAGGCCGACCTCCCTGAGTTAGAGGTGACAGGAGAGAACTTTGGGTCTCCTCAAGTTCGGGACTTGACCTTGAAGGGAGCATGGGACAATGTTACTGTCTGTAATGGGGTTGCTCAAGAGCCAGGGGCAGACACCAGGTACCCACACTTCGCAGTTCAGGGGGAGTTATTGTTTCGGGTGACCAAACCAAGGGGTCATGAGATAGTGGAGCAACTATTAGTTCCAGGGCCATACCGACAGAGGGTATTAGATATGGCCCATTCACATGTTCTAGGGGGACACCTGGGGGTAAAGAAGACTCAGGAGAGGATATTGAGGAGGTTTTATTGGCAAGGGTGTTACCGGGCAATCCTGAACTATTGTAGGTCCTTCCCCACCTGCCAGATAACCGCCCCCTCTTCCCACTTCCGTAGTCCTTTAATGCCCCTACCTGTGATAGAAATTCCCTTTGAGAAGATTTCCATGGACTTAGTGGGGCCCTTAGTCAAATCGGCCCGGGGCCACCAATACATCCTGGTGGTAATGGACTATGTGACCTGGTACCCGGAAGCGGTACCACTGAGGAACTTGTCGAGTAGGAGCATAACCCGAGAAATTGTCCATATATTTGCCAGGACCGGACTGCCGAAGGAGATACTAACGGACCAAGGAACCCTGTTCATGAGCAAGGTAATGAAGGAGCTGTGTAAAGTCCTTCAGATTTCCCAGCTGTGAACCTCCATTTACCATCCGCAGACCGACGGCCTGGTGGAGAGCTTTAATAAAATCTTAAAAGCAATGCTCAAAAAGGTCGTAGAGAAGGATGGTCATGACTGGGACTACCTGCTACCGTTCCTGCTCTTCTCGGTAAGAGAGGTCCCACAAGCCTCTACAGGGTTCTCCCCGTTTGAGCTAATGTATGGACGACATCCGCGAGGGCTTCTGGATATTGCCAAGGAAACCTGGGAAGCCGAGGTTACGCCCCACCGGAGCATCATAGAACATGTCGCCCAGATGCTGGAGAGAATGGCAAAGTGATGCCTATTGTGAAGGCTCATCTCCTCCAGGCACAAAAGGCCAAGGCAAGGGTCTATAACCGGTCAGCGAGGCTGAGACAGTTCTAGCCTAGGGATCGCATTCTGGTGCTTATTCCCACCGTCGAGAGCAAGTTCCTGGCCAAGTGGCAAGGCCCGTATGAGGTGGAGAAATTCAGCGAAGTGAACTACAAAGTTCACCAGAGTGGCCGAAGAAAGCCACACCAAGTGTATCATGTGAACTTGCTCAAGCCATGGCAAGATCGGGAAACGTTGAGGGCTTGTTGTTTGGGAGCCAGTCTGAAAGCCAAAGTCGAGGACGTCATGGTAGCGGAGACTCTATCACCGCCACAGAAGCAACAATGTAGAGAGCTGCTGCAACGGAACCGTGACCTGTTCTTGGAGTTGCCGGGGCGTACGCAGGTGGTCGAGCATGACATGCTGACCGAAGCTCATGTTAGGGTAAACCTCAAACCCTATAGGATTCCTGAAGCCCACCGTGAGGTAATCTCAGCCGAGGTGAAGAGGATGCTGGACCTCGGCGTGATAGAGGAATCAAAGAGCGGATGGTCGAGTCCCATCGTTCTTGTGCCGAAGCCCGACGGGGAGTGGAGATTTTGTAATGACTACCACAGGCTGAATGAGGTATCCAAGTGTGACGCATACCCGATATATATAATACTGTCTGTGCGTAGTATGTGCTGAAGCACATGCAGCGTTTTATGCAGCCAATACTGTACATATTATACCTAAACTATTCACTAAGACCTCATGTGATATACCTAATACCACATTATGGAAATTATCCCTGTCATTAGTAGTCACAGCCGCAGTCCCTGCAATTTCTGTTGGATTAGGTGACCATCTAATGTGTATGGGGACTTTCTATAAAATGTAATCGCCTGATCCTTCCATTTTAGAGCACATGAACACTTAGCTTAGCAGAATGTTCCTGTGCATGGGGAAATTATGAGTGATACTGTAGCTGTCTCATGTATACGATGGAGTACATTATGGGGCAATGAGAGGAAAATTGTGAAGGGGCAATATTATAGCAAGGGAAAGTGGGGTGTAGGGTGAACATTATTCAGAGGGGTAATGTGGGAGAACATTATGGAGTGGGGCATTGTGGGGGGATATTATACAGGGGGCAGTGTAGTGGACATTTTGAAGGGGGCAGTGTTGCGGCACTTGTAGGGGAGCAGTGTGGGGGGAAGATATTATGGAAAGAGGCAGTGTGGTGGTATTTTAGAGAGGGGCTATGTGGGGGGATAATTTGGGGAGGGGCAGTATAGGTGGGATATTTTAGAGAGGACCAGTGTAAGGTCGAGTCCTAAGAGACCTCAGAGTATTATACATGTTTTTTCAGGCAGTAGGTGTACTCACAAGACATAGAAATTGATTTTCTGAAATTTCCTTGAGAATAAAGGATCAGACCTGTTGTAAAGTTGGAAGAACATCTAGTACACATTAGATAGCCTGCCATATCTGCCAAAATCTGCAGACTCGGTTAATGTTTAATAGGAATGATCAGTATATAACTCCACAGTATCATCTAGAGAGTAAAAAGTTTATAATGACAATATTAGCTTTATTTAATAAAAACCATGTCAAATATACCATATCGATACCATTATACCATATCCATGATAAAAAGGTAATTGCTACTTCAATAAAGAAGAGCGAGTTCTGGGAAGGTCAGACAGTAACTAAATGAAATTCACCATATCTGCTTGTTGGATAATACCCAAGCCATGTTAGGACTAGCCATATAAAAGGTTCATTAGATTATGGTTTACTTCTGTTTTACTTCTATACCAAAGCTATTTTCACATACCTCTCAGAGATCATTGCCTGGAGTTTCCTTACCATTAACCTGATACTCCCTGAGGAGAGGCAGTATACCTATGAGGGTGTAACCATGGCTCTTCACAAGGCCAACCAGATCCCTGCTCATTGCTGATAAGGCCCTAAAGACTGAAACAGATCTGTCCACAGATGGGTATCTCTAATTAGTTCATCTTCAGTCATTATCTAACATTCCTTCTGGAACGAGACATTGACTTATAGAGTAGCCATGTAATTGGCACTAGAGGTAATGTTGGTCCTTATGGAGGACAATTATCTGCATATATACCTGACATCACCCTCCCTGCTGAATATTCGGAAGTTTTACAGAGAGAGGCAAAATGCTACAATCTCTCGGTTATGTCAAGAGATGAGTTAACCAAAGGTGGACCTACCGCTTGTGCAGCTGCACAAAGGCCGATGGGTGAAGGAGGACAGCATGTGAGAATGGTTGGCTTCAACTAGACACTGGCTCAAAGCAATCGCAGTTCACCAGTGTGTTCTCTCCTCAGACAACTCAATCAGGCATCTGACTGTGCTCATTAAATGCCTCTGTATGTTTTTATTTATTTTAGGTTAGTCTTACCAAGGACTCCAACTCATAACCTGTAGCATGAAAGGCAGAGATATTTACAGTGATCCACAAGCTGCACTCTTATGCATAAGAACATTTTCTCTACCTAAACATCCAAATGGTATTCTTTATTCTTGCCTAAGTGGTATTCTTTTTATCCTATAACTGGCTAATTTATTAGCTAAGCTAGCCCCCCCACCCGCCTGTCACTGCTGATACAGAGACAGGGAAGGGAACAAGCACAGTCATAGTAAAGTGAGTATTGAGTGTCTGCCCACTAGAATTAGTATTTTGGGAAGCTATGCTACGTGAAGAATGCTCAGCAGAAGCTGGGGGAGATTTACTAAGTCAAATGCACTTGAATGTTAGGCAATACACATCCCAAAACTAGTTTACATGCACCACATTTATGAAGTATTTTAGACACTTTTTTCACTCTCAAAAAAAGATGGGAAAGGAGTGTAGAAAGCAGGAGTGGCGTGAAATGCAAAACCTTGCACCAAATTTTACTCTAAAATTTTACACAAACCATTAGTGCAAAGTAAGTGCAATAGGCGGAGTAAACTTAGACTAGAGAAATTCATCAAACATCTACTTTGATTAACTTGGCGTATTTTTAGGCTATCTAATCTGTTACTCTTTGAACCAGTGTCAATAGGAGTCTGTGGGTACCACAGCGGAGAGGTGCTGCTCACAACTTATGTCACAGTCTTCGTACTTATCATATAAACTTTGTATTCTATTTTAAACTTTCCGAAATGTTGGTCAAAGTCATCCATTAATAGTAACCCATGTTTCAACCTCAACTACTGCCCGGTGACTTGTGTTATGTGGACACATTAGGTCTCAGCTCCGTGTAGCTATAGCACGGGTGATTTATGGCACCCGGAGAAGACTCCGCATGTCACGTTTATAATAAATAATCAGATCAGTTATATAAAATGGGTAACACTGTAAACATCTGCAATCTACAGGGCATATAAGCACTTTTATCAGCACAATCATCTGTTCAAGGGCCTCTGATATATAGCCTATAAAAAGCAGCAAATAATTTGATATTGGTTTCTAACTTGGATGTGGCCTTGAAATGATGTTGGATGCGGATAAATGTTTGAAGACATGGCAAATATGTGAGTATAAGGTGTATGTGGGGGAGGGGAGCTTTTGAACTATCAAGAAAAGTCAATGCGCTGCCATGTGAATAATAATAATAATAATAGTTTTTATTTTTATAGCGCCAACATATTCCGCAGCACTTTACAAATTTAATACTAAGTGCAGCCAGTATTGTTATTATTACGTCTAAGACCCATTAGCCAGTGGGTTTTAAAGGGAATTTTTCAACAGAAAATGACCTGATGTTTTGGTTTTCCTTAAAAATGAAATTTTTTTTATTTTAGACTTTTTTTTCATTTTCATACTATCTATCTGTTTATCTACCTATCAATCAATCTATCTACAAAAAGAAAACAGTGCACTCTGTGAGGGCCAAGAAAACAATGGAAACACTGAATCTAAATTGTATTGTTACTCAGTAAGATGTACTTACAAAAAATGTGCATAAATTGGCCAATTCATGTGTGCCCATCAACCACGGCAAGGTGACCTCCCTCTGATGGGTCCTATTCTACCCTACATGCCACTTTTGGGCCATAAGGTTTTCGATACCTAATCTGAGAGTAACATAATGTAGAAGAAGAGAGCCTGATTCCAGCGATGTGTCACTTACTGGGCTACTTGCTTCAGTTTTTTATAAAATCTGTTTTATCAGTTGGAGATTATCACTAGAGGACTAATAAATATGCTGCCAGGTAGTCCCACCCTGCACCTACCACTGATTGGCATCTTTCTGCCTATGCACAGCGTACACAGAAAGCTGCCACTGCCAATCAGTGGTGTGGGTGGGGTTATACACAGCTCAGCATTCAGAGAACTGCTAAGATCAGAAAACAAAAGTTTTTAATCAAAACTGCAACTTCTAGTAAGTGACACATCACTGGAATAAGTGTCTCTACCCTTAGATCACGCGTATGAAGCTTTTTGACTTCTTTTTTTGTGTATTGAGCTGTATTTTCATTGGCACCTTTTGGGGCTACTTAGATATTTTGATCTCTATTTACTGCATCTTTTGGAGAGGTACAGTGACCAAAAAAATGGCAATTTACTTTTTATTCTAGTTCCTTTATGGAGGGAAAAATAATTTCCTATTCAACCCAACCACTGACTGGGCTCTATACCAGGACCAAGATGGGAAGGAGGGGACCTTCATTTCACCCTGCCTGCCATTTCATCCCACCAGCATCTTGATGATCGACAGTGTCATTGAATTGGTTAAACCTCAGTGATAGGAGCTAACTCAGATCGCTGCTGTTAGAGGCAGGTGCTAGCTGTATAATACAGTTGACACCTGCTGGGTAAGCAGCAAACTCTTCATGCACCCAACTTTCACCATACATGTAGTTAATGAGAGGTTAAGCTCCTATTAATCCACACAGGACAAAACTTATTGTGCAGAGAAGGAGGAAAAATTCCACTGCCAGTATCTTCAATATTTCAGTAAGATTCTGATGCTTTTATTTTTCCTCCCTCTCCTTTGTTTTCCTTGTTGCACTACAAGTTTCTGTGTCAGATCTTCTTATGGGTGAGCTGACTTTTCATTATTTTTACAAATTATTGGGCAGTTTGGTGAATAGAGTGTAACAGAAATACAGCATGAAATGAGGACTTTCCCGCTTCAACCTGCCTCCTTATACCCCTCTCACAAATTGATGACGGCTGTCGTGCATGGGTATTGTAATGCAACGGTGTTCACACAGTGTGGTGAAGAAGCAGTGACCCAGGTTAGTTCAACTTAAAAGTCTTTATTTTGGCATGTCACAACAAAAAGGCAAACGTTATCCTCCGGATCGCAGTCTAATTGTCCAAACAGTCGTTAACACTCCGTTGCCGTGGGTGACGACACCGCCGTATTTCCAGTGGGTGCGTCAGTGGCTTTGTTTTCCATGACTCTGGCCTGTGTTCAGTCTCACATAAACCTGTGCTACAGAGAACTCCTGCTCTCAAGCTTGCAAGCCAAAAACTGACACACCCAGACCTTTACTGCAGGTTTAAATGAAAGCTGTGGCCATGGGCAACTTGTAAGACCCGGACTGGAGAGAGAGACCCACCCCACTACCGTTCCTAATGATCTCTCCAAAAATAAAAGCCCATATCAGATTTTCCTAAATCTGACTTGGTCAAATAGTTTGACCAAGTCCACATTTACTTTTATATTTCATTGCAACCAATGCACTCCAGTGGGTTCAATGTGCATCTAGGCGCATCCTGGCGGACATATAAAGGCCCTCACATATGATTCCCCTTACTGTCTCACATACCCCCCTCTGTTCAAACTTGTGGGGTTGAACTCCTGTCACCATGCAGGGTGCCCGTGACATGGCAACCGCATTCCCTTGTGACTTCCCAGCTCGATGTTACACTGAAAAACTAAAGTTTTGCAAGGCCAAAAAATATCTAGTGACCTGAGCATTCCTTTCCTTAGCATTTCTCATCCTGACCAGGGGTGAGTGGGCTGTCACCAGTCAGAGCTGTCGTCTCAGTATGGGTTCAGTTCTGACTGTCACCAGCAGAGGGACATGACCCTTTCCCAGGCTCCGGGGTTTGCAGGGGCCGGCATGATACCCGCAGTGGGGCAGAGTCCCATCCGAAGTCCTGGGTGGCTGTATAATGCTTGATCAGGCTAACCACCTGGTCTAGGTTACCCAGGTCCCTTCGTCCCTCCCAATGTTGCATGGCAGAGTTTGCACCAACCGGTCAACTACTACCCTCTCTACCATTTGGGCTAGGCTCAAGGTCTCAGGCAAGTTCTCAGCTTTAGGTTTTTCTATTTTTCCCTGCCATTGTTTTTTGTTTTACATTATTGTTTATCATTTGCTCTTTTGTATTTAACACGAGTCTCTATACATAAAAACTGTTTCACTTAATTTTTTTCAGGAGATATTCCACATTATGTACTGAAACTTCATGGATGCCAATAACGATGAAGAGGACTGTATGTATACCATACGTGTAAACTTTTGGTAATGCTTGTCTTTGTTATTATTATTATTATTATTATTATTATTATTATTAAACGGTCTTCAGCTCGATCTTGAGCCATGGTGACTTGATGGATGAAGTCGATGATCTATCTTGTGCAAGGCTAGATAGGTCCACCAGGTCTTCTCCGCCATTATCTTGATTGTATCAACCCATCGAGTTGTTGATCTTCCTCTTCACCTTGTTCCTTCTATTCATCTGACCATGATGTCCTTCTGCAGTGATTGCTCTCTTCGTATGATGTGTCCAAAGTACACAAGTCTTAGCTTGGTGATCCTTAAAGCGCTTGTTTATCTTTGGCAGACCCATTGAGAAAGAATAGAGCGCGGATGAAGAAGACAGATATGTTTTTCTTTTTTTCTTTTTTTTATACAACCTCCAGTGTTGTTGGGTCTCCTCATGCTATCATTATGCCCTTGAAGCACATCGATTAATGCGACATGTCACTGCGGTGAGAAGTAAGGTACCTTTATCCCGTCTCTTTACTGAGACCTGTTCTACACTGAAATGGTAGAAAACTATCTTGAATAATAATGGATTCTTGTTCTGGAAGATCATTGCTGATGACATTAATGGTTTAAGGCTTCTGAATTCTGATTGATTGCTGTAATCTGCAGAAACTATTTCAAGACACAGATTTATTATTATTAAGCCTATAAAATGATATCAGGGTCAGTGCAGGCACATTATTTGGGTTGTGATGCAAACAACATTGCCTATGAGAAGATTAAATCTTTTCATAAACCTAATAAGTTAAAATAAGGAGAACACGCTTTCATTGCCCGTTCTCCGAGCAGCCAGACGCCTGTATCTAGCGTTTACTAAATGAAATATTGAATGCGTTTTTTTTTACTTTACATTGTAACCTTCACAATCCAGTGAGTACACGGTGTTATATTCTATCTCCGAGGTTGTCTTTGCAGATTAGCGTAGCAGCAAACAATTTTGCTTTGCATATGGTTAGAATGATAGTTTAGGAATCTGAAAAGATGATTTTAACAAAGTGCTTCCTTATGTCCTGCTGATTGATATAATCACAGGTAGCTGGTAACTTAAGTGTTTGCATTTGCATATGAAAAGAGAAGAACGATTACATTTGATTTGGGAAAATCTACAGAATAGAGAAATGGTAACACAATAAAAATATATTTTTTCTATATATATAAAATACTGTCTCACTAAAGAAGATAAAGAAGCTATATAAATATGATACCAATAATGATTCACATACATATATAGTTGCAGAAGAAGAAGACATATATTTTTCTTTTCTTGCAAACTCCTGTTGGGATCGGTCCAAAATTTTGGCCCCTCAAGGGCATAGTCAGGTGCACTAAATGGTTGAGAACCAAGTGAAAAAACTAAAAGAGTTTGAGCATGATGTGTTCCCCCTTCTTTCAATATTGTTATTGACATAAAATAAAGGGAATGTGAATAAAAAAATCTTAACATTGAAAAAAAAATTGAAATATTTTAATCTCATATTGGCTATTTGGTCAATCATTGTAGGCTTTCACATCCTGTTTTCTGCAGTGTACTTGTCAGCTTTGCTATGTAGGCTGGGACAGAATAATTGAAGGATGTGCAATAATCACAGCTCTATGGCATAGCTGGAGGCAGGGCCGGCGTCAGCACCCGGCGCACCCGGGCAAGTGCCGGGTCCCTGAGCAGGCAGGGGGGCCCATTGGCGGTCGCGCACCCCGCTGGGCTTTGGGCAGAGGAGAGCGGTGTCAGCGCCCGCCCTTCCCCCCCGCTTGCTCAGGGCCCCGGCAGCCGGATACTTACCTCTCCCCGTGCCTCTGCAGATCCGCTGTCTTCCTGCTGTGCGCTCCCTGTGACGTCTCAGGTCAGAGGGTGCGGTGACGTCTTTACACCGCGTCCTCCCCTGAGCCGTCACAGGGAGCGCTGAGCGGGAAGACGCCGACAACGCTGGAGTCCGGACCCGAGCAGCGGGCAGTGGGCAGCAGGTAGCAGGTGAGGAGGAGGGAGGTGAGTATTTGATTTTTTTTTTTTTAATGTATGGAGGCATGGGGCATTATAAAAGGGGGGGGGGGGGGCAGGCATCCTGCATGGGGCATTATAAAGAGAGGGGGGGGTGGCATCCTGCATGAGGCATTATAAAGGGGGGGGCAGGCATCCTGCATGGGGCATTATAAAGAGAGGGGGGGTGGCATCCTGCATGGGGCATTATAAAGAGAGGGGCGGGTGGCATCCTGCATGGGGCATTATAAAGAGGGTGGGGTGGCATCCTGCATGGGGCAGTATAAAGAGAAGGGGGGGCAGGCATCCTGCATGGGGCATTATAAATAGAGGGGGGGGATGGCATCCTGCATGGGGCATTATAAAGGGGGAGGTGGCATCCTGCATGGGGCATTATAAAGAGGGGGGGTGGCATCCTGCATGGGGCATTATAAAGGGGGGTGGCATCCTGCATGGGGTATTATAAAGAGAAGGGGGGCAGGCATCCTGCATGGGGCATTATAAAGAGAGGGGGGGGTGGCATCCTGCATGGGGCAGTATAAAGAGAGGGGGGGTGGCATACTGCATGGGGCATTATAAAGAGGGTGGGTGGCATCCTGCATGGGGCAGTATAAAGAGAAGGGGGGCATCCTGCATGGGGCATTATAAAGAGAGGGGGGTTGGATCCTGCATGGGGCATTATAAAGAGAGGGGGGTTGGATCCTGCATGGGGCATTATAAAGAGAGGGGAGGGTGTGACATCCTGCATGGGGCATTATAAAGAGAGGGGGGGTGGCATCCTGCATGGTGCAGTATAAAGAGAGGGGGGGTGGCATCCTGCATGGGGCATTATAAAGAGAGGGGGGGTGGCATCCTGCATGGGGCATTATAAAGAGGGGGGGTGGCATCCTGCATGGGGCATTATAAAGAGAGGGGGTGACATCCTGCATGGGGCATTATAAAGAGGGGGGGTGACATCCTGCATGGGGCATTATAAAGATAGGGGGTGACATCCTGCATGGGGCATTATAAAGAGAGGGGGTGACATCCTGCATGGGGCATTATAAGGTGGGGAACAGCCTGCATGGGGCATTATAAAGGGGGGGCCAGCCTGCATAGTGCATTATGTGGGGGGAACAGCCTGCATGGAGCATTATAAAGAGAGGCGGTGACATCCTGCATGGGGCATTATAAAGAGGGGGGGTGACATCCTGCATGGGGCATTATAAAGATAGGGGGTGACATCCTGCATGGGGCATTATAGAGAGAGGGGGTGACAGCCTACATGGGGCATTATAAGGGGGGGGGACAGCCTGCATAGTGCATTATGTGGGGGGAACAGCCTGCATGGAGCATTATAAGGGGGGGGGGCAGCCTGTATGGGGCATTATGTGGGGGGTAACAGCCTGCATGGAGCATTAAAAGGGGGGGACAGCCTGTATGGGGCATTATGTGGGGGGTAACAGCCTGCATGGAGCATTATAAGAGGGGGGGCAGCCTGTATGGGGCATTATGTGGGGGGTAACAGCCTGCATGCGGCATTATATAGGGGCCAGTATCCTGTATGGAGCGTTATAAGGGGACAGGTATCCTGTATGGAGCGTTATATGGGGGCCAGTATCCTGTATGGAGTTTTATAAGGGGACCAGTATCCTGTATGGAGCGTTATATGGGGGCCAGTATCCTGTATGGAGCTTTATAAGGGGACCAGTATCCTGTATGGAGCGTTATATGGGGGCCAGTATTCTGTATGGAGCCTTATATGGGGGCCAGTATTCCGTATGGAGCCTTATATGGAGGCCAGTATTCCGTATGGAGCCTTATATGGAGGCCAGTATTCCGTATGGAGCCTTATATGGGGGCCAGTATTCCGTATGCAGCCTTATATGGGGGCCAGTATTCCGTATGAAGCCTTATATGGGGGCCAGTATTCCGTATGGGGCCTTATATGGGGGCCAGTATTCCGTATGCAGCTTTATATGGGGGCCAGTATTCCGTATGGAGCCTTATATGGGGGCCAGTATTCCGTATGGAGCCTTATATGGGGGCCAGTATTCCGTATGGAGCCTTATATGGGGGCCAGTATTCCGTATGGAGCCTTATATGGGGGTCAGTATTCCGTATGGAGCCTTATATGGGGGCCAGTATTCCGTATGGGGCCTTATATGGGGGCCAGTATTCCTTATGGGGCCTTATATGGGGGCCAGTATTCCTTATGGGGCCTTATATGGGGGCCAGTATTCCGTATGGGGCCTTATATGGGGGCCAGTATTCCGTATGAAGCGTTATATGGGGGCCAGTATTCCGTATGGAGCCTTATATGGGGGCCAGTATTCTGTGTGGAGCGATTCACCGGTTTCTGAGCTATTGTGGAATTTACAATAGATATCACTCATGTAATGTAAGAAGTGAAATCTTTGCATTGTACTATATATATATATATATATATATATATATATATATATATATATATATATATTTCTCCGCCGTATCTCAGCATCATGAATCGTGGTATGTGTTAAAGGGGCCCACTGAGACTCTTTCGCCCGGGGCCCAGAAAAACCTGGAGCCGGCCCTGGCTGGAGGTACTGTATAGATATGGCAGGATAGAGAGGATAGAGAGTTGACCACAGTGCCATGGTCTGACTTCCAATCCCATCCTCCGCAGCTGCCAGACCAGGGCAGAAATAATTGGCCCGGCATCCTGGGAACCTCTGGTGTTCACTAGGCCCCACATCGTCATGATATCATGTGATACATAGTCACTAGGCCTCATGCGATGGCATGACGTGCATTGTGCCAAGATATTATAACTTTGCAGGACCTAGTAACCGTCAGAGATGCTTAAGATGCTGGGTCGAGGATGTCCACCACAGAAGTGAAGACTGTCGCAGTCAGGGTGCCATGGAGGGCCGTACAGGATGCCGGACCAGGACAATGCAAATGCTTTGCCCAGCTTTAGCATATTAGTAACACAATATATACAGATAAAGCTCTTCTTGCAGCTCTATCACTACTGTCAGGTATTTGGGGAAGAGGCTGTACTCCGTAACTTACTGGAGACTGTTATAGTGTATGACATTTTTCTGTAAATTGATTCCCATTGTTTTCAGTTGTCAGTATGCACACACGGCTCAACTATCTATACAGACAGTGCAGGAAGGAGAGGGTGTCTCCAATATGGTGCCACCAGGAAAATAAAAAAGAATAGCTACTGCTATTTCGCCGATTAGAATGGCCTCTATTCTACAGGGTTGGTTAGAAAGATTGTGGGGCCCTGAGAAAAAGTAAGGCTCATATTTCAAAAGCAATATACAGTTATGGCCGAAAGTGTTGGCACTCTTGAAATTGCTCCAAAAATCAAGTATTTGTTCTAGAAAATTATTGCAATTACACGTTTTCTTATACACATGTTTATTTCCTTTGTGTGAACGGGAACAACACAAAAAAAACAGAAAAAAGGCAAATTGGACATCATTTCACGCAAAACCCTCAAAATGGGCACATATCAAATAAAGCTGGGACGTACACCCAGATTCAGTGCGCATGCCCAGAAAGCTGATAGTCATGGCGCAAGCGCAGGATCTGTTGAGAGATTTCGGTGACATAGGGAGCAGTGAAGGGAATGAATTATGGGTGTGGAGAATTTGAAAAGGCACTTGACTAACCGTGACTGGAAAGCTCGAGATCCCCACCCCTATGACTGGAACAGAAGGTATATGGGGGCCATCGTTAAAGTATAAAAAGTATTTTCTTTTTGCAAAAAATACTGGGACATTTTGCTTGAGAAAAATATGTTAGTGATGCAATGTGCACTGTGCACCACTAACAAGACATTTGGGGCAGTTTAATATAAAAAAGGATGTGACAGTTTCCCTTTAAATATTGTATCTCTTAGCCTATAATAACGAATGTGGTTAGTTTTAACTATCCTAGAGGTCCAAGCTGGTGAAAGGGTTAACCATCACATCCCTGGTGGTCTAAGGCAGTCAAAGTCATAATGATCATATTCCTAGTGATCTAGCAAAGTGAAAGTAGTGATCATACTTCATAAGACCAGGGGACTAAAACTTAATAATTAAGAGAAAAAATGTTGTCGTCTGGACTTTTCCATGATTTATGGATTGTTTCATGAATTAGTATTAGAAAAATTGGGGATTGTGTCAAAACCTAGATCCACTTACCTGCTCCTTGTACAGAGCATTTCAGTTGTCACCAGTACTAGAATACTTAGTAAAATTAATGTGTGAGCATGGCCGAACAACTTATCACAATGTAAAACAGCTCTACAGGTAAACTAAGGATAAGCTAACAAAGTAGCGAGGAAATTATGTGTTTGGTTCCTTTTAAGTCTACAGCGGACAATTAATCTTTCTGTTTTGTCAGTTCAATATGTACATGCAAACCTATAAGTAAATAAAACGCTTTGCCCCGAATAACTTACTTTACATAGATATACATTGGTAAGGTTGAAAGAGGACACTACACACCTTAGTGATTTCATGCAATGCAGATGTAGAGGAATTTGTGAGGCCAATGACATTTTTTTTGTGTGTAAAAATAAAAATAGTGCTAAAAAAAATTACAGGGATTAATTACCAAGCCCCAAAAAAGTAAAAAAAAATTCTGAGGGTTTTCCTAGTTTTATTTCTCTTACAGTAAAAAAAATACCTTCCAATGGCACTAGCTAAAGCCATGAGGCCAAATTACAACTTTTTTCAAGTTTCCCAACTAATAATATGTCATTCATAAAAATCTACTTGTCTTTATCTAACTTCTGGCTGTTTTATGAAGAAGTATATAGAAGTTTTCATGCAGAATTTGAAAGGAAAAAAGTGGCATTTTTCACTGGATGCCATATTATGGAGCCATGTGCATACAAGCAGCAAGGTAGCGCACAGACACCGTACGATACATATAAGCAGTACAGATTTTATAAGGATTTCGCAGAGCTACTATTGGAGAATAACTTAGTAATATAGAATCTAATGGAGCATAACTAATTTTTTTCATTTTTAAAATTCTGAAAAGTCTGTATAAAACTGGATACATATGGAAGTACAGTAAGCAGGACTGTATATACAGCTTTGAGCCCTGAGAACAGATATGCTCCCATGTAGTCAATGGTGGACGTTTAGTATCAATGTAATTCTACTTCTCTTCTGATATAACCCCAAGGACAAAATACAATCTGGGTGAAGTATGTATCAAGAAGCTCTGACACTCTTAATAACACAATACTTTTTATTTTTGTCAGGAAAAACGTGATTCCATCCAGGAATTCCATCACTGCCCTAGTTTCTGGACTGCCAATACTTGACAGTAGGTGTCCATGCAATTATACACTGTGTGCAGAATTATTAGGCAAGTTGTATTTTAGAGGATTATTTTTATTATTGATCAACAACTATGTTCTCAATCAACCCAAAAGACTCATAAATATCCAAGCTTAATATTTTTGGAAGTTGGTGTGTTTTTTTTTTTAGATTTGGCTTTCTTAGGAGGATATCTGTTTATGCAGGTAACTATTACTGTAAAGAATTATTATTCAACTTAATAAAAACCAAATATAATCCCATCTCACTTGTTTATTTTCACCAGGTAAACCAATATCAATGCACAAAATTTAGAAATAAACATTTCTGACATGCAAAAACAAAAAACAAAAAAATTAGTGATCAGTATAGCAACCTTTCTTTATGATGACACTCAACAGCCTTCCATCCATAGATTCTGTCAGTTGCTTGATCTGCTTTCGATCAACATTGCGTGCAGCAGCCACCACAGCCTCCCAGACACTGTTCCGAGAGGTGTACTGTTTTCCCGCCCTGTAGATCTCACATTTTATGATGGACCACAGGTTCTCTATGGGGTTCAGATCAGGTGAACGGCCATATCATTATTTTTTCTTCTTTTAGAACTTTACTGGCCAGCCACGCTGTGAAGTAGTTGGATGCATGTGATGGAGCATTGTCCTGCATGAAAATCATATTTTTCTTGAATGATACCGACTTCTTCCTTACCACTGCTTGAAAAAGTTGTCTTCCAGAAACTAGCAGTATGTCTGGGAGTTGAGCTTCACTCCATCCTCAACCCTAAAAGGTCCCACAAGTTCATCTTTGATGATACCAGCCCATACCAGTACCCCACCTCCACCTTGCTGGCGTCTGAGTCGGAGTGGAGCTCTCTGCCCTTTATTGATCCAGGCTCTGGCCCATCAAGAGTCACTCTCATTTCATCAGTCCATAAAACCTTTGAAATATCAGTCTTAAGATATTTCTTGACCCATTCTTAAAGTTTTATCTTATATTTCTTGTTCAAAGGTGGTCGTTTTTCAGCCTTCCTTACCTTGGCCATGTCCCTGAGTATCGCACACCTTGTGCTTTTTGATACTCCAGTAACGTTGCAGCTCTGAAATATGGCAAAACTGGTGGCGAATGGCATCTGACAGCTTCACGCTTGATTTTCCTAAATTCATGGACAGTTATTTTGCGCCTTTTTTGGCCAGCACGCTTCTTGCGACCCTGTTGGCTATTTGCCATGAAACGCTTGATTGTTCGGTGATCACGCTTCAAAAGTTTGGAAATTTCAAGACTGCTGCATCCCTTTGCAAGACATCTCACAATTTTGGACTTTTCAGAGCCCGTCAAATCTCTCTTCTGACCCATTTTGCCAAAGGAAAGGAAGTTGCCTAATAATTAAGCACACCTTATATAGGGTGTTGATGTCATTAGGCAACTCCCCTCCTCATTACAGAGATGCACATCACCAGATTTACTTAATTGGTAGTTGGCTCTCAAGCCTATGCAGCTTGGAGTAGGACAACATGTATAAAAAGTATCATGTGATCAAAATACGCATTTGCCTAATAATTCTGCACGCGGTGTATGGGTGACTGAGTATAACACCATGTAAATTGAATGTTATATGTGTCCCTAATACAGAAAAGTAAATAAATCTTGATCAGATTCTTTTACAAAATATATGTAGGGGGAGAATGTTTTATCCACCATAAAAACTTGACTGGGACACAACAATATTTTGCTTTAAGTCACTTTTCAAGTATGACAAGCTCATTAAAGATATGACTAAATGATATGGCTCTTACCTTAGCGTTAACTGTCAGTGAAATGGTTTTCACCCTAGTGTCAAGTTCTAGTAATCCAATGACATCTCTGGTACCACATTAATGAAACTGACTGGTAGAGTTGAGCAAAAAGATTCATATGACCCTGGGCTAGCGGCCACATCACTAGTATTGATGAGCGGACCCGTGGAAGTTAGGGTTCTGGTGCCCTACCCAAACTTTATACCAAAGTTTGGTTCTTGTACCAGAACTTTACCCGTACTTGAACTAGAACCCAAACCCCATTGAAAACAATGGAGACCTGAACTCTGGAGCTGGAAAATTCTCTTTCTCTCACTTCCCCCGGAACTCTGAACGTTGCAACAGACTTTTGGGAGAAGTCTATGTCCGGCTTTGAGCGCCAGACACTAAAGTTCGAGTTCGCTAATCACCAGCTCCTGGCTGGCAGACCAGACACCTATCTGTGAACCATCTCCCACCTTCTAGCATCTCTGGCATCTTTTCTGATTAGTAGTTCTACAGCAACATCATGCATATGTCATGATGAAGCGATGATGTCGCACTAGGCCTACTAATTAGAAGAGGCGCCAAGGATGCCAGCAGGTAGGAGGAGGTTGACAGTGCTCTGGAATGATGTCCATTACCAACATCTTTTTGCTCAACACTATTGTCTGTATGCAAAACAGTAAAAGATTACTGTATGCACACTTACTGTCATCCTTCTACTGATGTCTGCATAGGATCAAAAGCCATGATGTCACGTTCATCTGTCACAGGACCACTGAAGCATGTGATTGACTGCAGTGGTCAGGTCCCTAGAGAAGCAGATCATTGAATGTTTCTTTTTGTAACAATCTGTGTTAGTCACTTAACCTCTGCAGCCAATCACAGGCCTCAGTGGTACTGCGATAGAAGAACAGTAATGAGGTAGAAAAAAGCTGGAGTAACAATAAGTGCAATAGGGTGTTATCCGAATGACAATGAGGAGACCAAAGTAAGGTACTCACCTGGTGTGCTTGTGTGACCACAACCACTAAAAGGCTCAAGGCTACTGCAGACCCATGGCTAAGGTACAACAGAAATGAAATAATAGGGTTAATTCTCCACTGCCGGTAATCAAAGATGGAAAAGAAGAACGGTGTCCAAGAATGCAGTTTATTAATCAACACGTTTCGAAGTTCCAAACTTCTACATCAGGACAGTGTGAATAATTTACCCTATTATTCCATTTCTGTTAGAAGAAAGGTAATGTCATGGCTTCCAGCTCCATGGGGGAGACGGCAGGTAAGTATTCATCAATTTCGTTTTCTTTCACCCCATGCATGGTTTGATCAGACAACAACTTTAAAATCCGCAGCTGCACATAAATTATTTCATAAAATCATAGAATGGTAGAGTTGGAGGGGACCTCCTGTGTCATCTGGTCCAACCCCCTGCTCAAAGCAAAATTCACTAAACCATCTCAGACAGATGTCTGTCCAGCCTCTGTTTCTGCCATCCTATTGAAATAATTAACTATAACCTTGCAGAATGTGCTTGAAAGATGATCCATAACCATTCATCAATATTTGTACTCCAATTTCCTCCACACAATAAAGAATCAGTATAGAGTGCAAGAAATTCATCTAAATCTCCGGGCTTATTGATATAGCAACATGAGGACATCTTATTTTATATAGGGCACCAGGTTTTTTTTTGCTATAGACTGACAGAGGCAATCATAAATCTCAATTTATCCGGTAATCATGGATACAGGGATCATTTCAGGTAACAGAACAACGGACTCCTAGCGACCAGTAGCTCTGCGATGTGGAAGCTGAAAAGGAGAAATCCGGCACTCGAGAAAAGCATAAGTCACATAACTCATTATTACATACACAACAAAGAACAGAGTGTTTACATATGCAGCATGCTATACCTACAAAATATAATGCAAAGTAAATATCTGCCTTTTCATAATTTGTTTTTAGGTCCACAGGTCATTTTCAGTTGTTTTATTCTATATTTTTTATGGTCCGGAAGCTGTTTTGTGATACAAAACACTAGATCTCCTGCATAGAAATAATTGCAATGAAAATTATTCAAACCCCATTGCAAATTAGGTTTAATGGTAGAATTTACCAACTTTTTGCAGTTTGCAATAAACCAATCAAACAAGAATTAAAATAGCTCAGCACAACTAAGGGTCCATTTACACTGTGCAATTAAATGACTGTCAACTGGCAGCATGTTTGCTGTTCAGCTGTTGTTTTACAGTGCATCACAACAAATCGTTTCACCTGCCAAACAAGTGGTTTCCTTATTCATTGAGTTTGTTAACGCTGCATGATTATTCTGCTTGTTACTGCTGCATGATTATTATTAACGCTTATTCACATTAATCGTGCAGTTTAAATACACCGTAATATAACAAGTGGTTCATAAGTTATCTCAGGTGTGCTTTAGATGAAACACATCAAATACCTGGACTGGCTAGGGGTTTGCTGACTGTGATGTTTGAATATATGTTCAAAATATGTGAGAAGGGTTCAAAAATTAAAGGAAAAGATTATTGCCTTACACAAGCAATGAAAAGGTTACAAATAATCCAAGAGCACTGAATGTTCTTAGAGATACAGATGGAAGAAGAATTCCCAAGTTCAGAGGGAAAGGAACGCTGGTTTTACTACCGGAACGTGGTAGAAAGAGGAAGATGTCACTGGCTGCCACCAGATTCCTGAGGAGACAGGTGGTCACAAACGCTTGAGTCTCCGCAAAAGACCTGCAGCAAAGCATTGAGGTTAGTGTCATACATTAAAGGGGTTGTCCGGTCTTTTGCTCAAATCTCCAGTCTTTTTATGTGATTGAAGACTGCACTGCACGCTGTCAGGAATCTCTGGTGTCTGTGACAAGAGCAGGTAGCCACATAACCGCCAGAATGTGATGTGCATACTTCCAGCCACATACCAACTAGACTTTTACTGCCTGGCTAATTACAAATGAATTGAGAGAGGCCACACAAGTCTAATTGGAATGTGGTTAGAAGTATACATATCGCATACTTGTGGTCACGTGACTGTCCGCGCTCACTGAAGAATCCTGACAGTGTGCTATGTGTCCTCTGTCAGGAGTCTGTAGTCTGCAGCCTTTTAGAAAAAGACTGGACAACTCCTTTAAGGAGCATGATAAACACTGTAGGTTTCCATGTAAAATTTCTGGATGTTCACTTCTACTTACCAAAAAGCACAAGAAAAGTTGGCTCCAATATACTTAAAGTAATATAAATAAGCCACAGAAGTTTTAAGATTCTGTTCTGCAGAGTGATGAAACCAAATTGGACCTTTATTGGTTTATGAATCAGCGGTTTGTCTGGAGGAAAAAGAATGAATCATGAACAGAAAAGAATGCCCTGCCTACAGTGAAGTGATGACTACTGCGAAGCTTGATGGTGATTCAGTGATTTCTCCAGTGAAGCATGGCAGTGATGTGGTGATACTACAGTGAAGCATGGCAGTGGTGTGGTGATACTACAGTGAAGCATGGCAGTGGTGTGGTGATACTACAGTGAAGCATGGCAGTGGTGTGGTGATACTACAGTGAAGTATGGCAGTGGTGTGGTGATACTACAGTGAAGTATGGCGGTGGCTCGGTGATGCTATGGGGCTGCTTTGCTTCTTCTGGCACTGGAAACCTGCAGAGTGTGGAGGGCAGTATGGATTTAATCAAGTAATATAGTAACATAGTTTTTAAGGTTGAAGGAAGACTAAGTCCATCTAGTTCAACCCATAGACTAACATGTTGATCCAGAGGAAGGCAAAAAAAAAACATGTGGCAAACACTAAGCTCCACATTGGGGAAAAAAATTCCTTCCTGACTCCATACGGCAATCAGACTAGTTCGCTCGATCAACGCCCTATTAGGGAATCTAGTATATATAACCTGTAATATTATACTTTTCAAGAAAGGCATCCAGGCCCTTCTTAAATTTTAGTAGTGAATCACTCATTACAACATCATGCGGCAGAGAGTTCCATAGTCTCACTGCTCTTACAGTAAAGAATCTGCATCTGTGTTTATGATTATACAGTATACAATGAAGTTCCGGCACTCTTAAATATCATCATAAAGAAAAGAAATATGAAAAAAAGAAAAAGCTCATATCCCACAAGACAAAATGTCAATGCAGATCTACCATTTAGGTATTTTACATATTTATGTTATTTTCTTCTTATTTCTTCTTTCTTGGGCTAATTACTTCTATCTGACATCCCATCGTGGACCAATGTCCCATGAGTTTATGGTCACATATATACTATTCCTTTATATATCTCATAGCATACAGATCTGCATTGACATTTTGTCTTGTGGGATATGAGCTTTTTCTTTTTTTCATATTTCTTTTCTTCGTCATTATGATTAATCAATGTAGTGATTACAATGATATTTACTACTGTATGATTTTCCAAATATTATGACATTGGTTTGTCTGGTATTAATATTATAACTGTTTGTGCTTGTTTCTATGATCTTGTATCAGTGGATCTGAAGCCCCTGATGAAAACCCCGGTGGGGTTGAAACGTTGGGCAACTGTCTATTGGAGAATCAATTAAAGAATTCATTTGGAATTTAAACTACTGACTCTTTGCATCTATTTAAGAGTGCCGGAACTTCATTGTATACTGTATATCACGTTGTGTTCCTGGCACCTACTCCTCTTAGTCGAGCCTGGTCTATACATATTGTTGTGTTTATGATTAAACCTTCTTTCCTCCAGACGTAGAAAATGCCCCCTTGTCCCCGTCTCAGGCCTCCGAGTAAAAAGATCAGTAGACAGGTCTTTGTACTGTCCCCTCATATATTTGTACAATGTAATAAGATCACCACTAAGCTTTTGTTTTTCCAAAGTAAATAACCCCAAGTGTAATAACCTGTCTTGGTATTGCAGACCCCCCAGTCCTCTAATAACCTTGGTCGCTCTTCTCTGCACCCGCTCAAGTTCAGCTATGTCTTTCTTATACTCCAGAGACCAGAACTGTACATAGTATTCTAAGTGTGGTCGCACTAGTAACTTGTATAGAGGTAAAATTATGTTCTCCTCGTGAGCATCTATGCCTCTTTTAATGCATCCCATTATTTTATTTGCCTTTGCAGCATCTGCCTGACACTGGCCACCAAACGTGAGCTTGTCGTTCACCAATACGCCCAGGTCTTTTTCAGTGACAGTTTTGCCGAGTGTTTTACAATTAAGCATATAATTATACATTTTATTTCCTCTGCCCAAGTGCATTACCTTACATGTATCCCCATTAAAGCTCATTTGCCATTTATCAGCCCAAGCTTCTAGTTTACATAGATCCTCCTGTAATATAAAATTGTCCTCCTCTGTATTGATTACCCTGCAGAGTTTAGTGTCATCTGCAAATATTTAAATACTACTCTGTATGCCCCCTACAAGGTCATTAATAAATATGTTAAAAAGAAGCGGGCCCAATACTGACCCCTGTGGTACCCCACTGTTAACTGAGACCCAGTCTGAGTTGTTTTCCATTAATAACCACCCTTTGTTTCCTATCACTGAGCCAGTTCTTAACACACTTACATATATTTTCCCCTATCCCCATTGTTCTCATTTTATGTATCAACCTTTTGTGTGGAACCGTATCAAAAGCTTTTGAAAAGTCCATATACACAACATCCACCACATTTCCTTGGTCCAGTCCGGATCTTACCTCCTCATAAAAGCTGATCAGATTAGTTTGACAGGAACGGTCCCTCGTAAACCCATGCTGATATTGGGTCATGAGGTTATTCTTCTTCAGATACTCTAGTATAGCATCTCTTAGGAAACCCTCCAGGATTTTACCCACAGTAGAGGTTAAGCTTACTGGCCTATAATTTCCAAGTTCAGTTTTTGTCCCCTTTTTGAATATTGGCACCGCATTTGCTATACGCCAGTCCTGTGGTACAGACCCTGTTATTATGGAATCTTTAAAGATTAAAAATAATGGTCTATCTATGACCTTACTTAATTCCTGCAGTACTCGCGGGTGTATCCCATCCGGGCCCGGGGATTTGTCAACTTTAGTGATTTTTAGACGCCGTCGTACTTCCTGCTGGGTTAAGCAAGTGACATTTAATGGAGAGTTTTTGTTATCACTGATCATGTTTTCTGTCATGCGATTTTCTTGTGTAAATACTGTTCAAAAAAAAAAAAAAGTATCAGGAAATGCTAGAAGAAAATGTCATGCCTTCCATGATGAAACTGAAGCTGGGGCGTTATTGGACCTTCCAACGGGACAATGATCTAGACATACCTCAAAGTCCACCAAGGCTTGTTTTCAGAAGAAGTTCTGGAAAAGTTCTAGAAAATCTTTTGTGTTATTTGAAGGAGGCAGTTGCAGCATCAAACACAAGAATATTAAGGTATTGTAGGCCATTGTCCATGAAGAATGGGCTAAGATTCCATGCATCATGATTGCAGCAGGTCATAACAGCCAAGGTACTAGAGACGCTTGTCATGAAGGACTGAATAAAGCTGAGATTGCAGTAGTCAGTAAAAGTGTTGAAGTTGGAGAAAGCAGGTGTTATATTAGCTGTGTTGAGCTATTTACATTGTTCTTTTTGGTTTATTGCATGCAGCAGAAAATGTGTATATTTTTCAAATACACCTAATTTGCAATATACTCATCTAATACATCCCGTCACTGTTGACCATGTGCATGTGACCCCAGCACCCAGTCACTGTCCTCATTGGTGATGATATTACGTAAAGCATGAGGCCACTCTGGAGCGATTGAGTGCAGTAGTCATAAGTGGAATGGCGGCACATCATCAGACTGGTGGAGCCACGGGAGAGAGTGACTGCAAGCAGAAAAAAGGCAAAATAAAAGGGGAGGAAGGAATGAAAGACTGCTGGAAAACTTCAGAATAGTGGTTGCGGTGGCACTAAAGGGACACAACAGCCGTCAAGCCAGCTTGTGCCTTCCCCAATGATAAGAGTTAATCGCTAGTGATGTAGGAGCCGTCATCTGATCAGCAGGACAACAGTGTTAAGATTGAATTGTCCTGATGAGATAACTAATGTAATTCTGCTTTTAGGTCATGAATTTGACAAAACAATATCTGAAGGATATAAGAATCTACTATTATATTGATAGGTCCTACAGTACAATAAAAAATGCAAATGATGGAACAATTACGGAAAAGAAAAAAATCCTCCGATCAAGATCCAAAAGCGCTCAGTCCATTGGGTTTGTATTGAATTATTTTAATTATAGGCATTTAGCCACATAACCTAATTACATGGATATACCCTCCCCACGTATGATAGCGCTGATTTAAATTTTCTTCTATGCAGTCAGTCAGCACAGTCGCTGGTCACAATGAACAAGGTCGATCGTTTCTACGCTTCTCCCAGGCGCTGACACTTGGTGCTCCCGGATATATAAGGTTAGGGTGTGTAATGTCATTTTCTTAGTGAATGAGAGAAGACACAGGGCTGGCATTATGTGCATCTCTAATGCATAGATCACTATAGTCAAATGGTGTGTGCTTTTTGTGACCTCATCTTTATACATGAAAGACCTAATTTAATTGTAAGCTTGTCATCTCTCCTAATTATTCATGGTTCATATAATGTAACCTCTCATATTTATGCATGAATGCCATATTGTGCCGGCTCTAGAAGTGCAATGAATTTAGATGTATACATATATATATATATATACAGTATATGTGGGACATTATGTGTTACTCATGCAGGCAATTACAGTATGTGATACGGTTGGAAAGTGAATGGCGTAAGCTATGAAAGTGATATAAACAATATATACATTCTTGGGCGTTATTAATAGCCTTGTGGTTCAAGACTGCAGTTGGATTATATAGCTTAATCACCCACTATTGTTTGAGCAGGTTCTAATCTCTCAGGATTTAAATATTATATAGCATAGAAAGATTCTTTAAAACATAACTTTTAATGGTAAGATAAAAACCATAAATAAGAATCGCGATCCACCCGCGGTTGTTAATCAGTTAAATGCTGCTGTCAATCTTTGACAGCGGTATTTAACTCGCGCTTTTGGGAAGCACATCATTGGCCACGCCCATCGACGACCCCATCACATGATCGCAGGTCGCCGAAGGGTTGGCATGAGAACCCGGGATCTGCAGGAGACCCCTGTGGTTGTCACTTCCAGATTGCTATGAGCGCCGCCCAGCAGTCAGCGCTCATAGCAAGGGAGCAAATCTGCTACATATAGGTGATCTGATCATCGCCTGTGTGTAGTACAGGTGATCAGGCAAGTGCTGCTTCTAGTCTCCCATGGAGACTATTGAAGCAAGTAAAAAGTAAAAAAAAGTTTAAATCACCCCCCTTTCGCCCCATTCAATATAAACAATTAAAAAAAAACACATACACATATTTGGCACCGCCGAGTTCAGAATCGCCCCATCTATCAATATTAAAAAAGAATTAATCCAATCGGTAAACAGCGTAACGAGGAAAAAATTAAAAATGCCAGAATTATGTTTTTTTTGGTCGCCACAACATTGCAAAAAAATGCAATAACAGGCGATCAAAACATCAGATCTACGACAAAATGGTATTGATAAAAACGTCAGCTCAGCGCACAAAAAATAAGCCCTCATCCGGCCCCAGATCCCAAAAAATTGAGGCGCTATGGGTCTTGGAAAATGGTGCCATTTTTTTTTTTAAGCAAACTTTGGATTTTTTTTCACCACTTAAATAAAAAAGAGCCTAAACATGTTTTGTGTCTACGAACTCGTAATGATCTGGAGAATCATAATGGCAGGTCAGTTTTAGCATTCAGTGAATGTGGTAAAAAAAACAACTGTGGTATTGCACTTTTTTTTGCAATTTCACCACATTTGGATTTTTTTCCTGTTTTCCAGTACACGGTATGGTAAAACCAGTGATGTTGTTCAAAAGTACAACTTGTCCTTGAAAAAATAAGCCCTACATTGACCGAAAAATAAAAAAGTTATGGCTCTGGGAAGAAGGGGAACAAAAAACTAAAACGCAAAAATGGAAATGCTCTGGTCATGAAGGGGTTAAGGGGTTAAATCTGTTTTCTGTCCTATTCCTTGCTATATAGGGTTGAGTTAGCCCCACTGTGGGCCAAGGATCTTCCCCTGTTTGACCAAGGTGATTTGTATATTTTTGTATCTGTTTTGTGGTCCTACTTATTCCTATATAGGGTTGAGCTAGCCCTACCATGGGCCTAGAGTTTGCTCTAGAGTCTCACTCTATGTAACTGCACACTTTTGAATTCTCATAGTGTGCATTGTCAGGATTCACCGGGGCATGCGCCGGGAGTGGGCGTTGATGCAACTGTAAAAATGCGACTTGCCAGATCATTCCAAGTAGACATGCCGGCCTAGTTCAATTCACTTGTATTGAATGAGGTTGTGCACTTCTAGTCGGCGTGTGACAGCATGTATGCACATCACATACTTTCAGTGAAGTGCTCGTCTGCTCCCGACACTGGCACTGGTGAATCCTGACAGTGCATACTGTATGTGATACAAGGATTCACAAGTCTATGTGACTGGAGACTTGAACCCCAAGTCTGGACAACCCCTTTAAAGAGAACATATCACTAGGACAAACCTAATATATGACCTAATGACCTAATATATCAGTGATACCCTAAAATATTTACTGTAGGCTGGATTCTCATGCTGTGGCTGGCCAACAGCCACATGATTCTGTGGGAAAATAAAGATATTAACTTTGTTCAATTGCCACCCCATGGGGACTTGATTTGGGCCACATGCAACAGTAGTGTGAAAACATTTATTTTTGGGTACAATTATCCCTACTAAACAGCTGTCACGGGTGTGTCAGAGGTGATAGTCGCCCTGCAGTTGGTTGCAGGAGAGGCTGGCTGTCTTTAGGACCCAGCGGCTACCTCCGTGGCTAATTAGATCCCTAGCCTGGGTGTATAAATACCTGGTGTGTCTGATAGGGAGGTGCCGGTGATATTCATTACTACTTGTGAGGCTTTAGCAAGAGCAGTACTTCGTCCTCTCTGGAGCTTGAGGACGTGTGCGCAATTTGTCTGGAGTCATCTAAAGCTAAGCAATTCCCCCGTTTGTCTACCCTTGTTGTCTATAGAGTTTAGTGGAGATCGACTAGTGCTCATCTCCTTCCTTCCCTAGCCTTTGCCATACGTCAGGGAAGTCAGGGCGAGGCACGCGTGGCGATTGGTGAAGACCCAATACAGGGACGGTAGTTGAGACAGAGTGACACTAGAGCAGACTAGGAGGTCTCCACTCCCCCTTTTCCCTAGTGTTTGGGCTACCTTTCCCTCTTCCCTCTGTGTTGCACTAAGTCTTTCCCACACCATGCATGACAGCAACCCTAATAATATGTCCACAAGAGCTGATAATCATCTGATGCAGTGTATTACTTTATCAGCAAAACGGATGAGATTTTAAAAGATTTCATTCACATACATGCAAAAGGAGTCAATTTATGCAGTAGATTTTCAAAACAGATTTCACTCTTCAGAACGGAAAGGGTGAAAGCTGCCGCAAATTTGTAGTATTTCCACAACAAAATCCACTGCAGATTTTGCTGTAAATTTTCTACAGCAGAGCAATCTCACATGGTTATACACAAGGCCACGGCCCCACTATCAGTATTTGGTCAGTATTCAGTCAGGAGTGGGAGCCAAAACCAGGTGAGGAACAATCAGAGAAAAGGTATAATAGAAACAAGTCACCAATTCTGCATTTATCACTCACTCCTAATTTTGGCTTCCACTCCTGAGAAATATGCTGACCAAATACTGATAGTGGGGTAGTGGCCTAAGGCTAGATTCCAATGTTCTATATTTGGTGCTGGTCTTTTCGCTTTGTATCTCTGTTTTTTCAGCAGCAAAATCTCCACTCTTAGGCCACGTGCATGTAGCACCCTGAGGATTCGGCTGCTACAGGGGTATTGCACTTCAACCCAGAGGTGTGATATTCCACTCCCGGGTAAGGATGGAGTGTGGAACTGAGCTCAGTTAGCTGCATGCACTACACACATCCCATTTCCGGGGAACAGACCGATGGTACTCCCACTAGAGAAATGTGCAGGTACGACAGTGTCTGTTCCTGGCTGGAGTGGGAGGGGGGTGGAACATCCCAGTAGTGTAGGGGCAGATAGGGGGAGCAGTCTGGGTAGTGCTAGGAGCTCATTGGGTGCTGGTCACCTGAGCTCACACATAGAGGGAGTATATAAGGTGGGCACCATCTTAGGACAGGGTCTTTGCAGAGTGAGGTCAGTCTGTCAGAGTTGAGTCAGAGAAGCAGAGCAGAGGAGAAGAGCAGCTCCAAGGCCAAGAGAGAGAGAGAGGAGAAAGAAAGACCCAGAGGGGGAGAAAGAAGGAACTCCAAGAGCCCAAATTAGACCAGAGGGTGAAGAGTTGGCAACAGGGTACCGGATCCCAAGCTGGCAGAGGCTACAGCACACCTTAGCCAGGAACCGGAGGTCGTGGGCAGGATCGATCTGCCACGATCACCCACTAAATCCACCCGGAAGGCAGACCAGGAATAGGGTCAAGGAACCCAGAGACAAGGGTTTACCACCAAGAGGCCCGAGGGAGCCGGACATAGGTGGATCCCTGGTGGGGAAGGCCAGAGAAGAGGACAGGACAGAAAGGGAGCTCAGGACCACGCTCCAGAATCACCTGGGGGTTGGCTGAGTCCAGGACCTGGTGGACGCAGCACGGCTCGGGTGGTCACTTAAGGCCGGAGTGACCAGAACAACTGCAGTAAGTAAACAAACCCTGAACTGCACAGCCCGGCTCTGAGTCTCATTTCCATCCCCGCTGCACCACCACAACCCCCATCCTCTGCAACTGACCCCCTGAGGCTATACCCCTCCCGTTGGGGGTTATACTACCTGAGCTGCACATACATCACCAGCCTCAGCGGACCCTGCTGCAGCGGCGGCCGTATTGACCGCAATTCAACGGGTGGCGTAGTCGACACAAAAGAACATCTAGTAACATCTATAAGGACTGCCACACACTGAGCTTGACACCCTGGGCACGGACCGGGTCACAGCCACTCGGAGACTACAACCCCCATCTGATCCGGCTCCGGGTATCCCTAACAGCACTGGCCCAGGGGGCGCGTCATGCACAGTATTTGGTCAGTATTTTACCTCAATATTTGTAAGCCAAAATAAGTAGTGGAACAATCAGAGGAAAACTATAAGGCCATGGTCCCACTATCAGTATTTGGTCAGTATTCAGTCAGTATTTTTTCTCAGGAGTGGGAGCCAAAACCAGGAGTGGGTGATAAATGCAGAATTGGTGACTTGTTTCTATTATATCTTTTCTCTGATTGTTCCTCACCTGGTTTTGGCTCCCACTGCTGAGAAAAAATACGGACCAAATACTGATAGTGGGGCCGTGGCCTAATAGAAACAAGTACACCACTTCTTTATTTATCTCCCACTCTTGGTTTTGACTTTCAAACATGTGGCCCAAAGGGTGAAATCCACGCTGACGCTGCACAAAGAATTGACAAGCTGCAGATTTTAAAATCAAGTCAATTTCCATGCAGAAAATTTCAGCAATGTGTAGATGAGATCTGTTGATGTCCCTCTCGTCTACTTGTTACTGTTTTGTTCTTTTTTTACATGATGATCTACAATAAATGCGCAACATGTGAACCTACCAAAGTGTTAAAAGGAGGGGAGTGGGTAAGGGGAATGGGTGAATACAGTCTGTGAAGGAGGGTATATTACATGATTCTTTTCCAAACTGCTGACTGAATGAGAGAGGTTGGTTTCTCATCATTTTCAATAGTTTACTGTGAGTGAATAAGGGCCCTTACATTCAGCGATTGCAAACCTGTAGATTGCTAGTTTATAGTTATATTCAGTTCTAGACGCCAGACTGATGCATTATAGCAGCTTTCAGTCCTTGGCATTCTGGAGCTGATGACAGAGCATAAGCTGGATAGATATAATTCTATCAACCTCTTTTTTCTGCCTGAATATAAAGGCTCATTCACAGATAAGTTTTAGGTCTCCTTCACATGTCAGTATCTCCGGTACAAGTGGTGACAGTTTCCACACGTACCGGAGACACTGACACAAGCAGACCCATTCAAATCTATGGGTCTGCGCATGATTCCCAGGCGCCGGTACATGTCACACTGATGACACATGGATGTCATCCGTGTGTGTTCAGCATGAGACATTTTGCGGACCGTGCATCTGGAAAAAAACTGACATGTCAGTGTGTGGAGCACACGGCCACACAGACCGTGGAAACACACTGACATGTCAGTTTTTTTCCAGATGCACGGTCCGCAAAATGTCTCATGCTGAACACACACGGATGACATCCATGTGTCATCAGTGTGACATGTACCGGCGCCTGGGAATCAGCGCTACCATTAGCGCTGTTCCTAAGCGCCGGGTGCTGAACGCTGCCCTCATCATTGTTCCTTGCGTGTGCTGTGATCAGCACGAGCAAGAGACAATGTTGGGAGTAGTAATGTCTGCTCTCACAGTGTCCCTGTGTAAAAATAAGAATAAAATAATAAAATTCTTATACTCACTTGTCCGGATACGTCCCCCACTGTAATCCTCTGACTGCTGACGCCGAGGAGCCGGGGAGAATGATCCCCTCCAGCGAGCGGGGACCTGCGGGCCCTGGGCTCATTCTCTCTGGCTCCTCGGCGTCAGTGGTCAGAGGATTACAGCGCGGGACATCTCCAGACAGGTGAGTATAAGTATTTTATTATTTTATTCTTATTCTTACACAGGGACACTGTGGGAGCAGACACTACTACTCCCAACATTGTCTCTTGCTTGTGCTGATCACAGCGAGCGCAAGCAAGAAACCATGATGAGGGCAGCGTTCAGCACCCGGCACTTGGGAACAGCGCTAACGGTAGCACTGATTCCCCGGCGCCGGTACGTGTGATCCTGATACGGCACACAGTTGCCACACTTGTGACACACACGGACACACGGGAGATGGATATCTCAAGTATCGTTTTTTCCGGTAAGGGAAACCGCCCTTCCAATGTATTTGCCTTTTTTCATGTCCTTTTGTGTACCGATTCATCAAAACTTTTACTCCAGAATTCTAGTGTAGAAAGCTTTGAAAAGTCCCAAAATTTTGCGCAACTTGAGCCTGAGCAAAAAATTAGCAGCTGTTGTTTTCATTCCATTTTTGCCCAGTTTCAACCAAGTGGGCAGAGCTAGGGCTGCACAGGGGCGTTGCAGGCCCTATACATTAAATTCATGATGAGCAGTGGCATTCTTTAAGCTAAAAATATTACTCCTGTTCCCGACTGGAATCAGATTTGTAGCCATACACACCGAGACACACACCACTTTTCCAGATTCATTGAGATGCATGCACCTATTAATGAATCAGCAGTGTCTGAGTCCAGTACATCCCCTCATCAAGACTGGCATAAAAAAACTGGTCTTAATTAATCAGCGCCATTGTCTGCAAAAAATGTTCTTTAGGATTCTCCAAATTTAGAGCTGTGTGAATTCTCCTCCCTGTCTCTTTTCTTCTGACGCCTCTCGATGCACTTTCGGGTGCATTAGTATGGCAAGCAGCGTCAGAAGAAAGGAGACAGGGAGGATTACGTGACCGGCAATTGTGTGCGTGTTCGGCAGCACGCGAATGCCAGCAGCATTCGGACAGTTCTCCCTCTAAGAAGCAAGCACTGTCTATCAGAAGTGTGGAAAGGGCCCCAATATGCAAATGAAGAGGTGTAACTGTGCACCAAACTCATGACCACGCAAAAGGTACACCGAAGCCTCCACATTTACATATTAATTAAAAGTTATTTCTTCAGGCACCACACCATTAACAGGTACAGTGCTAGTATGGTTGGCCAAGTCCCCTACAACACGGTTATAGCCTCTTTACAATGCATTTTGGGGGTGATGAACTCCCAGGACAAGTCCAGGGAATTGAGGGATTGTGAAAAGTTTATGTCTTGTATCACTTTGCCACTTTACCTACCCACTGTGATTTATTTCCATCATGGAATGATCGCACCCATCTGTGGGGGGAAACGAACCATAGTATTATCCTTCCCAACTCCTTCATCTTTCATTGGACTATGATATGAGTCTTTTTTCACTATTTTCCATACACTTAGGTTTTTCTTAAATCCCCCATTATGGCCCGTCTTCTGCAAAATTTTCCACTGATTGCATGCATGCACAATGTGGCCTCGCGCCACGTCATGTTTCTGGGGGCTCTGCATGAAGCACCGTGCGCATGTCTAATGACGTCACTGGGTCAAAGTTTACCCGACAAGCGCGGCGCGAGGACGGCAGTACAGGAAATGACCTGAGCGGCGGCGGTGTCCAGAGCTCATGTGCTGAAATAATCAATATCCCCGGCTGGGGTGGGTATATATAATGAGACAGGACAGTGCAGATGACACCCCTTTGATAAAGCAGCCACATGAAATGCGCGTCAGGGGCTGCAAGGAGAGGAGTTTCCAGTCCAGGATTGGGTATTATGGGTAAGCACCTATGATCAGCACTATGGGTTTGGTGTGCATTTGCATATCTGACTGTGGTTTGGGGGGTTTCTCCTCGACTGTATGATCATGCTCATGGTCTATTATAAAGAAACTTTGATGTTGACCCCCCGTGGCTTCTTTGAGTGCTGTTCCCATATTCCTTATCCGACTGTGCCTCTCCTTGCACGTCTTCCATGTCTCCTCCTTACACACATACCTTGTATGTTCTATATTGATATATATGTGTTTTTATGGTATTTTTGTTAAATAAAATCATATCCATTTTTAATTTTTGGTGGTTTTTGGCTACTCTATTTGCTCTTGCAGGTTTCATTATCAATTACTAATGTAGCAAATGTGATGGCCAAATACAGGTTCTGAACCCATTGACTGTTCATATGTGATTTTAATAGAACAATTTTGTTAGCAATATAGGTCCTGGCTATAAAGCCCTACAGTTCTCTCCATTTCACGCAATCAACCAACATTTTGGAGTTCCCAGACTCACACATAACCCTAGCTATTAGGCTGGTGAAACTGTTAAACACATTTAACAAAACATCGATCAAGATGATTAATGACACTGCACAACAAAGTAGTTAATTTCATCTAATGTATTTAAGTCTTTTTACAGTGAAACATAGTAACTTAGACCGTCTCTCTTAAATTGATCTGGTTGTCTGCATTGACCTCTACACAAGCAGAGAAGCTTATAAGCTAAAAACATATTAGGCACAGACATATAGACACCCTTCATGTCATAGCTGAAAACAGTAAGACAACATGCCATCCATTTCCAGTAAATATGAGCGTGATCTATGGTGTAGAGTAAGTAGCATTATTTTAAAGCAAACCTACAAGATTTTGGTAATTAGCTTTAAAATTATTCCCTTATAGAAATCTTTTTATTGAAGGTGCAGGATTTCTCTTCTTAGGTATTGCTCTAGTATACTAAATGAACACCGAAGATAGGCATTGTGACAGTACTGGGATCAATGTGCAAATTGCCTTATTTTAAAATTATGTTCTTTTATCCATTAAAAATCACATCAAATTGCCCAATAATTTGAGTCTACAATATTGTCTATGTGCCCACGTTGCATAAATGAAGCAGAAAATTTCTGCTTCATTTCTGCAAGTCCTCTCCCGGAAAAACGCATGCGGAATTCCGCACGCGTTTATCGTGCATTTTTCGCGCGTTTATCACGCGTTTTCCACATGCGGAATTGCCTTGCGTTTTTTATGCATTGGACAAAGGCAATTCTGCTTGCGGAAACACAAAATTAATTGACATGCTGCGGATTTTTGAACGCAGCATAAACGCTGCGGAAAAATCCGCAGCATGTGCATAGAACTTGCGGAATCCCATTGGGGACCATGGGGTGCGGGTTACCAAGCGTTTTACAAGCGTTTCCGCTGCGGAAATTCCGCATCAAAAACGCTTGAAAAACGCTACGTGGGCACACAGCCTTACTTGTTGTCCACTGCCTGTTGTCAAGTGTAATCCGCTGCCTGTTGTCTAGTGTAATCCATCTCTAGCAGGCTAAGATATATTATTGAAAGTAGGACCATATTTTTGTCTCTCTGTTCTTGCTCGCCTCTCTGTCAAACTGCATAGAGACATGATAGAGAGGCAGTCTTTCAGTTTCAGGCAGACAAACCTTTTTATATTGAGAAGTGGACTTCTCAGGACTAATATCCATCCCAGATATCAGGCAGGCAGGCTGTATAGGAGAGGCAGTGGTTATACCAACAAACACTGCATTACAGTCCTGTGTGCTGCTTCTCACATTGGTAGACTTAGCCCCAGGTCTCAGGGGCCAGGAAAAATCCTTTTATTTCATCTAAATCCTCTTTTTTTTTTTTTTCCCCTCAGTCAGACTGTACAAATACCCGTCTTATTAACCTTTTGGTATCCCCACCCCCAAAAAAAAAAATTGAGTGTCTATGAGTGTTCAGACACAAATATCTGTTTAAAAGAGTCTGGTGTAGGCCAGATAACTAGAACTGTGGTTTTGCAGTTCCACGATTCAAATCTCTGTATTATCCACTTCTTTGCCTTTTTTCCATAAAAAAAAACATTTTGAGTGTCTCGCTGACTGTTCAGACACAAATATATCTGTTTAAAAGATTCTGGTGTAGGCCAGAGAAATGGAACTGTGGTTTTCCTCTTCTACGGTTCTAATCTCCTTTTTATTACCCTTTTGCCATTGATAGTGCGAGTGTAAGCTATTTTACTTCATTTAAAATGGGCAAGGCGCATGGCAAGGGACGTGGAACTGGACTTTCTGGTAATGGTGTGTGCAAAGGATGGGGCCGTGGCCAAGGTGAAAATGTGCCACAACCAACAGCCACATCTTCTCGCTCCCAGTTCTTGACCGAATTACTATGGAAGCACACAACAACACCACTATTGAAAACTGATCAGTGTGAACAGGTTACTAATTGGATAGCAGATAATACTTCCAGTCACCTGGGCACCACCACCTCCGGTCTCTCTTCCACATGGTCAAGTGTTAGTAGCCGTGAGTCTCGACCGCATACTCCTCCTCACCCTGATGCTCCTTCCTCCCACCATGCCGAGTATCGTCAGACAGCAACTGATCCCACAGTTGGACACTCTGGAGAGCTGTTCACTGGTCCATTTCCATATTTGGGCCCCTCACCTGCTCCGCTTGAAGTGGTGGAAGAGGAGATCCCATGTAGCGATGGCCAAATATTTGATCAGCCACGGCCACAGGAAAGCGACGCTGGCAATTTGTCACAAGAGGTGGACGATGACGAGACACAATTGCCACGAAGTGAGGAGGAGGACTGTGGTGTGGAAGTGGAGGAAGAGGAGGTGGATCTAGTAACTGACCCAACGTGGCAGGAGGACACGCAGAGCGAGGCCAGCAGCACACCGGGGGAGGGAGGCAGAGTACCCCAACAGGCAGGAAGAAGCAGTGTGTTGGCAGCAGACAGAAGGCGGGCAACCGTTCCCCGTAACACCAACACGAGGGATGTTGCCAGTACAACCGGTAGGTCTTCCAGAGTTTGGAATTTTTTTAAAGACTCTGCTGATAACCCCAAAAAGGCCATTTGTACCACCTGCCAGGCCAGCATCAGCAGGGGTGACAAAACTACCAGCCTGACCACCACCAGCATGATCAGGCACATGGCAGCAAAGCACCCGACTTTGTGGGGGCAAACCCCAGGGTCCACGACCAGTGTCAGCGGGTGTCACCACTGCTTCTTCCGCTGTTGTGCGTGCAAGGCAATCTCAGTCTTCACTTGTTATGGCAGTTTCTCAAGAAACAGCCAAAACGTCCACGTCCCACAACAGCGTTCAATTGTCCATATCCCAGACCTTTGAACGAAAGCACAAATTTGCAGCCAACGCCCCACAGGCCACAGTCCTAAATTCGCACATTTCACGACTGCTTGCGTTGGAAATGCTGCCTTTTAGGCTGGTGGAGACGGAATCCTTCCGCAACCTTATGGCGGTGGTCGTCCCTCGGTGCTCGGTCCCCAGCCGACACTATTTTGCCCGGTGTGCCATCCCCGCACTACCCAAGCACGTGTCCCAAAACATCTGCCGTGCCCTCAACAACGCAGTTACTGGGAGAGTCCACCTGACAACGGACACGAGGACAAGTGCTTGTGGCCAGGGACAGTACATCTCCCTGACAGCACACTGGGTAAACATAGTGGAAGCCGGGACCCAGTCCGACCTTGGGACGGAACACATCCTCCCCACACCGAGGATTGCGGGCCCTATGTCAGTCAGAGTTACCCCCACAGTGTACAGCTCCTGCGCATCATCCTCCTCCTCCTTATGTTCAGCCTCCATCTCAGATATCACCACATCAGTTACAAGCTAGAAGCACTGCAGTACTGCCTCAGCTAAGCGGCAACAGGCTGTGCTGAAACTCATAAGCTTAGGTGATAAACCTCACACTGCTTGTGAGTTGTGGACAGCTGTGAAAGAGCAGGCAGATCTGTGGCTGAGACCGCTGAACCTACATCCAGGCATGGCCGTGTGTGACAATGGCCGTAACGTGGTGGCGGCTCTGAGGCGAGATCACACACGTACCATGCCTGGCTCATGTGCTTAACCTCGTGGCTCAGCGGTTTCTTAAATAGTACCCCGAGTTGCCAGATCTGCTCGTCAAAGTACGCTGCCTGTCAGCTCATTTTCGGAAGTCGGCTACAGCTTCCGCCGCCCTTGCTGTGTTGCAGTAGCGTTTGCAGCTTCCATCACACCCACTGGTGTGTGATGTCCCCACACATTGGAACTCTACCCTCCACATGTTGCAAAGGATTTGTGAGCAGAAGAGAGCAGTTGTGGAGTACCAGCTGCAACAAGGCCGTCGATATTCAAGTCAGACTCCACACATAAGACCTCAGGAGTGGACCTGGATGTTTGACATATGTACCATCCTGACAAACTTTGAGGAGTCCACCAAGATGGTGAGTGGCGATGATGCCATCATTAGCATCAGCATCCCACTTGTCTGTCTTTTGCAACGCTCTCTGCAGAGAATTAAAGAGGAGGCATTGCAGCCGGAGTATGATGAGATGGATCAAGAAGCCGTAGCGGGCGATTACACACAGCCCAGCCTCATCTCATCCCAACGTGCATTGGGGGACAATGAGGGAGAGGAGGAGGAGGAGGAGGAAGAACAGGAGCTGCTATCATGCGCTGTAGACAGTAGTACCTGTACAACTGTCATACCGTCGGTTCAGCGTGGGTGGCCTGAGGACAGGGGGGAGGAGGAGGAGGAGGGCATGGTCAGTCGTCATCTTGGTGAGGACACGGAAGTCTTGCCCGTTACCAGTCTGACACGCATGGCTGACTTCATGTTACGCTGCCTTAACCGTGACCCTCGCGTTGTCAAAATGTTGGGAGACAGTCATTACTGGTTGGTGACACTTTTAGACCCCCGCTACAAGGAGAACTTTCACTCTCTTATTCCTGAGGTGGAGAGGTCTGCAAAAATGAGGCAGTACCAGAAGGCCCTTGCTGCAGAACTGTTAAAAAAAATTCCCATCTGAACACACTAGCGGCAGAGGTCACAGTTTGTTGCCCAACCAAGGCGTACAGGCGAGAGAGACGCAACTCCAATCCAGCAGAGGCAGGGGAACACTATCAACATTCTGGGACAGTTTTCTGAGACCCGCCCAGCTTACAGGCCCTGAGGCGCGGGGTACTCTCACAAGGAGTGGAAAGTTTCAAAAGATGGTGAGGGAGTACCTTGCCGACCGTACCAGCGTTCTCCGTGATTCCTCTGTGCCTTTTAATTATTGGGTATCCAAACTGGACACTTGGAATGAACTTGCTCTGTACACCTTGGAGGTCCTGGCCTGCCCTTCCACTAGCGTGTTATCGGAGCATATTTTTAGTGCTGCTGGGGGAATTATAACTGATAAGCGCACTCGCCTGTCAACTGACAATGCTGACAAGCTGACCCTTATCAAAATGAACAAGGGTTGGATTGGGCCTGACTTCTCATCACCACCCAATGACAGCAGAGTAACATAAAGTCAAATCCACTGTTATTTTGGGAGGTGTATTCCCATGCACCGCTTCACACCCACACATGGGTATACGCTTCCTCATTTCGGCTGTTTTTTCCATTTATAGCAACTGGGTCTCCTGTACACTGTTGGCCTAACCAGTGAATGGAAGGCTAATGTACAGGCACTTATAGAGTTCAAAAATATATAAGGAATGGTCAAAATATAATATAATAATTATATGCGCTATTAAAAAGGTCAGAATTGGTAGACCTATTGTAGTCACCCAACGCGTGTCGCTGCCCACTAGCAGCTTCGTCAGGGGTAATCTCATAATGTGATGTTTGGTCTAAATATAGGAGGCTCAAGAAGGAGTGGTCAGCTGAAGCAAATCAATTCTTGAATAATTATTCAAATCCCCAGTGAACACATGCAAAGGCCGCCATGGTATTGGCAACCGATGCATGTGTTCCCTCCCAAAGCGTGCGTCTCGCCAAAGTGTTGTCTATTCCTTATATATTTTTGAACTCTATAAGTGCCTGTACATTAGGTTGTCTATGATTAACCTTACAATCAGGATGTTTTGGTGATATTAGTATATATCCTTTACCTTTTTGATGTTCTAATCATACTCATGCATTCTCCACTTTATTAATACTTCATATATTACGGCTCTTTATAGTCATTTATTATTGTATTTCAAGATCATGTATATTTGTATTTTGGGCTATTAATCACTCATTTGATGGTCAGTATCATGTTTTGAATAATCATTGATATCAATATCTATTGCATACCTGTTGGTGCATGTCTTGGGATATCACTCCCTTACATGTTTTTTGTTTTCCTTTCTCTTTTAAATGTTTTTAATGGTTTCTTTATGGTCTAAATGAAATTTTCCTTTTTTTTTGTCAAAAGTCTGTTTAATAAAATATTATACATTTTTGTAATACAAATATCTGGGTGTGCTTAGCTTTTTGTACCTGTGGCCTTTTTTCTTTTTCTATATTACCTTCTGAACTTTGTGTTGAAGCCTGATTGACCCAGGACCCGCAATCCTCTATGTCTGGAGGACGTGTTGCATGCCAGTATCCAACTATGTCCCGGCTTCCACTGGGGAGGGCACAGGTAATGTTTTGGTATGCGTGCTTGTGTATAAGGCGCACCGGGACAAATAGGGGCGGCTGGGGACCGTTTATGGACACCCGGCCGCCCCCAGGCGGTTGGGGACCGTGTGTGGGCACCCGGCCACGGGACGGCTGGGGACCAAACGTGGACACCCGGCCTCTGGGCGGCTGGTGACTGAATATGGATACCAGGCCGCCGACGCAGCCATGACGTGGTGGCCAGATTCCGCCTCCACATGTCTAAAACGCCCAATTTCAAGTGCAAGCAAGCAGTATGGTATTGGAGCCTGGGGGTGGGTGGGTGGCAGGCTGCATACTTGGGCTTGCTTGGCAAGGAATGGGGGAGGTACAATTGAACACTGCCCTGGGACAAGGACTTGCACGGGGATAGTAGCAAGTCTGCATCTTCTGATGCGGAAAGGTTCACTTCTGATGGGCACACTTTTAGGCAGTGACCTGGGTGTCAGAGATGCTTCCAGGGGTCTTTCCCATGCTGTTCCCATGTCTTTTCAGCACTGTATGTGACGCACCCCTGGGCCTGTGTCGTGCAGCGTTGCGCACGCGGGAGCTTACCCGGAGCCGGATCTGTTGAGGGTTGTAGTCTCGTGGCGGTGACCCGGTCCGTGCCCAGGGAGTCAGACTAAGTGGCGCTGTATTAGCGGTAGATGTTGGACGACTACGCCACCCGTTGAATGCAGCGAAGGAGCTGCCGCTGCAGGGCACACCGCTGAGGCCGGTGGTAGGATTGTGCAGCGTGATAGTATCACCCCCAACGGGAGGGGTATGGCCTCAGGGCAGCCGACGTGGATGATGGGGGTAGCAGGAATTACTCAGAGACGATGCGGTGTAATTCAGGGTCTTTACTGGTGATAAAGATAGACCCTCCCGGAGTACTGGCTAGCGATCGGGGCCTGGTCAGTCCTTGAGCAGATGGAATCTCCCCTGGCCAGGCGGAGTTGTAGGCCTCCCAAACTGACTGTACTCTTCTGGCTACCTTGCTAGAGGCGGGTATAAGTAGCCCACGTCCCTGAGTGTACCGTGTGGTGCTCACCCGTATGGCCGGTGACTCGGGGCCTTCTAGTGGCGTCCGCTCCACGACGGCGGTGCTGGTCCCACGCGTGTGACCGTGCCTTCGGGTTTCTTGGCCAGAGGACCTGAAATCCCCTGCCGGGCGGTTTCTGCTGCTGGGTAAAGATTAGTCCCCACAGCCTCGGACTCCGGGTCCGGTGATAGCTTCTCAGTCAGGGCGAGCTCTGCAGCTGCCAGCCCCTGACTCCTTATAGCACTGCTCCCACAGAGCTCCTGATGTTCTTTTCCTATATCTGCTTCTCTTCTCTGTCTCTACTTCTTCTCTACTCACTAACCCTGCCTCAGCCCTAGGTTTATATAGGGGAAGTCCTTCCCCTCCCAGGACTGGGCAGGAGGTGTGGCATGCATAGGATTCCTGACCAAGAGACCTCCCACCTGCTCTCAGACACAACATTGCTGTTACTGTGGAAACCAGACCCCTGGGGTGCCACATTCCCCCCTAGTGAAATTTAGTACTCCGGGACTAAACATATTTTTAAACATAACAAGGTATAAACAATAATAGTACAATAAGATAAACATATAAAGATGGTTACGGCGTGTCCGCAACCGGGTGCAGTCTTTGAAGAAAAGCAAGGTGTCCATTTCACCAAAACAGGGAGACGTAACAAGGTAGGGGTCTGTCCTGCCCCGAGTCCTTATCAGTCTTTTAGTCCATCCTGGGTTACGCTCCAACTAATTGTACAAGGATTCCCGGTAAATCCACCAAGGACTCCTAAAAATAACTAGAAACACATAATTATTTACAAGCAACAAGAAAAACAGGTAACCACAAATAAAACAATTTATACATTTCAAATCCTCCAACGTGCGGGTAACTGGCCATTAGTGGCCCTAGTGGACCTACGGAGCTGACTGTCTAGCCCTGAACTACAGGGTGTAGGAGCTGTCAAGGGTAAACTGGGCAGCTGTCTACCGGCTCTTTGGCTCACTAGGGGTACGGCAGGCTCACTATAAGCAGAGGGTTGATCCTCCTGTTCTGCTTGTGTGGAGTCTTCTGCCTCCTGGACCGGCTGTTCTTCCAGCTCTACCTGTTGCTCCGTAGGTGCTTGGGATGCTGGTTGGAGGAAGGTGAGTACGGGTACCACAACTGCGCCATTGACTTGAGTCCAAGACCGAGGGAAGTCTCCGAGCACAGTACTAACCATGTCTTCCCTTTCCTCTACGGGTCGAGGGTCTTCTTGTTCCTCTTCAGGGTTCCGTAGCTGTTCGGGACACTTCTTCAGGTGATCCCGGGATACAATGGTTGTGGTTTCCCCTCCGTCTTTACTGATGGTACAGACCTTTGGGTTGTCGTGGCTTGAGGGCAGTACGATGTACGGGTCCTTCTCCCACTGGTCGTCCAACTTGTGGAGCCGCCTTTTCCTCTTCAAGACCTGCTCTCCGGGTACCAGGGGAACAGCGGGAGCATACTGGTTGTAAGTTTTCTCTTGTCTTTCCCTAGCTTGACAGAGACTTCGCTCCACGCTCTCCTGTACTTTCCGGTAATGCTTCTGCCTCTCTGTGTCCCAGTCTGCTTCTGGTGAAGTGTCCTCAGGTGTCAGGACTCCCATCTCCAGGTCAACAGGTAGCTTACCAGGCCTTACCCTCATCAGGTAAGCCGGGGTACAGTTGGTGGAACCTACCGGGATGTGGTTGTATAGGTCCACCAGATCGGGCAGCTTCTCAGGCCACAGACTGCGTTCTTCCAGGGGCAACGTTTTCAGAAGATCCATTACCACCTGGTTCATTTTCTCACAAAGTCCATTAGTTTGCGGATGATAGGGTGTCGTCCTTATCTTCCGGCAGCCATACAGATTGCAGAATTCCTGGAAGACCTCCGCTTCAAAGGCAGGTCCCTGGTCCGTCAGCACTTGGTCCGGGTACCCGTGTGGACGGCAGAAGTGCTGCTGGAAGGCTCTAGCTGCTGTTCGAGCTGTTAAGTCCTTGACGGGGACGACAACCAAGAACCGGGAGTAGTGATCCACGATGGTTAGTGCGTAAACGTAGCCACTTCTGCTTGGGGTCAGTTTTACATGATCCAAGGCTACCAGTTCCAACGGCTGCCGGGTGACGATGGACTGCAGGGGAGTCTTCTGACTGGCACGGTCCTTCCTTCTTAGGTTGCACGGGCCACAGTCTCTGCACCACCTCTCGATGGTTCCCCTCATGCCTACCCAGTGGAACCGCCCGCGCAGCAGGAACTCCAGCTTCTTCCATCCGAAGTGTCCAGCCCCGTCGTGGTATGCCTCCATCACCATGGCTGCGTCTCTCCGTGGCACCACTACTTGCCAGATTAGTTCATGCGTCCGGGAGTTAACCATTCTGCGGCACAACTTCCCCTTGTAAAGGAACAGTCGACTTTTCTCAGCCCACAGTTGCTTGGCTTCCTCCGGAGCGTCTGGGTCAAGGCGAGCCTCTGGCCGAGTCAGCATCTCCTTCACCAGTCGGACGGCAGGGTCACTGTCTTGCGTTTCCTCCCAGTTGTAGTGAGGCAAGGGGTTAAACGTAGCGGCTTGCTTACTCCTTACCCGATGGGAATACTGGATAGTCCCATGACGGTGGAACGCGGGGAGTTCAACTTCTTCCAGTCCCTCTGGATCTTCTCCTACGTCCGGTAGGTTTGGCATCCTGGACAGGGCGTCCGCGTTGGTATTGGAGCGTCCTGCCCGGTATTTGATTGTGAATTCGTAGTTGGACAGACGGGCCATCCATCTCTGCTCTAGGGCACCGAGTCTTGCCGTGTCCAGGTGTGTCAACGGGTTGTTATCCGTGTACATGGTGAACCGGGAAGAAGCGAGGTAGTGCTTAGAGCGTTCGGTGACTGCCCACACCACTGCCAGGAACTCTAGCTTAAATGAGCTGTAATTCTCAGGGTTTCTCTCAGTGGGTCGCAGTTTTCGGCTGGCGTAAGCGATTACTCGTTCTTTCCCCTGCTGGATCTGGGACAGCACGGCTCCTAGCCCGATGTTACTTGCGTCGGTGTAGAGGATAAAGGGCTGGCTGTAATCAGGGTACGCCAGGATTTCATCCCCCGTGAGGGCCATCTTCAGCTGGCGGAAGGACTCTTCTTCTAACTTCTCCCATCTGAAGGGTGGCTTCTGGTTCTTGGCCTTCCGGGACTGGCCTATCAGGAGGTCCTGCATAGGAGCTGCCTTTTTGGTGAAACCGGGGATGAATCTGCGGTAATAGCCTACCAACCCGAGGAACTGCCGCACTTCCTTTACACTGGAGGGACTTGGCCATTCCTTAATTGCGGTGATCTTATCAGGGTCGGGAGCCACTCCATCAGCGCTCACCACGTGTCCCAGGTACTGCACCTTTGGTTTCAGGAGGTGACACTTGGAGGGTTTCACCTTTAGGCCGTAGCTTGCCAGAGCTTCGAACACTTCCGCCAGGTGTTTCAGGTGGTCCTCATACGTCTTGGAATATACGATGACATCGTCCAGGTACAACAAGACCGTCTCGAAGTTTCTGTGGCCCAGACAGCACTCCATTAATCGTTGGAAGGTTCCTGGTGCGTTGCAGAGTCCGAACGGCATGCAGGTAAACTCGCTAAGTCCCATCGGGGTGGTGAATGCGGTCTTCTCCCGGTCCGCCTCTGCTACAGGAACTTGCCAGTACCCACTAGTGAGATCCAAGGTAGAGAAGAAGTTAGCAGATCTTAAAGCAGCCAAAGACTCCTCTATCCTTGGTAAGGGGTACGCATCCTTGTGTGTGATACGGTTGATTTTCCGGTAATCTACACACATCCTCATGGTGTTGTTGTTAGAACCTTGCTGTTAGGTTTTTTTTCCTTTGCTGGTCACATGACCTTGTTGGCCTATTTAATCCTGCTCCGCCCTTCTGGCTTTGCTGGACTTCATTGTATATCTACTTTCTAGCTAGCCTGTGCTCTGTATCTAACTCTGTTAGTTTGCTTGGTCTACGGACCTCTATGTTCTATCTATTTTGTTTGTTCGTCTGTCTGCTACTATTTCTGTTAGGAGGTGTCCCATATTCCTCCCAGTCCTTAGTACTTGTAGGGATTCCCTCCTCACATCTATAGGTCTCCGTACAGACTAGATTAGGACTTTAGCAGGTCTGATCGCAGGATCAGGTTCCCTGTTACATCGTAGGGATTCAGCTGAGTCTTATAGTAGGGACAGATCTCCTCTCTTTCCTTAGCTTTGGTAGCAGAACATAACAGTTGTCTTACTTTTTGACTAAGACTAGTGGAGCTGCCCAGGGGCTACAGCTATCCCTGATCACCCCAGCCTCCTTCATGTCTCTAAGCATCCCCTTGGCGTGTTGGTAGTGTGCAGGGGGTACGGGTCGATACCTCTCTACCCCCTTGACTCGCCCGAAGTCTAACGGGTGTTTACTAAACACTCTCTCGTACTCTTGAACCACCCGATAGACTCCCTGTTTCTGGTGTGAGGGAGTGGAGTCAGTACCCAAATGTAGTTGCTGACACCAGTCCTCCATTGTTTTCTGAGAGCCGTTACCTTCCTCCGGGGAAGATGGAGGCAAGGGTTCTACGGACTGTATGGAATCTTGATTGATGGTATACAATTTGGCTAGCGTGGCATACCGGGGCAGGTACACTTCCCTCTTCCCGATATTTATTATGCGAACGGGCACCCTCCCATGGCGTACATTGACCACCCCCCGTGCTGTCAAAATGGTGGGCCTACTGTCTGAGTAAACTGGTTCTACCATTGCCTGGTAATCTCTACCTCTCAGACCAATAGCTGCCCGGCACCAAATCATCATTTCACTTTTCGGGGGCATGGCAATAGGGAAAGGGTCACACATTCGCACGCTACCAATCTCACCACCGGAGAGTTCTAGCTGTTGCCGTCGCATCAGTGCCCGGATCTCTTTCTGGAGCACTCGCTGCTGGCCGGAGCTGGCGTTCTTGGCAACCTGCTGTTAAAGGAAAATCACCTCTGCAAGACAATTTTCAATTACATTAGTTCCTAGAGTTATCTTTGGGTGACTCTCGTGTTTGTCAATGTCTACAATGATCAGTCCCTGTGCTGCCAGTTCGACTCTACCGATTTTAATGGTCACCTCTTTAAATCCAATCTGTGGCACGGGCTGACCATTGCTGGCGATGATACTCAAGTCGTCGTCAGGGTAGCGGGTGATATCCGAGTCATTCCAGTACTGCTTGAAGAGCACGTACGGGATGGTGGTGACCTGTGACCCGGTGTCCAGTAGGGCACTCATAGGAATGCCATCCAGTACCACGGGTAAGACTGGACGTCCTCCCACAAATTTGTCGCGCCAGTTCGATGGGCCTGGTGATCTTTTTCCTGGGGGTTGGCCCTCTACCCCAGGTTGTGCCAGTTTAAAGGACAGTACCTTGCCATATGTTCGGGTTGATTGCAGCGGCGGCAGATGGGTCGTCCGTCCTCGTTGTATCGGTCGCTGGGTCTTCCTCTGGCCGGTGGGGTCCTCCTTGGTCGACGCCACGGGATGTCCTCCGGTCCGGATGCCAGCTGGATCTTCCCTGGAGTGGAAACCTGTAAAGACTGCACAGTTCGGGTTAGCGCAGCAACGCTTTTAGCTAGCTCTTGGACCTGATGGTGCAGGTCTGGAGCCGGGTCATTGTTCAAAGCCTGCGCATCAGCTCCCACAGGCCCTGCTGACAAGGGCGCCGCCTCCTGGTGGTAAGTGGTAGTGGGGCGTCTGTGGGTCACAACGCCACCTGGTGCCGGTTCTCGAAGCACCCGGATGGCTCTGTCCTTGAACTGTGCAAATCCCAGATGAGGGTCCTGTAAGGCCATTGCCCGCAACTGGGTTCGGTGGGCATTGCAATATAAACCCTCTATAAATTGTTCAGTCAACAGCCTGTCCTCGTCTCCCACGCCGTCAGGGTCGGTCTGCTTAATGGCTCTCAGGGCCTCTTGTAGGTTCAGGGTATAGTCCCTTATACTCTCATGTGCCCGCTGTTTGCACCCGTAGAATCTAAGCTTGATCTCGGCTGAGGTGCGGGTATCAAAGGTGTCCCTCAGCCGGGTTAGTATCCCTGCGACAGTCCTCCCCCCAGGTGGCCAGGACTTTACCTCCCTTTGGGCTGCCCCGGTTAATTGGGCCACCAGGATGCTCACTTTTTGCTCCTCTGTGAGGGGGTACACCTGGAAGAGGCTATCCAGCTTTTCTCTAAAGTCATGCAGAGTATGTGACTCCCCTGAGTACTGGGGTAGCCAGGCTGCCCCCGGGATATAGGGCATGGTGAAAGGCATGACCGCAACAGCGGTGGCGCTGGCGGGGGTTGAAGCGGTGAAGCTCTCCTCCGTATCCGACATCCTTCTCCCCCCTAGTGGACCGTGGCCTACCTTGCGATGATCCTCTTCCGTAGGCCGCGGCTCTGCAGTGGATCGTCAGGGTTGAGGACCTTCCGTCGCGCTCCTGTGACGTCGGCGTCTGCTGGGCTCCTTCCAGGACCTTACGCAACGTCCGGACGTGAGGCGGGGCTTCAGTTCTCGCGCGCTTTCGGAGTCCACGCCCCTCTTCTTCCCGCGCGGCGTCCTCAAGATGGCGTCTAATGGCGGGAAAACTCCACGTGTGGCGGGAAGAAGGCTGAAGATGGCACCGGATGGCGGGAAAACTCCACCGATGGCGGGAAGGAAGCGGAAGATGGCGCCGGATGGCGGGAATCTTCACCACAGGTAAGTTTGAACAGTCTTTTTCAGGCACGCAGTACCCGGTGGTTGCGGGCACGAGATCCTGCCGACTACGCCAAAAGTTGACGCACCCCTGAGCGTGTGTCGCGCAGCATTGCGCACGCGGGAGCTTACCCGGAGCCGGATCTGTTGAGGGTTGTAGTCTCGTGGCGGTGACCCGGTCCGTGCCCAGGGAGTCAGACTAAGTGGCGCTGTATTAGCGGTAGATGTTGGACGACTACGCCACCCGTTGAATGCAGCGAAGGAGCTGCCGCTGCAGGGCAGACCGCTGAGGCCGGTGGTAGGATTGTGCAGCGTGATAGTATCACCCCCAACGGGAGGGGTATGGCCTCAGGGCAGCCGACGTGGATGATGGGGGTAGCAGGAATCACTTAGAGACGATGCGGTGTAATTCAGGGTCTTTACTAGTGTTGAGCCACCCCCGTAGTGTTCGAGTTCGGTTCGGTTCGTCGAACACCCGTGTGTTCGCCGAACTGTTCGTCGAACTGTTCGTCGAACACCTTCGAACACCGTTAAAACCAATGGCAGGCAAACAAAAACACATAGAAACACATAGAAAACACCTTCAAAGGTGTCCAAAAGCTGACAAACTGCTCAGAAGACACAACTAACACATGGAAAAGTGACAAGTACATATAGTCATGCGAAAAGAAAAGAGGTGGAGGAGTAAAAGGAGGGGGAGACACAGATATAGGCATGTCATGCCCTTCTAAAATCCAAAAAGTGAGAAGCCGAGACGGCCAGTCCGCTCCTGCCCGTGCCACCTCCGTGTCGCCGGGTTTGTGCCAGAGCCGCGGTGAACCCTGACGGCCAGCCCCCCTCTCCCAATACTGGTGCCTGTCCGCTGGTGGGTCGAGAGAGCCCCCCTGTGGTGGAGGCAGCTCTAAGCTTTTTAATTTAAATTGTCCCTCTAATTTGAATGAATACACTTTAAATCCATTTACAAGGATCTATTGGAGGGCAAGTCTCATGCCAGCAGCCGCGTAATTCCAGCTCCAGTAGCGTCCACTAAAGCTGCTGCAGTTAAAAAGCTTTTATAAGGATCGAGCTCGGCTGTCCACCGCAAGGCATCCTAGTGCCAGTCCCAGCCCCTATGCCTTGGGGTGCCTCCTGATGCTCTTCACTAAGTATCCCGTGGTCCCGAAGCATTTCCTTTGAAAAAATTAAGTGTCCAAACTACAGGTGGTGTAGCTTGCTTAACAGCCGGGATAATCCGCTGACTAGCAGACACTGCTACTAGGCACAAAGTATTTCCTGGGCTAGATGCAGTTAAAAATTTGTAAGTAGATACTCTCGTTGGATGCTGAGAAAGCATTCCATAGAGTCTCCTGGCACGCCATATATGATTCTCTTAAAAAGCTTGGGGTAGGGGTCTAGGGGACCCTTTTATAGCCAAAATCACGGCCCTGTATCACAATACGTCACCTAGGCTGAAGATAAATGGAACTGTAGCACCGAGGGCTCGGTTGCTACAGACGTATTGCACCTCACCCAGAGGTGTGATATCTCACTCTCAGATAAGGATGGAGTGTGGATCAGGACCCGACACCTGCATGCATTACACCACATTGCCGTGGGGCAGGGCGACCAATATGCCCCTGAGATGGGCACGACAGTCCCTGTCCCTGGCTGGAGTGGGGGGAGGGAACACTGAGGAAGGGGAACCCTGCAGTGCAGGAGCAGGGAGGAAGCAGTTCCTGGGTGCATTGAGAAGGGAGTATAAAAGGTGGGCCCCATCTTAGTTCAGTGCAGAGAAGTCTGAGCAGAAGTGGCAGGGAGCAGGGGCTCTGCATGAGCTCTGCTCCGGAGGAGGGCCTAGTAACAGAGGCCCAGGCCTGCAAGAGGGAGAAGGAAGGAAGAGGAGCGGAGAAGGCTCCAGGAACGAGGAATGAAGGGATCCCAGGGGTGCGGACGGGCGAGTCGCCACCGCACGCCCGAATCCACCTGCGTGGAGGGGTCAGGCCAAGGGGGGAGACCGGTCCCCGAACTAGTGGAGGCAGGAAACGACCCTCAGCTAGAAACCGGAGGCTCTGACATTTTATGTGGCGCAGCCCCTTGCTCCACCCGCTAGGAAGGCACCACATAGGGTCAGGGAAACTGGCGCCAAGTTTACCAAGAGGAGGCCCGAGGCAGCCGGACAGAAGTGTTGGTAAGAAAGGCCAGACAAAGGACACACAAAGGGGGTCCTGTGAAGCGCTCCAAAGTTATCTGGGAGTTGTCTGAGCCCCTCACCTGGTGAGCACAGTACGACGTGGGCAGCCGTTACCTGCAGACGTGGTCTGGATAATAAGAACTGTGAGTAAAGGCCCTGAACTGCATCACTGACTCCGTGTCGTTACTGCTGCTGCCCTGCACCATCACCCCCATCCTCCGCATACACTGCCCTGAGGCTATACTCCTCCCGTGGGGAGTTATGCTACGCTCTGCTGCACCCACAACACCAGCCTTAGCGGTCTGCTCTGTAGCGGCGGTTCACTCTGACCGCAATCCACGGGTGGCGTAGTCGGACATTTAAACATCAAAACCACATAAATAGTTCCGCCACTGGTTTGACCGCCCTGAGCCACGGAACCGGATCGCCGCCACGAAGACTACAACCACCAGCATCCACCAAAAAGGGTCCGGCTCCGGGTGTCCCAAGGCCCAGGGGGTGCGTCAGAACATTTTCATCACCTTTCACAATCACCAATGGGACAAGGCAGGGATGTCCTCTGTCCCCTCTCTTATACATCCTAGTGACGGAGCACCTGCTCTCATCAATTCGCCATAACCCCAATATTAGGTGGATTGAGGTGGGAGGCACCGAGTACAAGTGCTCTCTATTTGCTGATGATGTCCTAGTATATATCACTCAATCACATATATCCATCCCTGCTGTTATGGCTGAAATAGATCACTTTGTTACATGGTAAAATTTTAAAATCAATGCAGCGAAGTCTGAGGCCCTCGATGTCTCCCTCCCTAAATCCATATAGGATTCCATCCAGTCCAACTTTCCCTTTGCCTGGCCCTCACAGGGTATCAAATACTTAGGAATTCCTATTCATAGAGACCTCTCCCATCTATGTTATCTTAATTTTGGGCCCTTTATTGAACAATTCCATACAGACCACGGTTGGCAAGTTAGAACTGTAAGATTCACTACGTGAACCACTGGTGTTTTGTGGAAAAGCACATGTACACCGCGTTCCAAATTATTATGCAAAAAGTGTTTAGGAGTGATAAGGGAAGAATTTGTTTGTTTGTCAGTTAAACTCATTGATGGTGATGTGTGTCAGGGCTCTTTATATCACTGTAAGCAATTGCAGACACCTGTGCTAATTAGTTTGGCAGGTGTGTCCAATGAAAGGCAAGACTACTTAAGAAGGCTCTCTCACATTATTAAGCAGCCTACATTTTCTGCCAAAATGGGAAAGAAAAAGGATGTGTCGGCTGCTGAGAAGCAACAAATTGTGGAGTGTTTAGGTCAAGGCATGACTACAATCAACATTGTGCGATGATCAGGATGAAGTGTCTTGGCAATCAAGAAGTATGTAGCTGATTCACAGTACACACGTGTGCGTGCTGATAAGGGCAAATTGAGGACTCTTTCCTACAGGCAATTACGTCAGGTTGAAAGAGCAGCGGCAAAAAAGCCTTGTCATAGCAGCAGACAAGTTTTTGAAGCTGCTTGTGCCTCCAACGTCCCCCGAACAACAAGATGCAGGGTCCTTCAGAGGTTTGCAGCTGTGCATACGCCATCCTGTCGACCTCCTCTATCCACTTCACACAAGCAGAAACGGCTCCAGTGGGCCAAACATTACATGAAGACTGATTTCAAAACTGTTTTGTTCACGGATGAGTGCCGTGCAGCGCTCGATGGTCCAGATGAATGGAGTGGAGGATGGCTGGTTGATGGACACCCCACGCAAACACGGCTACAGCGCCAACAAGGAGGAGGTGGAGTAATGTTTTGGGCTGGAATCATGGGGAGAGAGATTGTCGGCCCCTTTAGGATCCCTGAAGGCGCTAAAGATGAACTCCATAATGTATGTGGATTTTCTCAAACAGCACTTCCTGCCATGGTTCAAGAAGAAGAACCGTGTATTTCACAGCAAGATCATTTTTCTGCATGATAATGCACCATCTCATGCTGCACATAAAACATCTGCATCTCTGGCTGATATGGGCATAAAAGGGGACAAACTTATGGTGTGACCCCCATGCTCCCCTGACCTCTACCCCATTCAGAACCTTTGGAGCATCATTAAAAGGAGTGTCTATGATGGCGGGAGGCAGTTCACATCTAAGCAACAGCTCTGGGAGGGTATTCTGTCCTCATGCAAAACAATTGAAGCAGAAACCATCCAAAACCTGACAAATTCAATGGACGAGAGAGTTCAGAAGCTCCTTTCGAACAAGGGGTCCTATGTGAAAATGTAACATCACCTAGAATAAAGTTTTGAGTTGAAAACTGTTTGATTTCAGTTTCTAACAACCTGCTAATGCTTATAATTTCAAAAATGACCATTTTTTTGGTCTTTATTAAAATGAAAAGGTTGATCGAAAAGTTTGGGGGATCTAAGAGTGTGGCAACCCAGTAGTCATGATTACTTCGAATTCTGACAATATGAGGGTCATGCTGCAGGTAGTGCAGCAAGAAGGCACTTATGTGTCTTGCGCATCTCGGAGCCCCAAAATTATTTTCCGGGCTAGATGCAGCTAAAAATTATTTTTAATTTTAAATCTGGTGAAGCTTATTATAGATGGCCTAATAGGATCAGTGCTGCACACTGCTACAAAGCCCAAATTATTTTCCAGTCAAGATACAGATAAACATGATTAGTAATTTGAAAGCTTAAAACGGTTGGTAGGGTGATTTTAACCAATCATCAAGCTTTTACTCTCCCCAGGATGACACAGGGGTAGAAAAGTCGTTTCGGATCCATGATTTGTTCATCTTTATGAACGTGAGTCTGTCTACATTATCAGTGGAGAGCCGCGTGCGCTTATCTGTCAGCACACCACCAGCAGCGCTGAACACACGTTCAGACAGAACGCTGGCTGCGGGGCATGACAAGATCTCCAAGGCGTAAGTGGCTAGCTCCGGCCATTTATCCAGATTGGAAGCCCAAAAAGAGCAAGGGTCCAGTGACACAGTCGTGGCTTCAATGTTTACTTGGAGATACTCCTGTACCATCGTCTCTAGGCGTTGACTATGTGTCAGACTTCTTGTCTCCTGTGGCCTTGCAAAGGATGGGCTAAAAAAGTGGTGAAATGATTCCGCAAAATTGATGTTACCAGCAGATACTGTGGTTTTGTTACGGTTTGAGTGCTGAACACTTGACGGTCCCACGGTTGGCAAGTTGGAACTGTGAGATTCACTACGTGCACCACTGGTATTTTGTGGAAAAGCACATGTAAGATTCTGCAACAGTCTCTGCTGATACTCCTGCATGCGTGCATCCCTTTCTATGGCAGGAATAATTTCTGCAAATTTACTTTTGTACTGGGGATCTAACAGTGTGGCAACCCAGTAGTCAGGATTATTTCTAATTCTCACAATTCGAGGGTCATGTTGCAGGTAGTGCAGCAAGAAGGCACTCATGTGTGTTGCGCATCCAGGAGCACCAAGTCCCTGTTGTGTTGGTGGCGAGGTAACAATCATGCTTCCTTCCTCTGTCCTCTCCCCCCAACCTCGCACAACAGAAATGTGATCAAGGTCTCCCTCATCTGATGAGTCTTCCATCAGTTCGTCCTCCACTTCTTCCTGGGCTCCTGCACCTTCCTCACTAGTTTGGCTGCTACCATGCGCCCTGGTAAAACCATCTCCCCCACCCTCACATGCCTGCCGCCTTGGTGCTGCCGACCGTCTGGACCTTGCAGATGTTAGCCCTTCCGCATACAACTCCTCCTCCTCTACTTCCTCCACCTCCTCTTGTGCCACCACCTGACTCCGAATTCTGTTTAACATGTGCTCCAGCATGTAAATCACCGGAATAGTCATGCTGATAATGGCATCGTCAGCACTAAACATCTTCGTCGCCATTTCAAAACTGTGCAGAAGGGTGCATAGGTCCCTGATCTGAGACCACTCCTCCAGCGTGATTTGCCCCACCTCTGAATCTCGTTGGCCCAGGCTATACGTCAGAACGTATTGCACCAGGGCTTGTCGGTGCTGCCACAGTCGCTGCAACATGTGCAGAGTTGAATTCCACTGGGTAGGCACATCGCATTTTAGCCGGTGAAGTGGCAGGCCCAACGACTTCTGTAGAGATGTAAGTCGCTGAGCTGCGGGATGCGAACGGCGGAAGTGAGCACACAGCGACCGTGCCCTCTGCAGAAGGCCATCTAGTCTGGGATAGTGGGCTAAAAATTGCTGGACAACCAGGTTCAACACGTGAGCCATACAAGGCACGTGTGTGACATTGCCCCGGCGAAGGGCCGCACCCAGGTTTGCAGCATTGTCGCACACGGCCTTCCCTGGTTTCAGGTCCAGTGGAGACAACCATTCATGAAATTGGTTCTCCAGAGCTGACCACAACTCCTCAGCTGTGTGACTCACATTTCCCAGACATTTCAATGTAAAAACCGCCTGATGACGTTGAGCCCTACTGCCAGCATAGTAAGGAGGTGTGCAGGATCCCTTCTGCGCAGTTAGAAAGCTTGTGGCATGACCAGACAGGCTTTGGGTGCAGGTGGAAGACCGAGAGGAGGTTGAGGAGGCAGAAGCAGTGGAGGAAAAATGACATAAAGAGGATTGACGCACAACTCGTGGGGACGGCAAGACTTGGACAGCAGCCCCTTGTCCTGCTGTCACCATAGTTACCCAGTGCCCAGTCAGCGACATGTAACGCCCCTGTCTATGCCTACTCGTCCAAGTGTCTGTGGTGAAATGCACCCTGTCACACACAGAGTTTCTCAAAGAAGCGGTGATGTTGTGTGCGACATGCTGGTGGAGCGCAGGCACACCTTTCTTTGAGAAGTAGTGCCGACTGGGCATCTGGTACTGGGGCACTGCGACGGACATAAGGTCTCGAAAATCCTCTGTGTCCACCAGGCGGAAAGGCAGCATTTCTGTAGCCAAGAGCTTGCAGATGGTGAAATTCAACCTCTTAGCTTTCTCATGGCTAGGAGGAAATGGTCTTTTACTTGTCCACATCTGAGGGACCAAGGGCTGGCTATTGTGCTTAGACGGGGTTGATAAGGGTGTCCCCGGCAAACTGCCGGTCTGTGAGGAAGATGCAGGCGGACATGTTAGGTTGCCTTGATCCAAAGGTGGTGCTATCGATGTCGGACAGCGCTCAAGACCAGCTGGTGTTACCACCTCCAAAGAAAATGATGACCTGCCAATCACGCTGGCTGTTGCGGGTAAAGAGGTGGCAGGTCTGCGCCCCAAAACAGGTGTGACTGCTGTCCCCCCAGTCACAGAGGATGAAGAGGCCGCGGATGCACAAGATATGGCAGACGGTGGTTGGCCCGGCCGGCTAGACCGCATTGTAGCACACTGAGCTTCCCACTGCAACTTATGCTTCATGTCCATGTGCCGGTTCATGCATGAAGTACTCAAACTATGTATTTTTTGGCCTCTACTTAGCTTTTGCTGACAAATGTTACAGATAACACGAGTTGGGTCATCTTTATCGATCTGAAAAAATGCCCAGGCTATGCAAGGCTTAGCACCCATGCGACCTGAAGAGCCACCACGACTTGTGGTGAGAGGCAGAGTTGTGTTTGAGGATGCAGTTGTTGACGTGCTTCCAGTACTACGTCTCTGTCCAGGAAGGCGCAACCTGACCTCGTCGTCACTAGCATCTTCCTCCACCTCCTCTGCTGACCTCATCTCTTGGCTGACTGTGGGTTGACAGTAAGTGGGATCTCCGACCTCATCATCATCACCCTGTGCGTTATCACACCCGTCGTCCTCAGAGCCAACCTGTTCCTGCCCTGACAAAAAACTAAAGTTGTCGCTCCAATCAGGTATTTGAGTCTTATCATCGTCTTCCTCATTGTCTCCACCAACAGGAGTTACAGTTTGGGAATGAGGGTCTACATTATGGTCAGAACCTTCTGCGTCTGGTCCTGGATCCGACTCATAAAGATTCTGGGCATCAGTGCAGATCATTTCCTCGTCTGGATTCACAGAAGCGCTGGAGTCGACCTCTGATTCCCAGGCTATAGTATGAGTAAACAGCTCTGCAGACTCAACCATCTGTTCTACCTCATACTCAGACGGGCAGCTGGAGATTTGGGAGCTGTGAGGAAGCAAATGCGATTTGGGTGACACCTTTGAGGACTGGAGTATTTGTGATGTTGAAGTTGATGTGGAGGAGAGCCCACTTAAAGGAGCACTTGATATCCGTTGAAGCACCTGCTGTTTTTGTGCCTCATCTGGAATTTGTAGCGATTGGCGTGGCCGTAAGAAAGGGATCTTATCACATTGTCCGCTAAAAGAAGTAGACATTTTAGTTTGGCTGGAAGATGGTCTTTCTTCTGCACCTACCCCACGGACACAACCTTTTTTCCCCTTCCCAACACGCCTATTCCCCTTTCCACCAGCAGCAGGCCTTTTTCCACTCATTTTGGTGGTTAACTAATTCACAACTCTGGAGTTGTTTGCACAAAAAAACAATGGATGGTAACCGAGCAGAGCTGAGTGGCCAAACTGTGGTATTAGGCCAAAACTATTGGCTGGGTTAGATGCAGAAAAAAATTATTTTTAATTTGCAACCTGATGGAGGTCAGTATAGATGGATTAATAGACCAAGTCCCACACACCGCTAGAAGCCCAAATATTTTTTCAGAGCTAGATGCAGAAATTTTTTTTATTCAATTTGCAACCTGATGGAGGTCAGTATAGATGGACTAATAGACCAAGTCCCACACACTGCTAGAAGCCCAAATATTTTTTCAGAGCTAGATGCAGAAAAAAATTATTTTTAATTTGCAACCTGATGGAGGTCAGTATAGATGGACTAATAGACCAAGTCCCACACACTGCTAGAAGCCCAAATATTTTTTCAGAGCTAGATGCAGAAAAAAATTATTTTTAATTTGCAACCTGATGGAGGTCAGTATAGATGGACTAATAGACCAAGTCCCACACACTGCTAGAAGCCCAAATATTTTTTCAGAGCTAGATGCAGAAAAAAATTATTTTTAATTTGCAACCTGATGGAGGTCAGTATAGATGGACTAATAGACCAAGTCCCACACACCGCTAGAAGCCCAGATATTTTTTCAGAGCTAGATGCAGAAAAAAATTATATTCAATTTGCAACCTGCTGGACGTCAGTATAGAAGGACTAATAGAACAAGTCCCACACACTGCTAGAAGCCCAAATATTTTTTCAGAGCTAAATGAAGAAAAAAATTATTTTTAATTTGCAACCTGATGGAGGTCAGTATAGATGGACTAATAGACCAAGTCCCACACACTGCTAGAAGCCCAAATATTTTTTCAGAGCTAGATGCAGAAAAAAATTATTTTTAATTTGCAACCTGATGGAGGTCAGTATAGATGGACTAATAGACCAAGTCCCACACACCGCTAGAAGCCCAAATATTTTTTCAGAGCTAGATGCAGAAATTTTTTTTATTCAATTTGCAACCTGATGGAGGTCAGTATAGATGGACTAATAGACCAAGTCCCACACACTGCTAGAAGCCCAAATATTTTTTCAGAGCTAGATGCAGAAAAAAATTATTTTTAATTTGCAACCTGATGGAGGTCAGTATAGATGGACTAATAGACCAAGTCCCACACACTTCTAGAAGCCCAAATATTTTTTCAGAGCTAGATGCAGAAAAAAATTATTTTTAATTTGCAACCTGATGGAGGTCAGTATAGATGGACTAATAGACCAAGTCCCACACACTGCTAGAAGCCCAAATATTTTTTCAGAGCTAGATGCAGAAAAAAATTATTTTTAATTTGCAACCTGATGGAGGTCAGTATAGATGGACTAATAGACCAAGTCCCACACACCGCTAGAAGCCCAAATATTTTTTCAGAGCTAGATGCAGAAAAAAATTATATTCAATTTGCAACCTGCTGGACGTCAGTATAGAAGGACTAATAGAACAAGTCCCACACACTGCTAGAAGCCCAAATATTTTTTCAGAGCTAAATGAAGAAAAAAATTATTTTTAATTTGCAACCTGATGGAGGTCAGTATAGATGGACTAATAGACCAAGTCCCACACACTGCTAGAAGCCCAAATATTTTTTCAGAGCTAGATGCAGAAAAAAATTATTTTTAATTTGCAACCTGATGGAGGTCAGTATAGATGGACTAATAGACCAAGTCCCACACACCGCTAGAAGCCCAAATATTTTTTCAGAGCTAGATGCAGAAATTTTTTTTATTCAATTTGCAACCTGATGGAGGTCAGTATAGATGGACTAATAGACCAAGTCCCACACACTGCTAGAAGCCCAAATATTTTTTCAGAGCTAGATGCAGAAAAAAATTATTTTTAATTTGCAACCTGATGGAGGTCAGTATAGATGGACTAATAGAACAAGTCCCACACGCTGCTAGAAGCCCAAATATTTTTTCAGAGATAAATGAAGAAAAAAATTATTTTTAATTTGCAACCTGATGGAGGTCAGTATAGATGGACTAATAGACCAAGTCCCACACACTGCTAGAAGCCCAAATATTTTTTCAGAGCTAGATGCAGAAAAAAATTATTTTTAATTTGCAACCTGATGGAGGTCAGTATAGATGGACTAATAGACCAAGTCCCACACACCACTAGAAGCCCAAATTTTTTTTCAGAGCTAGATGCAGAAAAAAATTATATTCAGTTTGCAACCTGATGGAGGTCAGTATAGATGGACTAATAGAATGATGCTATGCCCAAAAGATTTTACTTCACTAGGTGCAGTAAAAAAATTGGTATTCTATACACAGGTGGTATATCTTGCAACACAGATAGGCTACTCCACTGACTAACACACTCTGCAATAGGCCAAAAAGGATTAGCTTTGCTAGATTGAGCCAAATGCTGTGAAAAAAACTTGCACAGCACTGGCACAGACCTGCCTGGCAAAAACTGATAGGAACTGATGTAACCTAGTCCTGAAAAGGACTCCAATTACAATTAGTCTTTACTCCCACAATCTATCTATTTAAGAGCACAGACCTGCCTGATAAAAGTCGTAGGAAATGCTGTAACCTAGTCCTTAAAAGGACTGCAATCACAACTATTCCCTACTCCCAAGCTATCTGTATATTTGTGCGAAAATTGGCTTGAAATTAACAAGGTATATCGCACACAGCAACAGCGGTGCCGTCTAACACGCAGCTGCAGCAGTGAGAAAATGGTGGCGACGGGGAAAATGGCTTGGTCTTATAGGGCAAGGACATGTGACATACACTGCCAATCACACATGCCCTTGCTTGTGTGAAAAAAAGCACTTCGCTCCGTGTGTGCGCTGCTGATAGGCTGACAGATTGCACCTCCCCACTGCAAATGCGGGAAAGAGAAAAAAAAATGGAGATCTTCATTGTTCCTGCAGAGATCCATCCCCTGCCCCTCCCCCCGCCCCGCTGTACACTCAAACTGCGTATTAACATTAATTTTCATCATTACTGAGAAAAAATCCAGTTATGATTTTGGTGCACGAACAGTTATCGAACATAACCTCGAACAGCCGAATTTTTCTCAAATTGTTCGTGTTCGCCGACCGGCTCGAACACCGCCCAAAACAGCTCGAATTTGAGATTGGCGAACAGTTCGAGTAGAACAACGCTCATCTCTAGTCTTTACTGGTGATAAAGATAGACCCTCCCGGAGTACTGGCTAGCGATCGGGGCCTGGTCAGTCCTTGAGCAGATGGGATCTCCCCTGGCCAGGCGGAGTTGTAGGCCTCCCAAACTGACTGTACTCTTCTGGCTACCTTGCTAGAGGCGGGTATAAGTAGCCCACGTCCCTGAGTGTACCGTGTGGTGCTCACCCGTATGGCCGGTGACTCGGGGCCTTCTAGTGGCGTCCGCTCCACGACGGCGGTGCTGGTCCCACGCGTGTGACCGTGCCTTCGGGTTTCTTGGCCAGAGGACCTGAAATCCCCTGCCGGGCGGTTTCTGCTGCTGGGTAAATGTTAGTCCCCACAGCCTCGGACTCCGGGTCCGGTGATAGCTTCTCAGTCAGGGCGAGCTCTGCAGCTGCCAGCCCCTGACTCCTTATAGCACTGCTCCCACAGAGCTCCTGATGTTCTTTTCCTATATCTGCTTCTCTTCTCTGTCTCTACTTCTTCTCTACTCACTAACCCTGCCTCAGCCCTAGGTTTATATAGGGGAAGTCCTTCCCCTCCCAGGACTGGGCAGGAGGTGTGGCATGCATAGGATTCCTGACCAAGAGACCTCCCACCTGCTCTCAGACACAACATTGCTGTTACTGTGGAAACCAGACCCCTGGGGTGCCACATATGCATGTGTCACACAGCACATGGCCAGATAAGGTTGTAAAATGTTAAAATGACATTTCCCGGTGAATGCATTTCTCACGGTTGAAAGCAATACAAAAGGGCAAAAAAGCATAAAAAATGCTACTTATGAACATAGCCTAAGGTGTGGAGGAGTATTTTTGTTTTTGGTTATTTATTTTACCTTATACAGAAGTCTTTATCCTGGAAAGGATGTTCCTTAACATATTTCACAGGAAAGCAGTCTCAGTTTCGTTTTTGAACGTTTTATTGTGAGCCCGTAAAAGTGGCTTAATACCTCTGACCATATTGTTGACAGCAGTGACCTGGGGGTCAGAAATGCTTCCTGGGGCGATCTCTATGCTGTCCCCATGTCTTTTGAGCACTGTCACTATCGTTTTGGGCACTTTTTAGGCTTTCTACAGACTGCCGGGGGTGCCGCCGCAAAAATGCTCGGGTCTCCCATAGACTAACATTGGGCTCGTTGCTCGGGTCGAGCACCTGAGTATCACGGTGAGCTCGGCCCGAGCTTCGAGCACCCAAGCATTTAAGTGCTCGATCAACACTAATTGACAGGCAACTTCTGTTTCTTCCATTTTCTAATAATTGCGCCGACAGTTGCCTTCTCAACAAGCTGCTTGCCTATTGTCCTGTAGCAAATCCCAGCCTTGTGCAGGTCTACAATTTTGTCCATAGTGTCCTTAGGCAGCTCTTTGGTCCTGGCCATGGTGGAGAGGTTGGAGTGTGATTGAGTGTGTGGACAGGTGTCTTTTATACAGGTAATGAGTTCAAAAAGGTGCAATTAATACAGATAATGAGTGTAGAGTAGGAGGACTTCTTAAAGAAAAACTAACAGGTCTGTGAGAGTAAGAATTCTTGCTGGTTGGTAGGTGATCAAATACTTATTTCATGCAGTAAAATGGAATTTAATTATTTAAAAATCATACAATGTGATTTTCGGGTTTTTATTTTTAGATTCTGTCTCTCACAGGTGAATTGTACCTACTAGTGATAAGCGAGCACTAAAATGCTCGGGTGCTCGATGCTCGGGTCGAGCACATTGGAATACTCGGGTGCTCGTCCTGAGCAACGAGCCCAATGTAAGTCTATGGGAAACTCGAGCATTTTTCAGGCGGCTCCCCCCGGCGGTCTGCAGAAGGCCTAAAAATTGCCCAAATTGATGGGAACAGTGCTCAAATGACATGGGGACAGCATGTGGAAGACCCCTGGAAGCATTTCTGACTCCCAGGTCTCTTCTGTCAACAACGTTGTCAGAGGTATTACGCCACTTTTACGGACTCGCAATAAAACATACAAAAACGAAACCAAAATGGATTTTCCTGGGAAATATGTTAAGGAACATCCTTTCCAGGGTAATGACTTGTATATAAAGCAAAATAAATAACCAAAAACAAAAATACTCCTCCACACCTTGGGCTATGTTCACACGTAGCGTTTTTTTATGCGTTTTTTCACTTTTGCATTGCTTTCAACCGTGACAAATGCATTTACCAGGAAATGTCATTTTAACATTTTACAACCTTATTTGGCCATGTGGTGTGTGAGATATCATGAGACACATTGTGTTTCATTTATGAAGGAGGGACTCTGAAAGTCATGAAGCCTATTTTTATAGGGCCATCAGGCGACCTTTACTATTCTTAAAGGGCCAGCAGTCGGCCCTCACTATTCTTAGAGAGCCATCAGCCGACTATGTTTTATTGTTCCCATTACTAAAGAGTGGGTCTCCTGTACTGTTATTGCATATGCATTGAGTGGCAGGGCTGCCCAAAATTTGGACGCACCCCAATACCACTTTGAAAATTTGGATGCACCCCAATACCCCTTTGAAGAGACGTGGAGGAGGGCCTCCTGAAAACTATGTTCCCATTATTAGGAAGTGGGTCTCCCATTGTGTTTGCCTATGCAGTGAATGCAAGGGTTGCCAAAAATTTGGAGGCACTCCAATTCCCCTTGGAAGAGACGTAGAGGGCCTCATGAAAAAATGTTCCCATTATTAGGAAGTGGGTCTTCCATAGTGTTGACCTATGCAGTGAATTCAAGGGTTGCCAAAAATTTGGAGTCACTTCAATGCCCCTTGAAAGAGACATGGAGGTCGGAGGGCCTCCTCAAAAAAATGTTCCCATTAGAAAGGAGCGGGCCTCCTATACTTGTAATGCCCATGCACAAGTGTATAGGCTGACAAACATTTACCCCTGGGGGGTATACATGAACATACTGTGTAAAAAATTTTTTTTACGGGCATCATAAACACCCTTTAAAAAAATTATGTGGGTGTTGCATCATGGACCACGGTCACTCTGGTGATATGGTGGTGGAGGATGAGGAGAAGGAAGAGGACAAGAGCAAATAGCCAAAATCAGGACGCGTATACCCATGTCTGGGTGTGAAAAAGTGCATGAGAATACACCTCCCAAGAAAAGACACTGGATTTGAGTTTATGTTACGCTGCTATCATTCGATGGTGTTGAAAAGTCTGGCCCAATCCAGCCCTTTTTATAAGAGTCAGCCTGTCAGCATTTTCAGTTGACAGGCGGATGCGCTTATCAGTTATAATTCTTCCAGCGGCACTAAAAACCCGCTGTGATAAAACGCTGGCGGCAGGGCAGGCCAGGACCTCCAAGGCATAGAGAGACAATTCATTCCACGTATCCAGCTTGGATACCCAATAATAGTAAGGCACAGAGGAATCACGGAGGACATTGGTACGGTCGGCAAGGTACTCCTTCAGCATCTTCCCAAACTTTGCACTCCTTGTGAGAGTACCCCGCGCTTCAGGGCTTGTGCAATGGGAGGGGCTGAGAAAATTCTCCCAGAACTTTCACAGAGTTCCCCTGCCTCTGCTGGATTGAAGTTGTGTCTCTCTCGCCTGTACTCCTTGGTTGTCCAACGAAGTGTGCCCTCTGCTGTCAGCGTTTTCAGATGGGAATTTTTTTACTAGTTCCGCAGTAAGGGCCTTCTGGTACTGCCCCATTTTTGTAGACCTGTCCGCCTCAGGAATAAGAGACATAAAGTTCTCCTTGTAGCGTGGGTCTAGAAGTGTCACCAACCAGTAATGACTGTCACCCAAAATTTTGAGAACCCGAGAGTCATGGGAAAGGCAGCGTAACATAAACTCAGCCATGCGTGCCGGACTACTAACTCTGTGATTGTGAGCAGAGAGCGTTTCAGGAGACAGAGAAGCGGGATGGTGACGCTAATTATGGCGTCATCGCTGCTCACCATCTTGGTGGCGTCCTCAAAGTTTTGGAGGATGGTACATATGTCTGACATCCATGTCCACTCCTGAGGTCTTGTGTGTGGAGTCTGAACTGAATACCGACGGCCTTGTTGATGCTGGTACTCAACAACTGCCCTCTTCTGCTCACAAATCCTTCTCAACATCTGCAGTGTAGAGTTCCAATGCGTAGGGACATCACACACCAGTCTGTGAGCCGGAAGCTGCAAACGCTGCTGAAACACGGCAAGGGCGGCAGAAGCTGTAGGTGACTTTCTAAAATGGGTACACAGGCGGCGTACTTTAACAAGCAGATCCGGCAGCTCTGGGTAGGATTTGAGAAACTGCTGAACCACGAGGTTAAGCAGATGGGCCAGGCATGGTACGTGTGTGAGCTCGCCTCAGAGCCATCACCAGGTTCCGGCCATTGTCACACACGAACATGCCTGGCTGTAGGTTCAGCGGTGTGAGCCACAGATAAGCCTGCTCTTTCAGAGCTGTCCACAACTCTTCAGCATTGTGCGGTTTGTCACCTAAGCCTGTTGCCGCTTGGCCGAGACAGTGCTACAGTGCTTCCAGCTTGTGACAGATGTGGTCATTTCAGAGATGGAGGCTGAAGAGGAGGAGGAGGCTGAGAAGGATGAGGTGCAGGAGCTGTAGACTGTGGGGGCAACCCTGATTGACCTAGGGCCCGCAATCCTTGGCGTCGGGAGGACATGTTCCGTCCCAAGGTCCGACTGGGTCCCGGCTTACACTATGTAAACCCAGTGTGCAATCAGCGAGATGTATTGTCCCTGCCCACAAACACTTGTCCACGTGTCCGTGGTTAGGTGGACTTTCCCGGTAACTGCGTTGTTGAGGGCATGGCTAATGGTTTGGGACACGTGCTTGTGTAATGCGGGGACGGCACACTGGGAGAAATAGTGGCGGCTGGGGACCGAGTACCAAGGGAGGCCGCAGAATGCTTCCGTCTGTATGAGCCTAAAAGGCAACATTTCGAGCGCAAGCAGTCGTGAAATGTGAGAATTTAGTAGTGTGGCCTGTGGGGCGTTGGCTGCGTATTTGCACTTGTGTTCCAAGGACTGGGGTATGGACAACTGAACGCTGCGCTGGGACAAGGACGTGGCCATGCTTCTTGATGCTGCTACTTGAGAGTGTGCAATGACTGGTGCAGGGCAGGAGGCATCTTCACATGCACCATGGACAGGGGATTGGCTTGCATGCACAACAGCGGAAGAAGCAAGGGTTCACCCGCAGACACTGTTCCTGGACCCTGGGGTTCGGCCCACAAAGTCGGCCATGTGTCTGATCATGCTGGTGGTGATCAGGCTGGTCGTTTTGCCACCCCTGCTGATGCTGGCCCGGCAGGTGGTGCAAATGGGCTTTTTGGGGTTATCGGCAGAGTCTTTAAAAAACAGCCAGACTCTAGAAGACCTAACAGTTGTACTGACAACTTCCTTCGTGTTGGTGTTACGGGGAACTATTGCCTGCCTTCTGTCTGCGGCCACCACACTGCTTCTTCTTCCTGTTGGGGTGCTCTGCCTCCCTCCCCCTGTGTGCTGCTGTCCTCGCTCTGCATGTCCTCTTGCCAGATTGGGTCAGTTACTATATCATCCACCACCTCATCTTCCACTTCCGCACCCTGGTCCTCCTCCTGACTTCCTGGCATTTGTGTCTCATCATCGTCCACCTCTTGTGACACTTTCCCACCGCCGCCTTCGTGTGACCGTGGCTGCTCAAATATTTGGCCATCGCTACATTCGATCTCTTCTTGCCCCGCTTCAAGTGGACCGGGCGAGAGGCCCGAATCTATAAATGGAAAAGTGAACAGCTCTTCAGAGTATCCAAGTGTGGGATCAGTTGTCTCAGGGCACTCGGCATGGTGGGAGGAAGGAGGATCAGGGTGAGGAATATGCGGCTACTGAGACTTGACCGTGTGGAAGACAGGGTGGTGGTGGTGGCTAAGTGACTGGAAACATTATCCGCTGTCCAACAAACAACCTTTTGACACTGCTCTGGATTCAATAGTGGTGTGCTCCGGTCCCCTAGGAATTGGGACAGGAAGGTCAGGCGAGAAGATGTGGGTGTTTGTTGTGGCACAATTTCAGCTTGCCCACGGCATCGGCCTCTGCATGCACCATCACCATCACATCCCGTTCCCCGTCCCTTGCCACGTGCCTTGCCCATTTTAAATGGAGGACAATATCTTCCACTACAAATGACTGAATTTGGAGCGAACTTATATGTGATCCGTGTGACAGAGAAACCAGTTTTAAATACCTGGCCTGTAGGTAACTATTTTGAAAAGCAAACTGGTGCCAATTGCTTCAATGACACACTGAAATAAATTTTTAATGGAGGCCAGAAATGGCAGTATTTTGTGAAAACGTATATGTGATCCGTGTGACGGAGAAAACAGTTTTAAATAGATGGATTTTTAGCGCTGTAATATGGAAAGGACCTGGCTATATTCTGCAGTGCCAAGCAAATGGTGCTGAAAAACGGTGTTCTCTGTATTGCTTTTTACGCAAATAATGAGGATCAAGATCCAAAAAAAAGTATTCCTGGCCCCTGAGACCTGGGCCTTTGTCTAGAAATATCTAACAGCAGCAAAAGGCAGAATTGGAATGGAGCCTCTTGTGCTACATGCACTGCAGTCTGCTATATACACTGCCTGGCTATATGCACTGCCTGCCTGATATCTCTGCAGATGGATTAGTCCTTAGAAGGACTCTTTGTTAAGATGGATATGTGTAATGTACGTTTTTTCTCCCTACACTACCTAATACGCAAGCAAATCTCTCCCTAGCTCAGCAGCACCTCTCCCTACACTGCCTGATTCCGAAGTGACTGTGACAAGCACGGTGGCGCCAGGTCTGTTATAGACCTGATGACGCTGTGCGGCCAGCCAATCACTGTAATGCCACAACCACCATGGCTGCGGCATTACAATGAGTGTCAGGCAATCCCTGCATGTTGATTGGCGCTCTAAAGAGCGCCAAACATGCAGGGAGGGGACCCGAGCATCCGCCCGAGCATCTCGCAAGTACTCGGCGAGCTCCGGGCATCTTGAGTACTGAGATGCTCGGGCGAGTACCGAGTATTTGCGAGTATGCTCGCTCATCACTAGTACTTACGATAAAAATTACAGACCCCTCCATTCTTTGTATGTGAGAGAACTTGCAAAATCGGTATCAAATACTTATTTTCCCCACTGTATAATGGGCCCCATATATGGCTCCATACAGAATGGCCCCCGACCCTGATACTTATACTTACTTATGTTCCGGCTCATTTCTTTGGTTTTGCTGTAGTTTTTTGTACTTTGTACAAACAGGTGTGTGGCTCCCTTTTTTGAGCTATGCATTTCATTTATATACTGTAGCTTTTCAGGGCAAGATGTCTGACCAGTCGGACCCCGATCCTACTCTGCCCTCATCTACATTGAGATCGTCTGACACAAGGCGAGGTTTTAATACTAGAGGAAAGGACCATCCTGATTGGGGTACATCTTGCTGGGGTCGGATGGCTTTTATGCTTTTTTGATCAAAAATAGTTTTTACTGAGTACCCTAAGTACCTATATACTATCGTCATTTACTTACTTACAGCAGGGTATATGCTCATATTGTTTCTATCTTTGGTTTTGTCAGTGACTGACAGACCTCTCCCTACACATGGATGCAGGAAGAGACATGTCACTCAAGGGGAGCAGGTGGGGAGAAGCTGCCGGTGACCACCTGTCTGACTATTCTGCTCTGCTCCCGGCAACTTGTAAAGTTTATTTTTGTTTGAAACACCACAGCTTTTCATAGTCCAACATACCTGGCTGAAATCATGCAGCCAGTGCCTGATACATGTTGCCTGTGGTTAGGGCAGGATGTATCAGCTGTCCAGTTCCCTTTAAGGTGACCAATATAAACCAACCTCTGAGCTGTCGAATACAGTTCGAAGAAGAGAAGATGTTTAGATGAGGTTGTTGCCTCTAAAACATAAGTTATTTAGTATTAGAAGCCAGGCAATACGTAAAGGTCAACGGGCAATAAGTTCTAATATAGGAATTTTAATTTCCTTGACTAGCCTGACAACATTATTGGAATGTTCCCACTTATAAAAAGATACATTTATATGATAGCGCTATATTATCATCTTGTTATTTAGGTAGCTCCAACATACAGCCTGTTCAATTATCAGGGGTGATCCTTCACATTAACAAGGCAGTTTTTTCATTAGGTCATGCAACCTTGCACGTATCAATATCAAGTTCATGTAAAACTCAATATATAATAACCAATTAGTCTGAGCAAAGATTCCAGAGAACGGCTGGGAACATTGTGTCCGCGTCTGGAATCTAACTTATCTCCAGTCTACACTACACGCGTGTGTTTATGGTGAGATTCAGTTACGTTCTATTTAAATGTTTCTACTATCAAAACTCATGTTAAATCATAAAAAAAAAATGTTTGGAAAGTATACAATAATCTCCATCCACATGATAGTGAGAGGCCATTTTACTGCCTACTTAGACATATATATATATATATATATATATATATATATATATATATATTATATTAAGAAACACTATTTGCAGCTATATCAGTCTTCATGGTAATGATTTTTCCATGTTCTGTGTAGCCGGTGTGGCATTCTTTTTACTCCATGACCCTTTTAGATATTGAATCCATCATACCTTTGTTTAGTCTCACAGGGAGTTCAAAAAGGTTATTTTTACATTCTGATGGATGATAAATCTATGTGAATACAGTTGCTATCGTTTTCATATTTATCATCTACTTCTCTCAAGACATATATCATGTCTTACTTAAGACATAATGGTTCTGATACATAAAAAAGGAAGACTTCTGTAAAAAAAACATTAGAAGAATCCATATAATAAAATGAAGCATTTCAAAATTGAATTAGTCATGATTCTTAAAGTGTATACCCCGGCAATGATAAATAGGACCTATTGTTAAGTCCTGAGTAACGCTTTTTACTGTAATGTAAGTACCGTTCCCCACAAGTAATGGCTGGGGGTTGGGTTACTAAAAAGTCACAACTTCAGTTGTAAGCAGAAAATGTGCTTAGAGGAAATCTGTGAGTAGGATCAACCCTCCTAAGCAGTCTATGTGGGCACGCAAGTCATAGGAAACTGAATAAAATGCTATTTTGAGATCTGATGTCTTATTCCAGAGAAATCCACATTTTTCTTAATATGTAAGTGAGCTTTTGAGATCTATGGGCCGGACATAGATCTGCGTGAGAATCTGCCTCCAGAGCTTATATTAACCCTGTTGTACTGTTCGGGTCTATTTGACCCGAAAAAAAGGTTTGTGAAACTGCAGATTATTTATTATGAGGATCTGCAAATTGTGGTTAGGAGAGTTTGTTTATGGGTAGGTGGTGTTATTATGAGTGTTTTTTTTTTTTTTTTTACTTTTTTGGTATGACATAATGATTGTTACATATATACTGTTGGGTCAATATGACCCTATGGTGTTTTATACAGATCTCTCGCCATATTTTCAGTCACATAAACGATTTATAATATCATTGTGGATTATCTAATGCATCTACTATTGTTTATCGATTTCTCCAGTTCCTGCGGGCCCGTGTGCTTGATACATTTGCAAGTTACTTGGGCAACACGGTTGCTCAGTGGTTAGCACTGCAGCCTTGCAGCGCTGGGGTCCTGGGTTCAAATCCCACCAAGGATAACATCTGCAAGGAGTTTGTATGTTCTCCCCGTGTTTGCATGGGCTTCCTCCTGCTTCCTCCCACACTCCAAAGACATACTGATAGGGAATTTAGATTCCCAATGGGGACAGACATGATAATGTATGTACAGTGCTGCAGACTATATTGGCGCTATATAAAAATAAAGATTATTATTATTAAGTTACTGCAGATTGATGGGCTTTTTGTACAGGTCTGTGTGGGTCTGTTTCTCAGTAGTATATAAGCTCTTATTGTTGCTACACTGGTTAGTGTTTGCTGCGATTTTAATATTATTATTATTGTTTATTTATATAGTGCTATTTTATTCTACAATGCTGATTTTACTCTGTGAAAGTCGTGAGTGTCCATTATTTGGAAAGCTGGATAAAAATGTGGCGAAGACATCCATTGAGTGAAGCTGAAATATAAAAGCTAGCCAATGCCTCAGATTCTGAAGAAGATACCCAACTGGGGAAATATCCGAAGATAAGGACCACATAAGTGGCAGGGAAAGTAATTACGAGAATTCTGACTCTGAAATTGAATCTGATGAGGTACGATATCCAGACAACTAGTCTGATGCAAGCAGTTCAGTCTAAAAACATAATTTGAAACTTGCAGCCTTCTGCCCAGGCTGGAAAATTGTCCTCTGCTAACATCAGATAATTCTCTAATAACTAGTCGCTATTAGAGAAGTTTTGAATAAATGGATAGAGATTATTCCAAAATTATACAATACTGGTGAAAATGTCACTGTGGATGAACAACTTGTGGCATTCTGAGGTAGGTGCCTGTCCAAACAGTATATGCTGAGTAAGCCGGCAAAGAACGGCATCCAGATATGGACACTTTGTGACAGGGGCAGCTCATACGCTCTAAATGCTCAGGTATAAACAGGAAAAAAGCTTGGAGAAAAACCTGAAAAGAATCAGGGTATGCGAGTCGTTTCAGATTTGACATATGGACTAAGAGGACAAAATGTGACAACTTTTTTACATTGCACTAACTGAGGCAGCTGTTGCTAAAACGAAAACTTACACTGTAAGAAAAAGCAAGCCTGAACTGCTGAAATGTATCCTTGGTAAAAGAAATGTTCATAGGTCAACGTTTTACTTTACTGGAGATATGACAGTGGTTTCTTACATTCACCAAAAAAAACATACAGGTCATTCTGATGAGCACGATGCACATGACAATGCAGTAAGTAGGCGAGATGACAAAAAGCTGCAGATGATATTAGATTATAATTCCACCAATGGGGCAGTTGATACACTAGATCAATTTATAGCTACGTACACAAGCAAACGCAAAACCAATCGGTGGGTAATGGTTTTATTTTATAACATTCTTCATGTATGTGCCTACAATGCATTTGTTTTATGGCGTGAAATAAACCCCGATCAGAACACCAATAAACTGCATAAACGAAGACTCTTTCTAGGATAATTAGGAAAGTCACTTGTTGTTCCCTCTATTTTAGGAAAAAAATTAAAACCTTAAAGTGAAGGAGCCGCAGCTATAGTAAACCGTATCCAGCAGCATGCTCAACAAAGCGAACCCATGGCCTCCACCAGCACTGGAAAAAGCCTAAAAAGGAAAAGATGCAGCATTTGTCCATTTTTGTGTGATAAAACAAATATTACATGTTCTAATCGTAGTAAATATTTATGTAAAGCACATGTGAGTTATTTCTGTGCAGAATGTAAGAATACCTGAATATAGCAATAAGTGAACATGTGCAACCCATTTCTAAAGAAAATAAAGCCAACTAAAGTTTTGATTGTTCACATTAAGTGAACCAACCGTGTTCACATAAAGTTATATAATGCAACTGGTATTTAAATAATACAATGAGCGTAGCTAAATGTCAAATTTAGCAGACTTTAATAGGTTGGGTCATATTGACCCGAAAAGTACAAGTGTATAGCCAATACGAACAGAACAGCAGAGTTAAATGAAAGGAGGAATTACCAGTGTGAGACACGTAGATCAGAAGAGTAGACTGTCAGTCATTACATGTGACGCGCCCCTGGGCCTGTGTCGCGCTGCGTTGCGCACGCGGGAGCTTACCCGGAGCCGGATCTGTTGAGGGTTGTAGTCTCGTGGCAGTGACCCGGTCCGTGCCCAGGGAGTCAAACTGAGCGGCGATGTATCAGCGGTAGATGTTGGACGACTACGCCACCCGTTGAGTACAGCTAAGGAGCTGCTGCTGCAGGGCAGACCGCTGAGGCCGGTGGTAGGATTGTGCAGCGTGATAGTATAACCCCCAACGGGAGGGGTATGGCCTCAGGGCAGCCGACGTGGATGATGGGGGTAGCAGGAACCACTCGGAGACGGTACGGTGTAGTTCAGGGTCTTTACTGGTGACAAAGATAGACCCTCCCGGAGTACTGGCTAGCGATTGGGGCCTGGTCAGTCCTTGAGCAGATGGGATCTCCCCTGGCCAGGCGGAGTTGTAGGCCTCCCAAACTAACTGTACTCTTCTGGCTATCTTGCTAGAGGCGGGTATAAGTAGCCCACGTCCCTGAGTGTACCGTGTGGTGCTCACCCGTATGGCCGGTGACTCGGGGCCTTCTAGTAGCTTCCGCTCCACGACGGCGGTGCTGGTCCCATGCGTGTGACCGTGCCTTCGGGTTTCTTGGCCAGAGGACCTGGAATCCCCTGCCTGACGGATTCTGCTGCTGGGTAGGAGTTAGTCCCCACAGCCTCGGACTCCGGGTCCGGTAAGAAATCTTCTCAGTCAGGGCGAGCTCTGCAGCTGCCAGCCCCTGACTCCTTGTAACACTGCTCCCACAGAGCTCCTGATGTTCTGTTCCTATATTTGCTTCTTTTCTCTGTCTCTACTTCTTCTCTACTCACTAACCCTGCCTCAGCCCTAGGTTTATATAGGGGAAGTCCTTCCCCTCCCAGGACTGGGCAGGAGGTGTGGCATGCATAGGATTCCTGACCAAGAGACCTCCCACCTGCTCTCAGACGTAATATCTCTATCACTGTGGCAACCAGACCCCTGGGGTGTCACATTCCCCCCTAGTGAAATTTAGTACTCCGGGACTAAACATATTTTAGAAAAACATAACAAGATATAACAATAACAATACAATAAAGAAACACATAAAGGTGGTCACGGCATGTCCGTAACCGGGTGCAGTCTTTGAAGAAAGCAAGGTGTCCATTTCACCAAAACAGGGAGACGTAACCAGGTAGGGGTCTGTCCTGCCCCGAGTCCTTAACAGTCTTTAGTCCGTCCTGGGTTACGCTCCAACTATGTACACAGGATTCCCGGTAAATCCACCAAATACTCCTATAAACAACTAGAAACACATAATTATACACAAGCAACAAGAAAAACAGGTAACCACAAATAAAACAATTTATACACTTCAAATCCTCCAACGTGCGGGTAACTGGCCTCTAGTGGCCCTAGTGGACCTACGGAGCTGACTGTCTGGCCCTGAACTACAGGGTGTAGGAGCTGTTAAGGGTAAACTGGGCAGCGGTCTACGGGCCCTTTGGCTCACTAGGGATATGGCAGGCTCACTGCAAGCAGAGGGTTGATCCTCCTGGTCTGCTGGTGTGGGGTCTTCTGCCTCCTGGACCGGCTGTTCTTCCAGCTCTACCTGTTGCTCCGTAGGTGCTTGGGATGCTGGTTGGAGGAAGGTGAGTACGGGTACCACAACTGCACCATTGACTTGAGTCCAAGACCGAGGGAAGTCTCCGAGCACAGTACTAACCATATCTTCCCTTTCCTCTACGGGTCGATGGTCTTCTTGTTCCTCTTCAGGGTTCCGTAGCTGTTCAGGACACTTCTTCAGGTGATCCCGGGATACAATGGCTGTGGTCTCCCCTCCGTCTTTACTGATGGTACAGACCTTCGGGTTCTCGTGGCTTGAGGGCAGTACGGTGTACGGGTCCTTCTCCCACTGGTCGTCCAACTTGTGGAGCCGTCTTTTCCTCTTCAAGACCTGCTCTCCGGGCACCAGGGGAACAGTGGGAGCATACTGGTTGTAAGTTTTCTCTTGTCTCTCCCTAGCCTGACAGAGACTTCGCTCCACGCTCTCCTGTACTTTCCGGTACTGCTGCTGCCTCTCTGTGTCCCAGTCTGCTTCTGGTGAAGTGTCCTCAGGTGTCAGGACTCCCATTTCCAGGTCAACAGGTAACTTACCAGGTCTCGCCCTCATTAGGTAAGCCGGGGTACAGTTGGTGGAACCTACCGGGATGTGGTTGTATAGGTCCACCAGATCGGGCAGCTTCTCAGGCCACAGACTGCGTTCTTCCAGGGGCAACGTTTTCAGAAGATCCATTACCACCTGGTTCATTTTCTCACAAAGTCCATTAGTTTGCGGATGATAGGGTGTCGTCCTTATCTTCCGGCAGCCATACAGATTGCAGAATTCCTGGAAGACCTCCGCTTCAAAGGCAGGTCCCTGGTCCGTCAGCACTTGGTCCGGGTACCCGTGTGGACGGCAGAAGTGCTGCTGGAAGGCTCTAGCTGCTGTTTGAGCCGTTAAGTCCTTGACGGGGACGACAACCAAGAACCGGGAGTAATGATCCACGATGGTTAACGCGTAGACGTAGCCACTTCTGCTTGGGGTCAGTTTTACATGATCCAAGGCTACCAGTTCCAACGGCTGCCGGGTGACGATGGACTGCAGGGGAGTCTTCTGGCTGGCACGGTCCTTCCTCCTCAGGTTGCACGGGCCACAGTCTCTGCACCACCTCTCGATGGTTCCCCTCATGCCTACCCAATGGAACCGCCCGCGCAGCAGGAACTCCAGCTTCTTCCATCCGAAATGCCCAGCTCCATCGTGGTATGCCTCCATCACCATGGCTGCGTCTCGTCGTGGCACCACTACTTGCCAGATTAGTTCATGCGTCCGGGAGTTAACCATCCTGCGGCACAACTTCCCCTTGTAAAGGAACAGTCTACTCTTTTCTGCCCACAGTTGCTTGGCTTCCTCCGGAGCGTCTGGGTCAAGGCGAGCCTCTGGCTGAGTCAGCATCTCCTTCACCAGCCGGACAGCAGGGTCACTGTCTTGCGTTTCCGCCCAGTTGTAGTGAGGTAAGGGGTTAAGCGTAGCGCCTTGCTTACTCCTTACCCGATGGGAATACTGGATAGTCCCATGACGGTGAAACGCGGGGAGTTCGACTTCTTCCAGTCCCTCTGGATCTTCTCCTACGTCCGGTAGGTTTGGCATCCTGGACAGGGCGTCCGCGTTGGTATTGGAGCGTCCTGCCCGGTATTTGATGGTGAACTCGTAGTTGGACAGGCGGGCCATCCATCTCTGCTCTAGGGCACCGAGTCTTGCCGTGTCCAGGTGTGTCAACGGGTTGTTATCCGTGTACACGACGAACCGGGAAGAAGCGAGGTAGTGCTTAAAGCGTTCGGTGACTGCTCACACCACTGCCAGGAACTCTAGCTTAAATGAGCTGTAATTCTCAGGGTTTCTTTCGGTGGGTCGCAGTTTTCGGCTGGCATAAGCGATTACTCGCTCTTTCCCCTGATGGATCTGGGACAGCACGGCTCCTAGCCCAATGTTACTTGCGTCGGTGTAGAGGATAAATGGCTGGCTGTAATCCGGGTACGCCAGGATTTCATCCCCCGTGAGGGCCATCTTCAGCTGGCGGAAGGACTCTTCTTCCAACTTCTCCCATCTGAAGGGCGGCTTCTGGTTCTTGGCCTTCCGGGACTGGCCTATCAGGAGGTCCTGCATAGGAGCTGCCTTTTTGGTGAAACCGGGGATGAACCTGCGGTAGTAGCCTACCAACCCGAGGAACTGCCGCACTTCCTTTACACTGGAGGGACTTGGCCATTCCTTAATTGCGGTGATCTTATCAGGGTCGGGATTCACTCCGTCAGCGCTCACCACGTGTCCCAGGTACTGCACCTTTGGTTTCAGGAGGTGACACTTGGAGGGTTTCACCTTTAGGCCGTAGCTTGCCAGAGCTTCGAACACTTCCGCCAGGTGTTTCAGGTGGTCCTCATAAGTCTTAGAATATACGATGACATCGTCCAGGTACAACAGGACCGTCTCGAAGTTTCTGTGGCCCAGACAGCACTCCATTAATCGTTGGAAGGTTCCTGGTGCGTTGCAGAGTCCGAACGGCATACAGGTAAACTCGCTAAGTCCCATCGGGGTGGTGAATGCGGTCTTCTCCTGGTCCGCCTCTGCTACAGGAACCTGCCAGTACCCACTAGTGAGATCCAAGGTAGAGAAGAAGTTAGCAGATCTTAAAGCAGCCAAAGACTCCTCTATCCTTGGTAAGGGGTACGCATCCTTGTGTGTGATACGGTTGATTTTCCGGTAATCTACACACATCCTCATGGTGTTGTCTTTCTTTTTGACTAAGACTAGTGGAGCTGCCCAGGGGCTACAGCTATCCCTGATCACCCCAGCCTCCTTCATGTCTCTAAGCATCCCCTTGGCGTGTTGGTAGTGTGCAGTGGGTACGGGTCGATACCTCTCTTTTATGGGAGGATGGTCTCCCGTGGGGATGTGGTGTTCTACCCCCTTGACTCGCCCGAAGTCTAACGGGTGTTTACTAAACACTCTCTCGTACTCTTGAACCACCCGATAGACTCCCTGTTTCTGGTGTGAGGGAGTGGAGTCAGTACCCAAATGTAGTTGCTGACACCAGTCCTCCATTGTTTTCTTAGAGCCGTTACCTTCCTCCGGGTGAGATGGAGGCAAGGGTTCCACAGATTGTATAGCATTTTGGTTAATGGTATATAATTTGGCTAGCGTGGCATACCGGGGCAGGTACACTTCCCTCTTCCCGATATTGATTATGCGAACGGGCACCCTCCCATGGCGTACATTAACCACCCCCCGTGCTGTCAAGATGGTGGGCCTACTGTCTGAGTAAACTGGTTCTACCATTGCCTGGTAATCTCTACCTCTCAGACCAATAGCTGCCCGGCACCAAATCATCATTTCACTTTTTGGGGGCATGGCAATAGGGAAAGGGTCACACATTCTCACGCTACCAATCTCACCGCCGGAGAGTTCCACCTGTTGCCGTCGCATCAGTGCCCGGATCTCTTTTTGGAGCACTCGCTGCTCGCCGGAGCTGGCGTTCTTGGCAACCTGCTGTAAAAGGAAAATCACCTCTGCAAGACAATTTTCAATTACATTAGTTCCTAGAGTTATCTTTGGGTGACTCTCGTGTTTGTCAATGTCTACAATGATCAGTCCCTGTGCTGCCAGTTCAACTCTACCGATTTTAATGGTCACCTCTTTAAATCTGATCTGTGGCACGGGCTGACCATTGCTGGCGATGATACTCAAGTCGTCGTCAGGGTAGCGGGTAATATCCGAGTCATTCCAGTACTGCTTGAAGAGCACGTACGGGATGGTGGTGACCTGTGACCCGGTGTCCAGTAGGGCACTCATAGGAATGCCATCCAGTACCACAGGCAAGACTGGACGTCCTCCCACATATTTGTCGCGCCAGTTCGATGGGCCTGATGATCTTTTTCCTAGGGGTTGGCCCTCTACCCTAGGTTGTGCCAGTTTAAAGGACAGTACCTTGCCATATGTCCGGGTTGATTACAGCGGCGGCAGATGGGTCGTCCGTCCTCGTTGTATCGGTCACTGGGTCTTCCTCTGGCCGGTGGGGTCCTCCTTGGTCGACGCCACGGGATGTCCTCCGGTCCGGATGCCAGCTGGATCTTCCCTGGAGTAGAAACCTGTAAAGACTGCACAGTTCGGGTTAGCGCAGCAACGCTTTTAGCTAGCTCTTGGACCTGATGGTGCAGGTCTGGAGCCGGGTCATTGCTCAAAGCCTGCGCATCAGTCCCACAGGCCCTGCCGACAAGGGCGCCGCCTCCTGGTGGTAAGTAGTAGTGGGGCGTCTGTGGGTCACAACGCCACCTGGTGCCGGTTCTCGGAGCACCCGGATGGCTCTGTCCTTGAACTGTGCAAATCCCAGATGAGGGTCCTGTAAGGCCATTGCCCGCAACTGGGTTCGGTGGGCATTGCAATATAAACCCTCTATAAATTGTTCAGTCAACAGCCTGTCCTCGTCTCCCACGCCATCAGGGTCGGTCTGCTTAATGGCTCTCAGGGCTTCTTGTAGGTTTAATGCATAGTCCCTTATACTCTCATGTGCCCACTGTTTGCACCCGTAGAATCTGAGCTTGATCTCGGCTGAGGTGCGGGTATCAAAGGTGTCCCTCAGCCGGGCCAGTATCCCTGCGACAGTCCTCCCCCCAGGTGGCCAGGACTTTACCTCCCTTTGGGCTGCCCCGGTTAATTGGGCCACCAGGATGCTCACTTTTTGCTCTTCTGTAAGGGGGTACACCTGGAAGAGGCTATCCAGCTTTTCTCTAAAGTCATGCAGGGTATGCGATTCCCCTGAGTACTGGGGTAGCCAGGCTGCTCCCGGGATATAGGGCATGGTGAAAGGCATGACTGCAGCAGCGGTGGCGCTGGCGGGGGTTGAGGCAGTGAAGCTCTCCTCCGTATCCGACATCCTCCTCCCCCCTAGTGGACCGTGGCCTACCTTGCGATGATCCTCTTCTGTAGGCCGCGGCTCCGCAGTAGATCGTCAGGGTTGAGGACCTTCCGTCGCGCTCCTGTGACGTCAGCGTCTGCTGGGCTCCTTCCAGGACCTTACGCGACGTCCGGACGTGAGGCGGGGCTTCAGTTCTCGCGCGCTTTCGGAGTCCACACCCCTCTTCTTCCCGCGCGACGTCTTCAAGATGGCGTCCAACGGCGGGAAAACTCCACGGAAGGCGGGAAGAAGGCTGAAAATGGCGCCGGATGGCGCGAATCTTCACCGATGGCGGGAAGAAGGCTGAAGATGGCGCCGGATGGCGGGAATCTTCACCACAGGTAAGTTTGAACAGTCTCTTTCAGGCACGCAGTACCCGGTGGTTGCGGGCACGAGATCCTGCCGACTACGCCAAAAGTTGACGCGCCCCTGGGCCTGTGTCGCGCTGCGTTGCGCACGCGGGAGCTTACCCGGAGCCGGATCTGTTGAGGGTTGTAGTCTCGTGGCGGTGACCCGGTCCGTGCCCAGGGAGTCAAACTGAGCGGCGATGTATCAGCGGTAGATGTTGGACGACTACGCCACCCGTTGAGTACAGCTAAGGAGCTGCTGCTGCAGGGCAGACCGCTGAGGCCGGTGGTAGGATTGTGCAGCGTGATAGTATAACCCCCAACGGGAGGGGTATGGCCTCAGGGCAGCCGACGTGGATGATGGGGGTAGCAGGAACCACTCGGAGATGGTACGGTGTAGTTCAGGGTCTTTACTGGTGACAAAGATAGACCCTCCCGGAGTACTGGCTAGCGATTGGGGCCTGGTCAGTCCTTGAGCAGATGGGATCTCCCCTGGCCAGGCGGAGTTGTAGGCCTCCCAAACTAACTGTACTCTTCTGGCTACCTTGCTAGAGGCGGGTATAAGTAGCCCATGTCCCTGAGTGTACCGTGTGGTGCTCACCCGTATGGCCGGTGACTCGGGGCCTTCTAGTAGCTTCCGCTCCACGACGGCGGTGCTGGTCCCATGCGTGTGACCGTGCCTTCGGGTTTCTTGGCCAGAGGACCTGGAATCCCCTGCCTGACGGATTCTGCTGCTGGGTAGGAGTTAGTCCCCACAGCCTCGGACTCCGGGTCCGGTAAGAAATTTTCTCAGTCAGGGCGAGCTCTGCAGCTGCCAGCCCCTGACTCCTTGTAACACTGCTCCCACAGAGCTCCTGATGTTCTGTTCCTATATTTGCTTCTTTTCTCTGTCTCTACTTCTTCTCTACTCACTAACCCTGCCTCAGCCCTAGGTTTATATAGGGGAAGTCCTTCCCCTCCCAGGACTGGGCAGGAGGTGTGGCATGCATAGGATTCCTGACCAAGAGACCTCCCACCTGCTCTCAGACGTAATATCTCTATCACTGTGGCAACCAGACCCCTGGGGTGTCACACATGTCTCACATTGGTAACATACCATTTTGTTTAAAATAAGCTCTGGAGGCAGATTCTCGGGGAGATCTATGTTCGGCCCATAGATCTTAACAGCTCATTTACATATTGAGAAAACTGGGGATTTCTCTGGAAAAAGATATCGATTACAGATATCAAGGAAGATCTTTCCCCTGTAGCCACCGACCTGCTCTGTATACTGCATGTATTCTTGCAGTTCACATTACATCACCATAACGCTTTAGCTAGGTGCTAATGTCAACAACAATATTGGATGATCTGTAGAATGCACATGGCCTCCTATATGAAATAATAAAAATCTGAATGAACATATTTGCCTATAGCATATAGTATTGGATACTTAGGCATCATTTAGATATCAGTGATTTTTCTTCTATGCATAAAACAGTTCGAGTTTCATCAGAATTTTTTATCAAATTTTCATCAGTTTGGTCCGTGTTAGTTTTTACAATCAGTTTTTCTCATATGAAAAAAATGGATGTTTCTCAAGCTTCTGCTATCAAACAGTCCTGATAAAAAGAAACAGATATTGGAGTAAATGGGTTAATTCTGTACTGTCAGTAAATGATGATGGAAAAAGGAGAAATCCAGGAATGCGGTTTATTAGTTTGCGCTTTTCGAAGTTCACACTTCTTCATCAGGACAAACCACAGTATTGAATGTTTTCCAAGCTGTGGGTCTGCGGCAGCCTTGGTTGTGGGCACACAACTGCACCAGTTGAGCATCTTTGCCCACAATCTTCCCATTTTACCCGGATAAGACCCTATTGCGCTTGTCATTCCAGCTTTTTACCTTGCGCAAAAAGGACAGCAGATTGATGGTATCTCAGTGCTGTGTGATTTTTTTTTCACGGACCCATAGACTTGCATTGGTGAGTTTGATCCATATCTCAAAATTGGACATGTCTCCTTGATTTTATGCAGACCACGGCTAGAACTTGTATGAGGAAAACTGAAGCCTGAATGAGCCCTTATCTACCTACAACCCCTGTCCTCAAACTGGCTGGATATAAAAATAATAAAAGTATAACAAAATAATAGATTCAGTAATATACGTACGGTACAAGACTCTAGATATTTTCCTGCTGTGCAACCGATGGAACAGCTGTTAACTCAATCTCTGCTCTTCTTATAACCTGTAGCTCCATCTCACAGACCCTCAGTGCACAGAAGAAAATCAAGAAGTAAGTCTGCAGGCCCTTGGCTTAAAGGTGAAAATATCTCTTTGAGGTCTTGCGTTTGATGTTTAGTTCACACATATCCTGGTATCCTCCGATATGTTTGTGAGAGTTACTTATTAGGAGAATAGGCACACACAGGTTCTTACATCTTTTATTTATTATGCGCTTCTCAGCTTCTCTAGGTAGGCCAAGATACAGACTGAGAGCTTTGTTGTCAGGGGCTCAAGGAACATGAAAGGAGGGAGCTGTGCACGGTGTGGTGACATCATGAGAACAAACTGTAGGACTATCCGCTCCCCACTATTTACATTAACGTTACGCCAGGTCTATCTCGTCTGCTGGACACCAAGCCTGTAGAGCATGCTCCGCCAAACCACTGCTAAACAGGGGGGGCCTAGATGAGGGCTGACAGTCAATCTATACGGTACATGAGCTTTTCCATTTTAATGACATCCTCAATCTATACTGTTATCATTGCTCTCATATGTCATACAAATAATGCATTCATGACAGATTATTTAGACTACAAGGAGTGTATTTTTACCTCGGCTGCCTTAGGCTGGGTGCCCACGTAGCGTTTTTCAAGCGTTTATGCTGCGGAATTTCCGCAGCGGAAACGCTTGTGAAACGCTAGGTAATCCGCACCCCATGGTCCCCAAGGGGATTTCGCATGTTCTATGCACATGCTGCGGATTTTTCTGCAGCGTTTATGCTGCGTACAAAAATCCGCAGCATGTCATTTAATTTTGCGGAAGCGCAGCGGAACTCCCGCCATTGACTTGCATTGAAACGCATAGAAACCGCGACTGTACATTTGTACAAGCGGCTTCTATGCGTCTCTATGTGCGGATGGTACCCAGTTCTGGAGGAGAGGAGACTCTCATCCAGACCTGGGTACCATTGTACCTGTAAAAAAATAACAAAATAAAGTTTATACTCACCTTTCCGAAGGCTTTTCTCTGAATGCCGGCATCGCTTGAGGACCTGCGGTGACATCACATTCATGTGACCGCAGGCCCTTCACCGCTCTGTCTCGCGATATGCCGGCAGCCGGGAATCAGACAGGAAGCAGCGCTGTAGCACACACCGGGGCCTCGGGGGTGAGTATAGCTTTATTTGTTCTAATTTTTACGGTTCACACTGTATAAATCCATGCCGTTTGCATGGATTTATACAGTGTGACCTAGTTGTCAAGCACTTTCCAAGTGATGCTATCGCCTGGAAAGCGCTTGTCAATCTGCATGCGGAAACGCATGTGAATCCGCATGTGGATCCGCATGTATTCTGCAAAAAAAATGCATGCACAATCTGCATGTGTTTTTTCTGCCAGGGAGATGCAGAAATGCTGCAGAAATTTTCTGCTTCAATTCTGCATCGTGGGCACATAGCCTTAAAATACTATTTTAACTAAAAAAAACACACCACACCAAAATTGGATTAACTGAGTTGGCCAATGCTTTATTAATCATCTGAAAATACAGACAAACAAGTCTCTATCCATATCCCTTTATTCTTTACTTTACTCCGTTCCTCTCGACCCACCGATAGCCAACCGCTGCTGGAAAGCGGGCCTTGCAAACAAAGTAAAATCAGGCATAGAAGAGAACCATCGCACTGTGACTTCCTAATCGAAAAAAAACCCTTCTACTATACTGATTACAAATATAAATGTATTCTATATATATATATATATATATATATATATATATATATATTAGTACAGACCAAAAGTTTGGACACACCTTCTCATTTAAAGATTTTTACTGTATTTTCATGGGTTTGAAAATTGTACATTCACACTGAAGGCATCAAAACTATGAATTAACACATGTGGAATTATATACTTAACAAAAATGTGTGAAACAACTGAAAATAGGTCTTATATTCTGGATTCTTCAAAGTAGCCACCTTTTGGTTTGACTGCTTTTGGTCTGTACTGTATATGTATATGTATATATATAAATATATATATATATATATATATATATATATATGTGTGTATATATATATATATATATATATACTGTGTGCAGAATTATTAGGCAAATGAGTATTTTGATCACATGATACTTTTTATACATGTTGTCCTACTCCAAGTTGCATAGGCTTGAGAGCCAACTACCAATTAAGTAAATCTGGTGATGTGCATCTCTGTAATGAGGAGAGGTGTTGACTAATGACATCAACACCCTATATAAGGTGTGCTTAATTCTTACACAACTTCCTTTCCTTTGGCAAAATGGGTCAGAAGAGAAATTTGACGGGATCTGAAAAGTCCAAAATTGTGAGATGTCTTGCAGAGGGATGCAGCAGTCTTGAAATTTCCAAACTTTTGAAGCGTTATCACCGAACAATCAAGCATTTCATGGTAAATAGCCAACAGGGTCGCAAGAAGCGTGTTGTCCAAAAAAGGCGCAAAATAACTGTCCATGAATTGAGGAAAATCAAGCGTGAAGCTGCCAAGATGCCATTCGCCACCAGTTTTGCCATATTTCAGAGCTGCAACGTTACTGGAGTATCAAAAAGCACAAGGTGTGCGATACTCAGGGACATGGCCAAGGTAAGGAAGGCTGAAAAACGACCACCTTTGAACAAGAAGCATAAGATAAAACGTCAACAATGGGCCAAGAAATATCTTAAGACTGATTTTTCAAAGGTTTTATGGACTGATGAAATGAGACTGACTCTTGATGGGCCAGATGGATGGGCCAGAGGCTGGATCAGTAAAGGGCAGAGAGCTCCACTCCGACTCAGACGCCAGTAAGGTGGAGGTGGGGTACTGGTATGGGCTGGTATCATCAGAGATGAACTTGTGGGACCTTTTCGGGTTGAGGATGGAGTGAAGCTCAACTCCCAGACCTACTGCCAGTTTCTGGAAGACAACTTCTTCAAGCAGTGGTACAGGAAGAAGTCGGCATCGTTCAAAAAAAACATGATTTTCATGCAGGACAATGCTCCATCACATGCATCCAACTACTCCACAGCGTGGCTGGCCAGTAAACGTCTAAAAGAAGAAAAAATAATGACATGGCCCCCTTGTTCACCTGATCTGAACCCCATAGAAAACCTGTGGTCCATCATAAAATGTGAAATCTACAGGGAGGGAAAACAGTACACCTCTCGGAACAGTGTCTGGGAAGTTGTGGTGGCTGCTGCACGCAATGTTGATCGAAAATAGATGAAGCAACTGACAGAATCTATGGATGGAAGGCTGCTGAGTGTCATCATAAAGAAAGGTGGCTATAGTGATCACTAATTTTTTGGGTTTTTGTTTTTGCATGTCAGAAATGTTTATTTCTAAATTTTGTGCACTGATATTGGTTTACCTGGTGAAAAAAGTGAGGTGGGATTATATTTGTTTTTTATTAAGTTACCTAATAATCCTGCACAGTAATAGTCACTTGCACAAACAGATATCCTCCTAAGATAGCTAAATCAAAAAAAAAAACACTCCAACGTCCAAAAATATTAAGCTTGGATATTTATGAGTCTTTTGGGTTGATTGAGCACATAGTTGTTGATCAATAATAAAAATAATCCTCTAAAATACAACTTGCCTAATAATTCTGCACACAGTGTAGTCTTTCTGTCTGAAGCCTCTATAGAGTGCGCCTGCGCAATGCGCCTGGCACTGGCACTGAATGCATACCGCAATCTCCGGCGCCATAAGCAAATACCTGCCAGGGACGAGTGTGGCACCTCTGTTCGGGCTAGAGCCTGTTGAGGAGTGTGGTGCCTCTGTTTGGGCTGGAGGCTGGGAGAGTGTGTGGTGTCGGAATTGGCGCCTACGCATAGCGCAATATCCGGCGCCATTTTAGTGAAGATACATTTGCAGTGTGTCTTCAACTAAATGGCACCAGACATCGCGGTGTGCACCTGCGCGTACTCCAATGCCATTTTATTGAAGACACTCTGAACATTTGTCTTCAATATAATGGCGCTGGAGATCGCCCTATGCAGGCACTGATACCGGCTCCGTTTTAGTAAAATAACCCACTCAATGCGCTGCAGGGGAGCACTGGAAAGATAAGTAGGAGTATTTTTTTAATTTCATTTATAGATGGATGGGGGAGCAAATACCAGGATGGGGGAGAACATAACAGGATGGGGGAGAACATAACAGAATGGGGGACCAGGATGGGGAAGCATATACCAGGATGGGGGAGTATATACCAGGATGGGGGACCATATACAAGGATGGGGGCACAAATACCAAGATGGGGGAGCATATACCAGGATGGGGGATCAGGATGGGGAAGCACATAACAGGATGGGGGACCAGGATGGGGGACCAGGTTGGGGGAGCATATAACAGGATGGGGGAGCAGGATAGGGGAGCATATACAGTACAGACCAAAAGTTTGGACACACCTTCTCATTTAAAGATTTTTCTGTATTTTCTTGACTATGAAAATTGTACATTCACATTGAAGGCATCAGAACTATGAATTAACACATGTGGAATTATATACTTGCTTTGCACACTCTTGGCATTCTCTTGATGAGCTTCAAGAGGTAGTCACCGGAAATGGTTTTTACTTCACAGGTGTGCCCTCTCAGGTTTAATAAGTGGATTTCTTGCCTTATAAATGGGGTTGGAACCATCAGTTGTGTTGTGCAGAAGTCTGGTGGATACACAGCTGATAGTCCTACTGAATAGACTGTTAGCTGCTTTTTTCTTACCATAATACAAATTCTAAGTAAAGAAAAACGAGTGGCCATTACTTTAAGAAATGAAGGTCAGTCAGTGCGAAAAATTGGGCAAACTTTGGAAGTGTCCCCAAGTGCAGTTGCAAAAACCATCAAGCGCTAAAAAGAAACTGGCTCACATGAGGACCGCCCCAGGAAAGGATGACCAAGAGTCACCTCTGCTTCTGAGGATAAGTTTATCCGAGTCACCAGCCTCAGAAATCGCAGGTTAACTGCAGCTCAGATTAGAGACCAGGTCAATGCCACACACAGTTCTAGCAGCGGACACATCTCTACAACAACTGTTAAGAGGAGACTTTGTGCAGCAGGCCTTCATGGTAAAATAGCTGCTAGGAAACCACTGCTAAGGACAGGCAACAAGCAGAAGAGACTTGTTTGGGCTAAAGAACACAAGGAATGGACATTAGACCAGTGGAAATCTGTGCTTTGGTCTGATGAGTCCAAATTTGAGATCTTTGGTTCCAACCACCGTGTCTTTGTACGACGCAGAAAAGGTGAACGGATGGACTCTACATGCCTGGTTCCCACCATGAAGCATGGAGGAAGAGGTGTGATGGTGTGGGGGTGCTTTGCTGGTGACACTGTTTGGGATTTATTCAAAATTGAAGGCATACTGAACCAGCATGGCTACCACAGCATCTTGCAGCGGCATGCTATTCCATCCGGTTTGCGTTTAGCTGGACCATCATTTATTTTTCAACAGGACAATGACCCCAAACACACCTCCAGGCTGTGTTAGGGCTATTTGACCAAGAGGGAGAGTGATGGGGTGCTACGCCAGATGACCTTGCCTCCAGTCACCAGACCTGAACCCAATCGAGATGGTTTGGGGTAAGCTGGACCGCAGAGTGAAGCCAAAAGGGCCAACAAGTGCTAAGCATCTCTGGGAACTCCTTCAAGATTGTTGGAAGACCATTTCCAGTGACTACCTCTTGAAGCTCATCAAGAGAATGCCAAGAGTGTGCAAAGCAGTCATCAAAGCAAAAGGTAGCTACTTTGAAGAATCTGGAATATAAGACATATTTTCAGTTGTTTCACACTTTTTTGTTAAGTATATAATTCCACATGTGTTAATTCATAGTTTTGATGCCTTCAGTGTGAATGTACAATTTTCATAGTCATGAAAATACAGAAAAATCTTTAAATGAGAAGGTGTGTCCAAACTTTTGGTCTGTACTGTACCAGGATGGGGGAGCATATAAAAGGATAGTGGAGCACATAACAGGATGGGGGACCAGGATGGGGGAGCATATACCAGGAATGGGGCACAAATACCAGGATGGGGGAGCATATACTAAGATGACAGAGCATATACCAGGATGGGGGCATAAATACCGGGATGGGGGACCAGGATGTGGGAGCATGGATCAGGATGGGGGAGCATATACCAGTAAAAATCATCGCCACACAGGTGGAGAATGGGTTCAATAGCTAATATATACATTTTTATTTTTTATTAACAAATGGGAAGAGGTGGTGGGTGCACTTCCACCACTGTTGGTAAGAAGGCCTTAGGTCCATTGTTTCCCTTGAAACTCCTTTTTAATAAGGCTCTCCATGCCCCCCAAACCATTGGGGCAACCACTTTGATGTTCCTGCATTTTTTGTTAACCCGCCTCACTACTTCCTTTGCAGTCCTAGGACCTATCCTTAATTAGTTCAGGTCATGCTATGAATTAACCCATAAAAGTTTTCCTCAGCAGCAAGTGATGGGATTCAGAGGTGTAACTGACATGTGCCATTAAAAATATTGGTGTATTCTTTTACAGCCGTGGAGCCTTTGGACCCCTTATCACCATACATGGGTGCAGAGGCGAAACTTGAAGTTCATGAGCCCCAATTCAAAATCTCCAATGGGGCCCCAAATTATTGCAAGTATTTAAAAATATTGGTCTTTTCATATAGGCCAAAGGGACTTTTTAGGCCCCTTGGCTCCAGGTCCTGGGTGCAATTGCAACACCTGCACCGTAAATCCCATCATGGGTGCATGGGCACAACTAATGTCTCTACACAATCTATAACTACCTCCCTGTTGGGCCTCAAACCAGCTTTAACCCCTTCCCATCATTTTACGTACATATATGTGACAAGTTAGATGCCAATGTATGTATGAACTGTTAAACAACCGGCTCCCAGCTCTAACAGCAGCAACTATGCTGCTGTCAATCTCTGCGGCTATTATGCCATTTCAGACATCCATTGTTACCTCTCTCCTGTGATACAATCGCAAGCTGCTAATGGGTTGTCGGGTGCCTACTGAGGGTCTCAATGACTGCCATGTTGGTATACAACACAGGCTGAGCATCATAGAAGACCATAATTTTACCCGTGGAAGGACACAGACAGTAATGGGCCCCTGTAGAAAACTTGTGTTTGGGCCACCCCTCTATTAGATCCATGTGTGCATACACTGCACATTTACATGCTTATTCATATTAGCTGCAAATAAGTAAAATAAGCACATGCTAATGCATTTGTACATTACACACATATGCATAGTACAAACATGCACACGCATATATAAAATGCTTATATAACACAATTCAGATGACCAAACAATTTTTTTATTTTTTCAGTCATTCATGGATGTAATAGCCAAAAGTTTTTTTTACATAAGCTTCACTACATGAATTCTTGTTTTTCACAAAACAAGCTATTTTGCCAAACGAACTTGTAGAAATTACTTGTATTAATTGTTTTATGGAAGTAATAGAGAAAACAAACAATTATACCAAATTTTACTGCATTTACAGTTGACAATAAATAATCTGTTCATTTTATTGCACTGATTGTTTTCATTACAAGGATAACATATATGTCCATGTTATTTGCTGGTTTGTGATACTTCAAAGGGGTTTTCTGGGCTCTAGACAAATTTTAACACAAATCTCACACTTTGCACTGATGAGGGGCAGTACCCCGAAACAGTGTCTGCAAAATGAGATTTTGGTTCTGGCTTTTATTCTAAGTCATGTGACAAGGCTCGTTAAAGGATAAATATTGACTTTTAGAATTGCTACTTCCTATAGATGGCACTAGAGTTCTAGTCCTCTTCCTCTCTGAAGAGACAATTTGCATATTTCCCAGCATTGCGGCTTAAAAGTCTCCTCACCTCGGCATGTCAGGCTTGACATGTCACTCTCCGCAAGGAGAAACGTTACCCCTTAGATCCCAACACAAAATTAAGAGACACGGATTAGAATCTTGTTGATTCGTGATTGCAAGTATGCAAATTGCATACTTGTGGTCATGTGACAACCCATTTACAAAGAGAATACAGGGGAATCACGAGAGTGAGCATACAGAGTGACTGTGGAGATTTGTCTAGAGCCTGCAAAACTCGTTTAAAACTGTGATTATTGTAATTGTTTTTCATTATGTTTTAGAAAATTTAAAGGAAACAAAAAATTTCTGACATTTATTTCACCCATAAAATATAGGTATATTGAGCTGTATTGCTACCTGAAGATACATCTCTATACACTAGCACATTTTGCCTGTAAGGAAGAAGAATATCATTTAGCGCTTTAGGCCTCCTCTCTTTAACAGTACTGCCTGCCATGCTATAGGTTCTGTGCTTGAATCCTGTGGAAGACAAAATTTCAAGAAAAGCAAATTTATTAACTATATATGGTAAGTTTTGTAGGTACTTCATTTTGTCTCGTACATTTCATTAAGTGACAGTCTAGATTCAATACTTTCAATGTACTCATGTATTTTGACCACCTATGGAGGGCTGCTGCGTTTTTTTTGGATATGCTGGTCAGTTTTTCGCTTCATGTAAGTAAACAGTGCCATATAATATGATGATTGCAATATATTCATAACTAGAACTTGTTCCCCAAAAACTAGGCTTCATATCGTTATGACAACAAAAAGGTTATGAAAGCATTAAATAGGGTATTTTACAATCGGCTTCATTTGCAAACTTAGAAAACACGGATCTTCATCACCAGTGTTTCAGATGAAATTTCCATCAATGTTTGGTCAGTTTTTTCCATCAATGTTTTATCAGGGATTTTGTTTGTTTAAAAAAATAAATATATCAACTGCAGAACTTTTCCTATACGTTACAATGTTAAAAAACGGACAGCAACAGATTGCACATGGATGGGAATGTGCCCTGTCAATGATGATTTTTCACGGACTCATAGACTTGTATGGGTAATTTAGATACGAGACCCAGATCTAAAACAGACATGTCTGATTTTTCTCAGATACATGGTCCACAAAAAAAGCACAGACATGTAAACGGCCCCACAGATTTTAAGGGCTTGTTTGCACATTGTGTTTTTGCCGCTTTTTTCATAGTACAAGCAAAGTGAATGAGATTTCTGAAATCTCATGAACATGCTGCTTATTTTTTCCTTGCAGATTTGATACATCAAAACATTTATTCAAATCCGTACCATGTCAATTATTTCAGTGTTTTTGTGTTATTCACCCATTCAAATTAAAGTGGGAGGGGGGACATATAAAAACACATCAAAAACAGTGTATTTTACACTTTGGTTTTTACTACAGAAAAATCTGCTGAAAATACTCAATGTGTGCATATAGCCTTATGGGTACAGTACATGTTATATCCCTGAAAGTTACAGATTTATTTTTTATTTCAATATTTAGAGGAAATTTGATATAAAAATGTTCACTACCAGACATTATTCCCTCTTTCAAGGCAAATATATAGCAACAAACTACAATGATGTCCCGTGTGAAATCAGCATTCAAGAATCTGCAACTTTGGATTTAGACTAACTTCTAAAGTACCATATTAATGTATGGAATATTGCAATAAACTAGAACTACTGAACTAAAAGCATCATCCATGTGGATATGGAATGAGGAGCCCTATGGAAGAAATGGAAAAGTCATTACAGATGTAGTTATCTGGAGAAAGGGGCAGTCAGTCAGTAAATTAAAATAAATTATCCTACTTATTAGTAGAATATATCCTTGCTTTTTTTTCCCACAGCCTGTTACATGGATTCTTTAAAAAGGTCATTACTTTCCCCTCTGTTATGACCTTCCACTTGAGAACTGAGGTATTGGCAAGGATTGACCTAGTTTAGTTTCTTGCAACTTGGGATTTATCAGTACAAAGAATGTATAACTGCCTTAAAGTAACAATAATTAATGAAATTGCAGTTAACGCCTATGTAAAATGATGAGAATTGTGTACATTTTGTGTCATTTATCTTGTGCTGATTTTAACCCCTTTACCACCTTGAGTTTTTTCCGTTTTTGTTTTTTCTTATTTCGCTCCCCTTCTTCCCAGAGCCATAACATTTTTATTTTTCCGTCCACATGGCCATGTGAGGGCTTATTTTTTGCAAGACGAGTTGTACTTTTGGACGACACCATTGGTTTTACCATGTAGCGTACTGGAAAACGGGAAAAAAAATCAAGGTGCGGTGAAATTGCAAAAAAAGTGCAATTTTCCAATTTTTTTTTTACCATGTTCAGTAAATGCTGAAACTGACCTGCCATTATGATTCCACCGGTCATTAGGAGTTTGTAGATACCAAACATGTATAGGTTCTTTTTTATTTAAGTGATGAAAAAAAATCCAAAGTTTGCGAAGAGAAAAAAAATATATCCATTTTCTGAGACCCGTAGCGTCTCCATTTTTCAGGATCTGGGGCCGGGTGAGGGCTTATTTTTTGCTCGCTGAGCTGACGTTTTTATTGATACCATTTTGGGGTAGGTAAGATCTTTTGATCGCCTATTATTGCATTTTATTGCAATGTTGCGGCGAACAAAAAAATGTAATTCTGGCGTTTTGATTTTTTTTTCTTGTTACGTAGTTTACCGATCGGATTCATTCTTTTTATATATTGATAGATTGGGCGATTCTGAATGCGACGATACCAAAGATGTGTATATTTAATTTGTTTATCATTGTTTTATTTTGAATGGGGCGAAAGTATGGTAATTTGAACTTTTATATTTTTTTACATTTTTTAAATATTTTTTAAAAACACTTTTTTTAATTTTTCACTCGCTTCAATAGTGTCCATGGGAGACTAGAAGCTACGATCATCCGATCGCTTGTGCTACACACAGCAGGGCTCCAGCCCTGCTGTGTGTAGCTAAAGTGCTCACTTGTTATGAGCGCAGTCCACTCATAGCACCCTGGCAATGACAACCACAGGGGTCTCCTGCAGACCCTGGGTTGTCATGCCAACCCATCGGCGACCCGCGGTCATGTGACACGGACGCAGATGGGCGGGATTAGTGACGTGCTTCCAGTAAGCGCAAGTTAAATGCCACTGTCAGAGATTGACAGCGGCTTTTTAATAGTTATCAGCCGCGGGTGGATCGCGATTTTACCCGCGGCTGTTAGGGGCACATTTCAGCTGTACAGATCAGCTGTCATGTGTCCGAAAACATGCGGGCTCAGCGCCGGAGCCCGCATGGAGTGCAGGGATGCGACCTTGGTCGTACTCATACATCCAAGCTCGTAAATGGGTTAATCTTATCCACAATGTTGGCACTGAAATACGCAGATTCTTTTCTGTCCCAAAATTCAATCCATATGTACGTATCTTTATTGTTAATTTTTAGGCTGTGTGTTTGATAGACTGGACATGATGATACCAAATTTTTTATTTTTAATTTTTCTTTTTATTTCTTTATTTTTACTGACCCACCAATGCCTTAGTCACATCGCACAGAGCTGATAGAAGCTGGAGCATCAGCATACTTTCTGTTACTTACCTATATATCATATTGCATTAAGGGGTTAAACATATGCTGTTCAGCTCATAGGTGATGGATGCCACTGTTATCGATCCCCCATAGACTATAATGGCATCTGTTTAATGGATACAATCATGAAAAGCTATTAAAAAGCTCATCACTTTTCTGTTTAATGGATCCCTGTGACTAATGCCATATAGTGCAATCCCTGGCCCATAGATTACCTTGTTAAAATATTGTATTTGTTTAAAAATGTTATGAATCGTGGTTCTGTGCTCCCACTTGGTAATGGAGCTGGTCCGGTAAGGCGGGCTATATAATCCTGCTCCCTGTTCAGTCCTTTGCTGTTTATTTCAGTTTCCCATGTGCTTGTTGGTTTGCAGTGTTAGCTTTAGGTTTTGCTATTATAGCAGGGTTTTCTCATTTTCTCTTTTGGTTTCTCTTTTGATTTCACTTTCTGGGGTTCCTACAGAGGTACTCACCTGGTCTTAGATTGGGCACCAGCCGTGTCACCAGACGCCAGCTGTCCGGCGACAGTGGGCTTGGGAAGGGCTCTGCCAAAGTTCCCTTTACATTTAATGGGAGCTAGGTGAAGAGTATTCCTGGCCCTTAAGGGCTCACCTAGCTGGGCAGCTTGTGCCAAGTGCATCTGTGGCTGCGCCTTTGCTAGTTTGGTGCCAGTCTTTTCGGGTCCCTCTTTGAAACTCATAACAAAAATATACTTAGTGTTCAGTCGCCAAGTCTCTATTCACAATATTATCATGACTTCCATCCATAAGAAGCCACTATTCTGTGATGGATCTATCGTCTGAAGGATTTAAATTGTCACCCAATCTGATGGGAATTTGTAAGAGGGGAGTGAATCTTTTGAAATGCCAATTCGCCAGCTTTACCAAATTTTTCCCAAAAATTAGATTTGCAAGCAATTCAATATCCCTGAAAAAAAATGGGTATTACACTCTGTGTTAAAGGGTTGAAATGGTTTACATACTGTCCTAGTAGTCCTCAAACATAGCACTAAAGAAATTTTCCATGAAGATCTTTTTTCTTCAAAACCTGTGTATATGTGCATGTAGTGTGAACATGTTAATATACTCACCTTCTCTGGGATCTAGCACCATTCTGCTCTTCTTCTCAGTGACATCACCGCACTTCAGACTCTCCAGGTCACACTGCGCTCTGCGTGACCCGGAAGTGGCTTTTACCATGTAAGTCTATGGAGCTTCAGAATGAGGCTCCATAGGTGTAAGGGGTGTGTCAGAAGTGACAGACAGTTGCCCAGCAGTTGGTTGAAGGAGATCTCTATGTTTGGCATTGCAGACACCTTCTTAGAGGCTGTCTCTCTAGGACCCAGCGGCTACCTTCCTCTGGCTAATTAACACCCTTGCCTGTTGTATAAATACCTGCTGTCTGCTAGAGGGAGGTGCCGGCGATACTCACATTACCCTTTATGAAGGCTCGGAGCAAGTGCATTACTTCATCCTCTCTTCGGTGTTCATCTCTCTGAAGTCGACTAAAAGTTAAGCTATCTTCCCTTGTTTGTTCCCCCTTGTTGTCTTTAGAGGTCAGTGGGGATCGACTAGCACTCATCCCCCTTCCTTCCCTAGCCAGGGCCAAATGCCAGGGAAAGAGGTTCGCATGTGGCGATTGGTGAAGAGAAAATACAGGGACGTTAGTGGAGACAGGGTGATATCAGATCAGCCTAGGAGGTCTCCACTCACCCCTTTCCCTAGAGTCTGGGCTCCCTTTCCCTCTTCCATTTGTGTTGCACTAAGTATTTCCAACACCTTGCATGACAATAGGATTTCACTGTAAAAGAGACTTCCGGCTCACACACAGAGCACAGAGTGAGCCGGAGAGGCTGTGGAGCCGTGACGTCTCTGAGAAGAGGAGCAGAACGGCACTAGATCCCACAGAAGGCAGAGAAAGATGAGTATATTAATACATTTACACTACACTATATGCACATATACACAGATTTAGTGAAAAACATGATTTTGGGCATGATAACATGATTTGTAGGAGCCGGCTTCATCGCCTGCTCTCTCCAAACCTCATGCATATGCTTAACTTTCTTTCCCACAGGTCATGGCGCCTCTGAAGCCGGGTGTACACTTCCTAGCTTCAGAGGTGCACTGGGCTTGTCCGGAAGCAAAGAAGCCTGACATCAATTGAGGAGCCGAAGATCAAGCTTCTTCTTTGCTGTCAAAGTGACCTCCAAATAAATGGCTGAGTAAATTCATGGTGACCATTCTTCACTGCTGAGCTGTTAAACAATGCCAGTAGAATTTGTTGATTGATGTATAGCTTTCTCTCTTTATCTCTATGGCTAAGCTTTGAGCTATTCAGATTTAACATAAAATGGATACAGCTTTCCCTGCCTTTGCTTTTATACAGGCTATAATTGTCGCTCCTGATTGGATTCGCTATACTATGCGATGTTACAGCTTCAAGGCATTATGGAGAAACTTCAGGCCCACCCAAGCCTGAAGTCATCTGAGCCTTCACAAGCTGATGCAATTTTCTGCAATGTGTAAAATCATTGTAGATATTTTTGGCAATTCACATGAAGTGAATCACAAATTGTTTGAATTTGAATTTTCAAAAAATTGACATGAAATCAATTAGCATCAAATCAATTCACTCAACTCTCGAATTTCTCATTTCAAAAGCCCCATGTCGACATACCCTCGAACTAAGTAGTGTTTACTAGCACTCCTCTATAGGTAAACTGAATGAAATTTACAGGGCATGACAAATATGCAAGCTAAAATAATCACTCCATGCAGATTGTTTGCTACAGGCATTAGTTGCTGCCTGAGCTTTTCACATGAGGCTAAGGTCAGATTCTAGCATCACACCAGCCATGGGTCTCTTGACAACTTCATGTATGCCTATGAGGCTGTTGAGCAGCTAGGCCTTAATCCCTTCACCCCAAGCCTGTATTCACCTTCCTGAACAGGCCAATTTTTCAATTCTGACCAGTGTCACTTTATGTGGTAATAACTCAGGAACACTTCTACATATCTCAGTGATTCTGAGCTTGTTTTTTCATGACACTTTGTGCTTCATGTTAGTGGTAAATCTTTTTCGATATGATTATTATTTATTTATGAAAATATCAAACATTTTACAAAAAATGTGAAAATTTTGCAATCCTCAAACTATGAATTTTTATGCCATTATACCAGATAGTTAGATGTGCTACCAGTAACGTGGAAGCTCCCTATATTTCTGTTAACAGATGACGGACCTGGGTAGGGACTTTTTTTGTGAATTGATTTGAAGCTTTAATTGGGAACATATTACATAACATTTTGGATCACATTTATTCTGCGCTCTATGCTGGGCACTTACATCGAGGTTTCCATCTAAATCTCCGAATGACTTGATTCCGATGAAAACCCTGAGGGATCCATCCATAATGAGGCAGAGTTACTCTGGACTCCGTCTGGCCTCTGTTCAGAGGTGCACAAAACTGTGGTCCGACTGCGCTTTTATGCACGCCTAAAAAGACGAACACTGCCAGATCATTGGCCAGACAGGGTCCACGGTGCATCCATCTGCCTCATTATAGGGAATCTTCTGCCGGCCGGGGGTTCTATCTAAGTCACGTATTTCAGAGATTTACACGGAAACCCTGGTGTAAGTGCTCAGCGCAGAGTGCAGGATAAATGTAAGCCGAGCCATACTGCGATCTTTGGGAGGCAGAATGAGCAAATCAAATAGGTCAATAATTGTTTTCATATATTTTTTACGCTGTTCCTCATGCAGTATAAGTGATAAGCTGGGTCAGTGCAATTATAGCAATACCAGATTTATATCCAATTTTTATGTTTGGCTGCTATCACACACTAAAAAATGATTTTTTTACAAAGTTTTTGCTTCGTCATATTTTGAGAGCTATAATTTTTCTATATTTCTGCTTACACACTCATGATTGGGTTTGTATTTTGCAGGACGAGTTGATGTTTTTATTGGCATCATTTTTGGGCACGTAACATTTTTTGAGCGCTTTTTATACTGATTTTTGGGAGGCAGAATGAAGGAAAAACAGCAATTCAGGAATTACTATTATTATTTTTTTTTTTAAATGTCGTTCACCGTGTAGTAAAAGTAATAAGACAACTTTATTCTTCAGGTCAGTCAGTACGATTACAACGATACCATATTTTTATCATTTTTTTTGTTTTGCCACTTTTACACAATAAAAACTTTTTTTTAGAAAAAATAATTGTTTTGGCATTGCTATATTCTAAGAGCTATAACGCTTTTATTTCTCCTCTGAAGAAGCTGTATGGTGGTGTACTGGTATGTCAATTTGCCAGAACGCACTGCAAAATAGGACACCCAATGACGGGAAGGGGTTAACAAAGGCACTTAGTTAAGGTCATAAGTTAAAGTAGTTTATCTTGAGTGTTCAGCAGATTGGGTTTTAACCATGTGGGTGGGAGGAGTAGGTATTCATAATAGATCATACTTAGTGATGCGTATAATAAACTTGTCTCGATTAGATTTAGTAAATTATTATAATGAGTAGGCTTGTTCGGGAATGTCATGTCTACATTCTGGACGTGCATACAAAACACTACGCCTTATCTTTAAAGATAAAGCACAATTGAAATTATTTCATTTTTATTTTGTATAAATTACTAAAAAAAAATTTATAACTATTCAAAGGGAACGCATACTATGGTCTATGCACATAAGATTGACTTGGTCATCGGGGTATCTTTACACTGATATATCACTTTCCAATGCAAAATATGGTCTCTATCCTGTATAAACTAAGCACCTATTGTGTCGCCTCAATTTAAGAGCAAAGTTTATTATTTATTTATTATGCTTTGCTTATATAGCACCATCATATTCTGTAGCGCTTTATAGACATTCTCATCGCTTTGCCCAATGGGGCTCACAATCTACATTCCCTATCAGTATGTCTTTGGAATGTACGAGGAAACCAGAGAACCCGGAGGAAACCCACACAAACACAGGGAGAACATACAAACTCCTTGCAGATGTTGCACTTGGTGGGATTTGAATTCTGGACACCCGTGCTGCAAAGAAACAGTGCTAACCACTGAGCCACCGTGCTGTTCTTTTTCTTATTGTGTGTTCATTGGTTAATTGTATATTTATGCGTCTGTTCCTCCCTAGTTATAAAAAAATGCATAATTTGTTGTCAGAAAAGTCCTACTTGAGAGAATGATGTGGACATGCTCAAAGACGTGCAATAGTCTCTGTATAAAGAGAGGGAGGTGCACTGTTATCACCCATTGTTAATTGTGTGTTCCTCTGTTATCTTGTATGATCATGTGCCTTGCATTGTAATCCTACCATCTGATGATATTGAAATGACTGCAGTATGCATAGTGTATAAAATATTGTACACAAGAGACTATTCAGCTTTTCTATGGTTACTCTGTATCTTGTACTCGAACCTGCACTTTATTCAGGTATACATAGCTAAACTCTACAATAGCCAAGCTAACTTTCTAGAGAACCAATTACGTTGTTTTACTTTCCTGGAACAGTGTCTTTGTACCCCAGTATACCAGAATTTGGAATATACCTTAGAGAAAGCACTTTTGACACTTCATGATCTATTGTCATTAATTATATCACCCGTGAAATAATGAGGAAATCTGAAAACATGATCTGTTGGGTGTAGTTGCAGACAGGAGGTGAGTAACACTATTCTACAAACATAAAAGCTGAGTAAAATATTGGAGCACAAATCTGTAAATGTGTATGCTCATTTTAATGTTTTGGGGGGAGGAAAACTTTTTATAGTCTTTAATTAGATTTTTTTTTTTTATATATACAGTGTAATTATTGTATAACCGTTAGTGTTGAGCGAGCACTAAAATGCTCGGGTGCTCGAAGCTCGGGCCGAGCTCGCCGTGATACTCGGGTGCTCGACCCGAGCAACGAGCCCAATGTTAGTCTATGGGAGACTCGAGCATTTTTGCGGTGGCACCCCCAGCAGTCTTTTAAAAGCCTAACAAGTGCCCAAAACGATAGTGACAGTGCTCAAATTACATGGGGACAGCAAGGGGATCGCCCCAGGAAGCATTTCTGACCCCCAGGTCACTGCTGTCAACAACGTGGTCAGAGGTATTAAGCCACTTTTACGGGCTCACAATAAAACGTTCAAAAACGAAAGTGAAACTTTTTTCCTGTGAAATATGTTAAGGAACATCCTTTCCAGGGAAAAGACTTGTGTATAAGTTAAAATAAATGACCAAAAACAAAAATACTCCTCCACACCTTCGGCTATGTTCACAAGTAGCATTTTTTATGCGTTTTTGCACTTTTGCATTGCTTTCAACTATGACAAATGCATTCACCGGGAAATGTCATTTTAACATTTTACAACCTTATCTGGCCATGTGCTGTGTGACACATGCATAAAGTGCTGAAAAGACATGGGAACAGCATGGGGAAGACCCCTGGAAGCATCTCTGACTCCCAGGTCACTGTCTAAAAGTGTGCCCATCATAAGTGATCCTTGCCGCATCAGAAGATGCAGACTTGCAACTATCCCCATGCAAGTTCTAGTCCCAGGGCAGTGTTCAATTGTACCTCCCCCATTCCTTGCAATACAAGCGCAAGTATGCAGCCTGATACCCACCCACCCCCAGGCTGCAATACCATACTGCTTGCTTGCTTGAACTTGAAATTGGGCCTTTAAGGCATGTGGAGGCGTAATCTGGCCACCACGTCATGGCTATGTTGGCGGCCTGGAATCCATACTCAGTCCCCAGCCGCCCGGCGGCCGGGTGTCCATACTCGGCCCCAGCCACCTGGGGGCAGCCAGGTGTCCATAAACGGTGCCCAGCCACCCCTATTTCTCCTTGGAACATCCCCCCACACACTTTTCTTAGCCCGGCCTGCTTTAGGCAGCATTGGACGAGCCCACCAGAGAACCAGACTCCTCCGGTGGGCCCTGATTTCTCCATCAGTGGAGTTGAGAGTGCCAAGGTGAGGAGCATGATGATGATGACAGAAGTTAGCATCTGCTATGTTTTCTTTTAATGCAAGTGTAAGTGTGCAGCCTGCCACCCACCCACCCCCAGACTGCAATTCCATACTGCTAGCTTGCACTTGAAACGGGGCCTTTTAGTTTGGAGGAGGCCGAAGCTGGCCACTACCTCATGGCTGCTTCGGCAGCGAGGTATCCATACTCAGTCCCCAGCCGCCCCTATTTGTCCTGGTGTGCCTTATACATAAGATTAAGCGCGTATACCAAAACATTACCTGTGCCCTCCCCAGTGCATTTAGTGGGAAGGAGAGCCTATTCCGCTGTAGTGTGTGCATGCCAAACCCCTGTTCATGGTACATGCGAAGATGCTTCCCACCTTGCACCTGTCGTTGCAGACTTGCAACTATCCCCATTCAAGTCCTTTTCCCAGGGCAGTGTTCAATTGTACCTCTCCCATTCCTTGCAATGCAAGCGCAAGTATGCAGCCTGCCACCCACCCACCCCCAGGCTGCAATACCATACTGCTTGCTTGCACTTTAAATTGGGCCTTTTAGGCATGTGGAGGCGGAATCTGGCCACCACGCCATGGCTGTGTCGGCGGCCTGGTATCCATACTCAGTCCCCAGCTGCCTGGTGGCCGGGTGTCCCCGCTTGCTCCCCAGCCTCTAGGGGGTGGCCGGGTGTCCATACTCGGTCCCCAGCCACCCCTATTTGTCCCGGTAACCTTTACCACACTTTTCTTAGCCTGGCCTGCTTTAGGGCTGCATTGGCCGAGCCCACCGGACTATCACACTCCTCCGGTGGGCCCTGGCTTCTCCATCAGGGGAGTTGAGAGTGCCAAGGTGAGGAGCATGATGAGGATGATAGAAGTTAGCATCTGCTTTGTTTTGTTGTAATTCAAGCGCATGTATGTAGTAGCGGCTAGGCCTGAGGTGGTCAGCGTTTTGGCGCATATCCTACCTCCTCCAAGCATTGCTGGATGTTTTCCTGCTACTATCCAAGTTCTATGACTCCCGTTAAAACAAAGCTTCAGGTGATAAATGATGGATGAGGTAGTGGCAAAGGAGAAAGAGCAGGAGGAACAGGGACCATTCACATCAATATCAGGCCAGTCAACCAGATATGTCTTGTAGGATATGTTTCTGTAACAAAAGGAGCAGTTCGGCTACACAGTTATAGGGCATACAGTGAGTGCAATGCCTACCAAAAATTTCGAGGCACTCCAATGCCCCTTGGAAATGACATGGAGGTCAGAGGGCGTTAACTAAACCTTTTTTTCCATTTATAGCGACTGGGTCTCCTGTGCACTGTTGGCCTAAGCAGTGAATGGAAGGCTTTCCAAAAATTATGAGGAACTGCAATGCCCCTTACAAGAGCCATGTGTGGCACCCCAGGGGTCTGGTCACCACAGTAATAGAGATATTACGTCGGAGAGCAAGTGGGAGGTTTCCTGGTCAGGATCCCTTAAACATGCAACATCCTCCTGCCCCAGTCCTGGGAGGGGAGAATTCTGCCCTTAAAAACTGGATCTGGGGCGGGGTTGAGTGAGTCAGAGAACAGTCAGAGTCAGAGTGAGAGCAAGGGAAAGTAACAGCAAGGAGCTCTGTAGGAGCTAGGAGCTAAAGACCAGGGGCTGGAAGCTGAGCAGAGCTCGCCCTGGCAGAAGACAATAGGAACCGGACACAGGAGTCCGAGGCTGTGAGGACTTATATATCCCGTAGCAGAAACCAGCCCGCAGGGGATTTCAGGTCCTCTGGCCATAGAAGCCCGGAGGCTCAGTCACAAGCAAGGGACCAGCACCGCCGTTGTGGAGCGGAGGCTAACAGAAGGCCCCAAGTCACCAGCCATACGGGTGAGCACTACACGGTACACTCAGGGACGTGGGCTACTTCTACCCGCTTACAGCAAGGTAGCCAGGAAGAGTGCAGACAGACGGGGAGGCCTACAACTTCACCTGGCCAGGGGAACTCCTGCTTGCTCACAGACTGACCAGGCCTCTTATGCTAGCCAGTACTCCCGGGAGGGTCTACCTTATAATCATCAGTAAAGACCCTGAACTGCACTGCAAAGACTCTGAGTCATTCCTGCTGCGCTCGTGCACCATCACCCCCATCATCCACACTCACTGCCCTGAGGCTATACTCCTCCTGTGGGGAGTTATCCCATTCTCTGCTGCGCACACAACACCAGTCTCAGCGGTCTGCCTCGCAGCGGTGGTACTCCCTGACCGCAATCCACGGGTGGCGCAGTCGGACAATTAACCTCAAAACCTAAGAAAGACTGCCACTGGTTTGACCAGCCTGAGCCACGGGACTGGGTCACCACCACGGAGACTACAGACCCCAGAGACCCGGCACCGGGTATCCCACACATGTGTACACACGGCCCAGGGGGCGTGCCACATGCAGTACAGCATATTACAAACATAAGTCCCATTATTGGGGAGTGGGTCTCCCATAGTATTTGCTTATGCCTTGCAAGCAAATGCTGCCAAAAATTAGGACGGAGCAACTTGCAATGCCCCTTACAAGAGCCATGCAGTACAGCATATTACAAACATAAGTCCCATTATTGGGGAGTGGGTCTCCCATAGTATTTGCTTATGCCTTGCAAGCAAAAGCTGCCAAAAATTAGGACAGAGCAACTTGCAATGCCCCTTACAAGAGCCATGCAGTACAGCATATTACAAACATAAGTCCCATTATTGGGGAGTGGGTGTCCCATAGTATTTGCTTATGCCTTGCAAGCAAAAGCTGCCAAAAATTAGGACGGAGCAACTTGCAATGCCCCTTACAAGAGCCATGCAGTACAGCATATTACAAACATAAGTCCCATTATTGGGGAGTGGGTCTCCCATAGTATTTGCTTATGCCTTGCAAGCAAAAGCTGCCAAAAATTAGGACGGAGCAACTTGCAATGCCCCTTACAAGAGCCATGCAGTACAGCATATTACAAACATAAGTCCCATTATTGGGAAGTGGGTGTCCCATAGTATTTGCTTATGCCTTGCAAGCAAAAGCTGCCAAAAATAAGGACGGAGGAACTTGCAATGCTGGCACCCTGGTGGTATAGTGGTGGTAGAGGCTAAGGATAAGGAGAAGAAGATAAAACAGCCGAAACGAGGAAGCGTATACCCATCTGTGGGTGTGAAGCGGTGCATGTGAATACACCTCCCGAAATAACACAGTGGATTTGACTTTATGTTACTCTGCTGTCATTTGGTGGTGATGAGAAGTCTGGCCCAATCCAGCCCTTGTTCATTTTGATAAGGGTCAGCTTGTCAGCATTGTCAGTTGACAGGCGAGTGTGCTTATCAGTTATAATTCCCCCAGCAGCACTAAAAACACGCTCTGATAACACGCTAGCGGCAGGGCAGGCCAGGACCTCCAAGGCGTACAGAGCGAGTTCATTCCAAGTGTCCAGCTTGGATACCCAATAATTAAAAGGCACAGAGGAATCACGGAGGACGCTGGTACGGTCGGCAAGGTACTCCCTCACCATATTTTGAAACTTTCCACTCCTTGTGAGAGTACCCCGCGCCTCAGGGCCTGTAAGCTGGGCGGGTGTCAGAAAACTGTCCCAGAACGTTGACAGTGTTCCCCTGCCTCTGCTGGATTGGAGTTGCATCTCTCTCACCTGTACACCTTGGTTGGGCAACGAACTGTGACCTCTGCCGCTAGCGTGTTCAGATGGGAATTTTTTTAAGAGTTCTGCAGCAAGGGCCTTCTGGTACTGCCCCATTTTTGTAGACCGCTACACCTCAGGAATAAGAGAGTGAAAGTTCTCCTTGTAGCGGGGGTCTACAAGTGTCACCAACCAGTAATGACTGTCACCCAACATTTTGACAATGCGAGGGTCACGGTTAAGGCAGCGTAACATAAAGTCAGCCATGCGTGCCAGACTGGTAATGGGCAAGATTTCCGTGTCCTCACCAAGATGACGACTGACCATGCTCTCCTCCTCCTCTTCCTCCTCCCCCCTGTCCTCAGGCCACCCACGCTGAACCGACGGTATGACACTTGTACAGGTACTACCGTCTACAACGCATGATAGCAGCTCCTGTTCTTCCTCCTCCTCCTCTTCCTCCTCTCCCTCATTGTCCCCCAATGCACGTTGGGATGAGATGAGGCTGGGCTGTGTGTAATCGCCCGCTACGGCTTCTTGATCCATCTCATCATACTCTGGCTGCAATGCCTCCTCTTTAATTCTCTGCAGAGAGCGTTGCAAAAGACAGACAAGTGGGATGCTGACACTAATGATGGCGTCATCGCCACTCACCATCTTGGTGGCCTCCTCAAAGTTTGTCAGGATGGTACATATGTCAAACATCCAGGTCCACTCCTGAGGTCTTATGTGTGGAGTCTGACCTGAATATCGACGGCCTTGTTGCAGCTGGTACTCCACAACTGCTCTCTTCTGCTCACAAATCCTTTGCAACATGTGGAGGGTAGAGTTCCAACGTGTGGGGACATCACACACCAGTTGGTGTGCCGGAAGCTGCAAACGCTGCTGCAACACAGCAAGGGCGGCGGAAGCTGTAGCCGACTTGCGAAAATGAGCTGACAGGCGGCGTACTTTCACGAGCAGATCTGGCAACTCGGGGTACGATTTAAGAAACCGCTGAACCACGAGGTTAAGCACATGAGCCAGGCATGGTACGTGTGTGATCTCACCTCACCTCAGAGCCGCCACCAGGTTACGGCCATTGTCACACACGACCATGCCGGGATGTAGGTTCAGCGGTCTCAGCCACAGATCTGCCTGCTCTTTCACAGCTGTCCACAACTCACAAGCAGTGTGAGGTTTATCACCTAAGCTTATGAGTTTCAGCACAGCCTGTTGCCGCTTGGCGGAGGCAGTACTGCAATGCTTCCAGCTTGTAACTGATGTGGTGATATCTGAGATGGAGGCTGAACATGAGGAGGAGGAGGAGGAGGAGGATGCGCAGGAGCTGTACACTGTGGGGGCAACTCTGACTGACATAGGGCCCGCAATCCTCGGTGTGGGGAGGATGTGTTCCGTCCCAAGGTCCGACTGGGTCCCGGCTTCCACTATGTTTACCCAGTGTGCCGTCAGAGAGATGTACCGTCCCTGGCCACAAGCACTTGTCCACGTGTCCGTTGTCAGGTGGACTCTCCCAGTAACTGCGTTGTTGAGGGCACGGCAGATGCTTTGGGACACGTGCTTGTGTAGTGCGGGGATGGCACACCGGGCAAAATAGTGTCGGCTGGGGACCGAGTACCGAGGGACGGCCACCGCCATAAGATTGTGGAAGGATTCCGTCTCGACCAGCCTAAAAGACAGCATTTCCAATGCAAGCAGTCGTGAAATGTGCGAATTTAGGACTGTGGCCTGTGGGGCGTCAGCTGCGAATTTCCGCTTTCGTTCAAAGGTCTGGGATATGGACGATTGAACGCTGCGGTGGGACGTGGACGTGGACGTTGATGCTGTTTCTTGAGAAACTGCCATAACAAGTGAAGACTGAGAGGAGGGGGCATCTTTACATGCAGTATGGACAGGGGATTGCCTTGCACACACAACAGGGGGTTCTATTGCACGCACAACAGTGGAAGAAGCAGTGGTGACACCCGCTGGCACTGGTCGTGGACCCTGGGTTTCGCCCCACAAAGTCGGGTGCTTTGCTGCCATGTGCCTGATCATGCTGGTGGTGGTCAGGCTGGTAGTTTTGTCACCCCTGCTGATGCTGGCATGGCAGGTGGAACATATGTCCTTTTTGGGGTTATCAGCAGAGTCTTTAAAAAAATTCCAGACTCTGGAAGACCTACCGCTTGTACTGGCAACGTCCCTCGTGTTGGTGTTACGGGGAACGGTTGCCTGCCTTCTGTCTGCGGCCACCACACTGCTTCTTCCTGCCTGTTGGGGTACTCTGCCTCCCTCCCCCTGTGTGCTGCTGGCCTCACGCTGCATGTCCTCCTTCCACGTTGGGTCAGTTACTAGATCATCCACCACCTCCTCCTCTTCCACTTGCGCACCACGATCCTCCTCCTCACTTCCTGGCAATTGTGTCTCGTCATCGTCCACCTCTTGTGACAGATTGCCAACGTCGACTTCCTGTGGCCGTGGCTGTTCAAATATTTGGGAATCGCAACATGGGATCTCCTCTTCCACCACTTCAAGCGTATCAGGCGAGGGGCCCAAATATGGAAATGGACCAGTGATCAGCTCTTCAGAGTGTCCAAGTGTGGGATCACTTGCTGTCTGACGACACTCGGCATGGTGGGAGGAAGGAGCATCAGGGTGAGGAGGAGTATGCGGTCGAGACTCACGGCTACTAAGAGTTGACCGTGTGGAAGACAGACCGGAGGTGGTGGTGCCCAGGTAACTGGAAGTATTATCTGCTATCCAATTAATAACCTGTTCACACTGATCAGTTCTCAATACTGGTGTTGTTCTGTGCTTCCCTAGTAATTCGGTCAAGAAGTGGGAGCGAGAAGATGTGGCTGTTGGTTGTGGCACATTTTCACCTTGGCCACTGCCCCGTCCTCTGCACGAACCATCACCAGAACGTCCACTTCCACATCCCTTGCCACGCGCCTTGCCCATTGTAAATGAAGTAAAATAGCTTACACTTGCACTATCAATGGAAAAAGGGTAATAAAGAGTAGATTAGAACCGTGGAAGAGGAAAACCACAGTTATTGTTTACTGTGGTATGCCACACTTTTTTAAATAGAGATATCTGCGGCTGAACAGTGAGCGACACACTCAAACTGCTTTTTTTTTAGATACCAAAGGCCCAAAACTGGATAGTACAGCGATTTGACCCGTGGAACTGCGAAACCACACTGGGATGTTGGGCCTACACAAGACTATTTTCAACAGATATATTTTTGTGTCACAACAGTCAGGAGACATTATTGTTTTTCTTTACGGAAAAAACTACCAAAGGCTGAATAATAGAGATTTTTTTACCGTGGGATGGCAAAACCACAGTTATTGTTTACTGGGGTATACCACACATTTTAAATAGAGATATTTGCGGCTGAACAGTGAGCGACACACTCAAACTGCATTTTTTTTAGATACCAAAGGCCCAAAACTGGATAGTACAGCGATTTGACCCATGGAACTGCGAAACCACACTGGGATGTCGGGCCTACACAAGACTATTTTCAACAGATATATTTTTGTGTCACAACAGTCAGGAGACACTACTGTTTTTCTTTACGGAAAATATACCAAAACCTGAATAATAGAGATTTTTTACCGTGGGATGGCAAAACCACAGTTATTGTTTACTGGGGTATACCAGACTTTTTTAAATATATAGATTTGCGGCTGAACAGTGAGCGACACACTGAAACTTTTTTTTTTTTTAGATACAAATGGCCCAAAATGGATAATACAGAGGTTTGAACCATGGAAGTGCAAAACAACACTTCTGTTTCTCTAGCCTACACCAGACTATTTTCAACAGTTATATTTGTGTCTGAAAAATCAGAGACACGCTTTTTTTTCGGGGGGGGGGACACACCAAAAGGTTAATAAGATGGGTATTTGAACAGTGTGAAGAAGGAAAAAAAAAGGAGGATTTAGATGAAAAAAAAGGATTTTTCCTGGCTCCCGACACCTGGTGCTAAGTCCAGCAATTTCAGCAACAGGAGCACACAGGACTGTAATGCAGCGTTTGCTGGTATAACCACTGTGTCTCCTATACAGCCTGCCTGCCTGGTATCTGGGATGGATATTAGTCCTGAAAAGGACTGTTTGTTTGTTCTGGCAGCCTTTACAGACCCTACACTAACTATTTCGCAGCTTATATCTCTCCCTAAATCAGCAGCGCTGTACCTATACTGTCTAATCCGGAGCGACTGTGTCCAAGATGGCGGCACCCGGTTTTAAATACTCGAGGTGACGCTGTGCGGCCAGCCAATCACTGTAATGCCCACAACCAACATGGCTGCAGCATTACAGTGACTGGCTGGCAATCCCTGCATGTTCATTGGCTCTGTAAAGAGCGCCAAACATGCAGGGCGGAGACCCGATCTCCCGCCCGAGTAACCCGGAAATGCTCGGTGCTCGCCGAACATCCCGAGTAGCGTGATGCTCGGGCGAGTACCGAGCAGTGTCGAGCATGTTCGCTCCACACTAATAACCGTATAATTTACTTTGTCTTTCAAAAGACAGTCTGGCAATTTTTTTGTGCAGCAATCATGACCGTGTACGGCCAACCCGGGTTCCATAGTTCCGTAAGACCCCTCCCCATCTTACCGACCTCAAGTACCTTAACAAATAAAAACACTGCACCTGTAATTTCTTTGGATAAATTTGGCCACAGCGGCCACTTTATTAACAAACAACATTAACATATAAACATTATTATTCAAATAAATAAGAAGGGAGGGTTCTTGGAGTTAAAAATTAGATCTGGAATAACTAAACCAAAATCGAACCACCGTATTACCCTCAGCCGTCCATCACCAGCTCAAGGGCACCAAAAGCTCCCAGGGTAAAACCCCGTCCAGAGCCCCAAAAACCAAATGCCAGATCACCCCGCTTAATCAAGCCACTGCCTGTAAATTTCTAATAACTTTCCCACCGACACTTTTTCAGACTGACTGACCTTCATTTCTTAAAGTAATGATGGCCACTCGTTTTTCTTTACTTAGCTGCTTTTTTCTTGCCATAATACAAATTCTAACAGTCTATTCAGTAGGACTATCAGCTGTGTATCCACCAGACTTCTGCACAACACAACTGATGGTCCCAACCCCATTTATAAGGCAAGAAATGCCACTTATTAAACCTGACAGGGCACACCTGTGAAGTGAAAACCATTTCTCTCATCAAGAGAATGCCAAGAGTGTGCAAAGCAGTCATCAAAGCAAAAGGTGGCTACTTTGAAGAACCTAGAATATAAGACATATTTTCAGTTGTTGCACACTTTTTTGTTAAGTATATAATTCCACATGTGTTAATTCATAGTTTTGATGCCTTCAGTGTGAATGTACAATTTTCATAGTCATGAAAATACAGAAAAATCTTTAAATGAGAAGGTGTGTCCAAACTTTTGGTCTGTACTGTGTATATATATATATATATATATATATCTATATCTTAGAATCTTAGAACAGCTTCTGTCCTTATCCGTAGCTGGTTTTATCTACCCTCCACGAAATGAAAGATGCTTTCTCCCCTCTCCACACTGAAGAGCTTTGTACAATGATTTCTCTAACACTCAGGGATGAGGGGAGGAGAGCAGAGGTAGCTGTCAGAACTGAGGAGGAGCTCTGATGGATTTTATAATATTCTGCAAAGCGTTCAGCCAGGTAGAGGACTTACAGACGCTCTGTAGCAGCAAAATGGTAAACAATTTTTAATGAAGACTATATAGAAAGTTGCATTTAGGAGGTAACTGAACAATAAAATTAATTAAAGTGTAAACTAAAGTGTACATAAGCATTTAACATCCAGAAGTGGAAAATCCTTCATAATCAACTGACACAAGTTTACACAAGCTTTCTACTCTTAATGGGCAAACAGAATTCTTGAAATGGCGAGAAATTAGAAGTATATCAAAAAGTTTAGCTGCATTCGCATAAAATTTGGCTTGGCAAATGGTTAGACATTTTCAACTGCTGCAAAGTTCTTGAAGTTACTTTATGGACATGGTGGCAATAATAACATTGCATTTTTTCTATTTAAGAAACTTACATTTTTTAAATGTCACTTTTTCCTTTTGAAATATCATTGGTGCAGTCTATTCTCAGCCTCAATAATACAGCAAATATGGAACATGATGACAGGTTCTACCAGAGCCCAGGTGATGAATGAGACTTGGGTCAGATGATGATTTTACTGATAAGTGAATTTACACTGTGTTGTGCTGAAGGTCCAGTTGGCTGACATATGTCAACCTGTAGATATAAAGCAGGATATGTTCTAGACCACTAGAAATGTGACTATTTTTATCTAGTCCTAAGCAAATTGGCATCTCTGTTTCTGAAAATAGCCAGTAAACCATCAGTGCTTGGCAGGGTCAGGATTACATGTCAGCACTTCATCGCATCTTTGTTATAAAACCCGTAGGTGAAATAACCTAAGCTAATAAGTCATCATGAACAGCACCAGACAGAAAATATAGAAAGCTGCCTTCAGCATATCACATTTTTTATGGTTGGAGGACATAAATCCATATTCCAAGCTTTTTATTATTTTTAATTTTTATTTTCTTGCATTTTTTACGCATTTTTACAATCTCTGTTTACTCTTTAAAAAATGGATCGACAAGGCCAGTTTGAGGGTCCGTGCCCACGATGCATTTTTTAAGCGTTTTTGCTGCGGAATTTTTGCAACGGAAATGCTTGGGAAACGCTTGGTAATCCTTCTCCCATGGTCCCCTATGTAATTCCGCAATTGCAATGCCCATGCTGCAGAATTTTCCGCAGCATTTTTGATGTGCGGAATATTCCGCAGCATGTCCATTATGTGTGCGTTTACGCATTCAAAATTGCCATCTACAATGCATTAGAAAACACAGGGCAATTCCGCATGTGCAAAACGCGCGAAAAACGCATGTCAAATTCCGCATGCATTTTTCCGGGCAAGGACATTCAGAAATGAAGCAGAAATTTTCCGCTTCATTTCTGCATCATGGGCATATAGCCTAACACAAGCACAATAGGGGCACATTTTTTGCAAGAAAATTAAAACTGTTACTTTGAGCTGAACATTAATAGTTAGTAGTTATTACTTAAAAGCTTTGTACACCTTTGCACAGAATTTTTTTATTAATTATTTGCTTCCTAGATGCAAAGTTAAGCATCGCTCTAAATAGTTATGTTTAAAAAATTTCAACTGTGTTGCTGCTGCAGAGTCTGTAAGACCTTTATCTTGCTGAATACTTTGAAAAAATATTACAAAGCCGTCCAAGCTTTGACTTCTGGATTTAATTGCTCTTTGCTCTCCTTCTCCCTTCTCTGGGAGAATATCTGGTTTCTACAATAATTTCTCGCTGGTTGATCGCAGAAGCCCGAAAGTGATACCATATTTTCCATTATGAATTTACCTTTCTGTAGAGACTACACATGGCGTAACTGCAGTCTGTTATTCTGGTACTTTTGCGCCACAGCTCCCCGGAGGGCATATGTTAGAACCTTGCTGTTAGGTTTTTTTTCCTTTGCTGGTCACATGACCTTGTTGGCCTATTTAGTCCTGCTCCGCCCTTCTGGCTTTGCTGGACTTCATTGTATATCTACTTTCTAGCTAGCCTGTGCTCTGTATCTAACTCTGTTAGTTTGCTTGGTCTACGGACCTCTATGTTCTATCTATTTTGTTTGTTCGTCTGTCTGCTACTATTTCTGTTAGGAGGTGTCCCATATTCCTCCCAGTCCTTAGTACTTGTAGGGATTCCCTCCCCACATCTATAGGTCTTCGTACAGACTAGATTAGGACTTTAGCAGGTCTGATCGCAGGATCAGGTTCCCTGTTACATCGTAGGGATTCAGCTGAGTCTCATAGTAGGGACAGATCTCCTCTCTTTCCTTAGCTTTGGTAGCAGAACATAACAGTAAGTCCAGCCAGCAAATTCTCTAAGGAAAGATTTTTCTGTTCCATCATGGTGTCGGTTCAGGATTTGGCTCATCGCCTGCAGGGACTCTCTCTGGAGGTGGCCGAGCTCCGTCAGCACGTGAGTAACTGTCCTGGAGCACATTTCTTGGAGCCTAAGGTATGTTTGCCGGATTTGTTTTTTGGTGAACACCGAGAATTTTTTTCATTTAAAAATGCTTGCTTATTGTATTTTCGTTTGAGACCTAAGTCCTCTGGGGATGAATCCCAGCGCGTAGGGTTCATAATGTCACTTTTGCGCAAAGAGCCTCAGGAGTGGGCCTTTTCTTTGCAACCTAGTGATTCATGCTTCAGATCAGTGGATAGTTTTTTTTCTGCTTTGGGACTATTATATGATGATCCTGACCGTGTCGCATCAGCTGAGACTGAGTTGAGACGTCTAAAACAAGGATCGGGTAATGTGGAAAAATATTGTACACATTTTCGTCGTTGGTCCACTCAAACAGGGTGGAACGATTCTGCTCTGAAAAGTCTATTTCTTGCTGGGCTCAGTGAAAGGGTTAAAGACCTGCTAATTGCTTATCCTACACCTGAAGATTTACAACAGGCTATGCAATTAGCTATACGGGTGGATAGAAGACTGCGTGCTAGGGTTAATGAGAGCAAATCCTCTGCTATGTCAGTTTCTGGTTATGAGAATGTGTGTACTAACAGTGGTGAACCGATGGAGATTGGATCGGTGGCACCTCGCTCTCAAGAAAAAGACCGTCGTTTTTCGCAAGGCTTGTGTTTCTACTGCGGAAAATCTGGTCATTTGATTAAAGGCTGTGAGCTTCGTATGAAGAAAGAAAAAAAAATGGTCAGTCACGCCCGTATTGCCTGTTTAAATTCCAAGGGTATATTTTTAGCTGCTTCCACGATTGCTCAGGAAAAATTAATGGAATTTCGGGTGTTTGTTGATTGCGGGTCTACACTGAATGTAATTGATGGGGGATTCGTGGAAAAACTCAATTTAAAACCTGAACCTTTGTCATCCCCCATTGCTGTGGTTTCTGTGGATGGCTCCCCTTTGAAGAATATTACTCTCAAGGTCAGTGAATTTCCTCTCACTATTAATGGTGTTCACCATGAGAAATTGGATTTGGTAGTGTTGAATAACTTGCCTTCCCCAGTAATATTGGGTTTGCCCTGGTTAAAATTTCACAATCCTGTACTGGATTGGTCTACCAGTGAAATTAAATCCTGGAGCCATAAATGTTATGACAAGTGTTGTAACGGGCGTATTGCAGCTTTGGATAGGGGAGAATTGCCTGTTCCTATTCAGGATTTTTGGAGAGTTTTTTCTGAGAAGGAATCGCAGGTTTTGCCTCCCCATAGAGACTATGATTGTTCTATTGAATTTGTCCCTGGAGCGACTCTTCCTAAGAGTCGTTTATTTAACCTTACTATTCCTGAGAGGAAGGCTTTGGAGGAATACATACAGACAAGCTTGGCCGCCGGTCACATTAGGCCCTCTAAGTCTCCTGTGGCGGTTGGATTTTTTTTTGTAAAAAAAAAAGGACGGCGGTTTACGTCCTTGTCTGGATTTTCGTGAGATTAACAAAATTACGGTACGCAATCCTTACCCACTGCCATTGATTCCTGATCTGTTTAACCAGTTATTGGGGGCCAAGTGGTTCTCTAAAATTGACCTTAAGGGGGCATATAATCTGTTGCGCATGAAGGAGGGTGATGAATGGAAGACTGCTTTTAACACTCCTGTGGGTCATTTTGAGAATCTGGTTATGCCTTTTGGTCTCACTAATGCTCCTGCATTTTTTCAGAATCTGATTAATGACATCCTTAGACCTTTGATCGGTAAAAATGTGGTTGTGTATTTGGATGACATTTTGATTTATTCGCCAGATCTGGAGTCTCATTGGCGGAGCGTGCGTGAGGTATTACAGTTATTAATGGACAATTCGCTTTTTGCTAAGCTGGAGAAATGTGAGTTCGCTGTACAGAGAATTAGTTTTTTGGGCTACATTATCTCCAGCAAAGGTTTTGAGATGGATCCGGTTAAGGTTCAGGCTGTGCAGGAATGGCCTAGGCCTATTGGTTTGAAATCGATACAGAGGTTTTTGGGTTTCGCCAATTACTATAGAAAGTTCATAAAAAATTTTTCTAGTATTGTCAAACCTCTGACTGATCTCACCAGGAAAGGTGCTGATGCGGTTCAGTGGTCTTCTGAGGCCATTGAAGCTTTTGTGTATCTCAAGGAGAGGTTCACCTCTGCTCCCATCCTTATGCAGCCTGATGTTACTAGGCCGTTTTTGGTTGAGGTTGATGCTTCCTCTGTGGGGGTTGGCGCAGTATTGTCTCAGGATAACGGGGATGGATTACATCCCTGTGCCTTTTTTTCAAAAAAATTTTCGGAGACTGAATTGAATTACGATATTGGTAATCGGGAATTATTGGCTATTAAACTCGCATTTGAACACTGGCGCCACTTCTTGGAAGGTGCGAAATTTCCCGTTCAGGTTCTTACGGATCATAAAAATCTGATATATCTTGATGCTGCCAAGCGCCTGAATGCCCGTCAGGCTAGGTGGGCACTGTTTTTCTCGCGGTTTAATTTCTCCGTTACTTACATCCCTGGTACTAAGAATGTTAAGGCGGATGCCTTGTCTCGCAGTTTTTCTCCCATAGTCGGTGCTGAGAAAGAGGAAAACATTTTACAAGAAGGTGTTGTGATAGCTGCTTTAGACTCCGTTTTGGAAGATGAGATTCTTAAAGCTCAGGAGAATGCCCCATCTAACACTCCTCATGGGAGGTTGTTTGTGCCTGAGACCTTTAGGAGAGATTTGTTTGTTGAGTGTCACGAATCTCGGTTGGCAGGTCATCCCGGAATCTCTGAGACCAAGAGACTGGTGGGTCGCAGTTTTTGGTGGCCTGGATGGCAGAAGGAAGTCATTAAGTGGGTGCGCCAATGTACTATATGTGCTAGATCTAAGTCCTCACATACTCCTGCTGCGGGGTTGCTTTGTCCTTTGGAGGTCCCCAGTGCTCCTTGGACACATTTGGCTATGGACTTTATAACTGACCTTCCCCCCTCTGAGGGTTTTACTGTCATCTGGGTGGTCGTGGACCGCTTTAGCAAGATGTGTCACTTGGTTCCCTTCGTCAAACTGCCCTGCGCTAAAACTCTCGCTAAGGCCTTTGTCAAGGAAATTGTCAGACTTCATGGCGTTCCTACTGACATTGTTTCTGATAGGGGTCCTCAGTTCGTGGCTCGTTTTTGGCGTGCCTTTTGTGACAGGTTGGGAATTCATTTGTCGTTTTCGTCCGGATATCATCCTGAATCTAATGGCCAGACAGAAAGGAAAAACCAGGATGTTGAGCAGTTCTTGCGTTGTTTTGTGGCAGACAATCAAGAGGGGTGGTCTGAGTTTCTGCCACTTGCCGAATTTGCTCTGAACAATCATACATCTTCTTCTGCTGGTTGTTCGCCTTTTTTTTGTTGTTCTGGGAGACATCCGTCGTTTGGGTCGTTCTCCAAGTTGGGATCTGCCGTGCCTGAGGAGGAGAATTTTTCCGGTGATTTGGAAAGAGTTTGGACGGATGTGCGTGGTAATCTTCAGGAGGCCAACAGAAAATCTAAAGACTACTTTGATAGGAAACGACAGGAGGTTTTGTTCGCTGTTGGTGACATGGTTTGGTTGTCCTCTAGGAATCTGCGGTTGAGGATTCCTTCTAAGAAATTGGGTCCCAAGTTTGTAGGGCCCTTTAAGGTGCTTCAGGTTGTCAACCAATCTGCTGTTAGGTTGGAGGTTCCTACCTCCTGGAGAATTAATCCGGTCTTTCATGTCTCTCTGTTAAAAAAAGCTGTTGTGTCGGATGGTGACGCCTCTGCCTCTGTTCCTCCGGTGGTGGAGGACAGGGAATATGAAATTTCTCGCATCCTTGACTCTAGACGGTATAGAGGTAGTTTGCAGTATCTTGTGGCCTGGAAAGGTTTCGGACCCGAGGATAACTCTTGGGTGAGGTCAGATGATGTTTCCGCGTCCAGACTTATCAGAGCGTTTCACAGGAGATTTCCTGATAAGCCTGGTCCTAGGGGATCCGGAGGATCCTCTTAGAAGGGGGGGTACTGTTAGAACCTTGCTGTTAGTTTTTTTTCCTTTGCTAGTCACATGACCTTGTTGGCCTATTTAGTCCTGCTCCGCCCTTCTGGCTTTGCTGGACTTCATTGTATATCTACTTTCTAGCTAGCCTGTGCTCTGTATCTAACTCTGTTAGTTTGCTTGGTCTACGGACCTCTATGTTCTATCTATTTTGTTTGTTCGTCTGTCTGCTACTATTTCTGTTAGGAGGTGTCCCATATTCCTCCCAGTCCTTAGTACTTGTAGGGATTCCCTCCCCACATCTATAGGTCTTCGTACAGACTAGATTAGGACTTTAGCAGGTCTGATCGCAGGATCAGGTTCCCTGTTACATCATAGGGATTCAGCTGAGTCTCATAGTAGGGACAGATCTCCTCTCTTTCCTTAGCTTTGGTAGCAGAACATAACAGTATACAGCTACGAAAAAAATGTGCATTGTTCCTTAGCTAACCCTGCCACTAAAAATATGGGTCCCATTATTATCGAATGTATAGAACTTCAGATATTGCATATTTCATATTGGTGTCGAAAATCCTGGAGTTGCAGCTGGGAATTGTCCTGGTTATTGTGAGCAGTGTTTGAACTTAATGAGCTGCCTCCTCCTCACCCAGGTGTAGATTTATCGCAAGCTTGTGTCACAGGAAAACACACTCCCATGCTAGTTGGGTTTGCCACCTCTTTGGGCTAGCAGCTGCCTGTTAGCCACTTCTCATGGGTGTGCTAATTTGCATACAGACAGCTCTTTAGATCGTCAGCTTTTCTCCTGTGACAAATACTATAGGGGAGGGGGATGAAGAGGGGTTTTGGGAGAGACACTTTCTTAATATTTTCTTAATATCTATGACAGGGGAAAAGGAAGATTTTCAATATTTCCATGACACTAAGAAATAAATAAATGAAAAAAATTACGTGGGGTCCCCCCTATTTTTATTTTTGGTAACCAGCCAATGGAAAGCAGATAGCTGTCTATCTGATATATATTATCAGGCTGGGAAGGTCCATGGTTATTGGGCCCTTCCCAACCTAAAAATACCATCCCGTAGCCTCCCCCAGCGCCTTCTCTCTTCCCTATTGCCCTGGTTTGTTGGCAATCAGGGTAATGGGGCTTAGGATTGATGTCAGCTGTGAATTGTCCAAAAAAACAGTTGGCATCAAGCCCTGGTGTTAGTCATGGAGAGTTGTCTATCAGACACCCCATTGCTAACCAATTAATCAAAAAAAAGTACACACACAAAAAAAAATATTTTATTTAAATAAACACTCCATGTCACTTTCCCTGGTTCACCAATTTATTTATTTTTTCAAAAATCCCATATAGGTCCGATGTAGTCCAGGGAATCCAGCGTAGTCCGCAAATAGATACCTGAAAAACATAAAAAGAGAAAAATAAGATACTGTCCCTCGTTCACCAATTTATTATAAAAAAAAAGTTCCCATGCAGGTCCAAAGTAGTCTGGCGCTTCAAATGATGTTCTCCCTAATCCGGCCCACGCTGCGCTCAAAGAGACGCGGCGACTGTGAAGAACAGTAACGTTACTGACGTCACCACTGTTCAGAGTCACCGGGTCTATCTATCTAGAATAAGAAAAAAAAGCAGCACTAGCAGGCAATATAAAGTCAAACAGGGGTGCAATCTTTCAGGCAATTACCAAACCTCCAGATAGCTCAAAAAAATGAAAGCACCACTCCATCAAGAATTTAGGAAAAACTGTGATTTAATAGCCCATTGGGGCTCAGCGATGTTTCCGTTCTGTTCTCAAGGCTTGAGAAAGGTTCTCAACAGAACCGAAATGTTGCTGAGCCCCAATGGGCTATTAAATCACAGTTTTTCCTAAATTCTTGATGGAGTGGTGCTTTAATTTTTTTGAGCTATGTATGTATGTATGTATGTATCTGTCTATCTCTATCTTTGCACATCTTTAACACATAAAAATCTTTCATTTCCATTCTGCATTCTATTCCGGTACGTGTCACACGGACAGGACACGGAAATCACACCTATGTTATCCTTGTGCATGTGTGCGGTATAGTCATCTGTGCTGACAGTAAAAAATGGACATGTCAACGTGTGGGTCAAACGGATACACGGTCCGTGTCAGAACCCATAGATTAAAATGGGTGTGCGTGTGTACGTGTCTCTTGTTCGTGTTAAAATGGACGCTACACGTACCGGAAACATGGACATATGAAGGGGGTCTTAGGTGTCATCAGTGTTTTCCATCAGTGTAACATCAGTGTTTCATCCATGTGCCATCATTGTCCCATCAGTGTGTTATCAGTGTGTCATCAGTCTGGATGGATAAAGAAAGAATTAAATGATAAAGCTTCTCCTATACTTCACAATGTTAAACACGTACCGCACACGGATGGCACATGAATACCATCTGTGTGCTGTACGTGTTTTTCACGGACCCATAGACTTGCATTGGCCCTTCTCATTTGTGCTGCTGGAAAAAAAGAGAAATATTTCCTTGGGGTACACACGGACACACGGCCCATGTGAAAACACTGATATTTGAAGATCACCATAGGTTATAATGGGTACGTGATGTATCCGTGAAAAAAACGGATGCCACATGTACCGGAAACACATACACGTGAAGGGAACCTTAAGTATTGCTGCTAGTACCCTGTCCTTGACCCAAAGGCAAGGTTCAGATGAGCTTATACCAAATAATCTATTCTTCATCCAGAAAAAACAGCCAATTTTTCTTTTTCATATCACTCTCGTAATTTTTTTACATCTGCATGGCATCCATATAGCATCTGGTTTTTACATAAAAATTTAATAAATACTAAAAGCAAAATTTTGCTTGTTAATAATTTAACTGGACAAAAGGTGAGTTGATCACCCTCCAATTTATGTTGTGAAGAAGAGCTTGGGTGCTTATTCCAATAGAGCAGACCACATTACTCCCTACTTCCTTTTTCTGCCTATTCGGGTGTGCTAATCCAAATAATTGTGGAGAAGACCTTGGTGGACCTATCCAGGCTTGCACAACATCGATCTTCCTACACATGGTTCATCCATCAAGTCGCCATGGCTCGAGATCGAGCCGAAGGCTGTTAAATAAATAATAAATTCCTTTATACAATATTAATTTACTAATAATTGCAATGGATCTGATTAATAATATGGATTTAGGCCACGTTCACACGGTCAGTATTTGGTCAGTTTTTTACATTAGTATTTGTAAGCCAAAACCAGGAGTGGGTGATAAATACAGAAGTGGTGACGTGTTTCTATTAGGCTATGTGCCCACGATGCAGAAATGCTCCGGATTTTTCCTGAGCGTTTCTGCATCTCCCTGGCAATAAATACGCATGCGGATTGTGCATGCGGATTGTGCATGCGGATTGTGCATGCGGATTGTGCATGCGGATTGTACATGAGGATTGTACATGCGGATTGTACATGCGGATTGTACATGTGGATTGTACATGCGTTTTTCTTGCCAGGGACTTGCGGATGTGAAGCGTTCTTCACTTGCATTTCCGCATGCGGGTTGACAAGTCCATTCCAAGCGATTTTAGCATCACTTGGAAAGTGCTTGTCAACTTGGTCACACTATATAAATCCATGCAAACGGTATGGATTCATATAGTGTGACCAGAGAGAATGTATAAAAATAAAAAATAAATCTATACTCACCTTCCGATGGCCCCCGGAGTCTTGCTTCGCTCCATCCTGGCTTCTGGCAGATCGCGGTACACTGAAGGACCTGCTGTTGATGCGCCCCCAGGGCCGTCGGGTACTCAGCAGCCGGGCCTTATGGCTGCTTTTGGGGGGGAGATCATGGTGGCTGGCCCGGTCCGTGACCCAGGGCGGTCTGTGAAAAAGGGAAACTTCTATTATATGGGGTTTTTGGGATTATTCGTGACGCCACCTGTGGTGTTTGGTGAGGATCACCAGCGCTGCAACAGTCCTCTGAGGCAGATCATAGGGCAGCTTGAGATGGAACGGCTCCCCACAGGTGGAGCAGGCCTCAGGGCAGTGTAGAATAGATGGAGGTGCGCTGGGCTTTGTAGTGCAGGGAGGGAAATGGCACTGGCGAAATAAAGGAGCGGAGGCGGTTCAGTGCAGTCATCCAAAATTTACTCACAGTTCTTAGACAGTCCACAGGTGCACTGTACTGGTGCAAGCCTCCCGCGTCGCACTGCATTCACCGGGCAGGGGTTCAGTCCTTCCTCAGGCAGTTCGGGTGTGCCTGGCAGAACCCCACTTTCCTATGTACCTTCCTAGACCGACTTCACGCTGGGTCTTTACTCCCTCCTGCCCTGCGCTTCCCACTGTGAATCCTGTTCGGGTGCTGCGAGGTCCCCCCTGTCCGTCGGAGTTGCACAGACCTGCTTGACCTTACTTTTGGATTGAAATGAGGGTTTGGCTGGTGGCTATAGAAGCCAGAAGCCTCCGGTTTTTCCAGCCGAGGCTTGAAGCTGCACGACTGGGCCAGGGGCCGGTCCCCTTCTTGCGGCCTAGATCCTCCTGACACTTGGCAGGTTCGGGGTGAACAGGTGCCGCCTGCACTCGTCGTACTCCCCTAGGATCCTTTCAACAGAACGGAGCTTACTCCCTGCTCCCCTCCTGGGCCCTTGTAGTGGAGCAGAGCTCCTACAGAGACTCTGCTCCAAGACTGTTCCTCTGAACTGTCCCTACACCAACTCCCTTTTCTGTTAAGATGTCTACCTATTTATATATCTACTGTATGAGTGCTCCCATGAACTACTTCCTCCACCCACACCCACTACTGGTTCCCCCTAACTTTGGGTCCCCCCCCACCCCAGCCAGGGTCAGAGCTCAGCAGAAAACTACATTGCGTCTTGCTCCTCCAGCTGGCCTGGAGCAGTGTTGTGTTGGATGCAGGTGTTGGGGTTCCGTGCGGCACTCCCTCCTTACCTGAGAGAAAGGGAGACACCACACCTCTGGGTGAGGTGCAGTACCTCTGTGGCGACCAAACCCTCAGGGGCGCCACATTCCGTCACATGACTATGACGTCAGCGCAGGTCCTCCAGTCCATCGCGATCTGCCGGCAAGGGAGGACGAGCGCAGCGTGGGCCGTCAGAAGGTAAATATAACATTTATTTTTTATTTTATTCTTTTTCTTTTACAGTTTCTATGGTACCCGGGTCCGGAGGAGAGTCTCCTGTCCTCCACACCCGGGTACCATCCGCACATTGAACACATGTATTCCACATGTGCTTATCTAGTGAAGCGTAATACATGCGGTCTAATGCAAGTCAATGGCGGCGAAAACGCCGCGCTTCCGCAAAATAATTGGTAGTGCTGCGTTTTTTTCCGCAATGATAATCCGCAGCGGAAATTTCCGCAGCATGTGCACAGCACATGCGGATTATCATTGGGGAACATGGCAGACCTTCTACCAAGCATTTTTTAAGCATTTCTGCAGCGTTTTTGCCGCTGCGGAAACGCTTAAACGCATCGTGGGCACACAGCCTTATACTTTTCCTCTGATTCTCCCACTCCTGAATTTGGTTTACAAATACTGAGGTAAAATACTGGCCAAATACTGAATGTGTGAACGTGGCCTGAAGAAGTGCATGCTGTGATTTTTTTTTTTTACATTCAGACCATTAGACCGTGTGTAAAAACGTTCATGTGAACTACCACAATGATCCAGATCACATGGATGTTTAATACACTCATCTGAACGAGCCCTAATAGACACAGAGAATGAACATTTTGGCTTTTCAATCCATTTTAATTGTAGGATGAAGTTGTATTTGGAGCTCCAGAGGATGGATGACCAAGGCCATTGCCCCATTTTCCTATAGGCCAGTCCTGTCTTAGCTCTGTAAATGTATTATGTATTGCACACAGATTTTCTTCTTTTCATACGTATTCCGCTCTACTTTTTGTACATATACACTGAGGTAAATTTATTAAGCTATCTAAAAGAAAAAGCAGAACTCCTTAGTTGCCCATAGCAACCAATCACAGCACAGTTTTCATTTCTTACAGTGTACTTGAAAAATGAAAGCTGTTCTGCGATTGGTTGCTCCAGGCGATAGGGTTTTTTTTTCTTCTAGACAGTTTTATAAATCTGGGTGTAGGTTTGCAGCTCTCCGCCTGCTCGTAGGCTTTTTCGTACAAGTTGACTTAATCTGGTATAGGGCAGAATAGAGGACAGTCAATACACAAGAGCAGGCTACGTGAGAAAAGCTTGTCCTGAGAATTACAGAAATTAGCCAAGGTTCAAAGTGCAGCGCAGAATAGAAACACCTGATTAGGTATTGCCGGGTTAATGTTTAGCAGATCTTTCATGCAGCTAATATTCACCTGGAAGTATTTTACTAGGACATTCAGATTAAGAGGTTTCTGAAAGTCTTATGTTCCAGGACCTACTGACCAGATAAATAGGAATCTGCTTTACAATCAGTGATCATTAACACGGTCTTGTCCGCACAATGAACTGCTGAACATTTCTATGATACATGCTCATGAACAAAAACTTTTCATGTAGACAGAACCTGTTACCAGGTCAAAAGTACCATTTTTTTTTTTCAATCCGCCGTACAGTTAACCCCTTTACAACCCAAGGTGGTTTGCACGTTAATGACCAGGCCAATTTTTACAATTCTGACCACTGTCCCTTTATTAGGTAATTACTCTGGAACGCTTCAATGGATCCACCTGATTCTGAGATTGTTTTTTCATGACATATTGTACTTCATGATGGTGGTAAAATTTCTTTGATATCACTTGCGTTTATTTGTGAAAAAAATGGAAATTTGGCGAAAATTTTGAAAATTTTGCAATTTTCAAAATGAGAATTTTTATGCCCTTAAATCAGAGAGATATGTCACACAAAAGAGTTAATAAATAACATTTCCCACATGTCTACTTTACATCAGCACAATTTTGGAATCAAAATGTTTTGTTATTGGGGAGCTATAAGGGTTAAAAGTTGACCAGCGATTTCTCATTTTTCCAACAAAATTTACAGAACCATTTTTTTAGGGACCACATCATATTTAAAGTCACTTTGAGGGGTCTTTATGACAGAAAATACCCAAAAGTGACACCATTATAAAAACTGCACCCCTCAAGGTGCTCCAAACCACATTCAAGAACTTTATTAACCCTTCAGGTGCTTCACAGGATTTTTGGAAATGTGGAAGAAAAAAATTAACATTTAACTTTTTTCACAAAAATGTTACTTTAGACCCAATTTTTTTTATTTTCGCAGGGGTAACAAGAAAAAATGGACCCCAAAATTTGTTGTGCAATTTCTCCTGAGTAAGCAGATTCCCCATATGTGGGGGAAAACCACTGTTTGGGCGCACGGCAGGGTTTGGAAGGGAAGGAGCGCCATTTGACTTTTTGAATGAAAAATTTGCTTGAATACTTAGCGGATGCCATGTTGCATTTGGGGAGCCCCTGATGTACCTAAACAGTGGAAACCCCCCACAAGTGACACCATTTTGGAAACTAGACCCCTCAGGGAACTTATCTAGATGTGTGGTGAGCACCTTGAACCCCCAAGTCCTTTACAGAAGTTTATAACATGGAGCCGTGAAAATAAAAAAATGAAACTTTTTCCACAAAAATGATGTTTTAGCCCCAATTTTTTTATTTTCACAAGGGTAAGAGGAGAAAATGGACCCCAAAAACTTTTGTGCAATTTCTCCTGAGTACGCCAATACCCCATATGTGGGGAAAATACAGTGTTTGGGCACACGGCAGAGTTCAGAAGGGAAGGAGCACTGTGTGACTTTTTGAACGCAAAATCGGCTGGAATCGAGAGCGGACGCCATGTCGCGTTTGGAGAGCCCCTGATGTGCCTAAATAGTTGAAACCCCCCACAAGTGACCCCATTTTGGAAACTACAACCCTCAAGGATTTTATCAAGGGGTATAGTGAACATTTTGAACCCAGAGGTACGACACATAATTTGATGACATTAGGTCATCATAATGAATAAGTTGTCATTAGTCTTGAGCGCAAGTGCTCGCTACTTGAGTTTGCATCGGGTACTCAAGTATCACGGGTGCTCAAGTGAAATGCTCGAGTCCCCGCCCGCATGTTTCACGGTTATTAGACACCCCCAAAAAAACATGCGGGGATCGCTCGTGCATGGCAGGCAATCCCCGCGAGGTTTTTTTGGCCGCGGAGCATATGGGGCGGAGACTCGAGCACCCGCGATACTCAATGCATACCCAAGCACCCGATGTAAACTCAAGTAGCGAGCACTTGCGTTCAACACTACACTGTGTTCCAAATTATTATGCAAATAATATTTTCTCAGATTTTCCCAAATTACCTATATGAATTGCAGTCATTGTAATTTTCCAGTCAAATAACTATTAGAGTACAATTGAAAGGTTTTTGTACAAACTGCCTATGATACCAGTATATTTTTAAAAAAATAAAAAACTCAAAATGCATGTCCCAAATTATTATGCACAGCAGAGTTTTCAACCTTTTCATTTTAATAAAGAACAAAAAAATGGTCATTTTTTAAATTATAAGCATTAGCAGGTTATTACAAACTGAAATCAAACAGTTTTCAACTCAAAACTTTATTCTAGGTGATGTTACATTTGCACATAGGACCGCTTGTTCGAAAGGAGCTTCTGAACTCTCTCGTCCATTGAATTTGTCAGGTTTTGGATGGTTTCTGCTTCAATTGTTTTGCATGAGGACAGAATACCCTCCCAGAGCTGTTGCTTAGATGTGAACTTCCTCCAGAGGTTCTCAATGGGGTTGAGGTCAGGGGAGCATGGGTGCCACACCATAAGTTTGTCCCCAGATATGCAGATACCAAACATGTATATTTTATTTTTAATTTCTGTGGTGAAAAAAAATTCTGAAATTTGGATGAAAAAAAGTTTTTGCGTTTGTCGCCATTTCCTGAGACCCGTAGCATTTTCATTGTTCAGGATCTGGGGCTGGATGATGGCTTATTTTTTTTGCGCCCTGAGCAGATGTTTTTATTGATGCCATTATGGAGTAGATACAATGTTTTGATTGCCTCTTATTGTATTTTATTACAATGTTGCGGCGGCCAAAAAAACGTAATTCTAGCGGTTTAAGTTTTTTCTTGTTACGCCGTTTACTGATCGGATTAATTTACTTTATATTTTGATAGTTCTGACATTTCTGAACCCCGCGATACCAAATATATGCATTTGATTAAATCAGCTGTCATGTGCGGGGGAAAGATGCGAGTTCAGCTTCGGAGCCTGTATCAAAGTCGGAGACATGGTATATGACGTAAATATATATATGTCGTGAAGGGGTTAATGTATTGTGAGACAGTGAGGGGAATTATATGCGAGGGACTGTATGTATCCCCCAGGATGCGCATAGAGGCATATTGAACCCACTGGAGTGCATTACAATTACAGCCACAGCTGTGGTTGCAATGCAAAATAAAAGTAAGTGTGAACTTGGTCAAGCTATTTGACCAAGTCAGATTTAAGAAAACCTGACATGGGCTTTTATTTTTGGAGAGGTCTACAGGATTAGTGGTGGGATGGACCTCTTTCTCCACTCTGGGTTTCGTGAGTGGCTAATGTCCACGATTCACATTTAAACTTTGAGTTGAGGTTTGGGAGTGTCAGTGATTTGTTTTCAAGCTTCAGATCAGGAGCTCTGTGCAGTGCGGGTATGTGTGAGACTGAGCTCAGACCAGAGAAGGCAAAGCTACTGACCCACCCTTGAGTGATCCAGTGGTACAGTCGCCCACGGCAACAGAGTGTTGCAGACTGTTATGGATGATCCGGCTGCGATCTGGGGGGTGACAAGAAGAGGGTCAACAGTCACAAAACGTCTGATGTTTCAGGGCATCTGCGCCGAGATTTGTCTGTAGCAATAGATAAACATAGCAAAGAAGCAGTATATATAGAGGGCCTCGTTCATCAAAGCTTTTACCCCAGTATTCTGGTTTAAAAAGCTTTGAAATGTTGCATAATTTTGTGTAAACTGGTGGTTACGGTAATATTATGTGACTTTTAGCATTCTCACGACATTTTTGCCCAACTCCGACAAAGTGGGCTGAGATGGGGCAGGATGTGGGCATGGTGACCGCAGCTCCTTAAATTCATGGTGAGCGAAAGCATCCACAAATCTTACTCCAGCAGGGACTAGAACTTAGTGCACACAGAGGTGCTGGACACTTGTCTGCTTCTCCCGATTCATAAAGAGGTGTATTCATCTCCAGCACATCTCCAGTCACAATGCCGGTCTTCATGTATCAGGCACAAAATGTTTAATAAACAATATTACCTGTTTAGATTTATTGGGCTTTTTAAAACCTATTTTCTCACTACAGTTTTAGTTTCTTAGTTTACTAAAATCCTGAGGTGTAGCTTTACTCACAAGGGGTTAATTAAGGGGAAGGGGTCATAATTAAGGGTTTATAAGCGGCAGCTGGTTGGGCATTCAGTCCTTTGGAAGTGCATTGAGGTGAAGGGTGCATTGCTGGAAAAGGGAAAAAAAAAAAAAAAAACTCTTTAAATCTCTTAGTTTGCGAGTGCGAACGAGCTGCGTGTGTCCGGAGCATAAGTGCGAACGAAAGTAAGTGTGTGACTTTTTTTTCAGTGACTTGGATTCAGGGAGTTTGGAAGGGAGGACTTTGGACTGAATTGCTGACTGTATTTCATTAATTTCTTTACTTTACTTTTTACTTAACATTCTGTATATTGCAATCCCCATTAGGAAATGAGCTCCATTATTGACAATGCTATTCAGTGTACATCTTGCCACATGTATGTATTCCTTGAACAGCCGGTCGAGGTTGCTTACTGCTGCGCGAGATGTGTGCACGTTGTGCTTTTGGAAGCCCAGATACTGGATCTAAATGAGCAGCTGGCAATACTGAGATCCATTGACAACATGGAAAGGAGTCTGCTGCTCACTGAGCAGCAGCTCACTGGGGTAGATGTGGGGGAGGGTGGTAGTCGGGAGCTGCAGGACAGTGAGGTCGCTAGTTGGGTGACAGTTAGAAGGGATGGAAGAGGAAAGAGTGCCAGGGAGGCTAGTCCTGATCTGGCACACCCCAATAAGTTTGCAAAGTTGGCAGATGAGGGTAGTGACGGTACAGGGGTAACACTACTGCAGCAAGGCATGTCCCCTGAAAGCCGGAGGAGTGTCAGCTCCAGTAAAGAGGGAAATAGGAGAGTAGGGCAGGCCAGGCAGGTGCTGGTAGTGGGGGACTCAATTATTAGAGGAACAGATAGGGCAATCTGTCACAAAGACAGGGATCGTCGAACAGTGTGCTGCCTACCTGGCGCTCGAGTCCGGCACATCGCTGATTGGGTTGACAGATTACTGGGAGGGGCTGGTGAGAACCCAGCGGTCATGGTGCACATTGGCACAAATGACAAAGTTAGAGGTAGGTGGAAGGTCCTTACAGATGATTTCAGGGAATTAGGCTGCAAGCTGAAAGCAAGGACCTCCAAGGTGGTATTCTCTGAAATACTACTGGTACCACGTGCCACGCCAGAGAGGCAACAGGAGATTAGGGAGATAAATAAGTGGCTCAAGAACTGGTGTAGGAAGGAGGGATTTGGGTTCCTGGAGAACTGGGCCGACTTCTCAGTTGGCTACAGACTCTACGCTAGGGACCGGCTGCACCTTAATGGGGAGGGTGCAGCTGTGCTGGGGGAGAAAATGGCTAGAAGGTTGGAGGAGTGTTTAAACTAGGGATTGGGGGGAGGGTATTAATTTTATAGGTGGGGAAGATAGTGCAGATAGTGACCTGGGCACAAATAAAGAAATTGGGGGTGGGGTTAGAACAGTCAATAAAGTAAGAAGGAATAGAGGTACAGAGAGATACATAAAATGCATGTACACTAATGCCAGAAGCCTCACCAACAAAATGGAGGAATTAGAATTAATTTTGTTGGAAAATAATTATGACATGGTAGGGATATCTGAGACGTGGCTGGTGGAGAGCCATGACTGGGCAGTTAATTTACAGGGCTATAGTTTGTTCAGAAATGACCGTACAAACAAGCGAGGGGGGGGTGTGTGTTTATATGTAAAATCATCCTTAAAACCTGTCTTGCGGGAGGATATATGTGAATCTAATGAAAATGTAGAGTCCCTGTGGGTGGAGATAAGGGGAGGGGGAAAAAATAATAAAATACTGATAGGAGTTTGTTATAAGTCTCCAAAAATAATGGAAGTAGCGGAGAATATCCTCGTAAAGCAAATAGATGAAGCAGCGACTCAAGGAGAAGTCATTATTATGGGAGACTTCAACTACCCTGAAATACATTGGGGGACAGAAACATGTAGTTCAAGCAAAGGAAATAGGTTTTTGACTACTATGAGAGACAATTACCTTTCACAACTGGTTCAGGTCCCAACAAGAAGGGGGGCACTGCTAGACCTAATATTAACCAATAGGCCAGACCGCATATCAAATATACGAGTTGGGGGTCACTTGGGTAATAGTGATCACAAAATAATACGTTTTCATGTAACCTTTAATAAGATGTGTAGTAGAGGGGTTACAAGGACACTAAACTTCAGGAAGGCAAATTTCCAACGGTTAAGAGATGATCTTAGTGCAATAAACTGGGACGATATCCTGAGACATAAAACTACACAAAGCAAATGGGAGACATTTATTAACATCCTGAATAGGACCTGTGTACAATATATACCCTATGGGAATAAACATGCTAGAAATAGAAGGAAACCACTATGGCTAAATAGAGCTGTAAGGGGCGCAATAAGTGACAAAAAGAAAGCATTTAGAGAACTAAAGCAAGTAGGTAGTGATGAGGCATTAAATAAATATAGAAAATTAAATAAATTATGTAAAGACCAAATCAAGGCAGCAAAGAATGAGGCAGAGAGAATCATTGCCAGAGAAAGTAAAAATAGCCCCAAAATATTCTTTAACTACATAAATAGTAAAAAACTAAAAAATGATAGTGTTGGCCCCCTTAAAAATAGTCTGGGTGAAATGGTGGATGAGGATGAGGAAAAAGCCAATATGCTAAATGATTTTTTTTCAACCGTATTTGCACAAGAAAATCGCATGACACAAAACATGATCAGTGATAACAAAAATTCTCCAGTAAATGTCACTTGCTTAACCCAGCAGGAAGTACGGCGGCGTCTAAAAATCACTAAAGTTGACAAATCCCTGGGCCCGGATGGGATACACCCGCGAGTACTGCAGGAATTAAGTAACGTCATAGATAGACCATCATTTTTAATCTTTAAAGATTCCATAATAACAGGGTCTGTACCACAGGACTCGCGTATAGCAAATGTGGTGCCAATATTCAAAAAGGGGACAAAAACTGAACTTGGAAATTATAGGCCGGTAAGCTTAACCTCTACTGTGGGTAAAATCCTGGAGGGTTTCCTAAGAGATGCTATACTAGAGTATCTGAAGAAGAATAACCTCATGACCCAATATCAACATGGGTTTACGAGGGACCGTTCCTGTCAAACTAATCTGATCAGTTTTTATGAGGAGGCAAGTTCTGGACTGGACCAAGGAAATGCAGTGGATGTTGTGTATATGGACTTTTCAAAAGCTTTTGATACGGTTCCACACAAAAGGTTGATACATAAAATGAGAACAATGGGGATAGGGGAAAATATATGTATGTGGGTTAAGAATTGGCTCAGTGATAGGAAACAAAGGGTGGTTATTAATGGAAAACAACTGAGACCCAGTCTGAGTAACAGTGGGGTACCACAGGGGTCAGTATTGGGCCCCCTTCTTTTTAACATATTTATTGATGACCTTGTAGGGGGCATACAGAGTAATATTTCAATATTTGCAGATGACACTAAACTCTGCAGGGTAATCAATACAGAGGAGGACAATTTTATATTACAGGAGGATCTATGTAAACTAGAAGCTTGGGCTGATAAAAGGCAAATGAGCTTTAATGGGGATAAATGTAAGGTAATGCACTTGGGCAGAGGAAATAAAATGTATAATTATATGCTTAATTGTAAAACACTGGGCAAAACTGTAACTGAAAAAGACCTGGGTGTATTGGTGGACGACAAGCTCACGTTTAGTGGCCAGTGTCAGGCTGCTGCTGCAAAGGCAAATAAAATAATTGGATGCATTAAAAGAGGCATAGATGCTCATGAGGAGAACATAATTTTACCTCTATACAAGTCATTAGTGCGACCACACTTAGAATACTGTGTACAGTTCTGGTCTCCGGTGTATAAGAAAGACATAGCTGAACTAGAGCGGGTGCAGAGAAGAGCGACCAAGGTTATTAGAGGACTGGGGGGTCTGCAATACCAAGGCAGGTTATTACACTTGGGGTTATTTACTGTGGAAAAAAGAAGGCTTAGGGGTGATCTTATTACTATGTACAAGTATATGAGGGGACAGTACAAAGACCTTTCTACTGATCTTTTTACTCTGAGGCCTGAGACTGGGACAAGGGGGCATATTCTACGTCTGGAGCAAAGAAGGTTTAAACATAATCACAGATGGGGATTCTTTACTGTAAGAGCAGTGAGACTATGGAACTCTCTGCCGCATGATGTTGTAATGAGTGATTCACTGTTAAAATTTAAGAAGGGCATGGATGCCTTTCTTGAAAAGTATAATATTACAGGTTATAAATACTAGATTCCTTGATAGGGCGTTGATCCAGGGAACTAGTCTGATTGTCGTATGGAGTCGAGAAGGAATTTTTTTCCCCAATGTGGAGCTTAGTGTTTGCCACATGTTTTTTTTTTGCCTTCCTCTTGATCAACAAGTTAGGCTATGGGTTGGACTAGATGGACTTAGTCTTCCTTCAACCTTAAAAACTATGTTACTATGTTACTATTATTTGCAAAGTTGGTCATATTTTTATTTATGTAAAACATGAATAGAAATCATACAACATATCACATTAGTGCAAATCATGAAGCTAATCAGATTGATTGTTCTATGTGTAGGAATGACCTTTCTATAAATGAGATTTGAGTAATTAGGTATGTACATATAATTATGGTGGTCATGAATCAATATGTCTTGTAACAAAGTCCCTTGCAAAGTACTGGAGGGAAGATGTGTAGCACTGAGATTATTAGCTCCAGTAATATAAACATAGAAAAAGTGTTCCAGCACACGAAGTATAGAACGGGGATAATCAGCCATCTTTAGTGCTATGAAGCCAGGACGCATTGGATAAGGACACCGGGGGCCATCAAAAGGTAAGTATAATGTATATTTTTTATTTTATTCTCTTTTTTACAGGTACTATGGTACCCAGGGTCCGGAGGAGAGTCTCCTCTTCTCCAAACCCGGGTACCATCTTCACATTGAACCGCATGATATCGGCATGTTATCCGCATGTACAGATGCAGTGATGCGGATGTCATGCGGTCCAATGCAAGTCAATGGCGACGAAAACGCTCTGATTACACAAAATAATTGGTAGTGCTGCGGATTTTTCTGCGATGATAATAATCCGCAGCGGAAATTTCTGCAGTATGTGCACAGCACATGCGGATTATCATTGGGGAACACGGCAGGCCTTCTACCATGCGCTTTTTTAAGCGTTTCTGCAGTGGAATTGCCGCTGCGGAAACGCTTAAAAAACACATAGTGGGCACACAGCCTAAGTGTTAATAGTTTTTTTTATCAATTAACAAAATGCTAAGTAAATGACCAAAAGAAAAATCTAAATCAATTCCATATTTGCTATGACCACCCTTTGCCTTCAAAATAGCATTAATTCTTCTTGTTAGTCTTGTGGATAGTTTTTGGAGGGACATTCAGCAAGATTGCTCCAAACATCTTGAAGAACTAGCCACAGATCTTCTGTGGATGTCGCTTGTGCAAATACCTCTGTCACAGTAATCCCAGACAGCCTTGATGATGTTGAGATCAGCTCACTGTGGAGGCCATATCATCACTTCCAGGACTCCTTGTTCTTCTTTAGGGTTCGCTCACACTGCCGTATAACACGGCCGAGTGCTATCCGATGTTTTATCAGATAGCACTTGGCGCAATGTTATACTATGGAGCAGTGCAGATCTGCAATTATTTTCTCATGCCGTTTACACAATAGGTGATGTCACAGATCACCTCCTCCCCTTCTCTGCACAATGACCTTTGCACAGATTAGAGCATGCTCAGATTAGAAATTCAGAAAGCTTTAACGAAAAAAATAAGGTCTGAGTCAGTCTGTATCCATCAGTAGAACAGGAAGCAGGAGTCTAATTTTAGGCCTACTGACTAGTGTGAAAATTGCAAGATTTTTTTTTATTTTTTTTTTAAATTTAGATTATCAAACACTTTAAAAAATATGTTTAATATAAAAACTTGCTTTTAAAGAACATGTCACTTTCTTATTACATAATTGCAAGTTGTTGACCCACCGAAAAAATATATGGATATATACTGTATAATATATACAATCCCACAAGTGAAATATTACTTTTTCCAGGACGACTATTAATTCAAAATTTCTTAATTTAAAGGGGTTATCAGAGACTTTGTAAAAAAAAAAATGTGCCTAAGCAATAACAGACAGTTAGTTGCTACCTAGCTGCCAGTTGTGCCCGGTGCCGTTCTTTGCCGATACAGAGCAGTCACAGGCCGCTCGTGCCAGTGATTCAGCTGCCTCTGCTGACGGCACATCGACAGAGCAGCGGCTTCTTTGTCGCCCTGCATTGTCAATGGGGAGTGACAGCTGATGTCATTTTAACTGACAGCCAGCTCCCCCAATTAGGCAGCAGGGATGTGGCTGCCATTCAGAATGACCTCAGCAGTCTCGCCTTGTCAACAGAGGAGGGCAGAAAAGAAGCGTAACGTCAGCAGAGCTAGCTGAATCCCCGGCAGGAGTGGTCTGTGTAGGCGAAGAATGGCGCCAGGTGCAACAGGCAGGTAGGTAGCAACTAACTGCCTGTTAGTGCCTAGGCACATTTTGTTTTTCTTTCAAAGTTCCGGATATCCACTTTAATGCCATAACTCTGTGGAAAGCTAGTAATTGATTCCTAACCACTCAAAATCTGAACCTTAAATAATAAAACAAGAAGACAAAAAATGTAAGTCCTAATCTAAAAAAATTTAGAAAACTGCCGGCAGCTCGTAAATCACTTTCTATATTGAGGATATGAGCTTTGGATAAAAACTATGTACAGTAAAAGTAAAGTCACCCTTACCTGATGTCCAAAGGAGCAGCTCAACATTGTACAGTTTACATAGCGGTTCAGTAAGGTAACTAGCAAGAAGTTTTGGAGTCGACTGGGTGAGGAACATTCGAGTGTGAAGGAGAGAAGGAGGTCTTTGGAGAAACAGAGATTACGTGTGGGAAGATATCGAGAGATTAGTTTGCAGATACACGGAGGAGACAGGTTATGGACGGCTTTGTAGGTCAGTGTAAGTAGTTTGAACTGGATACGTTGGGGAATTGGGAGCCATTGAAGGGATCTGAGAGGGGAGAAGCAGAAGAGTAGTGAGGAGAGAGGTGGATTAGTCGGGCAGCAAAGTTAAGAACGGACTGGAAAGGTGCGGGAGTGTTACCAGGTAGGCCACATATTGCAGAAGTCGAGGCGGTTGATGATGAAGACATACAATAACATTTTAGTAGATTCAGGGTCGAGGAAAGAACAGATCCTAGAATTGGAGACCATATCACTTTTCCATTAAGTTGGAGACCTTATCCCTTCTTCATTTATTATGAGGCCATATTAGGGCGACTTTAGAATTGGACTTTATCTCTGGATGCATCCAATTTCATACCGATATATGATTCATCAGATGTCACATGTACACAGAAGCATACAAGGGGCCCATGTGCCATCAGACAGACTTCATACAATGTGCATTTGGCCTAAAGCCATTATACAAAGTGAAGGTAAAGCTTGATAGTTTTGCAGTTTGTTACTTTTCCCATTAATAGAGTCCCTCCCAATCAGAAGTACTAGTTACACGTCATGACCGCTTGTTACAAGTGACATTCTTTTCTTGGTAGTCTATCACACAGACAGGAATGAGAGCCCCACCAGTAAGAATGTTTCGTAAGACACAAGTGACGGACAAGGAATGCAGTAGCAGTTGTCTTAAAGCCAGCATTTAAGTCAAAAGGTTGGAAGAGTCTCTAATAATGATGCAGATAACGCAGATAGACTTGGCTGGAAATCCTCTAAGTCACGTAGCCACATCAGATGCAAAGTCTACTCACCTTTGTGCACATACTTCTTAATTGTCAGAGGGACAAGTCGAAGATGGTGAACGTCCTAGTGCCTGAAATGCCTGGAACCTCATAAAAGTTACCTATGACATAAGGTGCACATATTCCTTACCATATAGTTTATCTTAAAAACTAGAAAAATAAATCCTCATTCAAATCACATGCAGTGAAAGATACTAAAAAAAGTAATCTGCTTCACAATGTATTTGTTTTATACACATTTATTTATATGGCTGCCACATAAGCTACAGATCTGAACACAGCACACTTCATTCATCAAAACTGTAGCAGAGAAACAATGGCCATTGACAGAAAGAGTCATTGCTTTTACTGAGGGCTCGTACACATGACTGTATTTTTGGTTCAAGTGCGATCCGACAAAACGTCAAATCGCACTCGGACCAATGTTAGTTTATGGGGCCGTGCACATGTCCAATTTTTCCTCAAACCAGTCCGAAGAAGAAATTGCCGCATGCCCAAGTTTGATTTGATATTCGGATCGTACTCGGCAATGCAAGTCAATGAGTCCGTGAAAAACATCGGACTGCACTTGGATGACATCTGAGCGCAGTCTGATTTCTGCAGACTGACAGAATACAGAAGACGGAGACATTTCTTTTTCTCTATCTTCTCCTCATTCAAGAAAAGCAGATCACACAATGATCACAGTCTGATCAAACTCTGATCAGAGTGTGATTTGCATATTTGACCCCAATTCTCTCAGATGATAGAATATATCGTTGTCTGCACCTGTCCTTATGTCATCCCCATAGAGTTCAGATTTAATCTTCTAAACTGCAGCAGGACAATGAAAATAGCAGTAACATGTGGTAGGTTACCTGGAAGTAGAGAATGGATGGAAGGATGTATCACTGCAGAATCCGACTATACTACTCCACCCTCAGATGATGTGTAGAGCATAGTCCATGGGTCACCTACAGACACTCCAAAAATCTAATGGGCCAGGGCATCTGCCCAGTTTTACTCGGTGTTTCAGCTGACCTTATTAGTAACCATGAATACACAAATAATAGGAGCTATAAATGTAAAAAAAAATTAGGAAGTTTTTAAAAACAATCCTATTTGCACAATTGCTAATCTGTTCACATAAAGGGGTTTTCCATGATTATGAGAAATGGGAGGTGAGGTGAGAATCCAATAAAATAAGTATTACCGGTAGTTACCTGCTTTGGTTAAGACACAGGTCGAGGGGTCAAAGATTGATGTACATCGCTGCTACATTGCAGCATAGGTTAAGTGACCCGCAAGGTACCACAGCAACCTTCTTCTTGTTGTGGTACCTTGCATATCACAATGCACTTATGCTTTGATATAACAGAGGCATACAGCTATTTTTGTCCACACAGCCTATGTCATGGACAAAGTTGTATGTAACTCCAGCCTTCACCACCGATGCTCCAGAGGTTCCCAAAAGTCTTTCTGACCCATTGTCTCTTAACCATGAACATTTTTAGGATACATTGTTAAAAAAATAATTGGTTGCAAAGATGTAAGTATTACAAAAAGTCAGTAGCATCTAGAGCCTAGAATATGAATATCATGTCTCAGGTTCAAATTAGTATTGTGCATGCACATTATTTTAGTGTAAAGCCTAATGTCTTGCTGAGATTTTAGAAATGAATACTGATTTGAAGATGGAGCTGCATGAAACCGAGAATGGATTTGATAAATTATGTGCATGCAGTATATCATAAAATCATAGAATGTTAGAGTTGGAAGGGACCTCCGGGGTCATCGTGTCTGACCCCCTGCTCAATGCAGGATTCACTAAACCATCTCAGACAGATGTCTGTCCAGCCTCTGTTTGAAGACTTCCATTGAAGGAGAACTCACCACCTCTCGTGGCAGCCTGTTCCACTCATTGATCACAATCACTGTCAAAAAGTTGTCTAATCTGTATCTTCTCCCTTTTAGTTTCATTCAATTGCGTCTCATGTTTCCATGTGCAAATGAAAATAAAGCTGATCCCTCTACAGTGTGACATCCCTTCAGATATTTGTAGACAGCTATTAAGTCTCCTCTTAGCCTTCTTTTTTGCAAGCTAAATATTCCCAAATCCTTTAACCGTTCCTTGTAGGACAGTCCGCTCATCATCCTGGTAGCTGTTCTCTGAACTTGCTCCAGTTTTTTAGTGTCTTTTTTAAAATGTGGTGCCCAGAACTGGACATAGTATTCCAGATGAGGTCTGACCAAGGAGTAGAGGGGGATAATTACTTCACGTGATATAGACTATATGCTTCTCTTACACCCCAGAACTGTGTTTGCCTTTTTTGCTGCTGCATCACCCTGTTGACTCATGTGCAGTCTGTGATCTATTAGTATATATTCACATGTGTTGTTGCTTAGTTCTATTCCTTCCATTTTATAGATGTCAGTTTTATTTTTCTTGCCCAGATGTAGAATCTTGCATTTCTCCCTGTTAAATACCATTCTATTAGTTGCAGCCCATATATCAACTACACAAATTACATTTTTACTTTTTAGTCAGAAACATTAATTTTTAGGCTTTTGTTTTATTAAAATTACTGTTTGATGCATATTTACATTAAAGGGGCTGTCATAAGTTTTGATTTTATCGCCTGTCGGCATGATGGGTTATAGTTTCTTGATCACGTGGTTCCCAACCCAAGCAATATTGAGAACAGGATTACAATGAGTCCCCTGCATGAATTGAGCACAGGTTACGAACATGCTCTGTTAATTCTCTGTAGGATTGAAGGAGATAGCCGAGTTCGGTGGTTGGAACATGAACAAGTTTTGATCCATTTACACAGATGACTCAAATAACTTTGTTCTTGTGGTCATAGGTGGAACCCAATCTCGATCATAAGCTAGTCACCATTCCTGTATATACAGTGGGTACGGAAAGTATTTAGACCCCTTTAAATTTTTCACTCTTTGTTTCATTGCAGCCATTTGGTAAATTCTAAAGAGTTTATTTTTTTCTCATTAAAATACACTTTGCACCCCATCTTGACTGAAAAAAAAACAGAAATGTAGAAATTTCATTGCTCATCACCTGCCCAATACAATCCCAACAGTGAAACATGGTGGTGGCAGCATCATGCTATGGGGGTGTTTTTCAGTTGCAGGGACAGGATGACTGGTTACAATTGAAGGAAACATGAATGTGACCAAATACAGAGATATCCTGGAGAGCTCTGAACCTCAGACTTGGCCGAAGGTTCACCTTCCAACAAGACAATGACCCTAATCACACAGCAAAAATAACAAAGGAATGGCTTCAGAACAATTCTGTGACCATTCTTGACTGGCCCAGCCAGAGCCCTGACCTAAACCCAATTGAGCATCTCTGGAGAGACCTGAAAATGGCTGTCCACCAACATTCAGCATCCAACCTGACGGAACTGGAGAGGATCTGCAAGGAAGAATGGCAGAGGATCCCCATATCCAGGTGTGAAAAACTTGTTGCATCATTCCAAAGAAGACTCATGGCTGTACTAGCTCAAAAGGGTGCTTCTACTCAATACTGAGCAAAGGGTCTGAATACTTATGACCATGTGATATTTCAGTTTTTCTTTTTTAATAAATTTGCAAAAATTTCTACATTTCTGTTTTTTTCAGTCAAGATGGGGTGCAGAGTGTACTTTAATGAGAAAAAAAATGAACTTTTTAGAATTTACCAAATGGCTGCAATGAAACAAAGAGTGAAAAATTTAAAGGGGTCTGAATACTTTCCGTACCCACTGTAGGAGATAGTTTTAGATTTTTGGGACAACCTTTTTAAGGCAGTCATAAGTGCAAGGGCATAACTATGGTAGGTTCAGGGGTTGCAATCACACCCAAGCCCTGACATATAAGAGGGCCCAAAAGGTCTCTTTGACCCTTATGAGCAGACAAATACTATTAAAGACTGTTAATAGTGGGGTAGGTGGGAGACTGTTCGAGATTTTGCACAAGTTTCAACTTATGCCAATGGCTAGTTGTCTCTGTTCACAAATATATTATACACATTTTCAATTCTCTATTTCCGGTGAGGATGATAATAAATGTGGAACTAAAAGGTGGAAAATGTCTAAAAACTCCAGCATTATAACGGTTAAATGAAAGCACCTGACAAACCCTATGGAAATAAGTATAAATATGGAATTGCACAATAATCATTGTATGTTACCAAACATTTCTAAATTGGACGGACATATGTAATGCCCCGGCACTGATAATGCGTAACTAACTAACTGTGAGTACAAATCCATATGTTCCTGTTATTTTTAGTTAATTTGCTGGGTAGAACATCTTGTACTTTGTTGCCATAGGACAGTTGCCGCTTGCAATGCTTATGAACACATAACCTTTCATAAATGAAATTGACATTGTAGACCCTCCTTTGAAAGTAAATAATGATAGTTTTTATTGGAGCTGACATTGGGGCACTGCTGTGTTCTCAGCGCTTGTTTGTTCAGTACGTGGAGGACGAGTTTTTTACTAACTATCGGCTTCTGTTATGCAAATAAAGTCCAGGTCATTTTTCAAGTTTTCCTTGTGCTGCGACATGAAGGCGAAGAAGTCTCTCTAATTAGAGGTAGTACAATGGTGCACTTGTGACTGATCCTTGGTTTGCTCTTCATTCGTGCAGAACTATGCCTACATGCAAGGGATCAGGTAACGACGGCTATTATAGGGAACAAGCACACAGAACTAGAAAAGCAAGAACCGGCCATGGCCCAATGGAAAGGGCTGCTCTGCATTGCGCACACTATTTGCTCAGCTCTATTGCAAGCTCAGGACAATGGCAGAGGAGGACATTTATTACAACTGTCACCAGTGATTATGAGGAGACACAGGGTGACAGGCGGGATTTGCTGTGTGTTAAATAGGCTTATACTAACAGCGCTTCAAAGCCTTTTCCCAGATATTGTGCCATGAGCATCTCTTATATGATAAAAGATCATTTAGCTATGTTGATTAGCTCTTCACTATACACTCGTGTGGTGGCCAATACTACCCATAATAAAACAGGGTGTGTATCTATTTTAATGTAGCTGATGTTGATGACATCACTAATGATGTAATAAAAGTGCATTATATTTAGAAAGAATGTGCTGCCATCACTCATCTGTCACTTGTTGCTACCAACCAAGATCCTACCAAGATATGTCCTGTGGCCTATATGTATAATGCTACCAAATCACTCATTGTGTAGAATACTGTGACCTATAGATCACTTATCTCCATGTCATTCTCACATGGGCACAAGGAGCTGACAATTGTTTAGGCAGGGAGTGTAAGTAATTTTCTATCCTTGCTTAGTAGGGGTAAAAAATATATTAAAGGGAATCTATCACCAGGTTTTTGCTACCCCATCTGGCAGCCGCATTATGTAGGGGATTAAGATAGGTGGGAAATTAGGAGCCTTGGAGCTTTAGATAAGATTTTTATTAGTACCAACTAGGGATTAGCGGACCCATGGATGTTCAGGTTCGTCCGGTTCCACCAAAGTTCGATTTGGGCACCAGAACTCTACTCGAACTTGAATCTGAACCCAAACCCCACAGAAGTCAAAGGGGGCCCAAACTTTGATGCTGTAAAATGGTCATAGTAAGGGCTAGGGGTCTCTCTCTCCTGCAAACACTAAAACGGACTTCCGGGAGAATTCTGTGTTTGGAGTTCAGAACTAAGTGTCCAGTTCGAACCCCATACTTTACAGTTCGGTTTCGCTCATTTCTAGTACCGTGTTTCAGCACCGCAACGGCGCCTCTCTCAAGGTAAAAAAAATACACCATGGTTTTTGGTTTTTTTACTTTGAGAAAGGCACCAGTCCAGGGCCGGAACGCGTTGGTACTAGTAAAAACCTTATCTGAAGCTTCATGGCTCTTCATTTTCCGCAGCACAGCCCGCCTATCATGATTCTAAATTCTGGTAATTCTGGTAAGATATCTTCTCCAACAATGGAGCATCAACAGCCGATATTCACACTTAGGCCACGGCCCCACTATCAGGATTTGGTCAGTATTCGTTCAGTATTTTTTCTCAGGAGTGGAAGCCAAAACCAGGAGTGGATGATAAATGCAGAATTGGTGACTTATTTCTATTATATCTTTTCTCTAATTGTTCCTCACCTGGTTTTCTGAATGCTGAGCCCTGTATTACCCCACTGATTGACAGCTTTCTGCGTACGCTGTGCATAGGCAGAAAGCTGCCAATCCGTGATGGGAGCAGGGTTATACAGAGCTCATAAATATTGAGGACTACATGGCAGAAGGTTTACTAGTTATAAGGTTTAAGGTTAGTGATAAGTTTACTAGTGATAATCTGCTGATATAACAGCAATTTTATCAAAACTACACCAAATAGACCAATAAGTGACACATTGCTGGGATCAGGGTTTCAACCCTTTATTGTGCTGCTCCCAGATTAGGCAGCAAAAACCTGGTGGCATATTCCCTTTAAGACCTTAAATTGGTTGTCCATCTAAAAAAAAGTGTAGATAAATACATTATTGCATTCAATTAATACATTATGGAAATTGTTTATAGAATTGCCCCTATCTTCAGCTACAGGCTCCAGTCCACGGTCCCAGAAAATCCTTTTCTGGTTTGTGTCAGCATGTGACTGGATGTGTGTGCAGGAAGCTGGCTGATTACTAATTATAATAGTAAAACTAGAACATTCTCCATCCATCTATGTATCAGCTGTGATAAAGATGGGGGCTGGCTTAGCTTTTAAAATGAGCAGTCAGCCAGCCCCCTTCACACCTAGCTCAGGTCATGTGCCAACAGTGGAAAAAAAGTCTTATGTTCAAGACAAACAGGAAGAACTATCTGGACAGGAATTTAAAGTTCAGCCACCTATGGAGCAGAGTTGTAAGAATTTGTAATATGGTACTCAGAAACCGCTTTGGGTTCATACTGTACCTCCATGTATGTCTGATTTTACAAAGAGACATATATACTGTAGGTATAATTGTGGCATGCTTTATTGCATATTGTATTATGGTGCCTCCTGGAAATAACATGCAAAATGACACAAAAGTTTTACAAGTTCATAATGGATAAATAAAATTCACTCAAAAGTTTTTGGTCTTGACGATTAGATTGATTAATATTATTACACATACAAGCACATTTAGAAAAACCAATAACCATTAGTACTTCATGGTTTATAAGTTTCCCACAGTTTCTCTTCCAGTAAGTCTCTGAAAATCCAAATTCTACCAGAGTGTCATAAAAAAGGGGTTTTCTAAAAATAAACTCAAATTTAGTTTCCATTTTACAATTTCTTTTATCTGAAGTAAGTGCATGGATATACAATATTTTACATAATGTGTTCTAAATAATACATCAAAGACAATAATTTGTAAATAAAGTGTATCTGCTGTGTGCAATACTCACAATTATGTAAACTTCTATTGCTGACTTTATGCTATAGCCTATTATGTCTGCCCAGTATTGTCTCATAGATGTAGCTAGAGTAGAAAGGCCCCAAAGAAAAAGAAAAATGGTGTACTTCTCATTGTTCCTCTTCTGATCTTATATTTTTTCTCACTCTTGCACCTATCTCCTTAGTTTTTCATTTTTTTTTGTAGTAGACAAGGGTGGTAGGAAGTTGGACTGGTTCTCTATTCTCCTGTTATTGGTTGATAAGGGAGGATCCTAGTGCACCCATTGAGAATGTGGCTGGAACAAGTCTGCGCTTGTACCCCTAAATATAAGCCTAATTCCAGAAATTCCTAAAGTGACATAATTGTAGCAGTAAAGGGTGGTGTGTCCATTGGTTTGGTTCTCTAGTCCCATGAAGTTGGTTGAGAAGGGAGCATCCTTGTCCATTCATTGAGAATGGGGTTGAAATGAGTCAGTGCTTGTACCCCATGTACATCCATGTGGTTGGTTAAGAATCGGGGATCCCAGTATACCCATTGAAAATTGGGTTGAAACAAGTCAGTGATTGCACCCCTATTCCTAGAGTGATATAATCATAGGATAGAAGGGTAGTGCATGCATTGGGTTGGTTCTCTATTCGCAAGCAGTTGGTTAAGAACGGGGTATCCCAGTGTACCCATTGAAATGATAGTGCTTTTGCCCGTAATCATAGATTTCCTTTAGTCTTTCCTTCATTTAGAATTAAAGGTGGTATAATCATAGACTTGATGATTTTTCATACTTTTTCACCTTTTCTCTCTCTGTGGTATGCTATGTTTTTTATTTTACCAGGAATACAGTTTGTGATTGGTTACACAATAATCTTTGTGCCTTTTCCTCTGCCACTACATTTATATAAATAATACAAAAGAACTTTTGGCTGTGTAGCAATAAAATCCTAGCTTTCTATAATAATAGCCTAACTAGGCTTATATCACGTTATCCTGGGCTGTAAGACCGGTGAAAAAATAATAATTGAGTGTTGTTTAAAAGTAAAAGTAAGTTTAAACAAGCTGCTCTGGCAGCAGAGAGCAATCCCACTGACAGCTCTGTCAGATCAATGACAAGATCCTACGCAGCTCATAATAAACAGGGTATATGTAATCTAAGGGGAAGACGTGTCCTGGATTAAACCTGGCTGCACGTCTAGATGAATTCACAAAGCAATGTGACAGGACAGCATGTCATAGGGGATGGCATTAGAAGATTACTTCTACTTAACTTAACAAGATGTGGATTTTATTACACTATTACACAATGACAAATCAGTATATAACAATTATGTTACATTTTGTACTTATTTACATCTTGGCTATTTTTCATTTAAAACTCATAGTAGAGAGATAATACATGTATCTCCTACTTGACACTCTGCCCAACTGCAGCATTCATTTTATTTTATTTTACCTAAAATTATAAATTTTGGCAGAAAAATCATTCCAATGTGGCAACCACTAGGTGTCTCCCTTCTGTTAATTTGCTGAGCACTGCCTGTTGTCAGTTGCAATCTGTCACTGGTAGCAGAAACACATGAGTCAACAGTGTGATGCAGCAGCAAAAAAGGCAAACACAGTTTTGGGGTGTATTAAGAGAAGCATAGAGTCTAGATTACGTCAAGTAAATATCTCCCTCTACTCCTCTTTAGTCAGACCTCATCTGGAATACTGTGTCCAGTTCTGGGCAAAAGATTTTAAAAAAGACATTGAAAAACTGGAACAAGTTTAGAGAAGAGTTACCAGGATGGTGACCGGACTGCAAACTATGTCCTACGAGGATCTGGGAATGTTTAGCTTCCAAAACAGAAGGCTAAGAGGAGACTTAATAGATGTCTAAGGAATGTCACAGTGTAGAGGGATCATCCTCATTCTCATTTGCACATGGAAACACGAGAAGCAATGGGATGAAACTGAAAGGGAGAAGATACAGATTAGATATTAGAAACCGCTTTTTAACAGTGAGGGTGATCAATCAGTGGAACAGGCTTCCACAAGAGGTGGTGAGTTCTCCTTCAATGGAAGTTTTCAAATGGAGATCTGTCTGGTTGGTTCCATCCAACTCTAACATTCTTTGATTCTGAGATTGATCTCAAGAAGTGAGATGTGGCTTTGTCTCTCTGTTCCTGTCCCCCATCTGTCAAACTGCAGAGAGGCAGTCTTTCAATACAGGGCAGGCAAATCATTGGACAGTGGAAAGAGCAAAGAATGCTGGGAAGTGAGGGAACAGAAGTTCCAACATCCATAGTACTGACAAAATGCTAGATAAGAAGCGCACACTCAAAAAGAGTGGATTAAAAGTTAGAGAGCGGGAGAATTGGGAGAGTTCCTAAACATATTAAACTATTAAATGTGTAATAAATGTGGTTTTAACTTGTTGTAGGTGTTGTGTGTGAAAAAACAAGACAGACTTTAAGGAACAAAAGGAAAAATAGTAACCTATGTTCCATTATTTGGCACAGATACCATGATAAAAGCCTTCCTGCTCAAATGGCGCCCCTACTGGTGAGTGGATATGTCACTGCCTGCTAGCATTGGCATCCCCCAGTAAGTAACCTCCAGACAACCTATAGAAGATTATTTTTTTTTATCTTTTTCCTTTTACAAGGTCTCTTCTCATACCGCAGCATTCAAACTGTTCTTAATATATCTACAGAGTGGGCCATTTATATGGATACACCTAAATAAAATGAGAATGGTTGGTGATATCAACTTCCTGTTTGTGGCACATTAGTATATGGGAGGGGGGAAACTTTTCCAGATGGGTGGTGACCATGGTGGCCATTTTGAAGTTGGCCATTTTGGATCCAACTTTATTTTTTTCAATGGGAAGAGGGTCATGTGACACACCAAAATTATTGAGAATTTCATAAGAAAAAAAATGGTGTGCTTGGTTTTAAACGTGCAGCCAGGTTTAATCCAGGACACAGCTTCCCCTTAGATTACATATACCCTGTTTATTATGAGCTGCGTAGGATCTTGTCATTGATCTGACAGAGCTGTCAGTGGGATTGCTCTCTGCTGCCAGAGCAGCTTGTTTAAACTTACTTTTACTTTTAAACAACACTCAATTATTATTTTTTCACCGGTCTTACAGCCCAGGATAACGTGATATAAGCCTAGTTAGGCTATTATTATAGAAAGCTAGGATTTTATTGCTACACAGCCAAAAGTTCTTTTGTATTATTTGTATAAATGAAGTGGCAGAGGAAAAGGCACAAAGATAATTGTGTAACCAATGACATAAACTGTATTCCTGGTAAAATAAAAAACATAGCATACCACAGAGAGAGAAAAGGTGAAAAAGTATGAAAAATAATCAAGTCTATGATTATACCACCTTTAATTATAAATGACATGCGACGAGTTCTACGATGTGGGCTCTTGCTGAATGAAGCTAGGACAGCCACTGATGTTTCTTCATTAGTGACAGTTTTCTTGCATCCACATTTTGGCAAATCCAACACTGAACCTGCTTCACGAAATTTGGCAAGCAGTTTGCTAACTGAAGCATGGAAGATGGGTGGTCTCGTAGGGTGTCTTGCATTGAAATCTGCTGCAATGACCCAGGTACTGCGTTCACCAAACATCAACACAATTTCTATCCGCTCCTCACGTGTTAACCTCTGAGACATGTCAATGGCTGTAAACAAAGAGAAACTTGTAAATAACTCATAAAAGAATAAAGCTACGTTACAACCAAGCACACCATTGTTTTTCTTATGAAATTCTCAGTAAGTTTGATGTGTGACCCTCTTCCCATTGAAAAAAATAAAGATGGATCCAAAATGACCAACTTCAAAATGGCCGCCAAGGTCACCACCCATCTGGAAAAGTTTTCCCCCTCCCATATACTAATGTGCCACAAACAGGAAGTTGATATCACCAACCATTCTCATTTTATTTAGATGTATCCATATAAATTGCCCACCCTGTTTAATGATATAAAAATGCACTATAGGACTGCAGAGGAGGAGTTGTATTTCTAATATACTGTATATACAACCATATTTCTCTTTCCAATTGCATAAAAATCTATTTAGACTGCATATCAATATTACTAGGTATGTTATTGATAGGAAAGACCGTATCAGCCTACATTCAAGGTCAGAGACCAAATTCTGACATTATTTGAATAATGTAAACTCAACTAAATGAAACTATGGAGTCCCTTTGAGATGGTATTAATATTAATATAGGAAAATAATCAACAATATACAGATACTTGTATTTTATCTAAGTGCAAAATAAACTTGGCAATGATGCAATGTTTGGCTAAGTGAGTAAATACTGTAGCCTTTTCCACTCAAGTGTCATTGAGCTTCAATAATTACAGTAAGTGTTAATAATAATTCCAGTTACTGTTGACTTACTAAGGTAAAAACTAGTACAGCTTTATAAAGGAATATTAAATTATTGCCATTAGTGTTAAAGCGGTTGTCCGGTCAAAAGTGATAAGTCTGCAGTCACTCTGTGTGACTGCAGACTTATGAATCCCGCCAGCGCAGACACTGTGCACTGCGGGGATTCGCCGGTATGACACCCAGGACCGGAGGCTATGTATACATTATACATACCCCCGGACATTCAGCGCCGGCTCACTCCATTCACTTGTGTGGAGCAAGGCCACACCTCATCTAGTGATGTGGATGGCCAGTGGGTGGGTCTTACTAAAAGGCGTGGCCTCGCTCAATACAAGTGTACCCCCACTGTCCGGGGTATGTATAACACATACATACCCTCCGTTACCGGGTCACATACCGGCGAATCCTCACAGCGCACAGTGCCTGCGTTTGGGGGATTCATAAGTCTGCAATCACACAGAGTGACTGCAGACTTATCACTTTTGACTGGACAACCCCTTTAATGCTCACCTCAACATTCAGGCATCAGCTAAAGAGGAGCTGTCAGCTGTATGGCACAGTAAAAAGGATCTGTGAGCTATGTGGTACAGGAAAGAGGAGCTCAAAGCTACATGGGGCATTAAAGTAGAGCTTTAAGCTATGTGATGTAGTAAAGAGGAGTAGGGGCATACCACCCATAGTGGCAAACCACACAGCTGCAATGGAGCCTGTGAGTCGGGGGGTGGGGCCTGGTGACCCTGCCCGTCAGCACAATTCCAGTGGTATCCGCATCTTCAGAATATGGATACCATTGAATAGAATGAGAGAATCAGAGAACTAAAGGCAACTGTGGTCAGTAAAGTGGGGCTGTTAGCTATGTAGTGCAGTAAAGAAGACCTGGTAGCTATGTGGTGCAGTAAAGAGGACCTGACATGTGGTGGAGTAAAGAGGACCTGACATGTGGTGGACTAAAGAGAAGCTTTCAGCAATGTAGCACAGTAAAGAGGAGCTGACAGTTATGTGATGCTGTCCTGTTGTATTTGAATTACAATTAAACATTTTTTTCTTTATCCATAAATCACTAGAAATCAGAAGCATGGCAACACAATATTTCTTACAAAAAAAACAAGTCATTGTCAGACAAGGTGTGCTTCTTTGTCACAAGTGATAGCACTGAGTTTTTTGCATTTCTTGTGCAACCCTTTTTGTAAGAGGAAAATTGGGGGGATAATTGTTTTTAAAAAATAAAAAAAAAAATCCACAAAATCCAGACATTTAACTGCAACTAACTCACCAAATGTGCATGTCGCAAGCAATTTTTTTCACATCTGTTTTACTAATCAAGTTTTACATATGTACGCAACACATCAATGTAGTGCCCTGTTGCCGGTGCTGGCTTTTTGGACTTGTACCTACATAGCAATTCTTATCATGTCATTTTTGGGAAGTAGGTTGAATTTCGTTAAATAAAATTGAAACAATGTATATATTTACCTAGGCATGTCTATTTTTGCACACCTTTTTTACTAGACCTATATTGTGGCCTGCTGCCACATTTCACTTTCTGTATGTGTACCTACCTACTGTACCTAGCATTTTTTGTTACATCCTTGTTGGCAAGTGTTGAATAATTAGGGATGAAAAGACTGACAAAAGTTAATTAAAGTGTATAAAATTTACAGCAAAAGAAAAAGTGGCAATGAAAATGCATTAGGTAGCGTAAAAGAAAAAGTAAAACATACCACTGCTAAGAATGTGGTGCTATTAGCAGCAGAAGCACCATTACCACTGGCACCAGCATCCGGACAATAGTACTATCAAATACAGGACATAATTGGCATCCTTTTCCTCTGGCAAATGTATTGGTGTGGCACGTTCCTCATCTCAGTCACAGAAGGATAATGTTACCTCTGAAAGTGACACCATCAGTTTGAGTCAGTGTTCTGCAAAGAACAATCTGTCTGATGATAAATTTAAATAAACATTAAAAGTCCATAATTGTGCTGTGTTATTAAATGGGCTGTAGGTTACTACCAGTTGCCATCCATTTCTAAGGTTAGTTCACTTAGAGATTACCAAAGTTGTGTTTGTATTAAAGAGCTTGAAAGGGGTTGAATACCATTCTACAAGATCCAAGGGTGTCACAGACATCTTTTCAGTGCAATTCAAGGCTTTGCAGTATTTCATTCTGCAGCAAATCGATAAGCTGCTAATCAAATTATGGGGGAAAATTGGACGAGCCTGGAGAATTTGAATTTTAAAAGATTCGATCATCTCCATCAGTGATTGCTCTTTATCTTTATTACCTGAAACTACGAGATAAAAACTTCAAAATTCCTTTAATACCAACTGTTTTATTAGACAGAGGATATAATAAGTGTTTCCCTCACATCGTGGGAAGATACAGGGACATACATATCAGACCCTACAAAAAGCCGTATTCATATCTACAACCTGGACCAATGTCAGTATGAACCAATGTAAGCATGAGCTCAGATGTAAGATTGCTTCCAGAGGAGAATGTTTCTGTAATTCAGTGGTGCTTTGAGGCACCATATGGTGGTATAAAGAGTGCCTGCGGAGCCAAAGACACTTTGTATGCTGCCATAAAGCAATGTGCACATGGCTATGCAGAGAAAATGTCAGCATTTTCCTATAAAATACCCTTTTGGATGGGGCCATTTGTTGCAGTTTTGTTGTAGCATTTTCCCATTTTCTCATAGGCATTATCTAGAGCAGGGTTCCCCAACTCCAGTCCTCAAGGCCCACCAACAGGTCATGTTTTCAGGATTTCCTTAGTATTGCACAGGTGATGTAACTATTGCCTGTGCTGATGATGGAATTATCACCTGTGCAATACTAAGGAAATCCTGAAAACATGACCTGTTGGTGGGCCTTGAGGACTGGAGTTGGGGAACCCTGATCTAGAGCACATATGGCTCTCTAGTACGGAGCCTCATGCTGTGCTGCCATATAGGCGGCTCTTTTGCATGCTACATGTACAGAGCTATTCTCCCCTAGAACAATTACTTTTTTTGGATGAATACCTCTTTACATCTGGTACCCAACGTAGCTACGTAACTCATATGTAATCTAAAAAACCTCTATGAACATGGAAGCACACATAAGTACAGTACAGGTCCAATATAATAGAAGAAGAATCCTTTAACAGCTCAGAACAAAACGGAGGTGCAATATACATCATACATATAAGACACAACTGATAAATATGATACATTTTGTTACACATTTTTACTTTTATCAGGATTGCAACCTTACATTCAGCAATCAGCACGTTGCATTTCCCAGATATGTCAGATTACATCAATTTCACCAAAACTCGAAATATTGCAAAGACTGAGGTTTTAACCCATTTAATTCCATGTTCCATCTTAACCTTGAAAAGACTTTTATTTTGCATATTATTATTTTAACATGCACAGGAGATAGGATTGTCCTGTTATAAATATTTTTCAGAATTTTGTTAAACAAACTATTAAACTCTTAGGGCTTGGCCGATTGACGGATTATTTAGATTCCATGTTCATGTTTTGGAAAAAAAAGAAGAAATGTTCTATTTTTTATTTCCACAAACAGAGGAACAAGGGTTAACTGACGCCTGCAGCGTTGCCTGAGCAGACCAGGGTATAATAGAGCACCTTCACTGGACTGTGAGCTCAGGCACTTGTATAAATTATGAGATGAATACTATTTTATTTCCAGTGAATATCAATGTTTTCATTGAATATTTTATCAGACAAACACGAAAAATACATTTAGTTGCAAAGTTCAATGAGTTTACAGTGTCTTTATATAATGAACAGAAAAATAGAGTTATACAAAGGCAAACAAGACAAATATAATTACTTGTCCTTATCCTCTAGTCTGTAGTATTAAATAAGACATGATTAACAAAAGGCATCACAATATAAAAATGATATACCTATATATTATAGGGGAAAGGCTTGAGACTCCCATACACATTAAAGTTGGCCGAATACACAGACCCAAAAGCCTAATTTATATGGTGGGTTCCCAACCGTCCCCCAACAAATGGGAAGAGAAGGATCAGCCCCCCTCCCCTTAACTTCAACAGCCAATCATTTTGTTCTCTTTGGAATTAATCTACTGCCAGCATAGTCTGGCACCGGCTCTCTCATAGAGAACACAAGAGACCTCAGCCGAGCCCATAGTTACTGTGTATAGGAGAATTGGAAAAGATAGCTATCGGTCAAATGCGTATGGGGGAGTTTAACCCCTTCATCCCCCAAGCTTGTTTTTACCTTCATGAACCGGCCACATTTTACAATTCTGACCAGTGTCACTTTATGGGTTAATGACTCTGGAACGCTTCTATGAATCCCAGTAATTCTGAGGCTATGTGCCCACGATGCAGAAATGCTGCATATTTTTTACGCTTCTCCCTGGCAGGAAAAACACATGCGTTTTTTACATGCGTTTTTTCCCACCAGGTAGAAGCGTTTGTCAAGCGTCTTTGCATGCATTTCCGCATGCGGGTTATCAAGCGCTTTTCCAAGCGATTTTAGCATCACTTGGAAAGTGCATGACAACTTGTTCACACTATATAAATCCATGTAACCGGCATGGATTTATAGTAGTGTGACCAAGTTAGTTAAAAAAATAAGAATAAAATGGTAAAAAATTGAAAAATAAAGTTTATACTCACCTTCTGGTGTCCTCCCCGTGTTCTCTCTGCCGCGTCCGGTGTGTTAGGCGGCTCACGGTGTTGTGAAGGACCAGCGGTGACGGCATTGAGCCATGTGATGGGTCACATGACTCAGTGACGTGAAAGACCTGCCATGACGTCACTAACAGCGGGAGCATTACAATAGACCGGACAGAGCAGACAAAACACCGGGAGGACATCAGAAGGTGAGTATAAACTTTATTTTTTATTTTAAATTCTTTTTTTTACAGTTTCTATGGTACCCAGGTCTGGATGAGAGTCTCCTCTCCTCCAGACTTGGGTAGCATCCGCACATAGAAACGCATAATATCCGTGTGTACAAATGTACTGACACGGATATTATGCGCTTCAATGCAAGTCAATGGCGGCGATTACGCTGTGTGTCCGCAAAATTAATGGACATGCTGCGGATTTTTGAGCGCATTGACATTGCGGCTTGTCATTGGGGACCATGGGGGGCGGATTACTAAGCGTTTCCCAAGCGTTTACGCTGCGGAAATTCCGCAGCATATACGCTTGTAAAACGCTACGTGGGCACATACCCTGAGATTGTTTTTTCGTTACAAATTGTAATTCATGATAGTGGTAAAATTTGTTCGATATGGCTTTGTTCGAAATTGGTTGAAGGTGTCCTGGGGTTTTTACCTTCTTCTGGATCAACAGATTTATACATAGGGATTTTAGTAATACCATTATTAGAATCATAAGAGTAAAACAAAATATAAAGCTAATCAAAAAAATTATAAACGAGTTCATTTTTAATTGTAATAGTGCAGCAATACTAAAAATGGTAATACATTTGTGAGGCCAAGTCCCAGTAAGTTAGTGTTAGGGAGTACAATTGACGGAGAATAGTTGAACTGGATGGACCTAGATCTTTTATTCAACCTACGTTACTATGTTACTATGACTTGTGTTTATTTGTGAAAAAAATGGAAATTTGGCAAAAATGTAGAAAATTTAGCAATTTTCAAACAAGCAGCATTGGATGTTACTGAGTGAAAATTGCAAACTGCCGTTTTAGTGCCTAGTGCATTGTAGTGACCAATACGTTTTTGTCCCCAGTACGTTGTGGTCCCCAGTATGTTGTAGTGATGAGTACTTTGTGCCCAGCTCGTGTATCTGGAGACATGCACCTGTAAATTAGGCAGGCTCTCATCGCTACAGAAATGCCAAACATGTGGAAGCTAAATATGGTTTAGGCACACAGGGGCTCAGAAGGGAGATCGGCATTTGGATTTGGGAGCGCAGAATTTGCTGAATTTCTTTTGGGGGGCAAGGGCCATTTTGCTTTTACAGAACCTTTGTACTACCAGTAACGTGGAAGCCCCTATATTTCCGTTAACAGATGACAGACCTGAGTGGGGACTTGCTTTTTTTGTGGATTTAGATGAAGCTTTTGTTAGGAACATTTTACATAACGTTTGGGATCACATTTATCCTGCACGCCATGCTGAGCACTTATACCAGGGTTTCCATCTAAATCTCTGAGTGACGTGATTCAGATGAAACCCCCAAAGGATCCATTCACTATAATGAGGCAGCAGAGTTACTCTGGACTCCGTCTGGCCTCTGTTCAGCTGTGTCCTTCTTTTCAGAAGTGCACAAAATTGTGGCCAATGGCACTTTTATGCATGCCTAAAAAGACAGACACCGCCAGATCAGAGGCTAGACGGCATCTACAGTGCCTCCATCTGCCTCATTACAGGGAATCTTCCGCCAGGGGTTCTGTCTGAACCACTTATTTCAGAGATTAACACGGAAACCCCGGTGTAAGCGCTTAGCGCAGAGCTCAGTACAGGAAGTCAACAGCAGGTTTTATTTATTTTTTACGCTGTTCCTCATGTGGTATAAGTGATTAGACTACTTCATTCTTCGGGTCGGTGTGATTAGAGCGATACCAGATTTATATTTTTTTTTATGATTGACAGCTGTCACACACTGAAAGATGTTTTTTTTGCAAAAAATAGTTTTTGCATCGCCATATTTTGAAAGCTATAATTTTTCCTTATTTCTACAGAGTCATGTAAGGGCATGTTTTTTGCAGGACAAGTTGACATTTTTATTGGTACCATTTTCAGGCACATGACGTTTTTTGATTGCTTTCTATTTCGATTTTTGGGAGGCAGAATGAACAAAACACATCTGCACATAACACATCTGCATCTCTGGCTGCTATGGGCATAAAAGGGGACAAACTTATGGTGCGGCACCCATGCTCCCCTGACCTCAACCCCATTGAGAACCTCTATAGCATCATCAAAAGGAGTGTCTATGATGGCGGGAGGCAGTTCACATCTAAGCAACAGCTCTGAGAGGGTATTCTGTCCTCATGCAAAACAATTGAAGCAGAAACCATCCAAAACCTGACAAATTCAATGGACGAGAGAGTTCAGAAGCTCCTTTCGAACAAGCGGTCCTATGTGCAAATGTAACATCACCTAGAATAAAGTTTTGAGTTGAAAACTGTTTGATTTCAGTTTGTAATAACCTGCTAATGCTTATAATTTCAAAAATGACCATTTTTTTGTTTGCAATTAAAATGAAAAGGTTGAAAACTCTGCTGTGCATAATAATTTGGAACATGCATTTTGAGTGCAGTTTGAGTATTTTCTTTTTTAAAAAATATACTGTTATCATAGGCAGTTTGCACAAAAACCTTTCAATTGTACTCTAATAGTTATTTGACTGGAAAATTACAATGACTGCAATTTATCTAGGTAATTTGGGAAAATCTGAGAAAATATTATTTGCATAATAATTTGGAACACAGTGTATACACAGCGGGAGGCTGCACGGTGCCATCTATACACAGCGGGAGGCCACACGTAGCCATCTATACACAGCGGGAGGCCGCACGGCGCCATCTATACACAGCGGGAGGCCGCACGGCGCCATCTATACGCAGCGGGAGGCCGCACGGCGCCATCTATACACAGCAGGAGGCCGCACAGCGCCATCTATACACAGCAGGGGGCCGCACGGCGACATCTATACACAGCAGGGGGCCGCACGGCGCCATCTATACACAGCAGGAGGCCGCACGGCGCCATCTATACACAGCAGAGGGCCGCACGGCGCCATCTATACACAGCAGGGGGGCGCACGGCGCCAACTATACTCAGCAGGAGGCCGCACGCAGTCATGCATGCAGTCACGCACACACACAAACATATACCGACATATACATACACGCATAAACACATTTGAAACACAAAAATACATATAAACAGACATCACACAATGATATCTGCCTGCACACACACACACACACATACACACACATACACACACATACACACACATTCACACACATACACATGCACATACACATGCACACACATACACAGACAGACTCACCATCCCCCGGCTCCATTCCTCCTGCCTGCTCTGACTTCTCCGTTGCAGCAGTGCAGGCCGAACGCGCACTGCGTGACGTCACAGCTAGGAGACACGGCCGCGCACAGGGCCGTGTCTCCTAGTAGTGACGTGGCCGGGCTAGCACAGGGAAGTTAACTGCTGCAGTGCTGGCCCGGCCGATGAAGAAGTAGCGGCGGCCGCTGCTGGGGGAGCGGTCCGGGGCACCCCCTCCCGCCACTGCTACCGGTATGTGCTGCGGCAGCCCACACATATAATGAGGGCAATCCGGCATTAGACACCCCGCCCGGAGCCGCGGCCCCCTGCAGGCTCGGGGCCCCGGGCGGTAGCCCGGATTGCCCTCATTATAATCCGCCTATGATGCTGGGATACTCAAACAAAGCCTCATCGAGGGGCAGAGGCTGCAGTCCCTGCCACAGCCACTGCCCCCTTCCTGAAATGAAGCATCATCAGCATGTACTGGGATTCTCAAACGAAGCATCATCGAAAGGAAGTAGGAAAAATATGTAATGGCAGTTAGCATTAGATAGTGTAGTTAGGGAATGATAGAGAATTTTTAACTCAAGTAAATAGTTTCGATTATGGCCCAAAATAGATAGGGATTTAGGAGTAAAATTACTTTGACTTCGGACCACCCCTTTAATCATCATAACTAGCTTAGAGTAGAGCTCAATAACAAAGAAAAAGAAAAGGAAGGACGAGAGAGATGACTAATTTCCTTCGTTCTCTTCTGTCATGTTTTATTCTTTTCCCTCTAGAAATTTCTTTTTGTAAGGATGTAGTCAAAGGCTTCAGCATGAGAACTTTAAAGAGGCTGTTCCACAATCACAACTTATTACCTATATACAAAATAGGTGATTGGTTTCTGATCCCTGCGGATCTCATCACTACGACCACCATAGATCATGAGAACACAGGTCTAGTGTTCACAGCTTGAGTAGAGCACCAGTCGCATATACACGCTCCCACTCCATTCATTGGCATAGCACTGATGGAGATAGGCGAGCACAGGGCATGCGCAACTGCTGGCACATTTAAACAGGGGACACAGTGCACCTTTCTCGAGATCTGAGGTGGAGGAGAGGGCTTGTAACAGTTCAACTTCCCCACAATCAGACACTTATCACCTATCTAGTGGACAAGCTGTAAGGTATAATTGTGGTGCCACCCCTATAATGAAGAAGGCTAAAAAGATGGATAAAAAATTGCTTTGCTGACTAAGGCCTCATACAGACATCCATTTTTTTGGTACATGAAATAAACATATTCATTATCATCAGTGTTTTGGATAAAATTTTCATCAGGCTTGGACTGGCACACAGGGGAAAAAGTGAATCCCCTGGTGGGCCCCCATCACCTACATGGGCAGTAGTTGGCACAATACACTTGATTCTTTATGTTTAGATAAAAGCAACATATAATTCATTTAAAAAAACTATCCAGCTTACTATTATAGTAAAGCATACCGTATTTTTCGGATTATAAGACGCACTTTTTTCCTCCAAAATTTTGGAGGAAAATGGGGGGTGCGTTTTATAGTCCGAATGTTGGGGGGGGGTGTATATTTATGTGTGGTGTGGGGGGGAACGGTATTGGTGGAGGAGCGGGGCACAGGAGGCAGCAGCCGCCTACTGCAGCCTACACTGTCCCCGCTGCTAAACAAAATGAATATTCACTGCTCCCCACGCCCATGGGGCGTGGGGAGCACTGAATATTCATGCTCCTTAATGTTACGGGTCCAGGAGGCGGAACCTCTGTGCTACGGTGCAAGGAGGGACCCAGAGGGGCGTAACTAAGTATCAACTCGGACCGACCCTGGTCGTACGGCGGCTAACGACTCCGTGACAAGGGAGGGACCGAGCAGAGGGACCAGGTGCTACTCTGGGGACGACCTTGTAAGGGAGCAGGTGACTCCCACGGTACAGATGGCAGGGACTGACCGGAATAGCAGGTAGGCACAGCAGGCAGGCTGGCGAGCAGAAGCCTCCAGGTAGGCTATCAGGTAGACACGGCAAGTGATGGCAGGAGTCTCTAGGTGGGCTGGCAGGTGGTCACGGCAAGTGACGGCAGGAGTCTCTAGGTGGGCTGGCAGGTGGTCACGGCAAGTGACGGCAGGAGCCTCCGGCTAGGCACGGCAGGTAACAAGCGGGTAACAGGTAGGTCACAGGCAAGTGCTCCCAGGTGAGCGGGCTGGCAGGCACGGCAGGCAACAGGTAAGTGCTCCCAGGTGAGCGGGCTGGCAGGCACGGCAGGTAAGAAACACTGTGCAACAACTTTTGCTCGGGCACCTCCATTTTGGAGGAGGTGCCTTATATATGGGAGGTCCTCCGGCAATTGGCCGGGGAATCCTTAGGACGGCGCGCGCGGCCCCCTTAAGAGAGAAGGAGCGCGCGCGCACCCTAAGCACAGTGCCCGGGAAGCTGCGCACGCCGGCAGCAGCAGGAAGAGGAGCGCTGGAGGACGCCGAGCGAGGAGCGCGGGGAGCGAGGAGGTGAGAGGGACGGCGTCTCGGCCTGGCAGGGGGCAGAGACGCCGATGCTACAGTACCCCCCCCTTTACGCCCCCTCTTTTTTAGGCCAGAAAAAATTTTTTCAAGGAGAAGCGGGGCATGAATGTTCTCCCTGGGTTCCAAAGTTCTCTCCTCTGGGCCAAACCCCTTCCAATCCACAAGAAAAAAGGTTTTTCCTCTTACTCTCTTGGTGGCCAGAATGTTCTCTACCTCAAAAACGTCCTCAGCGGAAACCGGAGCAGGGGGAGTACCTGGATTGTTGGAAAAAGAATTAAACACAACTGGTTTGAGGAAAGATACATGGAAGGAGTTGGGAATCCGTAAGGTGGCCGGGAGTTTTAACTTGTAGGCCACTGGGTTGATTTGTTTGAGAACTTCAAATGGACCGATGAACCGAGGACCCAACTTGTAGGAGGGTATTTTGAGTCGGACATGTTTGGAAGAGAGACAGACTTTATCTCCTGGGCAGAATTGAGGCGGATCCAGATGTCTCTTGTCAGCATGTTTCTTCATCCGCTCGGAGGACTGAAGAAGTGCGGACCTAGTATTTTCCCAAATGGTGGAGAATTCGCTGACAAGAGCCTCCGCGGCAGGGTTGTCCACAGAAGCGGAGATGGGAAACGGAATCCGGGGAAGTTGACCGTAGACCACGAAGAACGGGGATTTAGAAGTAGATTCGCTCTCATGGTTGTTGTAGGAGAACTCGGCCCATGGTAGGAGCTCCACCCAATCGTTATGGTGAGCGTTTACAAAGTGCCGGAGGTAGCTGGTAAGGATTTGGTTGATACGCTCCACTTGGCCATTGGACTGTGGATAGTAGGCGGAGGAAAAATCCAGGGTGACATCCAGTAGCTTACAGGTAGCTCTCCAGAAACGTGAGGTGAACTGAACCCCTCGATCCGACACAATGTGGAGGGGTAGGCCATGGAGACGGAAGATATGACGGAAGAAATCCTTGGCCAGCTCCGATGCAGACAGGAGACCAGGCAGAGGGATGAAGTGGGCCATCTTAGAGAAGCGGTCGGCGACCACCCAAATGACTGTACAACCGGCAGAAACAGGGAGATCAGTAATAGAGTCCATGGCAATGTGCTGCCACGGGGCAGCAGGTACGGGAAGAGGCAGGAGGCGACCGACTGGAAGATGTCTGGGAACTTTGTTGCAGGCACAGGACGAACAGGCCGAGACGAAGTCTACCACATCCTTGCGCAGGGTAGGCCACCAGTAATGCCGGGTAATGAGTAGGAAGGTTATCTTTTGTTCAGCATGGCCGGCTAGTTTAGATGAATGACCCCAGTGAAGAACCTTCTCACGATCTGATACCGCTACAAACGTCTTACCGGGTGGAAGACGAGTCAGATCCAAGGGGGCCACATTCATCACTTTGGAGGCGTCGATGATGTGCATAGGCTCCTCCTCTTGATCGGAGGACAGGAAGGATCGGGACAAGGCGTCGGCTTTGACATTCTTGTCCGCTGGGCGGAAGTGTAGAACGAAGTCGAAGCGGGCGAAGAACAAAGACCACCGGGCCTGACGCGGATTGAGTCTTTGGGCATTCTGGAGATATGCCAGGTTTTTGTGATCCGCATAGATGATCACCGGGTATAGAGCCCCTTCAAGCAGGTAACGGCACTCCTCCAGCGCCAATTTAACGGCTAACAGTTCTCGGTCTCCTATAGAGTAGTTGCGCTCAGACGAGGAGAAGAGTTTGGAGAAGAAGCTGCAGGTTACCATTCTCCCGGAAGAGGACTTTTGGGTGAGCACCGCTCCGGCTCCGGAGGAGGAAGCATCAACCTCCAGGTAGAACTGTTTGTTGCAGTCCGGACAGTGCAGCACTGGGGCAGAGGAGAAGGTTTGCTTTAAGGAAAGGAAGGCCTCCTCAGCTTCGGACGACCATTCCTTGGGATTTGCTCCCTTATGGGTGAGTGCAGACATGGGAGCAGTCCGGGAAGAGAAGTGCGGGATGAATAGACGATAGTAGTTGGCGAAGCTCAGAAATCGCTGAATCGCCTTCAACCCCTCCAGACGGGGCCACTTTAGGAAAGCAGAGAGCTTTTCAGGATCCATTCGTAGGCCTGTCTGGGAGATAACATAGCCCAGGAAAGGAAGAGAGGTCTGCTCGAAGAGGCACTTCTCGAATTTTGCATAGAGGTGATTCTGCCTGAGCCTAAGCAGGACCTGACGAACATCACTCCGGTGTGTAGGAAGATCCGGAGAGAAGACCAAGATATCGTCCAGGTACACCACCACGCAAGAGTAAAGAAGATCACGGAAGATATCGTTGACCAATTCTTGGAAGACGGCAGGAGCATTGCAGAGACCGAAGGGCATCACACGGTATTCATAGTGACCGTCCCGGGTATTGAATGCCGTCTTCCACTCGTCTCCTTGATGGATTCGGACCAAGTTATACGCCCCACGTAGATCTAGCTTGGTAAAGATCCTAGCTCCCTTAAGACGGTTAAACAACTCGGAGATGAGCGGCAGGGGGTATTTGTTCTTTACCGTGATTAGGTTGAGTACTCTATAGTCAATACAGGGGCGTAATGAACCATCTTTCTTCTTGACGAAGAAGAATCCCGGCTCCAGCCGGGGAGGTAGATTTCCGGATGAATCCCCTGGCCAGATTCTCCTCAATGTACTCCGACATGGCCCAGGTTTCGGCCGACGACAACGGGTAAATACGCCCACGGGGTGGAGTGGCGCCGGGTACCAGGTCGATTGGGCAATCATATGGCCTATGAGGTGGCAGTGTCTCTGCTTCCTTTTTACTGAAGACATCTGCATAGGACCAGTAAGGTGCCGGTAGACCGGGTAAATTAGCCGGGGTAGGTGGAGGACGAGCCGGCCGAACCGGAACCAGGCAGGTCCTATGGCAATCATGACCCCACCGGAGTACTTCACCGGATTGCCAGTTCAGCACGGGTTCATGTGTCTGGAGCCAGGGTAGACCTAGCAATAGGGAGTGAGAGAGTCCGGACAGCACATGGAAGGAGATCTTCTCAGAGTGCAGCATTCCCACCTGCAGGGTTATGGGTTCAGTGATGAGCAGGATGGTCACCGGAAGGAGTCTTCCATCCACGGAGGCGACTGACAATGGTTCAGCCAGAGATTTGGTGGGAATCCGGTATCTCTCTACCAGGGACTGGGAAATGAGGTTTCCAGCAGCTCCAGAATCCAGATGAGCAATTTCAAAGTGACGGTTCTCTCCCCAGGAGATAGAGACAGACAAAGTCAGGGACGGAGAGGGCTTATTTTGCCTAGGACGACCTCTCCGAGCGGTCCTAGACACTGGAGTTTCCCGGCTTCTCCGGGAAGGAACGGATGAAGTGCTCCTTACTGCCACAATAGAAACAGCTCCCCTCGGCTCGGCGTGACTCTTGGCGAGATTTGACCATCTTGGTCTGGTCGATCTGCATAGGTTCGGGCGAGTGCGCCCGGAGAGTGACTGGTTGAGAGGCAGGTCTCTGGAAAGTAGGAGCAAGGCAAGGAAACTTTCTCTCCCGGGTAGTCTCTTTGGTACGTCCTTGGAACCGGATGTCAATCCGGGTAGCTAGCGACACCAGGTCATCCAGGGTGGTAGGAATGTCCCGATTGGCTAACTCGTCCTTAATCCGACCGGAAAGACCCTCCCAGAAGACGGACACCAGAGCCTCGTTATCCCAGGCAAGCTCAGAAGCGAGAGCACGGAACCGTATGGCATATTGGCCCACGGTGAGACTCCCTTGGCGGAGACGTAGCAGAGAGGAGGCTGAAGAGGATTTTCGTCCTGGCTCATCGAAGACTTTCCGGAAAGCAGCGAGGAAAGACGATAGGTTGGACACCAGGGGGTCCCCTCTTTCCCACAGGGGATTTAGCCATACCAGTGCTTCCCCAGGGAGATGGGACATGATGAATGCCACCTTGGCCCTGTCGGAGATGAACTGATGTGCCAAGAGTTCAAAGTGCAGGGTGCACTGGTTTATGAAACCCCGCTCTAGAGCAGGGTCGCCTCCAAAATGAGGAGGTGCAGAAAGCCGGGGCCCTGGGTTGGATGCCATGGTATTGGTGGGCAGCGGCGCTGCCGGAGCGGGTGTTGCTCGACTTTGGGCGGACACAGGTGGTACAGACAGCGTGTCCAGGCGAGTGTTGACAGACCGCAGGTAGGTCAGGATGGTTTCCTGTTGGGATCTCTGACGAGAAACCTCCTGGTACAGGTCAGCAAGCGAAGGGGCCTGGGGGCCACCGGGTTCCATGGCCCGAGCAAACTGTTACGGGTCTGGGAGGTGGAACCTCTGTGCTACGGTGCAAGGAGGGAACCAGAGGGGCGTAACTAAGTATCAACTTGGACCGACCCTGGTCGTACGGCGGCTAACGACTCCGTGACCAGGGAGGGACCGAGCAGAGGGACCAGGTGCTACATTGGGGACGACCTTGTAAGGGAGCAGGTGACTCCCACAGTACAGATGGCAGGGACTGACCGGAATAGCAGGTAGGCACAGCAGGCAGGCTGGCGAGCAGAAGCCTCCAGGTAGGCTATCAGGTAGACACGGCAAGTGACGGCAGGAGTCTCTAGGTGGGCTGGCAGGTGGTCACGGCAAGTGACGGCAGGAGTCTCTAGGTGGGCTGGCAGGTGGTCACGGCAAGTGACGGCAGGAGCCTCCGGGTAGGCACGGCAGGTAACAAGCGGGTAACAGGCAGGTCACAGGCAAGTGCTCCCAGGTGAGCGGGCTGGCAGGCACGGCAGGTAACAGGCAGGTAACAGGCAGGTAACAGGCAGGACTGATAGGCTAGCAGCGGGACCTGAGGGCTGAAGCAGAAGTAAGAAACACTGTGCAACAACTTTTGCTCGGGCACCTCCATTTTAGAGGAGGTGCCTTATATATGGGAGGTCCTCCGGCAATTGGCCGGGGACTCCTTAGGACGGCGCGCGCGGCCCCCTTAAGAGAGAGGGAGCGCGCGCGCGCCCTAAGCACAGTGCCCGGGAAGCTGCGCGCGCCAGCAGCAGCAGGAAGAGGAGCGCTGGAGGACGCCGAGCGAGGAGCAAGGAGGTGAGAGGGACAGCGTCTCTGCCTGGCAGGGGGCAGAGACGCCGATGCTACACTTAATAGCGGTATACAGTGTAGCCGCGCGTGGCTCCTGCTGCTGCCGGCTATCTCCTGTGCCCGCTGTTAAAGGGCATGAATATTCAACCTCTCACCACGCTCATGGGCGTGGGGAGGGGGTGAATATTCATGCCCTTTAATGAGCGGGCACAGGAGATAGCCGGCAGCAGCAGCAGCCGCAGCGCGGCTCCGCTGTGTGCCGGCTATGAAGGAGAGTGAAGTCACTGCTCCCCGCACACACAGTTCCGGCGTGTGGAGCAGTGACTTCCGGCAGCTGATCTCTCCTTGTGAGCCGCGCATGGCAGTGACGTCATGCGCGGCTCACATGGAGAGATCAGTGCAGGCAGACAGGATGCAGCGCTGGAGGAGAGAAGAAAGGTGAGTAGGAGTGTTTATTTTTTTTAATGTGCAGCATGATGGGGATTAGGGGGACCATGCATACTAGGACAGGGATTAGGGGTGCCATGCATACCAGGACAGGGATTAGGGGTGCCATGCAAACCAGGACAGGGATTAGGGGTGCAATGCATACCAGGACAGGGATTAGGGGTGCCATGCATACCAGGACAGGGATGAGGGGTGCCATGCATACCAGGACAGGGATGAGGGGTGCCATGCATACCAGGACAGGGATGAGGGGTGCCATGCATACCAGGACAGGGATTAGGGGTGCCATGCATACCAGGACAGGGATGAGGGGTGCCATGCATACCAGGACAGGGATGAGGGGTGCCATGCATACCAGGATAGGGATGAGGGGTGCCATGAATACCAGGATAGGGATTAGGGGTGCCATGCATACCTGGACAGGGATGAGGGGTGCCATGCATACCAGGATAAGGATGAGGGGTGCCACGCATACCAGGATGGAGGGATGCCAGGCATACCAGGATGGGGATGGGGACCACGTATAAAAGGAAGAGGGGTGGCATGTATACCAGGATGGGGGATATTGTCAGAATTGGGGGACATTACCCCTAAACCAGTGTCAGCAGAAGACCCCCTCACCCTTAAAAGTGCATCATGACCACATTTTTTGCTTAAATTTTTATTTTTTTATTTTCTTCCTCTAAAACCTAGGTGCATCTTATGGTCCGGTGCGTCTTATAGTCCGAAAAATATGGTGTGTATATATATATATATATATATATACTGTGTATTTATATATATACAGTACAGACCAAAAGTTTGGACACACCTTCTCATTTAAAGATTTTTCTGTATTTTCATGACTATGAAAATTGTACATTCACACTGAAGGCATCAAAACTATGAATTAACACATGTGGAATTATATACTTAACAAAAAAGTGTGAAACAACTGAAAATATGTCTTATATTCTAGGTTCTTCAAAGTAGCCACCTTTTGCTTTGACGACTGCTTTGCACACTCTTGGCATTCTCTTGATGAGCTTCAAGAGGTAGTCACCGGAAATGGTCTTCCAACAAACTTGAAGGAGTTCCCAGAGATGCTTAGCACTTGTTGGCCCTTTTGCCTTCTGTTAGAACCCTCCTGTTAGTTTTTTCTATCTTGTGTTTTGCGGTCACGTGACCATCTGCCTATATATTCCAGCTCCGCCCTTCTGGCTTTGCTGGACTTCAGTGTTGTTTTGACTGTCTTGCTAGCCTGGCGCTTCGGTGCCTATCTCTGTCAGTTCTCTTGGTCCTCTGGGACCTCTAGTACTTTTTGTCAGTTTGTCTTTGTGTTCTACAACAACTTCTGTTTAGGAGGTGTCCCATTTTTGTCCCAGTCCTTAGTTCTTTTAGGGACCCCTCCCTTAATTCTATAGGTCTTCGTTCAGACTAGCTGAGGACCAAGGCGGGTCTGTTCACTAAGAAAAGGCAGCCCGCTACATTGTAGGGATTCAGCTTAGTCTTACTGTAGGGACAGCTTTCCCCTATCTTTCCTTAGTTCTTGTTGCAGATCATAACAGTAAGTCCAGCCCAAAAATAAACTTAAAGGAAAGAAATTTGGGGATCAGTATGGTTTCCGTCCAGGAGTTGGCTCAACGCTTGCAGAGATTGTCTCTGGAGGTGGCCGAGTTCCAGTAACACGCGAGTAGCTGTTCTGGAGTGCATTTTGTCAAACCCAAGGTAGGACTGCCTGATGTTTTTTGTGGTAAACAGCAAGATTTTTTTTCCTTTAAAAATGCTTGTTTGTTATATTTTCGTTTGAGACCAAGATCCTCTGGGAATGAATCACAGCGCATTGGTTTTATGTCACTTTTGCGCAAGGAACCACAGGGGTGGGCCTTTTCTCTCCAACCTAATGATCCATGTTTGGGGTCTGTTGAGGATTTTTTTCTGCTCTGGGGCTATTATATGACGATCCTGATCGAATCTCATCTGCTGAATCAGAACTTAGACGTTTGAATCAGGGGTCAGATGATGTTGAAAATTATTGCACACACTTCAGGAGATGGGCCTCTGAAGTTAAATGGAATGATTCTGCGCTGAGATGTTTATTTCTTGCTGGTCTGAGTGAAAGGGCTAAGGATTTGCTAATTGCATTCCCTGCACCTGAGACACTGCAGGAGGCTATGCAGTTAGCTGTTCATGTGGACAGGAGACTGAGGTCCAGGGTGAATGATGTAAAAACTCCTGTAACGTCAGGTCCTAGTTCCTAGAAAATCTGCTCTGACAGCGGAGAACCAATGGAGGTGGGGGCAATGTCACTCCGCTCTCAGGAAAGAGACCGGAGATTCGCCGAAGATTTGTGTCTTTATTGTGGTAAAGCTGACCATTTGATTAAGTATTGTGAGCGTCGTTTAAGTAAAGGAAAAAAAAAAGGTCCGTTACGCCCGTATAGCTTGTTTACGCTCTGCAGGAGTATTTCTTTCTGGGAGTACCACTCTGCAGGGAGATTTCATTCAATTTCAGGTATTTGTGGATTGTGGTTCAACACTTAATGTGATTGATGAAGGGTTTTTGGAAAACCTTAAATTGAAATCCAAACCTTTGTCATCACTTATTTCTGTGGTTGCAATTGATAACACTCCTTTGAAATGTATTACTCACAAGACTGCTGCATTTTCCCTCACCATCAATGGAGTTCACCAAGAAATTTTTGACTTGGTTGTTTTGGATAATTTGCCCTCTCCAGTTGTTCTAGGATTGCCTTGGTTAAAACTGCACAATCCTTTATTGGACTGGTCTACTAATGTGATTAAGTCTTGTAGTCCAAAGTGCTATGATAAATGTTGTAATGGTCGCATTGCGGCTGTGGAAAAAGGGGAATTACCTGTACCTATTCACGATTTTTGGAGGTTTTTTTCGGAGGAGGAATCGCAAGTTTTACCTCCTCATAGGGATTATGATTGCGCCATTGAGTTTGTTCCGGGTGCCACTCTTCCCAAAAGTCGCGTGTTTAATTTGACTATCCCTGAAAGAAAGGCTTTGGAGGAGTACATAGAGACTAGCCTGGCTGCTGGTCACATTAGACCTTCTAAGTCACCGGTGGCAGTTGGATTCTTCTTTGTTAAAAAAAAGGACAGCGGTTTATGTCCATGTCTGGATTTTTGTGAAATTAATAAGATTACCATACGCAATTCCTACCCATTGCCATTAATTCCTGACTTGTTTAATCAGTTAGTGGGAGCCAAGTGGTTCTCCAAAATTGATCTCCGGGGGGCATACAATTTGTTACGAGTGAAGGAGGGTGATGAATGGAAAACTGCTTTTAACACTCTGGTAGGTCTTTTTGAGAATCTGGTGATGCCTTTTGGTCTTACAAATGCACCTGCATTTTTTCAGAACCTTATTAATGACGTCCTGAGACCTTTGATTGGTAAGAATGTGGTTGTGTATTTGGATGACATTTTGATTTATTCGCCAGATCTGGAGTCCCATTGGCAGAGTGTATGTGAAGTTTTGCAGTTATTGAGTGATAATTCACTCTTTGCTAAGCTGGAGAAATGTGAGTTCGCTGTGCAGAAAATTTGTTTTTTGGGCTACATTGTCTCCAGCGAGGGCTTTGAGATGGACCCTGTGAAGGTTCAGGCTGTGCAGGAATGGCCTAGGCCTATTGGTTTGAAATCTATAGAGAGATTTTTGGGTTTTGCCAATTATTACAGGAAATTCATTAAGAATTTTTCTGCAATTGTTAAACCTCTAACCGATCTCACCAAGAAAGGTGCGAATACGGCCCAGTGGACTACTGAGGCAATTGAAGCGTTTGAGTATCTCAAGGAGAGGTTCAGTTCTGCCCCTATCCTTATGCAGCCTGATGAGACCAAGCCTTTTTTGGTCGAGGTTGATGCTTCATCGGTGGGGGTCGGAGCAGTTTTGTCTCAGGAGAACAAGGGTGGAGTACATCCTTGTGCCTTCTTTTCGAGAAAATTTTCAGAAACCAAACTGAATTATGATGTTGGAAATCGGGAGTTGCTGGCTATTAAACTTGCGTTTGAACATTGGCATCATTTTTTTGAAGGCGTTGATTTCCTATTCAGGTTTTCACAGATCATAAGAATTTGATCTATCTGGATGCTGCCAAGCGCTTGAATGCCTGTCAAGCTAGGTGGGCACTTTTTTTTTCTCGGTTTCATTTTTCTGTTAGCTATATCCCTGGTACTAAGAATGTTAAAGCCGATGCTTTATCTCGCAGTTTCTCTCCTACGGTCGGTGCCGAGGAGGAGGAGAGCATTTTACAGAAAGGAGTTGTGGTGGCGGCTTTGGACTCCGTTTTGGAGAATGGGATTTTGAAAGCTCAAGATGATGCTCCATCTAACACTCCCCATGGGAGGGTGTTCGTGCCTAGAGCCTTTAGGAGAGATTTGTTTGTGGAGTGTCATGAGTCTCGGTTGGCATGTAATCCAGGAATTTCGGAAACTAAGAGACTTATCAGTCGCAGTTTTTGGTGGCCTGGATGGCAGAAGGAAGTCATCAAGTGGGTGCGTCAGTGTACTGTGTGTGCTAGGTCAAAGGCTTCACATACTCCTGCTGCGGGGTTGCTTTGCCCTCTGGAAGTTCCTAGTGCACCTTGGACGCATCTTACAATGGATTTTATTACTGATCTTCCTGTGTCCGAGGGTTTTACTGTCATCTGGGTGGTCGTGGACCGTTTTAGTAAGATGTGTCACTCGGTTCCATTCATTAAGTTGCCCTGAGCCAAGACACTCGCTAAGGCGTTTGTTAAGGAGATTGTCAAACTCCATGGCGTTCACACAGATATTGTTTCTGATAGAGGACCTCAGTTTGTGGCTCGCTTTTGGCGTGCTTTTTGTGACAGGTTGGGAGTCCATTTGCCATTTTCGTCTGGTTATCATCCTGACTCTAATAGACAGACTGAAAGAACCAGGATGTTGAACAGTTTTTGCGTTGTTTTGTGGCAGACAATCAAGAGGTGTTGTCTGAGTTTCTGCCTCTCGCAGAATTTGCTCTTAACAATCATACATCCTCCTCTGCTGGGTGTTCTTCTTTTTTTTGTTGTACTGTCTTTTGGTTCGTTCTCCAAATTAGGGTCGGCGGTGCCGGAGGAGGAGAATTTTTCCTGTGATTTGGAGAGAGTTTGGACTAATGTACGTTGCAACCTTCAAGAGGCTAACAAGAAATCCAAGAAGTATTTTGACAGGAAACGTAAAGAGGTTTTGTTTACTGTGGGTGACGTGGTTTGGTTGTCCTCGAAGAACCTGCGGTTGAGGATTCCCTCTAAAAAACTGGGTCCTAAGTTTGTGGGTCCATTTAAAGTGCTTCAGGTTGTTAACCCGTCTGCTATTAGGTTGGATGTCCCTACTTCCTGGAAGATTAATCCTGTGTTTCATGTTTCCTTGTTGAAAAAGGCTGACGTTTCTGATAGGGACGCCACTGTCACAGTTCCTCCTGTGGTGGAAGATGGCGAATTTGAGATTTCGCGTATCTTGGATTCTAGATGGCATAGAGGGAGATTACAGTATCTTGTCTCCTGGAAGGGTTTCGGTCCCGAAGACAACTCCTGGGTAAGGACGGATGATGTCTCTGCTCCTAGGCTTGTTAAAGCTTTCCACAAGAGGTTTCCAGATAGGCCTGGGCCTGGAGGATCCGGAGGATCCTCATAAAAGAGGGGGTACTGTTAGAACCCTCCTGTTAGTTTTTTCTATCTTGTGTTTTGCGGTCACGTGACCATCTGCCTATATATTCCAGCTCCGCCCTTCTGGCTTTGCTGGACTTCAATGTTGTTTTGACTGTCTTGTTAGCCTGGTGCTTCGGTGCCTATCTCTGTCAGTTCGCTTGGTCCTCTGGGGCCTCTACTAATTTTTGTCAGTTTGTCTTTGTGTTCTACAACAACTTCTGTTTAGGAGGTGTCCCATTTTTGTCCCAGTCCTTAGTTCTTTTAGGGACCCCTCCCTTAATTCTATAGGTCTTCTTTCAGACTAGCCGAGGACAAAGGCGGGTCTGTTCACTAGGAACAGGCAGCCCGCTACATCGTAGGGATTCAGCTTAGTCTTACTGTAGGGACAGCTTTCCCCTATCTTTCCTTAGTTCTTGTTGCAGATCATAACACCTTCACTCTGCGGTCCAGCTCACCCCAAACCATCTCGATTGGGTTCAGGTCTGGTGACTGTGGAGGCCAGGTCATCTGGCGTAGCACCCTATCACTCTCCTTCTTGGTCAAATAGCCCTTACACAGCCTGGAGGTGTGTTTGGGGTCATTGTCCTGTTGAAAAATAAACGCAAACCAGATGGAATAGCATGCCGCTGCAAGATGCTGTGGTAGCCATGCTGGTTCAGTATGCCTTCAATTTTGAATAAATCTTCAACAGTGTCACCAGCAAAGCACCACCACACCATCACACCTCCTCCTCCATGCTTCTCGGTGGGAACCAGGCGTGTAGAATCCATCCGTTCACCTTTTCTGCGTCACACAAAGACATGGTGGTTGGAACCAAAGATCTCTAATTTGGACTCATCAGACCAAAGCACAGATTTCCACTGGTCTAATGTCCATTCCTTGTGTTCTTTGGCCTAAACAAGTCTCTTCTGTTTGTTGCCTGTCCTTAGCAGTGGTTTCCTAGCAGCTATTTTACCATGAAGGCCTGCTGCACAAAGTCTCCTCTTAACAGTTGTTGTAGAGATGTGTCTGCTGCTAGAACTCTGTGTTGCATTGAACTGGTTTCTAATCTGAGCTGCTGTTAACCTGCGATTTCTGAGGCTGGTGACTCGGATAAACTTATCCTCAGAAGCAGAGGTGACTCTTGGTCTTCTTTTCCTGGGGCGGTCCTCATGTGAGCCAGTTTCTTTGTAGCGCTTGATGGTTTTTTCAACTGCACTTGGGGACACTTTCAAAGTTTGCCCAATTTTTCGCACTGACTGACCTTCATTTCTTAAAGTAATGATGGCCACTCGTTTTTCTTTACTTAGCTGCTTTTTTCTTGCCATAATACAAATTCTAACAGTCTATTCAGTAGGACTATCAGCTGTGTATCCACCTGACTTCTGCACAACACAACCCCATTTATAAGGCAAGAAATCCCACTTATTAAACCTGACAGGGCACACCTGTGAAGTGAAAACCATTTCCGGTGACTACCTCTTGCAGCTCATCAAGAGAATGCCAAGAGTGTGCAAAGCAGTCATCAAAGAGAAAGGTGGCTACTTTGAAGAACCTAGAATATAAGACATATTTTCAGTTGTTTCACACTTTTTTGTTAAGTATATAATTCCACATGTGTTAATTCATAGTTTTGATGCCTTCAGTGTGAATGTACAATTTTCAAAGTCATGAAAATACAGAAAAATCTTTAAATGAGAAGGTGTGTCCAAACTTTTGGTCTGTACTGTGTATATATATATATATATATATATATATATATATATGATATATATATATATATATATATATATATATATATATATATATATATATATATATAGGTATATGTATGCATGTATTTATATATGTACAGTGCATTGTGAAAGTATTTGGCCCCCTTGAACTTATCTACCTTTTGCCACATTTCTGGCTTCAAACATAAAGATATAAAATTCAAATTTTTTGGCGAAGATTCAACAACAAGTGGGACACAATTGTGAAGTGGAACGAAATTTATTGGATATTTTAAACTTTTTAACAAATTAAAAACAGAAAAGTGGGGCGTGCAATATTATTCGGCCCCTTTGAGTTAATGCTTTGTAGCGCAACCTTTTGCTGCGATTACTGCTGCAAGTCGCTTGCGGTATGTCTTTATTAGTTTTGCACATCGAGAGGCTGAAATTCTTGCCCATTCTTCCTTGCAAAACAGCTCGAGCTCATTGAGGTTGGATGGAGGGCGTTTGTGAACAGCAGTTTTCACCTCTTTCCACAGATTCTCGATTGGATTCAGGTCTGGACTTTGCCTTGGCCATTCTAACACCTGGATACATTTATTTTTGAACCATTCCATTGTAGATTTTGCTTTATGTTTGAAGAGATACCAGGGGGTTGAGGGTTCCATGGGAAGACAGCCCACTCCATTCTGGGGGTCCCAACAGGGGGCGGAGGCCCAAAAGGGTGTGTGGTGTCCAACGTCCAAAGGGGCGGTGGAGGTAATGCCCAAGGTTCCTACGGGTGATGTCATTTGCTGTAGATGCCACGGCCCAGGCCATATAGCCTCTCGTTGTCCCCTGATACCTGAGCAGATGGACTACAGCATAGGACGCCGCTGCTCATAATATGTGTATCCGGCCTGCAGTGTGAACTGTCCACCCAGCGAGGGGCCACAAGCATGTCCTGTGAAAAGTTCAGGGTTTGCTGGCTCAGTAAAGAAACCAGTTAACCCTGAAGAGGTATCACCACAATCAGAGTCAGATGGGTTTCCCTTTTGTGTTCTTGTGGGGGATGAGGAGGTAGTGTCCCCTGAGTCTTGACATTCCGGAATTAGGGGTGACCAGCGAGAATTTTGGGACTGCCCAACATAGGGACTTAACTCTGAGGGAAGCCTTTAACAATGTCACTGTCATAAATGGAATTGCAAAGGAGCCGGGGGCTGACACAAGATTTCCCTATTTTATGATGAGCGGGGAGTTGTTGTGCCATGTTGTGAAAGTGAGGGAGGAGCTTGTGGAACAGTTATTGGTGCCGGGGCCCTATAGACGGAGTGTGCTGGACATGGCCCATTCACATATCTTGGGAGGACATCTGGGAGTTGAAAAAATGCAGGAACGGATCGTGCAGAGATTCTATTGGCCCAGATGTCACCGGGAAATATTAAAGTATCCTAGGTCCTGCCCTACGTGTCAGTCAACCGCCCCCACCTCTCACTTTCAAAGTCCCCTCGTGCCATTGCCCATCATTGAAGTTCCGTTCGAGAGAATTGCTATAGACTTGGTTAGTCCCCTGGTTAAATCTGCTCAAGGGCATCAATATATATTAGTCATCTTGGACTATGGCACCCGCTATCCAGAAGGGATCCCTGTGAGAAAATCCTCCGCCAAGAGTATAGCTTGCGAGTTAGTCCATGTTTTCTCCCGGACAGGGTTACCAAGGGAGATCCTGACCGACCCGGGAACACCCTTTATGAGTAAGGTGATGAGGGAATTGGTTAAGGTCCTGCAAATCTCCCAACTGAGAACATCAGTATACCATCCTCAGACAGATGGCCTTGTGGAAAGGTTCAACAAACCTCTGAAGAGTATGCTGAGGAAGGTCATAGAAAAGGACAGCAGAGACTGGGACTGTCTCCTGCTGTATCTGTTGTTCTCAATTTGAGAGGTTCCACAGGCCTCTACTGGGTTCTTGCCATTTGAATTCCTGTATGGCTGACATCTGCGGGGTCTCCTGGAAGAAGCAAAGGAAACCTGGGAAGCCGAGGTCACGCCCCACAGGAACATCATCGAGCACATCACTCTGATGCGAAGAGGATTGCGAAGGTGATGCCCATTGTAAAAGAACATCTCCTCCAGGCACAAGAGGCGCAGACCAGGGTCTACAAGGTGATGCCCATTGTAAAAGAACATCTCCTCCAGGCACAAGAGGTGCAGACCAGGGTGTTATGTTCTGCTACCAGAGCTAAGGAAAGAGAGGAGATCTGTCCCTACGATAGAACTCAGCTGAATCCCTACGATGTAACAGGGAACCTGATCCTGCGATCAGACCTGCTAAAGTCCTAAGCTAGTCTGTACGGAGACCTATAGATGTGGGGAAGGAATCCCTACAAGTACTAAGGACTGGGAGGAAAATGGGACACCTCCTAACAGAAATAGTAGCAGACACACGAACAAACAAAATATATAGAACATAGAGGTCCGTAGACCAAGCAAACTAACAGAGTTAGATACAGAGCACAGGCTAGCTAGAAAGTAGTTATACAATGAAGTCCAGCAAAGCCAGAAGGGCGGAGCAGGATTAAATAGGCCAACAAGGTCATGTGACCAGCAAAGGAAAAAACCTAAGAGCAAGGTTCTAACAGTACCCCCCCTTCTAAGAGGATCCTCCGGATCCCCTAGGACCAGGCTTATCAGGAAATCTCCTGTGAAACGCTCTGATAAGTCTGGACGCGGAAACATCATCTGACCTCACCCAAGAGTTATCCTCGGGTCCGAAACCTTTCCAGGCCACAAGATACTGCAAACTACCTCTATACCGTCTAGAGTTAAGGATGCGAGAAATTTCATATTCGCCGTCCTCCACCACCGGAGGAACAGAGGCAGAGGCGTCACCATCCGACACAACAGCTTTTTTTAACAGAGACATGAAATACCGGATTAATTCTCCAGGAGGTAGGAACCTCCAACCTAACAGCAGATTGGTTGACAACCTGAAGCACCTTAAAGGGCCCTACAAACTTGGGACCCAATTTCTTAGAAGGAATCCTCTACCGCAGATTCCTAGAGGACAACCAAACCATGTCACCAACAGCGAACAAAACCTCCTGTCGTTTCCTATCAAAGTAGTCTTTAGATTTTCTGTTGGCCTCCTGAAGATTACCACGCACATCCGTCCAAACTCTCTCCAAATCACCGGAAAAATTCTCCTCCTCAGGCACGGCAGATCCCAACTTGGAGAACGACCCAAACGACGGATGTCTCCCAGAACAACAAAAAAAAGGCGAACAACCAGCAGAAGAAGATGTATGATTGTTCAGAGCAAATTCAGCAAGTGGCAGAAACTCAGACCACCCCTCTTGATTGTCTGCCACAAAACAACGCAAGAACTGCTCAACATCCTGGTTTTTCCTTTCTGTCTGGCCATTAGATTCAGGATGATATCCGGACGAGAACAACAAATGAACTCCCAACCTGTCACAAAAGGCACGCCAAAAACGAGCCACGAACTGAGGACCCCTATCAGAAACAATGTCAGTAGGAACGCCATGAAGTCTGACAATTTCCTTGACAAAGGCCTTAGCGAGAGTTTTAGCGCAGGGCAGTTTGACAAAGGGAACCAAGTGACACATCTTGCTAAAATGGTCCACGACCACCCAGATAACAGTAAAACCCTCAGAGGGGGGAAGGTCAGTTATAAAGTCCATAGCCAAATGTGTCCAAGGAGCACTGGGAACCTCCAAAGGACAAAGCAACCCTGCAGCAGGAGTATGTGAGGACTTAGATCTAGCACATATAGTACATTGACGCACCCACTTAATGACCTCCTACTGCCATCCAGGCCACCAAAAACTGCGACCCACCAGTCTCTTGGTCTCAGAGATTCCGGGATGACCTGCCAACCGAGACTCGTGACACTCAACAAACAAATCTCTCCTAAAGGTCCCAGGCACAAACAACCTCCCATGAGGAGTGTTAGATGGGGCATTCTCCTGTGCTTTAAGAATCTCATCTTCCAAAACGGAGTCCAAAGCAGCTATCACAACACCTTCTTGTAAAATGTTCTCCTCTTTCTCAGCACCGACTATGGGAGAAAAACTGCGAGACAAGGCATCCGCCTTAACATTCTTAGTACCAGGGATGTAAGTAACGGAGAAATTAAACCGCGAGAAAAACAGTGCCCACCTAGCCTGACGGGCATTCAGGCGCTTGGCAGCATCAAGATATATCAGATTTTTATGATCCGTAAGAACCTGAATGGGAAATTCCGCACCTTCCAAGAAGTGGCGCCAGTGTTCAAATGCGAGTTTAATAGCCAGCAATTCCCGATTACCAATATCGTAATTCAGTTCAGTCTCCGAAAATTTTTTTGAAAAAAAGGCACAGGGATGTAATCCATCCCCGTTATCCTGAGACAATACTGCGCCAACCCCCACAGAGGAAGCATCAACCTCAACCAAAAACGGCTTAGTCACATCAGGCTGCATAAGGATGGGAGCAGAGGTGAACCTCTCCTTGAGATACACAAAAGCTTCAATGGCCTCAGAAGACCACTGAACCGCATCAGCACCTTTCCTGGTGAGATCGTTCAGAGGTTTGACAATACTAGAAAAATTTTTTATGAATTTTCTGTAATAATTGGCGAAACCTAAAAACCTCTGTATCGATTTCAAACCAATAGGCCTAGGCCATTCCTGTACAGCTTGAACTTTCACCGGGTCCATCTCAAAACCATCGCTGGAGATAATGTAACCCAAAAAACGAATTCTCTGTACAGCGAACTCACATTTCTCCAGCTTAGCAAAAAGCGAATTGTCCATTAATAACTGTAATACCTCACGTACGCTCCGCCAATGAGACTCCAGATCCGGCGAATAAATCAAAATGTCATCCAAATACACAACCACATTTTTGCCGATCAAAGGTCTAAGGATGTCATTAATAAGATTCTGAAAAAAATGCAGGAGCATTAGTAAGACCAAAAGGCATAACCAGATTCTCAAAATGACCCACAGAAGTGTTAAAAGCAGTTTTCCATTCGTCACCCTCCTTCATGCGCAACAGATTGTATGCCCCCTTAAGGTCAATTTTAGAGAACCACTTGGCCCCCATTAACTGGTTAAACAGATCAGGAATCAATGGCAGTGGGTAAGGATTGCGTACAGTAATTTTGTTAATCTCACGGATATCCAGACAAGGACGTAAACCGCCGTCCTTTTTTTTTACAAAAAAAAATCCAACCGCCACAGGAGACTTAGAAGGCCTAATGTGACCGGCGGCCAAACTTGTCTGTATGTATTCCTCCAAAGCCTTCCTCTCAGGAATAGTAAGGTTAAATAAACGACTTTTAGGAAGAGTCGCTCCAGGGACAAATTCAATAGAACAATCATAGTCTCTATGGGGAGGCAAAACCTGCGATTCCTTCTCAGAAAAAACTCTCCAAAAATCCTGAATAGGAACAGGCAATTCTCCCCTATCCAAAGCTGCAATACGCCCGTTACAACACTTGTCATAACATTTATGGCTCCAGGATTTAATTTCACTGGTAGACCAATCCAGTACAGGATTGTGAAATTTTAACCAGGGCAATCCCAATATTACTGGAGAAGGCAAGTTATTCAAAACTACCAAATCCAATTTCTCATGGTGAACACCATTAATAGTGAGAGGAAATTCACAGACCTTGAGAGTAATATTCTTCAAAGGGGAACCATCCACCGAAACCACAGCAATGGGGGATGATAAAGGTTCGGGTTTTAAATTGAGTCTTTCCAAGAATCCCCCATCAATTACATTCAGAGTAGACCCGCAATCAACAAACACCCGAAATTCCATTAATTTTTCCTGAGCAATCGTGGAAGCAGCTAAAAATACACCCTTGGAATTTAAACAGGCAATACGGGCATGACTGACCATTTTTTTTTCTTTCTTCATACGAAGCTCACAGCCTTTAATCAAATGACCAGATTTTCCGCAATAGAAACACAAGCCTTCAAAAAATCTACGGTCTTTTTCTTGAGAGCGAGGTGCCAAAGATCCAATCTCCATCGGTTCACCACTGTTAGTACACACATTCTCATAACCAGAAACTGACATAGCAGAGGATTTGCTCTCATTAACCCTTGCACGCAGTCTCCTATCCACCCGTATAGCTAATTGCATAGCCTGTTGCAAATCTTCAGGTGTAGGATAAGCAATTAGCGGGTCTTTAACCCTTTCATTGAGCCCAGCAAGAAATAGACTTTTCAGAGCAGAATCGTTCCACCCTGTTTGAGTAGACCAACGACGGAAATGAGTACAATATTTTTCCACATTACCTGATCCCTGTTTCAAACGTCTCAACTCAGTCTCAGCTGATGCGACACGGTCAGGATCATCATATAATAGTCCCAAAGCAGAAAAAAAACTATCCACTGATCTGAAGCATGTATCACTAGGTTGCAAAGAAAAGGCCCACTCCTGAGGCTCTTTGCGCAAAAGTGACATTATGAACCCTATGCGCTGGGATTCATCCCCAGAGGACTTGGGTCTCAAACGAAAATACAATAAGCAAGCATTTTTAAATGAAAAAAATTCTCGGTGTTCACCAAAAAATAAATCCGGCAAACATACCTTAGGCTCCAAGAAATGTGCTCCAGGACAGTTACTCACGTGCTGACGGAGCTCGGCCACCTCCAGAGAGAGTCCCTGCAGGCGATGAGCCAAATCCTGAACCGACACCATGATGGAACAGAAAAATCTTTCCTTAGAGAATTTGCAGGCTGGACTTACTGTTATGTTCTGCTACCAGAGCTAAGGAAAGAGAGGAGATCTGTCCCTACGATAGAACTCAGCTGAATCCCTACGATGTAACAGGGAACCTGATCCTGCGATCAGACCTGCTAAAGTCCTAAGCTAGTCTGTACGGAGACCTATAGTTGTGGGGAAGGAATCCCTACAAGTACTAAGGACTGGGAGGAAAATGGGACACCTCCTAACAGAAATAGTAGCAGACAGACGAACAAACAAAATATATAGAACATAGAGGTCTGTAGACCAAGCAAACTAACAGAGTTAGATACAGAGCACAGGCTAGCTAGAAAATAGTTATACAATGAAGTCCAGCAAAGCCAGAAGGGCGGAGCAGGATTAAATAGGCCAACAAGGTCATGTGACCAGCAAAGGAAAAAACCTAAGAGCAAGGTTCTAACACAGGGTCTACAACCAGTCAGCCAGAGTGCGGCAGTTCTATCCTGGTGACAAAGTCCTCCTGTGGAAAGTAACTTCTTGGCCAAGGGGCAAGGGACATATGAGGTGGTGAAAAAGGTTGGTGAAGTGAATTATAAGATTCATCAACCAGGACGACGTAAGCCATACCAGATCTACCACATGAATCTCATCAAGCCGTGGCAAGACAGAGAGGCTGTTAAAGCTCCGTGATTGCTGGTCAAACCAGAAGGCGAGGTTGGAGGAGTCGCAATAGCGGAGACGCTGACGAAGGCCCCAAAACAGCAGTGTCGGGAATTGCTGCAGAAGAACAGGGATCTTTTCTTGGAATTGCCGGGGTGCACAAAGGTCATAGAACACGAGGTTTTGACAGTGCCACATGTGCAGTTGAACTTGAAGCCCTATCAGATTCCTGAGGCCCGACGAGAGTTGATCTCCAAAGAAGTGAGTCGTATGCTGAAACTCGGGTCATCCAGGAATCCAAGATTGGTTGGTCGAGCCCGATTGTCCTGGTCCCAAAATCCGATGGCAAATGGAGATTCTATAATGATTATCGGAAGTTGAATGAGGTCTCCAAATTCTATGCACATCCGATGCTGCATGTCGATGAGCTGATTGAGAGACTTAGGCCAGCAAGGTACATAACCACCTTGGATTTGACAAAGGGATATTGGCAGATCCCCATGTCACAGGGAGCCAAGGAGAAGACTGCATTCTCTATGCCAGATGGATGCTTCCAGTATGTCCGAATGCCATTTGGACTGTAGGGGAGCCGAATCCTTATGCCCCATAAGAAATACGCCGCGGCATACCTGGACGATATTGTTATCTTCAGCCCAGATTGGGAAAGTTATCTGGAAAAGGTCCAGGCAGTGTTTGATGCTCTAAGGAAGGCGGGGTTTTCAATAAATACAAAAAAATGTTCCATGGGGAAGGAAGAAGCCAAATACCTGGGATATGTAGTGGGTAGAGTCTAGATCAAACCCCAAATCACTAAAGTGGAAGCAATCCAGACTTGATCGAGACCACTATCGAAGAAGCAAGCCTTTCTGGAAATCGTGGGATACTACAGGAGGTTCATCCCAAACTTCGTCATGATGGCCGCACCCCTGACTGACCTGCTTAAGGGGACGAAATCAGCCATGGCCAAGTGGATGGCAGAGGCGGAGACGGCCTTTCAAGAAATGAAAGTGGCTCTGTGTAGGCGACCAGTTCTGGTTGCCCCCAACATCAAGAAAGAGTTTATACTCCAAACAGATGCCTCAAGTGTCAGGTTAGGAGCAGTCCTTTCCCAGGAGATACACGGGGAGGAGCACCATGTTCTCTACCTGAGTAGGAAGCTGTCCTCATGCGAGAAAAATGATTCTGTCATTGAGAAGGAGTGCTTGGCCATAAAGTGGACAGTGGACACGTTACAGTACTATCTGTTAGGATGAAAGTTTAGATTGGTATCCGACCATGCCCCACTCAGGTGGATGAGGGAAAAAAAGTGAAAAAATGATACGGTCACCCGCTGGTCTTTAGCCCCCACAGGATTTCAACTTTTATGTAGAACATAGAGCAGGGAAGCTACATGGTAATGTCGATACCCTCTCGAGAATCCCCTGTCTGGTAGTAAAATGTGCCAAGCCCTACGGCTTTAGACAGAGGGGAGAGGTATGTAAGGTTGCTAACGGACACATAGTTCATGTGAGGTATGTATCACAGAGATGGCTGTCCTCTGTGATATAACCCAGAGTGTTGCTCTAGTGCACATAAGTACTAAGAGGACTGTTTGGTGCACCTGGGACCGGGTTACGGGTAGTTTGAGAGATAGGCGGGTCTTGCTACACACCAGGGCCCTTTTGCTTTTGCCGGGTTTATGAAATAATAAACCGACGTGGACATTTAAATGAAAACGCTTCGTTTAGGTGCAAAAAGACCCCCAGGTACATACCAGTCCTTTAAATCCAGCAAAAATATGGAGGCGGCACACAAAATGGAGTAAAGTGATAAAGTTTAATAGCCCATGTGGCCCCATGTGACAACGTTTCGGTCCAAAATTGAGAAACGGCTTGAGAAAGGTCCACAATTTTGGACCGAAACGTTGCCACATGGGCTATTAAACTTTATCACTTTACTCCATTTTGTGTGCTGCCTCCATATTTTTGCTGTGTGTGTGTGTGTGTGTGTGTGTGTGTATATATATATATATATATATATATATATATATATATATATATATATATATATATATACAGTCATGGCCAAAAGTTTTGAGAATGACACCAAAATTATATTTTCACATGATCTGCTGGCCTCTGGTTTTTATTAGTGTTTGTCTGATGTTTATATCACATACCGAAATATAATTGCAATCATATTATGAGTACCAATAGGTTATATTGACAGTTAGAATGAGTTAATGCAGCAAGTCAATATTTGCAGTGTTGCCCCTTCTTCTTCAAGACCTCTGTAATTATCCCTGGCATGCTCTCAATCAACTTTTGGACCAAATCCTGACTGATAGCAGTCCATTCTTGCATAATCAATGCTTGCATTTTGCCAGAATTTGTTGGTTTTTGTTTGTCCACCCGTCTATTGATGATTGACCACAAGTTCTCAATGGAATTAAGATCTGGGGAGTTTCCAGGCCATGGACCCAAAATCTCTGTTTTGTTCCATGAGCCACTTTGTTATCACCTTTGCTTTATGGCAAGGTGCTCCATCATGCTGGAAAAGGCATTTTTGGGCGCCAAACTGCTCTTGGACGTTTGGGAGAAGTTGCTCTTGGAGGACATTCTGGTACCATTCTTTATTCATGGCTGTGTTTTTAGGCAAGACTGTGAGTGAGCCGATTCCCTTGGCTGAGAAGCAACCCCACACATGAATGGTTTCAGGATGCTTTACAGTTGGCATGAGACAAGACTGGTGGTAGCGCTCACCTCTTCTTCTCCGAATAAGCTGTTTTCCAGATGTCCCAAACAATCGAAAAGGGGATTCATCAGAGAAAATGACTTTGCCCCAGTCCTCAGCAGTCCACTCCCTGTAACTTTTCCAGAATATCAGTCGGTCCCTGATGTTTTTTCTGGAGAGAAGTGGCTTCTTTGCTGCCCTCCTTGAAACCAGCCCTTGCTCAAAGAGTCTCCGCCTCACAGTGCGTGCAGAAGCACTCAAACCAGCCTGCTGCCATTCCTGAGCAAGCTCGGCACTGCTGGTAGTCCGATCCTGCAGCTGAAACAGTTTTAAGATACGGTCCTGGCGCTTGCTGGTCTTTCTTGGGCGCCCTGGAGCCTTTTTGACAACAATGGAAGCTCTCTCCTTGAAGTTCTTGATGATGCGATAGATTGTTGACTGAGGTGCAATCTTTGTAGCTGCGATACTCTTCCCTGTTAGGCCATTTTTGTGCAGTGCAATGATGGCTGCACGTGTTTCTTTAGAGATAACCATGGTTAACTGAAGAGAAACAATGATACCAAGAACCAGCCTCCTTTTAAAGTGTCCAGTGATGTCATTCTTACTTAATCATGACTGATTGATCGCCAGCCCTGTCCTCATCAACACCCACACCTGTGTTAATGGATCAATCACTAAAACGATGTTAGCTGCTCCTTTTAAGGCAGGACTGCAATGATGTTGAAATGTGTTTTGGGGGTTAAAGTTCATTTTCTGGGCAAATATTGACTTTGCAAGTACAGTAATTGCTGTTAAGCTGATCACTCTTTGACATTCAGGAGTATATGCATATTGTCATTACAAAAAATGAAGCAGTAAACTTTGGAAAAATTACTATTTGTCTCATTCTCAATACTTTTGGCCATGACTGTATATATGAATATATATATATATATATGAATATATTTGTGTATGAAGGTCAGGTAATATTTTCATGCAGCAGAACAGGGGGTCCCCCAGAGTCAATGTTACCGATGGGCCCTTGGCATCTCAGTCTGACACTGAGAACATGTACTTGGAAAATGAACATCTGAATGAGACCTAAACATTAAGTGTCGAGGGGCTATTAACCACGAGAGGAAAAAAACCAGCAGGAAAAGTAACAGGGATTTTTATTTGAGGTAATAATTACCCAAATTATCATTTACACAAATGTTCGTTCCCGATCATTGCCTACTGTAAACAGATCCTGTGATGAAACGACAAGTGATAAAATGTTTGTTTGTCGTTGATCACACTTTTTATGCATTTGTTGGCAGAATATCCTTTATATGAACATGGGATTGCTGCTGACAATAATATGAAGAACTTTATATGAATGATCGCATGAATGATTATCATATGAAACCCTCCTGATAGTTGATGAATGATTGACTTCCTATACCATTGATTGGTGATCACTGTTTGCCATATATCTGCCTTTATAGGACCACCCTAAAACAAGCGATGTACTTGGCTATCTCCTTCAGTCCCAAAAGAAATAATACAAATATAATATATACATATCTCAGTAACTGCAGCATCAAGTCCATTTCCTATGTAATACTTCTAAGTCATACTGTTTCCAAGTAAGAAAAAGTATCACTATACTGTAACTGAAGAAAATCCACTACACCAAGAACAATATTATCAATAACATCACTAATTAGGGATGAGCAGACCTTTGGATGATTGGGTTCATCGGTTCAACCAAACTTTAGTCCAAAGCTCAGTTTGGGTACCAGAACTCTACCCGAACTTCGACCCGAAACCCATAGGAGTCAATGGGGACCCTAACTTTGGCTCTCTTTCTTCTCTCTCTCTCGGAACTCCGAACGCTAAAATGGTCTTCAGGGAGAAGTCCATGTTCAGAGTTCAGCACTGGACACAAGGTGTCCGGTACGAACCCCAAACGTTACAGTTCGGGTTTGCTCATCTCTAATCACTATACAATGGCAAAATAATGCGGCCACACTATGATCATATATTACCATACCACCATACCATAGAGTCTGAATATAAACACTTTCCTGTTTCTGAACAAACCCACTATTCTAAGACCAATTTACCAATACTACCATGTACAAGGGACAAATACTGCCACACCATGTCTGAATAATACCAGCATACTGCTCATTGATAAATACCAGTTTAATTAAAATCAATATTACCCCCATATAGTGACCATATCATATATATACTTGTTATACTCAAGTGCTCTGCAGACCATATATGTATAGCCAGTGACTCACCAGTGACTTTTCCAATAAAATCTACATATTTTCTCTTTTCTTCAGTCGAAGCAGACCACTATGACTTTTTCAGGCCTCGTCTCAGTAGAATGTAACCCATGGATATATTTGCCTAAGCACTTCTAGATGACCTTCCCCACTTTTTGACCCACTTATACACAAAATCCATAGTGCCCCTATGGTGCCATACACAGTACAAGTAACAAGCCTTTGTTTCTCCTATAGAAACACTATTATCAAAAATAAAAAACAAAGTGCCTTGAAAAAATATTCATTCCCCTTGAATTTCATAAATCAATAGTATACATGAAAATAAGAAACTTTGTAATATATCTTATCAGAGAAATCTGTTTCTTTCTCTGCCAGAATTGATCTTTATTAAAATTCTCAATTCTGAGATAAAATCTGTATTCAGTAAAGACAGACTTTCTCATTACTGAGATAGGAGATGGCAGCTGCGACTGATAAGATTCTATGTAGACAGGAGGAGGGATGGGCTAGAAACAGAGCTCCTCCATCCTATCTGGATAGCATCTCATCAGTAGCATCTGCCATCTCCTATCTCAGTAATGGGAAAGTCTGTCTTTACTGAATACAGATTTTACCACAGAATTGAGAATTTTAATAATGATCAATTCTGGCAGAGAAAGAAACAGATTTCTCTGATAAGATATATTACAAAGTTTCTTATTTTCATGTATACTATTCATTTATGAAATAAAGGGTTAGCCGAAAGGGTTAATAATACATACTCACTCAACACTAATTGCCAAGAGTGTGCAAAGCAGTCATCAAAGCAAAAGGTGGCTACTTTGAAGAACCTAGAATATAAAATATATTTTCAGCTGTTTCACACTTTTTGTTAACTATATAATTCCACATGTGTTAATTCATAGTTTTGATGCCTTCAGTGTGAATGTACAATTTTCATATTCATGAAAATACAGAAAAATCTTTAAATGAGTAGGTGTGTCCAAACTTTTGGTCTGTACTGTACAAGGCTAATATATACTGTCTTTTTGAAGTTTACATTCTAGCACTCTACTTTTAATATGATAGGCTTTGTTGGTACATCTCAGCTCTACAAGATCAAAAATTTAAAAGGAAGGAGGTAATCTGGGTTGCTACTCTCACAACATTTTACACATTGATAGTCATATTGGTATTTAAAGAGTACCTATTAGTGAAGAGCGAGCACTAAATTGCTCGGGTACTCGTTGCTCGGGTTGAGCAAATTGAAATACTCAGGTGCTCGACCCGAGAAACGAGCCCAATGTAAGTCTATGGGAAACTCGAGCATTTTTCAGGCGGCTCCCCCCGGCAGTTTGCAGAGGGCCTAAAATTGCCAAAATCGATGAGAACAGTGCTCAAATGACATGGGAACAGCATGGGGAAGACCCCTGGAAGCATTTCTGACTCCCAGGTCACTGCTGTCAACGAGGTTGTCAGAGTATTACGCCACTTTTACGGACTAACAATAAAACATTCAAAAACAAAACCAAAATGGATTTTCCTGGTAAATATATTAAGGAACATCCTTTCCAGGGTAATGACTTGTATATAAGGCAAAATAAATAATCAAAACCAGAAATACTCCTCCACACCTTGGGCTATGTTCACACGTAGCGTTTTTGATGCGTTTTTGCAATTTTGCATTGCTTTAAACAAAGACAAATGCATTCACTGGGAAATGTCATTTTAACATTTTACAACCTTATCTGGCCATGTGGTGTGTGACACATCATCAGACACATGCATACAGTGCTGAAAAGACATGGAATCAGCATGGGGAAGACCTCTGGAAGCATTTCTGACTCCCAGGTCACTGCCTAAAAGTGTGCCCATCATAAGTGATCCTTGGCGCATGCGAAGATGCCTCCTGCCATGCACCTGTCGTTGCAGACTTGCAACAATCACCATCCAAGTCCTTGTCCCAGTGTAGTGTTCACTTGTCCCTACCCCATTCCTTGGAATGCAAGCGCAAGTATGCAGCCAGCCACCCATTCACAGGCTGCAATACTATACTGCCAATTTTTTGACAGCTGTTTGCACTTGAAATGTGGCCTTTTAGGCTCGTGAAGGCGGAAGCTTTTCATAACCTCATGCCGGCGGCGGCCCGGTGTCCATACTCGGTCCCCAGCCGCCACTGTCCCACAACATTACCCGTGCCCTCCCCAGTGCACTTACTGGGAAGGACCGCCTAACCACAAACACGTGGACAGGTGAATGTGGCCAGGGACGGTACGGAGCCAGTCCACAGCTTTTTTTGCTGAGTTGTATTTCACCACAGCTATATTCTTTAGCTTGGTGAAAGGACTTGGGAAACCATATCTACCCAGCTGTCATTTCTCCCAGGAAGTCCTCTAAACTGCTTTCACTTGAAATGTGGCCTTTTAGGCTCGTGGAGGCGGAAGCTTTTCATAACCTCATGCCGGCGGCAGCCGGGTGTCCATACTTGGTCGCCAGCCGCCACTATTTCTCCCAGTATCGTCTCCACCTTCCACAATCACGGGTCCCACAACATTACCCGTCCCCTCCCCAGTTCACTTACTGGGAAGGACCGCCTAACCACAAACACGTGGACAGGTGAATGTGGCCAGGGACGGTACGGAACCAGTCTACAGCTTTTTTTGATGAGAGTTGTATTTAGCTCGGTGAAAGGACTGGCATAGAGGGAAACCGTATCTACTCTGGGTGTCATTTCTCCATCACCAGGTTCTGCCCATTGTCACACACGACCATGCCTGGCTGTATGTTCAGCGGTGAGAGCCACAGATCTGGCTGTTGTGTTACAGTTTTCAATAACTCTGCAGCGCGGTTTGTCAATTAAGCATTAGGCATGTTATCTTCAGCACAGCCTGTTGCCGCTTGGCCAAGGCAGTGCTGCAGTGCTGTCAGCTTGTGACTGATGTGGTCATTTCGGAGATAGAGGAGGAAGTGCAGGAGCTGAACAATGTGATTACATTGAGGTTAAATTGGTGATGCTGTTTTTTATACTAAAGAAAGATCCTATTGTTTTTGGTTTTTTATGTTATTTTTTAACACAAATGCATTCACCGGGAAATGTCATTTTAACATTTTACAACCTTATCTGGCAATGTGGAGTGTGACACATCATCAGACACATCCTGTTTTATTTATGATGGAGGGACTTTGAAAGTCATAAAGTCTATTTTTATATGGCCATCAGACGGCCCTTACTATTCTTAAAAGGCCAGCAGTCGGCCGTAGCTATTGTTAGAGAACCATCAGCCGGCTATGCTTTGTTGTTCCCATTATTAACAAGTGCGTCTCCTATACTGTTATTGCGTATCCAGTGACTGCAGTGGCTGCCAAAAATTTGGACACAACCCAATACCCCTTTGAAGAGACATAGAGGAGGGTCTCAGTAAAAAAAATGTTCCCATTATAAAGGAGCGGGTCTCCTATAGTGGTAATGCCCATGCAGTGAGTCCAACGGCTGACCAATTTTAGGAAAAATCCCACTAAGAATTTAAAGAGACATAGAGCAGGGCCACAGTAACGACAAATTCCCATTAGAAAGGAGAAAGTCTGCTATACACTTGAAAAACATACAAAAAAGTTAATGTCTGCTCACCAGCTCCTGGAGCGCATGGATCCTGCTGTGCGGCAAGTTTTCAGAACTTAGAAAGGAATAAGTCCAGCGCTATTAGTCCATTAAAAATCCTTTCTTCATTAATTTTATAACTTCAAATGGTATAAAATCCATTAAGTCACAGTCCAGACATTAAAAACATCAATGATTAAGACGCACTGCTTTGTGTCGAAACGCGTATGTTTTTAATGTCTGGACTGTGACTTAATGGATTTTATACCATTTGAAGTTATGAGATAAATGAGAATGGATTTTTAATGAACTAATAGCGCTGGACTTATTCCTTTCAAAGTCTGCTATACAGTTATAGGGTATGCAGTGAGTCCAACTGCTGACCAATTTTAGGAAAAACCCCACTAAGAATTTAAAGACACACAGAGCAGGGCCACAGTAACAAGTACGACATGTTCCCGTTAGAAAGGAGAGGGTCTGCTATACAGTTATAGGGTATGCAGTGAGTCCAACGGCTGACCAATTTTAGGAAAAACCCCACTAAGAATTTATAGACACATTGAGCAGGGCCACAGTAATGACAGATTCCAATTAGAAAGGAGAGAGTCTGCAATACAGTTATAGGGTATGCAGTGAGTCCAACGGCTAACCAATTTTAGGAAAAACCCCACTAAGAATTTAAAGACACATAAAGCAGGGCCACAGTAACGACAAATTCCCATTAGAGCGTAGAGAGTCTCCAATAATGTTGGCCTATGCAGTGAATGCAAGGGCTGCCAAAAATTTGGAAGAGACGTGGAGGAGGGCCTCATAAAAAAATGTTCCCATTAGAAAGGAGCGGGCCTCCTATACTTGTAATGCCCATGCACAAGTGTATAGGCTGACAAACATTTACCCCTGGGGGGTATATATGAACATACTGTATAAATTTTTTTTTTACGGGTATCATAAACACCCTTTAAAAAAATTATGTGGGTGTTACATCACGGACCACGGTCACCCTGGTGCCTCTGCTGGATTGAAGTTGTGTCTCTCTCGCCTGTACTCCTTGGTTGTCCAACGAAGTGTGCCCTCTGCCGCCAGCATTTTCAGATGGGAATTTTTTTAATAGTTCCACAACAAGGGCCTTCTGGTACAGCCCCATTTTTGTAGACCTGTCCACCTCAGGAATAAGAGATATAAAGTTCTCCTTGTAGCGTGGGTCTAGAAGTGTCACCAACCAGTGATGACTATCACTCAAAATTTTGAGAATGCAAGGGTCATCAGAAAGGCAGCGTAACATAAACTCAGCCATGCGTGCCAGACTACTAACAGACAAGACTTCCGTGTCCTCACAAAGAGGATGACTGACTGATCCTCTCCTCCTCCTCCTCCTCTCTGTCCTCTGGCCATCCACGCAGAACAGACGGTATGACAGCTGTGCAGGTAGTACCGTCTATAGTGCATGAAACTAGCTCCTGTCCTTCCTCCTCCTCCTCCTCCTGCTCCTCATTGTCACCCAATCCACATTGGGATGAGATGAGGCTTGGCTGTGTGAAATCACCCTGTATGGTTTCTTGCTCCATCTCATCGTGCTCCGCATGCAATGCATCCTCTTTGATTGTGAGCAGAGAGCGTTTCAGAAGACAGAGAAGCGGGATGGTGATGCTAATTATGGCGTCATCGCCACTCACCATCTTGGTGGAGTCCTCAAAGTTTTGGAGGATGGTACATATGTCTGACATCCATGTCCACTCTTGAGGTCTTATGTGTGGAGTCTGAACTGAATACCGATGGCCTTGTTGATGCTGGTACTCAACGTCTGCCCTTTTCTGGTCACAAATCCTTCCAAACATCTGCAGTGTAGCGTTCCAACGTGTGGGGACATCACACACCAGTCTGTGCGCCGGAAGCTGCAAACGCTGCTGAAATACGGCAAGGGCGGCGGAAGCTGCAGCTGACTTTCTAAAATGGGCACACAGGTGGTGTACTTTAACAAGCAGATCCGGCAGCTCCGGGTATGATTTGAGAAACCACTGAACCACGAGGTTAAGCACATGGGCCAGGCATGGTACGTGTGTGAGCTCGCCTCGCCTCAGAGCCGCCACCAGGTTCCGGCCATTGTCACACACGACCATGCCTGGCTGTAGGTTCAGCGGTGTGAGCCACAGATCTCCCTGCTCTTTCAGAGCTGTCCACAACTCTTTAGCATTGTGCGGTTTGTCACCTAAGCCTATTAGCTTCAGCACAGCCTGTTGCCGCTTGGCCGAGGCAGTGCTGCAGTGCTTCCAGCTTGTGACTGATGTGGTCATTTCGGAGATGGAGGCTGAAGAGGAGGATGAGGTGCAGGAGCTGTAGACCGTGGGGGAAACCCTGATTGACCTAGGGCCCGCAATCCTTGGCGCCGGGAGAACGTGTTCCATCCCAAGGTCGGACTGGGTCCCGGCTTCCACTATGTTAACCCAGTGTGCAGACAGCGAGATGTACCGTCCTTGCCCACAAGCACTTTTCCACGTGTCCGTGGTTAGGTGGACTTTCCCGGTAACTGCGTTGTTGAGGGCACGGCTAATGTTTTTGGACACGTGCTTGTGTAATGCAGGGACGGCACACCGGGAGAAATAGTAGGAACCGAGTACCAAGGGACCACCGCCACCATCAGGTTGTGGAATGCTTCCGTCTCCACGAGCCTAAAAGACAACATTTCGAGCGCAAGCAGTCGTGAAATATGAGAATTTAGTAGTGTGGCCTGTGGGGCGTTGGCTGCATATTTGCGCTTGCGTTACAAGGACTGGGGTATGGACAACTGAACGCTGCGCTGGGACAAGGACATTGACGTGCTTCCTGATGCTGCTACTTGAGAGTGTGCAATGACAGGTGCAGGGCAGGAGGCATCTTTGCATGCACCATGGACAGGGGATTGGCTTGCATCCACAACAGCGGAAGAAGCAATGGTGCCACCTGCAGACACTGTTCTTGGACCCTGGGGTTTGGTCCACAAAGTCGGGTGCTTTGCTACCATGTGCCTGATCATGCTGGTGGGTGGTCAAGCTGGTCGTTTTGCCACGCCTGCTGATGCTGGCCTGGCAGTTGGTGCAAATGGCCTACTTGGGGTTATCGGCAGAGTCTTTAAAAAAACAACCAGACTCGGGAGACCTAACAGTTGTATTGGCAACTTCCTTCGTGTTGGTGTTACGGGGAACGGTTGCCTGCCTTCTGTCTGCGACCACCACACTGCTTCTTCCTGCCTGTTGGGGTGCTCTGCCTCCCTCCCCCTGTGTGCTGCTGTCCTCGCTCTGCATGTCCTCCTGCCAGGTTGGGTCAGTTACTATATCATCCACCACCTCGTCTTCCACTTCCGCACCCTGCTCCTCCTCCTGACTTTCTTGCAATTGTGTCTCATCATCGTCCACCTCTTGTGATACTTTCCCACCATCACCTTCGTGTGACCGTGGCTGCTCAAATATTTGGGCATCGCTACATGCAATCTCCTCCTGCCCCGCTTCAAGTGGACTGGGCGAGAGGCCCGAATCTATAAATGGAAACAGCTCTTCAGAGTGTCCAAGTGTGGGATCAGTTGTCTCTGGGTACTCGGCATGGTGGGAGGAAGGAGGATCAGGGTGAGGTATATGCAGTCCAGACTCACGGCTACTGAGACTTGACCGTGTGGAAGACAGGGTGGTGGTGGTGGTGGCTAAGTGACTGGAAGCATTATGCGCTATCCAACCAACAACCTTTTGACACTACTCTGGGTTCAATAGTGGTGTGCTGCGGTCCACTAGAAATTGGGACAGGAAGGTCAGGCGAGAAGATGTGGGTGTTTGTTGTGGCACAATTTCAGCTTGCCCACGGCCTTGTCCTCGGCCTCTGCATGCACCATTACCATCACGTCCAGTTCCCCGTCCCTTGCCACGTGCCTAGCCGATTTTAAATGGAGGACAGTATCTTCTGACTCGCCCCCTGGGCCGTGGGGTACCCAGAACCGGACTTCTGTACGATGCTGGGGGTAGTAGTGGCAACCCGATCCCGTGGCTCAGGGTGGTCAGACCAAATTGTGGCAGTCTATCAATCAGTGCTTTAAATGTCCGACTACGCCACCCGTGGATTGCGGTCAGGGATAACCGCCGCTGCGAGGCAGACCACTGAGGCTGGTGTTGGTGTGCAGCACAGGGGTAGGATAACTCCCCACGGGAAGAGTGTAGCCTCAGGGCAGTGTAGGTGGATGCTGGGGGTGATGGTGCCGGCGCAGCAGAAATCACACTGAGTCCAATGATGCAGTCCAGGGTCTTTTACTCACAGTTGTTATCCAAGTCACTTCTGTCAGCAAGGACTGCCCGAGCCATGCTGCGTCCACCAGGTGAGGAGCTCGGCCAACCCCCAGGCAATTCAGGAGTATGGCACAGGACCCCCTTCTGTCCTTTCTCTGGCCTCTCATGCCCCACCAGTGTCCTGGCTTCTGCCCAGCTACCGAGGACCGTGTCGGGTAAGCGTTGGCCTTCACTTCCCGCTATCCTATATGGTGCCTTCCTAGCAGGTTTAGCGAGGGGTCGCACCAATAAATGGTCAAAACCTCCGGTTCTTGGCTGAGGGTAGATTCGCCTCCACCAACTTAGGGATCCGGTACCTTTCTACAGCCTGACCCTTTCTCCCGGTATAATGGGGTATGCAACGGTTGCTGACCATTCTGCACTCCTAGGGTCCCTTCTGCCTTCTTGTTTCTGGAGCCCTTCCACTCCTCTTTCTCTTCTCCTTCCTTCCTTCTCCTTCTTCTCTTCTCCTCTCTGGCCCCGGCCTTCTCTCTAGGCCTGCCTCGTGGAGCTGAGCTCAGGCTGAGCCGCGGCTCCCTGTCAGCTCTCTCTCCCTTCCGCTCTGACTGAACTTCTCTGAACTGCTCCTCGACTTAAGATGGCTCCCACCTTTTATCTGCTTCTCTGTGTCTGAGCTCAGGTGACCTGCACCCAATGAGCTACTTCCTGTGCTCCAGAAACCACCTTTTTTCTGCTCCTACACCACTGGGTTCTCTCCCCCCTTCCCACTCCAGCCAGGGACATGGTCAGTTGTGCCCGCAGCTGAGAGCACCGTCGAACTGTCCCCCGGAAATGGGGTGTGTGTGTGCAGCTAACTGAGCCCTGGTCCACACTCCATCCTTACCAGGGAGTGGAATATCACACCTCTGGGTGAGGTGCAATACCCCTGTAGCAACCGAGCCCTCGGGGCGCTACAGTCCCCCCTGGTAAACCACAGCACGTCCTCGGGCTGGAACAGAGCAAAAGACAATTCAAAAACATGCAAGTTTTTAGAATGCATCCATATATAAAATTATAAACCATTATTACTCTACCCTTTATGGGAGGCAATTTTTCTCTTTTAACGTTACTGGCACATTTTCTCTTTCAGAAATATTATAAGACTTTCTTCTCATATATAAAACCTTATAAAACTCTTTTCACTTTTATAACCACATCTGTCACAAATAAAACATTTTTCTTATAAACATTCTTCATGTAAAACTTTTGTTAACTGGTCACAGTGTGCTTTGTGACCAGGTGTCCTTCTTTCTATAAAATGCAAACTTGTAAACACAAACATGAGGGACCCCTTCGTAAACCCTCAACAAAGGCACTGGGGTGGCTGCAGGGCGTAGCTGATCCAGCTGCTGGACCTCGTCTTCGGCCACCTCTAACGGGTTTTTGTTCTGAGGTCAGTTGTTGTTGTAGTCTCTTATAAAACCAGTAGGGGGCACTTTAGGAAGTGCAACTATTTACAGAATTGACCGCTCCCAGTCCTTGGCCGGATAGTTCACTAAGTTGGCTGCTCCCAGTCCTAAGCCGGTTATTCAAACGACATACAGGCAACAGTCCCCATCCGGGGTGAACTTTCTCTTCTGCACCCTAACGGGCAACTATTTACAGTGCATTCACATTTTAATAACTGTGTCCTCCTGGTGCACGCTCTTCCTCCTCGCCATACTCTCCAGACCCGTCCGGGTCATCTGGGTAGCAATGCTCCTTGTACTGTTCCTCCTCCACCATCTGGACATTGAGGGCATACCACCCCCGTAATCCTCAATGCTGGGTGTAGGACACCAAGTCCCCCAGATACAGATCCCATCCTCGGTGACCCTCAGGCAGATGACTCTCCACGTCCCTCCTATTCACAAAGAGGTCCATGTCTGTGGTAGGATCCCGGATAAACCCCCCCCCCTTCCTCCTGATGGAACTTTACCACGGTCCCAGTTACTTTAGGACCGCGTGCTGCATGGGGGTTTCGACGAGTCCGCGTCTTCTCCTCTGCGCTCCGGGCCTGCAGCTGCTCCCTCTTCTGGCGCCGCGCCCACTCCTCCCTCGAAAGCTGCTCACAGATCTCCCGCCTGCGGACCGCGGCCGCCCGGGTCTCCTGTGCAAACCCCATCGGGTCCTCCCCGGTCTGGTCCCATTCTATCCGGACCTCTTCCTCTGGGAGCTGAGAAACGGTGACTGGCTGCGGTACGGGCAGGAGCGGAGCAAGCGGGTCCTTGACCTCTGCGGACAGGTCCTTCCGCCGACTGGGGTGGACCCATCCCTCCGGCACAGGGACCGGCTCCCCGTCGGGCCCGGCGAGCTGGCTGTACAGGTCGGCCCCCAAGGGTGGTGGCTTCGGGACCGGGGGCGCACGTGGTTCAGGGGCGCCTGGAGGTGTCAGGCCTTGTGACCAGGCCTGGTGCGAACCGCCTCCGACCGCACCCAAAGTCAGGGGGCACGGCCTGGGGCTTGACTCGGCGACGGGACTTGCGGCTTGGGGCCTGCGTGCCGGCGGTGGGAGCGGGGTAGGCACAGCGACGCCCGGAACGTCTGGCTCCGCGACAACGTCTAGAGGCAGGTTGGTGGCACTAGGCTTGGTGGCGGGGGTGTCCCCCTTACCTGCCTCCAGGGCTACACTGCTCTCAGCTTCCGGCCTCCACTCCTCGTCCTCAGGGGCTGGCTCGCTGGTCGGTGCTGGCGGCGTCCCGTGCTGCTGGGCCGCGATCCGCCGGGCCATCTCCTTTCTCCACCCTTCTACAGCTTCTCGCTGCGCCTGGACTATCCTTCGGTCCAAATTCTCCAATGCCGTCCAAAGGAACTCCAGGTCTCCTCCTGGGAGCTGCGCCATCAACTCCTTGAGGCTGTACGGGGCCGAGATGGCCTGCAGAAAGCCACCCGTTAGGGTGCTGGAGTTGGCGCTGCTCTCCATCTCCGGGTCTGGTCTGGTGAGACTGATCCAAAACACACCCTGCCCCTTGGTTTTCTTCTCTTTCCGCCCCTGTTGGGGGTGGTCCCGGGGCAATCTGCTGACAATCACTCTCAGGGGCAGCCCCCCCACCTTGATGGACATCTCTACAGCCGCACTCATGGCTGTCGGGGGTGGGCTCCGTCTTTGGCGCCATTCTGGGACCTGGCCCACGATGGGCGGTGGCTTCTTGTGGTCTTTTGGCACGCACATGATGGCGTCCGTTCTGCTGAGGCGGGCGCCACATTCGATACAGTGAAACAGTCTCTTTTCAGGCACACAATACCCGTTTGTGGCGGGTTGGTCACGATCCTGCCGACTACGCCAAAGCTGACTCGCCCCCTGGGCCGTGGGGTACCCGGAACCGGGCTTCTGTACGATGCTGGGGGTAGTAGTGGCAACCCGATCCCGTGGCTCAGGGTGGTCAGACCAAATTGTGGTAGTCTATCAATCAGTGCTTTAAATGTCCGACTACGCCACCCGTTGATTGCGGTCAGGGATAACCGCCGCTGCGAGGCAGACCGCTGAGGCTGGTGTTGGTGTGCAGCACAGGGGTAGGATAACTCCCCACGGGAAGAGTGTAGCCTCAGGGCAGTGTAGGTGGATGCTGGGGGTGATGGTGCCGGCGCAGCAGAAATCACACTGAGTCCAATGATGCAGTCCAGGGTCTTTTACTCACAGTTGTTATCCAAGTCACTTCTGTCAGCAAGGACTGCCCGAGCCGTGCTGCGTCCACCAGGAGAGGAGCTCGGCCAACCCCCAGGCAATTCAGGACCCCCTTCTGTCCTTTCTCTGGCCTCTCGTGCCCCACCAGTGTCCTGGCTTCTGTCTGGCTACCGCGGACCGTGTCGGGTAAGCGTTGGCCTTCACTTCCCGCTATCCTATATGGTGCCTTCCTAGCAGGTTTAGCGAGGGGTCGCACCAATAAATGGTCAAAACCTCCGGTTCTTGGCTGAGGGTAGATTCGCCTCCACCAACTTAGGGATCCGGTACCTTTCCACAGCCTGACCCTTTCACCCGGTATAATGGGGTATGCAACGGTTGCTGACCATTCTGCACTCCTAGGGTCCCTTCTGCCTTCTTGTTTCTGGAGCCCTTCCACTCCTCTGTCTCTTCTCCTTCCTTCCTTCTCCTTCTCTTCTCCTCTCTGGCCCCGGCCTTCTCTCTAGGCCTGCCTTGTGGAGCTGAGCTCAGGCTGAGCCGCGGCTCCCTGTCCGCTCTCTCTCCCTTCCGCTCTGACTGAACTTCTCTGAACTGCTCCTCGACTTAAGATGGCTCCCACCTTTTATCTGCTTCTCTGTGTCTGAGCTCAGGTGACCTGCACTCAATGAGCTCCTTTCTGTGCTCCAGAAACCACCTCTTTTCTGCTCCTACACCACTGGGTTCTCTCCCCCCTCCCCACTCCAGCCAGGGACATGGTCAGTGTGCCCGCAGCTGAGAGCACCGTTGAGCTGTCCCCCGGAAATGGGGTGTGTGTGTGTGTGTGCAGCTAACTGAGCCCTGGTCCACACTCTAGCCTTACCAGGGAATGGAATATCACACCTCTGGGTGAGGTGCAATACCCCTGTAGCAACCGAGCCCTCGGGGCGCTACACTTCCACGCTCACTACAAATGACTGAGTTTGGAGCGAACTTATATGTGATCCGTGTGACAGAGAAAACAGAGTTTTAAATACCTGGCCTGTAGGTAAGCAGTTTGAACAGCAAAGTGGTGTGAATTGCTTAACTGACACACTGAAAGAAATTTTTAATGGAGGCCAGAAATGGCAGTATTTTCTGACAACATGTATGTGATCCATGTGACGGAGAAAACAGAGTTTTAAATACCTGGCCTGTAGGTAAGTAGTTTGAACAGCAAACTGCTGTGAATTGCTTCAATGACACACTAAAGGAAATTTTTAATGGAGGCCAGAAATGGCAGTATTTTCTGACAACATATATGTGATCCGTGTGATGGAGAAAACACAGTTTTAAATAGCTGGATTTCTAGTGCTCTAATATGGAAAGGACCTGGCTGTATTCTGCAGTGCCAACAAGCAAATGGCGCAGAAAAACGGTGTTCTCTGGATTGCTTTTTAAGCAAATAATGAGGATTAAGATCCAAAGAAAAGTATTCATGGCCCCTGAGACCTGGGCCTTTGTATAGAAATATCTAACAGCAGCAGAAGGCAGAATTGGAATGGAGCCTCTTGTGCTATATGCACTGCAGTCTGCTATATACACTGCCTGCCTGCCTGATATCTCTACACATATCCATCTTAACAAACAGTCCTTTTGAGGACTAACTAATCCATCTGTAATGTACGTTTTTTCTCCCTACACTACCTAATACACAAGCAAATCTCTGCCTGACGCAGCAGCAGCTCTCCCTACACTGTCTGATCTGGAGTGACTGTGACGAGCATGGCGGCGCCAGGTCTGATATAGACCTGATGACGCTATGTGGCCAGCCAATCACTGTAATGCCACAACCAACATGGCTACGGCATTACAGTGAGTGGCAGGCAATCCCTGCATGTTCATTGGCTCTGTAAAGAGCGCCAAACATGCAGGGAGGGGACCCGAGCTCCCACCAAGCAACCCCGGAAATACTTGGCGAGCACCGAGCATCTCGAGCAGTGAGATGCTCGGGCGAGCACGCTCGCTCATCACTAGTACCTATCTCTAGTCTTGGGCATCCCATTCTTTAAACAAATAAAAAGGGTAGCCCCAGACTTGTGATAGATTCTTTAAGGTTTTAGTTGTCAAGTTGGACTATGATAACTATTTATTGCCACACCTCTAGATAAATAAAGTGACCCTCTTTTCTTCCTCCTATTCAATCCATTATCCGACCCTTGCTCCTTTATTCCTCCCACCCTATACTCTTCTTTGTCCATTTATTTACAATCCTTCCTCAAACCTCCACGTTTTATCTATGTTTATTTCTCAATCCCTCTTCGTTCATCTTTTCTCTTTCATCTTTCCCTTTTTTCAGTTTTTTTTTGGAATGTACTGTTTCTCTTTACAGAGCTCCAGCTGGTAGTAGAGTCTTACAGGCAGTGCTCCTTGTCAAAATGTTTGCAAATTAGCTATTCTACTGAAAGAAGTAAAATCTCTCTTTAGACTCACCTATAGTCACACATGTCTCCAGTTTGGCAGATATCTCTTGTCTTGTTTCAAGGCTATTTAATGGATACGACAATGTCTGGCAGGTTAAGCTACACAGATACCTTCTCCTCATCTTCAGCCGTGCTTCTAAACATCATCCTACTTCCCATCAGTGTTATCACTTCTACTTACTTCCATACTTTCTCTCTATTCAATGGTACGTCCTTTCTCTACTATTACCCCACCATTCTTCATTATCCTCCAAAAGTTGCAAAATGTTATCACTGACTCGAGCTGTGCAAAAATTATGCGACTTTCAAAGCTTTTTACCCCAGAATACTGGCGTAAAAGCTTTGATGAATTGGGCCCAATAAGTATACAAAACAGTTGACTACTGTCACATGGTTAATTTAAGTCAACAGCTGATTTCTAGGCACTTCAGCATCAAGACGCTAGAAGAAATGTCACCAATATGTAGTTTTGTGTTGCCTCAACTCCATGTCTAGCTTTTATTGTGTCTGTTGTTAGTAAGCAGATGTGTCACTTTATTTATTTCATGACTAACCAATATTCTAAGAAGTATGGTAGCCACAAGTAGTAATATTAGAGAACAATGCTGGGGAATCCTGTGGAAACATAACTCACTTTATCTTATCTGACCAATGGAAAATACCTGTGATTCTCTGTCAGTGATGACTAAACAGCTGCGTAAAAAGTGAAAATTCATAAATCTCAGAAAAAAAATCATAGATCATAGGAAAATCAAGTGTTTTTATTTCCTGTGTATTAAAATCTATTAATATTTTAGTACAATTAGTGAGGGACCCATGGAGCAATTATGACGCCCCACAGCCAAAAATGGAATCAGTTTCCCACTCAGTTATGCCACCACTAGCTGCTTAGGGTTTCAGAAACCTTGCTTAAATTGTAATGACTCGAGTAATTATTATTATTTATTAATATAGCGCCATTTATTCCATGGCACTTTACATGTGAAAAAGGGGTATACATACAAGAACAATTACAAATATCTTGAACAAAAATGCAACAGCAACTGGTAGAGGAAGAGAGAGGACCCTGCCTGTGAGGGCTAGAGGGTAGAGCTGGTCGTGCAGCGGTATGGTGGAGAGTTACTGCAGTTGTAGGCTTGTTGGAAAAGGTAGGTCTTCAGGTTCCTTTTGAAGGTTTCCACGGTAGGCGAGAGTCTGATGTGTTGGGGTAGAGAGTTCCAGAGTAGTGGGGATGCTCGGGAGAAATCTTGTATGCGATTGTGGGAAGAGGAGATAAGAGGGGAGTAGAGAAGGAGATATTGTGAGGATCGGAGGTTACGTGTAGGTAGGTACTGGGAGACTAGGTCACAGATGCATGGAGGAAACAGGTTGTGGATGGCTTTGTATGCCATGGTTAGGATTTTGAACAGGAGTCTCTGGACGATGGGGAGCCAGTGAAGTCATTGACAGAGGGAAGAGGCTCTGTAATGATTTTAGGCTCTGTACACACTTATGATAATGTCAGGATCTGCAGCAGAAACTAATATATATATATGAGTAAGTTCTTCTGTAACACCTTCTACCAAAGATTAGTACCTGGTCATCCCTGTGTTTTTCTACTTTGTACTTATTTTGTTCTTTTTCCTGCACCCTCAGACTTCCTATTTTCATTTGTCTACCATTTTCTCACAACAGCAATTCACTGCCCCTTGTATGTAATCTTGGGCAGCCATTAATGCGGAAACCAACCTCATAGCTTCTATCCTAAAGGAAAAGGTGAGATAGGTGGCTGAAAAGCGCTAAAGTATGGAGAGAACCAGCACTAACCTTCCTAATTTCTACTTCTGTTATGAGACCCATTCTCGATGTATGCCCTTGGAGTCCTTCTACTATAAGAGGAGTTTTTGATAACAAAAATATTTTTTTAAACTTCAGTAGGTGTTGTCCACTTCAGAGAAGGAGACTGGCTTAGCCACTGAAACGAGCCAGTCAGTCAACCGCCATCATACACAGCACTGATGACATGTCAATACTGAAAACTCTCTTCAGTGACCAGCACAAGTTGGAAGTTTTGCTGCCAAGACCTAGGAACAATCTTGAAACCGAGACATATATAACATCTACTAGGATGTATTGTATAATTTTATATCAAATACAACAAAAATAATTCTTCTGAAAGGAAAAAGCTCTTGGGTCTGATTTAGACAGGTCCCGAATATCACCAGGCTAAACACACACAAAAAATACTTTATTTAAATAATCATTCTCCGTCACTTTCCCTGGTTCACCACTTTATAAAAAGAAAATCCCAAGCAGATCCAGTGTAGTCCAGTGAATCCGATGTATTCCAGCAAATGGAAACTTGAAAAGAATATACATACAAAGCACAGAGAAATAAAACACCACTTTCTAAAAACAAAAAGTCACATGCTGACTCCAATGGGTGCCATACCTCTAGTGCAGGGATGTCAAACTCAAACACACAAGCGGGCCAAAATTGAAAACTTGGACAAAGTCATGGGCCAACCAGTATACAGTATAATGGGCCCCACAAAGTCCTCCAAACAGAATAATGCATCCCGCATAGTCCTCCATACATAATAATGGCCTCACATAGGGGTGGTGGTTCAGCTGTCGTGGGCCAAATAAAACCACCCTGCAGGCAAGATTTGGCCCACAGGCCAGAGTTTGACATGTATGCACTAGTGGTATTCCCACTCTCTAGTTGCGCTGTATCCTGTATATAGTTTCAGCATTGAGTCCTATATACTTCTATGGCAATCCGTGTATCTGAAGAAGGTCTAAACTGAGACCAAAATGTCATAAATGTTCACTGTGGATTGCAAATAAATCATCTTTGTTCTACCTCATCCGAGTGCCAAGTTCTTCATAGATATGATTACAAGTGATACATGTCTACAGCACATAATTCTGATATGAGACATCAGCTTTATTAGCTGTCAACTTTAAAATGATAATTAAAGTCAAAATAATCTGTATAAGTTTCTTTAGTTTAAAAAATAAATCACGGGTGCATTAAATAAGCAAAAAGTGCCTATTTTTACGGATTGTCCTGGAATTTCTGATCGCCAGTAGGAGCAGTCTATGACCATTCTGTGCTGGCAACAGGTAGAACAGGCAGGTAGTTAGCAACTACCTGCCTGTTAGTTTTTAGGCCCATAGTAAAAAAAAGTGCTGAAAAATCCTGGCTAAACCCTTTAACGACTGTTCTATCTGTATTAGAGGTGCATAAATCATTTTAAATTCTAATTTTCTAGCTTCAGTGAATTTTTCTAAATTTTGATGTGTACTTGCCCTGAAAAGACAGATATAACACTCCGAGGTCTCCTGAGACTGTGTCCAATCACTTTCATACTACTTAAGGCTAACACAGCTTTAGTAATATCAAAATGATCTCAGCACATATGATTATGGGTAACTTTTCTCCACTGCTGTGATGTCACACACTTTAGAATTAGTTCACTATTTTATGGTTTTATTTCCCTATTTCTATTGCTAAGCCGTGAGCTGTGACGTCCTCTCACTATCCAGATTCACCCCAATAAGGCTACTGCATTCCCTGCCTCAGTTTTTATACAGGCTATCAAAGTCCCATCTGATTGGCTTTACCAAGTGATGTGATCACTGCAAGGTTTTATGGAAAAGCTCACCCGGCCGTGGCCAGAGTCATGTGTGTAGTATCTTCTGCAATGTGTAATATGGTGGTGGACATTTTTGACGATTTGTGTGAATTGAATCACAAATTGTTTGAATCTGCTGGACTCAACTACTTCTGAAAAATTGTACACAAATTCGATTCACATCAAATCAATTCACTCATCTGTACTGTGCATGGAAAATGACCATTAAACAATTACTGGCATATATGTAGCCAATTGCAGCCATTTAACCGCTTAACACAGTATTGTATATATGTACATGATTTTGAGGGTGATTGTATGTGGAGGGGGCTCAGCAGCTCTGTCCACAGGTGGCAGATACTGTCTATATTAAAAAGCCGGCATCTGTCTCTAACAGGAGTTCATCTCCGGCCGTGGCTGTTAACTATTTAAACACTTCTGTTAATGTGGCGCCCCTGAGGGTTCAGTCGCCACAGGGGTACTGCACCTCAGCCCAAGGTGTGGTATCTCCTCTTCCAGGTAAGGATGGAGTATCTCTCAGGATACCACTTCACCACTCAACACTACACCACTCCTGTCCTGTAGGGGGCCTAAATGCACCAGGGTGCTGCCCCGGCCTGGGATAGAGGAGATGGGGGGAACCAAAGATAGGGGGAACCATGTAGTGGGTGAGGGTGGAGGACACACTTTTAGGAAACACTTATTGATTCATATTTAATCTAAGGCCATCTTAAGTTCAAGGTCTTTGATTGTGATCTTCGTCTTTGATTGTGATCTTCGTCTGTGATTGCGGTCTTCTGCCAGAGTCCAGCAAAAGCCCGCAGCTGACTGGAGATACACGGTCCTCGTACTCTGGCCTTGAGACGAGGAGCGGGTCAGAGTTAACCACTGTCTCTACCCGGTCAAGGTCCTGACCTAAGAAGGCCTGGAGGGGAGCAGAGGAGATAGGATCCACAGGCAAAAGGATCCCAGGGGGATACTGACGGAGCGAGGTCGCCACCTGTATTCTTTACTCTGGCCTAGTCAGAGGGATTCCTGCTGCAAGAGGGGTGACCGGCCCCCGATATCTGACTTTGTTACTTCACGTCTAAGTCGGAAAAGCTCGGAGGCTTAGTGGATCCCAGGGGGATACGGACGGAGCGGCCTACGCCACCTGTATCTCTCATACTGTGTTTATCCAGTGGGACCCGGCCTTACACCACGTTCTAACCACACACAGTCAGGAGAAGACTTAGTGGGAGAACTCACCAAGGAGAGGAACACACACCAGAGGGGTCTCGACAGGTGCTCCTGATCTACCTGGAAAGTGCTGAACCTCCTTCCCGGTGGCCGTGTGTAGCAAAGGGAAGCTTTGTGGCTAAAGTTCATCTGAAAGTGAGTAAAAACCCTGGATGACTTCACACATCGCCTCAGCATGTTATTTCCTGCGCGGCACTGCACCCACCAATCCTCCTCACACTGCCCTGAGGCCTGCTCCCCCGGCGGGGAGCCGTCCCATCTTAGCTGCCCGTAACACCGACCTCAGTGGACTGAAGCAGCGCTGGTGCTCATCACCGCAAACCGCAGGTGGGGTAGTCGAAATACCACTCATCCTTGAAAGCCCGTTATCTCTTTTATGTGACCGCCCTGGGCACGGACCGGGTCCAGGCCACGACTGCCTCCCCCGCGACACCTACACCGACCCGGCTCCGAGTAAACCCATTTCTCAGGGAGGGCCTCACATTAATCTCTGACAGCGGCATTTAAATAGAAAGTGCACAGCTGTTTAAATTTGCTAACTCCCATTGGTGGACACCAATGAGCGCCCATTGCTGGTATCTTAGTACAAATACGCTATATATTGTGGTATTGCAGAATATAGTATAATGATCAAACAATTACAGGTTCAAGTCCCTAAGGGGACTAAAAATTTATATAAAAAATAATTATATAAAAGTTGAAATCACTCCTTTTTTTTCTACCACTAAAAATATATACATTTAAAAATAAATGTGGCGCCCCTGAGGGTTCGACTGCCACAGGGATGCTGCACTTCTTCAATGGAGTGTGGTGTTCCTCCTCTGAGGTAAGGCCAGTGTGATAGTCGTGACCCAACCTTTTGCATCCAACACCACATTTCTCCACCAGAGGGAGCAAGTATGCACTAGGTGCTGCTCCCCTGGTTACAGGGAGACTGGGGAACCAAGAGTGAGGGGAACCAGTTAGTGGGTGAGGGTGGAGTACTTACAAGTTAGTTACACTTTAGATTTCATATTTAATTCAAAGCCATCTTTGATCTTGGTCTGTTGCTGGTCCTTGTTAGTCAAGTTCTTGTGGTCGTACTGTGCTGTCAGACTACTGTGTGTAATGTGACCTCCGTTCGGGAGCGCAGATCCTGTGTGGGCCTGCGCCAGCAAGGGACACAGCCCTCGTACCCTGGCCTTGGGACGAGAGGTAGGTTGTAAACAAGGAATGTCTCAACCCGGCCAAGGACCAAGATCAAGAAGGCCCGGAGCCTAAGAGTGTGGCTCCACAGCAAATGGATCCCAGGCAGGATGCAGATGGAGTGGTGTACACCACCTGTCCTCGCCGACCTGATATATATTCAGTGGGACTCCGGCTGCAAGAGGCGTACCGGCCCCCGACACCCGACCTTGCTACTCTACGTCCTGGACGGGAAAGCCCGGTTAGGCCCAGAGGATCCCACCGGGTATCGGACGGAGCGGAGCTGCCACCCGTACCCTTGTTCTGAGAGGAGCTCAGAGGGAGACCCGGCCTATTTGCACACACACGGACAGGAAAGGATTCGGTCTGCAGTTCAGGAACACTCTGCTGTAGGGTCGCGACTGAATGCTGGACTTACTCGGAGGTTGTCGGACCCCCGTCCCTGGTGACCGCAGGACTCCGCGGGGAGCAGGGAGTCGTCTTCCTTTGCCATCTAAGTGAGTAAAGCCTTGGAAGTTCACCCCTATGGCCTCCGGACTGTTATTTCTGCGCCACGCCGTGGGATGCGGGATCCCTTTTCCTTAGCTACTACCCCCCTCTATCCTGGCCCTCTACCCTGAGGCCTTGCTCCGCCTGTGGGGAGTAGTAAGAACTTTGGCCGCAGTACCACCAGGCCTCGGCGGACTGCAGCGGCGCTGGTGACCCTTCACCAGGCACCACAGGTGGCGTAGTCGTTAATCAGCCACTAAACCCGGACAAGCCCATACCATCTCTTTCTAATGTGACGGCCCTGAGCACGGGTCGGGCCCGGGCCACGGCTGCATCCCACCTCTCCATCACAGGGCCCGACACCGAGTCCCCCAACACCCAGGGTAAAACACGGGCTTTACGAGTAGAGACGTCACATAAACATATTTGGTATTCACAAGTTTATAAAAGTCAGTTGGCCAGATTAAATTGACCCTTACACAGCCATCATTGCCTGCTGAAAGGGTTCTTAAACAAGACTTAAAGTTTACACATAATAAATACCAATAAGAATCTTAGAAAGCTAGAACATCAGCAAGAAAACATTAGCATTCCAAAAAAAAATCATCTAAAATGCCTTAAGGCCTCATAGATAAGTCATGGTAATTTCAGCACATTAAAAAACTGCATCATTTATACGAAAGAAATGTGAAATACACCTGCATAGTGTAATCAAGATTTAAAGGGGTTTTCTGACCAGTACTGATGATTTGAAGATTACTTAAACTGTATCAGAGAAAGAAGAGGAACACGTCACTTCTTGAGCAAAGCAGTGCCTTCAGCTTTTTTTCTTAAATATCATTAATCTTAAAGGGGTGTTACAACATTTTCTTTTATTCAACGTATGGCTCAAGTGAGCTAGTAAAAATTAAAGGGAGTCTGTCAGCACAAACTGACAGTATAAATGAAGCATGTACCCTTGCTCGGTGTATCCTTGACATGGCTAAACAGCTCGGTGCACTGTTCCGCCCACTGTTTTTTTATGTGTCTACCTCTTTAACTGGTGATTGACAGAGCTGGATTACCTATAGTTAGAACCGTCTGCAGAGAAAGCTTAGACAAACCGGTGCTGTCAATCACCAGTGAGGGAGGACAAGGAGATGTACAGTCAGTGGGCGAAGCAGTATTCTGAGCCTTTTATCCATTCTTTGGTTGCACCGAGCAATCTACTTAGCATATCTGATTAAACTTCAGTTTCTGCAGAACGAGGTAGCAATTAATACACTAAAGGAAAGATTTGAATAGGAGCTATATTCCCGACAAGGTTATATGCTTAGTTTATAATGTCAGCAGGGGTGTAACGATCACAGTTGCATACATGCGGGAGGAGGGACCACTCTTGCCAGCACCTATCTCAACTGGCTGTGCATTAAAGGATACACATTCAGCTGAAATGTATTGTGGATGAGAGACCCGCCAGATCCCTGCACTGCAATACACACCGCCAGCCAATCAGAGTCTCTGCACCAGCTATAGAAAAGGACGCCGCATGTCATGGGAGCAGGGGAAGGTGAGAAGAATCTTTTTTTTTTTTTTTTTTTTAATGTGCTAGAGAACAACGACATAACTGGGAGCATTATTACAGGATGGGCCCAGGAGCTGGGACATTATACCAGGAAGAGGCCTAGGATGGGGGACATATATTACTGGAAGGGGACCACTATAGGGCACATATATTACTGGAAGGGGCCAGGATGGGAACATTACACCAGGATGGGGGACATTATTACTGGAAGTGGTCCAGCATGGATGACATTATTACGGGAAGTGGCCCAGGTTGGGGGACATTATACCAGGAAGAAACCAGAATAGGGACATTATGCTCAGAATGGGGGACCTTATAGCAGAAAGGGGCTTAGGATGGAGGACATGACACCAGGAAGGGGCCCAGGATGTTGGACATTATTAACATAGTTTGTAAAGCCGAATAAAGACTTGCGTCCATCAAGTTCGACCTGTTAGTTCTGTAATTGCTAAAGTTGATCCAGAGGAGGACAAAAACCCCAAATGATTTGGCCAATCTTCACCTGAGGGAAAATTCCTTCCCGACTCTGAAACCAGCAGTCAGAATAAATCCCTGTATCAACCTACTATTTTATTTTATTTTTAAGTATATGCTGAAATCTGCCTGGTATCTAGAAATGCATCCAGTCCCCGCTTGAACTGGTGTAGTGAATCCGACATTACCGTCTCCTCACTCAGTGAATTCCATATTCTCACTGCTCTTACCGTAAAGAACCCCTTCCTATGCTGGTGCTGAAACCTTTTCTCTTCCAGTCTTAGTGAGTGCCCTCTTGTTACCGTAATATCCCTCCTTTTGAACAAATCTCGGGCAAGATCTCTATACTGTCCCCTAACATATTTGTACACATTTATTATGTCCCCCCTCAACCTTCTCTTTTCCAAGCTGAATAGTCCTAGTTTTGCCAACCTCTCTAGGTATTGCAGTCCCTCCATTCCCTTTATTAATTTTGTTGCCCTCCTTTGTACCTTTTCAAGCTCATTTATATCCTTTCTATATATTGGGGCCCATAACTGAGCACAGTATTCCAAGTGTGGTCTGACCAGTGCTTTGTACAGTGGAAGAACAATGTTCTCATCCTTTGCAGCTATACCTCTTCTGATACATCCCATAACCCTGTTTGCCCTTACAGCAGCGGCCTGACTTTGGGCACTCCAATTTAGTTTGCTATCAATCAAGATGCCCAAGTCCTTCTCCATCTCTGAATTCCCCAATGATTTCCCATTCAGTGAGTACTGGTGACTTCCATTTTTCCTTCCCATATGTAAGACCTTACATTTCTCCTCGTTAAACCTCATTTGCCATTTAATGCTCCACCTACCCAGCTTATCCAAATCCCTCTGTAGGTCTGCACTGTCCTCTTTTGTATTAATTGTTTTACATAACTTTGTGTCATCTGCAAATATTGATATTTTACTATTTATCCCATTGACTATGTCGTTAATAAAGATATTAAATAACATTGGGCCTAGTACAGACCCCTGTGGTACCCCACTAGTGACGCTTACCCAATCTGAGTATATTCCATTTATAACCACCCTCTGCCATCTATCCTTTAGCCAGTTAGCTACCCACTTACAGACATTTTCCCCCAGCCCCATCATTCTCATTTTGTATACCAACCTATTATGTGGCACGCTATCGAACGCTTTTGAGAAGTCGAGATACACGACATCCACTGGTTCCCCCTGATCTACTCGAGAGCTAACCTCCTCGTAGAAGTCAATCAGGTTTGTTTGGCAGGAGCGATTCCTCATGAATCCATGTTGGTTCGGGATTAAAAGATTATTAGCATCAAGATGCTCCGTAATTGCCTCTTTAATGAAGCTTTCAAAAATTTTGCCCACAACGGACGTCAGACTCACCGGCCGATAGTTTCCGGCGTCACTTTTCGCTCCCTTTTTGAATATTGGCACTACATTCGCCTGTCGCCAATCAAGTGGCACAGACCCAGTCTCAACAGAGTCCTTAAATATAAGATATAACGGTCTGTCTATCACATTACTTAGTTCCCTTAGTACCCGTGGGTGTATGCCATCAGGTCCTGGTGATTTGTTTATTTTAATGTTACTGAGGCGTTTCTGTACCCCAGCTTGGGTTAGATTTGTCATACTTAGTGGAGGATTAAGTTTGTCACTTCTCATTTCTCCTGTTAGTTCGATTTCCTTTGTGAAAGTTGTCGAAAAAAAATTATTTAATAGATTATCTTTATCCTCATCTTTCTCTATGATTTTGCCTTCATCACTTTTTATCGGTCCAATATTATTCGATTTAATCCTTTTACTATTTATATACGTAAAGAACAGTTTGGGATTTGATCTACTTTCCCTAGCAATACGTCTCTCTGTTTCCTCCTTCGCTATTTTTATTTGTTTTTTACAGGTTCTCGTTTTTTCCTTGTAACACATTAGTGCTTCCTTACTGTTTTCCTGTTTTAATCTCTTGAATGCCTCTTTTTTGCTATTTAACGCCCCTTTTACGTTCTTGTTCAACCATATTGGTTTCCTCTTATTTCTGGCCCTTTTATTCCCATATGGTATATATCTCTCGCACTGAGTATTCAGAATTCTTTTGAAGGTTTCCCATTTACTATTCGTATTCCTTTGATTAAGAACTTTGTCCCAGTCAATAAGTTGAAGGCTTTCTTTCAGATGATCAAACTTCGCCCTCCTAAAGTTTAATGTTTTTGTTGTTCCCTTATTGATAACCCTACTGAAGGGCATTTTGAAGTCGATAATATTATGGTCGCTATTACCTAGGTGCCCCCCTATCTGTACCTCAGTTATTCTATCAGGCCTATTAGTCAATATTAAGTCCAACACGGCCTTCCCTCTCGTTGGTTCCTGCACTAGTTGGGAGAGATAATTATCCTTAATATTTGTCAAGAACCTTTTACCTTTCTGAGATCTACAGGTTTCTGTTTCCCAGTCAATATCCGGGTAGTTGAAATCCCCCATTACAATCACTTCATTATGTTTTGCTACTTTGTCTATTTGTCCTAATAGCAGATTCTCATTCTCCTCTGTTATATTTGGTGGCTTATAGCAGACCCCCAGTAATATTTTATTATTATTTTTAGTTCCCTCTATCTCTACCCACATGGACTCGACCCCCTCTTCTCCCTCTCCTATATCTTCCCTTAGTCTGGGTTTTAGACATGACTTTACATAAAAGCAGACTCCTCCGCCTTTCCCCTGTTTCCGGTCCCTTCTAAATAAACTATAATCTAATAAATTTACCGCCCAGTCGTAGCTATCGTCTAGCCAAGTCTCTGTTATACCTACAATGTCATACCTCTCCTCCGATATAAGCACCTGCAGCTCATCTTATTGGTCAGGCTTCTTGCGTTGGTCAGCATGCAAGATAAAACTTTGGGGTTATTTAGCATCCTATTCTTCTCTAACGATCTAACTGTACTATCCCCACCCCCCTCTCCACCCTCATTAAATTCACTTCTCCCCTTCCCCCTTGCTTGCCTCACATCCCACCTATTTCCTTGGTTTCCCCCCCCCCGTCTCTAGTTTAAAAACTCCTCCAACCTATTAGCCATCTTCTTCCCCAGCACCGCTGCACCCTCCCCATTGAGGTGCAGCCCGTCCCTACGGTAGAGCCTGTAGCCGACCGCGAAGTCGGCCCAGTTCTCCATGAACCCAAACCCTTCTGCCTTGCACCAACTCTTTAGCCACTTATTCACCTCCCTAACTTCCCATTGGCGCTTCTGTGTGGCTCGCGGGATTGGTAGTATTTCTGAGAAAACTACCTTGGAGGTCCTTGCCCTAAGCTTCCTACCTAGGTCCCTGAAATCATTTTTAAGGACCCTCCATCTACCACTCACTTTGTCATTGGTGCCGATGTGGACCATGACCGCTGGGTCTTCGCCAGCCCCACCCAGTAACCTGTCAACCCGATCCGCGATGTGCCGGACTCGAGCGCCAGGGAGGCAGCACACCGTTCGGCGATCCCGGTCTTTGTGACAAATTGCCCTGTCTGTCCCCCTAATAATAGAGTCACCCACTACCAGAACCTGTCTTGCCTGCCCTACACTTCCCCCCTCCCCCTCATTACTGGAGCATACACTCCCCCGGCGGTCAGAGGATCTGTCGTGCTCCAATAATGCCGGTTCTGAACCAGCCTTCCTATACTTCTTCCCTCTATCCCTCCTAACTGTTATCCAGCTCCCTGCCTGTTCAGTCTGCACTTCCCCTCTATGCTCCACCCCCAGTATTGACCCATTGAGTGTCTGCTTGGTGAGCAGCAAACTCCGTTCCATGTTGTCGATGCTCCTCAGTACTGCTATCTGAGCACCTAGATCCAGAATTTGGGCTTCCAAGTGCACGATATGCTCACATCTCTCGCAGCAGTATGGATCCTCGAGCGGTTGCTCACGGAATGCATACATTGCGCAAGATGTACACTGCACGGCTCCGGCCAACATGGACGTCATTCTAAATATGGGGATACAGTCAGTGTATATATATATACAAGTACAAAACACAATTATTTATATATAGGTGTATGGACGGGGATCAATTAGGGATGTGCAAGTGTATCAATTAGATATCGGCGGGGGATCAGTTAAGTATCAAGTATGGACGGGGGAATCAGATAAGTAGGTCAGGTGGATTAATTAAGTAAAAAGTAAAGTAAAGAAAGAATGAAACACAGTCAGCAATTCAGTCCTAAGTCCTCCCTTCCAAACTCCCTGAATTATTACTGGATGGGCCTCAGAATGGGGAACATTATTACTGGAATGGGCACAAGATGTTAGACATTATTACTGCAAGGTGTCCAGGATGGGGGACATTATTACCAGAAATGACCCAGGATGGATGACACTATACCAGGAAGGGGCCCATTATGGATGACATTAGTACAGGATGGGGGACATTATTACATTAAGGGGGAAGTAACACATGTCTTTATAGAATTTGGAACACTACAAGGGCTAATACATCTGACTAACATGTAGGCGGGGGCTCAGGTCCAAATTTTGCATCGGACTCTAGGTATGCCACTGACTGTCAGTTTAAACATACAGACTCTCCTTAAACAGGACATACTCAACTATCAATTCCCTCTGCTCCTTATTATTGCTGGCCAAGTCCATCAACACGTCAGCAACACTTGCAACCCGTCCAGAGGTAAGAAGGAAGGTTGGGGGATGAAGGGGTGAATATGTGCTGTTTTCTTTATGATATTATATAGAACAATTGAGTCATGTGCTTTGAAACAAAGTGTGAAAAACGCCTTTTATATCATGTATGGTAACTCAAATCAATGAGGTGCAGATCTGAAAAGCTACCCCCTACATTCTGCTTCCCATGTCCAGTTCTTTAGAAAATCTATAATGATGTGAGAATAGGACAATGGCTTTCTGTTTTAGTTCTTACGTGTAGGTTAAAAGTAGAAGAGAACTGGATGGAACTAGTTCTACCTGGCTTGTGTCAATCATGACTATGGCACTTTTGATTTCTGTTCACAGGTGACATCAGTGATGACTTATAAGAAAGCACCCATATGTCTTCACTAGAGATTTATTACCTTTTGACATGATCAGAAACTTGCATACAAATTCCTTTAGGTATGTAATTACGCTACCTGGTGATTTGCAAAAAGTAAAAAACCCTTTCCTTAGATGTTTGAATTTTGTGTCTCCTATATTATCATTAAAGGGGTGGTCTGAAATCAAACATGAATTACATACTAAAATGTCTATTTAATGTAATAATCTAATCACTTTTCTTATATGCTGCAATTAAAAATTCCCTATCTTTCCCTCTGTACTCTAACGTCTGTTTCAGGGACTTTACTGAGCATGCACTAGTTGTCATTTCCAAGGAATCCTCTGCATTTTCTCCCTGTCCTATATTCCTTTGAATGCGTTCTCTGGCCAACTTTAAAGAGAAGTAACAAGCAGGCAATAGAGCTCAATGTCAGTGGGTATTGAAGAGGAGAGAATGCGGCAAGCAGGGAGAACAGAGACCAACTCAGCCCCCAAAACAGACGTCACCACCATAAAGCAATTAATTAATTTATATCCCTTCTTTATCTTTCAACTGCCACATTAACATTATCCTGCAGGATTGTACAAGTGAGTTGTTATTCATTGATGTATTTATTTATTTTACTCCCTTATATAGCACCATTAATTCCACACCGCTTTACAGATATCACTGTCCCCATTGGGGCTCACAATCTAGATTCCCTATCAGTATGTCTTTGGAGTGTGGGAGGAAACCAGAGATCCAGGAGGAAACCCACACAAACACGGGGAAAACATACAAACTCCTTGCAGATGTTGTCCTTTGTGGGATTTGAACCAAGGACCCCAGCACTGCAAGGCTGCAGTGCTAACCACTGAGCCCACCGATCATCAAGGTCTCTCCCAGGCAAAGATTTTAAAACAAACTGGGATTTCAGAATGTGCTCTTCAAGCTCTTTT